>NC_080846.1:27302296-28552296 GCF_030435755.1 Ochotona princeps
AAGCTTTGGGATTCACCTTTCCGCCTCCTCAAATCTCCATCTCCCCACTTATTATCCCCATAGCATTACAATAGTAAAGTCCCTCACAGTGCTAAATCCATCATTCTGCTATTTAAGTGTATCCTGACATTGTAGTATGGACAGTGACAGAGTCCAACATCCTATTGTCAAGATATATTCCACAGTTTCATTGGGAGTCCATCTTTGATGTGGTAGTAGAGATACACACTGATCGTTACATCTGGATGTGATAGTCTCTACTACACAGTTACCATACGTCCCCTTACATGAGAAGCCATGAAAGAAAAAATTCAAACAAAAGTTTGTTTTTCTTATTAATTTCCTCACTGACTCATAGGTTGCATGATAGCACTGTTCGCTTCTGGAAGGTCTTCGATTTTCTTTTTCATTTCTTCAGTGACACATTGGTCATTCAGTAGCATGTTATTCAACATCATGTTATAAGTTTTATTTTTTTTCTGTTGATTTTATTTTATGTCATGTGTTTTAAATACAATGTAAATTGGGGATATCAGCCAGAGGCACAGTACGAGGATATCATGAATGTCCAGTTTCCTTTGTTTTGAAGTGTTATTTCTCCATTCTTTAATTCTAAAATCATGCACCCATTTTTTTTTCTCTAGAAACTTGAAAATGTGGCACATGTCAAGCTCTTTGAAATACTGAGCTCTGGATCTCTTAAATTTGAGTTTTCCTTTTACTGTTACAGGAGAGTTGAACTTCCAGGCTGCCCCCAAGCCTTTTGTTTGTGACTGTGTGAGTAAGCCATTGGGCCATGCTTGCGTGAAGCCGTCGGGATGGTAGTCTTGAGGGCCGTGTTTCAATCTTCAGCACCTGTTTGCATCTCTTACTTTGCTTATCTTTTTGAGGCCTCTGTGATACCGACTCTCCCTGTCCCCTTCCTTTCCCGGCCCGAGCCACAACCCTCCTCACCGACGCCTCAGATCTCGGTGTGTTTATTTCCGCTTCTACCCTTGCTCCTCTGCGTTCTGTTCTTTACACATGATTTCTCTGACATTTGTAAGGAGAGAAAAAGAAAAGAAACATAAAGAAAGATGGACAAAGAAATCTTCTACCTACCGATTCATTTTTCAAAGCCTAGGAGCTGGGAATGCACACCAGGTCTCCTACTTAAGTAGTGTATACCCCGTTGAGCCATGGCTTGCTGCCTGCCAGAATGCATGTTGACAGGGTCCTGGACGTGGGAGCAGAGCCTGGACAGAACCCAGGAGCACTTACGTGGGATCCTTTGAAAGCTTTTTCCTGCCGTGAACCATCCTGTCCCTTCCCTTGGAAACAAGTCTGCCGGCAGGCCTTCACATTTGCCATTTACTGCATCAGGAATACTCTCCCATAGACCCTTGCTCAATCTCTCTCTCCCCCCCTTTTTTGTCTGAATGAAAACCTGCTATTTAAATGGACTGCAGTTTAAATATTATCTCTTCAGAAAGGCCTTCCCTGGCCATCCTATCTAAGCAGCTGACACCTTGCAGGAATGCGTTATCCCTGGAGCCTTTTCTACCTGAGCTTTTCATCTCCATTGCTTTTTACTGTTGCTACAGTTATTAGCTTCAACCATGTAGCATGGGTACTTAGTGGGATCAGAACTTTTTTTGTCTTAGCCACTGCTTGTGATTCGCGTCTGAAGCAGGTTGTGATATACAGTTGATGCCCAAGAGGTATTTGTAGCATTGATGAGTGAATGGATGGACAGATGTCCTAGGAAGGAAATTCAAACCCCAGAGATGTCTCACTTACATAGCTAATTCGGGGCAGGATACAGACTTGGATCCAGGCTTATCCTCTGCACCATGCTGTCATGCTGTACACCTAACCCCGGGCTCATTCATTCATTTATGCGCACATTCATTACCCATTTGTTTGTTTGCTTATCGAGTTCTTATGATGTCTCAGGTGCTACTCTGGAGTTGTTCTCAACCAGAGGTGATGTCGCGCTGAAAACATCTGGCAACATCAGGAGAGGTTTTCAGGTGATACAACTGGCCTGGAGAATGCCATGGGCTCCTGGTTGGTAGAGGCCAGTGTGCTGTTCAGCACCCATCAAAGCACAGGAAAGCCTCCTCCATCAAAGACCTGTGCAGCCTAAACTGTCCGTAATGCTGAGGCTGGGAAGCCCTGTTCTAAATTAACATAGGTGCTGATCTTCCGGAGTTTATAGTCCTGTGAAAGGAACAGATAAAAATACGCCATAAATTTCAGACTGTGTTAAAGGTAATGTGATGGAAAAGAAAGAAAAGTTGGGACAAAATAAGAGGGAGTGCTTGCTGGTGGGAACTGTGGGCGATGATGAGTAGGAAGGGCTGTGATGCCAGCCTCTTTGGGAGAGGTATACAGAAAGGAAATGTGGCCTCTGGAGGTTAAGTTCCATGACCTGAAAATGTCCAGTCTTTTGATGCTAGTCAGGTGCACAGCACTGGATCATGCACATGAACAAAGTACAAATCTCCGCCTGAATTAAGGGACGGCTTAACCTTCAAATAAAAATAGAGCAAACTGCCATGGGCTAGAAATAATTATTTTCTGGTCCCTTTCAGGAGTGTTTAAATTCTTTTTCTCAACACCTCCATTGCTCTATCATCACTAATGTGGGACAGTGTTAATTTAATGCAATTTTTACTGTTCATCGTCTGCTTCTCACCTTTCTCTGAGAACAAAAATAGAGTGATTTCAGTACACCCCCCCACACCAATAGCATTGTGACGTGTTTTGTGTGTGTTTTGTGTGTGTGCAAAGATTTCTCTGTCTAGGTTGATTTCTTAAACCCAACAGAGGCAATTGCGGATTTTAATGTCCAAGGAAGCTCTGAAAGTTGGTTCTGATCAAGCATAGGCCACTGACACAGCTCTCTGTATAACACAGACAGGGCGTACAGAGAGCTATGAGAAATTTCCAAACGTTTGTGGAAAGTGTAATTAAAAGGCAAGTTGAAGGTAGCAGGTCAAAAGACGGAGTCTCATGTTGGGATTTGAGTCCCAGCTCCAGCTCCTGGTTACAGTGAACACAGTCAGTGGCGATGTTTCAGGTCGAGGAATTCCTTTCAGTTACATGGGAGACCTGCACTGAGTTCCTGGTTTCCAGTTTTGCTGTGTCCCCTAGCCCTTGCAAGCTCTTGAGGAGTGAACCAGTGGATGGAGCTGCTCTGTCTTTCATTTGTCTATCTTCATAAGTGTGTCTCCCCCTCTCTCTTTATTTCTCAAATATATTTTTAAAACATTTTAAAAATGTTTCTTTTTGAATGAAATTTTGATATCCATGCATTTTTTTCGTAATATGCATTTTCTGTGAACCTATAACATAGATTTCAAATCTTATACATCAGCATATCTTTTCATAAAATTATCTTTAGTACCATTTTTTCACGACATTTGTTTCTAATATTTTAGAGGGCAAGGAGATGCAGTTGGGGTGGAGATAGGAAGAGAAAGAGATGCTCCAATCATTGATTTACTCCCCAAATGTCTACAATAAGTTGGCAGCCAGGAACTTCCTCAGGGTCCCCCATATGAGTAGTAGGCATCCAAGTGCTTGGGCCGTCTTCCGCTGTCTTGTAGATGCATTAGCAGGAAGCTGGGCATAAAGCACAGAATACCTAGGAGCACACTGGCGCTCCAGTGTGGTGTTTGGGCTTCCCAGGGGCTGACTTGCTACACCATAATGCCTGAGTCCTCATGAACTTTGTGGAGTTTGTCAAATACACATGTGCGTACATATGCAGTGTAGATGTGAAGTTAAGATGTTACTAGACCATCCTTAAATGATAATTTTTAAGTAATTTTGTAGGTATTTGCATTTTTTCTTGGTCACTCACTTTTTCATAACTTTTTAGCAAGCCTTGGTACCTATTAAATACTCAGCTTAAGTTTGTTGAGTGAAAAAATGAACTGTAAAAACTATTTTCTGATCCCGCTTGTTTATTCACATTTACATGAGCTTGTTAACATCCCTGACCCATAATTTAGTTAATGTAGTAGCACGTTCTTATGACTTATTACATGTATATTTATTTATTTATGAATCTATATGTTTTTATTTTTTAAATTGTAGGGAACATAATGTAGTCCAAGGGGTTGCAGAGTTCAAGGAACACAAGATTGTAAGATGCTAGATGCTAATACTTTTTACATATACCTCAAACCTATGGGAGAATTAATCGAGAGAATAAGTTTCAACGCATATTCTGTATTTACAGTGTATTTAAACTGATCATGTTGAAGAAATCACACATAGTGCAACATTTCAGTTTGGGTACAATTTTATGCTATCAAAGAGCTTATTGACCAGTCCACTGTGTGTGTGTATGTCAATTTTGCTTTCAGTGCTATTTCTTTACGATTGAGTTTGGCCTTTGCAAGCAAGAAGGACAGCTGCGAGCATATGGAGCAGGCCTACTTTCCTCCATTGGAGAATTAAAGGTATGAAGCTGTGGATGAAAAGATCCTTCCCAAGCCAACTTGCTCAAGGTCATGGGAAATATCGATTGATATGTCTGAGTATTTCTATTTACAGACTCCCCATAAATACTTAATAGAATTTGGCACCTCAGATGTGGGTGCTGACCTACACTTAGCACCTCTGAAAATGGGTCTTGCCTTTCTGGGTTTGTAGTGTGCCTCAGATGGATGAGTGGCCATGTGCACAAATCAACAGGAATGACAAATATATGTCCAAGTGTCAGGTAACAAATGACTTTTCTCAATTTAGTGCAGGAAAGAGTATAATGAATTAACAAAGATCTTGTTCTTAGATAGTTACTTGTGGAGGCAGCTTGAATAGTGTTATTTCTGTTACTGCCAAGACTTCCATAGATTCCCCAGAATCTATAACCCCAGAGGAGTTTGAATTTATTTCAGCTTCTTCAAAATTAATGTGTAATAAAAAGTTTGTGGATATAAGCATTAAAAAAAATCCAAGTGATTACCTTGTCAGAGAGCTACCCAATATATATAGCAGTGCTTACCAAATGCTATTTTTTGCCTTAATATTATTATTATTGTATTTTAATTGTATAGATTTTATTTTTGATAATTTTTACATATTTGATTAGGGTGTAAAGAGTCAAGGGCTAGAAGAAAGGAGGTGAGATAATTGTTTTCAGATTCTCTTTTTTTCTTCCTGTATCTGGAGGGAGGGGAGATATAAGGGGAGCAGACCCACCCAGTCACCCAACCATCCCAGGGTCCCCAGTGTGGTGCCTGCTCAAGTATTTTCGATAGCTCAACAGTTCTGAATTACTGCTGATCTCGCCACTCCAAGCATGATGAAATCTCTCCAGAATCCACTGGTTGACGTTCACCTTAGAGTCTGTTTGTCCAGGAATTCACTACTAACTCTTGGCTGGGTTAGTTGATCAATTTGATCTGTTCTCTGTCCTCTGTTATAGTACCAGGTGTCCTCTGCAGGCTCCATTGTACTGCCATATCCTCCATGTGTGTCTGGATATGCTGTCCACTGCTCTAAGCCACTAAAGAGGCTCAGCTTTGACACATGCACTCTGTGGTCAGACCATGGAACCTGCAATTTTCTCCATGGTTCTGAGTTTGGCAGTTAGACTGGGAAGATGCCCAAAGAAACTTTGTCTGAGGTGATCCTAGACCAAATTCTTGTGTGTGCTTGCCAATACAGGGTCTGGCACAGTCCATTGCCCAAATCAACCTATGTGCACACTGTTAGTTACAATTGCTGGGTCAGTTGTCTTCAGTCCTGTCTTCTACACAAACTAATGGGTGTTGCAGTCCAGCTGGATCCTGTCCATTGCATGCTCAGCCCTCACACAAACCAGTGGGAGCTGCAGTCTAGTTAGAGTGACCCGCAATAAGCCCCTACCAGGCCCAACCCCTGCCCTGGTTCCTGTGCTTGCCAGTATATACAGCAGACTGATCCTGTCTGTTCCACATCCCATTCAGCTCTCCTACATGTCAATGGGCATTGAAGCCTAGTTCAACCCAACCAACACCACTGTCCAGCCCACACACTTGCCAGCAGGTGCCACTCTCTGTCTAGCCATGTCTGTTCCAGTCCTGATTCTCAGGCTTACCAGTGGCAATGGCAGCCCAAGAGGGAGGTGCCCACTGTTTCCCTAATGGGCTCATTCCAACTCCTGGATCTTGCACTCTCCAGGTGGTACTGCAGTTTAGCTTGACAGTTTTCCCCTTGTGCCAGCATCTGCCAGCTGATGATGTAGCAAAGCCCAACCAACCCTCATCCTCTCTGGCTTATGCATGTATCAGTAGGTATAGTCTGCCCAGCCTGTCTTGTTTCTGATGTAGCTTATATGCAGGCCACTGTGTTGTAGCCCTGCCTGGCCTGGTCTGTCCCCAGTTCCAGCTCTCATGGTCACCATTGGAAATAGTAGGCCAGCAGGGGAGCTCCCTGCAGCCCCCTACTGGTTTTGCTCACTCTCCCCCAGGTCTCACGTGTGCTGGCTGGGTGCTGTGGCCCAGTCTGGCTTGGCCTGTCTCAGCTTGGCATTTGCCAGTGGATGCTGTAGCCTGGCCTGGCCTAGCTTGCCCGCAGTTCCAGCTCATGCTGGTGGGGGCTACAGCCTAGCCAGCCCAGCCAGCCCAGCCAGCCCCAGTCCTGGTCCTTGTGTGAACTGGATGGTATTGCGGCCCAACCTGGCATGACCCATACACCATTCTGGCTCTTGGATTTGCCAGCGGGTGATAAGAACTGGCCCAGGCTGTCTAACTCCCAACCTGGGACAAGGGTAAGCCTGTGGGTACCGTAGTCTAGCTTGGTCTGGGCTTCTTCCTTTATTGGTTCTTGTGCTCACCTGCTGGGACTGTGTCCCAACAGAAGACTTCCCCAAGCTTCGCCATCAGAACCTCTCCAAATGCCAAATCTTGTGCACACTGGTGGGTCCATTGGCCAGCCCTATTGAGTTCACCTCCTGTCCTAGCAGGAACAATATCCTTTCCTGACTGGCTCTCACCCATTCTGGTTCTTACTGTTGGGTGCTACAGCTTAGCTAAGCCTAGTCCATACCCAGACATTGCTCACACCTGGCTCATCAGGGCAGAGACCTATCTCAACCCATTCTATACCCACCCTGGTTCTCATGGGCACCAGTAGGTGTTGGATTCTAGCCCAGTCTGGCACATTCCAGACATAGTTCACAGCCATGCCGAGGGAGACTGTAACCATGTCAAGACCAGACCATAGCCCCAATTCCAGCCCCTGTGCTCACCAGTGGGACCCACAGCACAACCAGGGCATCTCTTTAGCCCCAACCAGGCCTGATCCCAGCTACAGATCTTGCATGTGCCAGTGGTTGTTCTAACCTAGCTTGGCATAGTTTCTCCCCTGTTTTGGCCTTTGCTTTCATATGCTGCAGCCTGGCCTGGCTCCTCTGGCTCCCAGTCCTAACTCTCGCTGGCAGGTTCTGGAACCTGGCCGTGCTCAGTCTGCTCTCATCCTTGACTCATGCAAACCAATAGGCATGGCAGCCTAGCCTGTCATGACCTGCACTTAATTCTGATTTCTGCACTTACCAGTTTCTACTTAGGATTCCTGCTGTCTTACTAATGCAAGAGATGAACAGTCATATAATATACCAATAAACTAGGGCTATGGTTTGCTCTGCCCCAACCTGTCTGCCCCCTTCCAAAACCAACTCACACATTTGTGGATAGATGGAGTACCCTACCCAGCCTGCCCGACCCCCAGACCTGGACCACATACTTATCAGCAGGAGATATGACCCACTAGAGGAGTTTCCCAGGTTTCCCCACTCAGGCCACTCCCAGACCCAGATCTCACACATGCCTGTGGATGCTTGACCCTTACCTGGCATGGCCTGTCCCATCCATCCTGGCCTTTGTATGAGCTGGTGCAACCTGGTCCACCCCACACCCAGTTTTAGCGTACTCATGCGGGTGCTGCAGCCTGGACCTGCCCTGCTTATCTCTAGCCCCAGTACTGGTGAGCATCAGTGAGTTCCATGGTCACGCCTAGCTCAGCCCGTCACTATCCCAACTCTCAAGCTAATCAGTGGGACTTGTAGTTCCATAGGATTGGGTCCACATATCCACCACAGAATTCACCCCAGACCTGGTTCTGTTGGGTGCTGGTTGGTTTCATGGCCAAGTATAATGTGACCCATCTACTGATCCATCATTCGCTGTTAGGTATTGGGATCTAGCCCTGCCAGACAGGCACCCAGCCATAGCTTGCATGTGTGCTGCTGTGTGGTGGTCAGCCATGTTCCATGTTAACAAAACCAACCCAGGACTCCCATGTAGACTGGTGAATTAGTCTGACCCATAACGATCTTCAGGTCTCTCCCTTCCAAACCACCAGGTCTCAGTCCCCTCGCTTACCTGCAACTACAGTGGTCCTGTCGTTGGGTGTCACTCATGATTCGTTCCTCATTTACACTTACAGTGGCCTTATCCATGGATAGACAGTAAATTTAAACCCCCAAGACCCCAGAGTTCACCTCCAGGCAACCATCGGGCGAAGTGCCAGTTGGCAGTCTGGCTGCCCACAAGCCCAGGACCCTCTCCCCACCTAGCAGCAATGGATGGGGAGCCTGGATCCACTGCAGGAATGCTGGCCTGGCATGGGTCCCCTCATCACAACCATGTGGCTGAGGGATCCAGACACCTGCACCGCTGCTCAGGCTTACCTGGACTCTGGCATTAAATATTATTCAATGATCATTTGAATTGAGGCCTGAGGCATCCTGATAATTTAAATATTCTGGTTGTTTAAGAATTGCTATTAATACCATTGGTGCATAACAAGTTTTCATAAATTTAGAATTCGTTGTGATATGCAGTGTGGATATGGTACTAAAAATAATTTAACTTTTATTTGATATTTAGGCTAAGTTCAGGATTGTAGATGGTCCTGGAGTTTTTATTTTGAGCATTGACTGGGAGTGTACTTGAGAAACATATGGTTATTAGAACATTTTGGTTCTTTGTGTTATTGAAATATGCAGTTTAATTATAGTTTTGTTAGGTCCTTTAATTTTGATTCCATTTATTAACTCATTCCTCAACAATTTGGTTGAATATCTACTATTTACCATGTACTGTGCAAAGTACTGAGGACAGAAACACAAATAGTTATGATGATGAAGAATGATCAGAAGAAAGTAATAGAGCAGACTTAGCAAACACCTAAATAGATTGAAGTATTTTTGATGCTTTGTATGTATTAACCTACTTAAATTTCATAACAACCCAGTGAGGTAAATGATATTATCACAGATGAGCTATAAAGACATTAAGTAACTATTTTAAGCATTTTTACTATCACAAACTAGCAAGTTTTGGAGTAGTGTGGTCTAGACTTAGGATCTGAGCCTCTATGAGTAGGCAATCCTGCTTGGGATTCCCGCTGTCTTACTAATGCAAGAGATGAACAATCAGATGATATACCAAGTGTGATTGAAGTGTCTGGCACACACTACAACATGCCTGAGAAGGCTCTCTACTGAGGGCCCTCCTTTCTGAACCAGTTCTTAATTGATGGGAAGAGTGAATAAGAAGATAGAACACACAGAGCAGTCATCCCAGTGGTAGATGTATTACCTGGAATCTGGCCAAAGCCTGGCCCATTGAGGAAACTGAGACTCAACACAGCCAGAATAGAGGATAATGTTGTAATGATGTAATGAGTAAAGTAGTTTTTGCCAAGTTCATAATCAAAGCATCCATTTGGGTGCTGATATCATTGCAGTGGCCCAAGTCCTAAGCAGTGAGGGCACATTCCTTAGGACCAGAGGCTTTGCAGATACATCAAACTATATAGCTTTTGATATAAATCTATTCACATTCTCCTCAGGTGGATTATAAATTACACAAGAAACAATAGTACCAACAACAAAATCTCCAAGCCATTCCCACAGCCTGAACTTTTGACAGGGTCCTCGGCTCTGGCTAATGAGGCATGAGTAGGTAGCACTCTGGTGAAGCTGTTGGCTTTGTTCCTATTGGTGCAGGCAGAATCATCTGGAAGGGGATATCAGCCAGAAATATGTACACCGAAGGGCATTGTCTGTATGCATCTTCTCGTTCTGGTCGATCACCTCCAGTCATTAGCATTCTTCCATTCTCAAGTTTCAACACTCCGACATCCCTGCGATTGCTATTCCAGACCATTTTTACAATTCAGAAATTCTTTCAATAAGAAATAGCCTCTGATGGTTTCCAGAGGATACGTGGCTGAGATTCTTTGTCACCTTCATCCCCTGCAGCATGCCTGATTTCTACAAGACCCCAAGACCCTCTTACAACCCCTCCGAATATTCTTTCAGTTGAATGAATAAAAGGTGGTCCTAGACCATATTCTTACTTGACTAACAGCATTATCATAATGCCTGTGTAAACACATTTACACATACTGCAATAAAATATTTTCTGCAACGCAATTGCTGCCTAATAGGAGGTTCCAGCTACGTTGCTGCAGGCTATTATTTCTTACATTTTTCAAATTTTTACTTGAAAGCCAGAGTTACAGATAGAAGAATAGAGATAGAGTCCTTCCATCCATTAGTTCATTCCCCAAATGGTTGCAACAGTCACAACTGGGAGCCAGGAGCTTCTTCTGGGTCTCCTATGTGGGAATAGGGGCCAAGCCCTTGGACTGTCATCCACTGCCTTCTCAGGCTATAAAAGGAGCACTGGATCAGAACTGGAGCAGCCAGGACACAAACCAGCACCCGTATGGGATGCTCATGCTGCAAACCAGCACCTGCATGGGGTGCTCATGCTGCAAACCAGCACCTGTATGGGGTGCTCATGCTGCAAACCAGCACCCGTATGGAATACTCATGCTGCAAACCAGCACCTGTATGTGGTGGAGGAGTAGCTTGCTGCCCCACTGCACTAGTCCCGGAAGTTTAATCCTTCTTTAATGATTTTTATATAGGTGCCCACAGTCATCTTCTCTTTTTAAAGGTGTGTTGTGAGAGGTTAGATTTTCTTGAGTCATAAATGTTGCTTTTCAGAGTTAACCAAATTCTGTAAGTTGTTTGGGGGATAACTTTCACTTTTTCTATTTTCTTTTGATGATTTTGAGGGAGGCTGAAGAACTGGTACAGAAACACACAGAAAATGCACATATACATTATACAAAACTAGGTCTTTATTGTTATTCTGACATGAGAAAACTTGATTATGGTGTGATGCAGGACTGTCTGCAAGTTCTTATTCAGAATCTGGGACCCAAACTACTCATAAACCTGACTTCACACTTGAGGTTTTGTTTTTTTTCTTCCCTGACAACTTTAACCAGCCCTAATATAGAGAGTGAGGATCACAGGGTTTACAGCAAGAATAGTTGAGAGAGCTGTGTGTCACTGCAAAGGGAAGTGTTTAGGCGGGGGTGATTTTTGAACTCATGAACCTAGGGCAGGCAACACTATTATAGTTGAGGAGCTGGAAACCTTATAGCCAGGACCATGGCTCTTTTTCTCAGGGTTCCCAGCTCCTGAGAGAGAAGGATTGCGCATGTCTGGGAAGATACGAGTACCAAGCCATGTCTCTGAGCTGAATTAAAGATAACTAAATACATTGAGCTTCACAGTAGAGATTTTACACGCATTTAATTTTGGTATATACCTTTTGTATACATACCACTAGTGATCCCATTGTCCAGACAATACTGGAATCTGCCTGCAGAAGTGAAGTAACTTGCTCAATGTCACATTATTAGGAAGGGTTTGGGCCAAATTTGAGGCTCAGGGTTTTACCTTAAAGACCTTTACTCCAGCTCTTATAGTATTATCTACTAAAATTGGGTTCTGAGACTGCTTTAATGTTGAGGAGAGACTTACATGTTCAAAAGACTGGAATGACAAATGAATCTTACCTGATGCCTGAAGTTCAATGACTTTGAGTTGTGTGGTGAAGGCTAGGAAGGCGCAGACCCAATAGGAAAGTCATAGTCCATATTGGTTGGGACTGGCGAGCCACCAACTTTAAATGCCAGAATTCCGGTGGGTGACACCTTGGTGTCCCAGGTGCTCTATTTATAATCCAGCTTTGCTAATGCATCAGAAAGCAGGAGAAGATGACCCAATTGGGTCTCTGTACCTACATGGGAGACCTTGATGGAGTTCCAGGCTCTAGGCTCGGGCCTGGTCCAGTCCTAGTCATTGTGGCCATTTGGGAAGTGAACCAGTGGCTATAAAAAATTCTTTTCTCAAAAAAATTTTATTACATTTTATTTGGAAATTCTTGACTATGACACCAAAAGCAATATAAAAAAATTCTTGCTCTGGCTTTGCCTTTCAACTACACAAATACATTTTCAGAAAAAATTATAGTGTCTGAGTAGAGGAGTAGGTAGTGGTTGGTGGTATGAGTGCTGTATATTTGCATGCCCAGTGAAAATTGGTGCTGCAAAGGAGAGCACCAGAATTCATGCAAATTAATCTTTTATTTGTAAAAGAGGAAACCTCAGTCCACTGTGAAGTAGTTTAGCTTATCGAAAATTATGCAGAAATGTCAGGAGAATGGCTCAGTGTTGATGAAATAATCCATTCTGCATGCAGAGGGAAGAACACTTAAGGTGTTCCAAAACTGAGGAGGCTTAGAGGGAAGTGTGGGTCAAAGTTGCAAAGAACACCCAGAAGGGGGCCTGGCACGGTAGTCTAGTGGCTAAATCCTTGCCTTGCATCCACTGGAATTCCATTTGGGTGCTGGTTCATATGCCAGCTGCTCCACTTTCCATCCAGCTCCCTGTTTGTGGCCTGGGAAAGCAGTTGATGGCCCAAAGCCTTGGGACCCTGCACTTATGTGAGACCTGGAAGAAGCTCCTGGATCCTGGCTCCTGGCTTCAGATCAGCTCAGCTTCAGCTGTTAGGGCCTTCTGGGGAGTGAACCAGTGGATGGAGGATCTTTCTGTAGCTCCTTTTCTTTGTATATCGCCTTTCCAGTAAAAATAAATTAATTCTTAAGAATAAAAGAAAACCCAATAGGGCTTCTTCATCAGACAGTAGACTTTGGGGTCATGGAGACATGGATGCATGACTTCCATTGGGATTTCCCACATCAGTGGCAGGGTCCCACACCCTCAGACCAACATCTGTTGCCTCCCAGAATATGTTAACAGTATTGCTGGCATTTGAACGGTCACTCTGAAATGGGATGCTATGGCTTAACCCTCTGTGCTACAACACCCACCACTAGAATACATTTTTGAGACTTTAAACCTGTCATCTTGTAGTTTTTTCCCTTTGAATATTATGTGGGAGAAGTGTGGGTCTATGTTGTTTAATGGTCTTTGCCTTATATTGTATCATTTTATGCCGTGAATACCTCTTTTAAAAATGAAATTTAGGGCAGAACATCCTGCCCTTTGGAACTTTTCCTGATCTACTTTAATTCTTTTTGCCTGTTAAAATGACTGAATAAAGTGGTCTGGATATCCACGCATATTGGCACATGATTTCTTTTAAAAATCTTGATTTGGATTTCTACCGTAGTATATATGCATTCTGGAGTCTCATCATCTATGCATAGTTTCTGCTAACGTTGCTAATGTGCTATAAGAGCAATGGAGACCCAAAGTTTCAAATTTTTGTGCTGGTCCTTGACCTGGTGTAACGTGATCACCTCAGCAGGATGTTCCAGGGGAGCCATGGCTTCAATAACTTGGAGAATGTAACTTAGTCTGCTACCACTCGGCCCATGTCCCTGAATGGAGAGATGCGAGAATAGACCTCGAAGCCTGTGGGTTGGCCACTGTCATCCCTCTCCATGTGCTGTTGCATGAATAGATTATGAGAGCAACGTACAACTGCTCAGTGTACCCAGAGTTAATGACTGCCAAGAAAGCAGCTTCTTGTTTGCAAGTCACAGCCAACCAGAAGGAGGCCAATTCTGTGCAGAGGAGCAACAGTTCTTATCAGAGGACATTTTGATTCTTGAAACCATGAAGTTATTTTAAAATGTGTACAGAATTACTGGTCATGTGGGACCCAGATCCCCTGATATTCACTGCGCTGTGTTGGCTTTAGTACAAATACAATTGCAGGTTTAGTAAGCTGCAGGTAATAAAATAGTTTTGTGGACAAAAAAAAAAAAAAGAATTAACTTTGAAAAGCCCTCTGCACTATTTCTATGATTCTTAAACACATTGACCTGGACAATGGGACTTGGTTACAAAGCAAATCACAAGCCCATTTCTCAGCTGGCAGTCCTTTGGTTTTCCAAGTTAGGCACCTACAGCCTTCTCCAAAGAGGGCTTTAAATCATTCTATGAGTTTTGAAATTTGGGGGAAATGGGCTAAGAGTATTGAATAACAAAAGTTTTCAGAATTTTACTGGGAAACCTGAGTCACTAAGATATTTGAGGAGATAGAAAAGCTCTTTTCGGTAGGATCCAGATACTGGCACGGACTGTCTCTTTGGAAGTGTGCAGCACAACTCCTGTGTGAAGTCAAGGCAGGGGAGGCTCTTTTAGGGACTATACAGTTAAACAAGAGCAACTCCTGGGCTGCAGCCATGGTGTTAACACGCCTAGTTTAAGGCCGTTTCTACCACCCCCTTTCCCTCTCTTTATTCTAATTTATCTCTTAAAATCTGAAAAAAATAAAATCTGGAGGGCTATCTCTCAAAATATAGATTTCAATCATTTATCTCAAAAAATCTCTGTGGATGCCTATAAAATACAGACTTGTGGGTTTCCTTCAGAGTTACCAAATAAAATAAAGGCCTGGGTGTCAGCATTTTCATAACTTCCTCAGCCGTTCTTCTGTACACTACATTTCAGAACCATCAATCTGGGACCTATAAAAAGGCAGATGACACGTGCCAGGAAATGGCCACTGACATCACTGAATTTATCTTGAGAATACAGTCATTCTTTATTTCTTGCTGTTTTAGTGCCAGTCATGTAGTGAGCCGAACAGAGCTAATGATGGTTCCAAGAGTAATTACACCAGCCTTCCTGTTTCTCTATTGCCTGCTCCTGGCATAACTATAGCTATTAATATTAGCTCCTTTCTCTCCCCCACCTGACAATATCTATCTGCTGTATATTGCTTTGCTAAACTTGGTGGAAGGCAAATGAATGCTTTGTGGGTATCCTCAAATATCCTGGCCTCCTCCAAGCTTGTTGATACACAGTACTTGGCCTCAAAATGTCTCGCAAGGAGTCCACAGATAGTTCAGTGAGAGCCCCAATTACCTCTCCACGCAGTAATTATTACTTCTGCCATTTAAGTGAAATTTCAGTATATTGCTTATAGCAATAAATTTAGAAGCATGTTTATGCTGTCCCTGCTTCTATTCATAGCATAAATTAAAAATCCCATTTCTGTTGGGGTACAGTTCTGAACTGCCCTTTGGTATGGAAATGCCTTATAATAAAAACAATTATAAAAGTCTCATCTCCTTCTGTCCCCAGGATCTGAGAGACATAAAAAAGTGAAATAAATAAATAGCACCCTTCCCAACACTCGGTTTACCTTACACATAGGACAGTTCTGTATCTCATGGCAGATTAGTAACTGAGGAAATCTGTAGCTATAACTGCGTGGTAAAAATGTGATGTCATGGCTCTTTGGAAGTTTCATTATGGAGTCTAACGGGTTTTGTGGTGTTTTTTGTAGCATGCTCTGTCTGACAAGGCGTGTGTGAAAGCCTTTGACCCAAAGACAACTTGCTTACAGGAATGCCTTATCACTACCTTCCAGGAAGCCTACTTTGTTTCAGAAAGTTTTGAAGAAGCCAAAGAAAAAATGAGGTAAACTTGTTTTGTCTTTCATCTAGAGAAAATGTTTTTTTTTTTTTTTTCAGGCTCTGTTCCCTCCTTTATCTGTCTCTTGTACCGACGGGGGTTGATCAAATATCCTTCTATTTCTGTTTATTCTGCAGGGACTTTGCAAAGTCAATTACCCGTCCCTTCTCAGTGTACTTCAATCCCTACACACAGAGTATTGAAATTCTGAAAGACACCAGAAGTATTGAAAATGTGGTACAGGACCTCCGCAGTGATTTGAACACAGTGTGTGATGCCTTAAACAAAATGAACCAATACCTTGGGATTTAATGTCTGGAATCAATGTTGTTGCTTGCATGATTCAGACGATGTCATATAACACCAGTAGTGTTCTGTGTGATGCTTTGGTTAGTAAGCCTGCAATTCTGTATATCTAGACCTCCTAGTAACTTATTGTGTTTATGTGTGAAACGTTGTGAAGAACCCCACAGCAGATAACCACTCACTGTAGGAAAAATTGTAGCACGCCTCAGTGTCTCAAATGGCTCTGGTATTCTCATTTATTGTCTTTAACCAAACCTCATCTCTTTAAAACCTGTAACAAATGACGTTCTTAGGATTCCAGCTAATGGCCCTTTCTTCCTTGGTCCTAAGCCTTTCCTTGGTATTCATTAGATAAAATGGAAAAAGAAGTGAGGCTGTTCTATTTTCAATAGTATCAGTGTTTTCACAGCATGCTTTGAGGTAAACTGGACTTGTAGCAAAACTCCCATCATGTTAGCAAAAGACTCAGCATTGTGCTTCAAACATCATTGAGGTAATACTGTAGTTGGAATGATGTTTAGGTTGACTGTTTTTGTTACACTAGGAAAAAAGAATGTTTTGCAAGTTGAACATGTACGTTGCATTGACCTTGTAGAATATGAATTGTGGCAAGCTTTGTTCAGTATTCTGAAACGTCAGACTTCCAGAAAGAATGTTTGGAAGGACCAACAGTGATGAATAAATCCTGGAACTGTGACATTTATGCTGAAATAAAGTAAATTATCATTTCAAGTATTTATTGTTTCTCTGATCAGAGGACACTGCAATCATAGGGTAATAAAGAACATCTTTGATTCCAAAGATGTGGCAGCTGAATCACAGAGAAAATGATGTGATTTTCCTCCAGTGGCATACTTGTGCCTCAACATTCTCAGACCATCTTTTCTTTCGTATTGCCAAGAAGTCCTTTTTGGTATGTGTGTGTATATTTATGTGCAGTTGGAGAACAGCAATTAGTGCCTAGCAATATAATGGTTATCACTCAATAGGATGTGTTCTCAATCAAGGGTCGCCAGCAGGGGATGTGTGTTTCACCTCTTTGTCCCAAACGAGGACAGAACCAAGAGTGGTTACCCGATTTCTGAAATTTGGGCAACCTTAGGCTAACCCTAGTGACAGATCACATCTTTCTGATGTTCTTTGCTGTGGGAAATAAGATCTGGTTATTAAATGAACAGGTAACTGCTGAGTGGATGAGAGGATGTCACCTTATTTGGATTGCCTCACAAAACACAGCTACTCTAATGATTGTGATGTTGAGAGTGCGGAATATTGGGTAGGGGAAGAAAGGGGCAAGAAAACTAGAAGAAAAAGGTGACAAAATAATTTTTATGTTCACTTGACTGATTTCCAAGAATGTCCTTTTAATAAGAAATTACATGTAATTTCAAACTAATTGATATTCATATATAGGGCACATTGTGGGTCAGATTCTTTGGACTAAATGTTTTCAGGAAGGACATGAGAAACAAGTATATAGCAGGGAGAACTCAAAATTCCAATGATAATTTAGAAATTTGAATTTGGATTGTCTCAACTGTTGAGGATTTTTCATTTCTGAAGCATTCTCCTTAAAACAGTCTCTTTTCTTGTTAAAGATTTAATCATTTTTAGTGAGAGGAAGATTTACAGAGAGAAAACAATAGCTTTCATCCTCTGGTTCACTCCCCAAGTGGCCACAATGGCCAGAGCTGAGTTAATCTAAAGCTAGTAGCTGGATGTCTGGAGCTTCTTTCTGGTGTCACATGGGTACAGTGGCCCGAGCACTTCAGTCATCCTCCACTGCTTTCCAAGGCCATAGGCAAAGAGTTGGATCAAAGTGGAACAACTGGGAGTTGAACTCTCTCCCATATGGGATGCTGGTGCTGCAGATGGAGGATTAATCTGATTTGCTACCAAACCGGTTCTCAGAAAATGGAATTCTTAAGAAAGGATTTGTAGGGCCATTCCCGGCGGCGTGGCCTAGCAGCTAAAGTCCTCGCCTTGAAGGCCCCGGGATCCCATGTCGGCGCCGGTTCTAATCCCGGCGGCTCCACTTCCCATCCAGCTCCCTGCTTGTGGCCTGGGAAAGCAGTCAAGGACGGCCCAATGCATTGGGACACTGCACCCGCGTGGGAGACCTGGAAGAGGTTCCAGGTTCCCGGCTTCGGATCGGCGTGCACCAGCCTGTTGCGGCTCACTTGGGGAGTGAAACATCGGACGGAAGATCTTCCTCTCTGTCTCTCCTCCTCTGTGTATATCTGGCTGTAATAAAATGAATAAATCTTTCAAAAAAAAAAAGAAAGGATTTGTAGGTAGAATGTGAGAATAATGAAGTGTAAATAGTAATGCCTTAAGAAAATATTGGCGGGGAGAAATGATAAATTGAACCCAATTAACAACAAATAGAGTGAATCTATCTATCTGTCTGTCTATCTATCTATCTATGATCAATTCTCATTCTAATGAAATATTAATACTAAAAGTACAGAAGCAATGTAGTTCCTAGATACTATTCTAATAATATAATAATGCTTTTCTGCCTTGCTCCAGACTCCTTTCTCCCTTCCTCCCATTCAACCTTTCTTTCCCTGCTTCCTACCTCTTTTTTAGTTGTTTTAGGCATGCAACTATTTATTTTCTGTTTTCCATTATTATTATTGTTGTTGTTTTATTATTATTATTTCCCTTACCTCCTCCCCAGTCTCCCCACCCTGAGTTGATTTCCCCTGTATTATTACAATAGTATAGTTCTTCATAAACAGTCATACGTCCATCATTGCGGGCATGGACAATGGCATAGAGTCCAGCATCCTATTGTCAGGATATAGTAAACAGTTTCATTGGGAGTCCGTTCCAATCTGGAAGTAGAGATGCATACTGCATTGTATTCTGACATCTAGATATGACAGTCTGCATTACGCAGTTACTGTACATCCCCTTAAATGAAAAGCCACAAAACAAAATCATCAACAGGAAGGAAAATAGAAATTTATAATGCCATGAAGTTAAATAATATACTACTGAATGACTAACATGTCACTGAAGAAATGTAAAAGAAAACCAAGAATCTTCTTGAAGAAAATGATGCTACTGTATGACCAATGAGTCAGTGAAGAATTTAATCAGAAAAAACTGCTTTGAAAATGAAACTAAAAACAAAAACATCAAAACCCATGAGATATAGTTTTCACTGATCTTTGTTGGTGAGATGTGTCTCCTGTAGTCCTCAGATAGATGGGTTTTGTTTTTTAAATCTGGTCTACTATCCATGACATTTGATTAAGGCATTTATATTCAGGGTTAATATGAATGGGTGGTAATTTGGTTCTGTCATTTAAGCAATGAGTTGTTCCCTATTTGGCTTAATCTCTATTGTTGTTTCACTTGGATGTTCTTCACATTTGCCTTTGCTTTGGTGGGTGCGATTGCTTTTCTCTGTCAAGAAAACATCTTTAAGTATCACTTGTAGGGCAGTTCTGCAAGAGGCGCATTCTTTGAGGTTTTCCTTACTGTGGAAGAATTTTATTTCATTTTCAAAGACAAAGGAAAGCTTTGCTGGGTATGTTATTCTGGGTAGACAATTTTTTTTTTTGCTTTTAGAATCTGGAGAATGTCGTTCCATTCTCTTCTGGCCTGGGGAGTTTACTGTGGGAGGTCAGCTGTGAGTCTGATTGCCATTCTTCTATATATCAATTGAATTTTTCATGTGCACATATAAGAATCATTTGCTTATGTTCAACTGAAGAGAGCTTGATTATCATGTGCTGTGATGAAGATTGCTTTTAGTCAACTTTGTTGGGTGTCCTGTGTCCCTCCTGGATGTTGTTTCCCAATTCTTTCTCCAGATTAGAAAGTTTTCTTTGTTATTTCATTGAATACGTTTTTAAACCTGGCTTCTCTTTCTGTACCTTCTGGAACTCCAAAAGGTATTTGGCCTTTTAATAGTGTTTTTCAATCCTGGAATACATTTTTTAAGCTCAACCCAGCTCTGCTTCCAGGTTTTTGATTGTTTCCCCATTGTGACAAGAAATATCTTCCAATTCTCAGATTCTTTCTTCTGCCCCATGCATTCTACTTTGGAGGCTTTCCACTGAATTTTTAATTTGCTATATTGTGTCTTTCATTCCCAGTAATTCAACCTGATTTTGTTTCAGTGTTTCTCTTTCCTGTGTGACATACTCCTTAAATTCCTTTAACTCCAGTATGTGCTCATTGTTGATAAGAAGCTTTTATAATGAGTTTTCTGAACTCTGTGTCCACCATTTTCTTGATGTATTCATCAGTTAACTCTGAGGTTTACAAAGGCTTTTGCTCCTTTGCAGGGGAGTCTTCAGTAATATTCATTGTATCTTTGTCTCTTCTTCTGCTCTTGGTCATTGTACTTCCTGTTAGCAGTCTTCTCCTTGGAGCAGGTTTCTAAGCTGTGTCACCCACAGGTCTACAGTTCAATTATACTCATTTTGGTTGGTGTCTGGTTCTTGCTTGTAGTCACTTGTGCTACTGCCTCCATCAAGTTTCAGGTCTGGGCTATTGGGTTAAACTTGCACCATGGTCTCTGTAGCTCCAGTTACTGGCTCACCATTCTCCACCTCCTATGATCCCATGCTGAGGCTGTACCATTGTCTATACAGTCTTCCTCCCACTTTTGGTTCAGTAGTTCCCAGGATTAGGGAGACACGAGGTGTCCTAAATAGTTAGGTTGTCGGAGGTGCTGATCTTGCCAGAACATGCTGGCTGTTAGGTCTGAGAGCCACCTGCACCTGCACCTATATTGACCTATAGGATGCCAAAGTTGGAATTATTTCCTCTGGGGGACCAGTGCAATGCACTGAACTGAAAGTGAGTTCACACCCAGCTCAGTGCATGTGCAGCTCACTGTTGTCCCTTCAGTCTGACAACCTTTGCCACACTGTGCAAAATGGCACCTGATGTGCCACTAATAGAGTTCTGGATCTGCTGGTCATTAGGTTGGGGGCCATCCAGACCTGTTTTGTGTGGAACCTGCAGAATGCCACGTTACTGTAATGCACTGAGCTAGAAATGAATTCATTCCTAGTTTAGTGTATGCACAGTCCTGTCCCATAACCCTTGGCTCCTTAAGCAAAATGGTGCCTGATGCAGCTCTGGCCAGGATCTGGGCTGTGGAATCCACCCTGTTCTTGCAGCGCCTGTTTCGGGATATGCTGCTCTCTCTCTCTGCTCCTGGTTGAATCAAGCAAATCAGCAGGATGGGCAGTTCTTTGCCTGGGGTCACTTTCTGAGCTCATGGTGATTACCCGTTTCCACCTGGCTGCTGGTGGAGCTCTCGCCACTGGTGGAGCTCAGATCACTGCTCACTGACTGCTACTGGGGTATCTGGTCACTGTAACATTTTGTCTTCGCTGCTTTCCCATGTCCGTCAATCTCCAGGTGCCCCTCTAATGTTGGCCTGACCTCTCCTATTTCTTGGAATGTGCTCTCCTGCTTCACCATGGCTAATGATTCTCCATCTGTTTAAATGTGTCCGTATGCTATTCTGCCATCTTGATTCTTGTCCATTTTTAGTTTTTAAGATGACGTTTTTAAACTTACATTATATTTAAAAGCTTGATATTCTACTAAATAAAGAGCTCAACAAGGAAATGATCATAGTTTAGTGGGAATATAGGCATGGGTTGGAATAGAGATAGGTTTTACATCCATATATGCATTGTTTCTTACATCTTGCTTTGTTAGCTATAATCATCTGCTCACCTATAGTTATTAGCCTAGGATGATAATGCAGAGCAGTAAATGCTGAATTTTTTTCAGAAGTAGTTTCTCTCCTGAGAATATAAACATTTAGCATCTGCCTTTTGTGTCATTTCCATAATTTTGAAGTCATATTTTTTCCTCAAGAAAAGAAAAACAACCATAAGCAGCCATAAATATTCTTATGAAGAGAGACTTCTTAGTTAACTGTAGAATAAAAAGAATTAAATTTAGCTCTAAACAAAGCCCCTTAACAAAAATAGTATTTGAGATATCTTCTGCTTGACTTGTAATGAAATCTTCAGGCAGAATCTGTCTTAGGTCAAAAACAGAAAAGTTGCAAAGTAAATAGGCTTTCCCACAGAGCTCAAACAGGTATCATCGAAGGAGGAGGAATTGCTTGGTTCTTTTTAGATTTGTTCTTCACCTGGAATAGCAGGAACCATGGTTTTCACCGGGTAAAACAATGGAATCATGGTTTTCATTTATTGTGAGCATTTAACATGCAAATACCATTACAGCTAATGGTGGGAAAAAATCCTATAAACATTAACAACCACCATAGGAAAAGTGTTGGCAGAAAAAGTTCTCAGGTGGAAATAGTGCAATAGGATATTCACAGGCATCTTCTTTTCATATCTGATACCTGCTCTGTGTAACCATTTATCTCAATTATGCCTTATGACTTGAAGCTAAATTAAATGGATCCAAGGGCAATTATAAATCTAAAGACACTTGCTCACTGTCATCTCAGCATGAATCATTATTTTGGCTTTCTGTCTGACTTCTGTAATCAGCTAATCAGAAATCAACACAAAGTTCCTAGCAAGACCACACGCTTTGCAAAAGATAACCCAAATCCCATTAATCTAGTTTTATACTTGAAGCATTTTCGCCTTATCAGTTGAGGTCAGTTCTCCAGTGTATTCTTGAGTGATCAGTTTGTTTGACGCCATAAGAGCATAATTGTTCACAGATTGCACCTTTTCGCAGTGGGGAGCTTTGACCCAAAGGTTTTGGTTTGTTTTTCATGTTGTAAGGAGTGTGAGATTTGGGTTTTTGGTTTAGTCTCATTTACTTACTGTAATTTAGAAATGATGCTTTATGGGGATGATAGATCTGCTTGTCTTGCTTGCACGTAGTGAATGGGCCTATGCCTAATGAATGTAAAGTACTGCAACATTTAACAACACAAAAAAGTCTAAAATGAAAAACAAAGTGCGCTAACGTGAAAGCAAATAGAAATACAAAGTTTCATTTTCAAATGGAGTCATGGCTCACATCATCTCATTTTCTTCATTCCATGAGGAAAACATTAACCCAAGATGTAGTTGTCTTCCAATTCATTTGCTCTAATTTTCAAATTTGAAAGAAACCACTGCAGATGCTCATTCTCATGAACTTTGTCTTACTTAGAATGTAAAAGGAAGTATCCCGTAATTTTCTAGTACATCTGAATATTTTTTTCTTTGATTTCTGAAGACATTCTCCATTTTGGAAAATGAGGCTTACACAGATTGCCATATTCTAGGAAGAGTCAAGGGAATTAACAGTGGGATACTGCTTCTTCTAATATTAGATTTACATATGTTCAAAACAAGCCAGCTCCAGCACATGAAATGGGGGATTTTTGATACTGTGACTTGGAGCCTCAAAACATTCAGGCACTGTCTTAGAGTGGAGCTGGCACTGGTCTAGACACTGGGAGTGTGGTGTTGAAAAAGACGGGATAGTTAATGCCTCTTTTGAAATTTATTCAACTTGGGAGACAGAGGCAACAAAAGTCCCATATGATGTGAAACCATGGCACATTTTATGTAGAGAATGATGAGGGTAATTGATAAACAGCAATAGGAAAGTTAGAGTAAGGTGACCTGGGAAGGCCTTTCTGAGCAGGTGGTGTTTGACCAAGAAGCTTGTGCTGAGAGGCAACCAGGAAAGAGAGACTAGCAAGACCAAAGGTGATAATGAGGCTGATGTGTTTGTGGAGAAGAGGTTGTGAGTGGGCTGGGAAGGAATGATATAGGGACAATGTGCGAGGCAAGGATGCAGTAATACAGGGCTCCATAAAGTACCAGGTGCAATCTAAATACAGGGAAATGCTATTGGAGGGCTGTGAGGGAGTTCGTGTCTGGCTGTGATGTTTTTCTAGAGCTTACTCAGGCAGCTGTTTGGAAATGGATTATGATGGGACCCCGGGGTGGGTTGGGGAGTGGAAGAAGAGTAGAAGCAGTGAAACCAATTATGAGGACACTGCAATTCTGGGGGAGCTGCAAGTTGGTATCTTGCTAGATCATGGTGGACCGCATTAAAATATAGAACGGTAGCTAGGTAAGTTACAAAGTTAAGTGTGTGGGTGAGAACCATCAGGTTGAAAACTAGAAGAGACTGGAGCAAGTGGTGCTTAGGTTGTTTCGCAGTAAGAAGAGGTCATCTAGTTATACCCTATGTCTCACAAACGTTTAAAGCTTCCTTAAAAAAAAAAAAAAAAGAAACAGCTTTATGTTAAAAATTTCTCTGGCCAGATAAGAAAAGCTACTCTGGAAAACAAATCCCATTCGTTTTTTCTCACTGTGACTCAGATATTGATGGCTGAAATAAAAACGAAGTACAAAATGTGGTGTAATTAATGATGGTTGGTGGAATTGACAGATGATTCCTGACAAAGAAGTTCTCTTATCTCCAGGCAAACGAAAGAGTGTGCTCACTGTCCACTCTGGCCATGCCTTCGGGAATAGGCCATAAAATGTAAGTGAGTTAGCTAAGTCGATTACTCCTCTGTTTGCCTCCTCTCATATTCCCAGATGTGTAGTTCAGATATCCTGGAAAAGGTTCGCTTGCTGTTATTCCTTCTCTCTCTTCAAGAAAAATGGGTCTGGTGCAGCAGCTGGAAGTATGTTTTCTTCTTTGGGAAGATTGCAGTGAGCATGATGTTCAATCCAAGGGCATCTGCGGTTATGGTGCCTGCGGACAGCATTCTCATAATCCAGACTGGATACAGTTTTTATAATTGAACAACGAAAACGTCTGACAGATGTGGGCAGGGTAATTTGAAAGCTAAATGGCATGATGAAATCAAGTTCAGTTTCTGTCAAATTTAAATCTTTAAAAAAAGATGTGAAACTTGCTTTCATTTTAAAGGTTGAAAATATTAATAATGGGACGGTGATGGGGATTTCCTGGTCCCCTGCACTGCTTCTACTTCCACTGCAGTCTCCTCACTTTTTAGCTTGTTCATTTACATGGCACTAGCAAGATGCTGAGTCAGTTGGTCTATTATTCCCCAAGGTTTGCAAACCACTGAACACATCTAATGTACAGCTTGCCCAATTTTAGTGAACAGCTAACTTCACACACGTTAATGAGGCCAATTATTGGCAAGTGAATTTCAAGTGAAGAACACATTAGGTTTGCCACTATGGCAGTTATTTGTTTATTGGGATTGATTGAGGCAAACTTCCTTTTGATCATTATGTCTGATTGATCACTGCACGTGGTATTATGAAAGAATGAGGCTCTCAAATCAGATAGATGCTTGGAAAAAAAAATCTCCGCCTTGCAAAGGCAAAGCATGTTCTCCTCTCCATTTCAATGTGAGAGCTGAGCTGTTAAACCAGAATGGCTCCTAATTAGTCCTTCTCAAATCTCAAACTTTTTGGTCTTCTCTGTGGAGCAGAACTTAAAAGAAGCTTAAAATCTTCCTTTGCCCGTGTACAGCCAATATCAAAGAAAATCACTTGCATGGTGATACTTACTGCTGAAAATGAGTGCCGACATAACAATCCTGATTTGAAGTGGCATTGGAAAGTATAATTTGATTCACCCAGCCAAATGATTACTGAGAGTACAGATCATCAGTACAGCCCACTCCAGGACATTTGAATTGGTGATCAGCTGATAGCTAATTGCCAGACTGAGTCGCCTCTTAAGCTTCTTCTGCTGGTGAGCAAAGGGAAACTCTGTATTGCTTCTACAAACACCTATCCTGGGTGGAGGCTGTTTTTCCATTAGATGCATGTCTCAAGTGATTGTCACTCTGCTTGACTGGCCTAGCATTCACACTCTGTGTTGAGTGACTGCATCCCCTGTTTCCCTTTGTGAATCTCACCTCCAACCCTCAATCTTCCCATTGAGCAGAGCTGATTCCATCTCTCAGCTGTGAAGGTGGACCTCTAACCCAGGGTTAGTCAATGAGATTTTACGCTCTTCTCTCCAAGATGATTCTTTTAGGCCTGGGCCAAGCCCTAAGTTAGGGTAAAAATGAGATCAAACTCTGAATTTTCTACAACTATTGTGAAAGAGATGTGGTGCTTTCTTCTCTGATGATGAGGTGGTGGAGTGTAAATCTGGAACCTGTGCAAACCAGCATATAGAAAATGCAGGGCCACAAACAAAAGATAGACACAATGTGTTAATGATGTTGTCAAGTACACAGAGTTAGCTGTGGCTGTACCTACATGTATCTTCAGAATTACCAGGTCCTAAAGCTAGAAGGTGGCCCCTACTCCCATGATCTCATTTTCCTCCTCCTTTCACTGGCATCAGACTAGAGCTCATGTCCAGTGTAAAAGAACAAGAAGAGAAACAGGAAGTAGTATATTTGTGATCATCACACTCTTCGTCCTTGTTCTGGGACTGACAACTTCCTGGAGAAATGATATTTAAGTCTCTTTGGCTTAGTCTCTTCTGTGGAAATATGGCAAGCCTGACCTGTTTATTCTTCTCTAATTTTTGGGATGGTATGACTTCTTCCACTAAGATCTCACTTGCAGAATTGTTGAGCAGAAGTGTTTAATTGGGTTCCAGGTGATAAAGTTGAGATTCAATCTGTGGGGTTGCAGATTTTTTTTTCCCATGGAAAAAGAATTTCAAAGCAAATTCAACTTTAGGTGAGAGGCAGGCGAGATAACTGGTTAAGACTTTTGCTGCCCTAGTTTTTCACCTTAGCTTTTTAGGATATGGTTTTATTAGGTTTGGGTACTTTTAAATAAGTATTCTCTTGCACAGTATAGTAGTGAGAGCATGGACTTCGAAAAAGACACAAATTCTGGATTGCCTGCTTATTAGCTATTGGAGTGATGGCTAAAGATTTACTGTTACTTTTTGAGTTCCATTTAACTTTCTGCAGAATGAGAATTATCATTCTATTTTACATATATTAGGTATGTATAAATAGCATTGTATTGCAGTAAGATGGGTCTGAGGCATTTCAGAACTGTCCATACTAGAAAAGCTGAAAATAGAGGGAAGAGTGGTTGCTGGGTAATTGTGTTCCAGTCGCCATACCATCTGCTAAGAGAAAGGTGTCACTTCCCTGTACTTCAGAGGCGCTGCCTTTCTAAGTCTCCATTTCAAAGAGCAAGTGCTCGGAGTTGTCTCTGATGAAAATAAAGTCCTGGTCAAAAGGAACAAATTAAGTCCAGAATATAAATGTGTATTATTTGGCAATCAGGAAAGGAAAGTGCTAAGTGAAAATGGGAAATTGGAATTTGATGTGTTGGGAGAGCAGTTCCTTTCATCCTTGCAGTTAATGGACTGAGCAAAAAGTGAACAATTTGTTTCATGTGATGATTCACTAACACTAACTGACAAGGTTTCCATTTCTGGGTCCTGTTCTACATTCAGCTGCTTGTTTTGTAGTGCAATAGTGCAATTATCTGTCTATCATTTGCATTTGCATAAACAGGACTGCTGAAATGTATGTGAGGAATAACCATCACTGCTTAAATCCTTCCTGTTAAAGAAAGAACGAGGGAAAGGCAATATGGAGTGTCTCCTACTTGCCTTAAAATAACCATCTGTTTCCTTTGTGATGTCCTCTTCTCTGGGGAATTCACTTTTAGAAAAATATCTTAATATGGGAAAGGCAGCAGTAGCTGCTTTCAGTTTCATTTTGAGCTTTAGTCTTGCCTCCTTGTAGTTTTCATTGTAGATTAAACAATGTCGAAAGGAGTGCCGGTTCTAACCACCAGCCCACACAGAGCAATAACCCTCGTGGCTTGCCTTTGCATGATAAATTAGATGCCATGGGGGCGGGGTGGCGAGGGGAGAAGTGACAGGCTGCAGCCCACCTCATTTCTGTACATTTTATAATTAAAGATCTGTCCAGTCGTAGCTTTATTTTCCATTGCTAGACATTTATTTTGTTGACTTTTAATTTTCTACTATTTGTGTAATTTGGTTTCACTTGGCAAATGAAGGAGAACTTTTTTATGTATGACTCTGGGCCTCAAAAGAGACTACAGTCAGTAACTCAAAAGATTCCGGAATATTCTCTTTACTTTCCCATCTACTTTTTCTGCATATGTGTTTTGATTTACTCTCTGTGACTCTTGCTCTTCTCTTTTCTCTGGGAGGTACGATTTTTCTATTTCCCCATCTGCATGCTAGAAGATGGTGGTTTTATAACTCTTGAGTTAATATATTATAGTTTTGGACAAGGACTCATGGCCTCTGAAGCCAAATTCCAAATTCTTGGGAAAGAATCAGATTGACACAGTGTGGGTCAGCTGTGCATTCCCAATCCAGTTAGCTGTGGCCAGCATGGGAGAGTGAGCTG
This sequence comes from Ochotona princeps, assembly GCF_030435755.1. Taxonomy (NCBI): domain Eukaryota; kingdom Metazoa; phylum Chordata; class Mammalia; order Lagomorpha; family Ochotonidae; genus Ochotona; species Ochotona princeps. The sequence continues at coordinate 27,330,612 of NC_080846.1, forward strand.
TTTTAAAAATGGCTATAGAGGGGGGCCTGGAACGATAACCTAGTGGCTAAATCCTTGCCTTGCATCTGCTGGGATCCCATATGGGTGCCAGTTCACATACTGGCTACTCTACTGCCTAACCAGCTCCCTGCTTGTGGCCTGGTGAAGCAATAGAGGATGGACCAAAGCCTTGAGACCCTGCACCCTCATGGGAGATCCAAAAGAAGCTGCTGGTTCCTGGCTTCGGATTGGTTCAGCTCTGGCCATTAGGGCCACTTGGGGAGTAAACCAGTAAGTGAAAGGTCTCTCTGTATATCCTTCTTTCTGTATATTTGCTTTTTCAATAAAAAATTAAAAAATACGAATCTTTAAAAAAAATGGCTACAGGGGTACTCATCTGTGAGTGGATGGGAACACAGTTTTGAAAAAAGATGTCTGGGAAAGAATTCCAAATATGTGTTTTATCCATATTTCCAAATATGTGTATTGTCTCATTTTGGAGATGAACATGCCTAATGGAGTTTGTTCTTGGAGTGTGAATGGATTGGACTTGGAGCTGGACCTTATCCTGTACCCATCTTTGTCACCTCTATTGGAGCTGCTGGCCTCTCATTTAAATGTTCCAGTTTGTACAGTGGATGAAGAGGACACGACAAAGGTTTAGCTACACCAGAGATATGAATGCAGCACCTGTGCACTGGGTGAAACAATTAGCAAAGGCAGACATGTTTCATGCATCTTGACCATGTTCTGCCTGGGATTCCTGCCTTGTTCTGGGAGCAGTATTTTTCTTTAAGAGCCAAGTAAATTTGATCATGATCTGACTCTGTCAACATAGCTGCCTGAAAGGCAGGCTGACAACAAAGCTAATCCAGTTTCACTGGCTACATGTCACACGTTAGAGGTTTGTAGTCCACACTATGGGAAAATAGGGTATGTCTTCAATGTTTGCAAAACTTTTTCCTTTCTACATTGTGACTGTGCAGCTGTGATGATCTGACCTAAAGAACTTAGGAAAATAAAGGAGACGTTCAAGTCTATAGAGCTATTTTTAAAGTCCTCCTTTCAACTTAGAAATAATTTGTTAATTTTACTAATGTTTCAGAGTAGAAGCCTCTCTCTCTATATTAAAGATGTTATCATTCTATGACCACATCGGATTTTGCAAGATTTATTTGAAAGAAAGAGTAACAAAATAAGAGAATAGGAAGAGAGAAAGAGACTGAGGGAGAGGAGACAGTGAGATCTTCCATCCAATGGTTCACTCCCTAACTGGCTGCAACAGCTATAGGTTGACCAGACCAAAGCCAGGACCCTCGCACTCCACTCAAGTCTCTAAGTTGGATTGAAAGGGTCAAAGTACTTGGATTGTCTTCCATTGCTTTCCTGGGCGCATTAGCAGGGAGCTTAGACTGAAGAGGAGCAGCTGGGGACTCGTGCCAGGGCTCCAACATGAGATGCCCACACAAGTAAGCACTAGCTCAACTCACTGTAACAGTGCTGACCCCCACAGTCAATTTTTAAATTATGATTTTCCCTCCTCTTTTGAGACATGTAACTTATAAAAAATAGTTAGCATGTTTCCCTAGGTAACCCCACATTATCATTTGGAATTGCCTCTCTCAATCCAAGAAAAATGAGATAATGCAGACTAATATTAATTAGCTTTTGGGGGTCAGGATAATGTTAATATCCAAATTTTTAAGTGTAATTGTTATATATAAAATGGAATAAAAGAACAAAATGCTGACTGTTCTGAACATGAAATTACATTGCATTGTGTCTTGGAGGCAAACACATAGAAATTAAAAATGAGTTTTAGTTTATATACTTTCTTCTTTCTTCTTCCTGAATCATGTTAAAGCTGGAAAGACAGGCAGTATCCTTCCTGTGCGGATGAAGAAACTAGTTTGCTTGGTTTTAGTAAATGTGTTAATTTTCTTTTCTCTGAGATGCAGCGTGTAAGTTAGACACTGGTATCTGATAACTCAATTAAGTACCCAGTTCTGCTTCTAATTAGGGTAATTGGCTCCGATACTCTGTTCTCTCTGTGAAATGGATGTGATAATGATACTGATCTTATAGCGTGGCTGTGAACTTTAAATGAAGTGGTACATTTAAATGCACTCACAATGGCATCTGTCATGGATCTCCAAGTTTCTGTGAACAGAGGAATTCATGGAAAGCATTTGGCTTTGTCCATAGCATATGATATTTTACATTTTATTAAAAGTGAGCTACAATTATAGTATGCATTGTTATTTTTAACCATGTGATTATATCCCATAGCTGTTATAAAATTAATATTACACTTCATTTTTTATTGAGCAAGAGTCAAATACCCAAAAGAATAGAAGACAAAGCATGCACGTCTTTATTTATCCCTTATTCCATCAAACTCAATCAAAATATGCTTTTGGTTTAGGGAAGTTTTGGTTCCTTAGTTCTCTCACCACGATCTCTTTTGTCTTTCCACATCATTCTTCAGCAGTGACACCTTCTGTGTGTGTGTGTGTATGTGTGTGTGTTTCATTTCTGCAAAAATTCCAAGCAAACAGAATTTGGAACTGTATCTATTGCTAAAAGTGTCTGATCTCTACATCCACTTTCTGTGCATTGCTTTGATATACATCTTTCTTTGGAATCATAAGGTACAAATTACTTTCATCATCATGATGTTCTTTCATGGCAAAGTGTGTAAGCTTACTTCATGCATTTTTTAAAAAGCTGCATTACATCTGTAGTACAAATAGTGCTTTCCTTTAACTATTATCATTTTAATGAACAATTATATGTGTTACTTTCCACTATTATGAATAACATAATTTGATGGATCAACCCATTGTGTTATAGGTCCTAAAGTTTTTTTCATACTTTTTTGGTCTATTTTCTTTCTATTTTTTGTGTTGCTTAATTTGTTAGTTAATTTGCAATAATATTTTGCTGTTCAAGTTGTTCATCATTTCTTTCAACTGCAGAGTTTTTATTTGATTATTTATATCTTCAGATTAAATTTTTAAATTTGATTCCTTATATCCTTTACTTCTTCTGAGGCTTTCTATTTTTCATTTGTTTCACTTAGTCTATAATTGTTTCTTGGAACCTTTTTAGGATAGATAATTTAAAATATGTGTCAAGTAACTCTAACATCTCTTTTTTCATATTGGTGTTCATATCTTTTGATTGTAATTCTTCATTCAAGTTAAGATTTTTCCACTGGTTGATGTGATTAGTGATTTTCCATGGGAAAATAGGCATTTTGGACAAAAGAGTGAATTAAGAGCCTCAATTCTGTTTAGACCTTTTGTTTGTATTGATTTGCTCTGATGCTACTCTGCCAGTACAGGAGTTATATCTACCTCATTACTACCAGGTGAGGGGAGCAGGCCAGGTTCCCTACAGTTTCTGTCAATGTCTGAGACGGAGAGGTGGCCCTTTTATTTCTGAGTGAGGGTAAAAATGCCTGCTCACTGCTTCCCACCTTCCATTTTGGTCCCCACTGACACTGTGGAGGAGGAGGAGTTCCTAGTTTCTCGTCAGTGACAAAGAAAGAATCAGTCCCCAATTCATCTTCCCACAACACCTCCATAGAGGGTGTAGGGTGCTTTTTTACAGTTGGCCTGAATGGAAATGCTTGTTCTGATTTGTACTTTTGTGGGTCAGAGGTAGAGCTGGTTTTTGTTGTTATTGTTCAATTTTCAATGCTGTTTTAGTTGTGGTATTGTCTTATTAGGCAGTGCCCTTCTCTGTACTTTAGTTGGACAAAGTGGATTTTGCTGGGACTATTTTTATGTTTGTTTGTCCCTGTTGGTGTGTCTAGCTTGCAGTCTGGGATATATTTTTTTTTAATTTTAGTTTTGGTGATGATTACCTAGTTGAGAAAGGTACATGCCCTTCTGGACCACTGATTAGGGTGGTAAGGATTGAGGAATAGGGGAAAGTGGGTAAGACCATTGTTTTCAATTTTCTTATCTGAGGAAAGGTGGAGGGAGAAAGTGGGGAGAAGCCACAGCTAGCATCCTAACTGCATCAGTACCCAGGGTGGGGGAAGGCCACCTGATGTCATCCCAGGGTCCCTGATGTGCAGCATGCTCTGAGGATACCAACTCAAGTGGTTTTGATTGCTCTGAGATGCCATTGATTTCATTGCTCCAAGATTGAAGAAATCCTTCTAAGGTCCCTTGGCTGACATAGACAACCTTAGCATCTCCATTCGCCCAGATGTCAAACCTTGGCAGAGAGAGCTGTCCAATTTGTTTTGCCCTCCATCCTCTACTATGGTATTAGATGTCTTCTGCAGGCCCCAGGGAACTGCCATGTTTCCCATGTGATCTGGGCATGCTGTCCACTGCACTGTCTTCAGCAACTGATGAGGCAGCCCCAGTTCTGACACATGTACTCCAAGGTCAGACCACAGATCCTATAACTCTCCCTGTGATTGGAGTTTTGAGTACAGCTGTTCAATTGCAGAGAGGAGTGTCCCCAAAGAAAACTCACCAGAGGTGACTCCAGAAATGACTCCTGTGTGTGTCAGCCAATAAGGGTCTGGCTGAGTCCATCACCCACATCAGCTACACGCATACTGGTGGTTGCAGTTTCTGGGTCAGTTCTGTCTCCAGCCCCAACCCTTCCCATCTTATACTCAGCCCTCATGTACACCAGCAGGAACTGTAGTCCAGTTGGAACGACCCCCCAATAACCACCACCAGGCCTGTCCCCAGCCATGGTTCCTGTACATGCTGGTATGTGCAACAGACTGGTCTGATCTGTCCTGCATTCCATTTGGTTCTTGTATACACCAATGGGTGCTTAGCCTAGCTCAGCCCAACTGGCCCCACTATCCAACTCATATTATGCTGGCAGATGCTGCTGCCTGTCTAGCCAGGTTCACTCCAAGCCCTGGTTCTCATGCTCACTGGTGGAAACTGATGCCCATCAGAATGGTGCCCATAGTTTCCCTACTAGACCCACTCTCAGTCCTAAATCTTGCACTTTCCAGGTTGTTCTGTAGTCTGGCTTGACAGGAATTGTCCCATTTCCAGCACTTACGAGCTGATGCTGCATCAGCATCTGACCAGCCTGCCATTACTCTGGCTCATTCATACACCAGTGGATACAGTTGATTAGCACAGCCTGGCTCTCCCCCAACCCTGCTCACATGCAAGTCAACAAGGCTGTAGCCGTGCCCAGCCTGATCTGCCCCCTGGTTCCAGTATTCACACTCACCAGCAAGAGCAGTGGCCCAACAGGAGAGCCCACAGTCTGGGATTTTTTGTGGCAAAAATAAAATCCAAGGAACTCATGGCTGTATTATTTCTCAGGTTCTGATATCTCTAGCTTGCCTGGCTTCTCTCTGACTTTCTTGTTTTTGTTTTATGTATTATGTCCAGGAGAGAAAGAGTGAGAAACAGAGAGTTAGAGAAAGAAAAAGCAACACAGAGACACTGAGCAGAGATGGGGCATGGAATGCTGGGTTTGCTGTTGACAGTGCTAGGTGGAAGTATGAGCGCACTGAGCTTGCAGGTGAGTTTCTATCCTGCCCCATAAAGGAAAGAAGCACAATAATGGGAGTGGGTTCGTACTCCTTTTATTTTTATTACTATTAAGCTACAGGATATACTGTCTGTTCCTTCTAGGGGTTAAGTATTGATGGAAATATGATCCATACAAACACTGATCACCAACACAGTATATTTCTTTAGGTGTTAAGGTAATAGGAAGAATTATTTAATTCAATATGTTCTCCGTTAGCCAGTCTATGGTATCACTTTTGGGCTGATTATGTCATGAGCTTATACTAAGCTTTATGCTTCATGGATACATCTGTTAGTTTCATCCATATGTATGGGTCACAGAGCCAAGTGTCTTGTGTGTATGTAGACAGAAAACATACAAACATGTACACAAGTTTCATTGCTTTGTGATATTATGTGAACAAATGCACATGGGCTCTGTTCGTACATGGGCTCTATGATCTGGGATAGAAGGCAAACATGAATGAAACATTCCAAAATTAATGGAAAAGGTTTGTCAGTTGCAATGATGGCTGTTAAGGAGAGATACTAATTTCAGTGTTGTCAGAGGATGGCTATGAAATCTTTCCTGAGGGATGATGCATAAGTTGAAATATTAGAAATGATAATGAGGCAAAGTACTCAAGAAAATCAGTGGACAGGATGGGAGAGGGGTATGAAAGAGCTTTCCATGAAATCACAAAATTATGTGATATTTGGCAGGATGGATTACCATCAGTCAAGTGGCCATTGGATGGCCTAGTTTCTTTTCTAGAATGTGCTTGGATCTTGCCTATGCCATGTGTAAATGTTAGGTCCATGAAAGCCAACTTCTTGCTTACCTAAAGTATAAGTGGTTTATATGAATGAGTCTAACATTTGCACAAGGCTTGGCTTAATTAGGAAAATACACTGATGGCAAATAATTGAGTCTAGCTGGAACTGGATTGATCAGACTAAAGGAGAAAATTATGGAAAGTCAAATATGTTAAAATCTTCAACTTCATATAAATTGGAGATAATCATTTAAACAACCAGTATTAATTGGTCCCTTTTATATGACATGGAAATGTGCTAAAATGTGAGTATTTTCCTTAGTGAATGCCCTGCCTAGCTAGAAAAAAGATCTGCAAATATAATATTTACTGTCAGAACAAGATTTTACTAAACTCTAAGATGGTAAGATGAACTTATGCATTTTTTATGGGTTCTGATTTTTTTTATTCTGAAAGAGTAACTTCTGAACTGATAACTCCCAAAAGATACCTATTAATTCATAAGGAGAACTAACCAACATGAGCTGCTAGAATGACCAATTAGAAGTAGAATCCATTTGAACTCTATTAGAGTAAGTCTGTGACTCTTATATTAATGATTTTGCACAGAACACATTCTGTCTCCTCTAGTAGACTGTAAGTTCCTTGTGTCTTTGCTGCTTTTGTGTCCACATAATCTAATGTTATGCTTTGTACAGGGTAAATGCTCAATTACATTGGTTTTGATGGAAATTAGGGTAGCATAGTTTCTGGAAACTAGTATCATCTGAGATTGATGTGAAATGGTATGTACAGACATTTGGATGTCAGAGATTTCTGTGGATCATCTGCCTTGATATGCTCATGTATACATATGGTAAAACTTTGTTATTATGTATGTTCTGCACAGCCACTGCCAATTTTGTGAAATGATGGCCTGGCTTGCATTTAGAGCACAAGGAAATCTAATTTCTTTTAAAGATTTATTTATTCTTATTTGAAAAGCAGAGTTACAGAGAGTAGGAGAGACAGAAAGAGCTATTCCATCTGTTGGTTCACTCCCCAAATGCCTACAATGGCCACAGCTGAGCTGATCTGAAGCCAGCAGCCAGGAGCTTCTTATGTGAGTGCAGGGTCCCAAAGTCTTGGGCCATTCTCTGCTGCTTTACCAGATCACAATGAGGGCACTGGATCAGAAGTGAAGCAGCTGGAACTTGAACTGGTGCCCAAACGGGCATGCCCGCACTGCAGCTGGATGTCTAGCTTGCTTCAGCACTGCCCCCTCAAACTTCTTTCAGTATTTGCTTCAAACTACTTTCTTTAATCTGTTTTTTTTAAATTTGTGATTGAAGTGGGCTTTTTTGCAACATTTGGGAGGGAATTGGAAGACATTCATGTTTGGGAACATTTAAAAATAATTTTGAACGGCAAAGAGCGCTAACTATAACCCCCAGTGTCTTGTTTATTATGTATCAAATATGGTTGAAAATCTAAGATCTTTATATGTGTTATATTGTTCATTTTTACAACAATCTCACTAGGTCTTTTTAGCTTTTATTGTTTTTAAGATAAGTGATCTGGAACTCAGATGAAGTATATCATGTACCCAAGCTCATGCTGAGTACAGTGTCACATTGTAAAAGCCAGGATGCCAGACCTCCAAGTACAGGCCCTGGCCTCCATATATCTGCACAGTACAGATACACAAGACCCGATTCTCACCCACATGGTCTGTTGCCTCAGATCTGGTGTCAAGTCAGAGTATCTCTGGATCCAGGCTACATGGGCTGAAATTTCAGCTCTGCCACTGAGTGGCTGAGTACATTAAATAACTAAACGGCAAGTTATTCAAGATTTCATTGCATCAGTTTTCATGCAAGTACCAAGGATGAATGAAAGGACACATTGGAAGCCTTGGGAATAGGACATAACCTTGTGTATATTAAGTGTTCAATGTTGCCTGACACCAGTACTGTTATTATCCTTCTCATTGTTTCTGGGATTAGCAGAGACACTGGGTGTGGTACTCACTGTTCAGTTGCAGGGGCATCGAAGAAGCTCCTTCCAGTTCCCAAAATGAGCTGGTGAAGGAGCTTTGTTTGGGAGAGTTACCTGGAGTTTTTTTGCTGGGACTTAGTTACAAAGCCTGAAAATGCTACTTTTCTTGCAAAAATGTGGTGTCTCTCAGCTTTGAGCATTTCCTTTCCAGCCAAATTTGCTGCCCCATTTTGGCTGCTGTTCTGAGTCATTTATATTTTCTCAGTTCCCAGAGACAGTTAGTTTGCTCCAACAGTTTACTTTCAGAGTTTTTTTGACACCTAAAATAATCATGGAGGGCCTGGTGTGGTTGCCTAGTGGCTATACTCACCTTGCATGAGCCCGGATCCCATATGGGCACTGGTTTGTATTCTGGCTGTTTCACTTCCCTTCCAGCTCCCTGCTTGTGGACTGTGAAAGCAATCAAGGATGGCCCAAAGCCTTGGAATCCTACAGAAACTTGGGAGACCTGCAAGAAGCTCCTGGCTTCTGGCTTCAGATCGGCTCAACTCCGGTTGTTGCAGCCTCTTGGGAAGTGAACCAGCAGATACAAGATCTTTCTCTCTGTCTCACCTTCTCTCTGTAATCTTTCTGATAAAAATGAATGAATCTTACAAGAAAATAATAGTCATGGAGTTATAGCCAGGTCCTAAATTTTGAAGACCATCTGCTGTTTGGGGACTGTGTGCCTGTCCATTGGCCTTGGCATTCATCAGCACTGGCAAGCCATTGCATCTCCCTGAGACTCACTTTTCTCTCTGTATTTCCAGACAATTTGCATTTCCAAAATGTAATTCTCCTATGTTCTATGCATTTGTCCTTGTACCCATGTATACAGGTCAGATTTGCAGAGACTACATAAAATCTGTATATTACTATTACACGTGGTATTATTTAAAGGCTTTTAGGTGTTTCCAGAATTAATTACTCTCCACAGAGAGCATTAACAGTTAGGGTTCCTTCCACTATGTCATGTTCATCTCTTTACTTCTATATCCCTAAGTGCAAGTACCTGTAATCACATTTAGAAAAACCTCTCGGAGACTGGCTTAACCCACACAGTCTGTAGACCTTCTCTCACATTACTTTCCGTTTAATTTCTGCTCATATACTCATGTGCTCTTTCACAGTACAGTATTTTTCTATTACCACAACAACTTACTACAAGCTTGTAGCTTAAAACAACACATATTTATTATCTTACATTCTGTAGGTTAGAAATATGACACCACTCAGACCAAATCAATATACCAGCAAGGTGACACTCTTATTTAGGGGATTCAGGGAGGAGAATCTTTGATTTTCCAGTTCCTGGGGACTGGGCATTTTGTAGATGAGGCTTTGAAGATGGCTCATGTTTCTCTCCCATCCTTAAAGCCAACACTGGCAGGTTATGATCCTTCACTGCAGCTTTTCTGATATAGTTTTATATTTATTTATGGTTAGTGTTACTAGCACAGCATGGTGGGTTCTTTCTTCAGCTTAGTATAGAAATAGAAAGCTGGGTGTCAGTTGCAGACAGGCAAGTTTCATTTATGAAGTGAACAGGTGAACATGAAAAGAAGAAGGAATTGGAAAGCACCTCGCAGGAGGGATCCAGGAGATGGGCTATCTTCGGAAAGGAAAGAGAAAAACACTGAGGTTTCTGCAAGTGTCCCAGATGATTCAGGGTTCCCTGACTTTTCCTTTTTCTGTACAGAAACCTTCCCCACTGGGAGTCTCTCAAACAATTGGGCAATGGCTGGACAATTCTTGTGCTGCCCACTTGAAAGTGATTTACCTGGCTACTTGGTGAGGGACAAGTGGTGGCCTTCCTGGCACATGCCAATTTTCTGTTCTCACTGAGCTGTCTGGTTTCTCAGAGTTTAGATGCAATCCTGTTTTCCAGTGCATGCAGTATGTGCAAACATGGGGCGACGAGATGAGAGCATGGAGAGTATGGCCCACTAAGGCTTGCCCCCAGACCTGGCTTAAGATTTTAGTGGGGTTTGAAACATCTTATTGATAACATCCTCTGCTTCCTCTCCCCACTTTTAGTGATTCTTGGGATTATTACATTGCGCTCTCTCAAAACCCAATAAAGTCGATATCTGCCTTAGTTCTGATTTTCCATACAGTCTACAATATTCAACTTCAGTCTTCAGACTTGGACATATTTGGGGGACTGTTAATCTGTTCTCCAGAAATGGGAACATCTTCTAAAACTATAGCTGTATCTTTAACTTTAGATATAGCTTCCTTTATGTTTCATATTTCCTTTCCAAAAAAAAAAAAAATCAGTTAAGAGTTCTAAAGGAATTGCCAATGGCTTTGGCTGAGTATTGTTAAAATTTCCACATTGGTAAAAAAAAATTTGAAATCTTTCCTCCAGTTCCTTATTAGTAGTAAGATTAATAGATTTCCTGTAAGAATGGAGTTCCTTACTTTGTGTTCGTAAACTGCGTCGTGGAATGAAAAACTTATTTGAGTAGAGTTTCTCTTTTTAATGGCCTTTTAAATTACAGAGTCCTTATTCATTAATTCAGGCAACATTTATTTTAGTATCTTTGAGAGTCTTATGGTTGACGTTCAGTTTCCTGCTTATAGAGGCTTGTAGAGGCACAATACTCAATCTGCCTGCCCTTAAATAATTAGCTAAAGAGTGAAACATCATTAGTGGAATGGTATCAACACACTGTGTCCGGCAATCATTCATCGTTCCTGACAATGTGCCTTCTATAGGTCCAAGATTACAGTTAAAAGACAGACAGCTCTCCAACTTCCAGGCGCTCTACTCTTGAGGAGTTATAACCAAGTGGAAAAGTAATACCTTTTCATTATAGAATATTTGAGAAATTAAGTTAGAAAGTAAATTGGCATGAACACCCTCAAAGTGGATAGACACTTACGACGACTCAGTGCCTTTCTTGTTCTCTCACAGCCTAACTGGATGCTTCTATTGTTGTGAAATGAAAGAAGGGAGAAGAGGCAGAAAGATATTCCATCCACTGGTTCATTCCCCAAATGGTTGCAATGGCCAGAGCTGAGCTGATTTGAAGCCAGGAGCCAGGAGGTTCATGTGGATCTCCTAAGTGGGTGCAGAATCCCAAGGCTTTGGGCATCCTCTGTTGCTTTGCTAGGCCACAAGCAGGGAGCTAGATCAGAAATGGATACAACTGCTTTTCCACAACCCTGGAACAGCTGGGACATGAGTTGGCATCCATGTAGGATATAAGTTGAGGATTAGCCAGTTGAGCCATTACACCCCAAAATGACTGCATTTTTTTAGGGCCATATAGTTTTCTACATTTGATTTGTGTCAGTGTTATGCTCTTAAAGACTGACTTTGTCAGCTGTGAAAGTGTATGTGATCACCTGTTCTGAGTTTACTTAGACTTTCTAAAAATTTCAGTAAAGGTTGCACTGTTAATTGGACAGGTCTGCTTCATGCTATTATTTTGGAATCTAGGTATGTTACATTTTTTTCTGCTTCACCATTACTTAGATCATTGTCCTGATTAGCCAGTTGAAACTAACTGAATAATACGCGCAAATTGTTATTCATGGATAGAGGAGACAACATGTTTAAGAGATACTCTAGAAACTGGTTACTTTATTTTCATTATATCCTTAGAGTTGAAATAAGCAATATTTTTTACACAAGAGGCTGCAAATTTTCAAATCTGTCTGGTGTATCATATGTCCACTCACAGTCCTACTAATGTAGATGAAGGAACTGATGGCCGGAAGCCTTTGGTATGACTTCCTACTTCCAGAGTGCAACTACAGCTCCAACTCTTCACTTGTAATCTGTCTACCCTTGTTTGTTCAAACTTTATCTTGGGAGGAAGATTTATGGGGTCTATGGCAATACCATAGGAGTTCTGGGAGAACACTGAGGAGTGACATGGCATATCAAATGCTTATTTGAGAACATATGTATCTATTGGTCTGTCTGTCTATCTATCTATCTATCTATCTATCTATCTATCTATCTTTCTATCTGAAATACTTCATAAAGAAATGGACATGTAAATACATATACAAGTATTTAGGATTTTCTCTTTTCTTTTAAACTTCTTTTTGTCTTTCTCTATCTCCGCCTCACTTTCTCCTTCAAGATATGTGTTTCTAAAGTTTTATTCCATCCATCCATCCTGTATCTTTTACACAGTTCTTTAACATTTAAATATGCTTGACTTGAACTCACAGTCAGAGAACATTGTTTTCCAATTTCCCTGGGAAAACATTTAAACCACTTTGCTCAGATATTGCTTCAATTAGATATACTCAAACAGATGAGTTACGGTCTATGGGTTATAGAACCTAAAAATTGTCCTGTAATTCCTTACTTTGTCTCCTAACCAGAAGCAATGGTATCCCAAGGGTGAGCTTTAGAGTCTCTAAGCCATATCATTTGTTAGCCTGTTGACTTAAGCAGCTGTAAACTCCTTCACTCTCACTATCAGTTGAACTGTGATTTGAGTGGAAATAAATTTCCGTAAGACACTAGTCTTGGTATAGTAGGTAGAATCAGTGTGAAACTAATTTTTTTATTAAATAATTTTCAATGCCCCAGTTATAATTTGTCACTTCTGGGATGTTTATATATCATGGCAGCCCCCTCTTTGAGTTTCAATATTATTAAAAACCTTGCAATTGACTCATCTCCCAATTTTTTTGAGCAATCTTCCCCCTTGCTCAAGTGGAAGAACAAACAGCTTCTGTCATTTGATTTTATCCACAACTCCTGGGATTTAAGTTATTTGTGTGCATGAATATTCATAGCAATGCCAATGAGTTGAATATTTAAAAGTTCATATTCTGGAGTGGGTGTTGTGGTATACTGGGCTAACATGCCACTTGGGACACACACATTTCACATTTTTCTGCTAAGCTGGGTCCTCTGATTCCAACCCAGCTTCCTGCTATTATATGCACCATGTGAGGCAACAGATGATGCTACACAGTGCTTGGATCCCTGCCATCCATGGAGAAGACCTGGTTGGACGTCTGGCTTCAACTTGGCCCAGTTCTGGCTGTTGTGGACATTGTAGGAGTGAACCAGTCGATGGAAGGTCTCTCTATGACAACTGACATCCTATTTCCTTTCCTTCCCCCTTTAACTCCAAATTAACCACACTACTTTTGCAAATCAGTTGGTAGCTACACTATTAAAAATCCAGATGTGTTTATTTATTTGGAAGAGAGACAGATAACTTTCTTCTGCTGACTCACCTCCCAAATGACCATAAGTCCTGGAATTGGTCCCTGCTGTAACAGAGAATCAGGAGTTGGAATGTCAATCCAGCTATCCCCATGGGTGGCAACTAATTGAGCTACTCCTTTTTTCTTTGCATTATGTGAACTAGCAGTAAGTTTCAATCAGGAGCATAGCTGGGACCAGAAGCCAGACACTCCAATGTGGATACGAGCATGCCAAATGCCCTCCCCAGGTAGCTACTGTCTGCCTAGTCCTAGCTTACCTAGCTTATTCTCAGAGTCTCGTCATCACAACAAGAAAACCACATTCATGGAGACATGTTAATTCACTCCGAGTGCTAAGCCACTTGCAAGAAAGCCCCGGCATCCCTTAGGTTAATACGGAACAACCCTTTCTAGTATTGGCTGCTACACAAAAAGACATAGTAATATTCAGGTGGTTAGCAGCTTTTGAGTGAAAAGGGAGAGCTGGTAGAGATGCACATTCTCATGGAGCTGAGTATGGGTCACCTGTTTAGATGGCCAGGCACTCTGGTGTTCAGCGTGCCAAGGCTGTCCTCACCACCACTTCTCTATTCTGTCACTTAGACATGGACCATTTCACTCAATTGTGATACTTGTTTGATTCCTTTAGGCATATGAGCTGACTGCTTTTCTCCCATTTCTGAAAGCAGTCTCTATCCTGTATGACCAAAATATTCAATGCAAGGAATAACAAATAGTCTCCTCTGAAGAAATACATATTGTCCATTTTGTTATTTATCTGGTCCCATTGAAGTTGCAGTACTACCTATCAACATATCATTTTTTAATCATCTCAAAAGTTGTTAATTTATTTCTAAATCTTTATAAATATTTATTTAATATCCGTAAAGTAAATTTCTAGAAATAGCAACACTTGGCAAATATGCATAAATAAGTTGAAGTGCCTGTTCCATATCACCAAATTGCTTTAAGAAGTAAGGGATATCAGTTTTGCCTGTGGTAGTTAACAGGGTTTTTATTTAGTCTTAAATTATAGCTCTCACAATGCCTGTAAAGTGCTTTAACTTTAAACTTTCATTTTGACTGAATTCATGTTATGGAATGAAAGCTATGTAAGGTTTAGTAACTCAAGTATAATTACATGTGGTAAACCATAAATTATAAGACCATCATTTCAATTCATCTTTGGAAAGAATGAATATAAACTTAAGCTAAATATGTCTGAGAGAATACTTTTGACTTTAGTTTTTTTTCTTGTACCATCAGATTCTATTGCTGTACTCCTGTATCATGGTGTTCTTGTACCACACTGAAAGGCTACTTGCTTTAACAGGACATTTATCACTGCTTGCAGCATATTTTTGGTTTCTTTCTGCTTCTTGAACTGTAGAGCTGATTATTCTGTTCCAAAGAGGTGTCTTTCCTCTTCCACTTTATTGAAAACTTCTCTGATTCCTCACCAACTTAGCAACATTCTCTTTGTTTGTAATGCCTCCACAAATGCAATCTCTTGTCTGGTTATGGTAATTTCATTGTGAGTTTTGAATTTAGGCATAAATATGGGACCAAACTGTGCAGTAGCAAAATCATCATTGTATTACCTATGTCACATTGTTAACAGCCCCTGGAACAATGCAGTGTAATTATTTAACTGCTTCTTAGCTGCATTCATGCTGCCCATTGCACACATGCTTCAGTGAATGATGAATGTAAAGTTCTGTAATTTGTTACAGCAAAATTTTATTTTGATATAAAAGAAATCATAGAAAAACTTCAATGCAGAGATTCTGATCCTTTTATGTGGTCAGGAATAGCCTGTGTTAAAGGCAAGCACATGGTTGATACTCCCAGCGTGCTCCCATTCCAATAGAAGCGCAGATGCAGGGGAAATGAAAATCACTAATCAGTCCAAACCAGTGTTGTTGGTTCTCCATCTATAAAGGACTTAAAAGGAGCAGGAATGACTCATAGGATGTATATGTGTTTGTCTAGTTTAAAACAGCATCAGAAGCCCACTAATGTAATCAGGATAGTAATTGGTTAAAGTGACACACTGCAAAAGTTGATTAAAGTAGGGAATTATTTTTTGATAAGCAGAATTTTTACTTACCTTACAATATGTAAATTTCCCTTTATTAGCTCTTTTGATGCAGACTTACCCTGTGTTCATTTTTTTTTTTTGTGCCTCCCCTGTTTGGAGTTCCGCATCATCTTTCTGCATCAATCATTCCTTTAATTTTCTGAGAGTTCTGATTCAACTTCTTTCAGTGGAGCTACGATCTGAAGACACAGGAAAAGCAATCTAATGCTGACACCTAGACTTTTACGACTCTTTAAAAGTATTTTGTGGTTGTCTCACTTCAACTAACCTGACACCGTATTTCTTTGTGGCACAACTCTATAACATCTTTCTAAAATTTAAGATGATTTTTCTAAAAAGCTACATGATTTTGTATTCCTATATCCTTGACTTATATAATATGTAATATGATATATAATTATCAAGACTAGTTTAAGAGGCCTACACTGTGTTGGGAGCTAGCTTAACCAGGACTTGGCCAGCTTCCAGATCAGCTGGTGGACAAGAGGTAACCTCTGTCAGCTGCTTCCTCTGTTTTCCAGGTTTCCACAGAAAAGCTTTCTAGAGAATGGGGAATGATGGGTAATTGTGGCAAGAGGGTTAAGGAAGATAGCTTCCTCTTTAAAGATCCCTATTAAATGTTTCAAAGAAAAAGTTGAGTGCTGCTTACTATGGTTTCAGTTAAGGGATGAAATATCTAACTTGTAGAAACTTGAAACCTTTCCAGAAGAATTTTACTTTTTGCTTCACTGAAACCCTTAACACTTCTTCCCGCCAACTTCAACATCCCAGCGTAGATGACTCTTCCGATCCATTGACTTCTCACTTCCTTTACCTCCCCTCCCCCCGTCGAGTCCTTCATGCTTCAAGCACTTTTTGAAATCACACCTCAACTTTGTTGTCAACAGCAGCGACCTCTCCACAAACTCTTTCCAAGTACCACTTCCTGCTAGCGCCACCCTTACTGTAAGTGCCCTTCAGCCCCCACAGTTCCACAAGTCCTTCAATTCAGTGTTTTCACTTTCCCACTGCCTTCTGTGCACGTCTCGCTGCTTCAGCTACACTTCCATATTCATTGTCTCCCCCTTCCTGCATCTTTACCTCCCTTTTTATCTCCTTATGTTTTCTAAATCTGGTTTACCCCACATAAATACATCTGATTATCTTCCTACTTTATGGTTGACACCATGTTCCAGGATATTGTTGCAGAGAAACACACACTGTGTGACGGGTCTGCTTTAGATTTGCGATCACTCACCTCGAGGGTCTTATGCAGTCCGTTTGCTTTTCCTTCTGTCTGATCAATTCACACTCCCTCATCTGCTTGTGACTGCCATGCCTCCTCCTCCCTTCTCTGTCTTAGCTGACTTTGTGTTCCGTTCCATTGAGAAAACATCAGCAGCCAAAGATGCCTGTCCATGAGATCCCATTGGGTGCTGCTTACCTTCCAGGATTAGCTCTCACATACCTCATCTTTCTTCCCTCTGTGAATTATACACCTCTCCTTGCTTCAACTTTTCCTATTCTGTGTCATCATTCTCATCAGTGTACGATACGAAAAACAAAAACGAAAAATAACCCCTCCCTGAAACCCACAGAGAACCATTCTCACTCTTAGTAGGGAGCAACCCCAAACCTGCCTCCTCCCTCTATTTTTCTTAAGATTTATTTTATTTATTTTTATTGGGAAGACAGAAATACAGAGAAAAGGAGAGACAAAAATAAAGATCTTCTATCTGCTGATCTGCTCCCCAAGTGGCTGTAATAGCCAGAGATGAGCCGATCTGAAGCCAGGAGCCAGGAGCTTCTTCTGGGTCTCCCACATGGGTACAGGATCCCAAGGCTTTGGGCCATCCTTGACTGCTTTCCCAGGCCACTAGCAGGGAGTTGGATGGGAAGTGGAGAATCAGGATTTTGGTGGAAGCAAGGTGAGGATTTAGCCACTAGGCTATCATACCAGGCCCTCGCCTCTCCCTCTCTACTCCATTTCTCTGCTCATCTGTGTAGAAAAAGACGCATGAAGGAGCAATCTATCCATACTTCCCATTTTTCCCTCCTCCTACTCTTTCAATCAAGTCTTTACCACTACCACATCATCAGAACTTAGTAACTCAGCGGACTCACATGGCAGGATCTAAAGGTAAGCTATCTTAATCACCATCCTAACGATCAGTGCATAACTTTACCGAGGTTTGCTTACTATGCATATCACGTTATTCACTAAACTTGAGGCATCACTACCTTCTCCTGTGCCAGTGCCTGCTCCTGTTCGGTTCCGTGCTAATTCATACTCTAGCCTCTTCACACTGGTTGGTGTCTCAAGGCTTGGATCTCATCTGTTTGCCTACATTTACTTCCTTGAAGAACTTGGAGAGATTTTATAGCTGTGAGCACCATCTAAACTCCTGTAACTCTTTTTTTTAAAGATTTGTTTTATTTTTATGGAAAGGCAGACATACAGGGAGGAGGGATAGAGAGAGAGAGGAAGATCTTCCATTGTTGATTCACTCCCCAAGCAGCCGCCATGCCAGTAGCTGCATTGATCCAAAGGCCAGTGCCTCTTCTGGCTCCTCCATGTGGGTGCAGGGTCCAAAGGCCTCGGGCTTGACTGCTTTCCCAGGCCACAAGCAGGGAGTTGGATGGGAAGTATGGCCGTTGGGGTTAGAACTGGTGCCCATATGGGATCCTGGTGCTTTCAAGGCAAGGACTTTAGCCACTAGGCTACTGCACTGGGCCCAACTCATGTAACTTAGCCTTAACCTCTTTCTTGTTACATGCAATTCCTTTCCAGTTATGTGCCAGCTCCCATTCAAGCTTCACTTTAAAGCCAAGTAGACAACTCAGGTTTAATATATCCAAGATGAGAATGCTGATTTTCTTGCCCCAAGCTTAAACTTATTCCTCCCACAGCCTTTCATATTCTAGTAAATTTAACTCACTCTATAAGTTGTTCAGTCTATCAGTAAGCTATTGTGTCATAAAAAATCATTCTAATCCTCAAAAGCGTAAAACAACAATCACTCATTGTTATATGTGTGGGGTGAGCTTAGATTTGTTCGGTTGTAACTGGGCAAGGGTAGGTGTCTTCACTTTGAGCTTGACACAGAATCAGCTTGCTCCTCACTGAGGACTGTTGGTCACCTGCGCTGCTGCTGCTCCGCTTATTTCTTCTCCTCCTGCAACAAATAGGATGTTCAGGGCGTATTCTTCTCGTGCAGAGTGTAGGAAGGTAAGAAATAATGTGCCAGGCCTTTTCGGTTCTAGGCTTAGATCTGCAGGCTCTCACTTCTACACCTGTGTCATTAACCCAAGTTGAATCAGAGGTGAGCTCCTATCCAGGAGCGGGAAAACAAAAGCTCCCCACAATAAGGCCGCGGAAAGGTGTGGATGCTGGGAAACAGGAAGAATCAGCATCAATCCTTTACCCGAACACAGTCAACAAAAATCCCTGGTGTCACTATTAACACCTCCTACCCAGCTCTCATCCCAAACATCCAATCAGTAAATTCTACTGACTGTACCTGCAAAATACAGCCCATTTCTAACTTTCTTACTACCCTCCGTACTATCGCTCAGGCCCCAGCCACAATTCAGTTTCATTTGGATAATGACCTTGGCCACATTTCACTCTTTTGTTCATATAAAGGAAACAAATTTCATGTATTCAGTTTTAAGAGTGTAATAAAAGTTCTTATTATTCTTTCCCTCCCTCACTCGGATACTCCCTTTTCATTTCTTCTACGTTTTTTTTTTTTTACAATGATATACTTTCTTTTTTTTTTATTAATTATTTTGCATTATGTGACAGTTTCATAGGCTCTGGGAATCCCCCCACCCCTCCCCCTCCCCTCCCCCCAGTGGATTCCTCCACCTTGATGCAGTATTACAGTTCAAATTCAATCAAGATTCTTTCCTTGCAAATGTATACCAAGCATAGAGTCCAGCTACTTATTGTCCAGATGGGTTGAACAGTTTCTTGGGGAGACCATTTCTGGTCCGAAGTTAGAGCTGGTAGAATATCGTCCCAGTCAATTAAGAGTCCCAATATAACATCAACAGCAGTTTGCAATATTATGGAATTGATATGGTTTTGAGTAACCAGTATGTTAAAAAAAAAAAAAAAAAGCAAGTCCTAACCACAACCTATGATTAGCTCATTGACATGTCAATTTTAGTTTATGTACAGGACCGGCTGCTATATACCTACAATGATATACTTTCAATGTACTTAATCAGAAGTTAACCCATCTACTAAATAAAGATGTAACAAGTAATAAGTACAAAAACCATTATTTCTCAAGAGTATAGACAGGGTCCTGAAACAATTATAAAATTTTAAAATGTCAACTTTACTCACATGCATCACATTTTCTTTTCTGTGTCTGAGCTCTCAGCTGCTAGTTAACTCACAGACACCTGCTATGGCCAGGGACAATGCCCGGAGATGGGAATTCAAGCTTGGTCTCTCACGTGATTGGTGGGAACCCAGTCACTAATTGAGCTACCATTGATACCCAATGCAGGAATCTTGTGTTAAGAGAGGTAGGAGTTAAACCCAGAAACTCTGATATTGGACCTGGGCGTTTTCATGAGTAGACCAAATTCCTGCTCCAGTGAGCTGGAATTTAACAAACCAGCTTAACTAGGCAGCTAGAGGGGTAGAAACATGGCAGATCATGACTTCCTTTGGAAATCCTTCTGAAAACTTCCCAGCTTAGAGAAAAAGCCTGCACTCTTACAGTGCCCTGAAGGGAAGTGCACCATCTTGACCCTGGCCCCTGACCTCTGTGATAGCTTCTTTACTTTCTTCTATTTCATGTTACTGCAGGCATACTGCTGTCTGATGTTCTTGGAAACTGTGACCATGTTTTCGCGGCAGGACCTTTGAACTTCCTGTCATCGCTCCCTGAAATTCTCTGGCTGTAGATGCCCCCATGTCTTGCTACTTCACTTCTTTAGGTTTTCTTTTTTCTCCTCCTCCTTATTCAAAATGCATCACTTTCAGAGAGGCCTAACTATTTTTCTCCCTTTCACCTGATGCCAACCCTGCCTATCACTCTTCCCTACCTTGTTTCCCCACAGTCCACATCACTATCTAGAGTAGGTTTTCTGTTCACCTTGTTCCTTCTGCCTTTCTTCAGTGGAATGAAGACTGCTCTCATGACCCGAGTTTAAAATCCTTGTTCACTCATGGACTTTCAGCATCTAAAAGAACACTTGGCACAAGGCAGATCATTCATAAATATTCTTAGAGAGAAAGAATGATTGAACAAATTTTACTGTTTCAACCTTGTTGAGTTCATCATAGGCAGAAAGATTATTTTTTGTGCTGACTTGTGAATAATTACCAGTAACTGTTTTGGCATGTTTAACC
Source organism: Ochotona princeps (assembly GCF_030435755.1). Lineage (NCBI taxonomy): Eukaryota > Metazoa > Chordata > Mammalia > Lagomorpha > Ochotonidae > Ochotona > Ochotona princeps. Next base: position 27,351,537 of record NC_080846.1, read on the forward strand.
TCAGAAAGACTGCTGATTGCATATCGTTTTCTGAATTTGGCTATAGATTTAGGAGTTATTTTTACCAAAAAAAAATGTGTATGATTAGATGCTCATGAACTAGTGATCACCAGAACAGTAAGGAATGCATTCATGGAAATTACTTATCTTTAACAGAGCTTTATTTTCATTCTTTCCTCCTCCTCCTTCTGCAATCTCTAACATTTACCCTGGACAGCACAGGATCGTTATGATTTGTTTGCTTTCTTTTGTAAAATGACTGGTTTTGCAATTTCAGCAAAAATGGCCTCAGTTGTAGGAATAAATAAGCTGCATTCTCCTTGCAGTTCTGAAATGATTAAAATTGAGAATAGGTGGGATGCTTCTCTCATGTGTCATTTTTTTCAGCTTTATGATTTTATTTTCAAGCTAGTTTATTTTCTGAGCCCCCCTCTTTCCTTCCCTCCACTAAGGGCAAAGTAAATCGCTTTACCTTGCAGCAACATGCCAGCAGCATTCTGCAAAAAAAATCTTTGAGGAAGCTTTCCCATTGTCATTAATTTTGGAAGATTCATGGAGCTCTGCAAAGACATAAAAACTCAGTGCTTGCATGCTGGTGATGATTATTATTATTTTTTTTTTTTTACTTTTCTTCATATGCAAGAGGTGGGTGGGTGTATGGCTTCAGTTTTAATGTTAGTGATACATGATCAGAGACAGTCATTCTTTCCCCAGCTCTCTTGGGAGGGGGCAGCTGTCCATTCCCCTCAAAGTGGAGGCTGGTCTGCAGTTAGAATTATGTGTGTCTGGATGAAAGGAATTGGTTTAGGTCTTCCAGCATATATCAGTAAGTTTAGTTTCCTATGTATATCGTGCGAAGTTTCTTTCATTTCTTTTGCTTTATGAAAGGTGATTGAAGTGGAGGTTTAAAGGAACTACAATTATTGCTACAATTCCCTGCAACTATTATGTTTTCTTCCACATGTCAGGCTGAAGACAATTATCAATCAAATATGTTGAATTTTTATTGGCACTGACACAAATCACACACATCTGTAAAGGCATAGGGGATATGTTGGGTGAGGTCTTCTTTATCTTTACAATTAGTTCTTTTGCTATTTGTTCCCATTTATATTTAAATGTTATATTCATATTTTTGTCTCCGATTTTTGTAGGAAAAAAACCCCTCATTGTTTGGCTGCTTCGTGTTCCACATCCCAAAGAGACAGCAATGCACATTTTTGCCCCCCCTAAAATGATCAAATGAGTTTCGCTTTACATTAAAAAAAAATTCAGCTTTAATTTTGCCATTTTAGTGGCTGGATATATTAAGAAAAACACTTTGCTTTCATGATTTGATCCCTTTCATAAAAATAAAAGCAATTTGTCACATACCTGTGAAAATGTATAATTGCTTCAGTATCCCATAGAGACCTTTGCCGCTTGTTGCTGGCATCTTCTGATATTTTTCTATAGGGCTTACCCCGGGTCTTTTCCTGAAGAAAAGTAGCATACTCTGCCCTGAAGAAACAAGGAGGAAGAAAAATGAATGGACCCATCTCCAAGGCCCTACTTTGCAGTACTTTCAAAGTTAATTTCTCCCAGAGGAAGAACAGAAAAACAGCTATTCACGTTGGAAGGTCAGAGTCTTATTTTTAGTGATTTAAAATGAGAAGTTAATAAGAACACGATTACAGTAAATAGTCCACAGCCCATAAGAGAATCATCAAAGTTATGAACAAGAGGAGGCATTTGAGTGATAAACATAATTGCTGAAATCAGGATACAGGGGGAATAAAAAAAGAGATTGGACTGAGAATATGCTGTGGGATTTTAATCAGATGTTTGCATTTTTAAAACATACTCCAATTGTTCCTCTCACCAAACTCGAGGTAAATTGGTCTTATTGGGCTACAAGGAAGGTGGTTGAATATTTTATAGAATAGATGGTTGATGTCCACCTTCCTTCCTAACTTTCCCTTTGTTGCCCTAGTTACTCGCACAGGTTTCATTCTTTGCTGGACCCACAGGCACAGCTCAGGAGGGCAATGTGGAGACGTGATCAGGCTTTCTCTATCTTGATGGCAAGCTGGACAGAAGGACTTGCTGGACCTTGACACACCTTTCTTTTACAACCTAGAAATATTAGATAGGCACTATGGTCAAAAGGGCTTGTAAGTTTCTGCTTTTAGAGGTTGTCAAGGAAAACAATCAGAAGCTATTCACGGAGCTTAGCTGGTTTGCATGTTCTGAGCTTTCATATCTGCTATGTTATGGCCATAGCAGGACACTGGGCACATGGAATGTCTGGTTTCATGAGATTTGGCTTGCCTGAAAGTGAGAGGTCCTACCCAGTCAGCAGAACTGGGAAAAAAGTTGACTGGGGATGACTGTGACCTTTGCAATCACACTGGTGGGCTTTGAGTGCTAGGTCTCTTGCTTGCAAGTTATTAGGACTTCGGTAAATTATGTAATCTCTTCATGCCTCAGTTTCCTCTGTTGTAATCCGGGGGGCAGTAACACTGTCTCCCTCCTTCCCAGGGTTAGGATAAAATGCTTAGAACAGTGTCTGACACATTGTAGCTCATAAGCTAGGAGTGGAGGAGGCTGCGAATAAGAATGATTCTACTTTGCATTTAATGTGAGATGTGAGTGAGCTGTATAAAATTAAAGTGACTCATTAAAAAGTGCTGCAGCAGCAATGAATTTTAGTCCACCCCAACACTTGGGTGAAAGAGAGTTCTTTCGCTTCTCTAAATCAACTTGAATCTGATCCAAGCCTTCATTTCATTATGTTGGAAACTCAATTAGTGTAAATGTTGGAGTGTTTTCCTGCTCTGGGTTGAGCACAGGTGCTGGGGAAGGTGGGATGAACAGAAGATGGAGCTTGAGGTCTTTGGTACTGAGAGATCTCTGCCCACGCTTACCTGAGCCCTTGAAGGGGGAAGAGTCTCTGCCCCTTTTGCTGATTGTGGAAGCCTGGGCCACTGTGAGGTTTGGTCTTCCAGGTGCAGAAGTCCCTACGTGCCCCTCCCCGCTGCTCTCAGAAGTCCTGCCATCTCTCTGTTTTGTTGACCTCCTTGCAAAACCTCCCACAGAGCTCGGTTCCTTTCGTGGCCCCCCAGCGTTCATTGCACTGCCTTCCTTTCTTCTGCTATACACCTAGCACGGCTCCCTAGAGGAATTTAGGTTTTTAGACAAATCAGATCCAGGAAGCTGTATCATCTTCAGGCAAATTCTTCTTTGACCATACAACACAAACTCCCGTATGAAGAAAACACTAATGGCGTGAGGCCACTGCGGAGCAAGGAGGACAAATGACAGGGCAAGGAGGTACACATTCATCTTTTGCAGTTTGGTGTCAACAGCGAGTTTCATAGTGCAGGACATGAAAGTTAATTTTCTTCAGACTCCTCACACCTCTTCTCATACCTCCGATTGTCATCTTCTAACTCTCCCCCTGAATCAGTGTCATTTGAAATGGCAGTTCACACAACCTCAGTAACTTCTGGCCCAATTCAAAGTCCATATCTGTTCTTTTTTCATTTTTAAGATTCATTTATTTTTATTGCAAAGTCAGATATACAGAGGAGGAGAGACAGAGAGGAAGATCTTCCGTCCGATGATTCACGCCCCAAGTGAACACAACGGCTGAAGCCGGGAACCAGGAACCTCTTCCGGGTCTCCCATGTGGGTGCAGGGTCCCAAGGCTTTGGGCCGTCCTTGACTGCTTTTCCAGGTCACAAGCAAGGAGCTGGATGGGAAGCAGGGCCTGCTGAAAAAGGAACTGACACCTCTATGGGATGACTGTAGCCAGTAGGTTGCTGTGCTGGGCCGCCTTCTTACTCTTTTCTTCTTCTCCTCCCTCCTCCCCACCCCTTCCTCCTCCAGTAATTAGCCTTTGTTCCATTTCCCTCCCTCAGGATATTATTCAGTTTAGGAACTAATTTTTTTTTTAAGATTTATTTATTTTTATTACAAAGTCAGATACACAGAGAGGAGAGACAGAGAAGAAGATCTTCCATCCGATGATTCACGCCCCAAGTGAGCACAACGGCTGAAGCCGGGAACCAGGAACCTCTTCCGGGTCTCCCATGTGGGTGCAGGGTCCCAAAGCTTTGGGCCATCCTCGACTGCTTTCCCAGGCCACAAGCAGGGAGCTGGATGGGAAGTGGAGCTGCTGGGATTAGAACCGGCGCCCACATGGGATCCTGGGGCGTTCAAGGCGAGGACTTTAGCCACTAGGCCATGCCACCGGGCCCGGAACTAATATTGACTTACTTTCTTGTCATCAGTTTTAGGTGGATTATTTCTGTGGTATATGATTTTTTTTTTTTTTTACTTTTCCTTCATTTTGTAGAAACTTACTTGCTTCTCTGGAAGGCTGTCTGTGCAGACCTGAAGAGGCAGGCTCCCAGGCGAAGAAGGAAGCAGGAGACCTTCTAGATATCAGCTTCTGCCATATTTAGGTCAATATTCTGCAGCCAGAGGTTTGTAATGAGTGTGGGTGTCTGCTAACTCTTTGTCAGTCCTACTTGTATTTTCGCTTGTAAAAATCATCTCAAGAGAAAAGAAATTCCTGAGCAGAAGCAGTTCATGGAGATGTATTCAGACATTTGTGCTGGTTAATAACTGCTAAGACACAACGCTTTGGAAGATGACTTGTTAGGGGGGGGGGTAAATGTCTCTTCAAAGACACTCTTGCTATTTCATTTAAAAGGCAGTGAATTAGCCCTGGACATCTGCCATCTATAATTTCTGTCTAGAGGTACTGCCTGTCCATAGAACATATTAGATTTTAGTGCTCAGAAAATTTCACCATCAGGTAACATCTTGTGTATCTAGTGGGAGAAAGAATTGCAGATGGACATGTTAGGAGTAATGATAAAATTTACATAGTAGATTTTTGATACAAGCTCTTTTAAAATTCATTTTTTTTAAACTACACATATTTAGATCAGGAACTATGTGCGACATGACACATTCTTTTAAAACAGGCTCAATTTCTGTGGTCTGGAATGTGATAGCTCAAAGTCTAAAGGCAGACCAGGGCTCAGTCTCCTGTTAGACATGATGTTAGTAAATTACTCAACCTCTGTGAGCCGCAATTTCATCAGTGGAAAATGTGGAAAATAACAGGTGCTTTCTTGGGTAGTTTTCAGAATTAAATAGGTAGTGCTTAGGAAGCACTTAGCAGAGTGCATAAGCACAGGGTAGGCCTTCCATCCGGGTGGCTGTAATTATTGTTGAATCAAACCCTTCCAAGAACTAATCTATTTCTTGTTTTACTTTGACATATAATTTTGTAATAAATTCTTTTAGATGCTACTTCATAGGGTTTGAAAAGGGAATGAATGGTTTAGAATCTAGGTTCTACCATTTACCTAGCAGTGCGACCATGGACAAGTTATTCAGCCACATATTGATGCCTTTATTGGAGTAATTTGTTGCCATCATGTGTGAGCTCTAAGCTCCTGGGATAAACGGTGTAGTAAGACAAAGACTGTATCCTTATAGTGCTGACATCGTAACAACGCATGGTAACAACCCAAAATAGGGGGAAAAATGACAAAATTAATAAAACAAAGTAAATTGAATACAGGGTTTTGCACAGTAAAGCCAGGTCATTACATGGGCAACAGCAGGTGGGGTGGGGGAAGGTAGTTGGGAGAAGCAGCTAGGGTGTGGTCGGGTGTGAGCAGATGTATCTCATTTGGGACTTAAATCCCAAGCCAGGTGAACATGCTAGGATATGAGAGGAGTGTCCTAAATGCACTAGATTGAGTGTCAACGCTCTGAGGATGGCTTACACGGCCTGTTGGGGGCACAGCACAAGACCCAGAGCCACTGGGTGCAGAGAGCAAAGGGCGAGGGGCTGGAGATGAGGACAGAGGCAGGTCAGGTCAGAGGCAGGCCCTGAGTATATTTGAGGCAGGGCTTTTAAAACCAGTAAAGCTACTGCCTGAGATGCCAGCTTTTCATATGGGCATTTCTTAGCGTCTGGAGCCCAGCTGCTTCACTTCCCATCCAGCTCCTTTCTGATGTGCCTGGCAAAACAGTGGAAGATGGCCCAACTGCTTGGGTCCTTGCGCCCAGGGGGAGACCTGAGGAAGCTCCTGGCATTAGCCTGGCCCAGCCCTGGCCATTTTATGGCCATTTGGCTAGAGAGCCAGCAGATGAAAAATCTCTTTTTTTAACTGCCAAAATTATTTAAATAGTGAAGAGGTAATAGAGGTTCAAAGAGCTTGTAAGGGGAGGAGGGTCTTAATCTAGAGGGGCTGGTGCCTCGCAGGAAGGGGAGGGGACGCTGGTGCTGGGTCTGCCGCACAAGGACATGGTGAGCAGTCTTGTCCTCAGCCGTGTGAGTGTGTCAGTTCATGCGAATGTCTTGAGCCATGTTGTAATGTCTGTGCACTTTTCTGTGTGTGTGTGTTTATACGTGTGTTTCACTTCCAGAAAACTAATTAATGAAAGGAATAGACTTGATAAAAACAGGCTACCTTTAAAATGTAACGGAGATTGAGATAGTTAACTCCAAATGCATCCATTCATTTCCAAAATAAGCCATATTGTATACTTGTGTTGACACTGACAGTGACCCACTGGCATGCGTTCGTTTCAGAAATAAGAAGCAATATCATTTCCTTGTGTTAACGCTAGTGGTGGCTCAGGTTTAGCTTGTTAGTCCAGGAGCCTCAAGCAGATTGGCTTCAGCTGGGTGGATGAGCGCAAGTCGAGTCGAGCTTTCAGGCAGTGAGCACTCTGAGGCAGGCTTGCAGATGGGTGTCTGGAGTCGGGGAGGTCTGGCAGTGGTCTGCAGACAGATGTCCTGGCTGGTGGGTTAGGCCTGTCACACTGGCAGCTCCTGGTGTGTCCAGCCAAGCAGGTATCGGTGCAGGGAAGGCTTGGAGCAGGTGACTGATCGTGGCCTGCTGAGAGTGCTCAGGGTTGAGCTTCTGCATCAGGAAGGAAAAGGACCTTATGTTCCAGAGAAATGGGAAACAAGGTAAGACATCAGGTGGCATCCCAGTTCTTTAAAATGGAATGTGGAGTTTGGTGATAAGTGTCTCAGAACATGAAGCTGTCTGAAGCTACAGGTGGAAGGTAAGGGTTGGCAGCTGCGCAACTTGGAGGCAGGGACAGCCAACAGGCTGGCATACAAGTTAGTGTATATAGTGAAAAAGAGCAGAAATGTAAGCTGAGCACCAAAAGAGATGTTGTAACTTGTCTAACTGAGCTCCATAGGAAAGGAGACTACTACTGTTGAACACCCCTTGGAAGACCTACTGTTAATCCCCTGATCCTGATAACCGCTTTGTGGATGAAGTAGTAGTGTTTGTACTTTATGGATACATCAGAAATGTAATTTCCTCTGTGACAATTGGCACAGTGAGTAGTTTCGTTCAGATCTGTAATATCCTGGAGTCTGCGCCCTTTTCATTTCATTAAATAGCAAGTTGTGGCAAAATTGGGTCTAAACCCCAGCCTTCTTGACTCCTAAGTTTATGCTAGTTCCAACACAACAGAAATGACTGTAATTTTATTTGCATGAAATGATTGAAAAGGAGAGAATCTAAAATCTCAATCTTCCTCCTGTCTCACTTGAGCTGAAGACATGGCTTGACTGAACATTTATACTGCAAGCATTGGGTTCTTGTGTTTGAAGGCAGTTAAAAATCTGATTTGTGCCTACTGTGTCCTTAAACACAGAGCTGATTGAATGGGTCAGATTGTATCTTCATTGCCGACTGACTTTTTCCATATACAGACTTAGTGCAGGAACATCAGTGCCTGCTAAAGTAAAAATAAAGAGTTGAGCAGGAAGTTGCAGCCAGCAGTGCTGTAGGTCTTATGGCAGGAGGCGAGCTGTGGAGTGGGGAGAAGCTAATGAAAGCCTTGCAGCCACCTGTCAGACCTATTAACCCCGAGGGAAGACAGTGGCAGCCCTCCTCTGGGATGGAGGAGGGGACATTTCCCAAGCCACCTGAAAAGCTAACTAATTTTAGAGCATCACCTGAATTCAGCCAGAGAGGCAGCATGGATAAGTCATTGAGCATCTTTACTCATCCTGATGTGCAGATAAAAGGTCTTTACCTGCTTACCTTAAGGAGGAGTAAGAATACACGTAATTTTTGCTGTAAGATTGTTCCAACTACTTCACAAAATCTCCTATCTAAAACTAATACATTTTCTTTGCCGATTCGTTCTGCTTTATCTTGAGATTTTGGAAGATGCCACAAATGGATCAGGTGGGTCATGGAGATGTGTCTCCCATCCTCCAGGGAGCTTGAAATGTGTGCTTAGCAAACAGGTGCTTTCCAAGCATGTGTAACCTGCAGGGAAGGTGTCATGGCCGTCCTTCTGTTAATCAGTTTCACATAGTCAAATGTCTTTTCTTTCTCTGTACGTGATGTGGTAGGCTCTGCTCCTTTTTCTCTTGCTACTGTATACAGCATCCTTGTCCATAATTGCTGCTTTTACTGAGGTTTTATTTTACTTTCAAGGGCCTTTCCTTGATTTTGGCAGCCTCACCTAGTTTTTTTCCTTCTGGAATGATTATTGGAGTGACCTAAGATGGTTAATTATTTTCCAGTTGTTTCACATAGCCTATCAGACTTGATTTTCAGTTTTTATGGGTGCTTGGTGTATTTCGAGCACAATTTTGAGCATAGAGAAGTGCTTCAAAAATGTGTGTCTGCTCTCCCTTCCTTGCGGCCTCCTGACTGCCTGTCTCCCTTCTTCCCCATTAGTTGTCTACCTTCTACTTCCCCCTCTCTCTTTTCCCCTACCTCCCTGTGTTTTTGCTTCCATCCTTCCTGGAATTGAGTGATCAAGATGAAAGAAAAACTATCATGAAAGTTTTGGCTTTCCAAGTGATGCCAAATATTCTGAGATATTTGGGCAAGTTTTCTTTCTTCCTTTTTCATTGAATGTTTAGTTCACACATTATCTCTCTTAAAATTGATAGTAGTTTTAAATAAGATTTACTTATTGGAAAGTCAGAATTAAGGGCGAGAAAGGTAAGAGAGCAAGAATTCTTCCATCTGTAGGTGTGCTCTCCACATGGCTGCGATGGCCAGGGCTGGCTGAGGGTGAAGCCAGGAGCTAGGAGCTTCTTGGAGATCTTCTGGGGACCAAACACTTGGACTGTACTCCATTGCTTTTCCTAGATCATCAACTGGATCAGAAGTAGAGCAGATCAGAAGTGGGACATGAACCGGTGCCCATGTAGGATACCAGTGTTGCAAGCAGCAGCTTTAAGCACTTACCACAACACCGGCCCCTAAAATTAATAGCATTCTGTTTTAACCCCATTAAAAGTGTCATTTGACTTTTTTTAAAAGTTTTTATTGGTGATTCAGATATACAGAGGAGGAGAGACAGAGAGGAAGATCTTCTATCCATTGATTCACTTCCTAAAGTGGCCACAACGGCCAGAGCTTAGCCATTCTCAAGCCAGGAGTCAGGAACTTCCTCGGGGTCTCCCATGCTGGTGCAGGGTCCCAAGTCTTTGGGCCGTCCTCGACTGCTTTCCCAGGCCAGAAGTAGGGAGCTGGATGGGAAGTGGAGCTGCTGTGATTGATTAGAACCGGCGCCCACATGGGATCCCGGGGTGTTCAAGCATAGGACTTTTAGCCACTAGTCTACTGCCCCGGGCCCTGTCATGATTTTTGATGGTTCTCCCCACTCTTCAATAATATGTATATATTTATATATAAATGTATACTATATATTTTGTTTTTAACCCAAATTTGCTGAGTGGAATGTATTTTGATATATAAGAGCTTCTTGGTTTGTTTTTGACCTCTTTAACTGTGTTATACTTAGAAAATGGAGTTTTCCAAACTCTTATAAAATTGAGCCTTATTCATATCTAGTATAAAATTAGCATTTTGCAAAGAAACATTGCTTTTTTCTTTTCACTTTAGCAAGGCTTCAACACTTTAGAATGCCTATGAGAATTTCTTACCCAGATTTACTTTAAGAATTATCCTTTTCTCAAAAATAATGGTTAATTTGCCTTGTCGCTGAAAATAACTAACACAAGATTAATCCTATAAAAGTTAATGTCATACCATTTTGCACATAAGGGTTTTCAAGTGACTACTGTGAAAATTTGCTGTAGACTTGTAGAGTCATTTACTTTAACTCAGGCTTTGACAAAAAGCAATTTCACTTTAGACCTTGTGGAAGGCAATTTGACCGCTTCCAGGGGATTTCAGCAGCAGAAGTCCACATGTTGCTGAGAGTCTCCAGGCCACTGTTTTATCGCCCAGTTCTGCAACTGTGTTCTGGGCCTGGAGAAGCTGCTGGTCCAAGGACATGCTTCTCTTCCCACCACAGCTGCTCCCTGCTTGACTGTGTGCTTCTTGGGCGCCCTCAGCTGCTCTCGCTGCCTCTTGGTTTCATGAGCCTCATTCTGAGCTCTCTGATAATATCTCCCAAGGAGTCAATCTATGCACAAACGTTTCTGGGTACCTCTTTTTCCTGTTAAATATTTTGCAGCAGCTTAGCCACAGTGTGACAACCATGTTATCACTCCTCACATGCTTTTCCAGCCTTCTTTCTTTTATTTGTGGTGAGCAGACAAGCTGAGGAAGCTATTTCCAAACGCCTATGCTTCAAATTATTTACTTAATCTTTTGTTTATTTTTCAGTTTTCTTTCCTCCTCAGAGTCCTACATGAAGTCACTTGAGAAAGCATTAACAGGTTTATTTTATAAACATAAGCATTTTTGCTCATTATTGAAAGATATTCCATGTTAAATCTGTTTATTTTACATTTTGGGTGTAAGCTTATACATGTTTATAACCTCTTTGTGTGTAACTGAACTCGATTTTCAGTTGGAAAGGAAATATTGCAGAATCAAATGCAATGCATTTACAGCCAAAAACTCAAACGTTGGAAGAGATTTTTTACTTGTGTAGGTTCCAAAATATCAGTCAAGTAAAGCTTATGTTAAGGGAGAGAGAAGGTAAGGATTCAATTTAAATTCTCTCCTAATTGTTAGTATTTCCAGTGTGCATTGGAAAAGAAAGCAGTCCACCAGTTGCTAAGCAGGTTTGGATGTTATTATAGCAAACAATTTATATAGGATTTAAGTGTGAGCTCAGGAAGAGAGAAGTGCCAAGCCTGCTTGCCCATCTTCTCTGGTCCCCATTTAGTTGCAGCTTGCTTCTGAAAGAAGCAATCAGTGGTGGTTTATGGTGCTGAGGCGTTTCTATGATGTGTGCGCAGTGAAAATCATTCATGTTTCTGCTTTAAGTTGATTTAGCTCCTTTGAGTTGAAAGCTCTGTGCTTCCTGAAATCTTATTTTACTAAACCTACCAGTGAGTAAAACCACTGAGTCCTTCAGTGAACTTCCAAAGCACAGTTAGAGGAAGCTGTTAATTACAGCTACAATCAGCTTTAAAGCTTTACCTTCATGGTACAGGAATACTGCCCACCCCAGCTGGCCTTTGTATCCAGACTCTGTGGTGCCATTCAAGTGGCATCGTGTGGTTTAGTCTCTTTTGATGTGTTTCCTGGGAAGCCATCATTATTGTGTGTCCCTGCTCTCAGACGAGCAGGACCAGGAGTCTTTCAGGCATTTTGTCCCTTTTCCATTTCTGGGCTGGAAGCTTCTACCTGCCCCCACCCAATTCTTCTTGAATAGAAGAGTTAATTCTTACAAGAGCAATCTAAAGCAGTCCTACACTCAATTGTTTTCAGGACTGGCCTCTTTGCACAGAAAATGTTACCTTGGGAACTGAGATAAATTGTAGGCTTATGGATTATAAGGACCTTTTTTTTTTACCTTAATGAAAATTTAATTTGTTATGAATGGTTCATCATAACATATGCCAAGAAGAGTGTGCCAGAAATAACAATTTGAAGGAACACACAGGCTGTAACGCTTCCATACTTTTCCAAGAGTAAAAGAGATCATTGAAACAACACATGTCAGATGCTATTACTGTCATCATGTTGAGGCCATCTGTTAGAAACCAGGATCAGGACCTGCTGCAGTCGCTGAATTTGCAGTTCTGGAAAGGACAATGTCACATGAAATTAAGTTGATTCTGTTAAGAGGAATGTACCTGAGGGATTAAATTTTTCCCCCTGAAAGATCAACCTAGGTTGTTTGTGTAGATGCTCATATAAACAGAGTAGCATTTTAAAAATAACACTCAAATTTGCATCACTACACACTGAGTTTTGTAACACAAAATTGCAATAATGGCTTGAACATTTAAATGGCTGTTTTAGAGTATGCAGGCAAAGACTCTGAATATCAATTTATACCTTATAAAGTTGGCACTCAGAATATTGAGGATCTTTTGGAATAAATCAAAAGAATATCTGATATAAAAGAATAAGAATATATTATAAAAAGAATATAGGATCAAGCTGTTTTCTTTGATATTCGGATGAGGACTAAACGGTAAAATTTAAGTTTTTTTTTTAGCAAGATGCTTGCACATTTTTCACTCCTTATTGCTTTTATATTGAAATATCAACTGGTATTATTAAACAATAACTACATGAGCCTCCAAGTTTCTTTGTATAGTATTTCAAGTGCCCCTGCTAACATTCCATTTGCCTCCATTCTGTGTTGTTTTCTTTTTATTTTCTTTGCCAATCTATCCTCCCTTCACACAAATAACAAAGGAGCCGAACTCTTTCCTACTCTATTTAACTCTAATCAGGTCCCATGACTGGAGTTCTTTAGTAGAAGTGTTTTATCGAATGCGTTTGTTCTTAACTAGTAGCTAAATGCATTAGGTAAGCCATCTTTCAATGTTAGGGTTCTTAAATATAACAGGTTGGGAGTAAATTTAAAAAATTTTACTTCTTTTTATTATTATCATTTTATGATACAGTTCCATAGATTGTGAGATTTTGCTCATCCGCTTCCCAATTCCCTCCCCCCTTGCTGAGTTCCCCTATATCATTACTATAATGTAGTTCTTCATCTACAGTCATATGTCCATCATTGTGGGCATAGACAATGGCAGAGAGTCCAGCATCCTATTGTCAAGACATAGTTAACAGTTTCATTGGGAGTCCATTTTTGGAAGCAGAGATGCACACTGCATTGTATCCTCACATCTGGATATGACAGTCTCCATTACAGTTACTATACATCCCCTTAAAAGAAAAGCCACAATACAATGGCCACAGTATACTTTCCACCTCTGAAAGTCTGCTAAAGAAGGCAAGTCCCTCTGTCCATGTACTAAACATTATGAGATGCTACGTTTTAATTTTATTTCAGCTAATGATGTAGAGTTAATGGTATATAGAAAATGGACTAGAAAACTTAAGATTTATGATAATAATAATCAATAGCCATGTTTAGTATAAATTTTACCTGTTGAAGATAAGAGCATATTCTTTGATTTGTTCTCTAATTTTTAGTTAGGTGTATGTATTTGTAGATATTTAGAGTTCTTTTGTCTTATTCCATGTTTCACCCCATATCCACTTCTGTGCGTCTATCCATGTATGACGTTTCTTCTCATCTCATCAGTGGATTTGATGCATGCAGCTTGTTTCTCAGAAGGTCAAGGCTTTCCCATGTTACAATAAATCAAGGAATTTTAAAAAGTATTTAAGATGCATGACAGCTTAGTAGCAGGGGAAAGGAGGCAGAGTGGGGACTGAGGTGGGATGGATGTGGACCCCACTGGCTGGGACTGTGATTGTGGGTTATGCAGAGGGGGCTCACTTGGGGTAGGTTTTCATGGCTGCAATTCTGTCATTTATCTCTCACTCTATTTTCTAGGACTTCTGAAACAGGAAACAAGCAGACACTGAAACATTATTTTACATATTGATTTAGTTAAAATATTGTCCTGCTTAACAAATGCTAAAGCACAAGATTAGGCCTGGAAACTTAAATTCAGAATCTTAACTCCTGTCATCTGATGCAAGGATTTCCTTCAGGGCGGACCCAGTCTGATATGGCCAGCCATCAGTAGAGAACTGGGGTGTTGAATTTCACTGCAGTAATCCTGTCCACTTGCAAAAATGGGCCCAGGTTTTCCTGGAACATAAGGAACAGGGTAGGGGCTAAGGGATTCAACTGGTAACAAAGTGGAAGTTCTGAGAACATAAACAGAAAGTGATTTTCATGTGTCCAGCACCAGTGATACAAGAGGGGCAGATATATCCAAAACCCCAGAGGTTCAAATATAGATTAGAAATATGCCCAGTATTGTCAATTTATAATGTTCATGCCTCTACCTAAAGCTTTTAGGGAGTTTGTTGCCTACCATTCCAGATTGTTTTTAAAATTTAATAATATCACATTTATTTGCACAGGGGGAACAAAATGCTTTAGACTTTTTGGAGAACTGACATGTTTGATTGGTGTTTCCTCTGACCTTACTTTGAGCTTGTGTCTTTATAAACCACTGATTCATTCTGACTTTCCATACTTTGAGAGAAGATCCTTAGCCAATTAGGACTTTTTAAATTGGTTTTTATACATATGTGATTGAATTCAGCTAACATCAATGCCTATTATAGATAGTTCTTTGGGGGATGCAAAAAATAATATTCTTGAGAATTTTTACATTTTGGTTAAAATGCTAATGCTGTGCTTGCTGATTTTAATACATATGCCTTAGCAATAGTAAAATTGAGATCCTTACAGAAGATGGTAGGTGGTTTATTTGGGAGCCTTAAAAATTAATGTTGGGTTTTATTGTATTACTGTGAATTAAGCTACCAGTTGCATTACTTGCAACTCCTATTGGAGGTCTGGTTCAGGTCCTGGCTCTGCTTCTGATTCAGCTTCCTGATAATGTGCTGTCTTGGAGGCAGCAGCTGATGGCTCAAGTACTTTGTTCTCACCATTCTTGTAGGGGACCAACTGAGTTCCTGGTTCCTAGCTACTGCCCAGTGCAGCCCTGACTGTGGAGGATATTTGGAGAGTGAATCAGCAAATGGAAGACTTCTCTATCAGTATTCTTTTCTCTGTGACATTACCAAACGAGGTAATATTTTATAATGAATTTAAAACAGTGTTTAAAGCATTTCAAATGTTACCTGAAAGTATTTGTTAAAGCAGTAATGACACAGATGCCAGTCAATGCCATTGGACCCACTGTGGGTGCTGGCAGGCACAATGGTGGACCACTTTCCCCTGGTCCTCCACCCTCCTCACCCCTGATCAGCCATATAAACATCATCAACAATAAAAAGGAAAGAAAAAAAGATAATGACACAAAGAAAGGAAAGAAAAACTATAGCATAGCACAATACAGGCTACCTTATTAAGAATGGTCCTGAAATTCAAATGGAGAGATATACTCCAAGAATATAGATATTCTTAATGCCAAGGAAATTTCTGAGCCAAACGTGTAGAAAACTAAATTCTAGCGGAGAGATGGTAGAGAAGGTGTTCCTGATTTAAAGAATATTGGAAGAAAAAGAAGTCAATGTAAATGAGCTTGTCTCATCACATTAAAGCTTACTGTTCACTGCAGGTAGGAGCCAAGGGGAAGATTCAAGCTGGTCAGTGTCAAAGTCTGTCTGGGAAGAGGTGAGGGGTGTTGGGGTTATTCTTACAGAACACACTGGTGCCTGTTCCACTGAGGCAGGAAGAAAAGGCACAGCTGCCAACATGCTGATTTTGGACATTTAATAATTTGGAAGGAAAAGGAGTTTGTGTTTGAAGGTTCTATTTCCTTTTTGAAATAGAGGGATTGGGAGGGTATGGCCTGATTACTGGCAGTGCTGAGTAGATGAGGATTGATTACAGTGAGGAAATCTTGGAATAACTGCTCAGGGACCAGGAAAAGAAGTTGAACAAAAACAATCAGAAAAAAATTATTGTTCAGAAACCCTGTAGGTCCATTTGAGACAAGAAATTATAGCTGGTAGCAAGCTGTGTAGTTACAGAGTCCCCTCAGGAACCCACACCAGCTGAGGTGTGGGACAAGAAGAGAAGTTGGGCACTGTAAGGTGGAGAAGTCTTGGAAGCTGCAATTGGGAGTGAAGCAAAGAGTACCCAAACAGAAATAAATAGTCAGGTTTTGAGGACTTGAAGGAGCTGATCACTACATTTGGTTGGAATGAGGGACGTTTGTAAATCCAGGAGACTGTGTTTGAAGAACAGGGTGGTAATCTCTTGTGTTCTTGGGCTGAGTAAAGTCCCGGGAGTGAGATTTTGGATATTGACCAGTTTTATATCAAACTCAGCTTCAGGTCCTCATCGGATCTTTAGAAGAGATCTGGAGGTCAATAGATGACGTCACGGAAGGTTGTGAGGAGTCGGGAGAGTCGGGTGCATGCTGAATAAATAAAGGCACATTAAAAATTGAGAAATGAGAGAAGATCTGCAAGGAATCCTAGGGATATGGAGGGTGACATTCAAATGTTTTACCCTTAGAGTAGGTGTAGTATAGAAGAATGAATGTTCTGAGAGGCATACTAAAAAAGCAATACTTCCTGGAGAGATACATGCCTTGAAAATAAGGTAATTTAGCATTCTGGGTTGGAGAATTGAATACAAGACCAGACAAATCTAAGTGAAATCCAGGCTTCGGGACCACGTGGATTGCATAAAGTGGTAATGCCTCAGTCTTCCTCTCTGTAAAATGGAAATAACAGTTTCAGATTACTATGTGGATTACAGTGTTTGACTCCTGCCTCATCAATGCGTCAACCTTAGTTCCGTTGTGAGCTTTTCTCTACTCTGTGTTAAAATGTTTTAATTAAAATATGTAATAGACATGAACTACACATATGTGTGTGGTATTACATGATCTTTCACTGAGTGTATGCATTATGTAAGCCTAATTAGGGTAAATATATCCTTTCAAACACTTGACCCTTTTAAAATAATGAGATATCCAAAGCCTTATCTTTAGACATTTTCTTAAAAATAAAGAACTATACTGTAAATTATCTATCCTTGCCCTACTGTACCAAAAAAACCCCCCTCTCCTTCTTAGCTAAAACCTAGTACACATCAGTTAACTTTCGCTGTCTCTGTCCCTGCGTATCCATTCCAGCCTCTGGTGCCAACATCAGAGTTTTAGCTTCCACAAAATCACGTTTTGTTTAAGACTCCACATGTAAATTTGATCATGTGGTATTTGTCTTCCTGGGTTTGGGTTATTTTACTTAGTATAAAGAACTTTGATTCCATTCACGTTGTTGCAAATGATAAAGTTGCATCCTTTTTATGGCTGAGTAATATTTCATTGAGTATATATAACACGTTTTCTTTACTCTTCAGTGATGGGCACTTTGGTTGTTTTGATTTCCTGGCTATTGTGAATAGTTCTGCAGTAAGTGTGGGAGTACTGATGTCTCTTCAACGGCTGGTTTTCATTTTCCACCTTGGTTTTTAATGTTAGAGTTTTAAGACTTAGACATTGTTCTTCTTCATTTTCTCTTCTTCCCCCTACTCTTGTGTCTTTTCTTCTGATTTTTTAAAACAGTTTTTTTTTTAAAAAAAGATTTTATTTATTTGGATTGGAAAGGCAGGCTTACAAAAAGATCTTCCATCTTCTGGTTGGCTCCCCAAGTGGCTACAGCAGCTGGAGCTGAACCAGTTCAAATCCAGGAACCAAGACCTTCTTCTGGGTCTCCCACACACGTGCAGGATCCCAAGGCTCTGGGCCATCCTCTACTGCTTTCCCAGGCCACAAACAGGGAGCTGAATGGGAGGTAGAGCAGCCAGGTCATGAACTTGTGCCCATATGGGATCCTGGCACTTGAAAGATGAGGATTAGCCAATTGAGTCACTCTGCCTTTGCTTGTTTTTAAATTAATCAGTTGCTGCAGGCAGAAACTAAAGTTTTAGAAAACAAACTATGCTAAAGCATTCTGTATGCAAGCAGCAATTGGCCATAAGCTGAATCCTCAGATTCACGTGGTGTTCTTAAGACGAGTTCAGTAGTCGAAATCATTAGACAGAGACAGCAGTAGTCAGGAAGGACTGAGACAAGCCAGGGCCAAATGTCTCAAAATGGAGGCAGTAAGGATGATACCCCTTTCACTAGGTCCGCAGTTGGAAGACCAGAGCTTTGGGTAGCACACATTCCTGTGACGATTGGCCACATGCTCTACTCTCCTTCTGGACATACCAGGTGATCCACCTGAAGACCTCCTCACTGAAAGTGTGATTAACCATGAAACAGCCCTACAGGTGAATCAAGTCAATAGGAACCCTCTGGCTATCTGTTTCCAAGAACTTGCATGTTGTCCCCGCCCCCTCTTTTTTTTTTCTAAGATTCATTTTTATTAGAAAGGTGGAGTGGAAGATCTTCCGTCTAATGGCTCACTCCCCAAGCTGTCGCAACGGCTGGAGCTGAGCCAATCTGAAGCCAGGAGCCAGGAGCTCTTCTGGGTCTCCCACACTGGTGCAGGGTCCCAAGTCTTTGGGCCATCTTCAACTGCTTTCCCAGACCACAAGCAGGGAGCTGGATGGGAAGTGGGGTTGCTGGTATATGAACCGGTGCCCATATGGGATCCCGGCATGTGCAAGGCAAGGACTTTAACCACTATGCTATCGCACTGGCCCCCCTGTCCCCTCTTAAAACCTGGTCAAAGTCACACTGGGCTTGGCACCAGTGTCATGGTTTTAAGTACCAGCTATATTGCTGATGGCTCTTAATTTTTTATCTGTAAGAACAATTTCAGATTTTCCCCAAACTTCAAACCAGTATATCACCTGCCTGTTAGATCATTCTGTTTAGGTGGTTATTAGATATCTCCACTACAACAAGTTTAAGAACTGAAATCCTGACTTTTTTTTCCATTCAAATCTATCATAGTCATTATCTAAGCCATTTTACCATTACCTAGTTCTTATGGTTTTTTGTCTTTCAGACCCCCACATCCACATGGTTATGCCCTTAAACAATATCCCGAATCCAGTTGCTTCTCGTGGTGTCTATGGCTACCATCCTGCTCTGTGTCTACAACCTACCCCAGAAAGCACTTCCCTTCAGTCTTTTCCCAATATAGTTTGAAGTTGTGAGAAATCTTGAGGATTTCTTTGACATCATTTTTTTTCACATTTGTACTATAGATTTCATTTCTCTGAGAAAGCTGAGGTCTTTACAAAGCCCTACGACCCTACTTGCGAGCCGTACTTGCCTTCCATCTCGGGCTTCGTCAGCTTTTGCTCTCTCTTCCTTGAACATTCTGCCATAATCTAGACAACCTCCTTATTTCTAGAACAAGCCGTTTGTGTTCTTGCTCTGGGGCTTTGTGCTAACAATTTTCTCAACCTAGAATGCTTTCTCTTTATATAGCTTCTTATTTAACTTCTTCACCTTCAAATCTTTGTTCAAACATTACCTTCTTAATAAAGCCTGTGCCGACAGCCCCGTTTAACAGGTTCTAACACCACACACACACACACACACACACACACACACACTCCTTCCCGTGAACTCTCCAGCTTTTATAGTCTTGTCTAATTTTTTTCTTGCTTTCTTCTTACGCATCATATATTTTAATCATCTATGGTTATTTAAAAATAATTATTTGCAAGTCAGAGTTGCAAGCAAAAAGACGGTGAGGTGAGGGGTGAGAGAGAAAATTTCCGTTTGTTGCTGTGCTCCTCATGTGGCTGAAATGGCCAGGGGTAGGTTACGTTGGAGCTGAAAGCAGGCTTCAAAGGGCTGCTTTTAGGTCTCCTCCATAGGCAGCAGGGGCTAAACGCTTTGGCTATCTTCTACTTCTTTTCCCAGGACATTAGGAGGGAACGGGACAGGAAGTAGAACAGCTGGGACAGGAATTGGTGCCCATCTGGGATACCAGTGTCTGAGGTGGCAGCTTTACCCACACAGACACAAAGCCAACCCCTCATATAATTATTTTTTTATTACCCACTTCCCATGCAGTGAAATGCCACATAGAAATATACTGTATTTTTGATGTGCTAACTATTATGCTAGAAACAGCATGAATTCTACTTGTTATTGATGTTTTCATTTGCTAATAGGAGAGGAATGAGGATTAACTCCTATAAATATTTGAGATAAGGTAAGGTTACAAGGGAAGACTTTTAGGTGGACATAGTGTGGGAAGTAGATTATGACCTGAAAATAAACTCTTGCTGGTGCTTTGCTTCTCCGTGAGAGCTCTCAGGAGAGGGTACCTTGGGGAGATGCTAGTTAGGAAATAATTTACCCTGAAAGAATTATTACTAACCAGAATGAGTCTTTTCCCACTCTGACTCACTCAACGGAGGTTACTTTTCAGTAATTATCTTTGTTAAATTTTGTTAATCTTTTGGCATTGAATAAAATGGTATGTTATTGGAGGATATTATTCACCACCGGGGTTTGAACCTCTTGGGGAACATTTGGATGAGAATAAAATTTGATAGCAGTATTGATTTAGGAATAGTTGGTTCACATTCCGCTTACTTTTGATTTTTTTTTTTTTTATGTCTTGAATGTTTGGGCAATGAGTTTAAGGGCAAATTGCAAGATTTTAGTTCAGAGAATATGAGATTTTCTGATTACTTTCAATGAGCTTTTATGCCTTTTGAATTTTGATGCTTAATGTTCTTATACTAGCCATTGCTTTTTAAATGGAAATGTCTTAATTGCTATGTTGGACTTGGAGATTTTATGGTAGTAGGGATAGGTAAAAATGTTAAACTTTAAATTAGCCTTTTATGTTACTGATATTGTTCAGATCTATCATGACAGTGTTAACAGTACAGGAACATAGAAGAAAAAAATTAGCCCTCATCTAATCACCAGGGATTACTAGACAGTGCAATGGCACGTTGTGTATGTTTTCCTGTAAGTTAGACAAAATGGATATATTTTACTCAAAACTCACTCTCTAGGCATAAAATCCACCTCATAGTGTAGAGGACAACCATTCCTAACCCCTTTGTACATTATAGACTTCTCTGAGAATACAACACAGCCTAGTGGATCCCTTCCCACAAAGTCACATACAGTCACATACCAAAATTTGTATTTATTATCGGATTTTTTTCTTTGTTTTTACATACAATTTGAATCCAATAATAGTCTATGGATCCTAAACCTAATTCAAAAGGTAAGGCACCAGAGTGTTTGTCAGTATTTCAAAAATCTGATAAATTGTGAAATGCTCTCCTTTACAATAATCACACTTGTTCCAAGACAACTGTAATCAACACCAACTACTTTTATCTTCCCAATATCTTTTTCTGGTAGCACCCAATCACCCTGTTCTTAGGATGGTTAGGTATGGGGCTCAGGTTATACCAAGATAACTTTAGAATATTAAAGTATGAATTGAGCAAAAATAGTTATTTTATCAGATATACAAGAATCAGCACATATGACTGGGCAATCTTGTTTCTACTCTAATCAGTTTAGAAAATTTCATTTCAATTGTGATTATATCCTGGTCCAAAATATTTCTTTAGTTTAACCTTTGGAACTGTCTTTAACATTTATCAATTATATTTCAAAGCTATGATATCAAAATTCTTGGTTGAAAGTTACAGAAAATTTCACCTACAACTGTTGACTTATTGCTTTATAAATTCTATCTTCTCAGTGATTAGGTATATACATGTATATATTTCACACATCCGATTTTATGAGAGGAAAAAGATAAAATTGAAAAACATAAACTTTGTTTCTCAATGTAAGCTTTATGAAGTTCATGACATGTTTGTAGGTGATTACACTAGCTGTGTAGTCCAACCTTACAGAACTTAGGGTCCTGGGAATGTACCATGTGAATACAGTCTTTCCTGTATTTTTAACTACAGAGAAAATTAATGCCCTGTAAGAATTTTTTTTAAGAGATGAGGAATGAAGAAGAGTCGAAAAGAGCCAAATTAGGGCTGTGATGTGGATGCCTGACAATTTTCCATTGAATCTCTTGCAAAATTCCCTTGTTTGGTGATGGGATTGAGCAGGAAAATTGCTGTGGAAAGGAAGTAATTCCTAGTGCAATTTCCCCAGCAACTTTTTCTGTTAAAGCTTTAGCTAACTTTCTCAAAACTCTCTAATCATCAGTGATGTCAAGATAGTCCAGAAAGACGACCAGCAAAATGCCTTGAGTATTTCCCAACTTGACTTTGACTTGTCCACTTTCAGTTTGACCAGACCAGTTCCATCTCTTGGTTGCATTTGCTTTGAACGTGTGTGGTCTTTGGGGTCATTCTGCTAAAGCCATGTTCCATCTCCCTTACTGTTCTTTAAGGAAGTACTTCAGCAGCTTCATTCTCCTTATTTAAAATTTTAAAATTTAAAACTGAAATTTTGTTTGCTCTTGTGTGTGACTGTTATGGACTTAATAGTTCTAGCACCCATGAACAGAACGTTTGTTTCATGTTAATTTTTAGTCAAAATTGTGTAAACTGAGCTAATTGTGATATGATGGTGTTGGCTATTATTTCTGCTATTAATCATTAAGCCTCTTCAATTAGGAATGAGCAGAATTTTTTTTCTATTTTTTTTATTTTTGACAATCTTTGTATAGTTAATTAGGGCACAAAGGATCAAGGGCTACAGGAAAGTGGGTAAGACTACTATTTTCACATTTTTTCCTGTATCTGGGGTAAAAGGGGAGGTAAGGGAGAAGCCCCACCTAGTCTCCCACCCACCCCAGGCCCCGGATGTGGGGCATGGTCCGATGGTCTTGCTCAAGTGGTTTTGATAATTCAACAGTTATGAGTTGCTGCCAATCTCGCCATTCCAAGCACGATGAGGTCGCTGAAGAATCCTCTGATTGAAATAGTCCATCTTAGAGTCTCCGTTTGCCCTGTTTTTCACTGCCAACATATGGCTGGGTTAGTTGATCGATTTGTTCTGTCCTGTGTCTTTTCATGGTTAGGGTTCTGAGTCCAGCAGTTCGATTGGGGGATCCCTAAAAAAACTTTGTATGAGGCGAACCCAGACCAGGTTCTTGTGTGTACTAGCAAGCACAGGGCCCAACACAGTCCATCGCCCCAATCAACTGATTGTTGCAGTTGCTGCGTTTGTTCTGTTTCCAGCGCTGTCTTCCACAGGAACCAATGAGTGTTGCAGTCCAGCCTGATTCTGATCAGCACATACCCGCCCTCACATAAACCAGTGGGAGCTGCAGCCTAGTCGGAACGACCCACAAAAACCCACACCAGGCCCGCCCCTTACCCTGGTTCCCGTGCTTGCCAGTATGTGCAGCAGACTTGTTCAGTCTCTCCCACATCCCATTCAGCTCTTACACATGTCAATGGGCATTGAAGCCTAGTTCAACCCAACCAACCCTACTATCCAGCCCACACACATACTGGCAGGTGCTTTTCTGTCTAGCCACCCGAGCCCCTGTCCTGGTTTTCATGCCCTCAGAGAGAGTGGTAGCCCAAGAGGGAGGAGCCCACTATTTCCCTTCTGGGCCACTCCCACTCCCGGATTATGCTCTCTCCAGGTTGTTCTGCAGTTTAACTTGACAGAATTAGCCCCCAGGGCCAGCTTCTGCCAGCCGATGAGCAGAATTTATTTTTTTATTTTTGCCTTATAACATATTTATGCTTTGTATTATTCTAAGAAGCGTCAAGGTGTTTCAACATAAATAGATATAATACGAAAAGTGAAACATTTTATAAACGAAAAAGCAAATAATGGCAGCAACATGAAACAATCATGAATATGACATAGTTCCAGGCTGTCTTCCTATATTGGAAATATGATCATAGAGTAGATTGAAATAATGCATTTGTAAAAACTAAATGATAGAGGAAAATTAAAGGTGGAAGAAGACTTGAAAGGGAAGTATGGTTATCTTCTTAGACTTGTATGTGTGTGTTACATGAAATCTGTTTATACTAGTAAAAATAAAAAAATTATACTGAAAATGTAATTTTAATTGTACACATTGATGGAGATGGTCTACTGCTACAGGCTTCATCAACATTATCTCTTCCCTTTCTGAAAGGAGTTATATATGTATAAACTGCTGTTTCTTTGGTACATTGTCCGTCTTTATAAAGCATCAGTAATGTTCCCCTTCTTCTATTCAAGCTTCTGATTCAAGTTTATATTTTTACTTCAATTTTAGCAGAATTCATGTCATTCTGATAAATGTTCTTTTAAACGGATGTCTTCTAAGTCTAAGCTAGATACTGTGCATACACGTTATAACAAATTAGTATGAGTAAGTTAGTACAAGTCAGTATAAATGCTTGAGAGGAGAGTAAGGGACAGAAGGAGACAGGGAGAAGGGCGGAAATGGAGACAAAGGGAAAAAACACTTTCATCTGCTGGTTCACCTCTTCCAGTGACTGTAATGATTTAGCTGTGATGACCTGGGCTGGAGCCAGAGTTTCAATGGAGGTCGCCCATGTACGAAGCGAGAATACGACTATTTGACTCATTACTTGTTGTCTCCTAGTGTCTGCACTGATGATAATTTGGAGTCAGAAGCCCGAGCTAGGAATTGAACCCAAGCACTCCTATAGGTGTCATTGCGGTAACTATTAGGCCAAACTTCCAGCCGATAAATTTTATTAGTGCCAACAATTTTTGTAATGTGTACATAATTTTTCATAATTTGCATTTGCTTGAAATTTTCGAGGACCTATCATATAAATTCATGCTTGACTATCATCTATTTTGAAGATTGATTGATTTGAAAGGCAAAGCTATAAAGAAGGAGGAGGGGAGGAGTTCACTCCCCAAATGGTCGTCACAGGCAGGGACTGGACAAGGTCAAAGCCAGGAGCTTTATTTAAGTTTTCCACGTGGGTACAGTGGCCTAAGCACTGGCCCATCATCTGCTGCTTTTGCAGGGGTAGTAGCAGGGAGCTAAATCAGAAGTGGAGCAGCTGGGACTTAAAACAACGCCAATTTGGGATGCTGGTACTGAGGGAAATAGCTTAACCTGCCATGCCTTAGGGCTGGCCCCTGTTAGTATTATTATTATTTTTTGATAGCATATTCCTTTTATCAATATGTGAAGCTGATATTTTGCCTTACATTTTTCACCTCATATGCTATAATCTGACTTTATTTTAGTTCTTATTTGGCTAGCATGAATTTTTTTCCATTCCATTATTCTTAACATTTATGTATAGTTTTTATTTGCTTTCTTTACCACATTAATTTTTACTCTTAAATTCTCTATCTTTTGTTCATTTCTCCTTCTCATCATTTCTCCTTTTATATAGCCCATCTGGTGGGTGAAAGCAGTTTAAATAATTTGAAAAGATAAAAATTATATTTTTATTCTTATTATGTGCTTCCAGTGTATTAGTATGCATACATTTGTTTATTTTTCCATATCAGCATGTTGGAAAGTTTATCAATAGGCATACTTTTTTACTGAACAAGATGAGAACCATAGTACATTTTATCTTCTTTCACTTTTCTATGCTATCTTTCCTTAAACTTCACTATCAGGCCCAGTTCAATGGCTAAATTCTTACTTGCAAGAGCTGGAATCCCGTATGGGCATCAGCTTGTGTTCTGGATGCTCTGCTTCCCATTCAGCACCTTGTTTATGGCCTGGGAAGGCAGTGCAGGATGGCCCAATACTGTGGAACTCTGTACCCACGTGGGGCCCCAGAAGAAGCTCTTGCCGTCTGTCTTCGAACCGGATCAGCCCCGACTGTTGCGGCCGCTGCAGGAGTGAACAAATCAATGGAAGATCTTTCTTTTTGTCTCTCCTTTTCTCTATAAATCTGATCTACTTCTTCAATTAAAAAAATGAATCTTTCAAACATATTGTCATGTTATTGTAGTTTAGAATTTTAATTTTTGTGGATGTGATTTTCTGTTTAGTACTTAATGGACAACATTTTGTTTCCACAGTTCATTGTTTCTTTGTGGATTCATTCTTTGTTTTATTGGAATATATTTTAAAAGTTCTTTCAAGGAGATTATTTGTAGGATACATTTTTGTGATCTCATAAATCTATCTTCCTTTGTAATTTGTTGATTTTTTCTTGTCCTTTTATTTTTTGTAGATCTACTACAGATGTTTTCCTTGTGGTTACTATAACTGCATGACATCTTGAAGTTTTCTATTTTTTTTCTTTAGAAGCACTCTAATTTCCAAAGCATGCTTTTTTCATATGGCCACAATTTAACTCCACTCACATATGAAAATAAGTTAATTTCACTTCTTCAATCCCTTTCATTTTATATTATTGATATACTTTGCGCCATTTTATACTGTGTATCCATTAAAATTGCTGTGGGTATAGTTAGTTTTAAATTATGTTATCTTTTATACTGCAATTAAAACTGATTTATGTATCATTTTCAGTCTTGGAGTATTCTAAATTTGACTATGTGTTTATTTAAGCCTATCAGTCAGTTTTTACTTCATATATTTTCTCATTGTTATTATCCTTTCACTTCAAATTGAAGAATTCTGTAGCATTTCTTTTTTAAAAAAGACTTATTCTTCTTCAAATTTATTCTTTTTGAAATTTACTTGAAAGACAGAGTTAGAGAGAGAGAGCAGACAGAAAGAGGTAAATTTTCCAGCATGGGTTCTCTCCCCAAATGGCCACCATGGTCAGGGTTGGGTCAGGCCAAAGCCAGTATTTCAGCATTTCTTCCAGGTTTCCCATGTGGGTTCAAGGGCACAAGTGCTGGAGTAATTTCTCACATGGGTGCAGGGCTCCAAGAACTTGGGCCATTCTCTGCTGCTTTCCCAAGAGCATTAGCAGGAAGCTGGATCAGAAATGAAGCAACTAAGCTTCAAAACAGTGCCCATATGGGATGTCAGTGTTGTATGTAGTAGCTAAACGCATTGCACCACAACTCTGTTGCATTTCTGGTAAGCCATGTCTAGTAATTATGAGTTTCCTCAGCTTTCTTATTTTTAAATTAGAAAATGTCTTAATTTCCTTTTATTATCTAAAGTGCGGCTTCTCTAGGCACAGGTTTGGACGACTATTTTTTCTTTCTGCTGAGAAGTAAGCTGACAGCGATATGGAGAGTTCCTTTGTTAGTGACCAGTCTTTTTTTGATCTTCATGCTTACAACATTCTGTCTTTAAAAAATGAAGTTCACTTATTTATTTGAAATTTGGAGCTACATAGAGAGGTAAGATTAGAGAGAATCAGCTAGGGAGGGAAAAAGATTGTCTGTGTACTTATTTAATCCCCAGCTGGCTGCAGTAGCCAGAGGAGGGCCAGGCTGAAGCCAAAGCCCAGCAGCTTCATCTGGGTCTCCCATGTGGCTGGCAGGTGCCCCAATAGCAAGCTGGATCAGAAGTATAACAGCTATGTGTGTCTCCATCAGGTTCTGAGGCAAATGTTGCTGCATTTACCCGTGAAAAGGGTAGGTAGGTTTTTGGCACAGATGCCAGGGAGGACAAGCAAGGATATAACTGTTTAATTTTCATTCTTTATTAGAAAATTGATACCTGTCTATCTTACAGACCTCTTCAACTTTCTTCTTTCTGTTAGGAAGATTTTAGATATGAGTAAGAAGTAATGGACTCAGGTTAGCTTAAGCCAAAATTAATTTTTTTCTTATTTAACAGGAGAGGCCTCAGGAGAAGTTGGCGATATGTATCTAGAGTCTTAAACATTATTCTAAAGACCCATCTATCCATTTCTGTGGTTGGTTTTCTTTGTGACACTGTTTCCAGGCTTTTTTTTTTTTTTTTGCCCTTTGCACTGCTAAGGCATAGCCAGGTGTCCAATGAGCACAACAGAAAAGAGTGATTGTCAAGAGTGCTAAGAGGTCATATCATCTTAAATTAAGGCAAACATGTGGTATTTAACCTTTTGGGATTGGCTCATTTCCCTTAGCATTATGGTTTCCAGTTTGGCCCATTTGGCCACAAAGAACTGCATTTTGTTTTTTTTAATAGCTGAGTAGTATTCCATGGAGTAGATGAACCACAGCTTTCTTATCCAATCCTCTGTTGATGGGCATTTTGGCTGCTTCCATGTTTTTGCAATTACTGATTGTGCTGCTATGAACATAGGAGTGCATGTTGGTTTCTCATAAAACAAGTGTTCTGGATATATTCCTAGGTGATCTTATGTATAACTTGTTATGTTTTGAATGTTATAGGTTGTGTATAAACTAAAATTGAAATGTCAATGAGGTGGTCACAGAAGGTGGCTGGGAACTCGCATTTACTTTTAACATATTGGTTACTCATTACTATGTCAATTAATTCCATGGTGATGTAAATTTTTGCTGATGGTATGTTGGAGCTTTTAATTGATCGGGATGATAGTCTGCTGGCTCTGTCTTCAGACCAGAGAGTGTATACCTAAGAAGCCGTTGAACTTGACTGGACAATAAGATGCTGGACTCTATGCTTGGTATATGCTTGCAATGGGGGAATCTCAACTGAACTTGAACTGTGGTTATGCAACAAGGTGGAGGAATCCACCATGGTGGGAGGGTTTGGGGAGGGGTGGGGAGAATCCCAGTACCTATGAAACTGTGTCACATAATACAATGTAATTAATGAATTTAAAATAAAATTAAAAAAAAAAAAGAGTGCTAAGAGGTGTCAGAGCCAGATCTTACTGGAAGGTTGAGTTACACATAAACACTCAAATATGATGAATATCTTATTGATCAATTGTATGCCTACCCTTATTTTTTGGTAGCATTGGCCTCAAGCAATCACCTGTACCAAGAAAAACTAAGAGTATTTTTCTTGAGAAATAAAAATAAATGGAAGCCAGGTAAATGCAAGTCATAGCATATATTAGATACGTGGATAAAGAACAGTAGCAAGAGGAAGGTGACCTTTGCTTCAGTTGTTCCGTTTGAGGTGCTCGTGGAATCTCCTGTGCTTCTGGGTGACAGGAATCTAGTAATAGGTAAAAAGGGATCAGGATAACATCTCCTCAGTTTAGAAATAAATGGAGAAGTTTCCTGGAATGAAGTAAATTCTAAAGATGCTAATTATGTTTAATTTTCCTTCCTTTTCTCATTGGTGATTATAAGGTCAGAGCATTTTATTTTATTCCATGTTATGATTTGCTATAGATTTCAGAATTAAATACCAGGAGGTAACAACCTGTGTGGAAAGGGACTATGGTTCTCTTGCTCAAAGCCTAGAAGAGCATAATTCCTCTGCTAGGCACTCAAAAACATTGTTGAACATATGATTGAGTATGCTACAAATGTTACTTAATATGAGCTCACTGTGGATTGATCAAATGTCATGATAAGCAATTCTGTTTCCTTTACATTGCTTTTTATGTTGATATAATTAACTTGGTAAAAATTAAAACTTTACGCTTGGGTAACTATAGATATAGTTCTAAGAAATAACAGAGATTTCAAAGCAGTTTTTAACACATGTCCCCCAAAGTTATCTTGGAAAACCTTGGTATACTATCACAACTAGGATATTAAAATATTGTTGCTAATGCAATCTGATTGATTTTTTTGTGGATGCGTTTGTGGCCTTGGTGAATTACTTGGTGGCCACAAATTCTTCCCATCAATTTGCGTGCTCTTTCTCCATATTAACTTTGTTGTTCTTAAAATTTAAGAGGTGGAATCTCTTGTTCTATTCCCTTGAATTTTGGCCAGATTTATTTTTGCTTTGATCAACAAAGTATGGTAAAAGTTACATTCTGTGAGTAATGGAACATTCTAGAGCTAGGCCTCAAAAATCCTCCCATTTTATGTCTTCTCTCTTTTTAATTCATTTGAGAAGCAAAGCGGGGCAGGGATGGGGTGCTGGGGAGGAAGAAAAAACAAGTACAGGGAAAATGAAGTACATACCCAACTTCTGGTTTACCTCCAAGATGCCCTCCATGGCCAGATCTGGACCCAAACTAGGAGACAGGAATTCAGTCGTGCCAGGGCTCCAAAGTGGGTGGCATGAATATTGTTACTTGAGTCATCATCACAGCCTCCTGGGTCTGTGTTAGCATGAAGTTAGAATCAGATGCTGTAACCAAGTGCTGAACGCAGGCCTGCCTGCATGGGATATAAACATCTCAACAGGCTTCTTAACCACTAGGCCAAACACTTGTCTGGACTTCTGTTTAGGAATGTTTTCCTGAGATCCTCTCATTCAGAAGAATATCTAGACTACTGAATGATGAGAGAGAATGAGGAAGTGAACCAAGATGTCCTAACCAGCATCTGAAACCAGCAGCTGGAGCCAGCAGCTGGAGCCAGCTGCCAAATGTCTGGAGGGAGTCCATACTGGACCTCCCAGCCCTTCTGACTGTATGGCTAATATATGAGCAAGTCCAGTAAAACAAGTAGACTTAATAGAAACTCACTGAATTAATAGAAATAATAAACCATTGTTAATTTAAATCATTTAAAAATATTTGTGTTATAGGGAAGAACAACTAACGTAGCAACATTTTTTCACAGCCATATCAAATGTATCAAAGAAAATGAACTTGAAGAGGGTGTCCAACTACAGAGGGAACGTGTGTAAACAGAGGGAACATGTGGCAGCAGTCCAGTGCTTCGGGGCTGGTGGGTTTGTCAGAGGGGTGGAGGAGTTTGAACAAATGGAGGAATAGGCGGGACTCAAGTAGGTTTTTGCAGACATTTCAAAGTAGGTGGGCCTTTCTTCTCTGGGGTCTAGGAGGTTGGAAAGAGAATTTTACATTCAAAGTCTTTAGTTGCAAAGACTTAGATTTTGTTTTTGGATTATGATAATAGTGAATAGAAAATAAGACTCAATTATGTGTATTTTGGATTTTTTGGTAAATATGTAACTTGTTTGTTTCATCTTGTCATGTTACATGTTACTACTCAGTTATAGTTGAAGGAAATATTATCAGCCTCATTTGATTTTTAATAATGGTGTATGAAATTTTTAATGATATCTGGCAAAAGAATTTAATGGTTTAAAGTAGATATAGACCTACATTGGATTTCTTTCTTTCTTCTATCTTTTTAAAAATTTATTTATTTTTATTGGAAAGGCAGATTTGCAGAGAGGAAAGATCTTCCATTCACTGGTTCACTCCCCAAGTGACTGTAAATGCCAGAGTTGAGCCAATCTGAAGCCAGGAGCCAGGAGCTTCTTTTGGGTCTTCCATGCATGTGCAGGGTCCCATGGCTTTGGGCTATCCTCTACTGATTTTCCAGGCCACATGCAGGGAGCTGGGTGGGAAGTGGAGCAGCCGGGACAAGAAGTGGCACCCATATGGGATCCTGGTGCATGCAAGGTAAAAATTTAGCCACTAGGCTATCATGTCTGACCCCTGGTTTCTTTCTTTGTAAAGAAATCGATTTTTGAAATTTACTTGGAAGGCTGTGTGTGTGTGTGTGTGTGTGTGTGTGTGTGACATATGAGAGAGAGAGAGAGAGATTGACTACACAAATGCCTGAAATAACTAGAGTTGTACTAGGCTAAACCAGGAGCCTGGATCTCAGTTCCAGTGTTCTTGTCAGTGGCAGGAGCCCAGAGACTTGAGTCATCACTGTTGTTTTCAGATGGTGCTTTATTAGGAAGCTGGCTGGACAGAAAGCCAAGTAGCTGAGACTCTAGGACTCTGTTTTGGGATGCAGGCATCCCAAGCAGTTGTTAAAGCTGTTGCGCCACACTGTCGGTCTCTAGATCTGGTTTCTTGGGCTGATATTCATGTAGACTGTAGCCAAATGCATATTAATGGAAAAATCAGCATGACCGTATCCTAAATCAAAGCGGAAATCTCAAGGGTAAGCTCAGGAAGGTTCAAAGGCCCCATGTTTTCTGAATATAATCATATTGATTATTTCTTATGTAATTCTGGGGCTCTATTCAACACAAAAATAATCACTTTTTATCTGGTTAAAGCTTTGGATTGTCACAGTCAGTTTGTACTGGGATATCAGCACAGCTTAGCATGAGAGAATCTTTCATGTATATTCTGAAGGCTCATCATGGTATGTGTGTTGTTCACATAATTATTTGTATTTTATACACAATCGTTCTGCTTCCCCTTTGGGAAAAGATACATGAATAAACATTTCTGAAAATTGCTGTTTCCTACCCCTTTGTGGTCAGGTGAAGAATAGGTACCTTGAAATGAAAGTGACCTCTCTTTCTCTTGGCTGTGCTTACCCCTCCAAGACATATTGTGATCATGACCCAGTCCTTCCATCCAAGTGCAAGGCTTGTTACTGCTTATTGAATCATTGACTGGATCATTGACCTGCCTCGTGTACTTACTAAGTTCGTATCAATCTGGGAATTGATGACAGTTTAGTTCTTTATAAGATTCCCTGTATTTCCCTCTGAATATCCATGATTCATTTTTGACTGCAAAATTAATCAAAAGGTACATTATAGGTCTTGTGGGTAGAAATAAAGCTGCATGGGTTTTTATCTGAATTCAAGATAAATAAGTAAATAAATGATAAAGTGGTATGCTAGTGTGACAGCAGTCTAACTAATTTGAATCTAGTTGCCCTCTGTAATTTCTGTTTCACCGTAGCCATACCAAAGTGGAATAATGGAGCTGATTGAATCACAGCATCTAGAAGCTTAATAAGCTGCTAAAATGTAAATACTGACCTGGGGAATTTTGCATGGCTAATGGAGGCTGAGTTTGAAGTCCATGATTATACTGCACAGCTTTGCCAAAATGGTCAATAAGTGTTTATAAATCCATTTGCTCTACTCAGTGATTCTGTTCACAATGTAGGTGCAGTGAATGTATTTCAATAACTCTTTCAGGGTCACTAGAATGAGAAGAATGAAGCAATAGACACAAGATGAGTGTCTCAAGTCTTGTTTTAAGGATGGCTGACGCAAAATTCTCAAAGTCTTCTATGTGACGATTATAACATCAGCTCTAAGCACAGGGGGTTTTCTGCCAATAAGTCTTGGAAATAGTTTTGTTCTAGAGGAAATTGAGGCGAGAATGGAGAACAGAGAATACAAATGTTTTGTGCTTCAAATGCGGATCTTTCCTACAGAAATGAGTAAATGCAATATAGATTTTCCTGGGATTGAGTTAGGTTTGGCAGATTTTTCATTCCATCGATCTTGAGAATAATTATATTTATCAAGGTATAATCCTTTAGCAGAAGCAAAAACACTGACTGAAGAGACATTCCGATTATTCATGTTCCTTTGCTATTGTGCTGTTACTTTTATGTTTGTTTTGTCTGCCTAGTTCAGTGATGAGAGAGAACAGACTGAGAAAAATGTGGAATTTTAAATGTTACTGGGTGTGTACCCAGGAAAATGATAAATGCATACATAATTTTTCACTTTGAATTGGAGACAAAGTTCATTTTCAAACCAAAAACATAATTAGTTATAACGACAGCCTATTTTGTTTAGAACATTTTAAATTTCAAAGTGTATTGCTAAATGCACAGATTCTTGCTTTTCATCTCTCCTCCTGTGAGCTTCTTTGCTTAAAGCAAGGGTCTCTAGGATATGGGACAGAGGGAATCTGTATAAAGCAGTAATCAAGCATAATGAACACGATTGGGAGTACAGATTTGCTGTGAATTATGCTTTTCAAAGCTGATAGGTATATTTAGGTATGTGGATGTACTCAGTCCACACGGTGGATGCTAGGTAGCTTGGGCCTCAGATAAAAACAGAATCCTATGAAGACACTAGAAGGGGAAGAGAATAATGTTCATAAACTTATAGTAACCTCAAAAGAGACCTCTCTAGAGGTGGATTTATTCAGTCTTGCAGAGTCCTTTCCAACTATCATAAAGAGATTTGAACCCAGGCAAACAGAACAAAATATCAATAATTTGGTGAATCCTTTGAATACTCAACTAACCCATCTGTCCTCGGTGGCCTAAACTTGACTGCTAGACCTGAGTCTTCTGGAAAATCTGATTCATCCGTTAAACATCAATTGAACTTTAACACTAAATTTATTTATTTTTACCTTTGAGATTCAATCTGGTAGTTTTGTTCAACTAATAATAGCATATGGGATCCCAAAAGATGTATTTGGAAACTAGTCATTGACAAAAGCCTTGGCAGTTTAGGAGAAAGGAAGGGGAGGCTATGGAGGAATCAATGGCACTGTGTAATTCCCGATTTTTGATTTTTTTTTAAAGTGTAAGCATTTGGTGTAGCAGTTGAGATTCCCACATCTCACATCTGAGTGCCTGGCTCTGGCTCATGGCTTTAGCTTCCAGCCACTGCAGACCCTGGGAGGCAGCCCTTACAGCTAAGGTTATTGGGTTTCTGTGATCTGTTTGGGAGACCTGAATTATGTTTCTGGCTCCTGGCCATGACCTTGGATCAGCCTGGGCCAAGGCGATCATTTTAGGAGTGAACAAGCAGGTAGGAGCTCACTCTCTGTCTATCTATGCTTTTCTCTGTTTCTCTTTTGTGATTCTAAAATAAACTTACAAAAGGCTTTTAACATTGTTCCTGTGATGGTAGACATCAGCTAAGACATGAAGCAGATCCCTTTGAGTGTCGGACAGTTGTGGCTGCATCCTCCAAGGTTCTTTCTAAGGAAGGACTTGTTGCTGAGGTGCTGGCAGTGCTCACAGCAGATTGTCTCCAGGTATTGTCTCAGCAGCACAGAGCCAACTGCTCACCCGATATCGTTTCCTTTGGCAGTCCATGTCCAGTGACTGATATAAGCATGGCCATTTGGCCTGACAAGCTTTGCTTATCTCAGATTTCTTGCCCTCTCTGGGATCTATTTGCAATGATATTATTATTTACTTTTTGAAGAGCTGTTTACTTTTGTTGGAAAGGCAGATTTGCAGAGAAGGGGAGATAAAAAGATCTTCCATCCACTGGTTTACTCTTCAAGTGGCTGCAGTGGCCAGAGCTGAGTTGATCAGAAGCTAGGAGTCAGGAGCATTTTTTGGGTCTCCCATCAGGTTCAGGGTCCCATGGCTTTGGGCCATTCTTCACTGCTTTCCCAGGCCATATGCAGGGAGCTGGATGGGAAGTGGAGCACTGGAGATATGAACCAGTGCCTGTATAGGATCCCAGCATTTGCGAGGCAAGGATTTAGTTACTGAGCCATTGTGCTAGGCCCTTGGCTTCTTTTTTTTATTCCCTTTCCAAGTAGTATTGCGTGCATTTTAGAGTCAGCTTCCTAGAGAGCCCAAACTGAGATGCATGAACATTTAGGTCAGAACTGAAGATACGCTTGGATTATGTTGACGTAGAATGAAGTTATAATCTGAAGAGTAAAGAAGGCAGATATTAAAATCCTTTGCTCATAGCCCCTTTGTGATGCTACCTATATCAAGTCTTTTCTAAAAATACCGTATCCTGAAGCAGTGTTGCTAGAACATCATTAAATGATTATTATCTTAATGAATTCATTGAGTTGTCTACCATTTAAAGGAATCCACTAATAGGAGTTAGAACTAAATAGCTGCCAACTCAGTCGCAGGGGAGAAAGACTAACTGGTAGAAGAAAGGTCTGCATTAATAACAGCAGTAATAAACACCTATAGCATCCCTTACCTGAGATCCTTTTATATGATACCCATTTTACTCTGATTCCTGAGCTTGTAGAAGAAGCTCTTAAAGTTAAGAGAAATAAATGCACCCTTTTCCTTTGGCTTCCAAATACTTGCTTCTTTATTAAAGGAATATTATTTGCAGACTGGTCTTTCTCACCTGACAGTAATTTCTTCAAGGACAATTATCTTAGGTTGCCCTGGAAGCAGAGAATGATGTAAAGATTCGAATGAGAATGATTTGTTTTGTTGTTCTTTCTCTCAGGGGGATGTATAAAGCACACTGACAGGGAAGAGCAAGCATAATCACGCAAAGGAGAGGAGGCCGGTCAGCAGTCCATTATTAAGTTGGTTATAGTGGCCCACTCAGTGTCAGGGGAGTTGGAGTGTTTATATGTCCTCTTCATTGGTTGAGGGCTGTTGTGGGAGAGTGTACACAAGAGGTATATGGGAAGCTGAAGAGGCACAGGGAATTGTTAATTCCTGTAGGTTTTGGTGTGCTATGTTCTGGTAGGATGCTTTCTAGAATAATTTCACAGGCTCAGAAATGCAGATATTAGCAAATGGAAGTTGAAATATACCAAATAACTGAAGTGCAAATGTACGGGTTTGGGTAAAGAAGCTGATAGTAGCTACTCAGATGTGAGTTACTCTGTTCATTCTTAAATCTTGCCTCATTCTTTGTCTGGCACCTGGTACTCAGTCATTGTTCGTTGAATTCCTATTGAAAGAGAAGACCATGCTCAACTCCGTGGTCCTTGCCTATGAAGGCCCAAGCCTCTGAGCAGGCTGGGGAAGATGAATGTGTGGACCTCGGGTCATCTCTTGTTCCTGAAAGAGAATGGAGAGGGTAAAGCACTCTTAGACTCACTTCTCAAAGATTAATGTAATACTCGGTTTCCCAGATAAGCTCTAAATTAAAGTTGGAAATTGCCTTGCACAATTCACAAAGGTGCATACCTAAGAAGGGAGAAAAAAAAATTCTGATTACAGTTTTATTTGCTGACACTCCTTAACAATTTCTGTTCAAGTGCTATTTTGCTAATTAATGACTGCTCGAGAAATGCCATGTGTCAGCAATGAATCACTTACTTTTGTTGCTCTTCAATGGTATATGGATAATGAACAAGGACAAGTCATATAATTAAAGCTGAAAATAACCTGGCTGTGGGGCAGAGGCCTGTCAATAGAAACCAGATACATTAGCCAGTATCCACGCCACACTGTCAACAGTTAAACCTTTTCAAAAAAAAGAGAGGGGATTTTATTGACACATGGAATGTGATAACCAAAGAATTGGAAGGAAAGGTAATGCTATTTTCGGGGACCTCTAGAACCAACAGAGCAACACATAGATTCTCACTTTCCACCTCATCTGTTCCCCTCTTAGGGCTTCCTCACTCTTTCACACTGGCTTTGTCATGTAGCTGGGGCCTTGGATGTTGGCAGTTGTGGGCAAATGGCTCTATCCCAGAGAGAATCCTGCTCCACACCCAAGTCTGAAATGCAAGAAGTTCCCTACATCTGTAGGTTCCACATCTATGGATTTACCCAACTGTGAATCAAAAGTTTTTGTATAGAACATGTGAAAATTTTTCTTGTTATTTTTTTAAAACCCACTATTTCTTGTATTTACCTTGCATTAATATTCTGAGTGATCTCAAGGTGGTTTAAAGTAGACATGAGGAGTGTGGGGGGGGGCATATGAAAATATTTTGCCTTTTTGTATAAGGGACTTGAGTATCTGCAGTCTTTGGCCTCCCAGTGGGGAGGAGGTCCCTGTGTCGATCCTTATTGGATATTTCAAGGAACATCTGTACTTCAAGGAGCTGCTCTGGCCTTGGGGGTAGAAGCAATGAGGGGAAAAGAAATATGAACATGGCTATGTAATCACAATAGAAATTTTGGGCCAGAGAAAAAATTTGGTGATAATAATGGCATAGCAACAAATACCTAATTAATTAAAAAAGATTTACTTATGTTTATTTGAAAGTGAGATTTACAGAGAAGGAGAAAAAGATGGAAGGATTTGTCATCTGCTGGATTACTCCCCAAATGGCCGCAATGGCTGGAGTTGAGCCAATCTGAAGCCGGGAACCTCTTTCAGGTGTCCCGCAGGGTGCAATGTCCCGAGGCTTTGAGCTATCCTCTACTGCCTTCCCAGGCCATAAGCAGGGAGTGGGTGGGAAGTATGGCAGCCAGGGCACAAACTGCTGTCCATGTGGGATCCCGGTGCTTATAGGTGGGGATCAGCTTGTTGAGCCTTGACGCCAGCCCTTAAAGAAGAAGGTGGTTTTTTTAAGATATATTTCAACATACAGATTTCAAGGTAAATGACTTATAATCTTGATTTCTCAGAAATCTTTTACTTGTTTGGAATTTTGTCCATGCAGCCTCCTCTGTACAGCAGAGACTTCCACACATAAGGAGTATCAACTTATGCAGATGTTCCAAGTATTCACGAATTCATTCAGTAAATAATCATTGAACATCTTCGGTTTCTAACACTGTCTTAGGTGCTTTTCCTCGTATAGCTCCAGTCTAGCAGAGAGACAACATCAGGTGCTTAGCCTTGCGCAAAATGCTTTCTGGCCTCATCAAATCCCCACAGGGTATAGGCTGCAAATGACAGCTGATAGATTTTTTGAGATTCAGACTGCATACATTGCAACTTCGTTGCTTTTGGGCCAAAAAGGGCATATGCAAAAGACAACAGTAAATTTGGGTCTAGTTTTTCAAAAATATGTGATATAATTTTCAATAATAGGATGTAAGAATTGGTGCAATTGGCCCTCTGTATCATGTGTGCTATCCCTACAGATTACTGAAATATGTTTTTCCCTCTTGTCTGCAGATCATTGCCAATTAGCCTGAAATTGCTTCTTGTTGACATAATCTGTGTGGTACCATGGAGTCTTTAGTATCAGTATAGTGTCTATCAACTTTGAGGAGCAAAATGCAATCATTTAAATACATGCTAAAATGCTTGGCAGCACAGGAAATTAGAGAAGTCTCCAGAGATTTTCTGTAAACCTGTACTTAATCCATTGGATCCTTTTGTTATTTGGAGATATGTAATTAGCTAAATTCTTCCTTTCTGAACCCTTCTTATTCTTCCAAAGGGTTGGATTACCCTGTTTCTTGTCCTCCACAGAGAGTTCTGGCAGAGTAAATCCTAAAAGCGCTCATGGCATTTGAAGATGCAGGCTTTGCCACATTGAAACTCCCATGGCTCATGAATAGCTGACTAAACTGCCAGATACCACAGAGGCTCTGCAGGCTGAGAGCTATCAATGGCTGTGATCATTCACAGAGAATTCAGAATGAACTTATTGTTGTAAGGCATGTGAAGACATTTTGTGAAATCTCTCACTTAGTGGATTGGCTTAGGTAAACTTACTGAAGAAGGCCTCACTGTTTTGCTTGTTGAACCGGAAGAGTACTACTTGCATTCCTAGAATCAGATACTTTAATAGCCCAGCCAATGATGTGATCTCTTGTTCTGTCTGCTCTCCTCTAGCATATTCTTAGAGTTCAAGTACAAAGAATTGCCTATATTTCAAGTTATGAAACCGTAGTTTCTTGGTAAAATGCCATGGACAGTCCAGAGAGATGGCGTAGCACTGATTTTCAATCCAGCTTGCTACAGGAAGCAATTTGTCCCACATCTAAGGCAGAAAAATGGTCATGACTTAGGAAAAAGGGATTACTTAAAGTGGAACTCATGTTGATGAGGCGGCAAAACTGTTTATCTGACTGGTTGAGTTTGTAAGAGCCAAGTGAAAGGGCCTATATGCTACATTTTCTTGTTTTGTGGTTTAAGTGTTTAAACAATGAAATCAGCAGTTCCTCTATTTCATCGCGAGTAAAAGGGGGGGTAAAGAAGACCCCGGTAGTTTTCACAGCATTGTCAGATAGTCATAACATCATACGACATATCTTATGAACTCAGAGTACTGAGACCCTCAGGTCTTAGGCTAATATCATCTTATTTGCAAAATGGACAGATGATGTTTATTTTTGCAAGTAGTCAACTAAGCTAATGTGAGTGCCAGCTTCTTTGATGTTTCAGCTTTAAGAAAGTTGCATTAATGGAGGGCAATTATGGTAATTTGAATTAGGAGTGGAATTATGGTAATTGAAAACTTCTGCAGTGACAGGTATATGTGAGACCCTGGTGTTCTGGTGCAGTTCAGAACTGCTATTAAGCCCATGGTAATTAGCATGTTCCCCCTTGAAATAGTTGAAAGAAAAAGGGAACATAAAACAAAATTTGACAGTATGAGAAGGGAACTGGCAACAACATCAAAACCTACAGTCAACACAAAGAAACACAAACACATGGATGGTCTTGGGCTTTTAAAAACAGAATCAGAAGAAAAAGTCACAGCTTTGTTTGTGGGTTTGGGGAGGCTGAGCATTTATGTTGTAGGTCTGCCATGTAGAGTCATTTGCAACAGAAAGATGGAGCAGAGAAAGCAGTTCTTATTTCCTGGCTTCATTTCCAAATCACATTTTACAGAGAGTTCCATAGGCCCCACAGTGCAAAGCACGGGAGAGTTATGACTAAATTGGATGAATCACTGTGCAATGTTCATGTGGTCATTCCACAAATGTTTATCAATGCATACTATGTACCAGATGCTAGAAATCAGAGTAAGAATGCTTGCTCTCACATATTTTCCAGTTCTGTGTAAGAATTGAGGTTGATTTGGCCCTACCTTAAAGTCAGGGAAGCATAACATGAGATGCAGAGCTCATACTCTTGGCTTTTCTCGTGTGGTAAGAGTTAAATATCCTACTTTAGCTTTTAATACCACAGACTCTGTTTCTGTCTTGATGATTTATACTGAGATCTCAAGAACGGCAGAGTGTGCATGAATTAGGATGTGCTTGGCTACAAAATAACAGAGCATCTGACTAAGAGAGAGAGTGTGTGAGTGTGTGTGTTACTGATTTCACATAATGAATAGGCAATTCTGGAGGTGCTGTAGCATATCTGTGCTAACTCTAACAATTCAGGTTCCTATTTGTTTTGATCATCAAGTGTCCACTTGTTAATGATTCTCTAATGGTGACAAAATGGCTGCCAAAGCCTTAAGCTGATTTTTTAAAAAATTTATTTACTTTCTTTAAAGGCAGAGTAACAGAGAGAGGGAGATCCAGAAGGAGAGAAAGAGAGAGAAATCTTTCATCTTTCATCTGCTGGTTCACTCCCCAAATGGCTACATCTTCTGGGGGCTCTGCTAGGCCAAAGATAAGAGCTTCTTTCAGATCTCCTACATGGATGTAGAGGCCCACATGCTTGGTCCAGCTTCTACTGTTTTTCCAGGTACATTAATCAGGAACAATATTGAAAATGGAGCAGCAAGGACTTGAACCAGTGCCCACATGGGATCCCAGGGTCACAGTCAATGGTTTTACAGGGTATACCACACTGCTTGCTCCTTAAGCTAATACTCTTACATACCCACTTTCCAGGACATGTGAGAGGAGAAAAGCACTTTCCTCTTAAGTGGAAAAATCATTCCTTGCAGTCTCCTCCAACCTACTGTATTGCCCAGAAAGTACTAGGCCACTTTGTTTTATATCCCATTGACTGATATTGGCTTACATATTTTGTATTAGAGCTTTAACTGACAAGTGGGAATGATATTGGCGTGACACTTTTAGATTAATTGGCATTCATTTTACTTGTGGATAGACACATGCCTTTTTCTCAAAATCAAGTTTTGTTCAGCAAAGAAGAAATGGAATGGTTGTGCTAGTAAAGGTTTCAAAGCTTTCTCTGAAAATGCGAATGTTGCTGAGGAAGGTACCACATCTAGTCCCTAGAACATGAGTTTGTTGGATTAACCATAATAGCAGAGAGGGGTTATTGTTACTTGAAGTCTGCAAACTTAAGATGGAGTTGAAACAATAGGAAAACCATGGGAA
Organism: Ochotona princeps; assembly: GCF_030435755.1. Classification (NCBI taxonomy): domain Eukaryota; kingdom Metazoa; phylum Chordata; class Mammalia; order Lagomorpha; family Ochotonidae; genus Ochotona; species Ochotona princeps. Next base: position 27,392,767 of record NC_080846.1, read on the forward strand.
AATGTGGGATGGGAGGTGCTGAGGACACCTTTTCCCTCTGTAACATTTTCACCAACATTTTTTTTGTACGATTTGATTAGGTCTTCCAAAAGAGATCATATTTATTCAACATCTGCTATCAGTAGCACTTTATTCTGTGGGCATTTGGTCCCTAAATCATTCAGGTTCAGTAAGACCTCCTATTACAATAACGGAGATAAGGCACAGAAAGTTTGAATAACACATAAGATTGGAAACTACCCAGGGCTGATGCCAAAGTCGGCTTTTTTTTGTGATTGCCCCATGTTTTTTCTCCAAGCCTAGCACAGAAGTATGATCAGTTCAATTTTAGGCTGTGGTTCGCCGTGGTTTACTGTCTGTTGTGAATTTCTTAGCTGTTCAACACTAATTCATGTATAAAACACATCTCTATTCCAACAAGAATGCACATACACATGGGAAAAATTGAAAAATTCACCTATCACAGATATGAGATGACATCCTAGTAGGCTCTTTTGACAAAATATGGGGAATTAGTAACTGCCCAAAGGTCAGATTTACTTCACATGAACTTTCAAGAGGCTATGTTACATTGAGCAGAGTTGGTTCAATACAGAAGAAGAGTGCTGGATCTACAACTGTGTTAGAAAGAGTTGCTTTAAAATGAGTCTAAAAAATAATAATAAATGAGCTTAAAAGGCTAGTGAAGATTTGTGTTATTGTTTGAATGAGAAGTAATAGTGGAAAATAGGATGAAATCGCAACCTACACAAATGAGAGCTATAAGCCATTCAGTTGGAAAGGCCAAGTGTACGTCTTTCCTACCACTCCCAAGCAGTCTGTGTTTTTTGAAGTACCTTGTATGGACATCAGTTCAGAAGAGGGTAATTGACCAAGTCCACGCAGGCAGCCAGTGCTTGCTGTGATGGGCTACTTTATGTCCTGGTTGAGGACACAGGTGCACAATTCAGTTGTTGAAGTCCCTCTTCAACAAATGCTTTCTGGCTGCGGAGTGTTAATTCCTGATGCAGATGTGATTGAGACATTGAAGCCATTCATCTCGGGGAGCAGGAAGTCTGGTGCTAATGATAACCTGATTCCTTCACCATGGTGATGTGTGCTGGATTAGATGTATACCTCTGATTAAGATGAGTCTGTGTGTATTTGACAATCCCTAGCGATGAGAGGATTGGAGGAAAAAAGGAGCTTATTGTGCACTTCCTCTGTCTGCCCAGTTTATTGCACTAATTTGACAAGGGAATACACAAAAATGCAAGCCATTCTACAGTAAATCAGAAAGGCTACTTTTTTCTTCTGTATGAGTGGAAAGTGGTATGAAAGGAGTCATGATACAAGGAAAGCAATCTCATTCGGGACTGTGAAAGAACTATTGGACAATTATCTCCATAGTTCTAAGGTCTAAGGAAGAGAAATGACAACATTTTATTATAAAGCACTTTTAATTGAAGTAATTAGAAGCAAGAACGCTCGTACAGGCTGCAAGAGTGTCAGAAGGAAAATGGATTTCTGGTCAAGTTTGCTGAGCTTGGAGACTGCTGATGAACTTCTGTGATAATAATTAACATAATACTTGTGAGGCATTTTAAGCCTTCCCAGAAATTATTTTTCTCTGCCTCCTTCTTTCAAATGAAATAATAATGTTTAGCACTTAGCCGGCATCTTTCATTCTGATGAGTCCCCTGGTTCTTAAACAATTTTTCTGTCTCCACATGTGTGAATATGTGTCTACATAGAGTAATTTCAGCAATTGCCAAAAATTCTAGCAATCCCACTGGGTAGCATGTTGCAGCTGTTCAGTATTATCCAGCAAAGCTACAAAAGTGTGTGTGGGGGGGGTATAAGCAGAAAAGAAGAAAAGAAAAAGTTAAACCTGATGTTCATACTCAAGGACGAATCTGGAAAGCAGAAATATGTATACTCACACAAAGATTTGCTCAGCACACACCTACTCTTGCCTCTAAGATACGAACTGTGGAATATCAGCGATCCAGGAGGGGACAGTGAAGTCAGTTTTAAAGCACTTTTTAAAATATGACATTGTCAGAAGCACGGTTCCTTGACACTTCACCAGGGCACCAGCTCAGCACTCCCAGAAGGCAGTGTGTGCCATTCCAGAGAATTGCTCCTGTATTTTTTGTAGTCCAGTGTGTTCTTAGAAATCTTGCTCAAGGACTGGCCATGTCTGTGTAGGTTTCAGGATATGAGGCATCACAGTGCTTAGCTATTTGGATTTAATTTGAATGGAAATAAAATCAGTTAATTGCTTTAAAAACATGCAAATACTTGCACATGTTGACAGCATTAGTATAATTGGATGGATTTTGAAAATTAATGACTGCCTTCCTCATCAAATAGTGCAGTACTGGGACACAGTAGGCACCGTTTACTAAATGAATGAATGGCAGCCTGAAATTCATAACAGTTCTCATGTTTGTGTCGTGGTAGGCACTTTGCAAAGTACTTCTACAGATACAAACTTCTTTTATCATGCAATTATATTGGACTTAATTTGATGTTATTAATATAGGACAATTCAATGTAATAAATTCATCATAATGATCTCACTTCCTTCCACTTCTCTTTGGAAGGTTATTATGCTCTCAGAAGGATTAGAGTCCAAGACTCCATTACATACGTGTGTTTGATTAATTTATTGACCATTGAGATTGGCTTAGATTCCAGATCCTCTCTTCTCACCTGAGCCAGAGGTGGAGCTGAGAGTCTCAAATTTTAAAACACAAACTAGATTCCTTTACCAAATAGTCTTCATCCAGAAGTTACTGAAGGTTTTGTCTTTAGTTACTTCGTGGAATAAACTTGGGTATGCAGAAAGGGGCTTTTTTATGAACCACAAAATATTTTACTTCTCATTCCAATCATTTAGACAATTCTAGGAGTTTTACATGCTAGGAATCCAGGGTTATCATCAAATACATATTTCTTATAATAAAGTCGTTAAGACCATGTTATTAGGAGGAATAAAAAAAATGCCTTGGAAGGCTGCGGCTACTTTCTACATGTCCTGAATCCTCCCATTTACCCACTACTGTCTTCGTCTTACTTTGGTGAAGCTTAGTTTCATACCAGGAGCACCTGGGTCTACTATATGAGGGATGAAGAAGAAAAAATAACATTGTCTTGGGGACCCCAGTTGGACTCACCTTTCCACCTCCTCAATTTCCTTTCCTGACTCCTAGTAGGTTTAAAGTCACTGAGGAGAAAAGAATGAAATTCATCAGGAGCCCAGGCTACTTCATGTTGCTGACATGGAGAGTAGTTTGTGTTCATGTCATGGAGGTGTTACGATGAATAATGTTAGAACACATTCACTAAATTTACAAGAGTAAGTATTTTTCCCTTTGCTGTTCCTTTGTATGCCTTGTGTAAGCGTTCTTGAAGATTCTACCCTTGTTCTTTCCTTGGGCACAATTCCTAGAAAAAGCTCATTGCTAAGCTGGTGGAAGATAATATCCAATATGCAGATGATGCCAAACTCATGGCCTCTGCTGTGTTTTTCTTCAGTTCCAGATTCCAGTATCAAACTTTCTGTGAAATGGTCCTACCCAAGTCTTTCCTTGGCACTTCAAGAGGGAAAATGGCTTATAGGTCAAATCTGGGGACCCATAAAGATTGCAGAATGTGAAAAGTATGGAAAATGTGAGAGTCAAAGGAAAGAGAGAAAAAGAGAGAGGGAGGGAGGGAGGGAGAGGGAGAAACTGAAAAGAGGAGTTTGTCTTAGTGGTGGTGGTTCATTTGCTGGCAATCTAATTAAGCTGCCGTTCTTTCTATGGTTTGACTCCTGTAGGGGTGGGGCTGATTACATAAGAAATCTATTTGCGAGGTGGAAGTATGGCAGCAGCCAGACTGCTGGAGAGCCAGAAGCCATTGCATGATCTGTTGGCTTCCCTGGGTGTGGTGGAGTCAGTAGCAAGCAAGGGTCAGCTATCTCCCTCCCCATCTATTTCCCCTGCCTCCACCCTCCCTCAGCTTCTCAGAATCTGAGTCTCAGCTCTGTGGAGAGGGGATACCTATTCTCTGGTGTGTCACTCACACCAGAATGGGTGGAGATGATGAGAGAAATGAGGGTTACATTTGGTTCCTATTGCTTTCGATTTCCCTAATGCTAGCTTGCTGTGCTTTTCTCCCCTTTACAGCCAATCTTTTACCTTCTGTCTACTGGCTCTGCTGACTGCAGATCTAATCCTGGAGGCAGAAGCGGCAGTTCACCAGATTGTGGACTGTTTAATCTTGACTATCAGTTCTTCCTTATGTATCATTCATCCTGGCTCTGCTCCTCTGGTTGAACCCTAAATGATATAGCTTCCTATTAAAACAGCACTCATTCTATTTGCTTAATTGGTTCATTGATTAATTATGATATTAAAATTTTTTCTCTACATGGGGATTTAGATGGGAACAAACAGAACTTTCTGGTAGTTTTAATAAATCTGGTGGCAAGTTTTCTTGCTGAAAAAAAATTATTGTGAGAAATGTTTTCCTGTAGCATAAGGAAAGATTTTTGTAAAAAAAAGAATTTCCGTGAAGTTCTTTTTCTTGCATAATAGCTGCTTATGTATTTTAATCTGTTTTAGAAAGAAGATTCTTTTTCACTCTAGCACTAAGGGCATTGTATGTTTACATGTGAAAAGAAATCAATTCTTTGGAAGTCTAAGATCTTTGCTCTAGGAGTCATAGAACTTATCATCCAGTCCACTAAAAAGAGGTCATTTATATTAAATAGAAAGTTTAATCTCAAATAAGGCCTTTTGCTTTGCTTCATAAGGAAATTCAAACCTAAATAACATTTTACATATATTTAAATATGTGACATACCATATTTTAAAATATAGCTGCCAAATATTTCTCACTTTAAAGAATTTGAGGGAAAAACATGAAAGCTAGCAAAAGATAACACTGTCTTGCATTATACATATAAAAAGAAAATAGTCAATGAATTATACATTTAAAAAAAGCAAAGTATTCAGTCCTACTGCCTGGCTGCAATGGTTAGTTGGATAGGCAATCCAATATGCTTGTATCTGCAGTCAGATACTTTTCAAAGTTATGTTTGTTGTACACATAAACAGTACTGCCTCATTCAAATCTGGAGATTAAGATATCTGACAAGCAGGTGTTGGTAGGATTGTGAATCACCACCATGAGACTGATGTAATCTGCTGGGCAGTGGGAAGCCACTGCAAGTTCTGGAGTAGAGAAAAGAAAATTGCAGGGGATTTCTTGAGCAGGAAAATGAATTTTTCAGGAAGATTAATCCTATAGAGGTATGAAGGATGGGTCAGAAATGACACCTAAGTACAGGAGAAGTTGAATATATTTTATATGCTTTTTCTATTGCAAAAATAACATTCTTACTGTAAAACATTTGAAAAGCTCAGATAAATAGAAAAAAAGAGATAAAATGTCATTGGATTCTGAACAGTGTTAGATTTTTTTTCCTATTTTCTTCCAGTCTTTGCTCCAGTTTTTGTTTCATAGTTGCAAGTATTATGCATGTATGATTGTTATCTTGATATTTTCTCTTAGTGTCTTATATATTCTTGAAATTTATGAGATTATTATGGAAACTTGATAATGTTTAATACCATTGGTGCACATATTTTTCTCTTTTGAAAAAGCTTATGAGCACATAAATGTTCAATAAGCTTTATAGATACAATGTAGACAATCTGGTAAGATGTGGCAGGTATGTACACCCATGTAACTGCCATGACAGCTAAGATACTGAACATTTCATTATCTGTGTAGATTTTATCATGCCTCATTACAATCATCCTTCTCAAGGCAACCACTGGTCTATTTTACAGCACTATGTGCATTTTCTGGAATTTCATGTGAAAGGAATGCCACAATATACAGTATATACCCTTTTGACTCTGGCTTCATTCATTTAGCATGATGCATTTGAGGTTCATCCATGCTACATGTGTTGGTGCTTTGTTTCTTATCACTGAGTAGTGCTGTTGTATAATATAATTTCAGCCATAAAATGAGCAGAGAATGAAACCTCTCTGAGAATCAGATAATAGGAATCTCCTAAATATTAGCCTCCTATAAATCTTATTCATCTGAATTGAATTAATACCACAACTTAAGAAACAATTTCATAAGTCATAGCATTAGGGTAACTGGAAAATAATCACAACTTCTAGTGTTCAATCCATTCATTTGCAGTAAATAAAATTTCTTGGCCCTCTTCTAGGAACTTGAAAGAAAAGAGAAAATCAAAGACCATTTCGTGTTGAATTATTGCAAAAGAAGGAGTTAGATTTTTATAATAACTAGCAAGCATAAACACGCACAGTTTGTTAGGACATAGTAATTTATACAAGAAAGATAAAATAGTGCTGGGTAAGGCAAAGCAGAATATTGGAAGTGAATTTGAGGCATAGATGTAAGTTACAAGGTTAAAGTGATCAGGTTAGTATTCAATGAGGTTAATATTAAAGCTTGACAATTTCAAGGGCCTACTTTTGGCTTCTCTAATTTTTGTAAGAATTGTGTATCTTTGTAATATTCAGTTAGGAAGTTATATATTTTAAAATAAGTACTATGATGAATTATTTAAATTAGCTTTAATTTTCACTTATGCTACATGTAATGGAGCAATCAATATTGTCGTGAATAACTCGTTTCAGTTATCCATTGTGGCTTAGACTAGATTTAGAGAATAAAAATTATTACAACAAAATATAGAAACCTTTATCTTTTTTTCAAGATTTATTAATTATCTTTTGTTGGGAAGTCAGATATACATAGACGAGACAGAGGAAGATCTTTTGTGCGTTGGTTCATTCCGAAGTAGCTGCAACATTTGGTGCTGAGCCAATCTGGTAATCTGGCTTTGGATTGGTTTCTTTTACTTTTTTAGGTTTTAATATATTAGATCATTATTATTGTATTTTTAGTATAAATATTTTCCTAAAAAACAACCAGTAAATCCAACTTGTTACTATTTAAAAAACTTAAATTTAACAAGTTGAATATTTTAAGGTTTTTCATGTATTGAGAAAATAAAATTCACATACATTTTTTTCAGTATTAGTACTAAATTTATTCTTTCATCATGTAAAAAATATGTTGTTTCCCAGCTGCTTTTGTGCTGTTTTGAAAGATTTTGGCCAAAGTCTGATTGAATTTACTTGTAAATCCTCTATTGTGTATCTGTATTAAGAGATTCCTTTCTGGTTGCTTATTTCTGTTTTATGTTTCTCAGTTATACCTCTCACAGTTGTTTCTACTGCTTTACTGATGACTTGAGTTTTAACTCATTGTGTTAGCTTTTGATTACTAGAGTAAAATATCTGAGAGAAGCCAAAATTTTAAATTATTTTTAAGGTGAGTAAATTTCATGTATTTTACAATACAGATTAAGGAGCGGATATTTTCTATCTTCCTTCCTGCCCCCAGTCCCATCTTCTCTCCTCTTTGTTTCTTTCTTTTTTTAAAAAATTTTCAATGACATACTTTCAGTTCATTGCCCAATCACAAGATTATCCCTTCAGTCATTAGGTAAAAATAGCAAGTAGAAATAAACCACTGTTCCTTAGGAGAATAGACAAAGTCTACGAACAATGATCAAATCAAAAAACGTCAGTATCACTCACATAGATTACATTTTTTTTCTAGCCTGCACCAAAAATCAGGGAATATATGATACTTGCCTTTTTGAGGGCCTGGCTTATTTTACCGGGTATAATAGATTCCAGTTATGTCTATTTTGCTGCAAAAGACAGGATGTTGTTCTTTATGACTGAATAGTATAACATAGTGCATATATATTGTATTTTCTTTGTCCAGTCATCCATTCATGGATGTCTGGGTTGATTCCAAATCTTAGATATTGTGAATTTGAGGTGCAATAAACATGGCATTACTGATAACTCTCTCTTATGCTAATCTTATTTGATTTGGGTAAATTTCCAGGTGGCTGTGTCATATGGTAGATCTATTTTCATAACTCTGGGGAGTCTCCATACTCTCTTCCATAATGGTTGTGTTAGTTAACATTCCCACCGACATTGGATTACAATACCTTTTCCTTCCACTTTGTACCAGAATTTATCATTTTCTGAGTTATGTGTAGCAGTCATTATAACTGGGGTTAGGTGAAGCCTCATTGTGGTTTTTCTTCGCATTGTCCTGAGGACTGAGCATTTTTCATTTGACTATTGGCCAATTGAATTTCAGCCTTTGAAAAATGCTTGGTCATATCCTTAGCCCATTTCTTAATAGGATTGTTTGGTTTGTTGTTGAATTTCTTGAGCTCTTTATAGATTCTGAATATTAATCCATTTTCAGCTAGCTTGTGAATATTTTCTGTTGGTTGCCTCTTCACTTTTTTGATGAGGATTTTCTTTGCAGTGTAGAAGCTTCTTAGTTTGATGTAACCCCATTTTGTCTATTTTTGCTTTTATTACCTGTGATTCTGGAGTCTTTCTAAGAAGTCTCTAGCTATGACAATTCCTTGTAGAGTTTTCTCAATGTTTCTCTCTGGTAATGTGATGGCATCAGATTGTAGATTTAAATCCTTAATCCATTTTTGGTAGATTTTTGTTTAAAGAATAAGACACGTATCTTGTTTTGTGCTTATGCTATGGCAATCTAATTTTTCCAGAATCATTTATGTTCAAGATACTGTCCTTTCTCCAGGGAGCGATTTTGGTCAAAGATTAGTTGGCTACAGATGTGTGGGTTGATTTCTGGGGTTTCCATTTTGTTCTGTTGGTCTACAAGTCTATTTTTCTGCCAGAACCAGGCTGTTTTGATTAATACTTCTCTGTGCTGCGTCCTCAAACCTCATATCATGATGCATCCATTTTTGCTTGTGTTTTTACAGATGGCTTTAGCTATTCAGGCTGATTTCTGTTTTCATACAAATTCTAGCCTCATTTTGAGAGCATAAATTTATAAAGAGAAAAAGATTATTTAGATCACTTTTTGGAGGTCAATCCCCAAATCAGCTAAATTAAGCTTTGATAAGGCTTGCAGGGATAGAGTTTAGAGCACAGGTACAGGAAGGATTACAGGATGATCCAAGAAGCCAAGAGAGATTGGCTTAACTTAAGCTTTTATAGCCAACATCTGGAAGAATTATGCTTTGAGAGCACACCCACCAAAGACCTAATCACCTCTCATTGTTCTCCCTCTTAAACACATGATAGAATTTAATTTCCATTGTTGTACTATTAATTTACATCTTTGAGATCTCAAATTTTACATGTCTCTTGGATCCAAATCGGTTCAAATCATACCATTCCTTCAAAGCACAGCATTAGCAAAATGAAATTAAAAAACATAAAAACTGCTCATCGTAATGTTGACTACATTCCTCAAATAAAGACAAGCCATTGTGTGTAGAGAATAAAACCATCACTGGTAACTCCTGCGTATCCTATGTGTACCAGTGTAAATTCCGCTTAACTCACTTCTGATTCAGCTCCCTGGTAAACTGCCTGGGAAGCAGCAGAAGATGAATCAAGTGCTTGGGTCCCTGTACTCGTGTGGGAGACATGGAAGAAGCTCCGGGCTTGGGTCTGGACACCTCTGGCCATTGTGACAATTCAGACATTTACTTCAATGTATTTAATGTATTATTTTCCTCATTATTCATCTATTTTTATATATTCTTTTTGAAAAAGTATATTGGTTTCTTTTTAATTCTCTTTTAAGTTTTTTAATGCTTACATAAATGATTTCTGGCTGTGGGATAAAAACAGGAGTGACAATCTGAAACAAACCAAACAAAGCCAAAAAAAATTAGTTTAGCCAGTGTTTCCCAAGGCAGTAGACCTGAAATATTGGAAAAGAGGGATCTCTGAGAGATAGGAAACGAAGTGATTCCTGTGATTTTCCCAGCTTTTCAATACCATCATTCAGGGCACAAGGAATCCGCGTGAATTCTGGTAGGTTCCTTATCTTTAGAAACCAATCTCGGGAGACCAAAGTTACCTGAATTTGCAGGGCGAAGCACTGCGAATGAGCGTATTGCAGAGAAACAAAATCCAGAGGTGTTGCCGAAGCTGTTTCTGAGTATGTAGCAGAGTATTGGTCAGGGCATGTAAATAAGGGAGCCTCCTGAAGCCAGGTAAAGACCATGAGAAACAGCTACTTCTTTGGACTTACATAAGGCCAGAAACAGTGTCTGTTCTCACAAGGCAGCCTAGAAAATCTTGCAGTTAACATCCCACTGGTATAGGACCCAAGAAGGGACTTACCTCAGTCATGGGAGATAATTAGGAAAGTCACTGTACATTTTTCCCTAACAAGTCTTAAAATCAAGAACAAAAATAATCATGAATTTCAGTCCCTAAGCTGTATTTCAGAACAAAACTCGATGTTTATGACTACAAAGAGTTCTAGTATTCAACAAAATGGAATTGGGTGTCTGGTATCCAATCAGAGATTGCAAAGCATGTAAAGAAGCAGACCCATATGGCCCATAATCGTTCAATTGAAGCTGAACAGGAACTGACACAGATGTTAACATCTGTAGACAAGAACACTGAAGCAGTTCTTAAGCTATGTAATGGGTTCCAGATATTAAGCACTAACCTGGATGGCATTTTAAAGGTTTAAATTGACCATTTAAAATCTAAATTCACCAGTTTAAAACCTAAGTGTATATGCAATTGAAACATTTTACTATTTGGGATTAATAGTAGACGAGATACTGCAGAGGAAAAATATTAGGAAATTCGAGAGCGTTTTCATAAAAGTCTCCTCAAAGAAAGCATACAGAAGGATTTAATGTCTTGATGTGGTGGGTTAAGCCATTGTATGCAACGCTAGTATTCCCATATGGGTGCTGGTTTGGGTCCTGGCTGCTTCATTTCCAATCCAGCCTTGTGTTGATGTGCCTCGAAAAGCTGTGGGAGATAGAATGAGTATTTAGGACCTTGTCAACCATGTGGGATATTCAGAAGAGATTCCTAGCTTCAGTGTGGGCCCCCCCAAAATAAGTAAAATTTTTTTTAAAGGAAAGAAAACACCTATTGGAAGTGGGGATGAACAAAATGAAAATAGTATCAGTTCTCTGGAAGACCATTTGAAATGCTTCACACGCGTGTACTTAGAGCCTATGAAGTGGTGATGGGTTACAGAATGAATATTTGAAGTTATAATGGCTGAGAAATTTCCAAAACCAATGCACACTCTCAAAGTTGTGAAAAGATCAGAAAATTTCGATGAATAAAAGAAGAAAATAACATGAATGTACATCACAACTGAGTGGCTCAAAACCAGTGTTAAAGAGGAAATACTAAAAGCAGCCAGAGAAAACATCATGGTATGTGCAGAGCAATAAAGGGTGACAACAGAATTTCTCTTTGGAAACAGCATAACATCTTTAAAATACCAAAAGAAAAAAAAAGCCCACTTAGAACTCTCTACTTAGCAATGTATCTTTAGAAACAAAGAGAAAGTAAAGACCATTTATTTTAGACAAACCAAAGATGAAAATCTCTTGTCACCAGAATTTTGCAAGTGAAATAGGTTTAAGGAATTTCTTCAGGTTGAAGGAAAGTTTCACCAGGTGGAAATATGGATATACAAAATAGGTAAAGAACACAAGAAATGGTAACATGGGCAAATACACATTTTTCTTATTTATATGTCTTTAAGTTATACTACATATCCAGTCAAATAGTAGTGGATATTTAGAGCATTATGATATATACTTCTTGTAAAATTTGAATTGGAAATGGATTTCTAGATGAAAAAACCTGCTTTTCCAAAGTCTTTGTATTTAATAGATAAACTTTAGATGTTTTCTCAGTGTTGGAAAAAAGAGCAGTGTGGCCACTTTAACTGCCACAACTCTGATTTCTCATTCGTATCGTTGTGGATACTGTGATAAGTAAAAGGAAAATAAATACGAGCTTTCAATTGTTAATGCCTTCACTATTTGCAGTTAAAAATATTACTATTTTATTCTGTAGATTAGCTGTTTTTATTGGAAAGGGAAATTTCATAGAAAGGAGAGACAAGGATCTTGTATCTACAGGTTCACTCCCCAGATGGCCACAGTGGCCAGAGCAGAGCCCATCTGATACCAGCAGCCAAGACCTTTTTTCAGTTCTTTGCGGTGGGTTCAGGGGCTTGGGCCATCCTCTACTTATTTCCCGGGCTAAAGGCAGAAACCTGGACTGGAAGTGGAGTAGCGGGCACAAACTGGTCCCCTAATGGGATCCCAGAGCTTGCACGTTGAGGATTAGCTTGTTGAACCACCATGTTGGCACCTAAAATATTTAATAGTAAACTCAAAAGTGGGCAGTAAGATTTGTGAATACTACATTTAGTAAGTATGTCTCTATCAATAAAGACTAATTCAAACAGTAATAGATATCATTTGCAATAGAATATTGTAGCGCTTCCTCTTGTTTGTCTTAGGCCTGAAAGTTCCCCGTATGGGCCAGCAGTTGTCACCGAACCAGCAGTGACACTAATGGCGAGGCACAGTCCTAAGGGTCTGGGAAAACAGGAACCGCAAACGGACCCCTCATTGCAAAAAGAAAAACATTGAAAATTTCTGTATAAGAATTGGATATAAAATGCTAATAAATGGAGATGTGTATCATGTCATAGTTGATCAACAGTCATGCTAAAGGTAATGTTTTAATTCAGATTGCTTTATAAAATTAATGCTAAAGTAATTTTTAAAAAGAACAGACATGCAGGATTGTCTTTGTAGGGGTTGTCTTAACCTCTACAAAGCATGTGCCATAGTAACTACAGTAGTATGGGGCTGGTATTGGCACCAACAAATAATGCATTCACATCAGAAGAAAAGTAAGCATTGGTTATTCTGAATAAACTCCAGACATTTGAAAAATCAAACAGAAAAAAAATGTTAGGTTTTGGGAAGTGGAAGACTTCTTAAATCTTGAAGTTTCCCAAAATGATATGTAATTTAATTTTTTTTGCAAAGCAGAATGTTATGCAATTTGTTAATAAATTTCCTCTTTTGCTTTATATATATATAAATATATATATATATATGTAAATATATATATATATGAAATACACATGTAGATTTTGGCAACCTGGTATTTTCTTATTGGTTCATATAATCTTTTTATAAAGTCTATCTTAATACATTCAAATCACAAAATGTTGCTTGTTTATGTTCATCAATTGTGCTGTGGTTGAAATGACACCTGAACATCGCTGATTGTGTTTGATTTTGCAGGCTTTGTTCTCTATATACTTATCATTTTGGGATCTACAGGGAGCAGCCCAAATATCTGGGTCGCACTTTCTTTGTGTAAATGTTAAAAATCAAGAGAACTAGAAATATTTCATATATTTTACAATTTTGTGTAATAGATCTTAAAGCTTCTGATCTTAACTGGCATTGTCACAATTATCCAAAGCAGTGAAGGGAAGTGCAATCGACCTACGAGAATGCTCAGTCAGTCCTACAGCCATGGGTGGGAATGGGTAATACTCTCACTGTGAATGGAGAGATAAAAGAAAACAATAGAACCTATAGAGCTTATGTGCAGATGACTTGATTTCTTACTAAAAATTCAGCTTGTTTTATTCCTACCCTGTGATGACATAACAATGGAAAAAGAATGTCTTAGGGGAAGGATATTTTAACTAAGAGAATAGTCCATAAGAAAGGATCCTTTTCTAACATTTGGTGGTGGCAGCCTGCAGGTAGCTTGAGTGGTTTAATTGAAGCAGGAATTGTGGCAGGCCTGCTGGTTTGCTGGCTGGAGACGGTTGAGGTTAGCAGGCATCTATAGTAGTACTAGCAATTACTAGCATTTGAACGAAGGAGCTGGGGTTTCATAGCCAGGAAGGGGATTGAGGGTAAAAAGGATACATCAATTTTGAGACGGTAGCATTTGTAGTCGTTCGGGAGTCATTGCTTTTGGAGAACATTTATGTGTCCAACAGGAATCAGACTAGAAAGTCAGGCATATTCAGGTACAGGATTTAAGAAAACAGTCTCCCCCCAACACCCCTGCACTTTCATCGTAGTACTCCAAGAGTGGTGGTGACCAAGATGAGCACAGTGCCCAGCTCAATTCTAAGCTTTATGTATCAATCCTTGTGTTTGGCAGAAGCAATTATGTATTTTAGGAAATGTCTGGGAAATGGATTCACATTCCACCCCTATCCTGGGTGCTGCAGACACAGGGGCGAATAGATCCTGTTCCCCAACAACAGAAATTAACACAGATAATTATCTTCTAAGGCAAATGATAGATCCAAGTGATACCAGAGGAAAGACAAATTAATTCAGCTTGGAGGAGAGTGGGTCAGATGAAGCTTCATAAAAAAACGACATTAGAGGAGAGGTTTTGCCAAATAGAGAGATCATCTGTGCCAAGGCATGGAGAGGGAAAAGGCAAAAGGAAGGAGAACTGTGCAACCAGGGTGGAGATGGCAGGGGAGGGCGATGGTGTAAGTCCAGGCAATAGAAGACTGAGGCCACAACTATTCATAACCCGGAGATGGTCTGAAGATGGCCTAGAGAAATAAATTTGAAATTTGTGAAACCAGGAAGAGGTTAGTGCCACAGTGTAGAGAAATATTATTGAGTCCTAATGAACATAGTAACGATGCTAAGTGGAAGGTGGGGGGTGAGAATGTTCAATGGGCATTTCAGAGGTGGAACTGACTTAAACTAACAGTCGTTTGGTAGGTAAGAGAGGAACGGGCATTGGCTTAGTTTGCTGCCTTGGATGGAAGACTGAGGGCTCACAGGAAGAACAGACTTAGAAGGGAGGGAAGCATGCTCTAGGGGAGACACATCTCTCTTGGCCCATAAGAAGCCCTACTGTAGGATGTGTGGGCAATACCATTAATCAGTTAATGTGTTAGAGTAGTTACTTCATGTGTTGGTATTGTAGACTAAAGCTGATCACATTGTATTTATACTGACCTCAGTGCTGAAGGTGTGTAAGCGTCCACAGGTGATCCACTAGGTGTCCTCATTGCACCCCCAGGGGTGCTCATTTCTTTGCCTACACTGTAAACAGGAGTGCTCTGGGTTTTCTCTGGTGAGTGACTGACCCTTTTGGCTGGTCCCTGGCTAGGTCCCCTGCTGGGACTGCAGAAGCGGCAGCAGCCTTTCTCTGCTAACAGTTGTACGTCATTTCACCTCCTCCTCCGCTTTTCCCTGGGCGGCTGCTCTATATGCAGAGAGATAGCAAACACCAGAGACAGGTGATGCTGCTGACTACAAGAAGAGCTTTTGTTTGTGCTAGCAGCTGGAGTGGTAAATTTACTCCTGGTTCTAATTAAAATTAGAGTTTGCTACATCCTAGGTCAACTTTTTTTTCTGAGGAATAAACATTGGTATCTTGTGATGGGGCTGGGAGGTTTCTTGGACTGATCTCTGATTTTCTTCCCTTTAGATTTTGGGTTAAGAAAAAAAGGAAGCATAATTCAAAGATGCAAATCAAGGAAATGATAGTCATTGTCTTTGTTTATTGTTTCCTGTTAAGTTTGTATCTTGGAAGTTTTTGGAAGGAGAGCCTGTCTCTAAAAGGCTTTTATCCTACAGGTTCATGTCTTCTGACTTGCTTGCTAAATCCATCTATATCATGGACTTAGGAAAAAACGCTGTGGGAAGGAAGAGATCAAGAAAGAGAAGAGAGAGAAGGCTGTGGCGAGTAGGACAGGGAAATATGAGGAAGTAGGCGAGGTTGCCAGCCTTCCTAGGCTCGGCTACAGCAGATTCACTTCAGGGCCCCTCCCTGCATGGGCCCGTTCCAGGTCCTTGCACAGTGCTAGCAGTGTGCTGTTAGGAATGTATGTTAAAAACTGTGTAGTCTCATTCTTAAGGCTCCCAAACTGTGTAAGCTACAGACTCCACAAAATGTGGAGTCCCTCATATATGGCCTACAGAAAGAACAGAAAGGAAAATTTGTGCGAGCCCTTTGTGCTCCTTTTATGCTAAACGTGAGCTTTATTGGGTTCACCAACAGCCTACAGTTCTACATGCAGCTATTGGGTATGGAGGAGTGGAAATAGATTTCAGCTGGTCAGGTTTGTTCTGTAATTTGCACAATTTAAGATAAACAAATGATGAAAGCAATGACTAACACCTATTGTGCCACTGCCTTAATTATTTCAAGCCAACAAGAATTATGTCATTTGATGTTAGACTCTTTGTTTTGGATATATATATATATATATATATATATATATATATATATATACATACATACATATATATATATATATGAAGTTAAAATTAATTGTTATACTATGCAAAACACTCAAAGAAAAGACAAGAATGTGAACATCGATATAAAAATGCATTGTACTGCAACATAAAATCCTATTGAAAATTGGCAATAAGCCCAGGGCTGGTGGGGTTTTGGAATCTGGTTCCATTCCTTAAAATTGGCACTGAAATGTCATTTTCCAGAGGTGTAATTGGAATGACCGGGCCTTTATAGCCTCTTCAGCTTTTTCAGGTCTTTTCTGTTTATTATTAATTTGCTATGTTGCTTCCAAGCATTTCAGCATAATCTTCCTGTTTGAAGCCCATTTCCGTTCATTATGGGTTCTGCGGAAGCCCCATGAGGTATGATGTCAGCTTTATCAGCCTGGTCTTCCTTCTGAAGCTGAGACAGAGTGAGATGAAGAAGTTTGCCTTAGGAATCACATTCAATCAATACTGGGGACAAAGCGCAGCAGTAGCCGGTAGACTTGCTCATCCTGTACCCGGCTACTGGGACATTCAGCTTTTATGGTTTTTTCTGTAGTGTGTGTTTTTTAAAACTACAAGTTATTTTTAAATAAAAAGGCCAGGGGAAAATGTGTTCTTATCTTAGCTGCCTCAAGGCCCTGAAAAGACTCACAAGGGCTATTTACTGGTGATAAAATACAAGTGCCTTGTTGTAGGATGAGATCAATAAGTAGTGTTCTCCAGACTGGCCGCCTAACTCCGAGGAGATTAAGTCTGCTCTGCCTCTGTTGAGAATTCCTCTTTCTTCAGAAGCAAGCTGTCATGCACCCATTTACACCTCAGGCTGAGTTCCGTGTCTGGATAGATGTGCTAGCCTTTGGCCTCGACTTCTCTCTCTCTATCACAACTGACGTCACAGTGCTGGGCAGTTCCGTAATGATAATCTTGGGACTCATTTCTCTGGAAACATCTGCTCTTCTGCTCTCGCTGCTTGGTTTGGTGTTGCTGTCAGTAGGCTTTTTCATTTGTATCAACAGGGCTATCGAAGGTCATTTGGACAATGAACAGCTAGTCAAAGGGTCAGGGCTCAACTAATTTAGATATTTCTGTCTTGCAGCTGGCTGGGGGAGGAGGATTATCTAAGCTCCTTTTCAGTACGGAGTATAAGCAACTCTGCTGTGAGGCTATATGAACATCTGCAAAATGGGCTCTTTATGTTTTTTAAAAAACATGCACTGTAGTGGAACAGAAGCATAATATAACCCATTAACATTAGTGTCAGCGTAACAGCCTCTGAATTGCATATTGGTAGGAAAATATTGATAGCAAAGTGTAAACAACTGCAAATGGGAAATGCAATAAAGCTCTCTTCATAGAACCCATAATTTACAATTTAATAGGCAACATTGAAATGATATGAAGCAGAGACATGCATGTCCAAAGTAACAGATTTGTTCACTTATTTGATTTGTTTGAGACAGAACTAGAGAGATTGAGCTAGTTCCCATCGCCTGGCTTTCTCCCAAAACATCTGCAGATGCCGACTGGGTCAGACCAAAGTTGAAAATCAGGGACAACAATCTGGTCTCCCACGTGGGTGGAAGAATCACCTACTCTAGCTGTCACCTGCGGCCTTCCAGGAGCTGCATTAACAGGAAGTTTGAATGAAAAGCAGGTACTTTCATGTGAGACATGGAGTATTTTATCTGCCGGGCTGATTGTCTATAATGGGGAGTTTAAACTTTCACCTTAACCTAGAGGAGAGTTAGGGAAAAAAACAAAAAAAGAAAGAAAAAGATTTGAATTGATCTTAGTAGCTTCAGGAGTTAACTGTGTGGCTGATTATAGGAAAAATAACATTGTTATCATATTTGGAGCTTGTGTAAAGTTTTCAGAGACTAATATTTAGCACAACCTGATTTAGTGGTATGCTGATGGCAGCAACATTTTTTTTTTTGGCAGATTTGTATTACATAGTAAGAAGATATCCAATTGAAGGCAAAGTTTCTCAGACATATGCAGCTATGTTTTTGGATGAGAAATAACTGCCTTAGTCTAGTTCAATTTACACTCACTGTTAAAGAATCTATAGGGTTTAAGTTTTCTCTTGTGTATACAATCATGGAATTGACTCAAATCAATCTTTTTCATTTTACTGGGTCACTCCTGTGTCACATAATAAACTAATAACAGATAAGTAACAAGTCTGAGTCTTGGGAAAACAGTCAACTTTGTCATTATATTTTCTGTTGAGCACTTGGAAACGTAACAGTTATCACTATATTTTTTATAATTGTATGGATATAAAAATTAGGAAGATGCTGCACAGGAGGAAGGGAGAGCCCTCTTCTTGGGCAGGTGCCTGAGGTTGGAGGCACTGGTGAGGTACAAAGAGGGTTGAGGTTTTGGGGAATGCAAGTTCTCTGAAGATAGATTTTGGCTGAGTACTGTCACGGAGTCTCAAAGGTTGTTATTGTCTTTTGTTGGACAACAGTGATAGAGGTGGGGGGAACCAGATCGAGGTGGGGGGAACCAGATCACATTGAACCTCAGTTTCTGTTGCATGAAGTAGGGGCAGCTCAACAAAATTGTGTAATAAGCACCCGGTTTCCTGAACCAGGTTTACTTAGCAGAGAAAATGAATTGTGTGAGCATAACCTCCCAGAACCAAGGGTTACCATGGTGATGTTGAGACAATGTTGGACGTACCTGGATGTATATTAGGATCTGGTTCTCCAATTGGGTGAAGTTGAAATGTGTTCTTTTTAAAGAAACATGTAAAAGCATCACTGTGAGAAATGAATAGAAGCAAAAATGAGGATGCTGCTGGGGTTTTCCATTTTCATCCCAGGTTTTAAATGGCAGAGCTGATTTTTTATTTATTTTTATTGAGATAAAATATCTTTAATTGGTAAGTTCAAAAGGCAGTTCTTATCCGGTACACAATATTTAGAGTTCTGAAAGATTTTTAATGACAGAAGTTTAGAAGGATTCTACTAGTCCTGTTTGCTTCATTTTAAGTTAATAAAGGGATAAAATACCATGGTATGTACTTTATATAATATATCTAAAGAAAGAGGAAAATTGCACTAGGGAGAAATTAGGGAATATTAAATCTCCTTTAGTGTCCATATGTAATCATTATGAATAGAAATGTTTCCAGCCACAGAAGGAGATTTAATTTTTACAAAGAAGGAAGCTTTGCAATGTCACAGGTGGCGATGATGCTAAATGGGAAAATAGAGTTGCCTGTACCTTGTGCCAACTAAGCTGCCATTGAGACCAATGGCAGTGTGCTCGCTAATGTACTGTTGGAGCTGGTCCTTACTGGAATCACATCATGCTGTTATGAGAAATAGTCTTATTTAATGAGAATATAATTATTTTTATTGTGAGGATTAACAACTGCAATGCAAATGACAGAGTGCATTAAGACGCTAGCTAGCTTGGTCATTGTCTCAGTGTCCTCTGCTGCACAATTTCTCATGACTCAGTTTCCCCAGTGATAAGCCAAGACTGTGATTTTAATGATTCTCATAAGCAGCCAGTAAATGTGGTGTGACTCATTGAAGATGATGTAAGATGTTCCTTAAATGTGTACAACCAAACTAGGGAGGCAGCTGGCAGTTGGTCTAGGAGTTAAGATGCAAGCTGGAATGCCTGTGTTCATAGTAGAGTGCCTATATTTGATTCCTGGCTTTGGCCCCAACTCCAGTTTCCTGCTAATTCACACCTGGAGAGGTAATAATGATGTCTCAAGCAATCGGGTCACTGCCACCAGTGTAGGAGACACGAAATGGGTTCCTGGCTCTTAGCTTTGGTCCAGCTCAGCCTTGTCCATTGCAGACATTTGGAAGGTACACTACAGAATGGAGATTTGCTCATCCCATCTCTCTGCCTCCAAAAATAAATAATATAATGATGGTAATAAAATAGATGGGAAGAAGGTGAGAAAATTTCAGTAACTACTAATGGGAAGGGCTAAAATGAAACTAATTAAAACATTCTGTAAATATAATAAGATGTAATGCTGTTTCAAAAGTTCTTGCTCACTATGGGATAAGAATACAAGATACAATTTAAATTAGAATTTGAAATGAGCAACAAATCATTTTTAAAAAATAAGTATATTCTAATTAAGACTATAGACACAATATACCAAAAGTTAGGGAACACTGTATTTTTTTTTCTGTTAACCCTAGGAACTGGTCACATATAAAGGACCTTGGCAAGGGTGGTTGATATTTTTTTTATGAAAAAGCTTTGCTTTCTTCTCTGCTACTGTTAGACATAATATTCTAGTGTTAGACCATTCCTTTGCTTGTCTCCCAGGGAAAAATATCTATGCTACTTCCCTCAGGGAAGATTATCAGTTCTGTAGAGGGAGTGTACCACAGGAACACAGCGTTGTGTTGGTATCCTGCAACACACATCTGCGATGGGGTGTAAATGTTACATGGGGACAGACTATACCCTTCCAGAGACAAACCAGAACCTCTGCCTGGGATCTGGGCAAAGCAGGAATCCTGTCGTCTCCTTGCCTGGAGTAGAATTCCTGTTACATCGAGCTTTTCTTGATGAGATTTTATGTTTTCTTGAATAATCTTTGAACAGTTTTCAGAGACTTTGTGTGGATGTTGCGTGAAATGTGACATTCTGTACTGCTGGCTGAGCTGCTGGGGAGAGCATCCGCAGAGATCTGCACAGACTTCCATATGAAAGGGTTTCCTTTAACATGTCAGTTTCCATGTTGAGGAAGAGCCATATTCCAACCTCTTAAATATTCCCTCATGACACTGTGGAAGTATGGCAGTGGTCATTGTTGTAGTTGGGTCTTTGCATACTTCATGAATTGTTTTCATAGGAGGAATCCTCTGATGTTTCAAAGCTAGTTCTGTGCTGGTACCTGGCTGGATTCTTGCTAATGAGGGCTGAATCCACCAGTTACTGATGGTAACAACAACAAAAAAGATCATTATTTTCTTGAATTCTGTTTTCAAGTCTGTGCTAATACTGTGTAACCATCAAAAACTGACTCCTCGACTGTTCTTAATTCAAAGACTTGATCCCTGCCACATGGCCCACTTGTTTCTGTTTCCAGTATGACAGTTTCTTTCAGTCTTCAGGTCATTTTAGTAGCAAGTTGGTTTTTTTTCCTGCTTCTGGAATCTCTCTGTAGCATCTATTTTCTTAACTGTTCTTACAGTTAAATAGTACCCAAATATCTTGAATGGATGACATAATAGACAGGCGATGAGCCTAGTTGCTAAGACATCTGTGTCTCATGTTGGGGTAGCTGTGTTTGACACTCAGCTTCAGCTCCTGATCTGACTTGTGTATAACACACACCTTGGGAACCAACAGCTAATGTTACATGTAATTGGGCTGTAGCTCCAAAAACTTGCATTCCTTGTTTTGGCCCAACCTAATTTCACTGATTGTGGGTGTTTGAAGACTTAAGCAGTAGATGGGATCTCTCTCTGTCTCTTCCTCTATCCTGGCTCCCAAGTAAATGAATTACTTTTAGAAATAAAAACATGACATTTCCATCAAAAGCAAGAGTTGTTTCCTTAGGGGCAGGCAGTTGATGCAGTAGTTAATAAACTCATGACTCAGAGTGCTTGGGTACAAGTCCCAGCTCTACTTGCAGTTCCCTGCCAGTGTGCACCTTATGTGAGGCAGCAGTACTGGGGTTCCTGCCACCCATGTGGGAGTCATGGATGCAGTTCCTGGTTCCTAGATTTGGTGTGGCAGGTCTGGCTTTTGCAGACGTTTGAGGAATGACTCAGCAGATGAAAGGTCTCTTTTCCTCCTTTCAAATAAAAACATACATATGTTTTTTTAAAAAGTATGGTTTCAAGGTCTTCTAAAACTGTGATATGGACTATTGAAAGTGAAATTTCTTAATATTCTCTAAGTACTTTGCTGTTGCTGATTATAGTCACAAAATTTTACCTGTGTTAGGCATTTCTTGCTACTAGAAATGTGCCACAATAGTAAGAAAACATAAGAAAATCTAAAATAAGGACTGTGTGCTACTAAAGGTGTTTGGGATTGAGGTGTGACAATGCTTTAGTATGTAACTGACTATATTGCCTTGAGTAGCTAAATCCTCATATTATTTAAATTTCCCTCAAAACTTATTTTTTAATCTATTCCTTTTCATAAACTATTATACCAAACCTGTATTCTGTGGTTTCTCCTTGTAAATTATTGAGGAAATAATAACAACAACAGCAGCCATAGTAACAGCAATGATCTTCACAAAGATAAGCTTTAGATATTTGGGAACCTGTTGAAAAAGCTTCCCTGTTGTCCATTGATTAATGTGTCATGTTATGCTTGAAAGTCTATTCATTTTTCCTTGAGTATTTCATGCTTGGTTTCATTCCCTGTTCCTGCTTGTACCACCTTTCTCATCAGGATTGCCTTCCCAATTCATTTCCGTGTGTGACTCTTAATTGCTTTACAAAGCAGGAGATCATAACCTTTGTAGATATGAATATGATTTAAACAGGGTAGAAGTAAATCAGTGAGTCAGAAGAGACACAGACAATGTATCTGGATATGTAAGAATTTGCTGTAGCAAACTCGGCTTCCAGATTCATTGGAAAGGTTCAGTTATTCAGATCGTCACAGGTTTGGGAAAAGCAAAACTGTAGTTTTAGTTCATCCAGTTGTAAAGAAGGGACCCCTACTTGTCTGAAGTACCATTTCCACGACAGGACTTACATTGTACAGAGTAACCCCCATGGTTTTTTTGGGTCTTCATTCCTTATCCTCTGTATCTCTTTGATAAGATGATGTATTTAACATTAGCTTTGGTCTTGGAGTAGAAAAGGAGCATGAGTGTTTGTCATTCTAAAAGCTTAGTACCAAACAGCCATTTACGGAAAGGAAAAGTAAGTGAAACATTACTCCATTAATGCTCAAACCCTCTCATTCCATTGAATCTCATGGTAAAGCTTATTTTTATTTCCATATCTCAACAACATTTATCTATCACCATGTGTTTTTAGATTTTTACTTGTGTTATGTGGTATGTAAGATTGTGGAAAGAAGGTAATGTTTTAGTCATCTATGAATACCCCAAATGCTTTCCAGCAAAGTTTAGGTTGTACCGAACAGCTCTTTTATGATTATTGCAAAATAGCTCCTGACACAGTGCCTTCTCTTAAATAATGATATTGGTTTTGTTTTGTACTTTCTAGCTTCAAACTGCATTTCAAATGACATGACTTACTCTATTTAATCTTTAAAGAATCCTATGACATGGGCTGAACAAATCTTATTTCCATTTCTTAGATGTGACAAAAAGGACCAGGGTCCAGGTCCTTTTAAATTACAAAATCCAATCCTCCTAATTCCTAGGAGATAGTGACCTTCCTGAAATGCGAAGAATCCCACACCATTAGAAAACATGACATTTTCAAGGTGCTAGCTGAAATTCCATATGACATGTTTGAAGCAGCTTTAATTATTTAATCAATTTAATAACAGAATATTTAAAGAAGCAACAAAAATCACTGGGCATAACCAATTTCATCCGTAAATCAGACATTTTGCGCCTCAATTTTCACTCTTCAGTTCTGTTTTGTGAACTAATTGGCAACACTTGATGAAAATTGAAGATGTGGACAGACTTTAACAGGAGGAGCAATCACATCTTCAGAGTGAAATTAATTTATACACACACACATATATGGGCATATTCATAGCCTCTGATCCTGCCAAGAACGTAGCCCCCACAGTGTGGTTAGCTGCAATTATGGCTAAGCGTCATAAAATGATTTTGGCATATCATGGTGCCCACGGAATCAGAGCAATCTCCCAGTTCTTGGTCTTTTAAGCACGTTTCAGTCTCGTATGAATTCCTCCTTGCAGGGTTTTCTTTTTGCTGTTTTGTTTGTCAGAGAAGTAATTTGACTACATCCTGAAACTCTCCCTGTGATTTGGGGATGTCTTGAAAGCAGCTATCTTGAAAGCTGGACTAGAATAAAGTATGTCGATATGATTTGTTGAAATGCTGTGACTCTGATGCAACGAGCAAACATCTCCATATATGACCGTATATATGTGTAAACGCATTCTCACCCACACCAATTCCTCAGATTTCCTAAATTTTTGAAATGCTCCAGAATTATGTAATTATTACTGAATGAGCAGAAACCATCTTTGATTTTTTTGTGACTTCTTTTGACAAAGGTTGATGTAGTATTTTTCTTATGTAAAAATCATAAAAGAATAAACATATTTGAGTCTTGACTACACTATCGACCTAGCTGAGTCTAGTGACGTCAAATTTTTCAAAGCATTTGAGGTAAGACATGTGATATATACTAGATAAGAAAATGCAAAATTGGTACAAAAAAGTACTTATAGTTCCTTTTTCAATTAGTGCTAGAGAAAAAAGGTTTTGATGAGATGCTCTATTCAGACTTTTAGGCAATGTGACTTAAAAAGGCAGTATATATGAGCAATCTAGTAACTGTTCAGTTGTGAAGCCCAAAGAATTTCAAATAGAAAATGTTTCATGTTTAACAAATTTTTGGTACTTTTCAAATAATCAAATACACTTAGTTTGACATCCATATGCTATTTCAAAGCAAGATTAGAGGTTTGTAATACATTTATAGAAAACAATACCCATTCTTTTCAACTTTTCAGAACAAAAATTATAAATTATAAATAAAACATGCTATTGTAAACAACCAAGCATATTCAAACGGCAAAAATTACATAAAATAGGCAAATAGCATGTGAAGCCCTACAGACAAAAGAGTAATTGTTAATTTTTAATTTTTCCCCTTCACTGTTTTTTTTCTTTAATTGAGGAGTGCCATCCTCAATCACAAGCCCATATTGTTAGCCAATGCCGACTGGTTGTCCTCTGCATCCTGCCTCCCACGGGAGTACTCCTCCTAGGAAATCAGTTAGGCATTTTTGTTAGTATGTCCACAGGCCTGTTTGGTGTTTTATTTGACATGTAAATCCCAGGGTCCCTGTCATAGACCTCTTGGATCAGAATCTCTGGGTGGGGTCCATAAATCTGTATTCTAGGAGGTTCTTTAGACAATTCTTGAGCATAAAAATCTGGGAATAATTGGTCTAGATGTGGGCCTCCCCAACACAAGGTCCTATTCTTTATGTTAAATACCACATAGTTAAATATTAGAATTTGGGGGGATAACATCTTCAAAACTTGCCATACTGTTCCTTTGGTAGTATTTAGTGGTATGCTGTTGTTCAGGAATAGCTGTCTATTGCTCTGGCATTTTTCCTCATTTACTCTATACCACAATTTTTGTTTGTTTTAATAAGCACAGAATTCTTGATTTCCTTGTATTTCCCATTTGCTGTCCCTCTCCTGTCTCATGGACTTCAGATTTTCGGAAATTTATGGAATGACTTCTGTATTGCATGAGCTGCTTATCTCAGGTGCTGTGGATATTACCATCCATGATATGTTACCAGTTATAGAAAGTACATTTTTTTTTCACAGTGCTTCAACTATGGTGTTACCCATATGCTATGCATTGAAGAGGCAATGTCTTATTTAATGTGTCACATTCTTTTGTGAAGTCGTAGGAAAGACCTTGGACTCTGTCCCAACATCAGGCCTCTATTCTAGGTTATTTATGAAATGACTTTTTTTTTATATCAGAAGATAACCTTTTTGGATTTGAGAACATGCTCTGCTCTGCTAAAAGTGGGATGGTGATGAGGAAAGTTGGATTGTTTTTCTATTCATGAATGAGCTAATTTGATAATATGTATACATATGAGGGAATACAAGAAAATCGGGAATAAAGGGAAAACTTTTTGTAAAAAAGATGCATTTATTTATCTAAAATAGGACAGAGACAGAAATTTTCCATTCTGTGGTTCATTCTGCAAATGGCTGCAACAGCTGTGGCTGGTCCAGGCCAAAGGCAAGAGCTTATAACTCCTTTGGGGCCTACCACGTGGATTTCAGAGGCCCAAGTACTTGGGACAACTACCACTGCCTTTTGGGGTACATCAGAAGAGAGCTATATAGAAAACAGAGAGCCAGGACTCAAATATGCTCTGATATGAGAGGTCCAACTCATAAGCAGTGGCCTAACCCACTGCTCCACAACGCCAGACCTGCAGAAAAACTTTTAAAGAATGAAATGTGTTTGCTATCATGATGTGTCAATGTTTTCATGGTTATGGACCCAGTATACTGTCCAATTAAAATCATGCAGTATACTGGACACCAATTAAATATCAATATAGTCAGAGACACCCACTGGTTCATTCCCCAAATGCCCACACTGGCCAAGGCAGGGCTAGGACTAAAGCTGGGAACTGGGAACTAAATCTGGATCTCCCACATGGGTGACCAGAACTCAAAATACTTAATACCTATTGCTTCCCACTAGGTGCGTTAACAATAATTTGGAGTTAGGAGTTGTGGTGTGCATGGAATTCAGGTATTTTGATGTGCGATGTGAGCATCTGAATGGTTAGGCTGCATGTC
This sequence comes from Ochotona princeps, assembly GCF_030435755.1. Lineage (NCBI taxonomy): Eukaryota > Metazoa > Chordata > Mammalia > Lagomorpha > Ochotonidae > Ochotona > Ochotona princeps. The sequence continues at coordinate 27,419,442 of NC_080846.1, forward strand.
CATCCCAGACTCGTCGTTTTTGTGAGTACCTCTGCACTCTTTGCCTAGTCATAGAGCCTGCAGATATGACTTATCGGCTCTATCACGCAGTAACTGTTATTTCTTCTACAAACCACGGGAGAAACATAAGGCACAACATCCCAAGTCCTTTCTAGCATGCTGAGGGTGGGAAAAAAACTGAAACTGTACCCCAAGATTCTTAAGGAACTGGAGTTTCATGTATGATTTGGGTTTTTAAAAAAAAGTAGAACGAAGGTGGAGAGATGAGGTGTGGGGGCACACGTTCTGGAGCCAGCATATGAAATGGTCACCTCCTAAAGTGCAGTTGGTGTCTGGATTCAGCTGCTTCCTGCCACAGTAAGGCCAGTGGTCCAATCACATCAGGTTATGTTTTCTTTTCTTTTTTTTTTAAAGACTTATTCATTTTATTACAGGCAGATATAAAGAGAGGAGGAGAGACAGAGAGGAAGATCTTCCGTCCGATGATTCACTCCCCAAGTGAGCCGCAATGGGCCGGTGCTGTGCCGATACGAAGCCAGGAACCAGGAACCTCTTCTGGGTCTCCCACGTGGGTGCAGTGTCCCAATGCATTGGGCCGTCCTCGACTGCTTTCCCAGGCCACAAGCAGGGAGCTGGATGAGAAGTGGAGCTGCTGGGACTAGAACCGGCGCCCATATGGGATCCCGGGGCTTTCAAGGCGAGGACTTTAGGCGCTAGGCCACTCTGCCGGGCCCAGGTTATGTTTTCTATTTTTGTCAGCAAGAGCTAAAACCCACTGCTGATCTATTATATCCCTGCACTGGGAAATGGTTGCTTTTTCAATCACAGCAGAACTGTAACGGTTCTGAGAGCTTGAAGTTGGTCCTGGGATCTTAGGGTAGAGCCTACTCCTTTGTCTGATCAAATTTGCCGAATACCTAATTCTCTAAAACTATTGTTACTTAAATTGCTATGAATGGATTATGTTGCATGAAACTCGGTCCCGAGTGATACATTAGTACCAGAAGTAATGACAGGCAGTAGGATGTAAAAACATACAGGATGTTATTGTGTTTTGAAGGCTGTTATGGCACTATGGAGTCAGGTGATCACCTCTGCCATCAGCAACATTGCGAATATTGGAAGCTAGGATTTGGAATAGGCAGTGACTGCTATGAGAAACTAATATGGGTGGTGTGAGGAATAAAAGACATTGGAGTAGGTTGGTAGGGTTTTTGTTACTTGTACTGCTGGCAAAAACAAAATGACAGCTCTGGTATTTACTTTCAGATCTAGAAAAATCTAGAGTCAAGAAACTTCCATAATGCTTCTCAAAGAACACCTTGTTTCTGGTAGCCTCAACACTAACTTAGATGGAAATCAGGTGCAAATTCTACCAGTTATTGAAATTATACTTTCCATCTGTTTTTCACCAATTTGAAAGCATTACCTCAGATCCCCGCACATTGAGATGGAATCACTTAGGAGGTCTGGAATAGTTCTGCCTGCTTGATCCTTTGAATCTCCCCCAAATCTTCTTGCATAGCCTAGCAGTCCCTCCTTTGCCTGGTGATGAGGGTCTTGCCTTGCTTGGAGATTCTGTGATGGCTTGTCGTTGTCGTGTGCTATGAGAAGAGGACAGCATCCTTACTATTCTGATTGCTTCCATGCCAATAGGTAGATGCCTGTCTGTCTGAAGGAAAAAGTGCAATACCAATCATATAGGAGAAATGTTTATGAATAAAAGGAGTGAGATGATTTTACTAATATGTTTATGACATCAGAAAACTCGAGGTTATGTGTGGCAAATTAGTCTTAGAGATAAAAAACCAAGGCTTTGAAAGAGCTGACTTAGTTGATACGAATGAAATTGCCAGAGATTTGGGATTCAATGTATAGCTCAAACATCTAACAAACTTTGGTTTGGAGGATGACTGAATTTTAGACTTAATTGTGACTTATCTGAAGAAATTAATTTCCAGAAATTTCTTATTATTATGAGAAAGTAGAATACAAACCACAGGGTTAACAATGTTAGAATGAGGTTGATATGTCTGATTATCTCAATGGCCCTATGACTATCTCTCAAAAGTATTCAAATTCCTGATTAAAACATTGGTGACGATAATTTTTGACAAGTTCTGACTGTTCCTATAGGATAGAAGTGAAGACAAAATACTCTGCTGTTCGTACAGGGCAGACAGTTGATGCAGCTCTTAAGATACTGCTTCAAATGTCTGGATCCCATATCAGAGTGCATGGGTGTGAATCCTATCTCTGTTACGATTTTAGCTTCCTAATAATTTGCACCCTTGAAACAAATGGTCAAGGGTATGGACACCTGCCAACTGTGAGGGACACCAGGCTGAGTTTCTGGCCACCAGCTTCAGTCAATTATGGCCTTTGCAGGGGTTTGGGAAGTAGACAAGGAGATGGAAGATCTGTCTCTCTTTCTCTTTCTCTCTCTGTGTGTGTTCCAAACAACCAAAAATAAATTAACGTCTAATCATAAATCTTCTTCCCACTACTGAAAGTATGGTAACAATGGATAAAGATACCAAGAGCTTTTGATGATAATCGCTACTGCTTCTGAAATAACAGTAATCCATGTCAACCTAGATGCCATTATGGAGTAATAAATAGAATTTTGGCTGCACTCAGAATATTTTTGTTCATTCTATGCATATGTTAGGGTTGTTTTTCCACTTTCTCAGACTAGGATTGTGTGTGTGTGTGTGTGTGTGTGTATATATATATATACGTATACAAATACATGTTGCAAATAAACAACTAGTAGAATTTACACATGCCATTGTCTCTGCAGCAGGTAACTGTTCTCCCATTGAAAAATAACTCTTGGTATGCTCCTAGACTCTAACAGATATTTGGTATATAACTATATACTCCTCAAATATCTGTGAAAATTGTGCTACTTCTTTTTTTAAAAAAAGATTTATTTTCTTTTCTTTTTTTTATTTTTAATTTATTTTATTGTATTGTTGACAATCTTTACATAGTTAATTACAGTTAAACGAAAAAGAAGAAAAAAAGAAAAAAAAAGGTTCAGGGGGATAGGGAAGTGGGTAATAGTATTATGTCAATATTGTTTCCATCATGTATCTGAGGTAAAGGGGGATATTGAGGGAGAAGCCCCACCCGGTTTCCTGCCCACCCCAAGTCCCGGATGTAGGGCATGCTCTGAGATATGTGCTCAAGTGGTGTTAATAGTTCTCCAGTTATGAATCGCTGCCAGTTTCGCTCGATGAGGTCGTCCACTGATTGATATGGTCCATCATAAAGTCTCCGTTTGCCCCATATGTCGCTGCCAACATATAGCTGAGATGAATGATTGTCCTGTTCTGTCTTCTGTCTTTTCTTGGTTTGAGTTCTGAGTCCAGCAGTTCGACTGGGGAGATCTCCAAAGATACTTTGAGGTATTCCCAGATTAGTTTCTTGTATGTTCTAGCAAGCACAGGGCCCGGCACAGTCCATCACCCCGATCAGCTGGTGGTTGCAATTGCTGGGTTGGTTCCGTTTTCGGTCTCGAGTTGCACTGGAACCAATGGGTGTTGCAGTCCAGTCTGGTTCGGCCCTTACATCAACCAGTGGGAGCTGCAGCCTAGTCGGGGTGACCCATAATAACCCCCACCAGGCCCGCCCCCTACCCTGGTTTGCCAGTATGTATAGCAGACTAGTCCAGTCTGTTCCCCATCCCATTTGGCTCTGGTACTTGTCAATGGGTATTAAAGCTTAGTTCTATCTAACCAACTCAACCATCCAGCCCTCACAGATGTTGTTGAGTACCTCTCTATCTAGCCATCCCAGCCCCCATCCTAGTTTTCATGCCCTCCCACGGGAATAGTGACCCAAGAAGGGGGAACCCACTTTTCCCTCCCAGGTCTCTCTGTCCTGGTTTATGCACTCTCTAGGTGGTCCTGTGATTTGACTTGACAGAATTAGTCCCCAGTGCCAGCTTCTGCCAGTTGATGCTGCGGCCCTGATCTAGTCCACATGCAGCAAGTTGTGCTACTTCTTATGAGCTGAGCAGCATCTGATTGGCTAAGTCATAAATGAGGGCATCTCCAATAGCATCCCATCCTCAAGTGGACGTGTGACATCTGTCATCAGGCTTGTATAAGTCCTTCTGACACACTCCATTCTTCCCTCAACCCACCCCCAGCACCAGATGGGAAGTTCCATATGACTTGAGAAAGGAAAAAATAATTCAAGTCTGTTTATAGATGGTTCTTCATGATATGTGGCATGAGCTGGGGGTGGACTGACAAAGCATTACAGCTTCGTTCAGAGTGTTACTAAATAAAATGAAAGAAAATCCTCCCAGGTAAGCAGAGTATGCAGTGCTTGGAATGAAAAATAGAAGAATATATGTATATACTTCTTCCCAATAGAAAACATCTAATGAATAATGGGCTGGGAAATGGAGGATTGAAGAAAAGTTCAATAAACCTCTTGGATGGGCCTTGAGGCTGAGTGAGGGTCCCTTATGAATGTTGTCCTAAGGTCCACTCTGAGATGAGGGACTCAAACATCAAGGGAATGTGATAGTCACTCGGTGACTTCAGAGAGAAAAATCTTTGGCAGCTCCACTGTTCACTCAATATGCTAATGAATAAAGTGACTGTGGTAACGTAGGTGTAGATTTTATACCAGCTAAATAGTGTAACCTTTTTGCCACCATCATTGATGTTGTTACTCATCACTAAGTGCTTAACTTTCCCAGAACAGAGGGTAAAGCCCGGGTGGTTTTGTGATGGATACATGAAGTTAAGCCCCTTTCATCATGGAGTGCATGGTGATTTTAGTCACTGGAAATGAACTGTTCTCTGGATTTAGATTTGCTTTCTCTGTTATGCTTCTGCAAGCAAACATTTCAGGACTTACTAAAAAAAAAAGCTTATTTATAGTATCCTAACTATGCTATTTTCTGACTAAAAGATTAATTTTATGGAAAAAGAAATAAGGTGTGAGGCTATACATATGGGACTAACAGGTAATATTCATCCAGAAGCACTTACGTTATCCAGTGATGGAATGGCCCATTGAAGAATGTTACAGCAGCATATAAGAAACAATTCCTTGTGAAATTGGGGTGCTGCCTTACAGATGTGGTATTTACTCTGAATCACTGGCCAATATAATTCTCAAATAGCTGCAGACATTGAACCTAAAAACAAGGTGAGAAACTTGGGAATGGTATCTTCCACGCACATCAAATGACCTACTTATACAGGAATGTTTCATGTGTAAGTACAAAGGATCTAAGAAAGGATCACTTTCTCCAGATAACACACACATTTAATGAGAAAATGAGAGTATCAGCTAGCTGTGCAAAGAAAGGGAGGCTGACATTGATTGTGTTGACCTGTATAAGAGGCACTAATTGTCAAGGGGGAAATTGTGGAGCTGGTTTTGTTTGGAGAAGTAGCTATGGAAAGTATGAGGGTACTTCAGACTGTGCCTGGAAGTTGAAATTAAAAGTTTATATCTGGCACAAAAACTTGAAATCCTTACATGGATTTTCTTAACATGAGTTTTCTGTGAAATTTCTCTTATGTATAAATATTTTTGCACCCGAACTTACCTCTGAATTCAATTTATTTGGACTTCTTGACGCATTCTTGCAGATTGTATATAAATGTTTAGCACACATAATTTTTGTAAACAAACATTGCTCCCTTGTCTAGATCAAACTCCTATTTCCCAGTGTGAGGTGCTGCTGGTGATTAAGATCAGTTGTGGATCACACCAATCAGAAGCCTTCTTGTGACAAATTGATTAGTAATCGAGTCAGCTTGAATGTTATGACTGTGGGGGCATCTGTTTTACTTAAAAGATGTCATGAGTTAGAAAGTGACTGCCTACTTTAGTAGGTTCTTATAGAAGTAGATTTCCTGATTTACAGCAGATAGTGGTTTTGAGAGGTGTTCAAATTCAGTCTTGCTTGCTTAGTTTTCCAGTAATTTTGCCAGCACTTAATTTCCTACCACAAATATTCTGTTGCTTAAGATTAATTGGAGCAGATTTTTCTTTGTGCAGTCAAACCCTGTCCAATATTCCTTCTTCTCTATTTGGTGATAATGGTTGGACTTTTTCAGAAACTTGTTTTAATGTATTGCATGTATCCTGTACTATATGCTTGAGAAGTTGATCTGTGTAAGATTACTGGCCGCTTCTTTTTAATTTAATCCAAATTTAGAAAATGGTTCTCTAATGTGCTTGAATGTTAAGACCCTGTTTTGGTTCAGAATTTCTAAGTATTTCTTTACTAATTTTATTTCTTTAAGAAGTTACTTTCAATGGAAAATGAGAAATATTTGACAAGTAATCGCTTCAAAAATCTTGGACTGAATTTTTCCAAAGTTATTTTAATTTCAAACTCAGTTTACATTCTGTTGCTCAAGCTGGCAAGCTATAACCATTTCTTCCCTATTTGGGAATTCCTTGAAATAGTAGAACAGATTCATCTAAATTTAAGATATCCTCTAAAGTGATGTCAATGGATTAGGCATTTTTTCTTTTCTGCCTCCTTTTAAAAGGAATTAATTTGTTACCTTCTTGGGGTCACAGAAAATGCATGAGAATACTATAACACAATTTTCATGTTAATATGCCCTTAATACAAAAAGAACAGATTCAATGTAGCCCTTAGATACAACTCTAAGGATGTTATGCCTCCCTCTTTCCTTCCAAATCTTTCTCTTACTTTTTCCCTCCCTTCTTTTCTACCTGCTTATGAGTTTTTAAGGTGCTTCTGGTGCTGATAGTGAAAGCTTATTTTTCACATATTCTGATCCTCTTTGCATGTGGTACAATTTTTAAAATGGTTTTATTTTTATTTGAAAAGCATACATTTAGATCTTTGGTTCACTCTTCAAATGCCTGCAATAACCGGGACTGGCTCAGGCTTAAACTGGCATCTTGACTCTCAATCCTGGTCCCCTTCTCTCCTACCCCCACCCCATTGGTAGCAGAGACACAAATAATTGAGCTGTTGCCTGTGCCTACTGGAATATGCAGTAGCAAGGAACTGGCATGAAAAGCAGAGCTGGAAGTTGAGGCCAGGCACTCGGATATGGGAGGAGGGCATCTCAAGCAGTGTTGTTACTGCTGTGTCAACTGTCCATCCCTAGGGTAGGCATTTGATATGTGAACGTGTAAAAGCATCATCCATGTGTACCTGTTCTGATAATTCCTCTTCTTTCTCTCTATTTCTCCCAACAAATAGCTACAGACTAAAATTCAGAGAAGGTAGGAACATAACTTTTCATAATGTCAGCTTACTCTATAGATAACCAGCAAGTTAATCCATTCTGAGAGCTTTTGGGAATAGGGGAAAGATTTCTCCAGATAACACTCATCCAAGAAGTTATTGCTTCTCCCTAAAGCCAGGAGTTCATTGGGGCTTCTTCCATCATAACAGTAGCAGCATGTTGTAGCAAGGGTTTGCAGCATTTTTCAGAGTGCATATTGTCAGCATTACATAATAAAAATTAATATGTGATTGCTTTGCTCTCAATTACCTTTCCGTTTTTAAACTACCAAAAGTGGATTCCCTTCAAAGAGAAGATTTGAGACTTAGGGAAACCTCTTTAGGAAAGGATTCCTTATCCAAATGTACAAGAGACAAATGGAATTCGTTTGCTGAGAGAGGTTAAAAATGGGAGGACAGGGTTTAGGTCCTCTCTCACATACCTGCTGATTCTGCTTGTGCAAATGTAAGAGAAACTCTTTCTCATGTTTGAAGTATTATTTGGATGATTTTCTTACAGGTGGCAGAAAAATATTACAAGGTAAGGACTTTTACCCAATTTGTAGAAATCCTCCCTTTGGTCTAACAGGCTCCTAATGTTAGAGATGAGATTGGTGGGCAGAAAGAGAGAAGGGGTCAAATATGGTGTTAGATGGTGTGCAGATATGCTGGCCCTGTGTTTTGTGGGTGTTCCTATATTTATTTTTTCCCCAGAAGTTGCCAAGTACATGGTTAGGGCGGAGGACCCAAGAGAGGGCTATCTCTTTTATGCTCCAGAGCTGACAAGAAACCAACATGTGTCTATTGTCTTGGAAAGCTTTCTCAAAAGGATATCATAGTGACCAAGAACTCCACTGGTTGTGTTTTCCAATCTCTGCTGATCATTCTGTCACTGATAATCACATTTTCACCAACTCAAGTGTAATGACTTGTCCATCAATTTTCAGATTGTTGAATATGTGAGACCTTAAGCTGCTCTGCTCATCTTCATCCAAAAATAGGTGGTGCCGAGTTCCACAGGAGGCTTGAGTCTTCATGTGCTTGCCTTTCAGCTGCCACATAATGATGCTTCCCCATAAAACTCAATGACATCCTTAAGTCTCAAAGGGGTCCTTAGCATTTGCTAGAATAAGGGTATGGAAAGGATCCAACGTGTCTATGTTGATGGGCAGGGCCAGGGAAGTAGTTGCCAATAAAGAAAAAGCTGGAAGAAGAAAATATACATCGTACCATGGATAGCAATACTGCAGCATTTTAGAACTTTATTCATTTGTTATGTAGCAAACAGCACAGTAACATCTGGATTAACCGAAGTTGGGTGGCAGAGGGACTCCTGTGTCATCGTAGACATAAAAATCAGCACTTCATGAGAGCTAACATTTGCTGAACACCTACTACACACCAGATACAATACTAACCCTTCTACAAGCACTGTCTAATTAAATTTCCAAGAAGCTCTTCAGAGTAAATTTGTTTTTAGTTTCAATGTTAAATATGGAGGGACCAAGGTTTTGATTATGCACCCTTTTTGGGAAAACAGTTGGGAAGTGCTGGAGCCAGACACATACTCAGGTCTGCTACCTCTACAGCAGAGAGTGAGGCAATTAATGTGTTCCAGGTTAGGCTTTAGGGTGTGAACAATATGACACTGACTAGCATCTATTAGAAGGACACAAGCAGGAGTGGGAGGTGGCAGTGTGTCAAAGGACAGTGTGAGTACAAGGAATAAAAAGAGTGTGTATTGGAAAAGAACCAGACTTGGTATAACACCAGTGTCACTCATGCCTAGAATCTTCATCATTATCCTAATAATACCAGGTCTGCAAAGATGCTTGATAGGAAAATGTTCCCAGTGTTAATGCAATACTACATGCATAGCATATATTAGTTCATCCCCAGAACTTGTTTAATGATGACTTTACCCAATATTTTTCAAACACATTTGGTTACAGTTTTATTTTATGTGTAATCAAAAACTCCCCAGAAGGCTCTGTCCCCCTAGTGAGATGATTATCCATCACCTTCAGAAACACACAGGGGTTATATAAGCATCTTATCTTTTAGTATTGTATTGCTTTGAATATTTTTATTTTAAAATCTAGGTTGAAAATCCTGGCTAGTGAGTTGGAAATAATTTCCTCCCAAATAAACTATTTTAGTGCTTTTATTGTCTCTATAATATTTTAGTAATTAAACAGTCTATTCAGATAATGATTATAAACACATGTTTAGGAATCCCCATGATGTGTGTTATTGCTATCTGGTCTCATAATGGGCAACAATAAGGTATAGTGGTAGTGGTGTGATTTTGTAGTCAGTTTTTAAGCTGAGACACAGCTGAGAAGTTGGTGTGACGTGACAGTGGGTAAGAAGGGCCATCAGGCAGGTGCTCACCTGCTCTCTGGCTGCAGGCTTCACTTGGTATTAGCTAGTGATACATAATGTATATGAGGAAAAAAAACTGCAAATATTTTAGTTTTGGGTTTTAGCTTACCTCAACAGCAAACTATGCCAAATCCAGAACACAGTAAGTCTTTGATATAATCCACCTAGCACCCTCCCCTAAGGGCTTGCTTCCCATCCCACCCACAATATTTATGCTTTTGTGTTGTGCTACAATGCCCCTATAAAACTGGGGACAAACTAACATGATCTAATACTTGCATGAGGTTAAAATGCATTTTTAGTTTTGTTTATAAAATAGTTATTCTTAAATTGTTGCAAAAATAGTACACAAGGGCTGGCATGTGGCATAGTGGGTAAAGTTGTTGTCTGCAGTGCTGGCATGTGGCATATGGGCACTGGTTCCAGTCCTGGTTGCTCCACTTCCAAGCCAGCTCCCTGCTGATGTTTCTAAGAAAGCAGTGGAATATGGCCCAAGTGTTTGGGTCCCTGTATTCATTTGGGAGACCCAAAGAAGCTGCTGGCTCCTGGCTTTGCACCAGCCTAGCTCTCGTTGTTGCTGCCATTTGAGGAGTAAAACAGTAGATGGAAGACCTCTCTCTCTCTATTTCTCTCTCTAATCTCTGCCTTTAAGGTAAATATATAAATCTTAAAAATATAAAAAGAGTGATACAGAAACTTCTATATACTCTTTATATTCTTTTAGATGTAATTATTGTCATTAATTTGCTACCACTGTTTCCTCGCTTTCTCTGTACATACACACCCACACAACCACACCTACACCACACATTTTTTTCTGAAGTAATTGTGAGTTGAAGACATCACACACTTTAACGCTTGAACTCCTCAGTGCATATTTTCAAAGAAACGGGATATTCTTATTTATAATATGATTGATTGCAAAATGATTAAATATCCCTCCCATACCTGTGAGCTTGTCTTATAAATCAACTTTGATAGCTTCTATCATCAAGTGGGAGTTTATCTCTTTGCCCAGTGAATCAGAGCTTAACGTGACCTGCCTTGGATACAGGATATTAAACATTGACATAAGTAGAGACTTGAAAATGGTTGTACTTTGGGAGTTGCCCTCTGTGACTATTGGGGGCATTTTGACTGCCCTGTGAATAAGCTTGGGCTAGGCTTCAGGAGGATAAGAGACATGCAGCTGTCATCTTTACTAACATCAAGCCAAGTGTCATTAGTGTGAGTCCATCTAGTGCTTACAGCTGCAGCTAAACTAGGTCTGGCTGCAAGAATTCTAGGCAACACACAGGTCACAAGGAAGAGTAATGTTTGTAGCTTTAGGACATAAGTTTTAGGGTGATTTATTTTATTGCAAAAGCCAACAATATATGGAGTGAAATGAACAAAAGCAGGAAATTTAACATTAATCTCACATTTGTAAAGACACTTATTTTATAGGGGAGAGGGAGAGAAGAAGTAAAGCAAGAGAGAGGGGGATGGAGACACAGGGAAAGGGGAATAAGGGAGGGAGAGAGAGAGAGAGAGAAAGAGAGAGGAAGAGAAGAAGCGAGTACACTCTTATCCACTGACTCACTCCTCTTAAGTCTCCAAAGGCTGGAGCTGGGTTGCACTGCAGTTGGGAAATTGAGATTTGGGATCTAGGAGCTCAATCCACGTCTGGATCATGTGATGGCATTATTCTAGTTACTTGGGTCATCATCACTGCCTTCCAGGATCTGAATTAATGGAAGCTGGTGTCAGGAACTGGCACTAAGAATCAAACTCTCGTACTCGAATATTGTATCTTAACTGCCAGAGTGGATACTAAATACCAACAGCTAGGCTTCACTGATAGGCTAAACACCCACGCTCAGAATACTGTATTTAACAAAATTATTCAATCCATATTAGAAATAGTCCAGTTGACCTCCTGTGCTTTTTACAGTATGTTTCCTTCCCAGGTCATGTTCCAGTTGAGGATCATGTATTGCAGTTAGCTGTAATATAACTAATTTATTTTACTATGGCCCCCTTCCATGGTTCTTTTTTGTGCTTGATATTTTTGAAGAGGGCAGAGTAGTTTTGAAGAATGATTTTTAGTGTAGTGATTTCTTATGATTAGACTTAAATAATGCAAGTTTTGCAATAAGGCTGTAAATGATCTGGCTCCTTCTCAGTACTTCATCTCAGAGGTACAACATCTCATAAATGTTGATTTGTCGTATCATTACTGATGCTAACTGTTATGTTACTAAGGTAGTGTCTACCAGATTTCTTCATAATAGTATTTCTGTATCTTCCATTGCTATATTGCTAAACAAATCTGCAGGGAGATTTATTATTTAAGTAATAGCTTAAAATTTATCATGCTTTCATATAACTCTTGATTTTTAACTGTATTTTAGTATTGGTTTAAGAAATTATGATGAGAACCCTTCACATGAGGCCTACTCTCCTAGATAGACCTTTAATGTATATAACATAGCATTGTTATCTGTAAACATTGTGTTGCATAGCAGATCCCTGTAGAACTTATTTATCTTGAAACATTGGAATTTTGTGCCCAGTGATTAATGACTCCCACTTCACCCATTTTCTGGCCTCCAGCATCCACCATTCTATGCTTTATTCCATGAATTTGACTATTTTGGGTGCCTCTCCCAAGTGGAGAAATGTAGTATTTTTCGTTTTGGCCCTGACATGCTTCACTTAGCATATATATTCAGGTTTATCCAAATTCTCTTAAATTGTTAGATTTCTTATTTTTAAAAAAAGTTTTAAATTTATCTTCACTTTATTTGAAAAAGAAACACCGAGACCCATAGAGGTGGAGAGTAAGAGAGGTACTGGGGAGAGATAGATAGGTAGATATATATGGAGAGACATCTTGGTTCCACTGATTGACTTCCCAAGTGCCTCAACAGCCAGGACTGAGTCAGACCAATGCCAGCAGCCTGGAACTTCATTTGGCTCTAATGTGTGGATGGCAGAGACCCAAGAAATTGATCACTTTTTACTTTTCAGTGTGTACCTTAGCAGGAAGCTAGATAAAAGATGGCGTTGGCACTCTAACTGTAATATAAGTGGCGGGCTTCCCAAGCAATAACTATGTGAAGGACCTGCTCCAAGATTTCCTTTATTTTTTTTTCCTGAACAAATAACTGCTATGGTGTTTGTAATTAATGGGATTTTTAAACATTGGACTTGACAGCATCAAATAAATCTCTCTGTTATGGTTGAATCTGCAATCAGTCATCAGTTTTGGCAGGTAGTTAGCAGTTGTCAGTGAATGGGCAATACTACAGGAGAAAGCTGGTCAGCAATGAGGGGAATGAAGCAGAATCCTATTCTGGAGTCCTGCTTGTATTCCTGTCTTTCTCACATCCTGTGTTTCACCTGCTTTGTCCCCTGATCCAATGAATTCACTTTTATTTTTTCTTAGTGTTTCTGTTATTTGCTAAAAATAATTCAAACCTATACCTGATACATCTCCTACAATTACAATACATTCAAATTATCTGTCAACCTAAATATTGCTAAAATATACAAGATCATGAATGTGGATCATGAAGATAAGCATGTGGTACTACATGCTATGAATAGTTTCAAACTGCAAAGGTAATTCAGAAAAATGTCAAGGTGTCTGTAGAGAAGGATCCACTGCAACCACACAATGCAGGCAGCGCTCTCTGAAGGAGACAGCAAGATCAAGCTTAGGATTTGAGATGAATGTCTGTGAAACAAAGGAAAAGAGGTAGAACTGGACAGAGGGGGAGCTGTGATGCAGGTGTAACAATGCCAGAGTCTACCTTGTTGGTAGGTTTCCTGTGCTTGAAATTGCTAGTACTGTGAGCCAGTTTAGATAAGGCTGACCCAAGAAGTGTGTAAGCTCAGGCTAAGTGGTTCAGATAAGGGAGCTGGGGGATGGAGGTTGCCTGCTGAGTCGCTCTCCGTTCCTGGGCAGCAAGTTCTTCTGGATGATTCATCTCTGTGTCTGTCACACAAAGATACTAAGAAAATTGATCTATATCTATATGTATATAAATATAAATATTTACTCACAGAAATATATACATTATATTATGTATCATATAATATATAATATACATATAATATATTATAATATATATTTATTTTTCTGTGAGTAAATGTATGCTGTTTCCAGTTAAAATTGTGTGTATCAGCATGGTGGAATGTCTTTTTAAAAAAAGACTATTATGATATATGTATAGTCAATATAACTTATGAATGGAAAATGAGCATCATTTGAGATCAAGTGATTAAGTGAAAAGTAGCTATTTAGATGTTTGAAAAGTTCCTGTCTCATTCCCTTTGTTTCTTAGATTATAAAAGAACCTTGAAAACTTTGTAAAGAGTTACTTCTTACTTAAAGGAAGTGACAATGCAACCCCCCAAATGGCCCTTTTGATATTTTGATACCAAGGTTGCTATAGATTTATTTAGAAGAACAAGTCAAATAATATCTTACAGAATGGCAGAAAGAATACAAGAAGAACAAGATAAATAATGGAAAATAAAAAGTTTCTTTTTCCCTCGTAAGAAAGCTGGGTAATCCAATAGATCATGGCGACAAGTGAGCAGTGATAACTATAAAAGATCTTCTTGGGACGGATATCCCCACAATTCACATGACTGGCCTTAGTCCAGGTCTTTATTTTTAGGTCTTAAAAATGATATGTGTCTTAGTATTACCAAAGGGTGTTTTTTTATTGGAAATTGCTATAACTAAGGACTGATATGATTGGAATTTGGAAGGCAGCATTTATCATTGCTAAATTGGATTGCTTATATTTATAGTTCTTTCAAATGTACCTAACATGGAAGGTTTCCACTTGCAACAATAGCACAATATTGCATGTTAGCTAGAAAAATACGAGAATGAGGTACTTTAGACTTGATTTTGTAAGTATTCTTTGACGAATATACATAGTGCCTTGAGAACCGATACCCAAGAGTATAAATTCAGGTCACTGAGTTGACATTTATCTAGGAATGAGTCCTGAATATAGGCATTTTGAAGTGAAATAAAGAGTGACAATAAAACACCTCAAACTGCAGTCTATCAGAGTTTGAAAAATTTGTATCATTTCTATAAATGTTATACATGGGAATATATGTTATTAATTTTGTACATACAGTAAAAATTGAATGTCAAAAGGATTTCTACAAAACTATGTTTATAGACCACCACAATGAAGTATGGACTTAGATAGTAAGCTTTATTCCCTTTTACTAAAAAAATATTTTAAACTATGTGGCTGTTTGGATTTTGATATAGGTATCACAATTGTTTTAAACAATAGAATGTATTAGAACCTATACATTAGCATTAACTAATAATATTAATTATCAAAGTAATATTTACATGCTAAAGGAAAGAAAAATAAACCAATGCAAATGAGTGCTTGGAAAATTTTCTAACCTTACTAAATATTGTATTTTTGACTCTTCATCAAGTTTATGCAAAATGAAAATAAAATATAAGTTTAATTTTATGCAAGTGTTTAGCATCCATGCATATGAGGAATCTTCAAAAGTTCATGGAAACACAAGTTAAAAAGAAACATGTTTGCATTTCATACAATTATACACGAAAATTAATATCCTTTAGCTCAACTTTTTATATCCATTCTATAGTTTTATTGGAAAGGCAGATTTACAGAGAGAAGAAAAGACAGAAAGACCTTCTGTTTGCTTGCCTACCTCTCAAATGGCTGCAATGGCCAGAACTGAGTTGATCTGAAGCCAGGAGCCAGGAGCTTTATCCAGGTCTCCCATAGCTGCAGGATCCCAAGGCTTTGGGCCATCCTCCCCCACCTTCCCAGGCCACAAGCAGGAAACTGGATCAGAAATGGAGCAGCCAGAAAATGAACCGACACCCACATGGGATCCCAGTGCTTGCAAGGCAAGGATTTAGCTACTAAGCCATCGTGCTGGGTCTTTAGTTCAAAGTTATGAACTTTCTCAAGTACTCTCATATACATTCCAGTCACTGTGAAGAGAAAATTTCTTAGGCTTATTTTGTGAAGAGAAATTAACAAAAAATAACAAAGATACTGTGAAATATCATGATGTAAATGGTAAGCACAAGAATTGAATAATTTTTTGAAGATCATTTTGAACATTTGTTTCTGAAAAGTGAGCAATTTATGTATATGACAACTACAATTTATAGAAATGTTTGTGCCCTTGAAAATTTGCCTCACTGGCTTGATTCAGAAGGTATTTTCATTAAATGGTATATGTTTTGAGTGCAAAAGATGAGTATTTAATGTAGCAAGGTAGTGCTGTACATAGACCTTTACACTGTATTTAAAGAAATATTAGTGAATCATTGGACACAATATCATTGTAATCAATGGTAATATTTACATTAACAATAATGGTCACTGCATTGAGAATGTAAAGATAAAAACTTCAAATTCAGAAAGAGATAAGGGTAGTAGATGTATTGGTTTGGAAGTATAAAACCTGATTAAAAAATATTTCCCAGTAGACTCTTTATATTATCCCAAAACAAATGATATAAATGAGCCTAAGCTGATAACTGTGCTACTAAATAGGAACACATCTCGGTAACAGACAGGGGACATAATTAGTGTAGCCTATGGGCCTGACATAAGATTTGATGAGAGCTGAAAATTGAGGAATATCAACATCGAGGTAGTTATTTTGCTGAGTGAAGTGGTTTAGAATGGCTAATGGGAAATTTTACAAAACTGGAGAATATATCGTACTTGACATCAGTTAAACACGTTATTACTTTCTGCGACTTGTCACACATCAGGATATTGCTAGCACTGATAGAAGATACTGTAATGTATTTGGCCCAGGACTGTCAAATTTACTTAAGAACAGAATATCTGAAGTATGGAAGCAAATAAAATGATAAATGTCAGGCACTAAACATAAAAATTTTTTCTTTAAAATAAACAAAAGTGATGTCTTTGAGACTTCTCATGAGAAACTGACTTTAGAGGTAATTTCTACAAATTGAAGAGATGTAGAAGCAATGATTTGGATGGCTCCCAAATGTCACTGAAATAATATGGCCTTGAGAAGAGATAAATTGAACAGATGGAACCATGCAAATGTCACCTATTGGAAATCTGAACAGGAGGTGACTGATGTAATAAAAGCAGCTTGCAACCAGCAAGCTCAGGACTTGACTTGTTACATATTTCTGGTACAAGAAGTTCATGACAGCCCTTGGAATTGTTGTGGGATACATTGTGAATAAATCAGAAGAATACTAAATGTAATAAGACTTAAAACAAGAACAATGTCAACAATAGTATTTTGAGGTCCCTAACATTTACCAGTGACATTTTCCATGAATTATTGTTTCCAGAAAGTCACTTTCCATAAACTGTTGGTATCAGTTTCGTTTCAGAAGATTTGTGTCCTGTTGGTAATGTCTCCACTGATGAGGCTAAAGAGTTTTACAAATTACAGAAAGAATGAAGACTTAAAATATTACAGACTTTATTTGCCTCCAGGCACCTCACATCCCAGCCAATTCATCTCTGCTAATGTCTTCTGCTTTGTGTGGTTCCTACCCCATGGTTCCCACACTTCTTCTCATATGCCTGCTCATATCCTCTCCTCACAAAGCCATGCCTGACTACCCAAACCAGACAGTGTTTCTTGCTTGATTTCCACAGATGCAATTCATCTATGGCACTTCTGCTTTGATCTTCCATTACTGAGGATTTACATATGCAATACTAGTTCCATAATTAAACACAGACCCTTCAGGAGTTTATTTAATGACATTTGTGTTTTTTTTCTGTAGCAACTAGCACAATATCTTTTACATAGAGTAAATATTATAAGCAAATAGAGTAGTTTATAAAGAGTTAACAAACTAAGAAATGTGAATTATTCCATAAGGGATTCTTCTAGTAATTTACCAGATATATAAATATTGACAGCTTTTTGACTTGTAATGGGTTGTGCTATCCACGTAACACATAGCAGATAATTAATATCTCATAGTTGTTGATTGCTGATGTTAATTAGATAGTAATGCTGCTTGATATTCATGCCTCCATTCTGAAGCCAATTTACTCCTTTATTAGCACCACATATATCAGAGTTTCAGTTGTGTCTTTAAAATAAAATGAGATTTTTTTAGAATTTGGTTGTTTTTTTTCTTTTTAAACATTTACTTATTTGAAAGTTAGCAGGAGAGAGAGAGATCAAAATCATTAAGTGCTGATTTATCTTTCCCAAATGACCATAACAGAAAGGGTTGAGTGAGCCAGGTCAAAGCTAAGACACAGGATCTTCACTGGGGTATCCCATGTGGATAGTAGGCGCAAAGATGGTTGGGCCATTTCCCGTGCTTTTGCCAGGCCACTAATAGGTAGCTGGGTTAGAAGTGGAGCCTCCAGGATATAAAACAGCATACGTATAAGATGCCAAGGTCATAGGTGGCAGACTTACTTGTTAAACCACAATACCAGTCCCAAGAACCTAGTTTAATTATTAATAAATTTACAATTCGTATGCCTTAGTTCAATGGCACATCTAGAAATATTGTGTGACTTGCATGTTAGTTTTTAGAGTATCAAATAATTGCCTACATTTTGCTATTGAAAACAGTTCACGTTAAAAACGAAACCAGATTTCTGGTTTCTCATAAAAATCAGATCCGTCAATAGTCTGTTCCTGTTTTTTCTTTCAGAGAAACAACCTGCTAGACACAAATAGTGCTGGTTCCTTTAAGAGAATTGTGGTTTCTTGTTTAGACAGGTTCATATTGCCTTTTCCCAATTATTTATGTTCTTTGGTCATTTTAGGCTGGTGAGTTCATTGTCCTTTTGTAAAATGAAGTGACAGGGACTAGTTTGTCCTGGGTATGGAGTCAGATGATTTTAGCTAGCTTCCCTAGCACTTTAGTATAACCATGAACTTGAGCCCTAACCAGTGGATGAGTGACAGTGAATAGTGCTATGTACCACTTTCCAGCCTACCTCATGCAAAATTTCCTCCTAACCTTCCCCATTGTCTTTCCCTTTCTGTTATCTATGTGCACATGATTCTGGGGACCTGCTTATGGTATAGCCACAACGTTATAAGAGCATTTTTCTTTGGAGATTTTAAGTGTAGGAGAGCTGATCTACTGATTGTGAAGGTCCTCAACAGGTTTTTGAGCAGGAAATACTCAACTTGGGTACAAATTTATTCATCTAAATTTCCTTGTTTTGGTGGGTAGCCTATCCTACATAAATCTGGAGTGCTGATTACCTGGTAATTTTTAGTGGCATTTATCTGACCCTTAGTAACAACTGTCAAGTAGGCAAAGGAAGAGAGAATGAATCACTTATCTTTCTTGGCTCTATTTTTTCCCCCTGTTATGAAGAGCAGTACTGGAAGGGTTGAAATCAATTCAGTATACAATTAAGGATCGCCTGTGATTCAGGGCTGGTAAATAAAATTCAGCAGTAGAAAGGGGTGAAGGAGAGAAATGCTGGGTCAGTTCTGACTTTTAAAAATGCTTTCTACTCAAAGGAGACCTATCATTAGCACCAACAACAATCCTTTACTGAGTACTTAGTTTAATGCTTTGAGTTCATCTGCAAGGTCAGTAGAACGATTTTGAATTTTTCTGCTAGCTTTATAAAAATTTATTGAGAGAAAAAGAAAACTTTGCTTTCAACTTACTCTTGCTGCCTTTACAAGGACCCTGGGCTAGCCAAACCAACACACTTCTGTCTTGATGAATCCATACATTTACAGGAAAAAATTAAGTATTGATTATGTATTATATTTTATATGTTAGTTCTGCATCAAGTTTTGACTGTGGATCTTTTTATTTACCAATGTGATTGAGAAATACATATTTTCTAATTAAGTTAGATTTAGCATTTAAAAAGAATATCATACCCATTTATAAGATTTGAAGCATGATTGTAATTGACCAAAAAACACTCACATTTTTTTTAAAAAGTTCTATTTTTGAGAGAGAGTGCTCCTTCTGATTGACTCTCCAAATACCTACAGTGGCCAGAACTGAGGCAGACCAAAGTTTAGAGTCAATAATTAAATCCATGTTTCCAATATTGGGTAGCAGGGACCAAATGCTTGAGCAAGCACCTGCTGTCTCCCAGGGTGTATGAGAACAGGAAGTCATAAATAGGAGCAAATCTGGGACTTGAACCTGGATACTTGGATATGGAATACACAAGTCTCGACTGATATTTTAATTGCTAGATCAAATAACACTCTAATTACATATCCAAGCTATTCTTTAAGAGCTCATCAGGATAGGTCTTGAGAAGAAGAGACCCCTGACAGTTTCTAGGTGCTGTGCTTACTACTACATAGGTAAATTTGACGCTGGGGACAAGGGAACAGAAATTAATCCATTTTGACTTCTTATACATTGTCCATGTCTGTAATATACTTGCTGGACTGTAATTACAAATTTGTCTGTGTAGTTTGTTTACTGCCAACCCATTCTGTGATATAATTTTCAGGGATACACTGCAGTAAAAATTGAGATTACCCAAAATCTTTTAAATGTGGAATGTGGATGGCAATACATGTCATATTGAAGGCCATCTTGCAGTTGAATGCATTTTGTGGAACATATTCAATAATTATGGTGTTGGGGTGAAATTATTTTAAACCTCTGGGATGTTAGAACTCAAAAGAGACTTTTGATTTTTTTATGGATCTACCCAGCTTCTTATTCTCTTCTGAACATTTTCTCCATATTTCCTGCTGAAGAGGTAGACTTAAGTTTAATTAACGTTACCTTTTTGGCCATAACTGGAGTAAATCTTTGTAATCATAGTTGACATTTGGCTTAAACTGAACCAGTCAAATTTTCTCATTCTCTTGTTTTCACTCAGAACTTTAGGTACTGAACTGGATGGATGAAAGTTCTACAGCTGATAAAGAAATCAATGGATCAAATAATTGTACTTCAGAAAGAAAGTCAGGGCTTAAATAGGCACCAACACATCAGGTTTCTTAGCAAATTGGAAGTTTATGTGGACCCAGGACTTAGATGGGCTGGTTTCCTGTTCCTTACCTCTGTAGATGTAATTTTCAGTCATCAGGGGCAAGCACTACCTGGATAAGTATTACACACACACACACACACACACACACACACACACACATAAAGTATTGAGAAGCTGTGCACTGTCTCGATTTCCAGAAGTTTATCCCTTTCTCCAACACAACCATTCATTCCTAAGACACTAACTAACCTTTCGTGATATGTATCTGATCATCTTTAGTGAAAGACTGATTTGTTATAATGAGTATAAGTAAGGATTAAATAATTAAGGATTTGATATTTAAAATGTTTAGCATTTTAATATCCCCCTTTGCCCTAATATAGGCTCTGGGTAAATCTAAGAAATGTGGTAAGGAAATTTTTAAAAAATCCCCCCTTGGGCACTAGTTCATGTGTGAATTATTAAAAGGTTTCTTCTGAAAAGATTAATTCTACAGAATAGGTGTGAATACATTTGTCATAGTTCTAACATTTATTTGACATTATAAAATGGTCAAGTACAGACAAAAAGATCATGATATCAGGTTGAACCACATAAAATTTCCATTTTTTGTAGGTCAGAATGGTTGAGCATTGGCAATTTCATATGCATCAACCTCATTATGCACCATAATAGTTGTTAATGGCTTTGTGTATTTCAGAGATAAGAATTTTTTTTATTGTAGAGAACTCTCTATGCCTCAGTCTAGACTAAAGTGTAAGAAAGTAACTCCAAAACAGAAGTTCATGGCAAAGGTGAAGTTGACTTTGCAAAATAAGAGAAAATATTGGAGTGTGAAGAAGCTTTTAAATGTTAAATTCCTGCACTTTAAAATCTTGAGATTGCTGAGTTTGTGATAGTTGGAATTTTCTTTTGTAAAATGCTACATTTATAGAGATGTTTTTAAAAAGATATACTCATTGATTTGAGAATCATAGTGATGGAGGAAAAGGAAGAGTCAGAGATCTTTGATTTGCTGGTGTGTTCCCCAAACGGCCACTGGAGAATCTAGCCAGGCTTGAGGAATAAGCCGTTTGGCTACCCTTTAAAAAGTGCTTAGCCTGCATGGAATCAAACTCTTATAAAAAGTTGTATCATCTTGTACAAAGTAGTGCACTAGTCATGAAATAGAATATTATTACTTTATAAAGAAGTTTTGGATACTGAGGCAAATTTAGAAAGTCAAATGGGATTGATTTGTGATGTTTTCTATTTTTTCACTTTAACATGCCCATTTATCCTTTTGATTATGTTACGAGGTAGTTGCTGTTACTTCATTATACAGATAGAGTTCACAAAGCTGAAATAACTTGGTCAGTTTTATCCAGTATTTAGAATTCTCCTGTGCAGAATAACAGAATGGAGATACATGTGAGAGTTTGTGCAGAATTGGAGATAGGGGTGGGTGTTGGCATTGCTTGGATGCTCAAATCACATATTGAAGAACCTGAGTTTGAGATGCAGCTCCGTTTCTGATTCCAGCTTCTTGCTATAGCATACTTTGAAAGACAACAGGGGCTTGCGTTCCTGGATCCTGGCTTCAGCCTGGCCCGCCCCCCGCTGTTGCAGACCTTTGGGAGAGAACTAGCAGATGCAAGGCCACAATGCCCTCTTTTCTCTTTCAGAGTAAATAAGATGAAGTAGCTACTTCACATGAGAAGAAGAGATTTTTAAAAGTAGGAATTGGCTCATGAGCTTATAAAGGCTGAGAAGTCAGTAAGTCTGTGATCTGTACATTGGAAAATCAAGAAGGTTAGGGTTAGAATTCAGACTGAGGCCTGAAAATGTGGGTGTTTGTGTAAGTCCCAGGAAGACCCACAAGTCAAGTGTACTGATATCTGAGGGCTGGAGGACGTGAGTGTCCCACCTGAGAGAGAGAGAGAGGGAGAGGAACAAACGAATTTGCTCTTCTTGCTCAGTCTACCTTCTTTAGTCAGCTTAGTGATTCAAATGTTAACCTCTTCTGAAAATAATAGACACATTCAGAAATCATGGTTTAGCAGCTATTGGAGCATCTCTTTAATCCAGACAAGTTGACACATAAAATTAACTGTTGCAACAAGTGTCTGAGAGGCAGAACTTGGATTCACATCATCATCATTATGACGTATACTATTCCTGATTACTCTAGACACCGTTGCCACACCCAATATAGAAAAAACTGTGCATTGGCAGCTCTCAAATTTAAACTAACAGTTTAAGTATGTATTATGTACATAAAAACAAGGGAGTGATAGAAAATAACATAAAAAATAGGGCCATGACAAACAGAATCAAACACTGGCCAAAAGAACAGATGTGCTAATGTTAATTAACAGCGATAGCTCCTGATATGGCTCTTCTTCAAAGCAAGAATATGCAGACTTTATACAGCACTGTCATATTGTTTAGAGTTTGGGTCAGATGGATGGCTGAAACAATGTGAAAATTGAGGAAATTAAGGCTTTTATGATCTGGGGGACAAAGGTTTAGTAGTCAGTCACTCAGTGTCTCAAACAAGATGGAATTCATTATAGTTTAAGCTCATGCAATTGCACTGACATTTTGGAACACAATTATGCTGTTTTTTCAGTTCTTTTTAAATAGTTAAAAGCAATGTGAAAACAGAAGAACAATTGACATCAAATTAGAAAATAATGTTTTTATATTTCAACTATCAGGATTTGTTAGATGAAATTATTCTCAATCCTGTATCAAGTGAGATTGGTATAATACTAGAAAATTTAGCTTACTTCAACACTATAGTCTACTAAATGGCAATCATGAACTAAATTTAACCAGAGACTACGAGATATTGTTGAATTTGTATGTGAGCTCACCTGAAAAGACAGCTAATGCCTTAGCTCCTGCTGATGTGATCTTATAAAAGTGTGGATCCAGCAGTGCTGTATCATCCAGGTTTTCAAGAATTGAAAGGAAATCTGACTTTTTGGGGGAGAGGGTTCCTGAATGTTAAAAATAAATTGAGCATTTTGGGAAAGACTGGTGGATGGGAAAGATTGGTGGATGGGACTATTGCCTGTGACTAACTTTTGGTTTGCAGCTAACAGTTGGATGTTTCTTCATCTAGTCTCCTTCCCTGTGTGTTTGGTATCCATCTGCACACCTCAGATTGCCTCATGTACCTTTGGCTGTGCCACAAATTCCAAGTTTCTTACCTGCCAAGATGCTCATCAATGAGGGCCAAGAGAAGGGCTTTTAAAGATGGACGAGCTGTTCAAACAACTTATTTATATTCCTTCTCATTTTTTCTCCTTTCCATAGTTAGGATTATGAGACTGCTCTTCACTTAACTTCCTTGAAAGTTGGTAGGTAGGGAAGAAAGTAACATGAGGTCTGGAAAAATAGAAGATCCGTTGTTTCCTTCTGTACAGTGACCTTCTGGATGATATGAATATATCAAATTATCTTCAGCTATGTATAAATTACTGATTATAGTTTAATGCTCTATTCAGCTCTGCAGCATTCATTACTCATATTCAAGAACACAAAAGATTTTTTTTTGTTTAAAACTGTAAACTACTCAGATAAATAGATACATTGCAGGAAGAATGGTGGATACCCTTATTTCATTTTTCTTTTTGTCCAGAGACAGCACTGTCATCATCACGGCATAAGACAATGCTTTCCAACTTTCCAGCTTTCTTGGTCCATGTAGAATGGTAATTTTCCATCTCTGAGGAAAACACAATGACCTGATTTTATAGTAATGTCAGGCTGTCAGAATCTGGTAAACAGGCAAGAGCAGATGCCCTGATAAGAAAACAAAAGAAAAATTTGGGAGCTGGTTACTATGTTGAAGTTTCTGGGAGACCAGTGATTTGGGGTGAGGAGGACTGATGTGCAACATGGTAAAGTGGTATGATTCTGGATCTAGCAACTATCACGATAGATTTGTGATGCACCAGGCAGCCTCTTCGTGGTGTCCTGAATGTGTCAGGGACAGTAGCTCCTTTGGTGCCCAGGTTCTGGGATGTGGCTTGAGAGTCATTCCAGGAATCCCAGTCCATGTCTGGTTTCAAGAACTAAGTCATTGAACAGCCTTTAGTAATTGTCTGGTGTTTAAGTGAGAAGCAGTGGATACTGTTTTCTCCTTCTGAATCTAAGTAACTAAGTAAGTTTTCTCCTGAATGTAAGTAAGAAAGTCTACCCTAATATCCTTAAGTTATGTAGATAACAGTTTGCTAGCAACACAGGTAAACGTAATTGTAACTTGTGCTTTTTAACGTGGAAATTTGAGAAGTTTCAGCAGCCACTGATATGCCTATAGAATATTGCATTGTTAATAGTAAGAAAATATGAGAAAGGGAAAAACAGTATTATGAATTCTATATGAGTTTAAGTAATAAAGAAAAAAGGTAGGCTGTATAAGTATATTGTTGATGTAGCTTTATGAACAAGTCAATGAATATTTTGTGAATTTACAATAGTAATTTGTTCTCTTAAATCTGTTATAAAACTGTTGATGATGTCAACATGATATTTTATGATTCATAAAAGTGTGCTGCGGAAGTGCAAACTACCCTTAATATGAAGTGAAAATTGTATCTATTCATTTTTTTTTTAAATCAGTGACTGAAATTCTTTCTAAAAACAGAATCCTCCCACTGAAGTTGAGCAGTAGTATAAGCAGTAGTAAAAGCTGCTCCGCCGAAATCTCTAAGCGAAAGCTTTTCTGGGTTGGCTTTATAGATGAGAAAATTTGGGGGAATTTCAAAGCGTACTATCTTTTCTTCTTGGATCTCATGTTGTGCATCTGCTGCTTTCCCTTCTCATTATCAAGTACAAGAACTTTACAAGTGTCTATCTGCAAATGGTACATTTAAACTGCGCTGTGATTTTTAACAAAGATTAGTGCAGGGCGTGTGTGCATCTCAGGGACGTACGGTTTATATTGGCCGGTGTCGAACACTGGAATCATTTTTCAGGTTGAAGGGAACCTGAGTTTATGATTTTTGTAAAAAAAAAAAAGATTTATTTAGAGGGGTGAGGACTGGAGAGAGAGAGAGACAGAATGAGAAAGGATGAGTTCCATCCACAATAGGAGCAGCTAGGCCGGGCAGCATCCAGGAGTCAGAGGCTTCTTTTGGGTCTCACAGGGGGGTGCAGGACACAAGTTCTCCAGCTGTCCTCTGCTGCTTTCCCAGGCATGTTAACAGGGAGCTGGACTAGAGATAAAATGAATCACAGGGATTGTGGGCACTGCTTGGAGCAGATTAACGTGCTATGCCATTGCATAGGACCGTGGGTTTCTGCATGTTTAATGCGATTCCAGAAGATGTTGATGCTTCTGGTGTGCAGGTTGCACTTTGAGTGAGAATGATCCAGACACCAACGTTTAAAACCTCAACTAGCTTCCCACTAAAATAGCAAGAATGTCTATCCAACAATGTTTTCGAACATGCTTACCCCCCAGCACTTGTTATTTTGTTTTATGTTGTTTTTGGAGGATGAGACTGTTTTCCCTAATTTGCGGTAAGTAATATACAGAGTACAAAAAAGGAGATAATGTGTAAGAGTTAACTTGATATTTTGAGATTTGATTATGGTTTATAGTCCTTGCTTATAATCTTGAGGAATAGTACTTTTTCTTTTTTTTTTTTAAGATTTATTTCTTTTTACTACAAAGTCAGATGTACAAAGAGGAGGAGAAACAGAGAGGAAGCTCTTCTGTCCGATGGTTCACTCCCCAAGTGGCCACAATGGCTGGAGCTGAGCCAATCCGAAGCCAGGAGCCTGGAGCCTCTTCCAGGTCTCCCATGCAGGTTCAGGGTGCCAAGGCTTTGTACCATCCTTGGCTGTTTCCCAGGCCACCAACAGGAAACTGGAAGGGAAGTGGAGCCGCTGGGATTAGAGCTGGCACCCATATGGGAATCCTGGCACGTTCCAGGCAAGGACTTTAACCACTATGCTATTGCGCCGGGCCCAACAGTACTTTTTCTTACTAGTTGCTGAGTTGTTTATTTAGTGGAGGGTTAAACTTTTGATTATAATGTAGATTGAAAATATTTCATTGTGTAAATTAAAAGCAAGGGAGGAGAAGAGGGTGGGGAGTATCACTCTGCTATTAAAACTGTATGTGAAATATACAAAATTTGTATATAAAAGAAAATAGAAAATAAAATGAAATAGTGATTTAAGATAAAAAAGAATTTGATTGCGTCTTCTAATTGTGAGAAATTATGTGAATGATGCATTTAGCCTAGTTCTCATGCCAACTCAACATAAATATTCATAAAAGAAGAAAATTACAGGTATTTTAAGGTTGTTATTAAAAACACTGACAAATTTTGAACTCTGGTCTAATTTGGGTTTATCTTTCTGTCCTGCAAAGCAGGATCTACTTAATAGGATTCTCTTTGGAGCTAGCCAGACTCAGATTTGAATGTTAGATCTGTATTTTGTTGTCATTGTTGTATGATCCTGGGTAAGTTTTTGTAAAAATCCCTGGCTTTGGTTTTGTCTTCTGAATCTCACAGCATTGCTGTGTAATCCAATGAACAATAGAGGTCAAGTGTTCATTTAACTAAGTGCCTGCACAAAGTAAGTCCTGACATATTGCCATTTTACTAATTACTATCTTTGAGAAAAGTAATATTTAGTTTGATTGTTATTTTCGTTAAGGAACTTGGAGCCAGTGTTGTGGCCAGCTGCTTGTGTCGCCAGAATCCCATATTGACGGCAGTCTGGCTGCTCTGCTGCCTGTCCCCTTTCTTGCTGATTTGCCTGAGGAATCAGTGGTTCCATTGATAGCCCAAGTACTTGGGACCTTGTCACCCATCTAGAAGACTTAGATGGATTTTGAGTTTCCTCTTTTAGCCCTAGCCAGTGCAGCCATTTGAGAAATAAACTAGAGTATAGACAATCTTTTCTTTAAATTTCTCCCTCTCTCATTGTAACTCTTTCAAATAAATAAATCAATCTTAAATAAAGCAGGAATTTCATGAAAAATCTGTTGAATGGGGCAGCATTGTGTTGCAGCATGTGAAGCTGCTGCTTGTTGCCTTTGTCCCTTGTAGGAGTGATTGGGATAGAGTTGTGTCTCAATTTACAAACAAGTATCCTGTTAATGCACATGAGAGGCAAGCAGCAATTGGGTTCCTGCTATGCACATGGGAGACCTAGGTAAACTTTCTGTCTCCTGGTTATAGTGTTTTGGGGACTCAACAAAAAGTTGGAAGATGTTGGAAGATAGATTTCTTCTTGCCTCCTTCCCACTCTTCCTCCCTCAGTCTGTCATGCTGCCTTCCAAATTAAAAAAAATAATAGGGCTCGGCAGCGTAGCCTAGTGGCTGGGGTCCTCGCCTTGATCCCATATGGCCGCTGGTTCTGGTCCCTGCGGCTCCACTTCCTCTCTGTCTCTCCTCCTCTCAGTATATCTGACTTTGTAATAAAAATAAAATAAATCTTAAAAAAAAAATAATAATAATAATAAAATCTATTCCTTATAACAAGTTAGTGAGATAACTCCTTGAAAACTAGTCTTTCTGTACCATTATCACATTTTCAAATAAAATGGTAATTATAGATAATAAGTACTTCATATAAAAGAAAAATTACGGATGTCAAAATTAGATCATTTTTGGGAATTATCTCATTTGGTGTTAGAATACTTGTGATTTTATGAATATATAAAAACACAAAATATGTACATCTTATCTTTATGAATATTTAGCTATGTTGCCTGAAGCCCTGTGATGAATTCTGTAAACATACAGATTAATTTTCAATCTGTCAAATGTTCTGTATTTATCCAGCATGTTAGATGCTTTCATTTCAATCTCAGAAATTCTTTTTTTATATACAATTGAGGAGGCATTTGTACATTTGTTCACATCTGTAGAATCCCTAACACTGTATTTATGTAAAATTACACTTCAGTGTAATTGCCTATGTAATTAACATTCAGGAAGAAATTATTTATTCAGGAGCACATCTCACAATTCAATTTCATTCTGTGACAAAGAAGCTTTTAAATGTTAATCTATGAAAGAAAATGGAGCAAATAATAAAGGCTGTGGATTAATACAAGAGGCAGCCTTTTACAGTGTCATATTTTCCCTCCCTGGGAATTACCTGTTTTCCTCTACTAGAGAGTCCAGGCATGTTTCAAATTCCACTGGGAAGTGTGAGGCTGAATCTTGTACTTTGTGTGTCTTAGGTAGATTCATGTCAGATGACCAAATATAAGAGCAAAATGGTTGCCAAGACATTTGTTGTCGAAGCTTTAAAAGAAACAGAATGAATGCATATAGCAGTAGTGTTAAAAATGATCCAATTGTTAGGGTACATTTTCTTGGTTTTGATTCTATAGAGATTTTCTGTTTTGGATAATAATTCTATCTTTCCCTCCTATGAGCTAGCTAGATTTTCAGGAACATACAACAGCATCTCTTGAACATCACAGAAGCAAATTACGTCTCATTCCTCATTGTGGGGATTGGTGGACACACGAGGCAGACAAAAATAATCAGAAATTGATCAGCTTTTATTTCTATTTCTTTTGTGATTGAAGAATATTGTATGGTTGTGAACCCAAAGAATCTGCTAAGGATTCAATTGAACGTATCACCCACTGGCAAATAATGTTTTAGCCATTTATGTGCTAGGAGCTCACTTTTTTCTTTAACTATATTGGGATGTAATTTGTTGGTTTGCAATTATTTGAGAAATGGGCATTTTGAGGTTTGATTATTGTTTGCTATATTTGTCTATGCTCTGAAGGTACAGTGTTTTTATTTTTTGTTACTACCTGCTTTTTTGTTGAATTCTTAACCTAATGGAATGTTAAGCCTGTAATTGTGAAGTGAGCTGAAAGCCTATTATAATTTAAAAAAAAAAAGAAAGAAGGAGGGTGATTGGGGAACATGGACAGGAGGGAATGTAATGTAGGAAGTATCTCTCTGCTCCTAAATTTGTGCTTTGAAGTACATGAAATTTTTTTTACCTTATGTACATAAACCACCTTAAAAATTATTTGAACCATGAATACATGGTAGAAAACTTACTTGTGCTGCTACACAGAGAATGTACTTATAAGCATACCTACCCAAATGTCCCTCAGGAGATTGCTCCATTTCTTTGCTCTCTTTCACAGAAAATCTCTCCAAGTACAAATTTAAATTAATTTCCACCAAGTTTCCCATTTTCTGCAGACCCATTCCACTTGGGCCAACACCTGCTGTCATTTCATTCAAGCAATTTTTCAGTTGATGTTTGCCAGTGATGTACTGACATTTCAAAATTCAACATCAGTTCTTACCTTCACCTAGATTGAGCTTTCCCACCATGCAGTTCACCTGGAACTAGTTTCTTCAGTAGTCTTCTGGGCCATCACCAATTCTGTTTCTCTCCTCCCTGACTGGCAGTTCTTGCTCAGAGTTTCTCATAAATGTTCATGGGTTGCTTCCTTGTTTATTTCAGGTATTGGATCATATGTCTCATCATAGTGAAGGCTTCCAATTTTCATTACATTTAAAATGGCACCTCACAATGGTGTGCCCTATCCACTCACTTTTCTTACCACCACAGAGCAATTACCATCCACATATATTATGCTTCACTTTCTTATTGATTGGGTGACTGGGATGGTAGGTTTAGGAAAACAAAAGATTTGTCTGGTTCTTTCTGTCTGTTCCTCCTGCCCTAGAGCAATGTTTGGTTCAGAGTAAATGATAGTTACATTTGTTAAATAGGCTAACAGGCCTATTTTCTGAAAGTAAATCAACGACACACTAGTGCACCTGTGATAAAATTCAAACTATTCATCAGAGCTTGGGAACCCTGTGTGATCTGCCCATTGCTCTCTAACTTCTTGCATTCCTCTCCCATGTTTCTACTTTGAGTTCTTCAAAGACACTACATTCATTTCTGTCTCAGGGTCATGATGCTAGTTCCTGTTCTAGAAACAGCAATTCTCTTCTATGTGGCTTACCTAGATCATGCTTATATGTTTTGCTAAGATTTATTTATTTTTATTGCAAAGTCAGATATACAGAGAGGAGGAGAGACAGAGAGGAAAATCTTCTGTCCATTGATTCACTCCCCAAGTGACCTCAATGGCCAGTGCTGTGCCAATCTGAAGCCAAGAGCCAGGAACTTCTTCCATGTCTTCTATGTGGGTTCAGGGTCCCAAAGCTTTGGGCCATCCTTGACTTTCTCAGGCCACAAGCAGGGAGCTGGATGGGAAGTGGAGCTGCTGGGATTAGAACCGGCACCCACCCATATGGGATCTAGGCACAATTAAGCTGAGGATTTTAGCTGCAAGGCCACCACGCCGGGCCCCATGCTTATATTTTAAGCATGAGCTTAACTATTACCATTTTGGACATGCCTTGCCTGGACATTGCAGGGTTTAGGCTTTCTTGTATCTATTACTACTGTAATGTTTTTGCTTCATTTATATCTGAATTCTCAGTGTATTTTTCATTCCTAAAATTGTATATAATCCACATCCCGAAAGTCTGTCTTTTAAGTATACAATTCAGTAGTTGTTAGTATATCCACAGATTGTGCAGCCATTATTAACATTTAATGACAAAATATTTTCATCACCCCAAGAGGAGATTCCACTCCCATCAGTAGTCACTTCATTTTCTTCTCCTTTCGTTTCCTAAAAAAGCATCAACCTACTTTCTATCTCTTTGGATTTGCCTGTATGGAACATTTTATAGAAATGGAATCACATTAATGTGATTGGTTTCTTTCACTCACAAAATGTTGTCCAAAATTTATCCATAATATATCATTATGTTAATATATTCCTTGGATGAGCCTAACAATTTTTGTCCATTGGTAGGCATTGGGTTGTTTTTACTTCTTTCCTCAACTATCATGATATTGTTATGGGTAATTGTATAGAAGGCTTGGTGTGGATATGTCCTTTCATTTCTTTTGTATATATGCAGTTTTAATTACATATTTATCTGCTTATTCCATAATTGTCAATATTCAGCAATAATATATTCCTTGAGGAAAGGGCTCCTAATGTATCTTCAATTTCTAGTCCTTGATATCTAGAACAATTCTTGGTATACAAGAAGAACTCAAAATAGAGCTATTTGGGCCTGGCACAATAGCCTAGCAACCTTGCATGTGCTGGAATGTCATATGGGTGCTGATTCTAATCCAGGCAGCCCCGCTTCCCATCCAGCTCCCTGCTTGTGGCCTGGGAAAGCAGTCAAGGACAGCCCAAAGACTTGGGATCCTGCACCCATGTGGGAGACCTGGAAGGAAGAGGCTCTGAGCTCCTGGCTTCGGATTGGCTCAACTCCAGCCATTGTAGCTACTTGGGGAGTGAATCAGGGGAAGGAAGATCTTCCTTTCTGTTTCTCTTCCTCTCTGTATATCTGAATGTCCAATAAAAATAAATAATAAAAAAAACAGAGCTTACCTTGGCTTCCAATGAGGTTACATTCTAATAAACTCACATTAAGTAAAAAATGCATATAATATGCCTAAACCTCACCATCAAACTGTACAAGACAGAACGAAATAGATATCGTTTATCTTCCCCTTTTGATCATGTGCCTGCCTAGCGGCTGTGGCTAACTGCATCTACCCAGAATTGTAAGAAAATACAATACCTCATACTGAAAAACATCAAATAAAAAATTAGGAATATGAATTTTATTGAATCTAGATTGCATTTGTGCATCATAAATTCAGAAAATTCTGTCATTATGTGTTTGTTGAGTAATGAAGGTTTTCAGGTAAGTTATATACATTTTGTGTTTTCCAACTCATAGTTTAATGGACAGGGCAACATCTCATAATAACCTTTTGTGTTGCAGAAACTCTGGAATTTGGATGAGAACACCTGCCTCGCCAGTTGTAATTTTTTTCTTCCTGAATGAGATATCTGGCTTCGGGTAAGTTCTTTTAGATAAAATAACCTTTTTGTTACTTGTAGAATGAAAACGTTAAAGCATGTAAGATCTTTTTTAAAGACACTCTGTTGAGAGTAGTGCATGGAATTGCGTCAGACACCATTCTTTTTATTTGACCTAAACGGTTCTTAGAGTAAGAGGGTTTTCCATGTGATTTCATTTGAAGATAACCTTGAAATGTATGCCAGTGCCTAAAAAATGACCCCCCAAAGTCGTAAGTACATTTGGAGATCAAAGATGAAGGGTCAGTGGAGTGCCAGTGAGTGATTGGCTCAGTTCTCACAATGATCATAATTAGATTGAGCCTATTTGGCTCTATAACTTGGAGTGCTGGCCTATGCTAATCTGTTAGCGACAACAAAAAGACCACAGAAAGAAGAAAATATGAGACATATCAGGTACTGAACGATTTTTGTATCTATTCACTCCTGCAAATATCAAGGACTCAATCCTTTGGCTTAAACAAGTGGCGTGATAAACACGACCTCTCCAGCAAATGAAGACATGGCAAACTTACTCTGGAAATTAAAACAGACCTTCAACAGGCAGGTAATGTGGTGCAATACTTTGTTATTCATTCAGTGAATTAGGAGCTGGCCGTTTAATTCTTTGATTATGTGAAGGTTCTTCTGGTTTCTGTATGTGAATGCATTTTGAAATTAGGGAACTCACATAACTTTGGTGTTCAGATACTAGTGTGGATTTAATTTCTATGGGGCCAAGAATTTGAGTTGTAAAGTGCTTGCTTGTTTGAAGTTTCTTTTCCTGCAGGCTAAATTTGGTCAGTTTTGGTAGAATTAGGCTTGATATATTTATATCCCTTCAGTGATTATATGCATATCCAAGGTGTTTCCCTCTCATATGCAATGGGCTATAACTAAGTAGTTTTTATAGAGTTCCAAGGTATTTTCTCGATGAATAAACAGAGTGACCCAAGAAGCCTCTGACTTTTTTGCGTAGTAGTGGATAGAGATTTATTTTCTATTGACTGTGCTGCCTGAGTAGAATAGGAGCAGTGTCAGTCCCAATCCATTAGGCTGACATCTCTTGTAATCGAAAGCCAAGCAGGTTTGTATGGTAAGGATAGTTTGTGGATTTGTGTGTGTGTTGAGGGAAGTAAGGGGGATGTGGGTAGAAAAGAAAGTGAGGAGAGAAGTTGAAAGTGTCTGATGAAACCACAGTGTGTTTAAGGAAATTGAATTCTGTCAGAAGAGGGCTCAGTTATAAGTCATCTAAATGATGTGGGTTAGAATAAACACTTGTTGCCTGGAAAAACAAGTGTCTCAGTGTTGAATGTTTCCTTTAAAGTATCATTTTGGATAATGGTTTATATCATTTTCTATGAAATAAAAAAAATGTTTTCTGTGCACATAAATGGAAAGTATAGCTATTATAAAAAAATAAAAATTATAATTGGAAAATTTGCTTTGGGGGAATATAATTGGGAAATGCCAGAAATCGAAAGGAGACAAAATGAAGAAATAACTTTCAGAGTTCAGGTTAATTGTTAACACTTCGTACAACAGTGAAAAGGCAATCGTGTAAATTGGCAGAGTTAGTCAGGCTTAAGATATTAAAGGTGGCTGTTCCCACTTCATCTCCTGCTTCTGAGAGTCTAGATGCGCAGTAAAGAATACATGCTGTGTTGCACCAAAAAATAATCCTGCAACACAAATAAAACATGTTTTAGAGGTTCTGGCTGTGCAGAATAAGGGCATCTACCCTAATATTGCGGGCAAGGGAATCAGGGAAGAAATCGAGAGTGGGTGTGAGCTAAATGGAACATTGACAGAGGGTGTAGAGTAGGACAGTGATAATCAAAGACTTCCTCGTAAAGGTAGCAGCATGCACAAATTGCTAGGTGTGAAATTACAGAGTTCTGTCTGTCATTAACTGTGTTTGTTTAGTTCATTGGAATGGAAATGGGGAGAGATGGAGAGAGATGCTCGCACAGCAATAAGCAGGGGCCAGATAATGAAGGCTTCCTGAACTAGATCAAGGAATTTTAGCTAATTAAATGGAAATAATTGAAAGAGGTAAAGAAATACTATCATGGTAAACAACAATATAAATCAAGTAGCTTGTTCTTAACAAATGTTTCCTAAAAAACAACTTTAGGGGGGTGGAGTACAAAGTAGAAAAGTGAAATAAAAAAGATCAGTACTTTCGGCTAAGATTTCAAATTTACATTCTCTCCTCCTGACTTAGCCTTTCTCTTAAGCTCGTAGCTAAATGTCCATACACTTGCCTCTAGGAACAGAGGACTCAGACGCTTATACACTAAATTATTTGAAGACCCCTAGGCTCCAGGTCACCTTAGAGGGGTTTCTGATGCATTGTAACAGGCACTAAGAGGGAATTTTATCTAAATTACCTCTTTAAAAAATTTAAAATAATGATTACATGGTTGATCAGGGTGAGAAGGATCAAGGTCTAGGAAATATTGGGTGAATTTCTTGCTTCCAAATTTGTTATTTCTTCTTCTTATTCCTGGGGGAAGGGGAGAAACAAAGGGGGATATCACTCATGACTTCTCACACATCCCAGTACCCAGGGATGAGGAACCACCACTTCATATCAACCCAGGGTCTCAATGTGTACATATTCCGAGGGTTCTGTCCAAGTGGTTTGGATAGTTTGAAATAAATGCTGCTGATTTCACTGATCCAAGGACGATGTTGTCCTCCAAATGTCCATTGGCTCCATTCACCGAGAGATTTTTGCTGTCATCATTTGTTTGGGGTAGTTGTCCAATTAGTTCTGTTCTTCTGCTACAGACTGTGTCCACCGTTCTGCTTTTTTCATTAAATAAGGCATGTTCTTGTAGTTCAGCCCAAGCATCATGGGATTCCCCTACCCCTGGGACTCACGAACTCGACACCCATCTAGTAGGCAGGCCTCAGGGCCGTGGGCAGGAGACCCAAGCCCTGTCAGATCCCCCATCCCTGGGGCTCATAAATCCATACCCACCTCACAGTTAGGTCCCAGGACCCAAGCAAGGCAACCTGAGCCCTGCTGAATTCCCCACCCCTGGGGCTCATGAAACTGGCACCTACCTAGTAGGAGGGCTCTGGGACCCGGGTCAAGAGACCCAAACCCCGCTGGATCTCTCACCCCAGGGGTTCACGAAGCCACCCCGCCCCCAGAAGATGGGCCAAGCAATCCACACTCCACCAGTTTCCCTGCCCCCAGGGGGAATCAGGGACCCATGATCTGAGCCAAGCTACCCACGCCCTGTCAGATCCCCTGTCCCAGAATTCAAGTATCCGGCCCCCTTTAGCCCAGGCTGAAATGACTGACCTCACCTGAGCTTCTCTAGTCTTACTGCACTGCTGGGTCTGGTCTAGTCTGCTCCTTGTTCCAGCTCCTGTTGGTGAGTGCTGCAACATGTCCCAACCCAGCCTGATTGCTGTCCTGGTTCTAATGTAAACTTCTTGGTGTTGTGGCTCAGTCTGGCTCCTCCTGCCCCCTGCCCTGGTGCTCAGATCTGCTAGTAGATGTTGTATACTGGTCCAGACTGGTCTAGTCCAGGGCCTGACCCACATCTATGCCAGCAGATACTGTAACCTGGCAATGTCTGGACTGCTCCTTGCCTTGTTCTTGTGCTGTCCTGCAGGGTCTGCGTCCCAATGAAGGAGTTTCCCAAGCTTCTAAGAGGAAAGTTTTTTAAACTTTTTGTAGAAAATGATAATTAAAATGTTTATTTTGATACAAAATGAAATTCATGAATAATTTCTTTCATAACACATGTCTCACATGTACTATTTGAAAATCCCTTGTATTCATGGATTTAAAAAACTTTGCAGGGCTGGCACTGTAGTGTGTCATGCCAAGCTCCACCTGCAAGCACTAGCATCTTACTTTGGCACTGGCTCTTGGTTTGGTTGCTCCACTTAGCAGCCAGCCCCCTGATTATGGGCTGGGAAAGCAGTGGAGGATGGCTGAGGTTCTTGGGCACAGGCATCTATGTGGGAGAGCCAGAAGAGATTCCTGGCTCCTGGCTCCTTGTATTGGATTGGCTCAGCTCTGGCAATTGCGGGCATTTGGGAAATGAATCAACAGATGGAAGACTTCTCTAGTGGTCTCTACTTCTCTCTGCAAAAATCTGCCTTTCAAATAAAAATAAATCTTTCAAAAAATGCACCAGTGTGAACCTACTATCTAATTCCTTTTCCACAGTTTTTTCAAGTATCCTTTTCTTTGTAGGAACAACTTGGCTAACTTAATGGGGGAAAGCATGCTGGGAGGTGTGAAGCATGCTGGGAGGGCGTGAAGCATGCTGGGAGGGGACTGAAACATGTTGATCCAAGAATGATCTATTAAAGGGAGTAACTGCCACGCTGTCCTAGCTGGTTGTTGTCATGTAGTATTCTTGCCCTGCTGTTGTTCTATCTTCTGCTTTTTAAAATATTGACAGGTTAAAGCTCCCTCTCATCTTTACCCTTGTTTCAGGATTTGCATTATTAGGTTGGTGCAATCACACAAACTATTATAAAATTTTCACTAAGAAAAAGCTAACAGTTCATAAAATTTCCATTAAAAATTGTGGTGCTGTCTGACTACTTTTGAGGGAAAACCAAACTGCTAATGAAGTAAGTTCAGGTTTGGGATCAGCATAATTTCTGCTTGACTTTTTTTTTTTTAATTTTAAAAAATTTATTTTAGTTGAGTGAATGAGTAAATTGTCTTGTAGTACAGATTGTGAAATTCTTTAAGTCACCTATTTATTCCAGGAGTCCTAGGAAAATCAAAAGTCTAAAATACAACTTCTGCTATTTTATATTAATTACTCATCATCAACATTTTGAGCACTGCCAGAGGCCTGGTTTTTTATATTTCTAAATATCTAACTTTTTCTTTTATTTTGCTCTTATTTTAAAATTTAAGGGTAATTCTTCAAAAATTTGATTCGTAACAATTATCCATATTTATGGTATATACTCTGATATATTCATATTCAACATATGAATACAATATGTAGTGGTCCAAGTAATTAGCCATTCAATCACCTTGAACATACATTTTTTTTGTTGGGAACCTTTAAAATCTCTGTTGGCAATTTTTTAGACATTGACTTGATTATTGTTGGCCACAGTTACCCTGTGGTGCAGCCCATTAGGAATTATTTCTCACATCCAGCTGTACCCCTGTATCCTTTATTGGCTCTTCTGTTCTCTACTTTAGTTATCAGCTATAGCTCCCACATTTGATATCAAGTTTATATTTCTTGCTTCTAATTAGTTTCCTTTAACATGAGGTGCTCCAGTTCCACCGATGTTATCATTAACAAAGGAATTTTGTTATCTGAAGAACTTGGGTGGTTTTCTTTACTCACCACTACTCAGGCACAATCACACAAATTCTGTCACTTGCTCCCAATGCTAAAGAATGGATTTTTTTTTCTCACCCACTGTTGTGTTGACCATTTAATCCTTGAGAACCCTGGATTTTGGGAGTGCTTGAGTTGCAGTTCTTCCTGGGTATGTCCAATCTGAAACAGCAACTTGGGAAAGATTAACTGCTACCCTGATACATTCCTTCCCAATCACATCATCAACAAATGTCATTGAATGGTGGTTTGAGGATCTTCACATGCAGTGGGAGTTCAGGGAAGGCTTATTGGGCAGCTGGTTATTTTCCTTGACTTTCTCCCTGAGTTTAGCAATGCATTTCAAGAACCTTAAATTATAACCATGTTTTTAAGGATCTGCAGAGGGAGGTCTTCAGGTATCAAGTCTGTCACATTTTTTTTTTGAACCACACACTCTTGAATCCATTAACTGTTCTACTCAGACTTGTATGGCAAATTAACCACATCACTGATGAATTCAATGGTTATGTTTGAGTTTTCCTCCCACCTAGCTGATGC
Source organism: Ochotona princeps (assembly GCF_030435755.1). NCBI lineage: Eukaryota > Metazoa > Chordata > Mammalia > Lagomorpha > Ochotonidae > Ochotona > Ochotona princeps. The sequence continues at coordinate 27,457,857 of NC_080846.1, forward strand.
GGTATTTGGCACTCTCACCCACATTTACCTTCAACCCTTATCTTACCTATTTTCTTCCAGACCACCTCTCACTTCTGTTTCACTTCTGTCTCTCATTTTGCCTGAATCTATTGTTGCCTACCCCTCTATTGCTGGGCCTTTTGGACTGTTCTATAGTAACTTTTTTTTCTGTCTTATGTATTCTTGGTGCTAACATCCACTCTTATGGCTATCACCTTTTAGTTGATGCCTCTCAACAGTTCAATTTATTCAACTTCTTTCCTGAGCTTAAACCTTCTCATTCAATTGATTATTCAATATTTCTGCTTAATGTCCCATAGACACTTAAAACATGTCCAGATATAAATATATTGCTCTATTTCCTGTTCTTTCCAACTTTTAATTTGAATTCTCAATATCACTGTTATAACAGACGGGAGTAAGAGTCAAATTTAACAGATGACAGCTAGCTCAGAATAAGCTTTGACAGCATTGAAAATGTATCTTTACACCTACCAGAATTACAAACTTAATAACGTGGCTACTATACCCATTTTTAAGTGAATAATGTCTGTTTCTTGAGTTGTGTGGTTTTGTCCCGCATCAGGTCATAAAAAACAACTGCTTGAAAATTTAAATGGAAAAAAAAAAATGCAAGCCAAGACTAAGCGGAATCACAACTTTCCTTTTTTTTTTTTTCACAGTTTTTAAGAGGAGCGCTAAATAAGCCATGGTCTACAATATTTTTTTTACCATAAGGAGGTGAAATAACATTCTATCCTGGCAAGACAGCTATAAATTGTTGCAGGTAGTAGAAAAGATGTTATTGCAAGTTGTTTGATAAATGCTGTGAGCTGATCCCTCCACAGCATCTATGTTGCAGCCGTCTGAATTGTATGTTCCTCAAGCAGTCCATGCACCTTCACTCCCTAGGGTCTTGTTCATGCTTTCCCATGCCCTTATGTAAATCAAATTTTATTCTGTTTTCAAACTCAGGTCAACTGCTGCCACCGCCTCTGAAGCGGTACTCCTCTGCATGAAAAGTAATCACCCCTTCCTTTGTGTTACCAAAGCACTGTTCTGTTTTTCTTTTGCAGATTTTTAATTCCATTTTTGAAGGCATATACATTTATCCTCTTAAAGTTTCTGAGCTTACCTTTCAGTGTTGTTAAGTATATGCAGCTTGTTGTAAAATAGTTCTCTAGAACGTTTTTGTCTCATGTAACTGAAATTATATACCTACTGAACCATATCTTCCCATTTCCTCCTTCCCCTATTTCCTGGAAATCACCATTCTACATTCTGTGATTTTTCAAGATCTATTTTATTTATTTTTTATTGGAAAGGTAGATTTATGAAGAGAAGGAGAGACAGAGAAAAAGATCTTCTGTCCACTGGTTCACTCCCCAAGTGGCCTCAACAACCTGAAATGAATCCATTTGAACCCAGGATGTCTGGAGCTTCTTCCAGGTCTCCCACACAGGGGCAGAGTCCCTAGGTCTTTGGCTGGCCTCGACTGCTTTCCCAAGCCACAACCAGGGAGCTGGATGGGAAGTGGAGCAGCTGGAACACAAACTGGCACCCATATGAGTTCCTGGTGGATACAAGTTGAGGATTTAGCCACTAAGCTATCATGACAGGCCCCTACCTTCTGTTCTTATGAGTTGGATTATTTTATGGCACATGTAAGCAATGCTATTTGCTTTTATGTGATTGACTTGCTTTATTTAGTATGTCTTCAAGGTTCACATCATAACAAATGACAGAATTTCCAAAATGATTATTTCCCATACATTTTTAAAAAGAGTTAATGTTTTAACATTTTGCTACATATACTTGCCTTGTAGATACTATACACATGCTTGCTTTTGTCTTTAAAACAGTGATATTAATATTACAAAATGTGGAACTCATGACAAATATAATGTGGGCAGGATGGATATGCTGTCAGGCACGTGGTATAATTCAGAGAAGCAATATGTGTAACTTTATACCCAGTAATATGATATTCATGGAATTTTTATACTCTATTAACTTTCACAACCAAGAGAAAACTTGATATTTGTCCTTCTGGGTCTGGCTTATTTCCTTTAGCATAATGGTGCCTGGTTCTACTGAAAGCTGAATGATTCCATTTGAAGCATAGACTACATTTCTCTTCTCCATTTGTCAGTGAACATTTAGGCTGCTTCCTCATCTCAGTTAATGTGAATAAAGCCAGAGCAAACATGGATGTGAAAATATGTTTTCAGGTCTTGTATAGGTTCCATTGGTTCTATATCCAGAAGTGAGATTGTTGTGTCATGTGGTTGCATTTTTAAGGTTTTGGAGAAACCCCATGTTTTTCCTACTGCCTACACCATTTTAAAATCCAACCACCACTACCCAAAGGATCCATTTTAAAATATGCCTTTGGTGGTGCTTGCGATTTCCTGCTCGTTTACTAGTGGCAATCCTCAAGATATGATGTGGTATCTCATTATGCCAAAAAACAGATTCTTATTGAATCCTATTTTTATGATAGTGGCTTCTATGTTGATTTCTTCACTAAACATGGGGTAGGAGCGTCGTTGTGTCTGCCTACTGTCCACTTCATAGCAGTGGGTTGATGCATATTTACTAGTTTAATTTTCATTAGTAAATAATAATTTTATTGGGTATGCCAGTGTCAGCATGTATGGAAAATATCAATTCTTTCAAATCCAAGAACAAACTATATCTTAATATTTTTCTATAGAATTCAACTGACTTATTATTGCTACAGTTACCCCATTGCTATTTCAAAATGAAGATTTTAAAGACAGAAATACCTGCCATAATTATAGTTTGGTATACAAGAGCTTTCTTTTGAAATATTGTTACGGTATAAATTAATACATACTATAACAGTACATTTACATATGTATTAGTATATAGGAGAACATATATTGCATTTAGTAAATTGCACTCAGCAACAAATGACAACTTACAATAAGTGAGAAAACTTGTTGAAACCAAGTGGAGCTGCATGATTTATTGAGCACAATAAGATGAAAATAAAACTTTTTACCTTTTCTATTTTAGTGTTGTACTCTAAGGTCCTCAACATTTTCTATTACTGCTTACCAAAGTATGTCAATAAATCTCTGCATTTTACTTGCAATGTTATTTTATTTTTCTCTTGGAAATCTGCCCCTACCTTATCCTCTGGAGGATTTTTTAAAGCTGTTTTCTTCTTTAAGTTTGCCTGCCACACCTGATGACCAGCTACAAAGTAGAAAAATGGACGGACAGCAGGGCCATTGCATATGGTGCAGTCATGTTAGCTCACATCAGAAGTGCTTATTCTGTGTGTGTGCTTTTTTTTAAAGCTCTGTCTCATCTGATGGTTGGAATCTGATTTTAGATAAACCATGAAAGCTCAGGCTCAGTAGCACAATTTAAAGTCACAGCTAAATTTCTTAAGTCTTAAATTGAACCATGTTTTGGATATTAGATGCTAATAGTAATGGGAGAAATGCAAAAAAGAGTGAAATTCAAGATAGAATTCATTAACAGAAAAGGCAGCCACTTTAATACATGGCTAAGTGTAATTCTTGTGTTTCTGAAACTGGTTATAAGAATAAAACCTGAACCAGAATGTACCAGTGTTGCCTTTTATTAGGTATGTGAGTAGCTGTACTTCATGGGAGTGAGACCGAAGGCTTTTGTCACATTACGCTTGCTCTCTTACCTTCTCGCGAGTATCCATCAAAATAGGATGTCTGGAGCCATCACCGATCTCTGCAAGCAATGAGAAGCCACATTAACATTTATAGCTGCATTAGGTTGCTTTGTGTTCTCCTGCACACTTGAGGAGCCTCTGCTTTTTTCTGCTTCCATTTGAAATTTCCCATTTGCATCCTGTCATCTCTGAGAGGGTTCTCCTGGGATCTCAAGAACAATCCCATTGATCTGCCTTGTCTCTTTGATGTCTGCAGCTTGTGAGTGACTGAGGGAAGCACTTCAACACTAGCGTTGGTGTTGATACTGTTCTGCACATTCCAGTGTCTTCTGCTGTCTCTCCACATTGCACACTTGGGCCATTAAAATAACCTGTTCTGCCTAGGATGAATCTATAAAGCCTAACTGGTTACTAATTCCGACTCAGCAGTTTCTCTGAGTGACTTGGTTCCACATAAATCCTGTCTTTCTGCCTGCTTGAGCTGGCTGCCTCTTCCTTGCATTCCTTTCTAGATTGATCTGTTTGTCTATCTCCAATCAGAGTCTCTCTCATATTTCTGCTTAACTGGGGTTGTGGTCTTAGTTTCTCAGTCAATCCTGTTCTGTTGCAGTCATTTCTTGCTATGAGATGATGGAATATTTGGGGACTAGATATAAATGAATTGTGATGAATATGATATGCAGTATTTTGCCCTCATCTTGGTAACAGGTGGCTGCTCAGCCAACTGGGGTATTCTTGAGGTCACTCTCCCAGGCCTCGCTGTGACCATATGTGCTCCGGCCCAGATGGTGACATGGCTCCCCTGAGTCCCAAATCAACTTAACAGGAGATGACAAGGCTAACCTGATTTTTGCCTAGGGTCTAATAGAGGCATGGAGTTTGTTTTATTCTCTCATTCAGGAGAAAAGAACTAGCCTTATGTGAAAAGTATGTTTACAATGTGGTTTCAAATTTGCTCACAGGAAGACTAACTTCATATGGTTAAATTAGCATTCAAACTGCCCAGGCAAGAAGATAAGTAAATTTGTTTTTCCACTGGAAAACAATGAAAATAATTTTGGGTCACCTAATGTATTAGCTCATTTATGTCATATTAATGACATCCCTTGTCAAGATCCCTGCAATGTTAAAATAGGGGGTGAACATTTATTCTGTCAATATGTCCTGGGTATAGGTTCACCTTGATGAGAAGTGGAGGTAAGTTGCTTTCACCTAAGATTAAAATGACTTTACATTCTAGAACTAACCTATTTTCAAGCAAATTATGGCTTACAAGGACAGTACATATTTGCTTAGAGATATCCCTGCATATACTGTGTGTTTTCTTTGTGCTTTTATGCACATGTTGATTGAATCCTTCATGTTGCTTGAATGCTTATTATCACCGAATTGTTGGTTAAGGAAACCACAGGAAATTGTTCCAAGACCAAGGCATAGATATTTTTTTATGCCTGAAAAGAATAAAAATAACATGGCCTTGTTTAAGAATGGTTGAGAAATTTGTGACTGCGAGGCGAACAGCATATGGATTTTTTGGTTAATTTTAAAATCTTAGCTATTTAAATTTTCAACCTTAGCATTTTAAACATGAGGTTAAAACTGCAATGATTTTAAGTTCTTGATCAATTTAAAATTATTAGACTAGATAGTATGACATTAGAAATTATATATATTCCAACATAATAACATTCATACCTGTTACATGAATGGGTGTAACTTTAGTCAGTAGCATTAAAAGTTTCTGTAACATTCTTGTCTACTGGCATGACATAATTCTGAGGGTCTCTGTTGTTTTCCTTGCCTATCCTTTGTGTTCACATGACAGCCACTGCTCATTTCTCACCTTGAAGATAAAGTTTAGTGAAGAGGAAAGAAAGATTGGGAAAGGGGAGAACAAATGAAGGACAGAAACATGGCAGAAGCAATAAAATTGTCCCAATGAGGTCCAATATTTGTGTTGAAGGATAATATTTTTTAAAAGATAAAATCATGATTCTCCTACAAATATAATCAGAACATTTATTAAATAATTTATTTGACGGATCAAACAGTGATGAAACCAGTGAGTTGTTATTCCTGGTTAAAAGGAGAAATTAGTTTACAGATATTTTGTTGCTGGACAAAATCTATTGCATTTCTGTGACATCACTGGCAGGAGACCTCTTCATTATTACAAGTTTTTTGAATACTTTTGTGAAAGACAAAGAAAAGTGGAAATAATTTATATTAGTTGAGAATTGACATCAGTTTTTTTTTTAAATTTTCATTCCTTTAAAGCAGTTCTGAAGTCATTTATAATCTTTCCTATTTTATAATCTTTCCTAAAATCCAAAAGGGATTTTGCTTCCTTCCAAAATTAATGAAGCATATACATTGTTGTTCCTTCGTCTCAGCACCCATTTCTACAGCATTCATCTTCTCCCGTGGAAAGGCAGTTCTGTGGGTCAGGTTAGTACCATGGAGGCAGGGACCCTGCCTCCCTTCTCCTTCCAGAAACATCTATAGCTGCCAGTCCAGCTCTGAATCTTCTCTTGTCCTCTTCTGCTTTCTACTCTTCATTTCTTAACTCCTCTGCCCTCTGAAAACATTTCCCATCCTCACGTTATAGGCAGAAGACAGGCAGATGTCTGTAGGTTATATCGTAATAGTGAGCTTTCCTGACTTAAAAAAAAATTTAGAAGTGGGCCAGCATTATACCACAGCTTCTTAAATCACTGCCTATATACCAGCTTCCCATGTGGGTGCCATTTTGAGTCCTGGCTGTCTGCTTCAGATTCAGTTCCCTATTAATAAGCCTGGAAATGCAGTGGAAGATAGTTCAAGTACTTGGAGCCCTATACTATGTGAAAGACCCACATGAAGTTCCAGGCCCTGGCTTTGGCCTGGTCCAACCCTGTTCATTGCATTTGGACTCCTACCACACATCATAAACAAGTTTACTCAAAATGGATCATAGACTTAAATGTAAGAAATAAATTCCTTAGAAGACAAGAATTAATATTTATGATTATGAAATAGGTAAGTTTTTTTAAAGCATTACTACAGAAAGAACAAACAATAAAACAGGAACAAAATAGAGAAATTGACCTTTATTAAAACATTGTGGCAGAAATGGTAATACTGAGAAAATGAAAACACATTCAATGGAAGAACATATTAGTAAACCATATGTTTGATAAGGAACTTGTGTTTAGAATATGTAAGATCTTTAACAACATATGTTGAGTGTTTGGTATAAAGTTTCAGACTCCACTTGAGATGCCTGTATCTAACATCAAAATACTGGGGTTCAAATCTCACCTCTTCTCCCAATTCCAACTTCTGCTAATGTGTGGTAGGAAGGCAGCCAGTGACAACTGAACTAGAAGGTCCCTGCTAACCATGTAGGAGACATGGATACAGTTCTAGGCTCTTGGCTTAGCCCTGGATAGAGGCCTTAAAGTGGATATAGAAGATTTTTTCTTTCTCTCTCTGTCTTACAAATAAATAAATAAAACATTCAGTATCTGTTACAACACAATAATACAATGACAAATCACCCAATTTAAAAATGGACAAAGTGTTCATCATTTTTCTTAAGAAGTTGTACAAGTGACTGCTAAACACATGAAAAATGTTCAGCATCATCAGTCATTAGGGAAATTTAAATTAAACCATAAGGAGATACCATTGGTATCCACTAAGTTGAATTTATAAATACGACAAACAATACCAGTGTTGGGGAAGCAAGTGTTGGTAAAGATATGAAGAAACTGTTTTCTTTGAAAATTTATAGAGATTGTAAAAATGCCATTTTGGAAAACAGTTTACAGTTATTCAGTGTTACACAGAACTGTTGCAGAATCCAGCAGTCACACCCCTAGATATATACACAAGAGAAATGAAAATATACTTCTACAAAGAACTTGTACATGAATGTTCTTAGCAACATTACTCATAATGACCAAGCAATGAATAACTCAATTACCCATTATCTATCCTGATAAACAAACTATAGTGTGTATATCTATGCAATACATGATGTGCAGTGGGATACAAGGGTACTTCAGAAGGTCATGGAAAAATTGAGCTAAAGGATATTTTATTTGGTGCAAAAAAGTTAAAATTCATGCAAACTTTTTAAAAATGACATCTTGTATGAACTGTTTGAAGACTTCCCATGTTATTTGGCAATAAGAAAAAATGAAGTAGTAATACATACTATAATATGGATAAACCTTGTAAATATTAAACTAAGTGAAATAAGATAGTTAAAAAAATGATATATCATTTATAGAAACGTCTGAACAGAAAACCCACAGAGATAGCAAATATTCTAGTGGTTGCTGAGACGAGGATAGGAGAAGTAGGGTGAGTTGAGAATGGCTTTCAGGGGGGAAGATCTCACACTCTACGTGTAGATAGGAATGAGTGTTGCACAATCCCATTAATACACTAAAAATATTTAATTGCTACTTTAAGTGGATAAATTATATGATATGTGAATTACTTCTCAGCAAAGTTGTCAAAAGGCATCATACTATTTTTAGAATGTTTTACAGTTAGCACTTCCCAAGCATTTCTCTTAAACATAATAACATTTGTTGCTATTTTCTAATAACAGATACAATTTTTAACATATTTTTGAAGACAGAGTACTGAGATTCAAAGAGATGCAGTGACTTTGGCGAGTTCACATTCACAACCCTCCTTCAGGGACAGTTGTTAGGTTCTCAAATTGAAATTTCCAACTTTTTCCATTGGACCATGTCCCTGGTTAGACTACATATACAAATGTTATATTCCAATATTGTCACTATACCTATCTCACTTGTGCTTTGATAAGGTACTTCATTTCATAAAATTCAGAAGTAAATCCTTTGTTATTATTTACATGCCAAAATTTAAAATCAGATTTGTTTAAATTTCCTTGAGACAGCTGATAGGATTACATGTGTCTGAATAAGAGAATTTTATTTTGATGCAATACACACCACATGGACCATCCAACTGTGAAATAAGGGGAGAATTTTTATATAGCTAATATTCTTGATTTTATTTATATCAATATGCAAAGTTAATATTCCAAAATTAAAAATTTTAAAAAATAAGCTGGAAGGTGAAATCAGTAACAAACTATTTTTTTAATGCTACCCCCAAAATCCTCTCCTCTACTATTCAGATATTATAAAGTACTTATTTATTTGAAATTGTTACTTATTTGAGATTTATTGTATCTTCATAGTAAGAATGAGAAATATCTTCCAATCACTGGTTTACCACCAGAATGTCTGCCAGAACTGAAGCTGGGCTTGGCTGAAGCTGAGAGCCAGGGTCTTCAGTAGCATCTCCCATGGGTGTGGCAGGGACCCAAGACGTTGAGCCATCCCCTGGTGCCTCTCAGGGTGCATGCTTTCAGTGAAGATACCAGGACTGAAGATCAAGTACTCTATTACGGGATGCAGGGATCCCAAATGATGATTTAACTCACTATGCCACAATGCCACCTTGCTTTTAAAACTTTTTTTGAGAGACGGGGAGAGAGAGAGAGACAGAGAGAGAAACATGCAAGTGAGACAATCGTTCTTAACTGCTGATTCACTCCCCAGTGCCCACAAAGGCTAGGGCTGGACTAGGCCTAAGCCAGCAGCCAGAATTCAATCCAGATACTCCATTGGAGTAGCAGCAATCCAATTACTTGAGCCATTACGGCTGTATCTAGGGGGCTACATTGGTCAGTATCCTTAGTTAGGAGCTGAGAGCAATGAAGCGATCTCAGGCTCTCTGCAGTGGAATACTCCTGTGTTAATTGCTAAACACCTGCTTTGTGATTAGCTCTTTCTGTCTTTGGTTATGGATATGTAGCCAGACTATGTATTTTTAGAGAGAGAAAAAGTCCATTTCACTCAATGTAAATAAAGAGTAAGTAAATAGCATTGATAACTTTTTTTGTGAGAAAGTGCCCAGACAGTGGCTAAGGGTTAATCTGAATAATCTGGCTCAGATTTTTTGGAGGGGATAAATAAACTCCCTGATTTTTGCTACAGATGTCTTTACTGCATTCTGAATACTGAAACACAATACTTTCTGGGATGTAAAATGAAACCATTAGTTCTCTTTGACCCTATTCCAGGATAATTTGACTAGAAATTAATAACTGTCAACAGGAGATAGTTTGCTGGCACTAAGGCAAAAATGATGCGTGGTTCTTCCTTCAGGTTACTCACATTGCACTCCACATTTTCATCTGAAGATTAACTTACTGGCTGGAGTGAGGAAATGGATTTTAATTTGCAAAACAATTACTGCTTTTTCTGAGGTCATGAATTTGGTTTTCTAGATGTTTTAAAGTGCTGCCTCACTCAATTGTTGAGTAACAAGCAAAGCTAATGACATGGTTTCAATGACTTTGTAATAAAGTGGTTGGAGTTTCACATTTTCACTAGGTCTTTGCAAAGCACTGGGAACAAATTATCCCTTGACTATAATATAAAGCCATAAAAATAAATGAAAAAAAATCAATGACTTATAATGTTTACCTAATAGTAAATATGTTGGCATTTTTGAGGAGAAAATAGAATCTGTAAGACAAAATTTACATTGTGAAATCCACAATTAACTCTATCTTTTCTTCTCTTCGCTCGCTTGTTTTAAATTCTACCCCTGGCCAAATAAACGAAAAATATATTTTTTCTTTATATATATTCCTCTGTACTGTGGGGTGATTGTCATGAGTCTCTGAATGATTTGTAGACATTGATAGAGAGGAAGAATTGTTTTCTTTTTCACTTCCCCCCCCAGCAAATTATTTCATGATTGCCATTTTCATATCAGGTGCTTACTGCGTGTGACCTAATTACTAGTAATAGAAAGTGCAAGAGTTACAGTGAACTTTGATTTGTAGTTTTTGTATACATTCCTGCCATCCCTTTCCAAAATTGTGTTCTCAGTTTCAACTGCCTTTACCACACCATCACAACAATGAGACCCTCTGAGACGCCCAGGTAGGTTCTCAGGTCATGAGGGATCCTAAGAAAGCTCTGTTCTGCATCTTCGCTGGATGATAACAGTGACACCTGTCAGTCTGGAACCTAAGCAGCTACTATTGAATATGGAAGAAAATAACAGTTGTGTTTATATGTTACTTCTGAATCTTCTACTCCAATTGCGTTTTAGTTAGAATCTGAAATTTGGATTGATTGTATCTTTAGAAAAAGTTTGAACAAGGCATAGTTGGGCTTGCATGTCTTTTCTGCTGTTGGTGGTCAATGACTTTAGTTAGGTGTCAGGTTCATTAATGTGAATCTTTTCTCCTCATTTGTAAAATTTGGATATTAAATCTGTCTCTTAGAATTTCATGGAGATTCCATTAGCCAGTATTAAACTCTGGATGAGTAGACTTCTAGCAAATGTTGACAAGCTGCACTTTCTCCTATACTCTGGTCAATAAGGACAACCGAGGAGGGATTGTCAGGTGGATATATTTTGGATTTTGTTTCATGAGACTTCCTGATTGGCAGTGCTACTAAAACATACCAGTCAGCTGACAGTGTTTGAGCATACTAAACCCATCATTTCAGTTCATACTTAGGAAATCCTTTTGGTTGAGGTAGGTCTATACTATTTAAACTCCACTTAATACAGATGAGGATCTCAGTGGGAAGGGTTCCAGTTTTTCTCCATTCAGTATGATGCTGGCATTGGGTTTTTCATATATTGCTTTGATTATGTTGTACATACCTTTTAGTGGATTATTCAGAGCACATTTTAGAGATATTTATATATGCTTGACAATTTATATTGACTGATTTGTTGCACCAGCAAAATACAGTTTTTTGTTTTGTTTTGTTTTGTTTTACATAGGAGGGAGAGAGAGAGAAAAAGATCTTCCATCTCATGATTTACTCCCCAGATGGCTTCAGTGGCTAGGGGTGTGTAAGGCTTAGGGGCAGGAGATTTCATACATGGATGGCAAAGATCCAAACACTAGACACATTACCAAGGGAACTGGAGCAATCAAAACCCACAAAAACGAACGGTCTGTTATGGGAAGCCAGTGATATAAGTGGCAGTTCAATCTGTTGTATAACAGCATCAATCTGAACAAATATAATTTCTATATTCCAACCACCACTTCCACTTACTCTAAAATTTCTTACCTAATGAATTAAAATTGCATTTATTTCACTTTAGGAAGGTTGACAGATTTTGTTATCATAAATAATTAAGATGGAAAAATTATGTAAGCTGAATTCTGGCATTTTTTTGTAGTCCTGTTAGCCATGAAAATTAAAAAGCAACCAGATGTTTGGTTCTTTTTTGGCATTTTCCAATGAAAGAATTTTAAGGTAATGCCATTTTTAAAGAAATAAGATTATAATGCAAGAGTTGCTTGGGTGGGCACTTGCAATTTTTCTCTTTCATTTTATGTAACATAAATGATTTTCTTTGAAAGAAATGCCTTGTAGTGTGCATCATTGTTTTAAGCAATTGGAAAAGATAATGTTTTTTGGCAAGATATATTAAAAGTAAAGAAATCAGAAATAAGGTGTAAGGAAATTATTCATATATATGGTATCTCTACTATTTTCCACTCAGGAAATCAACCCTTGTAATGAACTTTGATTCTTCCATTCAATTTCAGCTAGTGGACATAATGAATCAAGTTCCTCAGTAATCTCATTAGTACTAAATAGCTCTTTCTTGCCTTTGGTTTCCTAAATAACTCTCCATCCGCATCTTGGTTAAAGACTTTCCTAGTGCTCTCAGTAATTAATGGATAGTAGCATTTCTCAATGGCTTCTTAAAAAGCCAAAGATCAGTTACTCTATTTGCAAAAATTTAATGGATGTCTGACAGGATACATACAAGGAATTTCTTGCATCTGTCAATCTTTCTTTCAGTCATCAATGTGCAGTGTGTCAGCTAGCTGGTCCCTATAGCCTGAAGTAAGCCTTACTAATCTCTATTGTACCAAGAAATCGCTGCTCATCATTCCAACTTAACGGCTGATTTTTATGCTGGAAGAAGAGTGCATATACATTTAAAGTAGCAAGATCTCTGCAGATTCAACAGGATGCTAAGTAAAACAAAGATGCTTTTATTGCAGAATATAATGAAACAGAAGCATGAGAAACAAGAATTTTAAAAACATAAGCCTAAATGTCAGATTTCAGACAACTCCTCAATTTTTTTTAACCATGTTTATTGGGAAATGGTTGGAGCAAAATATGGGACTTACCTTGCAATAATATTCATATATACTCATTTGTTTCTATATATTATTAAAATAAATTTTAAGTTCTAAAATTTAATTTCCTTTGTCTTCAACAGTGAGTATATGTATGATGGTGAACCCTACAGCAATGATCAATCAGTGGCAAAAAAGTAGCTTACATTAGTAATCTGGAATTTTTATTTCATTTCTAGAATATTCATTTATTTTAATATCTATAATAATTTATTCACAGATCATGTATTTATTTTAATAGATATATAATGCTTTAGTACATATGAAAATATGCAAAAGTGAGATACAGATAGTTATAAGCATAGAAAAAAGGTAAGGTTATATTTCATATGATCATGATTTTATTTCAATGGAAATTTTAAAGCAAGTAATAGAAACTTTACAGCTTTTGTTTCCAGAATTTTATCAGTGTTGTATAAATTTAGTCAAACAAGTTTTGTTAAAATATAATTAATAGCTGTAGATGATTTATAACTCTCAACTAATGAGAATGTAATATCGTTATCATCAATTTGATACTCCTCTAGCATGAAAAAACAAATTCAATGGCCAGTTTCACACCATAGATTCATACAATGTATTCAGTGCATTTTCATAATGCTCTTTTTCATTAATCTGCTCCCCCTGTAAATAGCACCCAGTTTTGGTATATATATTAATTAAGTGGAACTAAATAGATAGTTTGGGGCAACCCAACTTCTTTCACAGTTGAGAAGGCTGGACATTTGAGATCAAGGAGCTAGTCAAGTTGTTTTCTTCTGGAGTCTTCAAGGGGAATGTGTTCTAGACCTCTGTAAGTAGCTTCTAGTGAGATCAGAACATCGTTGGTATTCATTTGCTTATAGCTGCATAATCCAATCTTTTCTTGACTCTTTCTCAAATCTGCCTTTGCATTTTTCTGTCAGTGGATTCAAGGACCATATCAAATCCAGGATGATCTCATTTTGAGATATTTAATATCATTTTACCTGCAAAGACTCCCTTTCCAAATAAAGTCAAAGTCATAGACTTGGCCCAGACTTGGACTTATCTATTTGAAGGTCACTATTTGATTACTTTATCACTTTAAACTCCAGTTCTATGAATTTGTTCTAGTCTAACCAACATTTCCCTAGCATCAGAGAAATCAATGGTAAAGTACATTTTCATAAAGTCAAATGAATTAAATTCAAAGAACGATCTCTTAGACTGAGATTAGTTATTCCTAGTTTTTTGTTAAAATGTGATAGTAGTAGTAAATAGCAATTGTTTTTCAGCATTTGTGAATTTTTCTTGGCTCATTTTGGTAAAGATTCTATAAATGTGGGAAAAAAAGATTCTATAAATGTAATGAAGTTCCTAAACAGATTTTTCTACATGTTAATTAGAACTTTTATTTACTAATGGCTAAAACCCCAACTGTGACTGGTCATCTACATGCTGGGAGGAAGCTCTGGAATCATTCACCTGATACATATTTTTAAAATGTTTGTTGCATGCCTGTCACTGTCCTGCTGTAAGTAGTGCCGCACATGGCGTTATTCTGACAAAGTCCACATTGTGATTCACACATTTGAAACTGATCGTCAAAAAATGGAATCTTCTCTACAGCTAGTCATCATTTTCATTGGTGGATTCCAATGGTTGTAACCTGGATTATATACTTTCCCACTTTTGAACCAATCACTGTCCCAACTTGGGGCACAGATCCAGCTTTGAGGCCAACAGAGTAGGCATCTTGCTAGAGGGGAGAACTGCACAGATCAAGAGATAACATGCCTATGGGTCTGTCTACTGAACATCATTAGAAGTGATTGTGAAAATGCTGTTTTTGTGTTCTACAAACTTGTATTATCCAGTCTCAGGCCTTCACTATTAGCACAGTGTCCTTGTGTTCATCTTGGTATTGATTTCATGCTTTCATTCACTATGGATTTCTTGAGATGTTGCTCTTGAGGATGAAAGTATGGAGTCCTGTCCCTTCCCACAAATACCTATGACTTACTGACAAAACAATTTTAAATATTTAATTAAATTGTAACATAACTGCCTTGATGGAGGCCTTGGAAAAGTACTGTTTGCAAAGATGAAGTTACCCACCATATCTGTAATAGCTTAAGATTCACAAATGAAAAGTAAGGTATGGACTGCAACCTTCAAGAGGAGATCTAAAATGGAATGTGAAAAGGTATGGGATAGGGTGCCTCGTGGAATGAATAAATGAGTAAAGCTTCCACCGGTGATGTCTGTATGTCGTATGAGCAGTGGTTTGTGTCCAGGCTGCTCCACTTCCAATAGTTCCCTGCTAACAACCTGTAAGGATCAGTAGATGACTCAGTGTTTTGGTATCTGTCACCCTTGTGGGAGACCTGGAAGAAGCTTCTGGCTTCAATCTATACTGACCTAGTTGCCATTTGGGGAGTGAACTAGCAGATGGAAGATCTCTCTGAACTCTGCCCTGCAAATCAGCCAATCAATCAATCAATCAATCAATTTTTAATTGGAAAAGAATTAGTGTAGTTGTAATTAGTTGTAGAAGATAGAAGTATCTACTTGGAAACAAAGTTCACCCAGTTAATTTATGATACTATACTAAAAAACTGTTAAGATTATTTAGAGTTTAGTAGGATAGCCATAAATGGACAATACTTTTGTAATTTGCCATTTAGGCCATTATGTATGCATGTGTTTACAGAGAGGATAATGGAATTCTAATAGCTCTAGCCACAGAAATAGAAAACTCATGAGAATAAATTTACTGGGAAAACTCAAGTAGGTGAAGAAACAAATCCAAGAGTTAAAGAATAATATGAAAGAAGGCTTAAATATATATAGAGATACAAGAAGTTCCTTGGGACATCTTAATAAATAAAACAAGCTAATCCATTTAAAACAGAGTTAAATGAAATTTCTTTAATTATTTATCTTTGTTTCTAAATTAATTCAGAGGACTAAAAACAGCATCGTGAAAAAGGTAAGTCAGGGGCCCAACACAATTGCTTAAATACTTAAATAATTAAATCCTTACCTTGCAAAAGTCAGGTTCCCTTATGGTCACTGGTTCATGTTCTGGCTGCTCCATTTCCCATCCAGATCTCTGCTTATGGTCTGAGAAATCAGCAGAGGATTCCCCAAAACCTTGGGATCCTGCACCCACATAGGAAACCCAAAAGAAGCATCTGGCTCCTGGCTTTGGATTGGCTCAGCTCTAGCTGTTGCAGCTATTTGGGGAAAGAACCAGTGGATGGAAAATCTTTCTATTTCTGCTTCTCTGCATTAAATCTGATCTGTCTTTCCAATACAAATAAGTAAGCATTTAGAAAAAGAAAAAGAAACGTAGGTAATTCAGGATAGGAATTATCCTTCCTTCTGTTAAAATCAGAAAATAAAAAGAGATTGTACAATATATTGAACTGGAGCTGAAGCTGATGATCGCATCATGGAGACAATACCTCCAGAGGACATTCTGGTTTTATCATACAAGTTTGGCAACCTGAACTTGATAGAAACCGGGATATTCTGATAGGTGAAACTTCTTTACAACTGATTCAAAAGCTCAAGCCACACCAAGCAATTGGAGTGGAACATGCTTTAGCATTATTGTTCAAGGATTAGTTTGAATATTGAGTTTTTATCCTTGCCCTTATTATATTATGGCTGTGTCTAGTTGACACTGAATATTTCTTTGATGTTTATAAAAAAGGGATGAATATTTATTTTTATATATTTTATTTTCGTTTTACTTAAAAGGCAGAAAAAGAGAAAAACAGATCTTCCATGACTTGATTCACCAAATGTTTAAAATAACTAAGGGTGGACCAAGCCGAAGCATGAGCTGGGAATCCAACTCTAGCTTTCTGGAACTTGGTGGTAGGGAACTCAAGTATTTGAGCTATCATCTGATGCTTCCTCGGATTGCATAGCAGGAACTTCTAAAAGAAGTGAATGAGTCAGGGCTGAAATCAGAAGCTCCAATATGGGATCTGAATATCTGAAACAGAAACTTAACCACTAAAATGAAAACCCACCCTGTGATGAATGATTTCTAATCTCAAAGCACAGACTTACTAACTTCTTAGACTTAATTTCTCCTTTCTCTCTCTCAATTAGTATATTCAACAATATAAACAATAAGGTAGAGATAAAAAGTCCTTATTTTCTAAAATAATAGACTTCAAATATATTCAGTGAATTGCCTTTTTCACACCTTACTTTTAATGTGGGTATATTCATTGATTTCTAGTCCCTTCCAGGTATGCAAAATTCAGCATAGAATTCTGTCTCATATCCAGCTCAAAGTAATACCTATCTGCTAACTTGTCCTTGGCTAGGTACAGATCTTAGGGAAGGAGATAAAATCTGTCATTATCTCTCTTCTTTTTTCTGAACTACTGGATTCATTGAGGTGTTGAGGTGAACAAGTAGGAGGAATTATAGGAAATGTTTCCAACATAAATCACTCTGCAGTGACCCTCTCTTCATGTCAACGGGTTCTGTGCAAGAGGCATGCAAATCCTGCCTCAGTTGTAAGATGTATATGTTTATTCTTAAGGAGCCCCATGAGAGAATTATCCTTGTGTCATACCTGAAATGTTCCTGCAAGACCACTTCCTGGTCCTGTCAACTGTGGGCTTCCTTGTCTGTTAAGCAGCTTCTGACGTTCATCCTCCTACAAAACTCCAGGGTCCTTAAATTCTTCAAATGGTAGGGGCGCAGCTTCGTTCACTGACCTGTATCTGCTATCCCTCCATCTTTATCCCAATTTCTTTATCCATGTCATCCTGGATTTGGCATATAAATCAACTAATATATGCTGGATATTCAATCATGAAGTGATGTGCTGGTCTGTTTTCCTTGCAAGCATTCCCCATCCACACAAGTGTCCTTCAACTCTATTACACTCCGTGCTTGCTTTGGATAACAAATACTTCATATTGCTTCCTTTTTGTATCATGCAATAAAATTCAGAGATGATAAAAATACCATAAAAGGGCACATTTTCATTTAAAAAGAACATCATTTAAAGAGGATGGTATATTGCTCTAACTACTAAATAAAGGAAAAAGAATTCAGTTTACAATAAAAAACATGCAGTACATATTAATATGTAAGCGCTCTGAAATGATTTCATTAGAAAACATAATGAAATAGTTGCTTGAGGCTACTTACGATGAATACTTAGATTTAAAATAACAATAACAACAAAAAGCCGGAAGCCATTCTGTAAATAGGAAGGACAATTAAAGGGAGAGGAGTGGGTGGGCACTAATTAAACCTAGTGGAATGATAAGCTATAATAACCTGCCCTATAGGTAAATGATAAAAGAAAAGGGAAAGAACCTTAATCAAAGTAGGTATCACAAGCCACAGCAAGTTACAAACTGTCAAAATGGGAAAAATTAAGAATTACCAATGAGTTCATCTTATTTGTAAATTTAATATGAAAATTATTTCTATCTTATAACATGCTAGCTTATGTCGATAACAGAAAATAACATTTCTTCCTATTATAAAAAATATATACTGTTCAGCTCAGTGTGTGTATTGGAAAGTATGGCAGATACACTAAAATTATGGAGGTGTGAAAAAGCTTCTATTTGGTGGAATTCTGTCATGCAAAGCAGGATATCTAGTATTCCTAATTCTTTCCCAGCAAGTAGTGATGGTGCCCGTCCCACTTGACCACAACTGTGAAACTTCAGAATTTCTGAAATGGGGCTGGCATTGTGGCCTAGCAGGTTAAGCCATCACCTGTGATGCTAGTGTCCCATTTGGGCGCCAGTTTGAGTCCCAGCTCTACTTCATTCAGTTCTCTGCTAATGTACCTGGGAATACAGTGAAAAATGACACAAGTCCTTGGGCTGTTGTACTCACTTGAGAGACCTGGATGAATCTCCGGTCTAATGGCAGCCTGTCTCAGTGTGGGCAGTACAGCCATTTGGGGAATGAATCAGCTGATGGGAGATTGCTCTCTCTCACTCTTCCTCTAGCTCTCTGTAACTCTGCCCTTCACATAAATAAAACAGTTGTCAAAATGTACTAGGGTGATTCCACCCTTTTCAGAAACAATATCTTATTGCTTAATTAAATTGGATCATTTCTTTGGCACACTCTTGTAAGAACTGCTTTTATTTAGTTAAATGAATTAAACCACTATGCTGCTAGTTTATTCTGAAACTTCACACTGTATTTTAAACAAATGTGATATTGAAGATCCCATTCACATCACATATGTCCTCTAGGTGTAATTAGTTGGGTATCTGCCCGTGATTTTTTTGTGTGTTGGGCACATAAAAACAGAGTTAATTTGCTGACCTGTGTCCAGCTGTAGACATTAATTGTATGTACTAAATTCACTCTTGTTTTAATTGTAGTCTTTATCCTCCTTTCTCATTTGTTTCTATTATTTCATAAACAAGCACAAAACTGACACAATATTATTTTTTTCCCCTCTTAGAACAAAATAACTCCACGCTTTCACTTTTACAACTGCAGACTGAATGCCTGCTGTACTTTACACTCCTTCCTGGATCATAATCCTTAAGGATGGAAAGCCAATAAAAATCTGTGGATTTTTTTTTTAATTTGAAGATCAGAATTACAGAGAGAGGGAGAAAAACAGAGAGGGTCTTTCATGCACTGGCTCACTTCACAAAAGGTCACAATGGCCAGGACTATGCTGGCTGAAGGAACTCCATCCAGGTTTCCCATGTCAGTGACAGGGACCCAACCACTTGGTCCATCTTCTGCTGTTTTTTTCCCCAGATGATTAACAGAGAGACAGATGGGAACTGGGGCAGCTGGGACATGAACCCATCCCCATATATGATGCTTGTGTCATAGGCAGTCATTAGACCTGCTAGACCTCAGTGCTAAGCCCAAGACCTTGGACCCCTTCAGATGATGCCCATCCAACAAAGGCCCCTGCAAACGGGGCCAGGATACATGACTACCTAGGATGATAGATTGGCCAATATCAGATCATATTCCTTTATTCTATATCACCGACTAGATTTTCATAACTGCAAAACACAATTTTTTACTTGAAGTATGGTTCTGAGAGTATCACGCCACATGGTTTTCCAGTGGAGCGTGATGGGGAGAGACTACTTTTTAACTCCGGTAGGAGGTTCTGTGTCCTTAGAGAAGAGAGGGGCTCTCTGTAGTCATTCATTCTATACATGGTTCCCCTGGGTTGCCATCATACCCTGTTTAGATAAGACACAATCAGCAAGTAACCCTTCAGCAACAGCAAAATTAACTAGTAGGGTTTAGCTTCACATAGCATTTTGCATCATGTATCTCTTTTAACCATCCTTAAAGTATTAAGGTGAGCTGTTAACATTCTCAGTGGTAGGATTATTAGTCATATCTTTAAATTTGTTAAGTCATTCCTTTGCTTCTCCTTTTCAGGATCCTCATTAGGAAACCCCACGTTTCACATTTAATTATGTTTGTTCTATTTTATTTAATAATACTAGGTGCAAATAGTTTCAGCTTTATTTTTGTTAATACAGCACAAACCTCATTTACATCAAATGTGGTAAACTTTCTAGTACTTGAAGCATTATTGAATCCTGATTTTGCAAGAAGTTCTTCAAATACAACACTTACTATCAAATAATAACATAATAGTATGCTGTCATGTCCTAAAATGATGCAATTGACCAGCTGTCAGGAAATGTTCTCTGAAAATTTCTTTCAGTGATCATGCTGAATTACTTTGTCGCCTGTAGTTAGGGATGTGGTATTAACTCTTGATGAAGTTAATTGACTCAGGTAGGGAATGAATGTACAATCCTAGCCTCCTATACAGTATATCCTCTAACTGAGTGAGTTGTTTGAATTGTTCTTATTGCTGTTACATGTAAGAATGTATTGCTTATTAAAAGCCTGATGTTTTCTACTTTCTACATATAATTAATTCCTCTACAACTGTCCTTAAAGTTAGAAAAAATTGTATGGAAAGAGAAATCTGGGAAATAGTAATAGGTAGCAGAATGAAGTGTCTGTTGGCTTTAAAGTCAGACACTGAAATCTATTGATTATATTGGTTTTCTTGTGCAAAATGTGAGTTATAAAGCAATCAATGTATTAATGTAGGACAAATCACTTGTATTTCTTTTTTATTCTATTTGTAAGTAGTGCAATAATCTCCTATATAGGTTGGTTGAGTGGAGATCGGTTATTGTTTAACAAACAACACAAGAACCAGGAAAGTAAACACTTACATTAGTAATGCTAAAGTTTGAAACTTGGTTGTTTGACTGTCTATTATGATGGGCTTTGAGGGGGAAAGGAAGGCTAAGTGATCATACTCTCATAACCAGGGGGTGGAGAAATGAAGGTTTGACTTTGCAGGAAGTAGGCCAATTACTCAGAAAAGATGAAACTATGGGTTGATTCTTCTTTCGAGTAGTAGAGATCAGGATTTCACCAGAAGTAGAGTCCCAAACATGCCATAACCCCAAAATAATGTGTGTGTGTGTGTGTGTGTGTGTGTGAGAGAGAGAGAGAGAGAGAGAGAGAGAGAGAGAGAGAGAGAAAGAGAGAGAGAAAGAGAGATACAAGTTAGGGAGGGATGTGCTCTAAATCTATGGGTAGTGGATAAGTGGGTTGTAATGTTACAGATGCACCTGCTGAGCAGTCCATCTTTGCCTGAAAAGTCTCCCCCTCATTTCCTCAAGATTTCACAAGCTTGGGGATAATCCTGAAACATGCAGAAGCTTTTAAAATAACAGGCACTGCTGACCATGGCCAGTTTGAATCCAGAAGTAAATTTGATTTGAAATAATAAGGAGAAGCAGTATTTTTAGCACTATCTGTGTGAGAAGAAACTGATTATATTAGCATGCACAGCCTCCCTAGTTCACTCCTGAGAGTCTCTGAAGGTATTAGTGTTACTCCTTGTTGTTCAAAGCCTCATTTCTTTTAAAAATCCTATAATAACAAGAGTGAGGGAACAATATTTTTTATTTTGTGGAAAACTTGAAATAGGGCCAATTTAGTTTAACCGCAGTGTATTTGAATCGGCAAATAATTATATTAATAAGTATATTCTCTCAGCAAAGTAGAAATCACTACTGATTAATTCAAGTCATAATCTTTAACTTATCATGTAGAATAAACAGACTGTAAGCCTCATTGCTGATTTGTGAATTTCCAGAGGCCAAGTAGTAATTATTTGACTTACTGTCATGAAGACTGAACTAAAGTGACAAAAAGAATCATCATTTAAATATGCTGAGGCTGGGATAATTGAATATGTCATGGAGTGATATTAATTATTTAAACGGTTCTAAAATGAGCAACAGGAAAACTCAGCCTTTGATTGGATTAACACCGAATCTAGAAACTACAGATGTTTCTTATGGTTCTACCAGGGAAAAATTAGCTAAAATGGTGAGAATAGTACCAAAGACTAATGATAACATCAATAAGCTATTTGAACTCAATAGGCTAAAAATGAATACATGCAACATAGCAATTAAGCACATTTGGTTTAAATAAAGCACCCTTAGCTGCCAGGAAAATTACTCGCTACACTTATGCTTCCATTGGGAAATATTTCTTGGGATTGGGGCAATGAAAGCATTTCAAAAACAGTGGGAAAATAAACAAGTTGAAAATACTTTGGAAAAAAAGAAAGAAAAAAGTTCCCCTAGCTATTATTACCTTAAATTTGTAGTAAAATAGCAGAATGGATATTAAGACAAAACATATTATATATGCATCTGGAGGATCGTGAGCTTGTGTGATGAATAGCACGGGCTAATGCAGAACAGATTGTGCCAGACATATGAAGTTGCATTCCTTTGATCAAATTACAAAGGGGATGAAAGGAATTTAGTAGATGTAATGTGTGTGGACTTTACTAAATCATTTGCTTTATGCTTTATGAAATTTTGCTTAATATTTAAAGTTGGCTTAACTATTTATACTCACACATAGTCTGAAATAAACTTTTAAATCAAAAAGGGAGATGAGATGTAGTAGCAATATATGAGCTGGGAACCAGGGGTTAGAAAGCTCCCAAAGGGGCATTGAAGGAACTATTGGTCTCTAAAGATAATGAAAACTGCTAAAAGAGTAGTCAGGTGGGGTGTTAATGCAATATTCCAGAATAGAAAAAAAACACATCTCAAATATAATAGCTCAGCAGAGCAGATGGATATTTTTGCAGTATAGGAAGAGACACAAATATTGTCAGCTTGCAAGGAGGTGCTTGCAGGGTCTTAGGCTGCCACTGGAGATTTCTTTTGCTGATTTCAAAATCTCAGAGCTTTGTTCCTAGACAATCTTGAGATCAAATGTTATGTACTAGAAACCATTGTGTCTGTGAGGGGAAAAAGCAGGGCCATAGGTCCAAAAGAGTGTAGGAACATTACAGATACACAATTGTATGCCCATCTAGATTTTTGGCCTTTAATGCTGGTCTTAGTTTTCGCATCACTAATAACCATACCATTAACATGGTGTTAGCATTAGTATCCTCAACAGTCTTATTACCCCTAATGTGACAAGAAAATGGCAGTTTCATCAGTTGCTTCCAATATTTGTTTTTAAGTTTGTTGTTTGTTTGTTTATTAATTTGAAAGGCAGGATGACAAAGAGATTGAGAGATCTTCCAGCTATTGGTTCATTCACTCTCTAAGTGGCTGCAATGGCCCCTCCTGGGCCAGGTCAAAGGTAGGAGCCCAGAACTCCATCTGGGTGTACTGCAAGGGGAGGGGATCTGCGTGCTTAGCAGCTTGCCCTTGGCATGTTAGAAGGGTGTTGGATTGGAAACAAGCAGCTGTTACGTAAACTAGCTCTTACTTTTGGAATGTTAGACTCACAAATGGTGGTGTAACCAACTGCAAGATATTAAGACAAAACACTCACTTTTGCTTCTTATATGAATACATTGGTAACCCATCCTGATATAACCAATAATTATATGTGTTTTGCTAAAGTGCATTTTTAAATCTATCAACCAACACAATGTCCAAACCTGCATAAAGAAGTAAATTTTCAACCTGATGTCCAAAATACATGTCATTAAAGGCAATTTGCTGTCATTTTCAAGAATTTTAACTAGCTACTAAGTTCATACGGTGGTACAGTGTGCTGGTGTTACAGCAATTTCTAGAGCTTTCCACTGGAGCTCTAAACTGACTTAAGAATTCCCTGACTGATTGCAGAAACTGCAGAACACCCTAACAGAAACATTCATTGACTTTATAGGGGGGTAGAGGAATACATTTTTCCTTGTCTCACCTAATCATGAAATTCCACACTCCACCCCCTCTATACACTCACTCATAAATATGGTTTGTGCCTTATAAATTATCAAATTTTATAAACCAGGAAATAATTTGTAAAAGATATGGAGCTCTTTCTGTGCAGTAGCATAAAGCTCTTCTTAAGGCAAACAAACTGTTACTATGAATCATGATTCTGTTTTCATCACTCTATAGAAACATAATTGAAAAATAACACATCAGGGTTATTTTAGGATAAGGAATGAGCATAAACTGTGAAAAGGAAATGAGTAACAGAGATGATATTGTTATTTTTCGAGTTTGGACATTTATCAACACTTAGAAATCAGAACTATGTGATACTCACTGAATTAATTCACATCCTAGACAGAAATTCAACTGATTAAGATTTATAACTCTCATTGGAGAAAAAACTAAAAGTATGTAAAACATGTCATATGACAACTCAGGACACATACTCAAATTTAAGAGAAAGACATCGACATATATACAACTAAATAAAGTATTTTATATTCCCTTGGTCATTGAGATGGCTGTAACAACTAAACCAGGTTGTCTTGGGTTCTAGTTCTGTATTTAATTTTTCTGAAATTACACTGTATAATGTGTGCAAAATATCATGGACTATTGATAAAATTTACTTATTCAAGAAATTCCTGTAACCCATCTATTTTTTTTGAAGGATTTTAGATTAGAAGAAAGTTCTGTGGTACACAGCTTTGGAAATACAACTCATTAAGTTCCCAGCCAGAATTTAGTGTGGCCCAGGAGGCCATTTCTGCCTTTTCTACTTTTGTCTTATAGAAGATGAAAATGATATACTAGTGAGAAAGAGGACCATTATTTCGTGTTATTGTCAGTACTTCTTTGATGATATTCTCAATGTATTTCTCTGACAAATAAGAAACACGGAGCCTCAGCATAAAATTTCATAGTTTGTGAGTCAATAGGACAAGAACATGTACAATAATGCAGCAGCATTTAGACAAAGGAAAACACTGCTGTTGTTTCTAACTGCTTGGCAAAGATATTTTCCTTTACACATTTTTAAGATTCCATGTTGGAGATTTTTTTTTTGTAGCAGTGCAATACTTGTTTTGTTTTGTCACCTAATTTTTCAATCACCTACTTCTAGCTGATAATATAAGAAATGAGTAATATCCCAAGTGTATACTCAATTCCGTATATGTATTACCAGTGGTAGGAAGTACTTGCAAATGATAATAGCAGACCATTGCTCTAACTTGAGGTAATTTATTTTTTAGTTGTGATATGACCAGACTGCAGCAGACTTATGAATCAAGAAAATACTAAATCTCACTGTAAAGTTTGTTGATGGGATAGAATATATTTCAAACATATTTTAGTGTAAGTGAATAAAATAATTATTTTTTTCTGTGATATTGAGACAATACTTAACTTTAGAATAAGGCCTTGTCATTTTTATGTTCACAGCTTTGTAAAAAAGATGTTGTCTTCTTAGAAGCATCATGTTTTCAAAGATGTGAGTTTTAAATCAACAATTGTTACACCTCGAACAAGTGATGAATTTTTCCTGATTTATAGCAATCATTCTTTTTGTTTCATTTTTCAGTCAAGCAGGAAAATTAAGATTAGTTTCATGTAAAAGAATATACATTGTGGCTTAGTGTTTCATATAATCCACATCTCTTGCCCTTTGAATTAAGTTGCTATATAAATGAATGCAATCTGAGAGTTCTTCTTGATTAATAACAAACTTATTGTTAGCAAATACAGGATAGGGAACAAATTGCTTATGTAAAAATAAAAACAGAAGAAAATAAACAATGAAATGATTTTTATGATATTCATTGCTTGAATTATACTGCTACAACAACAGAAAATCAAAGACTAAAGCAATGTGTGGTGATAGAGTGGAGAAATTTGTAGTATTGTTTCTGTTGATGCTCCTTTTTTTAAGATTTATTTATTTTTATTAGATAATATACAGATAAGGAAAGACAGATCTGTCCAAGTATTCACTCCCCCACGTGACCACAACAGCCTGTGCTGCGCCGATCTGGAGCCACCAGGATTAGAACCTGCGCCCATATGGGAATCACATTCAAGGCGAGGACTTTTGCAGCTAGGCTACCACACAGTGGTCCTGTTGATGCTCTTTTAAAGACTAACAAGTCGATTAGAGAAGGGTACATTTTGGTGAATCCAGGTTAACAGTACTTCAGCATTAAAACTCACCTCTCCTGTAAAAATAATCTTGCACTTAAATCTTTTGCCCAGATGAAGGACAATGTCCTTTCATTGCAGTGCATTGATTATGGTACTGAATGCTTTCTGTGTCACATCAGCTATCATGCTGATAACTGCGAAGCTAGATTGCTGCTAGCATCTTTATAGATGCGGAGATGGAAGCCCAGTGACTAGTGCAACATTTCCAGTCCACACGCAGGCCTTTTAAAAATATGTATGTATATATCATTCTTATTTTCTGTTTTATGGTTTTGCAGGCATAGAGCTTCCTCCCTCTCCCCCCATACTCAGGCCTTATGAGTTCAACTTGTGGCATTCTCTCACTATGTGACAGTGATTCCTGATTATGGAGAAATCTGTCTTCTGAAGTCTGTGGCACCCCATGGCAGAAGCAACAAACATGGAAATCTTTTTGGGTCAGGGGGTTTGTCTTATTTATGCAGTGTATACTATTACCGAGGCTACTTTGTGTCATACAGTGTCCAAAGTACTTAACTGGGTAAGATAGATATTATCACTCCATTTTATGGAAGTGAAAACAGGCATGGCATCTAACTTGTGCAAGAAAACACAGCAACCTGTAGATATCCTGCTTCCAGCTGTGGATCAGACAACTTTCACTGACACTGAAGGTTAGTCTCAGTGAGCAGCACTTGGGTTTTTCTGAGGGACGTGTGCCAGGGAGACCCACTCTCATGTCCAAACTGCACACACACGGCTTCATCACAAGGTATCTACTCACACACCGTGAGCCAACGCAAGTTAGGCCAACAATGTCATTGGTGACGCAGGACGTTTATTCTTCTAGTGAGGCAAGACAGGAATGAATATCTTGTAAATAGCAATTGGAAGTATCATTCTCTATCCTGGGCTACCACTGTTATGTAAAACAAAATGGAGTCTGGATCTGAGAGTTAGCCAAGTATACAAAACCAGTTAGGTCACACAAGTTCAACCTAACCTAAGCTGACTTTTGAATCCAAGTGAAATGTACTTGCTGTTACTAGCTTTGATCATCATAACAAATGAAACTTTGAAAGTCAAAACTTAAGCTACTTTCCAAAAACGATCTAAGATGATAACTTTTGACCAATTCTTTGCAACGTAGGTCTTACTACAAAACAAACAAGCACGTACATTGTAAAGGTGAAATAACTCCGTTGTCAGCACATAAACTAATTTATAATCATGCAATCATGTGATTCATTGATTCTTCCCATTTTGATTTGTTTTCTTCTGGATCATGTTCTATATTCTCTGCATGACAATAGTTTAATAACTTTAATCTTACTTTATTTCTGATACTTCCTTAATCTGACTTTAGTTTTGGCACTCTTAAATCAGTTTTAGGACCAAGGGTTACATAATAATTAAGACTAGTCCTACTGATTTAGGTGTCCTAATACGTCACTGCTTCACCTACTACCAGTTGATATCTTTTGGTAATGGCCTTTGGGCAGTGTTGCACATGCTTATTCACAGACTCAACCAAATGCGAATGTGTCTTACTTTAACTTCTTCTGAAGTCTGGA
This sequence comes from Ochotona princeps, assembly GCF_030435755.1. NCBI lineage: Eukaryota > Metazoa > Chordata > Mammalia > Lagomorpha > Ochotonidae > Ochotona > Ochotona princeps. The sequence goes on from NC_080846.1 coordinate 27,485,775, forward strand.
GAGACCTCTCGTTCGTCCGGTGGACACAGGACAATGATGCATTGGCTGTATGCTACCTCTGCACATTCTGCCAGCTGGAACACAGACACATGGTCCCTCACATCTCCAAGACAGACTAGGCAATGAAATAGAGCTCTCGGTTCTGAAAGGACACACGGATTTCATGAAAACATCTAGTCTGTCTTTATCAAATACTTTTGAAAAATCAAAGGCATTCAGAAGTGTAGAGAACAAAGCAGGAGTAGTTGAGCTTGTGTATTGTCTTGCTATAGTATAACCCAAAGCAGAAAGACATGTTTTTAGCCTGTTTCTAAAATGAAGATAAAAATCTTTTTATTTTTTTTATTGGAAAGTCAGTTATACAGAGAGGAGAAACTTCCATCCGCTGGTTCACTCCCTAAGCTGCAAGCTGCCTGCACCAATCCGAAGCCAGGAGCCAGTAGCCTCTGCTGGGTCTCCCACTCGGGTGCAGGATCCCAAGGATTTGGGCCATCCTCAACTGCTTTTCCAGGCCACAGACATTGAGCCGGATGGGAAGCAGGGCTGCTGGGATTAGAACCAGCACCAATATGAGATCCCGGTACATGCAAGGCAAGGACTTTAGCTGCTAGGCTACCAAGCCAGGCCCAAAGATACAAATCTTAGTATAGAATAATTGCTTTACAATAATGAAAGAAATGCAATGTTGTCTTTTGGTTACCATGATGGTCATGAAAGTGTATGAGACCAGATGTACTGATTGATACATATGTCTCATACTGCAGAAATGAATGTGAAACATAGAAGCCCAGGGTTTCCATAAAAGTAAGGGAGTCAATATGTACAAATGGGAAGTTATGAAATACCAAAGCACAATATGAGTCTTTTCAGACAATATTTTGTGATGGTATGATTTTCTCAGAATTGTTTAGACCTTTTTCTCTTTGGATTTATGAAAGCATACTGACTTTTCTCAGTAAAGTTGTTCAGAAAATTCACATCTAATATTAATTTTCACTGCTTTTGTTGAACATGAGCAGTTAGGACTCTGCATCATTATTTATTGTTATCTTGTGTCTTTTTCTTTTTGTGTATTTTCCAGTATAAAAATTATTCATAAGGGACACAGGGAAGATGAGCAATTGAATCTATTTTTTTATAATGCCAAATTTAACCTAATTTTGAAGTAGAGTTGCAGCTACAGTATGAATACAAGTATTGAATGAAAGATGTTACTCATGGTATGACTCAGCAATTACCAACATGATTATTATAATGAATGTTACAATGAGCAGAAATTCAAATACATTACAGCAGCATTAGTATAAAACACAAAATGGTGTTTCTTGTAGAAGGCTGATGCATGTAGTGGCCTCTTGTAGCTGCCAGTTGTCAATAACTATTTATGTCAAATACATTATCGACTGATGAAAGTCAGGAATTCCTTGTTCTACTTAAAACACTTGGCTCTCACATTTTTGACAAGTACATTTTGATTGCAAAAACATATTATATCATAGCATAAATCACTGATTCTGGCCTCATTTTCCAAAAGGAGATAAAATCTGTCAGGTTCTTTAAAGTGAAAACCTTATAAAATCAAACAAAATGCAATACCCCCCCCCACCAGAACACACTGCTATATACTTTTCTAACATCGTAGTTTAATTTGTAACATTTGTTTCCTAACAGTTATTAGGCAACTTTAATTGAGGATAGAATGAAGCATTTTTGTGCCAAAAACATGGTAATAATGACAACTCTAATTGTGAGAATTTGTGCTTTCATTTGTTTCTGTTATTTTTTCAGAGTATTTTCTGTATTGTCAGATCAAGAAAAACTTCTTGCCATGTTGTCAAATCCTAAGTGATTTTTATTGGGTTAGTGTCTGTTTATTTGGTTTAGATGGCCCTGAGAAATGCTCATTTTCTACATTCTCTCATCTTTTAAGTGAAATTGTTGGCTCAAGTGAAAGAACTATTCTCTGGAGTTAAAGCAGCTGGTGTCTCAATAGCCATATTTTCAGCATAGTCAGATCATTGTGGGTAGAAGAGAAGGAAATAAGTCAGCTTGTGAGATATTATCATCCATTTTACATCATGAAAAACAAATACAGCTGTCATATCCCACTATTCACCACTGATAAATTGAAAAATGGATGTCATTATTTAACATAGTGAAAAAGAGAAAGAGTATCTGTAATAAGGAATTGCAGTATTTTGTTTATATGTCTTATTAAAGCAAAGGAAATTGGCTACTGGGCGGTGAGAATGTGAAGAGCTTATCCAAGCTTTGAATCTGAGACAACGTATAGGGGAAAGAAAAAGCATTTCAGACTGAGCAACATTTCAGAGTCATCTCTAGACTAAATAATTTTGTATTGCATTTAAAACACCAAGAGGCATTGAAGTGAACTAGTTTTTGTTCTCTCAGCACTTCTCATTTTTCTTGGGGAAGAACTTAGTTCCTCTAAAGCACTGCTTCTCTTTCCCTCTCTCCTATTAATATGTGAGGAGTTGCTGTTTTGTGACAGGATTTTGCATTTCCAATCAAAGCAGCTGCTCTGGGAAAGGTAGGTAGATTGCTCTGAACTGAACAAACCACGGTACTGTCTCCTTTCCCTTTGTACAGTAGGTTCAATGCAAGTAGAGGACACAAAGAGTCAGGCCTTGGCTTTTTCTCCAAGGCTTCTTCCACGTCATCCTGAAACAGGAAAGAATGAGGCCAAAATATAAGCAGTGGTACAGGAGACTGCAGAATGCATCAAGATTTGTGCATGAATTCTGGAGTCCAGACGAAATCCCAGAGCTGCTGCATCAAAGTTTAGTCCTTTGGCATTTTCTTCAGGTCTGTAAGACTCCATAGTTCCCAAGGTATCTTTTTAATAAATAGTGCTCTTTCCCTTCCTTGAAACCTTTCTGACTGAACAAGTGAAGTATCTATCACTTGCCAGCTACGTATCTACACAGGACACTTAAAGTTCTTAGAAATGAAGTTCTCTCATGTACTGGTTTGCCACCCAAAAACCTGCAGCAGCCCAAACTGGCATCAGGCCAGTTGTGAAAGACAAAGAGCCAAATCTGAGATGGAACTGTTACTCCATCACCTGCTAACCTCCAGGGTCTGCATTAGCAGAAAGCTACAATTAAGGACTAGAGGCAATACTTGAATCCAGGTACTTCAGTGTGTTTGTGTGTGTGTGGAGGGGGTATTTTAATGGGTTAATAGGTAGGCCAAATGACAGTCCCGTAAGGTGGATATTTTGATGCAAAAATATTTTAAATCCCTGAATAGTTTTTTCATATTGCACATTTCCCACAAGCCTTTTTAAGCTGCATCTATGCATAAATGTTAGGAATTCTGTCTAGGAAAGGAAACGACATTGTCATGGCTTGTGTTTAGCAAACCTAAGCTGAGATCTTAATAGTATGTCTTCCCTTCATTCTCCAAGTCAGTGCTCTCAATAATTAGGTAGAGTGTTGCCATAGTGTGCAGAATATGACATTTCTTTTTCAGAAGATTAGAAATGCTTCTGTATGCTTTTGGTTCTGGAAAAATTTTTTGCAGTGTTCTTGGGTATTTTTAATTGTAAGTCTGTTTCATTTTTAAATTATGTTTATCATTTTCCATGATAGTTTTCTAGGTGCAAGGATTCCTCTTTTTCTCCAGGTTCTCCCTCCCCAAGTTCCTCTTTTCCTATCTGCTGCCCCCATATTGTTAGAGCAGTACAACCCTCCAACAACCGTTACAAGTTCAGCATCCTGCTGCCCACGTGCAGCATGGTATTGTAGGTATAGTCAAAGGCAGAAAATCTAGCACCATGTTATTGAGGTATTTTTAACTGCTTCGCTGGGAGTACAAATGCATACTAGATTCTTTAATAAAAATCAATACATTTTTTAAACAATCAGCTTATTCAGAGGTTCTGTTTTCTGAAAGTTTCTTTCGCTTAAGAAAATTTAAAATCTGATTCCTTTTCACTTGAAAGTAATATGTGTGATTTGTAAATTTAGAAATACATATGTGCAGAGACTTAAAAAAATGAAAACTGGTAACATTTCAGGGTATCTCATCTATTTTCCTCTTCATGTGTGAGTCTGAATGTATGTACATATTTAAATGTCATGCATCTTGCTTTTGAAGCTCATCATTTTCACTCATATAAGGTCATTTGGGACAGATACAACAGAGAAATAATAACAATTAGAGTTGCTTGTCTTTCTGTCATCTGTTAACCTTACACCATCTGCCCTTAGCAGAGGGTTTATTGGTTCCTTATTTTTTGCTCCAAATAGTGAAACAAAAAAAAAAAAAAAAAAAGGAAAGAAAGAAATTCAGTTAGGCATTGTTTTGTATCTATCTCAATTTATTCTGAAAGTTAGTCATTGCCATAATTTCAAACAGATCTCACCACATTCTTGCATTCATTAGTATTTATCGTAGGCTTATATTTCTCAGTCCTAACTGTGAATTGAACATACACTCCCTATTTATTTCTTAAAGGATGTTTTTAAAACTTAATTTCCCCCATCATCACTCTGCCCTTACCCCCTTACACACAATTGTGTACTCAGAAATTTCATTTTTAAACTTGACATATAACTGATGGTTGATGTACGGTACTGCCTACATTAAAAAAAATATTATTTCAGAGGCAGATTTTCAGAGAGAGAGGGAGAAAGGGGAGAGAGAGGATGAATGAAACTTCTGTCCTTTGGTTCACTCCTACAAAGCTAAGATGGCCAGGACTGGAGCAGGTGGAAGCCAGGAGCCTGGAACTCCATTAGGGTTCATCTTTCCCTGCTTTTCCAGAGCAGCTCTGTCTTGAGCCGGTGGTGAAACAGGATGCGGGTGAGCAGGCAGTAGGTAGCTTCACTTGCTGTGCCACAGTGCTGATCCCTGATGTCACACATTTTGAGACACATGTAGATTCACTCCACTCCATTCAGCATGCGTACAGTCCCATCACCCTGGAGTCCTTTATTTTGCTCATGTGAATCTCTGACTTCCGGCAATCCCCACCAGAAGACTCTCTCTATTTTGAGGCTGTGTTATAGATGCACCCCTACAGTGTGCTACCTTTAGAGACTGACTTCTTTTACTAAGCCTAATGCCTCTGAAACGGATCCAAGTGGTTTGTAACAGTGCTCTGTCATTATTGTTAAGTGGCATTTATTATGAGTATTATCATGGTTTGCTTATTTATGTATTATTATTTTACCTGTTGAAGAATATCTGGCTTGTTGCCCAGTTTGAGGGATTATGAGTAGAGCTGCTGGTTTTTTTGTTCATATTTCTCTCAGGTAAATAGTAGTGGGCTTGAGGGCCATACAGTGAGTGAGCATTTAGCTTTGTAAGAAATCACTATTTTTCCAGAATGGCTGAATTGTTTTGCCTAGCTATCAGCATATTCATGAGAGTACGCATCATTTTGCATCTTACCTGTTCATGATGATGTCTGTCATTTTGATTTTATCCATTCATGTAAGTATGTGCTGGTATCTTATCATAATCTCAGTTTGCATTCCTCCTGTGTCTGATGATGAGTTTATTTCATGTGCTTCTTTGCTTCTCATATGCCCTCTCTGGTGATGGGCGCACTCAAGTCCTTTGATGATTTTTAATTGAATTATTTTACTGTCTGCTATGACAATTCTTTATATATAATTGATACAAGACCTTTGTCAGATACATGATTTAAAAGTACATTCATTTAGTGTGTGTAGCTTGTCTGTTATTTAATAGTGTGTTTCATAGAGAAAAATAAAAAAATGATAAAGTGGATTCCTCACATTTTTTAAAAATTTGATTTATCTTTATTGGAAAGGCAGATATACAGAGAATGATATTCCATCCATTGATTTACTCCCCAAGTGGGTGCAAGAGCTGGAGTTGAGCTGATCCTAAGTCAGAAGCCAGGAGCTATTTCTGGGTCTGCAATGAGCATGCAGGGTCCCAAGGCTTTGGGCCGTCCTTGACTGCTCTCCCTGGCCACAGGCAGGGAGCTGAAAAGGAAGTGGAGCAATGGGGATATGAACTGGTGCCCATATGCAATCCTGGTGCATGGAAGGCGAGGACTTCAGCCACTAGGCTACCGTGCTGGACCCTATTCCTCCTGTTTTTTGCTTTTATTCATGATATAGAGATAGATTTACAAGTTTATAAAAATATAAAATTAAAATATTTTTACATGAAAAATCGTGAACTTCATACATAGTTTTTCATGATACGTATTTTCCTTGAACTTTTTGAATACATTCAATATATATGATTTTAAATTCTTTTTGTACCATAATCTTACCTTTTAATTCCATTTTTCCAAATATTTTCTGAAGTGTCTTCATAGCTTGGGTTTCATAACTAATGCCCCCTTGCCTGATCTCACATCATAAAGAATTTCTTTCAATTCGAGTTGTTGTCTGGAGTTCCTTCCTTTATAGTAGTGTCTGCCTTGGATGTTTTGTTTCCCTGTTCTGCCACATCTCCAAGCCTATGGATGGCTAAGTGTTGGGAGGCCACAGAGAGGGGACAGAGTCAGTGTGGGGTTGTCTCTGCCCTTTTGGACCCACAGTGTAACACCTCTGGCGAGAGAAGAAAAGTTACTCTTCTCCGGAGTTGTAGGCGCCCATGGGTTCCTGTTCAGGTGACACTTGCCAACAAACCTGCTGTTTCAGCTTGAACTGCAGGGAGCCTTTTTAAAAAACTTTTCCTTTTATTATTATCATTTTATGATACAGTTCCATAGGCCCTGGCATTTCCCTTATCCCCTCCCCAATTTTCAGGGATTCCTGGAATCAACAACTCCATAGCTTGGGGCACCTGAAGGGAAAAAGAAAAAGTAAACTCAGCAACTGGCCAAGGGTCATTTACATCCCAGTCTGCTCCCCAAATCTGCCTGTTACAATTCACTTAAGAGTCTTCACGCAGGTGCTTGCACTTTGTTCCATGCGTTTTTGTTGTGACTTTATTATTGCTCCTTTTGGGAGGGAGAGAGTACAGGGTGCCGACAGAATTGCATCTCCATAGAACCACTCTACGATAGCAACTGCCAGTGCAATGGCAGTGGGAACTGGTCAACTGACTAGGAAAAGAATCCTGCTTGGCTGCAGTCTCACCCAAGTTTTCTCTGTGATAACAGGGATACACACTGTGTTGCTCACTTTCTTCCTCTGACGCTCCTGCCGAGGTACCAGCCTTGGGAGAACACAGATGGCAGGGTAACAACATGAAAGCCCCTTAGCCTTTGATGCCCCATTTCAGGATTTCTTAGAGTGAGCGATATTTGCTCACTGTATTTGGGGTTTGAGGCTTTTACTTATCTAAAGTACAAAAAGGTTTTTTTTTCAGTTTTGAATTCCAGAGAATTCCCTTAATTGCCATCTATTTTCCTTTAATCTGTGCTAAGAAGATTGCCACCTGTCGTATGTGGTTACTCAGTACTTATGGCTGCCCTGGATTGAAGCGTGCTATAAAGTTCAAAATATATATCAGGTGTTTAAAACCTTAGAAGTTACATTGTTAATAATTTATACGTTTGTTGCATGTTGAAGTGATAATATTTTTGAAATGCTGATTTAATAATAGTCATTACAATAAATTTATGTGTATCATTTTCTTTTTTTAAAGGTGTAGTATAGCTGCAAGCAAATTAAAAATTATGTATGGGGCTTGCCTTACATTTCTGTTGAACATCATTGCTTTAGAGAATTCCTTCTTGTTGTTCACTGAAATATTTATAACATCTGATTTGTATTAAGAGCTTATTAGCCATTTGAAATTTTTTCTTTTGCTTTGACTTGTAGCAGGGATGGGTTGCAGAGGAAGGTAGACACACAGAGGGAGAAGCAGAGATTTCATTTGCAAGTTCCCTTCCTAAATGCAGCAATAGCTGTGCTGGGCTATGCTGAAACTGAAAGCCAGGAATTCAGTTAGGTTTTCCACGGGAGTTGCTGGGAAACCAAGTCCCTGAGTCATCACTTGTGACTTCAAGCTAGGAGGAAGCTGGGGGTCAAGAGCACTTATATGGGATGTCAGTGACCAGTGTCTTTATTGCTCTAAGTAATTCAGGCACCTCAACCATCTTGATCTATCTTGAACTTTAAGCTTCTTTTTTTTTAATTATTTATTATTTAACTTCAGTAATTACATTGTATTATGTGACACAATTACATAGATACTTGGGTTCTCCCCACCCCTCCCCAAACCCTCCCACCATGGTGGATTCCTCCACCTAGTTGCATAACCACAGCTCAAGTTCAGTTGAGATTCCCCCATTGCAAGCGTATACCAAACATAGAGTCCAGCATCTTATTGTCCAGTCAAGTTCAACGTCTTCTTAGGTATACCCTCTCTGGTCTGAAGACAGAGCCAGCAGAGTTTCATCCCAGTCAATTGAAAGCTCCAACATACCATCAGCAAAAATTTACATCATTATGGAATTAATTGACATAGTAATGAGTAACCAATATGTTAAAAGTAAATGCGAGTTCTTAACCACCTTCTGTGACCACCTCACCTATACTTCAATTTTAGTTTATACACAACATATATCATTCAAAACATAACATGTTATACATAACATCATATCATCTTAAATTAAGGCAAACGTGGTATTTAACCTTTTGGGATTGGCTCATTTCCCTTAACATTATGGTTTCCAGTTTGGCCCATTTGGCCACAAAGAACTGCATTTTGTTTTTTTTAATAGCTGAGTAGTATTCCATGGAGTAGATGAACCATAGCTTTCTTATTCAATCCTCTGTTGATGGGCATTTTGGTTGTTTCCATGTTTTTGCAATTACTGATTGTGCTGCTATGAGCATAGGAGTGCATGTTGGTTTCTCATAAAACAAGTGTTCTGGATATATTCCTAGGAGTGCTATTGCTGGATCATACGGTATGTTGAATTTGAGTTGTTTGAATATTCTCCATACTGATTTCCATAGAGGCTGTACCAGCCTGCAGCCCCACCAGCAGTGGAGTAGGGATCCCTTTTCCCCCGCAACCTCGCCAACAAGTGTTGTTGGTGCTTTTATTCAAACCCAAATGGCAAATAAACATATGAAAAAATGCTCAAGTTCCCTGGCAATAAGGGAAATCCAAATTAAAACATCAATGAGGTACCACCTAACGCCAGTAAGACTGGCCCACATGAATGAACTTTAAAGCTTCTTAACCATTGTTTTTCCTTTGAAATTTTTGTATTCTAAGCACTGAATTATGTTCTCATAATAGGTCTTAAACCTGGAATTATTTTACGAAAGATTTTAGACATTTAGATAATAAGTAGAGTCCGTGCTTCTCATATTTGTATTTATCTTATTTGAAAGGCAGAGTTTACAGAGAGAGAGGAGAAACAGAGTATCTTTCATCTGTTGGTTTACTCCCCAAATTGCCTCAACAACCGGAGCTGAGCTGCTCAGAACCTGGGAGCCAGGAGCTTCTTCTGGGTCTCCCATGTTGGTGCAGGGTCCCAAGGACCTGGGCCAACCTCTGCTGCTTTTCCAGGCCATAGACAGGCAGCTGGATGGGAAGTGGAGCAGCTGGGACACTTTTGGATATCAGTGCCACAGGGTGGATGATCCACTGTACTGACCCCTTCTCACATTTTTAGCCAGTCACTCGCTGAGCAGGCATATGAAGAATGGATGACTTATAATCCTACTGTGTCTTCCCTCTTATATTGTGTTCATTTGGAATGTATTACACTTTTTTTGTTATTTCACTTCACGTGTTTAATCATGGTGTTCAGTATGAAGCTGCATTTATTGTCCTGTATTTTCCATTGTTATCCATTGTTTGCACATTGGCTTATAGATATCTGAGAATATAATGTTGCTAATCCTCTTCCTAGTCAATTCTCATGTAGCATATTGTATTGTCACCATGATTATACGTCATCCTGACATAATTGTGACAATAATCATGAAGCTAGGATACATGTAACACATGAGATTTTCCAGAAGATGTTGTATTATGGTTGGATGATTTAAAAGAAATGGGTTGTCAATTCTGTTGTAAATGATGCATTTAATAATACCATTTGTAAGTGCAGCTCCTAATGGTGGCCTAATATCTCTTCTTTGGGTTGTTAACTGCCACTAACCCCTCTTTATGGATAAAAATAATAGTCATCTGTAGCTGCATGAACTAGTTGAAAAAAAAGAATGCGGTTGTTTCAGTAAAAGACAAGTTCCCAATAAAATTGTGCTTTTACAATTTCTAATTTAAATACTTTAAATATGTAGTTGTATTTTAACTGATAAGTGACTTCAGTGATAAATCAATCCTGAAGAAGCATTGCTGCACTTAATGGTTTCAAAAAAATTTTTAAATTACGTTTATATGCACATTTTATTGAAGGGAATTTGGTAAGTTGATCAACAAGTAGCTTGCATTGAGATTATATTTTTGAGCATTGGGTAATGAAAACATGAGTTCTGAAAAAAAAGCAATCATGTAAACTTATGATTGCCAAAGACGAAATTGCTCATGTGCTGTTTAAATTACACTGGTGTTTAGACTCATTTCATCCATATTAAGCATTAGAAAAATTCCATTTTAAAATGTCATTATTTAAAATAGACAAAAAATATTTCTTGCACCCGTTTTTACTTACATTCAGTTTTTAAGATGTTAATCCAAGATTGAGACAGGGATGTCAGTGATTTCCAAGTTCTTTTATTATGTGCAGGAAAAACTACTGCTGTGGAGTAAAATCACTGATTTTTCTCTGAGTACTTTCTCCACAGTTCATCCTGTTCAATGTAAATTTCTTCAATCATACCGGCTATGTGACATGAACACAATTGAGTCCTTGACATTCATTTGGGAGAACTGGAAGGAACTGCTATACTCATGGTTCAGGAATCTGGTTGCCATTCCTTGATTATTTGTATAGACACGTGTAGTCCAGGTGGGGAGAATGATGATCAAGATTCTGTCCATTTTGTCCTTCTGCTATCCGCTGTTCACCTTCATCATACTGCTGCTGCTTCCAAAATCTCAACTGTCCGATGAGTTATTCCACTCCCCCACCATCCTACAAAGCTTCACCTCCTGTTTTCTCCTCAATATTTGGTCATTCTTGAAATTTCTTAAGTCTCAGCTAAGGGAGTTTCCTCTCCTCTGACTCCTGTCAGGTGCAATATGATGTTACTTTATTTTCAGAGGGTTTGTCATTGTTCATATGAATTTGTTTCCATGTCTATGTACACAGAAAGTGATTATTTAAATTGTTACATTTCAAAATATACAGATACATAGTTGAAGAGAATTAATGAGTATGTATGTACATATACATGGGATATCTCCTGAAGTTCATGAAAATAAACAAAGGATAAAGTTATTTGTTCAGAAATAATTGAAAATTTTATGTAGGGAGTCTTTCAAAAGTTTATTGAAGAGGCCCACTATAAAATCTCTATGCATGGATTTCAAACTTTCTGTATGTGTTATGAATACAAATTATTATATTCAATATATTTTTCCCACACGTTACCCTACCCAGGAAATTATTTTAAAAAACCTCAGGCACATATGTATATTTAGTTGATGTATTCTTATGATATATCATAGTTTGTATTCTGTTGGTTCATCCCAGTGGTTTTTAAAAAAATTTGGGTTCTAGTAATACTAAGCAAATTTTTTTTTCTACTGTAATGCCATCTTTATCTGCCCAGTATTATTTGGAAACAAGTTTAATTTCTCTCTGACTCTTCAAAAACAAAATTCTCAGTCTTCTTTTTGGCTCATTTCCTGTTTTCTATTTTCGTCTTCATCTTTCTTCATAGCTGTATAGGAAGGCCTTCCTCAGGCCTGCTGGCACTCACCACATGCACCTGATTTGTTTCACCCAAGTAGCTGGACATTGCCTCTGGCAGGAATACACACTGAGCACACTCTGAGGGGCCAAAGAAGTAATCGCCTCACCCTCCATCCCTCTTGCTTTTGGTTAGTTTTTAGCGCTTTGTTATAAAGTGTCAGAAAAGATATTTTGTTCTTTACATTAAGATGTCTCGCTTTTGAAACTTTCCCACCAAACTGCTTCTGTAAGCAGAGAAGAATGAACTTGAAACTAATGATTTGTTTTTCTTATGTCAAACTGCTGAGTATGGGAACACTCATTTTGTGAACTGTGATTTGAAATAATAGTTCTCTATCCATCTGAATACAAGAGTTAACTTGGGTACCTGAATCTCAGCCCCAGAAATTTTTATTCATTTAGTTACAGGTGATATTTTATGAAATTTCCTAAGATAATTATTTTTTCTGAAATAGAATTTATTATTTATTAAAGATTATTGCATTCATATAAAGTGAGTACATTTCATGCATTTCATAATACACGAACATAGTGATACTTCTCACTCTATCCTCATTCCTGCCTGCATTCCTCACTTAACCTCCTCCTCTCTCCTTTCTTCTTTTTCTTTTGTTTTCTTCTCTTTTCTTTTCATCTCTTTTTCTTTCTTTCTTTCTTTGCAATAAAATTTGAAATCACTGCTATAGAACGTAGTATGGTATTTTCCATTGTTTTCCATTCAGAATTTTTCTTGGAATGACACTGACATATAATGAAACTAGGTTTTACAGTACAAGATTATGGTTAGATTGTACGCATATTGGATTACAGCAATTTCAAGAATCAGAATTATAGACACTAGGATGGTATGTGGTGTTTCAAAGGCTCATTTCCCCTCCCCCCCTTTAAATACAGCTTATTTATTTGAAAGGCAGAATTAGAGAGAGAGAAGTAGAAAGAGGTGTCATTTGCTGGTTCACTACAAAATGTCCAGATGACTGGGACTGGACCAGTCCAAAGCCAGGTGGTACGTTCTCCCAAGTGGCTGCAAAGACCCAATGACTTTGGCCACTTTCTGCTGCTTTTCTAGGTGCCTTAGCAGGGAACTGGATTGGAAATGGAGCAGTTGAGACTTGAACTGGTGCCTGCTTGGGACGCTGGCATTGCAGGTGGCAGCCTAATTCTTTGTACCACAGTGCAGGTCCCTGAAGCTCATTTTTATGGCTATAGACTATTACAGTATTCTTGCAAGTTTTTCTCTCTTTCCTTCAGGTATTTGTTTTTTTGGTTCTTTGTTTCTATCTATATGGATGCACAGATGTATATGCATGTGTGTATATACGCATATGCTAACCACAGGAATTGAATATTTGAAACTAACAATGAAATGCTTTTTCATGTGCTTCACACACTTAAGTAAAAAAAAAATGAACCTGTAATACATGATGCTTTTCTTAAGTCTGTGAAACTTCCTGCTACATTTCTAGAGGCTGACCTATTTCAGAGAACAAACAACTGAAAATATAATAGGGCACTGGGAAAGAGGAATGAGAATAAAAGCAGAAGAACTGGGCTTTCCTGAATGGGTAATCATTTTCTTAACTGTTGAGTGTGGGAGAGGGACAGAATTTAATTAAGCTGTTCTTCTGTTATTCTTCTCCTAAGATCTATTGACCTGGAGACATTTCATGAGTAAAGATGACATTATTGTTAAGAGCATGAGTAAGGTGGAAATTCTCCACATGGGTATAGTGGCCTAAGCACTCGGGCCATCTTCAACTTCTTTCCACAGCTATTAGCAAGGAGCTGGATCAGAAGTGGAGCAGCCAAAACTCCACTGGCCCATATTGGATGTTGGTATCAAAGGCAGAGGGCTTAACCTAGTGTGGTACTGAATGGAAACTGTTGTAGCTAATGCTTCGCTGTGATACATGTGAAATAAGCATATTTCATTTAAAACCTAAACAGTTTATGTATTTGAAACCCTGATAGATTTTAATGGTTTTATTTATTTCTTACATTGTTGTTAATGCCATGGATTTTAAAGTAAAACTCAGAATAGCTAATAACTCAATATAATTAAGCTTAATATCAATGAACACAGAAAGAGTTGAGTTCTGACTTTTGTTATGTTTAAATCAAAACAAAATTCTAACACACCTTTGGCTTAAAGATAAAAGATGAAGCCATTACATGTAGGACAAACATAAGTAGAACTGTTCATAATTTGTGGTAGGCAAACATTTTATAGATAAGACAGAGTATTAGCCATAAAATTTTTAAAATGATAAATTATATCTTATTAAGAATAAAACTTCAGATCTTCAAAGCCATTCTTAATTAAAACACAAAACAAAGCATGGATTGGGAGATAATATTCATAATGTATGTTCCTGAGACAATATTTCAGCCATAAAATATAAACTCAGAATAAATACCTAACTAAAAAGTGAGCAAAAGATTTGAAGGATGCCTAAAGAAAAAGATCTAGAAAGTCTAATAAACTCATATGAACATTTATAATATTATTAGTCATCAGGGAAGTGCAGCATAGAGCCACATGATACACCATTAAACACAACTTTTAGAATAAGTAAAATGGAAAAAAACATAATCCAGTGTGAACACCTGGAGCTCTCACATGTTGTTGCGGGAATAGGAAGTGTAAGAGTAGTTCAAAAATTTTGTGAAAGTAGAATTACAAATTGAGTCTATTTTAGTATTAAAGCTTTTTAAAATCCAAGAATAGGGATCAGTGTTATGGTGCAGTAAGTCAAGCCACCACTAGCAACTTCAAAAAATGGAAGATCCCTCTTTCCCTCCCCCTCTGTTTGCTTTTCTACTTTTCAAATAAAAAACATTTTTTAAAGAAATCCAAAAATAGTAATCATATAATGAACATTATTATGAACTTTGTGAAGACTTTTGTGCAGATTTCAAAATTTCTTGAAGATTTATTTATTTAAGTTACATCCAACATGACCATACCTTTTGCTACATTTCAATGAAGTTTTTGAAGTCACCTTATAGTTTGACAAAGCCTTATAAATTTAAATAAATGCATACCTACCATTAGATGTAACCATTACTGCTAAGCATTTGCCCAAGAAAAATGGAAAACCTATGAACCCACACAAAGACCTGTAAGTAAATATTATAGCAGCTTTATTTGTAACAGCTCCTCCTAAAATGACCCAAATGTCCATGAATAGGTGAATGGATATTAACCAGAGTTGTGGCACAATGTGCAAAGCTGCTGCCTGCATTACTGGCAGCCCATTTGAACATCATTTGATGTTCTGGCTGTGTAACTTCCCATCCGGCTCCCAGCTACTTATCTAGGAACAGCATCGCAAGATGGCCCAACTATTTGGGCCCCTGTTACCATATGGCAGACCCATATGAAGCTAGCTGCTCCTGCCTTTGAGCTGGCCTTGGGGAGGGGACTACTGGAAGGAAAATAGATCTCTTACTGTTTCTCCGCAACTCCCCCGCCCCAGCTCTGTAACGCTGACTTATAAATAAATACAAAATAAATACAAAATAAAATACAAAATAAATACAAAATAAATACAAAATAAAAATAGGTGAATGTGTATAAAGAATGCATAATATCAATTAAGTAACTTAACAAAATGGGCTACTACCAGGCAATAAAAAGACATATCTGCAGAAACAAAACCTGCTGAGTTGTAGACGCCAAACACAAAATGTAACACTTCTAGTTACATAAAATCTAGAACAAGGGAAACTAATTAGTAGTGACAAAAAGCAAAATAATGGTTGTTTTGGGTTGGGGAATGAAGAAGGAGGCCAAGAGTCATGTAAATGTTCTATGATGGTCAATAGGGATTAATTCATTGGTCAACATCCATTAGACTTCTCTTAAAATTAGTTCATTTTGTGCTTTAAATGACTGCTTTAAATATACTTCCATTTAAAACCAACATGAATATAGGTAGCGATTGTTTTACAAGTTTAGATAGGAAGATGTCACTAAGGGCTAAAAGTTTCAAATGCAGAAATGTCAGTTTTGACCACTTGCTATGCAAAGCACCTGTAGAAAAGGAAGATCGTGGTGGTCTGGAGTCAGATAATCCAGCTCTGAGGATGCTTCCTCTCATCCATATTTTATTACAAATTGCAAGGGACTAAAACATGTCATTCTGTTATACCAAAGGTCAGAGAGTAATGTGGAAGGAGTTAAAAACTAAGAGAATGCAGCATATAGGTCAGACGACAACTTGGACAATCTGCTAATCTGAAAACAGACTCTTGGTGGATGCTCAAAGAATATTTAGCACTAAACTGTTTTACAAAGTTCTTAGAAGCTTCTCACTCTAAGCAAAGCTTCAAAGTGGATTTGAAGATATCTTTCCTTTTGACCTGGGAGAAGGCCAGAGTTAGTTAGTTAAAAGACTGACATTAAAGTTAAAAGTATATGCTGCTCTTACAGTTTTCAGACTTTTGTCCAAAATTGTGTGCTGTTTTTTTTTTTTTTTTTATTGAGAAGCGGAGACAGAAATAGACAAAGACAATTCTTGTGCTGAATCACTCCCCCAAATGGTGAGGAGCTACTCAGGTCTCCCCCTCGGCAAGCAGAGATCCATCTACTTGCATCGTCACCTGCCAGTTCCCAGGGCACACATCAGCAGGAATCTGGAATTGGGAATGTAGCTGGGACTCAGACCAGGCACTCTGATATGGAAAGTGAGGGTTCTGTCCAGGTAGTGTCACCACAGTGCCCCAAACCTACCTGAAATGACTTTTTAAATAAAATCTTCAAAGGTACAATTTTTATTGCAAACTTTCCTCATTTAAAGTGCAAGATTACTCAAACCATCTCAGTTCCTCACAGGCAAACTACTCACTTCCCTGATATTTATTTATCTATCTCTCTTACTATGTAGAGAAAATTGGGATTCACATGGCGTTATAAAAATAATACAGGAAGTTCTATACATCCATTATATAGTTTTCTCCCAGTATGAAAATCTTGAATATCACAATAGGAAAATTAAAACTAATTACAATTCATTAACCTTATTTCTCATTCTCCTTACATGTATTTGAATATGTGTGTTTAATTTTGTGCACTTTTTAATACATGTTGGTTCCCATGCCCATCATATATGCAGATTCATATGACCACCAGCTTTCAACATACAGAGTAGTCTCATCACATCAAGTATCATTCATGTTGCTCTACATAGCTGCACCTTATTTCTTCCTGCTTTTGTTTTACCTCTGTGTATATATATCCCTGGAAACTGCTAATCAATTGTTCATTTTGCTGATTTTATCATTTAATAATTTTGTAGAAATGGAATCACTTTGGGCAAGCTCTTGGGATTGGTTCTTTTTTACTCAACATAATTCTTTGGGAAGTCATTCAAGTTGTCTGTATAAATAATTCATTTCTTTTTAATGTTCATCTGATTTCTATTTCATGGTATGTGTGTGTGCGTGTGTGTGTTTAACCATTCACTCAATATAGGACATGTTGATTATTTCCAATTTGGGGCTACTGAAAATAACATTATTATGGAATTCAGATATAAGGTTTTGAGTAAACATAAATTTCCATTTCTATGGAGAGTAGAATTTCTGGTTAGCATGGTAACTATATTCTCTTTTTAAAGGAAAATTCCAACCTATTTGCCAGTGTGGTTGTACTGCTTATTCTCAGCAGCAATGTCTAAATGATCCAAAGTCTGTATGCTTGCTAATATTCAGTGTGCACAATGTTTGTCTTGACTATTCTGATAGGAATGCAATAGGCATCCCTGTTAGGCATCCCTGGATAATAAAATGGCTAATAAAATTAAAATATTTTAATATTTCATTTGCTATCTGTACAACCTATTCAGTGATATATCTGTTTATGTGTATTTTTAATGCAATGATTCTTATTCTGACAGGTATTCAAAACTTTATATTCTAGATACTAGTCCTTTGTCAGGTATGTGGCTTGTAAATATCTTTTTTCAGTCTGTAGTTTCTATTTTTATTCTCCTTGCAGGTATTTTGCAATGAGATCTAACCTTTCAAATTTCTGTTGTTTGGATTATACTTTGATGTCAATTCTAAGAATCTCTGCCTAGCACTGGATTCTGAAGAGCTTATATATTTTTTCCCTTAAAATATGAGACCACTCAGAACACTCATGAAAAAAAAATGAAATTAAGCATGTGTTTACTTTGGTGTAAGAAATTTGAAATTTATGGATAGTTTTTTTTATAATTTGCACTTTCATAAGGTTTTTGAAACCCTTTTGTATATACATTCTTGTATGTTTTAGTTTTATATCTATTATCTATTTTGAGCTAATTTTAAGATATGAGGTTAAGGCATTTTCTTCTTTTTAAAAATTGTTAATTTCTTTTTAATGTTGTTCACAAAGGTTAGATGCACATGTATGTGGGCCCTTAATTAGTGCAGGGATTAGAGTAGAGAGGTTCATGTTGAAGGTAGGTAAGACGTATGCTTCAGTTTTTTTTCCCTCCTGTATCACTAGGGGAAGAGGGAGAAGGAAGTGAACCTTTTTGTCAAATTGCATCAGCACCCCAGATGAGGGGACAGTCATTTGATGATGCTTTAAGACCCCAAAGTGGGGAGTTCCGAGGTGTTAATTAAGTGCTTCTGATAGTCCTGAGTTGTTAGTTTAATTGCTCCAGAGTTGAGAAAATATTTCCAAGGTCTGTTGCTTGACAAAGTCCACCTTAGTGTATCCACAGACCTAGAAACATGCAGCAAAGTTTGGCAAAGAGCATTGTCCAACCTGTTCTGCATGCCATCCTCTGATGAGACAGTTGATATCTCTATGTGGTGTAGGTGATCTGGCTGTCATGTCTCCTGTGTGCATCTAGTCATGCTATCCACTGCACAGGAATCAGCAGCCGAGGGGACCCCGTCTTGATACATGCACTCCAAGGTTGGACCACACATCATGTGATTTTTCCCTGTAGGTAGGGTCTGAGTCCGGTGGTCCAGTCAGGCAGTCCCCTAAGAAACATCACCTGGAGACTTGACTCTTATGTGTGCCAACCAGTGCAGAGTCATGTGCAGTTTTTCAGCTGCACCAAACAATACACATAGCAGTGAATGCACGTTGGTCAGTTCCGCCATACCTCCATCTCTCATGCAAACCTATGTGTGTTGCAGTTCAGCTCAGGTGGTACAACCTGGCTTAGCCCAGGGGCCAGCAGTCCCAAGTCTTGATTGTGGGTTCAACAGCCTAGCCCAGCCTGGCCCATCCCTAGCTCTCATGAGAACTGGTGGATGTTACAGTCTAACCCTGTCTTACCTGCACCCCATCCTGGTTCTCACTTGAAAAGGGTGTGGACTGACCGACCCTTCCAGCCCGCCCTTAGACCCATCTCACACGTATGCCAATGGGTGCTGCAGCCCAACCTAGCACAGTTTATTCCCAGGTATGATATTCAGGCTCACCAGTGGAAGCTGTGCCTAGCATGGGAGTTCTCCAAGTTCCCCTACCGGGACTGCCACCGGCAACAGATCTCATGTGTGCCAGTTGGTACTGCCACCCAGACTGACATGGCTAACCCCCTCTCTTCCCCCAGTCCTGGCATTCGTTGGGTGTGTACTGGGGCCTAATCTGACTGGCCCACACCCATTCCAATTCTCACCTGTGGGTACTGCATCCTAGTCCAACCTAGCCTGCCCCAGACCTAGCTCTCATGTGATGTGACCTGGTGGGGACTGCATCCTAGCCAGTTCTCTCCCACACCCATTGTTGCTCTCATGATTGCCAGTGTGTGTTGAATCCTATCCCAGTGCACCTGGCCCCCAGACCCGGT
Organism: Ochotona princeps; assembly: GCF_030435755.1. Lineage (NCBI taxonomy): Eukaryota > Metazoa > Chordata > Mammalia > Lagomorpha > Ochotonidae > Ochotona > Ochotona princeps. The sequence continues at coordinate 27,505,377 of NC_080846.1, forward strand.
TCACACACATGGTGATGGGTGTTCCCCAGCCTGGTCTGTCCATAGCTTGGACTCTGGCAATCACCAGCGGGAGCTGCAGCACAGCAGAGCAGAGCCTGGAATGCCCCTACCAGGCTCATTTCCAGCCCTGGGTCTTGTATGTGCTGGTAGTTGCTTACTCAGCCTGGCATGGTCCACCTTCAGTCTCATCTTTCACTGGCAAGCATTGTAGCTTAGCCTAGCTGGGTATAGCATACTCCCGGTCCTGGCTCTCATGCCTTCCAGCAGGTGCTGAGTCCTTGCCCATCTTGGCCTGTCTCTAGCACTGCCCCCACAAATGCTGACGGATGCTGCACCTGTCTGACCTAGCCTGCCCCCAACCCCAGCTCTTGTGCTTCCCATGGGAAGTGGTACTTATTACATGGGAGTTCCCAAGTTCCCTACCAGGCCTGCTTCCATCCCTAATCTCATGCATGCCAGTAGGGGCAGCAGCCTTGCTTGACATGATCTCAGCCCTGGCCCTTATATGTGCAGGTGGGTGCTGTGGCTTGGCCCTGTGTGGCCTTCTGCCAGCCCCAGCATCAGGTGGATCACTGTCAGGTGAGCTCTGTGGTCCAGCCTGGCTCGGCATCAGCACCCGAGCTCTCTATAGAAACTGGTAAATGCTGCAGTGCCACAAAGGTCAGCTTACATTTCCCCTACAGAATCTTCCTTCAAATTTGGTTCTCACAGATTTGGTTGGTGTGGCAGCCCATCTCCTGCTCTGACACTCACAGGTGGTCACTGTGGCCTAGCCCAGTCAGGCATGCCCCTCAGCTCTAGCTTTTAGGAGTGCAATTGGGCAGTGGAAAGTATTATTTAGCCCAACCCAGGTCTCCCATGTGAGTGCGTGCCTTGGCCTGACCCAGAAATGCCCTCTGGTTTCCCTCCTCTAAATCACTTTGTCTCAGCTTTCTTGCATACCTAGTGCAGCAGTTTGTTAGGAGCCAAAGACTTATGGGCCTTAGACTTGGCCTACCTGACAGCCTGTTGCATTGCAAAAGCCTGCAGGCAGGGCTACAGCAAGCAGGATATTAGGCCAAAACATCCTCTGTAGAGCAAGCAGGATACAACCTCCACCCTTGTTCCTGTTCAGATAATTAGTTCCTCCCCTGTTTCAATGTAGCTGATTAGTTCCTTCCTGCTTCAGTGAAGATAATTACTCCCAGGAAACCCCTCCCTTTCTCCCCCTCCCCTAGAGAAGGTATATATATGAGGAGAAAAAATAAAGAGAGAGGCACTCTTTTCCACCAAGTACGAGTATCCGTGTGTTTCTTGGGCCAGCAGCCCGGCATTCCCAGTCCACCCTCAGGGTCTGAGCATCGTGTCCTGCAGGTCGGGACAGCAGTTCAGTCTGTGGAAGCCTCAGAAGTCCTCTCTGTCACACATGTCCTCACTCACTCCCACTCCAATACGTCCCCAGACCCCCCAACCTGGGAGCCAGCTGGCCTGGCCTGGCCTGGAGTTCCCTATCTTTCTCACTAATCTTCAAAAAAAAAAAAAAGGTAAAAAGAATTACCAACTAAATCACCATACTGGTATAGTTAACACAAATTTGGCATTAGCCAGGCCCAGAATGCCCACAACTACTGGCTACTTTTCTTCCAGTAGTGTAACAGCTGCCTTGGTACAACACAAACTGGGTAGTTGCCTACATCTGGGGACTTTTTTTCTGTAGCCTATGTGTTGCCACTGCTAAAGAATCAATTTTTAAAGTCATTCCTCCCTCCATCGAATTGCTTTCACACCTTTGCCAAAAATCAATTGGAAAACAATTGGTTGAAAATTGGGCCAATTAGTTTTCTTCTTTTGTTCCATTGATCTCAGAATCCATTCCTCTGCCAATAGTACACAGTTTAGATTACTATTGTTCTATAGTATAACCTTAAAATCAAGTGAGGATTCCTCCTGCTTTCTTCTTTTCTTTTTGGTTGACATAGTTTCTCTAATGTTTGTTGTTTTCATAATACATTTTATAATATGCTTGCTGATTCCTATAAAAACATGTGTTGAATTTTGATAGGAATTGCCTCAAAGCCTATGGATCATTTTGGGCAAGACTGACATCTTAGATGCCGAGTCTTCTGATATGTGAGCATGTCTGTCTGTTTACATCATTGTATTCTTTTCCTGTCAGCTTTTGCCATTTCAGTATACAGGTAATACACATGTATTTCTAAGTTTACTTAGTACTTAATTTTCTTTGGATTAGTTGAAAACATCTTTTAACTTCTGTTTTCATATGATCATTATTATGGTTTAGTAACATAGCTGTTCATGTTAATCTTGTATTCTGAAACCTTGGAGAAGCTCCTTTATGGGTGCTATTCATTTTTTCTTGCTGTCAAAACTATGGAATTTAGGTTGTTATATCATCAGCATGTAGGGTCAGTTTTATTTTCTTTGAATTTGAATGTATTTTATTTGTTTTTCTTGCCTTATTACAGTGGCTAAAATTTCTAGCACTATGTTGAATAGAAATAGTGAACACTTAATCCTTGCTTTGTCGTTTATTGTAGGCACAAAAAATCACTATTAAGTATAACTTTAGATTTTGAAGTAGCAATTAGATCACAGAAAAAAATGGTTGAGGTATACAGAGAACTCACACATAGCACTTTTTTCTACATGTATATCATCCTCACCATTGTCATCATTCACACTAATATGGTACATCTGTTATAATTGATGCAAACACTTCAGTTTTTCAATTTTTTTTGCTTATCCATTTCTAATTTGTTGAAAACATTTAATTATGAATGAGCCTTGGATTTTATTAAGTGCTTTTTCTGCACTGATGTTATCATCTTTGTTCTGTCAATTCTTGTAAATTCTGGGCTTATCATGACATTTGTTATGAAAAAAGTCTTGGAGGAAATCCGGGTGTCATGTCCTGAAGCAGTAGAAGAAAATAAAGTTCAGTGGAACTGATGATTAAGTAATTCCTACTGCCCTTTGGAGTTGAGTGACAAGCAAATTATTTATGATGTCTCATTAACTAATGGTACAGAAGAGAATACATTTGAGTTCTGCAGCATAGAGGGATGTGATACAAAAGTCAGTGTTTAAAACAGTCATGTCATCTCATTTCACTGACTGGAATTAAGCAATAATTTTTTTTTGTGGAAGGACCTATGATTTATTCATTCTATCTCATTTCTACTGTCTTTAACACTCCACCTGCTCATGACCATATTTTCCTTGCTATCCAGCTTTGATTCCATGATATAGCTTTATAATCTCTCCCTTGCCAGTGCCCTTTATATCTTGTGTCCCATTCTCCCTCTTTTGCTGCTGCTGGACTGTCAATCCTATTACATCTAACTTTCAACTATTCCAGATGGAGAGTGGCTCCAGGAGCACTTAAAATGCATGATCACTAAAATCATGTGTATATTCAGGACCAATCATTCTAAGATCAAATGTTTTCATTTTCTGTTTGCTTGTCCTCTAGATTACTATATCCTCTTCATTTGCTCTCAGACTTCCAACATCTTTTCCCCCAACTTCACTCCAGTGATGATCTCACTTCCTATTCCATATTCATGAGATACTCATATAACCATCCTCCTACTGGTTCCTAAAGATGAATAGTCTGTACTCAAACCAAGATGCATTCCTTCTAGAACTCATCCTCCTCACACTTATTCTAGGATACAATCCCCAAAATCTCTAACTTTCCTGGATTTTTTCCCTTGGTCAGAGCATTCCCATTAGCAAAAGACATTCTGTAATCAACTGTCCCTCAAACTCTTTCTTTATCCTATATTCTCACAGATAATACCTCATTTCTTGACCACTCTTAACGGAAGTCACTAGAAAGATTTGTACATAGTCTGCAGCCAGTCATGCTCTTTATCTGATTCACTCTGGAACTGTCTCCAGTTAGGATGTTTCCTCCAGTACTCCACTGAGCTTCTTTATGTGAAGGTCATTAAGGGCTTACACATGCCAAATACCATAATCTACTTGGAACACACAGCTTGATTGTCAATAATACTCATAAGAAAATGCTGATTTTCTCATAGACACTGTCCCTAAGGATTTGGTGCTATGGCATAGCTAATTAAACTACTGTCTGCAATGCCATTATCTCATATCAGAGTGCTAGTTCACATCCTGACTGCTCTAATTCCTATTCAGCACCTTGTTAATGTACCTGGAAAACCAGTGGAAAAGAATCCAAGTCCTTTGGCCATGTCACCATGTGAGAGACCTGGATAGAATTCTAGACTCCTGGCTTCAGACAAGCTCAGCCCAGACTTTTCCGTCACTTGGGGAGTGAACTAGTTCATGAAAGATCTGTTTCTGAAACCCTCCCTCTGTCACTCTGCCTTTCAAACAAATTCTATGTTTTTTTTTTTTAGAAAGACTGCTCATACCTAAGCTTTTTCTGTCTTATTAAATTGTGAACAACACCACCATGACATAACAGAGATCATCATTATGCCAACCAGCAGGAAAAGCGTTGAACACTTCTGTACCATTCTGGGATATAACATTACCAAATATCAGAACACATTCACACATAACAAGTTACATGAAACTGATGTATCACTTACCCACGGGCAGCAGGAAAAAAAAAATGAAGATGTCCAGGATTCACTTTGAGCTGATTCCGCAAGGCTCAAGAGGCTGCCTAGGGCAGATGGAACCTGGACTGCCTGTGCCCAACTTGCACAGCAGCCAAGGGACCTTGAAAGTTGGTCTCACTCCAGGCCTGGCTGACTCACTGGGTAAAGCTTTGAAGGGCATCCTGCTTCCAGAGGAGAAGGCAATGAAGCTCAGGTGGTTTGAGCAGTTCCTCTCTAAATGGAAAATGCTACACTCCTTAGCAGGACCAGGAACAAGGCCGGGGTTATTTCGGGCAGTTCCTCTGCTTGAAACAATAAATTGCACTCACACTTTATTGCTTGTGGTTCTCAAAAATAACTACAGAATAAAGTGATAACAGGGTTGGAACAAAGCCACTGAGTGAACTGCCCCCCAAAAATGTCAACTTCATCCTTCTATATGCTCTGAATGCACATTCTAATATCATTTTTTGTTGTTGTTAAGAAGTATTTTACTTGTGTGTGAAAAGAGGGGCTGAGACAAAGAGAGAGAGAAAGAGAGAGAGAGAAAAGAGAAGAGAATGAATGAATCTTCCATCTGCTGGTTTACTCCCCAAATGGCTATAAAGCCTGCAGCTGAGCCAATTTGAAACCAGGAACGAGGAGCCTCCTCTGGATCTCCCACCTTGTTCGGGTGCCCAAGGCCCTGGGCCATCCTCCGCTGTTTTCCCAGGCCTTACAAAGGGAATTAAATTAGAAGAACAACTGGGACCCAAACCAGCACCTACTAAGCTTAGCCTACCACTCCTAGTGCTATCACTCCAGTCCATCTTGAAATCACCTCTTGCATAAACAATTTCAATTGTCTCAAAATTTTATCTTTTAGAGAATTCTCCTGAAATCCACCAAGAAGACGTTTTTAAAAAAACTTATGACAGTTCATTTCTTTGCTCAGCTCAAAGCTGTCTTATTGTTTTCATTGTTCTTAATAAAAGCCAGTGTTTATAATGGCCTAGAAAACTCAATTTTGACTTTTTTCTGACCTCATCTCCCTTCCTTCCTTCTCTCACTGATGTATTCCACATAGGTAGTTAAGCTCATATACCAACTGTATTCCTGCCTCCCATGGCTTTGGGCACTTGCTCTTTCCTCTCCCCCAGGTAAGCTATACACATAGTATTCTACAGGAATTTGTCAAAAATTGAGAAATTTTCTGTCATATTTAATATTGTAATACAGGTTAGGTGGTGTAGTATAGTGGGTTAAGCTGCATTTTGGGATGCCTTTATTTCCATATTTGTTGGTTGGGTTTAAGTTCTATCAGTACTCATCCAGCTCCCTGCTAATGTGTACCATGGGAAAGAACAAATGATGGCTCAAGTACTTTGGTCCCTGCCACCTATGACTTTGGCCTGGCCCAGCCCAGTCTGGTTTCTACAGGCAATTAGGGAATCAAACTCTGAATGGAAGATCTCTCTCTCACTTTCTTTTTATTTTTCAAATAAAAATAAATAGAACCTTAAAGTTTTAAAATAAAACATTATAAAAACGATGATATTGTAATCCTTCTTCCTTACTGTATCATTTATTTCTACGTAATTCTCATTAAAGCCTGTGTCTCTTGTTATATTGTAAGTCTCATGAGTTCAGGAACAGTATCCTGTCACTTAATGAATGTTTGTTGAATGAATGAGTGAATGGATAAGTAAGTTGCAGGAATGACAAGTTTCAGAAGAGAAGCCTTGTGATCAATGTTTGCATTACTGGATGTGCTGAAGAGATTGATGAAATCTGAGAACACATTTCCAGCTCTCCCTTGTAGTTCCCGGTGCATCTAAAGAGAAACTCAGTCCTTTAAGAAATGCAGTGCAGATCCTAGTTTATAAGAACAGGTGTGGGGTCCTTGTCAGCCCAGTGATGCTGTTTATTGAGACCAGCACTACTGTATAAAATCAAAAAGCAGCACTCAGCTACACTTGAACATTGCAGCACGGGAAATGACTAATAACTGTGGAGTGCAATTCAGGTTACAGTGGTTCTTGATTGTGGAGATCTCAAAGGGAATGAAGATATTGATGATCATGTTCATGAGACAAGTATTGCTGTCGTCTTTGCTGTCACCATTGTCATGATCATCATCAGTGTGATTTTAAGAAGGAAGTCGTTAGTCCCATAACACATCTCCCATATTCCTGTGAGGCAGGTTTGGGGAAACATATTAAAATATCTCTGAAAATGGAAGTTTGGATCATTGCTTATCAGAGGATTCTGAGAGAGAAATGTTTCTTGAGACATTGGACAATATATTTGATTGCTTTGCCTTCTTTCTGTTTTACATGGCATTATGAAAGATGGTGAGTATTTTAATTGTAGTCAAGGCAATTTGAACTTTAGAACTTTTAAATTTTGTTACAATTTCCTCCCTTTCTGAGGAGTGCTATTGAGAGTGTGAGACATAGTCCTAACATAATACAGAATATGGATTCGAAAATTTATGAAAAGGGCCCGGTGGTGTGGCCTAGCGGCTAAAGTCCTTGCCTTGAACGTGCCGGAATCCCATATGGGTGCTGGTTCTAATCCCAGCAGCCCTGCTTCCCATCCTGCTCCCTGTTTGTGGCCTGTGAAAGCAGTCGAGGACGGCCCAAGGAATTGGGACCCTGCACCCGCGTGGGAGACCTGGAAGAGGTTCCTGGTTCCCGGCTTCAGATCGGCGCAGCACCGGCTGTTGCGGTCACTTGGGGAGTGTATCATTGGAGGGAAGATTTTCCTCTCTGGCTCTCCTCCTCTGTGTATATCTGACTTTGTAATAAAAATAAATAAATCTTCTAAAAAAATTTATGAAAAAAGTTATAAAAAGAGGATTACATTTTCAACTTTATTTTCTGTCATGTTGAAGTAAAGAATTTGGCAGTTTATGAGAGAAATTGCTAGAGGTCTATTATTTATACTTAATTAAATTCATGAATGGTTCAGGCTTTGCATCCTTGGTCCAGAGCAAGAAGGAAGTAAAACAGTGAAGAAGATGAGGTGAATGGTGAGATGACAGAGGGTGAGTGCACAGTAGCTATGTCTCACCAGTTGCCATTTGCATTATTTGTAGTGGAGATGAATAGGGTGTAAGGCAAGATATTTTATGTTCAAATCAGATTCTTCCATTAGGGTGTGTACTGCCTCTACAGATAAATAAAGGAGGAGAGGGAGGAAGAGAAAAAGTAACTGAACATGTTACTCTCAAAATATTTTGTTAGGTCTAAAATGGGCACATCAGGTGTGGCAGGGGAAAATGTGTGTAGGTAATGCAGGATGCTGGGGAGTAGATAAAACTCAAAAAATAGAGTGTTTTTTAAAAAAAGGTTGGTTGATAAAAAAACATTATTTTCTACTTTAATAGTGCTATTATTACTACTCTTCAATTCGAGCTCTTTTCCTGGCTTGTGTAATGTTATAGGTACACATTGAGAACTTTAAAAAGTACTGTTTTCTTTTCGATTTTTTAAAATATATCAATCCTACAGTAAAGTTACATAAAAGGTATGGCTGACTCCTTCCAAACATGCTTCTCCTGGAGCCATTATTCAAGTTTTGTTAATTGTTCTAATAAAGTCTTTATGACAAAAAGATCCAATTCTGGATCATACATTGCACTCAGTTGTCCTAAGTTACACTAGTCTGGAAGAGTTCCTCAACCTCTGCTTGATTTTCATGACCTTGACATTTTATAGGTCAGTTGTTTTATCTCAAAAATTATGTATTCTGATGTTTTCTTTTAAAAATACATTGTGGTTTTGGGGGGCTGAATGTTAGAGAAGTGATTCTGTAGTCTTATCACTTTGTGTTAGGTAGCATGCAATATTGTTTTCCTATAACTGAAAGTGTTAGCTTTGATCACTTGAACCACATGGTTTCTGTTAGGTTTTTCCCACTATGAACTTAAACTCTCCTTCATTTTAATTCATCAACATTTTGTAGAAAGTTTCTTGAGACTGTGTTAAATGTGTACCTCATCGTACATTCATTTGCCAGTTTTAGCACTGACTGATGTCTTATCTGAACTCCTTTTGTATTTGCTAGTTGCCATTCCAATCTAACAAAGCATTTTTTTTCTTTTATTTATCAGATTTTCTACCATAGAGGCACAGATTTGTGATTCTCCATTTTATTCTGTGGGTTATAAGTTATCACCTTCATTCATTTTTTTTTTTTTTGCTTAAATTGATTTGGTCAGAGAGCATTTCTATTAAAGTGGTTCCATTGTTCTTTGAGCATTTCTGATTATTCTTTTTTGCATTTTCTTACTTTCCAGCACATTGATATGTTCAAGGCTGATTTCTTTTCTCTTCCCCACCACTATAATTTCCATTAAGCTCTGGTTTCCAGTGCAGAGATGTTTTTAAAAGCAAACATTTGGGCATTAAGTTTCTTCATTGCTATTTAGGTGTTGTTGCTCCCAAACCATTTTGGTATAGGCACACACTCTAAATTGTATTTACATGTCATTTATAAAAAAAAAATAATGTTTGACTTACCATGAGGTTACATCCTGGTAAATTCATTATGATTTGAAAATACCTTAATCATAAAAGGCATTTAAAGCATCTAATCTAGCAAACATGGCTTAGCAATGATAATACAATGAGCTGCAGTCTATCAGTCATTTACCCTTATGATCATATGGGCCCTGGGAGCTGCGGCACACTGGCACTGCCCAGCAGCTCCACTGCTCATCGAACCACACACTTCTAAGTTAGGAAAGATCAAAATCTGTCAAGCAGTTGAAGGGGGCACTGTTTTTCTCTCAGTATATAAGCACATGTTCACAATACTCTTCTAATTCCAACCCAACACCACAGGATTACTCTGAACCTTCCCCTTTTCTGTATTTGTGCCTTCCTCAGCATGAAGAGACTAGACTGCCTACATATGGTCATCATCTGATCCTACCATGCTTCTGCACTGCGTTAATTCCGTCTCCTTGAAACTTGACTACTGCCTAACTGCCTTCAAGCCCAGTTTAATGCCTTTTTTTGTGTGTTCCTGAGACCAAGTAGGCTATGATTTTGCTAGAAAAAAAGAAGATAGTTACTACCATCACTTTTTAATTGAAGTTTCTGTATTGGCTGCTATTTAGGCACCAGATATACAAAATGGTGAATGGGGAGCAGTTACAGTCCATGTATTGGAGATATTGTTGATCCTGTAAAGATGTTATACCTGCACCTGTGTATACATATTTCTGTATAGGGATTGATACACCAACCCATGGTTGTCTTTTGCCAGCTGATTATCGGATTATGCTCTAAGAAAAATATGACCCTTATGTTCTGCTTGCATTGTATACTAACTCAGAATCTAGCCCTCCATAAGGTATGACTCCAATGGGTTGCCTATATAATGGCAACATCCCATCAGATTCTCCCTCCAGGAAAACCTAGTGCTTTGATTTCCAAAATTAGAGCCGAGAATTGGATACTGATTATGGAATTTACTACTGGCATACACAGGGAAAATGAACAGTTTTTAAAATTAGCTCATTAGACAAAAATGCTTCCAGTTCATACTCTGGTGCCAAGTTTCTAGACTACATCATAGTGTAGAGTCTTGGCCAGCTCATTTATAGTGAATCCCTGTATCAATTTTTGGGAGACCAATCTATTGAGTACCCTTCTAAAGCAAGCTGACTAAAGGAGCACTGGTCATGGAGCACAACCTAAGCTTTAAACTACAGAAGCAAGTAAGTCCAAGTAGCTGAGGATGACCATACCAAAGGAAGTGTTCAGTCATTCAGCATTGCTTCTGAAGGATTCAGTCTATCCCAGAGACTTAGCTGGATTTCTGGGTACATACACATGCTCCCGCCTCTAAATGGGAGAGTCATGCCAACAGTTCACAATAACAGTGTCTCAAAAGTCTTCAATTCTAGTTGATGAATTTTGATAGCTTTGCTAAATTTATTTATATGAAGACTAAACCAATTTATAGAGTTGTAAAGCTATTCCCAAATACTTTTCAACCCCCTTCACACATTCTTACAAATTTGAAAGACACAGTTTTTAAAAAGACTTACACAAGAATTTTAAACCTATGCAGTTGTACTTTCCTCATTTTTCTTTCCTCATTTGTGAGTCATTAAATAAGTACCTGGGAACTAGGAAAACCCACAGTGCTCCTGGCAGCCTCTCTAGATCTTGACTGTATTGAACTGAATGCCAAAGGGTATGGCAAATATCTTTTAGCTGAAATACTTTCATTTTGTTATATTACTTAATGTTCATAAACTATATGGTTTGTGGAACTGCTATCAGGCAAATGACTGTTTTCAGCTTAGCAGGCTGTCTGGACTTTGCAAATATCAGGTGATCATATTCTTAACAAATTTCTCCACAGGATCTTACTTTTGCTTGCAGGCAGAACCTTACTTTGATAATTTGGAGGAAATTAGATTAGTTTAAGCAATTACAAATAATGAACTCTATGCCATCTTTTGCAGAATTCTGACAAATATGGGAGTCATTCCTTTTCCTTTTATTTTTACATGCTTTATCGAGGAGTCCTGTCTTAGAAGCTCTAGTTGGAACTCTTATTGACATGTTTTCAAAAGCCAAGGTATTACAAAAGTAGGTACATCATCATGATGTTCTACATGTACCCACTGCAAATAATTCCTTGGGTAAGAACTCAAGACTAATAAATGAGAACATGTGGCAACTTAGAAAGGTTTCTTAGAACCAATGGCCTAGGTATTCAGAGTTCTAAAATATTTTTCATAGTTTTATTTTGAACCTTTTATTTTGAATTCCCACTTCATCTACACCTGGTGCTGTGTATCTTCATTTGCACACTTGGGAAAGAATTAGAGAATGCTGGACTTTGAGAAAGATCTAATACAAACAGTTTACAATGGAACACCAGGAGATGAGCTTCCTCAGGACTGGTTGCTTTCATTAGCATGGGGACAGATGGGGCAGGGGAATGGGCCACTGCTGTCCCTGTGTTCAGGGGGCACAAGCTCCCCTCTCAGGTCAACAGCAGCACCAGGCCAGGACTGGTAAATTGAGACCGAGATCCAGGCTACAACTTAGTCTCATTTTAATACAATTTCCACTAGCCAATAAGTACGTGTTTCAGAAGCATTAACACTTTGAGCCTTTGGCAATCAGATCTGAGGGTTCATTCTGTTCAATTCATAATGTGAATTATATTTTATAATGTTGCTAAGACTTGATTATTTGCACACCCAAGAAGATATAGCTCCAGCTCTGAACATTTAAAGAAAATTGCTTTACGGAAGGTAGTACATTAAACAGAGAGCTACCATAGGTAAATCTCAAAGAAATAAAGAAATGATCCAATAATCATGGTGTTAGAATATCTGGATGATTATCACATCAGCTGGTTGACTGTCTTGGCAAGCACGGAAAAAGGAGTGACATACGAAAATGTTTGTGAGTTTTACAACATCCGAAGGTTAGCTTAGTGACAAGTGAAGCTCTTTGATTTAGACAATACAGAAACATAATCTGTCTTATCTATTTGCATCTATATGTTCATACATATGTATAAAGAAAGATACAGACACAGCAGAAGAAAACCAATGATCACAGCAATTGTTTGTAAACATTAATGTTAACTTGTGGACATACATTGATTTTAAACACATCCTTTAAATAGCTTTGATTTTCTGTCTAGAAGACAAAAGAAAACATTAATAGTTGTCACTTACTAAGTTTACCTAGTTGAATGTTAGCACTTCTAAAAATGAATCAATACTCATTACTTTTCCACACTGGAAGATTACAGAAATAAATGATACTTTGAAACAAAAAATGAACTTTTCAGAAATGTCAAGAAAATATTTTGTGCACTCTCAATGTAAGATGAACTAAAAACAGATCAGAGAAATTTTTTGACATTAAACAAAAAGACATTGGTATATCATGTAACCCAATTAATTAGGATCTGCTTAATTTGGAATCTGTAATAGGGCAAAGATAAAATATGTCTTGTTTCTTGGATTTATTTTTTAATGATTCATTTATTTTTATTGAAGTCAGATTTACAGAGAGAAGGAGAGACAGAGTGAAAGGTCTTCCATCTGCTAGTTTCCCTCCAACAGCCGCAGTGGTCGGAGCTGAGCCAATTTAAAGTCAGGAGCTTCTGCTGGGTATCCCGCAGGGTGCAGGGTCATCCTCTACTGATTTCTCAGGCCACAAACAGGGAGCTGGAAGGGACATAGAGCAGCTGGGACACGAACTGGCACCCATATGAGATCCAGCACATGCAAGGTGAGGATTTAGTCACTGACCCAACATGCTAGGTCCTCTTGGATTTATTTTTGAAACTCCACATATTTAAGAAGACAGTACATATTAGAAGATAATGTACAGTTATCACTGGAGTAGTGTGCTGTATGGTGCCATCACTGACTTGTGTGCGGTTCAGTCCCTTGGTCCCTAAAAGATGCACATAAACCCAAAGTGTTTCTAGGAAAGCACTGCTCTGCAATTTAATCACCATCAGTGGAAAGAAATCACACATATACGACTGAAGCTGAAGTTGAATCATGAGGGTAATGATCAAAACATTTTATTATCCTCAGTTAAGCAAGTCCTTTCTTTGTTTACTTCTCACACTCTATGAAGAAGGATTCTGTGAACAATAACCATGCAATGGTTAGATGGAGGACCATAGATTTAATATTGTCACCCTGGGCATCCTTTTATCTGCTGCTGATTCAAATCCATGGGAAAAACTGGATCTATGTCAGAATGTCAGGGAAAGAGTCAAATATTAAAGGGATAAAAACTAGCAATTAAAATGCATTCTCTAAATTGGAAAGCATAATAGAGACTGAACAGAAGACTTGCTCAAGTTAAAAGTGACTAGAGAATTAAATTCTAAGGTCTTTGCAGTATTACTGGCAGTATTTGACTGCCATAGTTCTATAATCAGATTTTAGCAAACTTGTAAAAATGCTTAGATTCTTTTTATTGTTGTTGGTGTGCTTCCAGCATAGATAAAAGATAGCTTATGACATTCAGGTTACAGGTCAACTATGAGGCCTTATTGCCCATCTAGGGAAAATTACTTCTTGAATAACACACGATACAAGCTTCAACTCTTAATAGTGCTGGAGGAATTCACCCAGGAATTCTTACACATTCAAAGTGACCATATTTCCTATGAATTCCACTTGTTTTGAAATGACTCCACAAAAGGCAATTTCAAGATTTATTTCTCTACCGTAACACACAAAAATATCACCATAAATTCTAACATGTTCAAGGCAAATTATGACTGTTGGATGATTCAAAAGCTTTTTATAGTGTCTCCAATACACAAAGAACAATAGGAGGGCATGTACGTATCTCCTGTGTGTCTTAATTAAAAGACATTTAAATATGCTACGCTGGTTTCTTCCTTATGCCCTTATAATAGCATCATTTAAAAATAAACTGAGCAAGGTAATTCAGTGTAAATGCTGATGTTAGAATTAAGCTGCATGTAAGACTACATTAGGTAAACCAGCTTTTCCTGAAAAAGGAGTAAATGGCATTTAAAATCAACCAGGATCAATTTTCAAGGGACACTGTTATAGAAAAGATACTGAGTGGAGAAAACTGTTTTCTTCTGGAAAAAAAAAATCACAAGTCAGAGTTTGCCATTTACGTTGCACAGATATGTTTGGTGATTATCCTGTAAATGAACATTGATTTTTGTGTGGATTCTACTATTTCAAATCTCTGAAAAATTGCTCTGGTGTCCAAAATGACCAGTGGCAAAATTTTGGCAAATATCTTCTGGTTTGTGTTGTCCAAGAAGTGGTTGCTTCTTGGAGAACACAAAGAAATGCCCTCATCATCGAGTTTTACCATACTACTTCATAAGACAAGCTTTAACACAGGAAAGAACCAAAATACTCAAAGCTGGCTAGCATATTTATTGTTATTGGCTAACCCACAAGGTGGCACTAAAGAGAAAAGTGACAAAAGTGAAGTTCACAGGCAAGTTACATACTAAATCAAGTCAATGATAAGCACTAAACTTACTTCATGGAATGATCATCCAGATTTTAATAGTGCTAATAACTGAGAACACTCATCTTCAGCTCATTGCTTCCTCCCCACCCCAGACTGTTGTAAAGCACCAAGTTTCATTCAATCAAGCTGTTCGTTATTTAAAAGCTAGTCATTTTTTTTTTTCATTTTATTTGAAAGGTAGAGAGGTGGGTGAGGGGAACAGGCAGATGTAACAATACAGAGACACAGAAATGTTACATCATGGCTTCCCTCCCCCAGATACCCACAACAGCCAGAGCTGAGCCAGGGGTCAGGGCCTCTATCCAAGCCACACATGTGGGTGCCAGAGACCCAAGTGCCTGAGCCTGCACCTGCTGCCTCCTAGAGTGCATCTGCAGTAGTGTGTGTGTGTGTGTGTGTAGTGATTGTATATGAAGGTTTCTTCTCTTCTAGGAATGACTCTTAGTGTTGTGCAGTGTCTAGCACCTATTGTTCTTAATACAAAGGCCAAAAATAGGACTAATTCATAGTTATAGTTCAGAAGTGTATTTACATTTTAACCGTTGGAGTATATGCGTCTTCTCTAAATAGTTAAGAAATGGCATTTTAGCCAATATCTGTTTGAATTTAAATAATTTCAGGACTCTGGACAAACATTTCACCTGGATTTCAAGGCATGTGGACAGTGTATCTTCAGCATATGTGTAAGGATGTGAAAGGGGAAATACTTTGAGAAAAGCCTGTGGAGAGAAAAAATGATGCAGGCAGAGCCTTGATATCAAACCTTGAAATTAAGGCAGTGTGGAGAATCCTTAGTTATCCTGCCATGTGGCAGAAAAAACTGGGTCTTATGCTAGCAGATTTCTGTGAATAAAATAAGAGATGGACCAAGACAGCCTGAGGCAAGCAGGTACATGATGCAAAGGACTAACATTTGAAAGAAAATATTATGATACATGTTTTTCAAAGTAAGAATTCAGTGAGGTTTCGATGCAGTTCTAGTAACTGTGTATTACAAACGTCTGGGTGTGTACATGTTTTTTGAGGTATGTATGCACGTATAAATATACACAACTGATGGAATGTTTTCTAAAAGAAGTCTTGCTTTTCAGTTGGAAGTGATTGTAATTTTGACAAAAGCACTGGTTCAGCAAACATGCATATTATGTCACACACAATGTTAAAACAGGAATTTAAAATCAGCTTTTAAAACCTTATATACAGGTATATGGCCTGATGCTAGTAACAGTTTATCATCTAGAAAAGAAAAATATCCCATATTTCTCTTACTTCTCTTTGTTGGTCTATTCACAGTGATCATTTGCTACGCAAATTTTTAAAAAATGCTGTAATTACCCTCTTTAAAATCTAAGTTGATAAATACTTACACACCAAGCATTTATCTGCAGTGAGGAAAGGTTTTAACAGATAAATGCATTCTGTTATTAAATAAAAGATGAGGAAACAAATGATATGAAAAGAGGGGAAATGAGGATTAGAATACACACATGGAGGAAACAAAACAGATTCATGTGTCTTCATGTGACTTTAATGTCTAAGTGTGCCTTTGAAGCAGATATTTTTCCTGGTTTGAAAGAGGTGACACACCATTCCAATCATCTAATTTTCAGCTGTCACATAAGCTTGGTTTAAATATGTATTTTTTATGCATTCAAGAGGTAAGATTTCCAAGGCAAGTAAACTGCTTATTCTGCAGTATGAAAATAAGCTCTAGTCAACTCTTTGAGTTTAGTTCTCAGTCCAGGATGAATAATGTCCTTTTTTTCTTTCTATCATTACCTTACACAATTACTACTCTGCTCAAGGTCATTCCACATTACTATTTATTATATATTCCTTATAATAAATACTCGGAGCTTTCCCTGTGTGCCAGGCCCTGTCCTCTCCCCTCTAGTGAGGAGGGAGCCCAGGGTTGTTTGTTTCAGTGGCACACTCCTAGCAGAGTGCCTGGCACTGCCTTTTTCACGTACGGAACAGACATCACTGACATATTTGAATGGATCACACTTGGCTTAACTTTCAGGAGTGTGAAATAATTGTAACGGGCAATGATGGGGTAATAGTGCTCGCCTCTGAGTCCCAGCTCTGCCACCTACTAATTGAATGACCCTGAGCAAAGAGCTTACTTTCTCTTCGCCTCTTTTTTCTTACCTGCCAGGTGGGAGGAGTGACAGCATGGACCTCATGGCTTCCGTGATCTAGATAACAGGAAGTGTTTAGACAAATACCTGGTGCCCGGTAAGTTCCTGAAAGACCATAACCAATATTATTAATTCTTCCTGCATTCTTTATCTAGAAACATGGATTTAAGCAACATAAATGATTAAAAAAACTATTGGTATATTTTTATTTTCATTTCTTGAGCTTCTAGACTAGTTCAATAGAAACATCTCTGGCAAATGATCCAATTTCTGTCTGTAGACTTTGGTGTATGTTATGCTTACAGGTTTCATGAATAAACTATAAACATTTACATCGCACATATTTTTCCTTTTATAGAGCTTGCTTACAGAGACCATAAAACAGAGAGCCCAGAGTGAACACTCAAGCTTGAACTTACCATTACAATCTCCCAAGTAAAAAACACAAGTTTCTTGAGATCTAGTTTTTTGCCTTTTCTGGATGCAACATTTAAACATGGAAAATGACAATGTGAATTATTTAGCTCTCCATGCCTTTTCTTGGGTCTGCAAACTAGAGGCCCTTTCATGCTGTGAGACTTGATCCTGGTGTCAGCATAATCATAAGAATCTTTCTTAGGATTAATAACATGGAACATAATAAAATGTCAGAAATTTATAAAAATCTGCTTATAGTTTCACAGATTTTTATATAACATATAACCATAATCAAATCTGTATGTAATTTTTACTACTTTTTTGGATGAACAGAAGTCAAACAACTGACAGTAAATCCAAGTGCTAATTATAGGTGGGGAAAATAGACATAATGAGATTTCACTATCAATTATGCCTGATTTTAGTCTTTCAAGAAATGTATTTATTTTCATTTTATTTGAAAGGCACAGAGAGAGACATTGAGAGTGATCTGCCCTTTATTCATTTCCCAGACAACCATGTAGGTAGCAGGGGCCAGGGCACTGGTGTCCTGCTGTTCTGCCTCTCCGGCTGTGCAGTAGCAGGAAGCCAGATCAGAAGCACTGAGCAGTTAGCACTCAGTTAGCACTTAGCCAGTTAGCACTCCACTGTGGGATGTAGGCGTCCCAAGCAGTGAGTTAGGCTGCTGCAGCTGTAGCAAGTTTGAAACAATTCTTTTTCTATTTTACAAATCTTGAGGAATGTCCTGTCAGAAAGGATGTTTTTAATATGAAAACCCTTCAATGTCAAATGGCAGTTGCAGTGAGATCAAATGTTATGAGATTCTGAAATCTGCACATAAAATATTAATAAGGTATGCAGGAATGTGAATTTTCCTACATTAAAAATTTCATAAAATTATCACTATCTTGAATTGTAAAGTGCTTTTTTGCTGTTGCCACCTGGCGGCACCACTTTAGCTGGTACACAGACCTTACTGCCTGTTGTGTTGCCAGCGTTGGTCTTCAGGTGTGTGGTCTTCTGGAATCCATCCCTCTCATAAACCATCCCTGTTTAGACTGCCAGAGAAGTAAGGCTTGCCAGCCGCCCCCCCATGCTTTTGTTATTGCAGTATTTTTTCTTACTCATAAGTTTAAGGAATGTGTTATTGCAGTATATTTTTATGAAGTCACCCTACTCATTCAAATTGTAATTTTTAATTGAATTCTATTTCTCATGGGAAAGCTTAAAGATTCCTTGAGAGCATAAAGAAGATATCAGATGACTTTCTGGCTTCTTTCATAGAATTTGAGATGGAAGAATCTTGGTGTAGGTGGGTCAGGATTTAGGTCTGGATGTGAAGGGCTAATCCCATCCAAAGGGATTGGGAACACAAGGATGCTGTAAGTTGTGCTTGCTCAAATAAACCAGTGTGGGGAGAAAAACATTTCAAGTATAAATCAACTATAAACAGAGTAGACTCTGTAACTGTGACATTCACTGAAGATAGTTTATTTCGATTATTTCCAAGACCAAGATTTAGATTGAGTTAAAAACTGTTTCTGTTTTGCCTCGTGGATATTTAATATTCACACTGTTCTTATTTTGGGGGTGGGTGAGAGGGACAGATTCTGGAATCACATATACCCATAAATCACAAAGCCATTTAACCAAATAAATAAATAACCATAGTATTCTCCAATATGATTTTTTCAGAGAGAAACATTAAGCATCTGGACTCTTACTTCCATATATTGAGTGCATGATTCTAGAACCTGCATAGCCAACCCTATCTGTAATGCGAATATTACCACTGAATACAACTTTTAAAAACACACTAGGGAATCATTGCACTAATTTGCTAGATGTGAAGTTTTGTTCTCTCTCCTTTTCCGAGTTTGAAGAATGAACATTTTCTAAAAAAAATACTATTAAGAATTGATTTTACCCAAGTTGTTGTATCTCAGAAATTACAAAAAGAAAGTCATTGGGTCCACTTGTGATATTGATAGGAGATGCAGAACTATTTACTCAGTTGATCTCAAAACTGGGTTTACTGAATCAAACTACCTGTAAGGAGTCAGTGAGTGTAAGAATTATGCCAATCCATGCTAATGAACTTGTGTCCATGAGACTTGGGCCTCCAAAACAGTCCCTTAACTAACTTAATCAATTTAAAAAGACTACACTCATTGTTAGATTTATTATTTAGTTCTGAAATATTTGAGAGTTGCTCGGTAGTAGTTCTCAGAAGTACATACATGCATCGAGGCAATACAGGGATGAACAGATAAAAAGCATCCTTTGAATCTTGTCTTGAGTTCAAATCCATTCGTGGGTAACCTCGATGCAGTGGTTCTTCCAACTGCTGCAGGTGGCTCTAGAAGTCCAAAAATCAAATGCTCTGATTCTGTGGTCCTTACTTTACTAATCCTGAATTAACACATCAAGACCCTAAAGTGAAATAAATCTGGGGACTTGCTGGGACACAGGCTCCTTGTACAGGTCCGCGCTACGTCTTAAGAATCTGTGAAACTCTTAGCTCTTCAACTCTTGTGATGCATACAGCAGATACATATGGACAGCTAGAGTATAGACACTGAGAGCAGGGCAGAAAAAAGCAACTCGAACAGAATGTGGCATTTCCCTTGGTCTGTTGCTAACGGCCCACATGCAACATGCTTAAAAAAAACCCTACCCTAGCGCTTCTTTTACCATGCTTTAAAAATGATTCAGTTGGACTTTTTGGTTGTATGGGATTGAGTATGTAACCCATCTGGGAATAAATGCAAAACAGCTTCCTGGAGAGGGCTGCCTTTTCAAGTGAAAATTGGTGTACATTCGGTCTTTTCTTTTTGGTCATGCTTTTAAAACCAAGCACAGCATTTTAATTGTATTTTTTTTCAGTACTCCAAAGCTAGTATTATCAAACCTTCCTTTCTGTAAGAAAAATAATTATGGGCATGACTTCCCAATGCCTTACGATTTGAAGATGTGAAAAAAAAACAAACAGTAGAAAGGGAATCACTTCTTTTTCTTTATATTATGCATTTTATTTAAAAAAAATCATCTGACACCAGCCACAGTTTTACAGAAAAGTAAAGATTCCTGTCTTAGCTGTTGGCTCTTTGCCAAGAGTTCTTCCCACAAATTCCGAGGGCTCATAATACTCCAATAAACTCCAATAAAGTCCGAAGGGCCCATGACCAGGCGATGGACCATGAATTTGTATCGACGCTTGCTGCTGTCAGCAGACACTTCCCACGGATAACTGCTCTAACAAAGTTTAACCAATCTTCATGATGAAAGTGGAAAAGTTACAAAAAAAAAAGTAATTGTGGCCAGGTGAAGCAAAAATCTGAACAATCACGGGATGTATTTCTTGGTTTTCTATTAAATCTAAAGACTTGGGTTCTTATCACCAGCTTCTTTCAGTCTTGTTTTTTTTTTTTTTTTGGTCCTGTAGGCATCATATTTTAATCATTGCCCCAGTCTGAAAATAGAAACAAACCAGCCTCCTTTCTTTGGCTTTTATTTCCCTAAGATTCTAGTGTCTCATTTGCTAACCTTTTTTTTTTTTTAAAAAAAAATTTTGGTACTACACACCTGGACATATCTCACAGTATAATATGTGTAGTCAGGCTTCCGAGAATTTATTTCAATTTACATACAATGCTGCACACCCTTTGCCAAGCCGGATGTGAAATCCGACACAGCCTTGTCTCCCCAGCAGGCTCTTCCCTTTGCTCTGCGCGTTAATAGCCCAGGCTCCAGCAGTCCCTCTGGGGTAGCCGCAGTGGGGCTCAGGCATTGTTAAGAGGGGTGACTGCGGGGCTTGTTGCGTTGCAGATTTACAATGTACTTCCTTCCCCTCGGTGGCTGTGGGTGTCGGGGTGACAGAGCGGAGAATGGCTCTCTAATCTCCCGGTGCCTGCCTCTGCCGTTCCATCCCTCCCTCCCTGCCGCCTTCCCGGCCTCCTCCCGCGCTCTCTCCTTTGCCTTTCTCGGGGAGTTCCAGCTCCCTAATGCAGCTGGAGTAGCTTTGGCACTCTGCACCGGGGGCCTGTGTACACACACACACACGCGCGCGCACACACGCATGCACACGCGCTCTGGCTTTCCCCCGGGGAGACAGAACAACCCTTCATCTACCTGAAGTGGCTGGCCCGCGCGTACACTTCTTCCTCACTTGTCATCTCTGCAGGGCAGAGCCAAGCCGGAACAAGGGAGGCTCGCCGTCCTGTCTGCAGCTTCACGCTGGTTCACCGCCACCGCTGCTCAAAGTGTCTGGGCTGGAGGAGAAGGCTCCTCCAGGCTCCAGGACGGATTCCCGGCGTAGCTCCGCGGCCCTGGGACTTGGTGCCGGCTGATTTCCTTCCTGTCTCTCCCTCCAGCACCCCGGGCCGGTCATCCTCTCCGGCTGCGGGGCGTGAGACTGGGCGCCTCCAGTGCCATCGCCCCCGCCGCCGCGAGCACATCCCACCCAGAGGACTGCACGCCGCTGAAGTGGGGCGGGGGGGGGGGGGAGAAAGCGGAAGCCCTAACTTCCCTCCCTGCACCCCGTCCTCCTCGCCAGCCCTGGGGCCGGCGGGAAGGCACTCGCGCCAAGCTAGGCGAGAGCGCGGCGCCAGGGGGCGAGCCGCGAGCCGCCGGCGCGCCGGGGCGGGGGCAGCACGTGCCAGGGCGCCCCGGGCTCGCCCGAGAAGTAGCGCGCGCTGGTGCGAGCCAGACGCTCCCCAAGTTGGGCGCGTCCCGAAGCTCGGCGCTCCGCGCCTCGGCCGCCCTGGTCCAGAGACGGCGGGGCGGATGGAGGGTGCCGAGGCGGTCGTCGCCTGCGGACGGAACCCGTCCTAAAAGACCCCTCCGGCCAACCTCCCCCAGGGCAGCAGGCGGCGGCAGGCGGCGTCGCGCCCTTGGCCCGTGTAGGAGCTCTCTGATGCCGGCTCTGGAGGTGGCCCGGGTGGCCCGCCCGCGGGGGGTGCTGCAGGGGGCGGGGGAGGAGGAGGAGGAGGAGGCGGTGTGATGGCCCTGGACGGTGAGCGGGGGGAGCAGGAGGAGGAGAAGAAAAAGAAGAAGAAGAAAAAGAAGAGGAAGAAGAAGGAGGAGGAGGAGGAGGGGGCTGAGAAGAGCAGCTCACCCTTCGCGGCCACGATGGGCGAAGAGGACGCCGCGCTCCGGGCAGGCGGCAGGGGGCTCTCGGACCCGTGGGCAGACTCGGTGGGAGTACGACCCCGCACCACCGAACGCCACATCGCTGTGCACAAACGGCTTGTACTGGCCTTTGCCGTGTCCATCGTGGCTCTGCTGGCCGTCACCATGCTCGCGGTGCTGCTCAGCCTGCGCTTCGACGGGTGTGGGGCCAGCGCCGACGGTGGCCTCGCGGGCTTCCCGGAGCAAGGCGGCAACGCTAGCCTCCCGGGATCGGCCCGGCGCAACCGCCCGAGGGGCGAGGACTCCTCGCAGCCCGAGGCGAACGGGGTGGTCACTCCGGGGACCCCTTCCGCCCAGCCGCGGCCGCCGTCGGAGGAGGAGGAGGAAGAGGAAGAACCGGAGCAGCGGCAGCAGCCGTGGACACAGCTGCGCCTGTCGGGCAACCTCAAGCCACTGCACTACAATCTGATGCTCACCGCTTTCATGGAGAACTTCACCTTCTCCGGCGAGGTCAACGTGGAGATCGCGTGCAGGAACGCCACCCGCTACGTCGTGCTACACGCCTCCCGGGTGGCGGTGGAGAAGGTACAAGTGGCCGAGGACCGCGCGGCCGGGGCTGTACCAGTGGCCGGCTTTTTCCTCTATCGTCCCACCCAGGTGTTGGTGGTGGTGCTGAACAGGACCCTGGACGCGCAGAGGAATTACAACCTGAAGATCATCTACAACGCCCTCATTGAGAACGAGCTCCTGGGCTTCTTCCGCAGCTCCTACGTGCTCCACGGGGAGAGAAGGTACGGAGGGAGGCGGTGCCCCGCGCAGCGCAGCGCCGCGCTGCCCCACCCCGCCGGGCGCCGGCGACCCCAGGGACCCGGCGAAGGTTTTCAGGACTTCAGCGAGTCAGGCGTGGGGGCTGGAGAGGGTAGGCTCGTTCCCCGGGGCTCTCCTGGTCTGTCAACTTTGTAAACTCAACTCACCTGTGTCAGAAGGTGAGCGCAGATTTAGCGCGGGAGTTCTCCCTTTCCGGGTCAAGGTTGTTTAGCCCGCGGAGGCGCTCGGCTCTCTGGAGGGGAGCGCGTAGTCTGAGCGTGGCCTGAGTGACCTGGAAAGCTGGCCAGGTTCCGGTCCTGGGGAAACCCGGTGAGTCCCCTCAAAGGCCAGGGCGGCGGCGCACCCTGGCTGGGGTGGTGGAAGGGTACAGGCACCTGACTCCCCTAAATACGCACAGTCCCCCCCCCCCACCCGGAAGAGGAGTTATTGCCCCGGTCGGTGTGTAATGGAGGGAGGGCTGTGGCTAAAGTTGTCCAAAACCGCGAATTGAGGTTGGGACGGAAAGAGCGGTTTCCAGTGGCGGTCTCCGAGGGTGCGGCGGGACAGTGGGGTAGGGTACAGGGGTGGCGGTTGCCCT
This sequence comes from Ochotona princeps, assembly GCF_030435755.1. Lineage (NCBI taxonomy): Eukaryota > Metazoa > Chordata > Mammalia > Lagomorpha > Ochotonidae > Ochotona > Ochotona princeps. Next base: position 27,529,078 of record NC_080846.1, read on the forward strand.
AATCTAAGCCAGCTAGGAGCATGACCTGGGCCCAGCCTCCAGCTGCCTGTGAAGGCTGGGTGATTCCCGGTTGTGTGTGCCCGGGGTTGCCACTTCATTTCCATAGGCTGGGAGAGGCTGCTTGAGCAGCCCCTCAAGATGCCTAGTGAGTGAGCGCCTTTGATGTGCTATGGATTTGAGAGTTATTCTGCTTTGTAGTCTTTGAGAGGCTGCGGGGCTCTTTTCACGACGTTTTTAGACCCTTAGACTTTGGAGTCCAGCCCTATGAGGTTCTGGTCACCGCTGTTGGTTGGAGGAAGGGGAGCTGTGTTAAGTCTGCCATCAGGACCGTCTTGCAGTGTCTGTTCACTTAAAAATCCAGTCTCACAGGCACTCAACGGGTAGATGCAGTTTCAATTTCCTATTCACAGGTGAGGTAAGGGAGGCACATAGAAGTCTACCCCCTTGAACCGGAGCACCTGGTGAGCTGAAAAAGCAATGGTTTAGCAGCAGGTGGTTTGACCCCAGGACCCACACTTTTAATTATAATCTGGAGGCGGTGTGTATGTGTGTATGTGTGTGTGTGTGGGGTAATTCTACCAGTTAACAGGATTTATGCAAAAGTTTTTGAGCAAATATACTGAGAAGTGTTTACCCCTGTGCCTGGCTAGGTCTGCATTCTAGGTGTAGTGTGTTCTAGAGCGTCCTGTCGTAGTAGGTTCTCAAATATATTGCGGAATGAACAAGGGTCTCTTGTTCCTTGCTCTTGCCCACTGCACGTAAAGTAACTTTAATTAATTAATTAATTAACTGCTGAGGACCAAAGCGAGCATTAAAATGCCATCACTGACCTCAGAAGAGCAGGCAGCCTGGAAGTAAGGAGGCAGAACCGCTCCTTTTCTCAGGTGATTCTCCTAAGAGCAGAGAGAGCAGGGCTGGGAGCAGCCAAGCACCTCAGGTCCTCAGGCTTGTCCTTAGAGAGCTAGGTTTCCACCTTTGCTTTTCTGGTCTCTGGACCAGGGCTCATGGTGTTATGTAAGAGGCTAGGAAATTTCAGTGTCAAGGGAATGCCAAAGTTACATGACTTATAAATGCTGTAATCTCATATAAATACAATACTAGTGCTTCAGGAGTTGCATGAGAGTGAAAAAGCTCCCATAAATGAGTGTGTAAATTATTCAATTTCTACTTCCTTTGATCAGGTACAGATAATTAAAGCCTCTTTCCGTTGCTTTCAACATGCTCTGAAGAGTAGAGATTAAAAGTATTTTTTTAAGCCCACAAATATGTCAAATATGGGAGAGAGGCAGAAAAGGTGCATTTGCATGTTATGTTTAGAAACAAGTTTGTTACGTCTGAATGTCAGTGGTGGGAGTTGCATATCATTAACTGATAAATCGCGCTGTGGTGAAGTGGTTCCAGCAAATCCTTGTTTTTGAGTTATGCCAAAATATATTTGGCAGAACTGAGCTTGTTTTGGTCAGCACTTTCAAATTAACAGAACTCTTAAAAAGACCAGATGTTTCTGCTTGACCCGGAACTGATTTCTTGTACCCTGAGTGCATATTTGTATTCAAGCATTCTCCTTTAGCTTTCTCCAAAGATGTAAATAAATGGGTTGAGAGTTTAACCTCATGCACTGGTGTGGTTAAACCGTGAATCCCAATAGATCCTAGACTGGCTTTGTTTCTAAGACAAAGTTCTTGTACTTTTTTTTTCTCTCTCTCTCTCTCTGAGAGTGAATGACAGTTACTCATGTTTCTACTAATATATCTAAATCATTTCACAAGTATATTAGCATTCCATTTTTAAACTTCTTTCTTGATGGTTCTGAGGTTGTTTGAAACATTTTAAGAAAACCAATATTAGGAACTGAGCCAAAGTTGAACTTTATGGATATTGATTTTGTCATCAAAATACATTGTAGACTGGTATTTTAGAACTCACTTTCCAAAGGGACACAGATGCAAACTCTGGATTTTCATTTGATTAATGACTAAATATCTTGGTCTTTAGTCATAATTTTTGCCAATTTAATTGTAGGGTTATTTCTGTAATGAAAAGATTTAATCTAGCAAAGGCAACAATTAAGTACTTGGAATGCTTTTAAAAAATCCTATAATTCAGTCCACTTTATTTTGCCTATGTGGAAATCGTAATTCATTACTACTTGAACAGTCTGATTTGTTCCTTTGAGATATGAGAGAAAAAAATTTTAATTAATTTATTTTATTGTTCCATGATACAGTTCCATAGGATTCAGGATTTTCCTTCTCCCTCCCCCAAACCACTCCTACCAATTTCTCATGTTGTTACACAGTCACAAGTCCATCATTCTGTTATATAAATGTACCCTGACATTGTAGGCATGGACAATGGTAGGGAGTCCAGCATCCTATTGTCAAAATACTTTTGTGTGTTACATGCCTCGAGGATTTGGTCCTCTGCCTCGTGTTGGGATCTGCCTGTGTTTGCTGTTCAGAAAGACTCAATTTTCTTGGTTCCCAGAAGATAGTGAATAAAGACCAGAGGATGAATTTCCTATGGAAACACAGATTGCCCAACTTGAGACCAAACTTCTTGCCTTTGGTCATAGTGAGGCTCAGAGAAGAGAATTTGTTACTTGTTGAATATTGAAAATATTGTCAAAATTGGAGTGTTTCTTTGCAAGCAATGCGTTATCTCCATTAGGCAGAACACACACACTTGCTTTCTCCTCAAGTAGACGTGCAGCAGGCAGATAAAAAGGAATGTGCATTTATGCCATCTTAGAAGAGTATGTATTTGCCCAGAATTAGGCAAAATGTTCATTTACCTGAAATAATCATTGCTTTTTGGTAGCCAGATGGTAAGCACACCTATGTTCAAAGTAGGCTACCTTAATTTAGATCCAGATGGTCGGCTTGAAACAGGAAATTTACCCCAGGTAAATGAGTATTTTAGTTACTTTCAAAGGGGAGACTGTCTCTCTTTGGACTGACTTTGATTAGGCCTACAAAATGCCAAAGTGACAGAAGACAGAATAAAAACAGAAGGTTGTCTTCTATCAAAGGTTGTTTAGACAGGAACTGTGATCGTCAAGCAAAATGAGAAAATAGTAATTGTAATTCTCTTAGAAAACTGGGGCAACACTTGTGCAGAAATCTTGGGGAAACACGGAGGATTTTATCTCTGCATAGGCATTTTTTCTTTGGTGGTGTTTGTGTGCATAGTTTGATGCCTTAGTTTTTCTAGAGCAAGTTAATCATGATATTTTTTTTAAAAATGACATTATTTTTAGCAGCTCTGTTTTACCCACTCACTTTGATGAGTAAATGTTTTTTTTTTTTTTTTTTTTTTTTTGAGCAAGGGGACATATAGGGATTTTCTGCCATTACAGAAGTCTATGAATTCAAACAGTTTTGAGTATTGATTGTTTCTGTGAAGACTTTTGAGTGATTCTTTAATGGGCATAACTCATGGTTTCCTGTCAAGCACACATCACATGGCTCAACTGAGTCCGGTATATACTTTTGTGCATAATTTGAAACACTACCAATAAATCAAGTCATGCAGATGTGCATAGTGTGTGTGTGTGTGTGTAGAGAGAACATGCACACTCACACATACACACACTCACAAGCCATCTCAACTCACAGAGGGAAACTCATGCAAGTTGTGTTTGACTTGCCCTGTTTTGCTTTGGTGCCATCTAATTTGATCACCCTGGATTCTAGTAATAAAACGTGGTTTCTCTGCAAGAGTTAAATTACTTGCCTTTTTTTTTTAATTTAATGTAACTGCAAACAGAATCTATCTGCCCTGAATCTGTTTCCAGCACAGATGGATCTGCTGCCGGATACCTCAGTATTGGTTTGGTCTGTACAACACATTTTTGTGTGAATCAATTTTTGTCACTACGTGTGACGATGGTCTTGAGACAAGAGCATAGGACAGTAGTTCACGTTTGCTTGGCAATAATGAAATTTAGCTGAAATGATTACAAAATAGGTGCTCACCTCCTTAGGCATAACTTGAAAGAGTAGAACCAAAATAGAGTTATTTTACCTTGAAAAACACAAATATTTTACAACAGGTAAGGAATGGCACCTTTCAGTCACTCCTGTGAGCAGCTTTCCACGTGGCAGCTATAACTCACCATCTCTTTGCTGCTCCTTCTTGCTAACGCCACCAATCATCAGCAGCATCATCATCACTACCACAGACACCATTATCATCATTGTCATCACCGTTACCACCATCCTCCTCCTCCTCGTCATTGCCCTGCCCTCCCCCCATCATCTTCCTCTTAATTCTTCATACATTCTTTACATCTTCCGAGATCCACAGTAGAAGCTGGATTCTTCCAGATTTTTTAAGACTCCCAAGCTATCCTATCTCTTAGCAATAGAGAGTGGGAACCTTCTCCTGCAGGCAGAATTTTAGCTGCAGAATTTGAGAAAAATTCAGAGATTAAAAAATATTTTCTTCTCTTCCTTATTCATCAGCTGGCACTGGGTGTTGGTGGTGGGGCTCTGAGCGTGGAATGAAAGCAGCAGGTTTGTATGGGGCCGAGTTAGGGTGAAGGGCCCAGGCCTCTGGGCGCCCCAGAGAGTGTACACATAACTTTTTGGTTGTGCTGTTAGACGGGAAAGTGTGCTCAGATTTGGTATGTTGATTCTTCTGAGCAGAGACGTTGCTGCCAGACTGTTCGCCTTCATGTCTAGCTTTGTGCCTCTTTAGCTGTTTGTCCTCAGCCAAGTTTCCTAGTTGTTCTGTGGGTAGAATTCTAATCTGAAAAAAATAGGAATAAAGATAACTCTATCGAATGGGATTTCTGTGAGAATTTCATACAGCAGGACCAGCCTAGTGACCGACAATTGGCAAACACTTCTGCAAGTATCAAATATCATGTTATTCCACAACCAGAGGTTTGCAGTTTGCGCTGCTATGAAGTCCTGTGACACCACTATTTTTTTCTTTGGGATTTCTCCTTGCTGGTGAAATGGTGGGGAGGTGGCCACTGCAGACATTGTTTTAGTTGATGCTTGTTTTGCACCCAAGTCGAATTCAAAAGCTGGAGAGGCAGGGAGGGGAAGGAAAGAAGACAGAAAGTGCTGTCATCAGGAAACGCAGGAGTAGGCTGGATGTGATGGTTCTGAGAGGAGAAATCCTGAATGTGGAGCAGACGCTGAGGTGGTGACAGCTGAGGGGATGGAGAGACTAGGGCATCGAAAGAAACACACAGCCCTGTGACGTGAGCAGTGCTGTCGGCAGTGAACACAAGAGAAAATGGTGAGCAGCGGGACCAGTGGTACCACTTCACTGGCAGGAAAACCGAGATACCAGGGGAAGCAGTAGCTGTATTGCTGGCAAGACTTTATGTATATTTTGACAGTAGCAGTAGTTTATAATATTCACATAATGCTTAGCCTGTTTCCACTATAAAATGTATGAACTATAGTGACTTTATTCTTATGAAAGCCTAATATTATGACTTGAGAAAGCAATTTTAGTGCATTCCTAAAACTTTTCGTCAGTGGTGATCCAGGACTCGGCGCTCATCTTGGATGAGTATTTAGGACTACATAAATGGGGAAACAATTATGAATCGTATGCTCTGTTTTTATAACACGATTATTCACATATGCAGCACTTCCTACATACATATTGCTGGCATTATTACATTATGTTTTTAGTTTACTAGAATAGTTATTTGAAAAAATAGACTACACACTTGCTTATACCGTTGAATATTCAGCAGGAGTACTTCCCTTCTAAAATGGCAGAGGTTTAATGACTCATTGAAGTACATAAAAACACACAGACTAAACAACGACCCATTTGAGCTTAAAATGTTTTGTCATCGCATAACAATTTGCATTTTGATTAACAACCTTCACTTTAAATGGGGTATGTGTGGCTTCCATGACCTTGTAACTTGGTTCATTTTAGATGGGACATATGTCACTCCTGTGACCTTGTAACAGTCTATTTACAGCCATCAATTGAATAGTAACTAGATGGTCCTTGGAACTTTCTTTAGGTCTTGTTTTTATTACTAATCTCAAACCATTATAACACCAGGCAAGTTATGATTCCTCTAGGAGAGAGCTCAGAGGACATTTTTCACTATGTTGTACGTGTGGTACTATCAGTGTTGCCCAAATGGAAGTCTTTTAAAGATTCCCTGTCATTGCTGTAATTCTCTTGCTTCTAGTTGATTCTAGAGTCAAAAGTCATGAATTCATCTGAACACTAAAAGTGTTATGCAAATCTTGTTTCCTTTGCATATCTTACCTTTATAAAAAGGCAAACTGAAAATAATGGAACAGAAATTGTTTTTGTATTACATACTGTAATTTGTTGGCAGTATCAACCAACATTAATGCATTACTTCTGCTGAATGTTATAGTGACTTGACACGAGTAGCTTGCCTAGTGAACTTCCGCAGAAATGTGAAGAAATCAATTCTCCATGTCCTTCAGAGGCAACACAGAGCTGTGAGCCTTCCTTCTCAGCTCAGCCAAAATGTCAAATAGACAAGTTGTTAAGAAAATTAAGCAATTTATTTGAGATAGAAGGGAATTAAGATACATTTGTGTTTTCACATTTTCCTTGTTATGCTGTCATTCTTTTAGTGACACTTCATGAATGCCACATTGGAAGTGGGATGTTTATGATAATAAAAGGTAAAAATTATTTTGTGTAAGGAAGCAAGAGGAAAACAGACAACAAAATATTTACTCTCATTACTTCTACCTCCTGCTGCTGCATTTTACTTTCTGCTGTATTTATTTCATACATATACTAGCTATTAAAATGTTTTCAAGTTTTAATTAATTTTGTTCTTTTTAGAGGTGGTATTCTACAACTGCCTCAGCCCTCAAATTCATTCAGATATCAGATACGTTATGTTCTTCTCTAAGCGGCTCTTTCAGGAGGTCTCTTTAATGTTTTTAATGACACTAACAGAAGAGTCTTCCAGCAGTTGAAGGCAATCATAAAAAGTAAACGACTTGAGGGAGAGGGGATAACATAGATTTTTGAAATTCTGGCCCTGATGCCTTTTGAGGGTGCTGGCCTCAACGTGACTAATGAAAATGGAACATCGAGAGAAATGTGAAGGACCGACTTGGGGCAGTGAACGTCAGTGAAGCCAGAGACCGCATGGCAGCACAAAGAAGACTCCAAACGTGTATGGGACGTTTTAAATGGATTATTTCTATGCTACCATAATTACTTATTTCTTCATCCCAGTCCAACCTTTGGTATCTATCAGATGTCAGCCTGGATGTTATCCAGGTTTCAAGGGTTTCCAGACCTAGTCTTGAGTTCTTCAGACATTCTTCCTCATTGGGGGCATTTTTGCTCCTGCAGGGGCACATGCATTGTATAGAGACATTCTGAATCTTGCGTGGGGAGAGCGTATGCTACTAGCCTCTGGTATACTGAGGCAGGAGATTCTGCTAAAATGCACCAGTGCACAGGGTGGCTGCCCACAGTGGATCATTAGCCAGCCTGACGCCATGCTGGAGAAGCCCTGCCTTAGGGAGCGCAATTGCTTCCTACATTTTCCTTCCTTATTGTGACTTTTTGTAAAATATCCTTTTAGTGTATGGTACTTGAAAAAGTCCATGGAAAATGGAATTATAAGACAAATTATTTTGGTGCAAAGATACTGCAAGTTCATATATAAAAATGAAAAAAATTCATTCTATGTACTTGCAGAAGCTGTATGAAAACCCCCATATATTTTAATTATTAGAGTATAAACTCCTTGCAGGAAGGAAGGTTTGCATTTATCATTTTCTCCTCTGTGCTACACACTAAAAATAATGATTAGGAACAGGGAAAAACTACCATAGAAATTTTAGCAAAAAGCCATTTAATGATAGTGTAATATTACTTTTTAAGTGAATCTCATTTAAATCACGGAATATTTATTTATAATAGGATTCTAGCGCCTGGGAAAAGTCTTAAACATAATCTTCTCCAACTGCTCTTTTTTTTTCCAGGAGGCTCCTTTTGATTTTCTAAATACTGAATTGAAATTCAGTTGCAATCACCCTCAGGTGCCAGACTGTGAAATTGGTATTTCCTCATTTAGACATTATCGGAATATACAGTGGCCCTCTGTGCATAGATATATACTGTGTGTATGCATTCATTAAGAATATGAAGTGCAGAAAAAGCCACAAAATGATCTGATTTCAACCTCGAGATGAATGATGTAAATGACTACATCTCGGAATACATGCACTTACTAAGAAAGGCAAAAGGAGATTTCATGTTGTGTTTGCTCTGCATAAATGTTTGACTTACGAATTTCTCATTAGCCCAGTGGTAGTTAGATATTCAGTATCAAATACATTCCTATCCATTCATTATTTAATGTCAGACACTTTTGATTTCTACTTAAAGACCAATATATACTATTACAATCTCTTTGTTGAGGAACTTTTCCATAGTATAATTAGTTGTCTCCGTGTGTACATATAGGTAATCACTCATACACACACGAACACCCACACACACACATACTGGAATTTCTTTTCCATTTGTTGTGCAAAAAATTCAGACAAAGCACTGGGCTTGAAGATAAGTTATTGGAATGGTACTGTGGTGCAGTTGGTAAAGATACCACTTGGGGTGCCAGCATCTAATGTGAGTGATGAGGTCTGAATCCCAGCTGCTCCACTTACAATTCAGCTCCCTGCTAATGTACCAAGGGAAGCATTGGGGGGCAGTCCAACTATTTGGTATGCTACACCCTTGTGGGAGACTCAGAAGAAGTTCGTGGTGTTTGGCTTTGGCCTGGCCCAACCTTGGCTATTGTGGCCATCTGGGCACTGAACCAATAGATTGAACCCATTTTTCTGTTTATCTTAATGTGTATCTCTTTCAAATAAAACCACTTTTTCAAAAAGTGGTTATAGCTAAAGCAAGAAAAATTCCTACCAGCCACCTAATGTAGCAAACCTCACACAACCCATAATATTGATTTGGTCAGTTTTTGACGCTAGAATTCTCAGAGCTTTGAAAGTTAAAAGGGAACACCCTTCCTTGTATGTTAAATTGCATGGATATTCTTTAAATAGCTTCAGGTTCAATGGACATTTTAATTAGTTAAAAGACAAGATTCACAATTATTATATAGGGCAAAAGCACAGGAAAATTAAATTGAACATGGGTGCATTTGAACCAAAAGTTGCAGATACTTCTTTAAGCAAGAACTGTAACATTACCAGCAGAAAATAATAAGAGAAAATATTACTGTGATTTTGGGAAATTTGGAAAGAAATTCTGTTACCTATAGCTGAATTAAAACAACTTATAATTTATAACTAAAAGATAATTTTACTATTTTTTAAATTTTGTTAGCTTCCAATCAGACACACAAAGTATGCATTCTAGCCTCAGCTTTGTACCAGTTGTCCGTATAATAGACAAACTAACCCTACCCCATCCACTTTCTCATTTGAGAAATATATGAGTTGAGCAGTTTGTTTCTATTACTACTTCTGACTTCAGCCTATAAAGATTTATAGATAAAAGTCATTTTCTCATGTATTATCATTTTGACAATTTTGTAGGGAAGATCTAGAAAACGCGATTGCTTTGCTTCTACCAATGCAAAAACAGGTTCAGGCAGTCATTCAGCCAAGCCTGGCATATAGCAAGCAGCCCAGTGCAGTTTACAACTCTTAAAACTTCTGGAAGGCTAACTACATAGCTAATCTTCAGTATTTCCTCTTTTTCTCTGTTTCAAAACTAAGCTTCAAATGGAACGAATATTCACATTTCCATGGCAAGAGCCAGTGATGGCTGAGATTCTAAGTGTACCTTAACCTGTATTGATTGGTGGTAGCTGCCAGAAATCCTGTGCTGAGAATAATTTAATTTTGAGGCCAAGTTTGGGCTCAGTGGGAAAATATGCCATGATAGATTAGCCATGTAAAACATGGATGGTGGGGAGGGAGAACTGTGGTGACAGAGCTACTAAAGAATAAGGAACCTTTCAGAGAAATTGCTTTAGATTTCAGTAGTGATTTGCAAAGGGTCTGATGCTGACTTAGATCAAATTTGGTAACTAGTATTATTCAGAAGTTGATATTTGCATGAATATTCTCATTTAGAAAATTGTCCTCCTTAAATTGCTTAGCTTGAGAGTTTGAGTTTATAACCATAAGGTGTGGAAGCATATAACATTACATTTAAGCTTTTAATAAGATTTATCTGAAAATGAGTGCATTAAATGTAAATATAGAGACTTCCAAAATTTTGTGGAAAATAGAGTTAAAGGGTAATTTTGATATGAAATTTGGTTTTTGTAATTTGCATTTCAGTGAACCTTTTGCAGCATCCCCACATGTAGATGAACACGCTCATTGCTATATTTAAGTAGATATTTATTATGTTGACACATTAGCATGTAATAAATACATTGTTTGTAGTAAAAAAAATGAGTTTTGGACTATTCAGACCAAAATTTTTCAGGTTTCCAAATCTTTTAGCGAAGACAGGCTGTATTTTATCATTTTAAAAAAAGTTTGTTTTTACTTTAAAGGCAGAACTACAGAAGGAGAGAGAGAGCTCTTCCATCTGCTGGTTTACTGCCCAAATGACCACAATATCCAGAGCTGAGCTGACCAGAGCCAGCAGCTCTGAGCTTCTTCTTGGTCTCCCACATGGATGCAGGGGTTCAAGGGTTTGGGCCACCTTCCACTGCCTTCCCTGGTCATTACCAGGAAGTGGATCAAAAGTGGTACAGCTGGGATTCAAACCAGTAACCATATGGGAGCCTGTGTTTCAGGCAGAGTTTTAGTCGTTATACCACTGCATTGGCCACTGCATATTGTAATTTGAGGCAACAGAATGTGTTATGATTGTGTTCTACATATATCTGAATATCACTTTGAAATGTTGGTTTTATTGTCTTTTTTAATCCCTTATTTTTATTAATTTTGAAATTTTATTTTTGATCATGTTTATATAGTTGATTAGGGTTGGAAGGATCAAGGGTTAGAAGAAAGTGAGTGAGTCCATTGTTTCCACATTCATTTTTTCTTCCTGTATCTGGGGATAGGGGGAAAATCAGGGGAGAAGCCACACCCAGCCTCCCAACTGCTTCCATACCATGGGATGTGGGACGGACACCCAGTGCCATCCCAGGGTCCCTGATGTGGGGCATGCTCTAAGGGTCCTGCTCAAGTGGTTTTGATAGTTCCATAATTCTGAGTTGCTGTCGATCTTGTGACTCCAATGTTGAGGAAATCCCTCCAGGATCCACTTGCTGATAAAGTTCACCTTAGAGTCTCCATTTGCCCAAATATTCACTTCCAATGATTGGCTGGGGTAGTTGGTCAATTTGTTCTCTCCTCCATCTCACGTTGTAGTACCAGGTGTGCTCTGCAGGCTCCAATGGACCGCCATGTCCTTATGTGCATATAGTTATGCTCTCCACAGCTCCATCTAAGCCACTGAGGAGGCCCAGCTCTGACGCACGCACGCCATGGTCGGACCATGGAACCTACAATTCTCCCCATGGTTGGAATTCCGAGTCCAGTGTTTCAGTTGGGGGATTCCTAATGAAACCTCATCTGAGGTGATTTTAGACCTGATTCTTGTGTGTGCATGCCAATACTGGGTCTGGTACAGTCTGTTGCCCACATCAGCTACATGCACACTGGTGGTTGTAATTGCTCGGTCAGTTCTGTCTGCAGTCCCATCTTCTATGCAAACCAGTAAGTGTTGCAGCCTAGCCTGATTCTGTCCACCACGTGCTCAGCCCTCATGCAAACCAGTGGGAACTGCCCACCTAGTCAGAGTAACTCAATAACCTCCACTAGGCTTGCCCCCAGCCCTGGTTCTGGTGCTTGCCAGTATGTACAACAGACTGGTCCAGTCTTTCCCACAGCCCATTCAGCTCTCATACATGTCAAGAGTCATTGAAGCCTAGTTCAAGCTAATCAACTCCACCTTCCAGTCCACACATATGCTGGTGGTGCCACTTGGTCTAGCCATGCCTGTCTCCAGCCTTGGTTCTCATGCTCACCAGTGGTAGTGGCAACCCGAGTGGTGCCCACATTTTCTCTACTAAGCCCATGCCCACTTCCAGATCTTGTACTCTCCAGGTAGCTCTGCAGATTAGCTTGACAGAATTTTACCCCTAGTTCTAGCACCTGCCAGCTGATGCTGCAGCAAAGCCCAACCAACCTTCATCTACTCTGGCTTGTGCATATACCAGTGGGTCCAGTCAGCCCAGCTTGGTCTGTCCCCTAACCCAGCTCACATGTAGGTCAACAGGTTTTGTAACCCTACCCAGTATAGTCTGCCCCAGATCTCAGCTCTCACACTCAGCAGTTGCCCCGCAGGGAAGGTCCCCACAATCCCTCCACCAGGCTCGTACCTCTCCCACCCAGGTCTCATGTGTGCTGGTTGGGCACTGTGGCCCAGTTTGGCATGGCTCGCCTCACCTTGGCATTTACTAGTGGGTACTGTAGCCGGGCCCAGTCCAGCCTACCCCCAGTTCCAACTCACACTGGTGTGGGTTACAAGTTAGCCCAGGCCAGCCAGTCCCCAATCTCAGACCTGATGTGAACTGGCTGGTATTGTGACCCAACCTGGTCTGTACCGCATCACATTCTGGTTTTGGATCTGGCAGAGGGTGATATGAACTGGCCTATCCTGGCTCGTCCCTAGAACTAAGCCAAATATGTTTTGGTGCATGCTGTAACCTGGCCTGGTCTGGGAAGCTCCCTGCCTTGCTTCTTGGGCTCACCTGCAGGTGCTGCATCCCGACAGAGGAGTTTTCCAAGCTCCTCTACCAGAACCCCTCCCAATGCCAGGTCTCATGCACACCATGGGCTAGGTCCATGGCCTAACCCAACTTACTCCACCTCCTGTCCTTGCAAGAACAGTGGCCTTTCCTGTCTGGCCTGCATCCATTCTGATTCTTATTGTTGGGTTCTAGGGCCCAGCCAAACCTGGTCCACACGTAGACACAGCTCACACCTGTCTTAGCAGAGGCAGAGACCTAACCCAACCCATCCTACACCCACCCTGGTTCCCCCATAATGCCAGGTTTGCATGCTCTGGGGCTCTCCCCTCCGCTCCCACCTCCTCGCCCAGGACCAAGCACATGGGGAAATCCTCAGTTTGCTCCAGCTGCCTAGATGAGAGCTCCCAGGTCCCCACATGCTTCACTAGTGCTATTCCTCTAGCCTCCCCTGCAAGCCTGCATCTTCAGGCCCCAGGCTTTGCCAATATGGTTGCCAAATAAAAACTTGTTTGGGTTGAGAGAATTTACTTTAATTGGGACAAAAACTTCCCTGGAGAAAGTTTCTTGTTGGGATGTGGATGTAGATTATATATGAATTATTCTTTTATGCTGCTTATGTGTTGAAGTTGAGTTCAGAAAAAATATCAATGATATAGCAAAATACATTATCAGGGCAAGCATATAATGCAGCTGGAACATATCAAGTTATAAATGTGATTAAGAATGTCATTTTCTTTCTTTCTTTTTTTTTCAGATTCCTTGGTGTTACCCAGTTTTCACCTATACATGCCAGGAAAGCATTTCCTTGTTTTGATGAGCCAATCTACAAGGCCACTTTCAAAATCAGCATCAAGCACCAAGCAACCTATTTATCTCTATCCAATATGCCAGTGGAAACCTCTGTGTTTGAGGAAGATGGATGGGTTACGGATCACTTTTCACAGACCCCACTCATGTCCACGTATTATTTAGCCTGGGCAATTTGCAACTTCACGTACAAAGAAACTACTACCAAGAGTGGAGTTGTGGTAAGTATTCTCAGCTTAATGATGCTTTGGAATAATGCATACTCTGAACTAATTTGATTTCTGAATCAACAGTGAATCATTTCTAACCTCTTCAGGGCTCATATATTTGAATTCTTTCCTTAATCCATGGAATCCAACAATGTCTTCCTGGTTAAATAATCAGATAAGCCATCTTCCTTTCCCCTCCCCAAAACCCTCTTTTCTCTTACCTTTCCTCTCTCCTCCTTTCTTTTCTCTCCCTTTCCCTCTGCTCCCCTCCCCTCCTTTTCTTTTCCCTTCCCTTCCCCCCAGGTCCTCTCCCCCAGCTCCCCTCCCTTCATTCCCCCTCCTCTTCCCTAACTCCCCTCCCCCAGCTCCCCTTCTCCCAGTCCTCCTTCCCCTCCCCCCAGCTCTCCTTCCCCCAGCTCCCTTCCTCTCTCCTCTCCTTTTCTCCTTTTCTGTCTTACTCCTTTAACCACCTCCATTTTCCCTTCCCATAATCCTTGTCCTCCTCCATCCCTATCCTCTTTGCTGGGCATCTCTAGAACTACTGCTGTTGCTTTGAGGAAATTGCCTATGCCTATTTGTGTGCCTGCAGAAGCTGCTTAATTTTCCTGTGAAATATTTTAAATGTAAATAAAATATGGTACATAACACTAGCCAGATTTACAGAATCTAGACATTTTTCCATCTTTGCCTCAATGTAGTTTAACTGTTGGGAAAGTAACACATATTGATAGAGTTGAAGCCTGTGTGTAACTCTTTGTGATCTTACTTGGCCCCATCCCACTGGCCTGACAATAATATTTGCCATTTCTTTGCATATTATTCCATAGTTACTAATTATTTGCAAATAACTTTATTTTTTAACATGAAGCTTAATATTTTCATATAGATATAATTAATATATGCACATTTTTAATGATTTAGTATTATAAAGATACCATTCTGCAAATGGTTTTCACTTTTTTTTAATGTAGAGTATCTTAGATACAGGGAGTACTATCTGTATTCAGTTTGAAATGAGAGTCAGTTGACTTCTCCTTGGTCACGGTCCTTTGTGACACCAAGGAGTCATAGGCACTTTTCATATGCTGTTTGTTCCATTAGTCTTGACTAGACTATACTTGACTGGACTAGAAATTAACAAATTTCTGCTTTATTTTAGTGATTATGTGAATGTGATAGAAATGCATGTATTTTAATTTTCTGATTAACCCTAAATCAAGGTGTTATAATTCCACTTTTTCCAAATGAGCAAATTGAGGTTTAAAGAGATTAAATAATTATCCCAGGGTTAAAATGTAAGCTAGTGGTAGAGTTGTAAATCAAATCTATTGGTTTGATCCCAGGTTTTACACTTTTTCCCTGCGCCCTAGGAACCTCTTGTTTCATCAGTTCACAGGTATAAGAATAAAGTTATGATGTACTTACTTCTCAACTGGTTTATTGTTTTCACTATTGCTGTCACAGAATAGGTGAATTTAAATCTGTGTTGTTATAGTTCTATAATAACCTAAATCTGTGTTGTTATAGTTCTATAATAACCTAAGTTTTATACAACAGTTTTGGATAAAGAAATTTTTCTCACTATGTAAATTTTAATTTAAATAGTTGTGAATTCTGCTTTTTTAAAATAAATTACATGCAAAATTATGCCATTATTGAAGAACTGCACACAGTGAGTTCATTTATATAATTGCTAAGATAATGTACGATAGGCTGATTATAGAGGCCTGACAGTTATTTTACCCTTAGGGGCTTCTAATAACTTGCATGTGGAATTCCTCTGATGTTTGTGTTGCCTTTTCCGGATGTTTCAAAGCTGTACCCCTTGGATCATCTCCAGGAAAGGAAAGACTTCTCATTTCCTGTCACATCTTCAAAAGTTCCTGATTGACTTGCTGTGGGTCAGCTAGCACGGAGTCCACTGGAAGTGCTTTTTCCTACTATGTTTGCTTTAAAGTGTCTTGAAAGTGTTCTCAGTCCTACACTATTATGCTTGTTGCTAAGTGACCCACTTTTAAAGCCAGGCACACTCTAATTATTTAGATGTGACTTTTTATTAGAGCTAAGAATCTCTAAGTAATTAGTAAAGATTTTAAAATTCCTACTTAATAATTTCTATGAAAGGAAAAAACATGGTACCAGAAAACATTGAAAGGTCAACTGAAACAAAATTTTATGTTGTATAATCTAAAAATACTAAAATCAGTAGATGTGTTAAGAAAAAAAAGCGCCATTGTGAGTTCTTATTTACCCACTGTGGCAATTAAGTTGTGGCCGCCTTTTTTTTCCCAGCCATCCTGTGGAAATCCAATCTATATTCTATTAATTGCCTTTCCCCTTTATCATGGGAATGACATTTCTCAACCCTTAACAGCTGGAAGGAGTGGAAATGCAGCTTTAGGGTCTTGAATGTGGGAGGCGCATGTGAAGCCCAGGCGGTGGTTTCAGGTCAGAAACCAAAGCAATTTTCATTGAGACATGCGAGAGGAGCTTGAGTAGCATGTTAATAACGTGCAATGAATTATAGCAGGGTGAGTATTTGAGGCATCATCATCACCACCATTACTTGTTTGTGAAGTCACATTCTTTTGTGAGGCACTATTCTAAGTAATTAGAAAAATAAAGTGCCTACGAGCTCTTTAATACAGAGATTGCAAATGCAGCCTTCAAACAGGATCCACTTCTGTAGACATGTTTTGTTTACCATCCTCAAAATGACTTGACATTTTTCTAATTAGTTGTCAACATTTAGAAATTGGGAAGTTGCACGTAAATTATTTCTAGTTCCATGTCAAAAAAAATAGGAAGATCTTGTGACACTAGACCCACAGTCCCAGTTGAAATATTTGTTCATTTATTCCTTCAGTAGATACGTTCTTGAACGAATGCCAGATTTTGTTCACGGCTGTGGAGATAAAACAGCAGATCAAACAGAAAAGGTTCCTGCTCTCAAGGAGTTCACATTCTATTGAGAAGAAGTGAGACACAAATAAATGTATGTAGTGTGGCAGGGGGTGCTGTATACTATGATGAAAATCAATATGAGAGCAGAGTAGTGGCTGACTTATTTACAAGGGGCATTTGTTTTACAGTGCAGATTAATCCACATCACTTTTGTTCCTTTGTAGTCTAGTACACGTAAGTGTTGTATATTGCCTGTTTTATCTATAGACATTTGGGTCTTCAGCCCTTGTGTAGGGGCATAAATCAGCAAGGTCAAGAAGAAATGTGTCTGGGAAAAGCAGTCAATTCACTAGATGTGAATCAGTGATGCTAGTGTTCACTAATTGTAAAATGGACATTGGATGTTGTAGAAAGTAAATTAATGACAATTTAGAAGAGGGCAAAATTGCTAATGGTAGGAGTCTGAGTCTAGGGCATATTTCATGGAGAAGGTAGGTGTTAGTATGATCCTGAGTGCTGGTTTTGTTTCTGATAAACAAATTTCATGTGCATATAATCTTTGGCAAGGGAAATGTTGCTAATAAAAAAACAGGCAGGAATATCTCCATGGAACATGGCACAACATTATGGTAAAAAAAAATGGTTTTTAGAATCAGGTAGGTGTGTTTCAGAATTATCATTTTGCTTCTCTGAGACCTTGATCACATTTCTTGATACTGAATTTCATGTCTGAAATCTGAACGTCTGAATTTTTCCTTTGTAATATTGTTCCGATCACTCTCCTGTCATAATAAGAAAGCATCACCCTTTCGTTATATTTGAAGTTTCTGTGGGTCAGGTGTTTGAAAGGACACAGTAGGAGCTTTGTGATTATCTGTGATGTTTGGGAACTCACAAGGGGAGGTATGAAAAGTTGGAACCATCTTTCTCTGGTAGATGCGCTGTCATTTAACTATGTCTGCTGGCCATACCTTGCGTAGCCCATCCCTATGACCTGGGTCTCCTCAAAGCATGATGTCCTCAGGGCTGTTGAACATCTTAAGTGATCATTGAAAGCTCCAAAGATGAAGGCCTAGTGGAAGCTATTAGACTTTTTGACTTATCTTCAGAAGTCACACTACATCCGGTATATTTGGTTACAAATGAGTCACTAAAGATAGTACTGATTCAGTAAAAAGCAGCATAGATCCTGTCTCCTGATGGGATGAGTGCCAACACATCATTGTAAATGTATACAGTCTGTTCCCTGCCCACGGCTTAGGTATGCTAATCCTGGTCTTACTCAAACATCAGACTCAAGTCTGAGATCAAGGATCTCACCATTTAATTTAGGTCCAGGTGCAGGAGAAAGATGACTTGTGTTTCATTTCTTGGGTGATATTTCTCTTTTAATTTAGACTTGTTGCCTAAAGAGACAAAAGTTATCCCTTTCCTCTGCCCTGAGCAATGGAGAGATGGGAATAAAAATATTGCCATAGCATTCTATTTCAGAATGAAAAAAATAGGAAGGTGCAGTGGTCATTGATCTGTAGCAACTATGAACTCTGATTGGACATGTGCTGCTAAGTTCTGATTATGCTCAGTGCTAGCCCTTATGAGATGTTGTTCTTGGCCTCTGGCCCCAGCCTTGGGCTGTTATTTTTTCTTTATAAGGAGTTCTTTCCAAATAAGTAATTTGCTTTTGCAATTAAATAATAATTAAATAAAAATACTCAACTTGAATAACCTTGGCTTGTTTTCCACTAGTAAAAAGTTGGATCTCAAAAACGTTTTTATTGGCTGTGTTATTTAAATCTGTTCAAGATTACCCATGTAAGACATGATTTTTTTAATGTATAAAGCTATATCCTCCCCGTTAGAAAAAGCTATACTCAAAAATCTCTTTCCATTGAACCTTTGCTTCATTGTGTGGAATAAAGGCACTTAATTATTGAATAGAGTCTTCCATGGCATGCCCTTAAAATTGTTAAAGGTTTTTGTCTTTTTGTTTGAAGCAGTTACAGGAAATTTGAGTTTGACAGTCTTAAAGTCATCATCTTGGCTTTATCTTTTATTAAGTTTTCTTTGGTGTGATAAATATACATACATACATACATACATATACACATATGTGTGTGTGTGTGAAGTTGTTTCTCACATTGCAAATCTGCCCTGTGCAGCTACTGGGAAGGAGAGTTTTAACTTCAAACTCAGAAAATCCTATCTTTTTCCTATAATTTTGCTTGAAAATTGGATAGGCCATTGTTAAGTTCATCTCCTTTCCTTTCTTTTATAAAAAGATTCAAGGCAAGTGAGAAGAACTGAGGTAGTATTATTAATCTTTTTTAATGACTAGTAGGAAAAGTGTTTTTAAATGATGTAATTATTTGAAAAGCAAAGTGAGAGAGACATGAAGAAGCAGATCTTAACATCTATTGGTCCATTCTACAAGTGGACACAATGGCTAAAGTTCAACTGATCCAAAGGCAGGAGCCAAGAGCTTCTTCTGGGTTACCCATTTGGGTGCAAGAGCTCAGCCATCTTCTACTAGTTTCACAGGCTGCATTGGGAGTGGAGTAGCTGGGACTCACCAAGTGTAACAGTGCTGGCCCTACCATCAATGTTCTAGTTGGGAATCTCCTTTGCTAGAAACTATAGCTTGTAGCTGTAGTTACAGTTCTGCAGCTTCTGTTTCAAGTGATTTTTTTTTTTTGTCTGATGATGGGTGAGCTGAGCCTATAGGAAAAGAACAAAAGGGGTTCCGGGCAGCAGTCAAGAGCGACCTGATGTTTAATGATTTGTGGCTGTAAGGGAAATATCAGTATTCTTTCATGACTTTATGCAGGTTTTAAGAAACTAGGAATAAAAATTAAGAAAGCATATGTAGGGAGACTGAACCTGTGGAACTGACAAAAGCATTCATGAGCAGAGTGGGGAGGTTGAAAGTGACACAAAAATAAAATAAATAAAAAAGCATGATTGAAATAATTATTTGTGACGTCTAAGAGGCAGGACAGCCAGTGATCCCTTAATGGATTGGGAAGTATGAGGAATAGAAGTTATTACGACAATAAAAAAGAAGTAAAAGAAAAAGTAGAAGAGGCAGAAATACTGTGTTTGATGATGAAGAAGAAGTTTTCAGGGTAAGTTGGAGAAAATTTAATTATGACAAAGTTGGATGGATAAAGGAATCCAAAGGTAGAATTGTGAGTGAGCAGAGGTCAGGTAACTGGGAGGTACTGTTAAAAAAAAAACTCAGTAATTGTTAGGGGGGAATCCTTGAGAATGTTAGCAGAATGGTTGTAAAACAGGCTTCAGATGGAAGAAGTGTGAATATCCACAATAGGTTTAGCTGGGAAAGAGAACTCCAAAAGTAGAGTTTTTTGTTTTGTTTTTGTTTGTTTTTCACGGAAGTGGAGGAAGCATGATAGGAAAGGGCCTGTGTGGGAGCTGGGAGAGTTCTGCTCTCCGTTTCTGGCTCTGAGGGTGGAGAGGAGCAGGTACATGCAAGGATGAGGATAAGGGAAGAAGTGGTATGAGTCAGAAATGGAATTTTTAAACAAGAATTGCTAACTGAGAGCGCAGAATGGTAGACTGGAACGAAATGATAACAACAGAAGAGAGTGGGGAATGAGCAAGCCACACTGAGTTGATGAAACTGCATATAGATCTACCTGGCCTCAAAGTTTCCATTGGGGTGTTGGTGTAATGGAGTGTACCTCAGCCAATCTCCTTCCCTGAATGTTTGGCTTGAGCTGTTAGTGGATTCAGTGATAAATATTAATGGGTTTTGTTACATAGTGCACAACTTATCAACAGCTTGAATATTAACAGTCTATTTATTGAAGAGGCTAGTGGAACTGAGGCAAAAAGCTTGATGCAAAAAGCTAACCTAAAACCACTGTGGAGTTCTCATAGTTGTAGTATATATTTTATATTTTATTTGACAAGGAGGGAACAAGCATGAGTGCTCCCATTCACTGGCTCAGTTCCCAAATGTTCCAATGCCTGGAACTAGCCCACGGTGAAGCTGGGAAATTTGAACTTACTCCTCATCTCCCCCTGCATGGATGTCAAGGCCCTTCTGCTTGAACCATAATGAACTGCCTCCCAGAGTGTCCATCATCAGGGAGCTAGAATCAGGATCAGGAGCCAGAAATCATACCCATACACTCTACTGTGGGATGCAGGTATCTCAAATGGCATTGCAGCCACCACATCAGTGTCTGTCCATAGAGTGGTAATACGTGCGATTGCATGGAGCCCAGCCGGGTTCATTTCTGCTTTGTGGGAGTGGAAGAACAGCATCATTGTGTCTCGTCGTCTTGATAGGATCTGGATGACTGCTGAAGAAATTACCAATCTAGTTGTCTCTTCGGTGTGGTCCTGGCATCTCTTGAGTAAAGAAATGACATAAAATATGATAACCCGAAAATGTCTGCTTTTACTTTCTTTGCTACTCTGCCGCCTTATTTTTTGCTACTGTCATTTTGCTTTCCTTCTTTCCTTTCCTTCTAGATTTTCAGGGCTTTTACTTTAAAGAACTGTCTTTGTCACACCTTTATCATCTAAGAGAAGTAGAGTGTTGTGTGATGTTGAGGAGAGGTGAGGATGGAGATTGATGCGGGAGAAAGATCATAAAGGGATTTGTATGTCATGCTAAGGAGTTTTGATTTTTATCTGTTCGGCAGAGGGGAGCCATTAAAGGATTTGAGCTTGGGAAGACTTCAGAGCCTATCAGGAGCTTTCTCCTGGGGATAACACAAACTGTCTTATCTTTGCCAAAAGACCTATCGTTTCTTTTCTCCATTATTTACATGAATGTTTTCCTATTTGATTAATGCTGCCATGCTGGTTTAGTTCAACTTTGTCGAGGATTAGGGAACAGACATTGAGTGGCTATATAGGCAATCAAACAAGTATAACTGTCTAAATTGCAGCTGGCATGAAAAGGTAGTCAGACTTTTACAACTGGTTTCAGTCACAAAATAGGCTCTAGCATAGAAAAAGAACTTTGAGAAACCAGGATATAAAATAAATGATGAGACAAAATCATCCTCCAAAGGTTGATGTTATTCATGTTCAAATACTTCCCATGGTTTTTGATGTCAGATTTCAGAAAGACGAACCACAATATTTGGCTGAGATATGTCAATATTTCTGCAGGTGGTACTTGCAGGAAACAAAATGAAATTTTTTCCTGAAGAATCATGTGTTATTATTGAAAAGCTTTTTTATTCAAATAGGGATATGAAGCTGAAAAATCAGAGTGGAGAAAGATGCCAGAAGTACTAATGGTACCATTTGTCCTCAACTAGTGCCACCTACTAGTGTTTCTCGACTTCCTTATCAGACCAGATGGCAGGATGGAGACTCACTGGGTCTGTGAGATGCTGCTGTTTTCTGATTACGCTTAATTTGGGGGAGGAATTGGTGAATGCCACAAACCAGACTCATTCCATATTTATAGTGTTCATATAGCACTAAACCCCATTTCTTACTATATTTATTAAAACCATAGGAAGTTTTTCAGAAATATACATTACACAATGGTGTTTAATAATAAGCTATAATTGTGGGAAATTCTGACATCATTAAGATCGAAGAATGGACAGATTGGTCAGAATTTATGAGAAACTTAAGTAGATGTGGGAGTTTCAGTGTTAGGTAAATTAAAGTTTCATGAACTTTTCTGATTAATCACCTAAATAATTAAGGTGATATCTAGTATCTTTTCTGGACTGGATGTCATACTTAGTACCGTGTGTAAACATGTGAGTCTTAAATTTCTGTGTTTAAGGAATTAGGAGCCAATTGATAAGATAAATAACACTGGGGATTATAAGACACTAGTTTATAAAAGAGAAGCAAATTCAGGGGTAAGTTAGGTGTTGGCAAAGAGCAGAGAAGTGTAATGGGACAAATGGGAACAAATAGGAGCACAGGTAATTGCTGGGAAGTATTGGATCTTAAGGGATGAGTGGACATAGGGATGTGAGAGGCAGGTCAGAAAGGCTTCCTTGTGAAAGCAGGGGAGTACCAAAAACCTGTTAACATTTGGGCTTTCTTCATCATCAGAAGGTTGAGGTATCAGTTTGAACATGTGTTAAAGGCACTTAGGAAAACTTGAACAAAGGAAAAATGTAACAATATGGTCCTGGGAAGCACTTGTGAGTACAGAATTGAACCTCTGTCCCTACCTTGGGGAAGACTGCTAGACTGCTTTGAGGATCTATAAAGCAGGTATCACCAACCATTGTTCTTTATAAGAACTATTGTTAGATTTTCTTAGGTGGCATCCTCAAATTTCCTGGCAAGAATGCAAACATTATGTTTGTTTTGATTTGGCTTGCTAGAATTGTATACCCATATCATAATGGAATGTTTGCTGATGGTTTTTTTTTAAAGACTTACTTTATTTGAAAGAAAGAGTTAGAGCAAGGGAGAAGAGAGAAAATCTTCCATCTATTGGTTCATTTCCCCAAATGGCTGTAATGGCTGGAACTGGACCTGGACCTAGCTGGCCCACGTTGGACATCCTCCACTGCTCTCCACAGCACATTAGCAGGGAGCTGGAATGCAATGTAACAACCAGGACACCAAATGGTGCCCATATGGGTTGCTGGCACTGCAGATGGCAGCTTAATTTATTAAACCATAATATAGGTGCCTCCGAGGTTTCTTTATTTCTACACCAAGCAAGAGTAGATAATATTTGACATGAATAATTTCTCAAAAGAAAAAATTATATGACTTTATTGAGAAGGGGGAAATGTATTCAGTAAATGAGATATCAGGAGTAGGAATTTGGCCTAGCTGTATTGTTACTAGTCAGGACACCTCTTCCCATGTCAGAACAACTGGATTCATGTCCAGCCTACACATCCTAATTCCTTCTGTCTGATAATGTGGACGTCAGGGGACAGCAGTAATAACTCAAGTAACTGAGTTTCTATTACCAGTGTTGGAGACCTAGATTGAGTTTCCAGCTCCTGGATTCAACTCTGCCCAGTCCTGGCTGTGACAGGCATTTAGAAAGTAGACTGGTGGATGAAAACTCAGTCTACCAGTGTTTCTATATGTCTGCCTCTCAAATACAAATATCAGAGAAACATACATATCACTTCTTAGATTCTGGGTGTGTTCTAAATATTATTTCATAACCCCTCCTTTTTTTTTTTTTTAAGAACTGTGGTTCTCATTCCTCTCATGAGGAAGGAGAGGGACTGCCTGACTTACCTGGCATTCAGACCCCCAACAGTGGGCTCTAGAGTTGTCCTCTTCACCGTGTGGCACCCAGAAGAAGATAGTGGAAGGAGATTTGTAGAAAATGAAGTGAGGTCCATTGAGAGGAACCAGAGAAAACTTAAGATTGGAAATCCCACAAAGATACAGGAGTGTAGTGATTGAAGGGAGGTTGGAGAAAGATTGAATTCAAAGGAGTGTGCTGAATGGTTTCCAGGGGCAGAAGCCCAAAGTCTTGACCATGCAATGAAAGATCATGTAGAAGCATACATAGTGGGATGCAGATCTGGCAAAAGCAGATCTCCTTAGAGGCTGACACTTTTTTCATGTGGCAATGATATAATCTTTTCTTTGTCTGTCTTCTTTTATCCTAGTTCTATGAAGTGCTGAGGTTCAATTATTGAATTGAAATCGTAAAGAATATTGGTATAAAAAGGAAGTATTACCCTAGCACAAGAGCATAACTGTTCTCACAGGGAGTTTTTAGCTTTCAACCCCTCCAGGAAGCCTGTACTAGCTGAAGTCTTTCAGTTATTTGAACCATAGTTACAGGCCTTCAGTTACAATTCTCTTTGGATTATTGTCTAATAAATTCATTTTGTTTTCTTCACATTTTTTTCTCACTGTATTGCAAGATCTGGAAGGACAAGAACTACTTCCAGGGGAAAACACACTCGTGCAACTTTCCTTCTCTCTTCCTGCCTCCCTCTCTCCTTTCTTCCTTCCCTTTCCCTGCCTTCCTTCAGTTCTTCCTCCCTTCCTTTTAGCATGTAATTACAGCCATGTCCTGGTCTCTCTATAGCACATATAGCTATATATCATATGTATATGCAGAAATCTAAATACAAAATTATCTGAAATGTTCATAGAAAATAGAATTAAAATAGTTTATTTGGTGCAGAGAGGCTGAAATTCATTTACAGAAGGGTTTCCAAAAACTTCAAAAATACAGGAATTTAAAAATGTTTTTATTCAAAATAAACTTGTCTTTCTAATTTATACTGTATGCCATGGCATAGTTCCTCTTGTCCATAGCAGTCTCTCAGTACGTTAAAGCATGGGTGATATAAGATGCATTTTGAAGGAAAATTTAATAAGTCTTGATGACTGCCTTGATTTGAATAAAAAATGAATACAAGTGAATCAAAGAAAAACCTCAAAGATTTAGTTTGCTCGACTGGTGTGTTAGCCCTGGGCTCTGACTTTGGAGAGTTCTTCTTTTCTGTCATGCTTTTCTACTGGTTTGGTCTTCTCTGGCCAGAGTGAAGCATTTCACTTCCTTTGTCCTATAAAACTTAACACTAACATAACCCTGTCTTACCACTGTGATGAAATGAAGAAATTAAGTTCCTTTAAAAACAACACTATGGATTCATTGTATGTACCTCATTGGTGAAATGCAAATCTTTAAAATGGCAAGTCAGACCAAAAGTTAGGCGCTCTCTCTCTCTCTCTCTCTCTCTCTCTCTCTTTCTCTCTTTCTCTCTCTCTTGCTCTCTCTTTTTTAAAAAACATCTTTTTAAAGATTTTATTTTTATTGGAAAGGTAGATACACAAAGAGGAGGAGAGACAGAGAGGAAGATCTTCCATCTTCACTCCCCAAGGTGGCTGCAATGGCTGATGCTGAGCCAATCCAAAGCCAGGAATCAGGACCCTCTTTTGGGTCTCCCACGCAGGTGCAGAGTCTCAAAGCTTTGAGCCATCCTTTACTGCTTTCCCAGGCCACAAGCAGGGAGCTGGATGGGAAGTGGGGCCACCGGGTTTAGAACCAGCACTCATATGGGATCCTGGCATGTTCAAGGTTGAGGACCTTAGTCACTAGGCTATTATGCCGGGCCCAGGCTATCTGTTTAGATGCCTGGAATTAATGCATAAGTTTCCCTCAGTATTTCACTTAAGGGAAAATGGTCATTTGAAACAAGATCAGTTTGAGTAGGAGAGTAGTCTTATATTTTCTTCCTTTTCAAGGACTCCTTAGCTGCTGAGAAATTCTATCAGAAGGGCCTCTTTGGGAATGTAAGAGATGTAAGGTGGAGGCAGTTCTTTAATCTTCCTTTCCCCAGGGACAGGCAGTGTGCAGTACGAGAGAGTGAAGTAGTAAAGAATCATCCGAGGGTGTAGGGATTCTCCCAAGTGAGGTGCTGTCTAGGGGGCTGTAGAGGAGTCAAGCGCAGGGCAGGCAGAGGAAGTTTGTGGCAACAGCTGCTGTATTTAGCTGATGGAGTTGGGTTTTGGATTCTCTTGCTTAGCAGGAATAAGTTTCTTTTCTTTTTTTTTTTTAAAGATTTATTCATCTTATTACAGCCAGATATACACAGAGATGAGGAGAGACAGAGAGGAAGATCTTCCGTCCGATGATTCACTCCCCAAGTGAGCCGCAACGGGCCGGTGTGCGCCGATCCAGTGCCGGGAACCTGGAACCTCTTCCGGGTCTCCCACGCGGGTGCAGGGTCCCAATGCATTGGGCCGTCCTCAACTGCTTTCCCAGGCCACAAGCAGGGAGCTGGATGGGAAGTGGAGCTGCCGGGATTAGAACTGGCGTCCATATGGGATCCCGGGGCTTTCAAGGCGAGGACTTCAGCCGCTAGGCCACGCCGCCGGGCCCAGGAATAAGTTTCTTAACTGAAGTCGTAGCCTCCTATATATAATAGGAATAACAATGTGTACCCTACAAGGCTTTGAGAAACTTAAAGGAGGCAATGGATGTGAAGTGCAAATCAAGATGCGTGACACTTGAGGCTGTTCAGTACTCAGTAACTGCATAGGCCAGAGCAAGTGTGTGTCTCACTAGTGAGCATGATAGGCTTGGAGGTGGGTGGGGAGAGAATGAGCACAGATGGTTCAGCAGGAGCCTTTTAATCATCTGTATGTAGTTTGCAGAGGGCGAGGAGCCAGTGCTCATAAGATGAGGACAAGAAATCCTGCCAGTTCATCTAGACATCTCACCATGTTGCCATTGTGAAAAGTGATGCAAAATTGTATTGTTTGTTTCTCCCAAAGTTAGTGGAAGTGAGAGATGAGTGAGATGTGTGCCTCTGTTATTTTTTCATATGATGGAAGAAGGAATTTTCTTAGGTATAAGGAAAAAAATATTCACAGGGAAAAGCCAGTGAGAAAAAGAAGGGT
Source organism: Ochotona princeps (assembly GCF_030435755.1). Taxonomy (NCBI): domain Eukaryota; kingdom Metazoa; phylum Chordata; class Mammalia; order Lagomorpha; family Ochotonidae; genus Ochotona; species Ochotona princeps. Next base: position 27,556,090 of record NC_080846.1, read on the forward strand.
ATTTGGAGAGAGATAAAAGTTAAACCAGGGTAATCCTGCCAGTTACCAGGCTGTATGATTAAAGTTGGGGCAGAGAAAAAGGATGTACTGGGTAAAGGGTGAGAAAGAGGAGCCTTTCAACTTTACTGGAACTATATGGAAATCATCCAACCAATTATGTCCTCTTACAATTTTATTTTTAAAGTAACATCGTCGTCTTAGTCCTTCACAATGTGGCAGGTGCTGTTCTAAGAACTTCGCATGGCTTATTTAACTTTCACAGTTACATGCATGAGGCAGGTTCTACCACCATGTCTTCTATAGGTAAGGAAAGGTCAGCTCAGAGCGGCCACAGCTCGTCCCCTGTAAATTCTGGAGCTGGGGATCAGGACCCAGTGGCTTCACTGTAGAGTAGTCTTTGTTGCATCACTGTCCTACTGCCAGATGCTGAGGTTGAGAGTACACAGGGCAGGCACAAGAATGGACATAGAAACATGGGTTCTTCCTTCTAAGGGCTTGCTTTCCAGGACGAAAGTGAGACTTTTCTCCGAAAGCATGTAGTTGGAGTATTCAGACCACAAATCTCTTAAGGGGTGGAGTCCATTCAGCACCGCTTTCCATGGGATTTGTCAGCTCATCACTCTTGATATATTGGCTGGATATCTTTGTTGTGGAGACTTCTCCTGTGTATTTCGTGGTGTGCATCAACACTCCTGGTCTCTGCTCATTAGGTACATACGCACTGTGACAGCTGGAGCAGTCTCAGATGTTGTCACATGTGCTATGGTTCTGTACCACTACCCTGCAGAAGTATTCAGCCATTGATGATTCTGTGTGAAAAGGTGTGGGAGTGACTCCCTCTGGAGCTGATTACCTGACCTGGAGCATGCATTGGAGAGGTGACTGAGATTTATTGCAACGCTGATACCTACTTCTGCAGACAAAAGTGGGCACAGTGGCAATGTGGACAAATCTGAAATACATCACTAATGACTTTAGGAATGGAAAAGAGCAAGATCATGAGGCACACGTCTCCCTATTTTTTTTTTTTGGTGAAATTAAATGAAGAGAAATTCACAGAATTAGCTTCTCATGTGGAAAAATTCAAATGAAATAGTACTTTTCATACTGTGTCCTATGATCAGGCTGTTGGTATTGGTACTGTCAGTTTGCAGTATGTCCAGTGTATTTTTGGAATGATGTTCATTTATTCTTCCTATTTAGATGTGTGAGGCTTGATGGAGGCTCCATGGCAATGGTTCACAGGTGCTTCCTTGCATATTAGGCTCACCTGGGGAGTCTTTCAGAATCTACATTTATGGACTCGAGACTCGCTGAATCTGAACGTCATGTATGAGCCTGAGCTCTCTGCTGTGTGCTCATGAGTGAGAAGCATGGACTAAAGCTTGTCTGTCTATGGTCTCTATCTGGGTTGAACTTCTGTGACTCCACTTCCTCCTTGTAAGAGGGTATCCTAAAAGTTACATGTAGAGCATTTATTTTAAAGTAATAGTGGTCGTATCATGTATCATATCATAGTTGCAAAGGACTCTGATAAACATGGGTTTTATTTTGTCAATGCCTGGTTCAAGCTAGAAGAGATCCTAAAGGAACACAGGGAGTCGACGTGAGTGGACAGATAGCAGTGCTTGCTGCAGATTGTTTTGAAAACACAGTAGTTTATCCTACATATCCTGAATATCACACATGTCTCAGGATCAGGGAAAAGCAAGTATGGGTTGTTGCTGCTATTGTTATCCCTGTTTTAGGAATGAGGATATGAATTCATAAAGTATCGTACATTTTATGATTATAACAAAGTTGGCATTTGAACTATATATTAAACAGGTTTTACCTAGTTCTAGAAACATTTTTCACAAGGTAATCTGATTTCACTAACTCAACTTTTCCTAGTAACCTACTTATTTTGGTTTGTAGGGACTTTAGAGTTAGATATAAAGCATATTTGGCTGTTCTTGGTAATAGTAATGTAATAGTCCTTTATCCTTTGCATTGTTGTTCGAATTCTGCTCCTGTTTACTCTGGATGTCTGTTTTATTAGTTCTGCATGCTGAAAAGAACTGCTTTATGAAGGTAGGGTAGATAAATCAAGAATGTGATGTGATTTAGTAAAATTGGCAATGATTTTAGCTGAAAGTGCCCAATAATGTAAAGCAACATACATAATTACCAGAATATTTTTGGAATTAATCTGATCTGGAAAGAGGTGATTGATGGGTAATATGAGCTGGGTTTATATAAATATATAGGCCTCTCTCCATGATAGCCAGTTCATGAATCAAGTAAAGAACTAGTTGGCTAAGCTAATTTATCATCTTGCACAGTCAACAGTCTCTTGCAAGTTTTAGAGCAGACTGTCTAATCCAGAGGGCAGTTGATAATGATTTCTTCTTGGCTGTGTCCATCCCGAGGTGGTTATTTTCATCTAGAGTCTTTCTTGAGACATCTTTTGACTTTTTGTATCAATGAGTCAGGCAAGAAACTCATCAGTAAACCAGGGATGTATTAGGACATTAGTCATTTACACAACATATTTTTCCAAGTTCATGATTGACTTTTTAAATAACAAGTAATTCATAGCACACTGGTTTATTGAGGGAGGTATTCCTCCCCTCTACCCCCCGTAAGCAAGTTTTATGAGGTTGCAAAAAGGCAGAATGGTTCTTACTGTTCAGTGTGTCCAACATCTTGTCCTGTGGGCATGTTACTGTAGACAGTAGTCCACAGATGGGTCCCATGCAGTTGAAGTTGCTTGCTTTTTCCTTCTCTCTCTACCTGCCTCATGACTGACAGTATATTCTGCTGGTGGAATTTTCAGTTTTCTTAGAAAAATTTTGAGATTACGTGAAATTGACATTTTGCAAGAGGAAGTAATAGGGTTTAGACTCAACTGTATCAGATGAATGTTTTCCAAGTTTGTAGTTTTCACTGAAAAAGATACATTAGTCAGTAATTCTCCCACAAGATTTTGATTACATATCAAAGAGTAATTGTGCGCTAAGAATACTATCACTGTAAACATTAGACTAGTGAATGCTTTCTTAAAAGAGAATTTTGCTTATTTTTATTGGAAAGTAAAAAATACAGAGAGGAAGAGAGATAGAAAGGAAGATCTTCCGTCTGATGGTTCACTCCCCAAGCGGCCCGCAACAGCCGGAACTGTGATGATCTGAAGCCAGGAGCAACTTCTGTGTCTCCCACACGGGTGCAGGGTCCCAAGGCTTTGGGCTGTCCTCGACTGTTTCCCCAGGCCACAAGCAGGGAACTGGATGGCAAGTGGGGCTGCCGGGTTTAGAAGCAGCACCGATATGGGATCCTGGTGCTTGCAAGGCAAGGAATTTAGCCACTAGGCTACTGTGCTGGGCCCCAATAAATGCTTTTTGAAAATCTGCATAATACTATCATCGTTAAGTTAGGAAGGACAGGAATCATTTACACAAATTTCATTACCCAGCCACATAAAGTAAAATTTCACTCTAGTTTCTTATTGATTTTAAATTTATGTTGAATAACTGGGAAACAGTATTACAGGAAGTTGATGTCTGTGTCTCAGCCATAGCAAACATGAAACAAGATGTTCTGGTCTGTGTAGACTTCATGGTTTTATTCATTCTGAGGTACATATAAGAATGTTTATTCAACAAATACCTCTATTTTCACACTTTAAACAATAGGGTCACAGCAATGAATAAAACAGATACAACTTGTTGAGTTTAAATTGTCTCCCGGAGTTGCAATCCTGACAAAATATTAGGAACATGATATGTTAGAAGATGTATGCTAAGGAGAAATATGAAGCAGAAAAAGAGAGTGGTGAGATTCCAAATAGGAAAGGCCTCTCTGAAAAAGAATATTGGCTTGAAAATTGAATGGTGAAAGTGAGCCCTGGGATGCCTGGGTGAAGAGGATTTATGGCTGAAGGAAGAGCCTGTGCAAGGATTTTGAGGCAGGGCAATGGCTAGAAGGCTGCAGGTGTTGCAGGAAGAGCTCTGTGGCAAGGAGGAGCATGGTGGATGGTGGGTCCGACGTGTGGGCTTGTGTGTGCATTTTTATGTAGGACGTTGTGGGTGATCCTGCAGAGCGTTTGCTCCAGTTCTGTTACAAGCAGGCTGAAATACCAAACGTGTAGCTGAAATGGGTTCTCTGGCTTTAGTGTGGGATTTTCTATAATAGGGTGAACGTGGAGAGGAAGCCCTTGTATGGCTATGCAACAGTGTGTAGAGAAGTAGTGACATTTTGGACGCATTGCAGTTAAGGCTGCTGGGAATCGTGATATATTGCTATGGGTTGTGAGGACATGAGAGCATTTGAGGAATACTTGGGTTACCTGATGCTGAGATAGATATGATTTCTAGGTTACGCAGGGAACAGCTGAGCTAGTCACTCACTGTTGTACGAAATAATGGTTCTGAGTCAGCTAAACTAAAACTAAAATTCAAGTATAGCCACTCTCCGAGCTGATAACACTGAGTAGCTTCACCTAGCAAGGTAATTGAGTATAAGGGTGAATTTTGCTGTTAACACATTGTATATGTACCTATGTACATGTACTGTCCATTACAAATCATTTTTTTTTACCAAGATCCTCTTTATTCATGTCCATATTTTCTGTATGTATGTTATGGAATATTTGAAGTTCAGTATTTTTCTGAGGGCATCACTAGAATCAAGACAGCAGTTTTTTCACTGTCTCTTGAAGGTCCTTCCCTGGTTCATGTCACGTGCAAGCATGCTTTCGTGCACTCCAAGTTGCTCTGAGTGGAGCAGCTCTGACTCCTGCCTTTCTTGGTGGCAAAAGCATATTCATTTCCTCTATAGTCCTGTGGTCTATTGGTACTCTATGCACACATCAGTGAACATAAGGAGGGATTGCTGTGACCCAGCATTTGGCAATAACTTCTTCAGATAATTGATATCTGAGAAATCATTTAATGGGTATGCTGATAATCCACTCCTTTATGTGGGTGAATGTGCCAGGCATAGAGGGAGATTTTAAAGCTTGACACCTTTTCTATCTGATTCTATTTCTAGTATGTATTAGCTGTGCTGTTTCACCACTTTAAATAAGTAATCTCATTTCATCTAGCATGCATAATAAAAGCTTGTTAGATGAAATGAGATTATACAGACAAAAATCCCTGGCATGTGAAAGATGACTTCTCTTCAGTTCTTATCTGTTTCTGCAGTGTATTATTTTGACAGAAAATAGAAGTCCAGTGCAGGTTATATCAGTGGCCAGAGAAATTGTTTCCTTAGGAAATATTTATTGTTACATTTGCATTTAAAAAAAAAGAAAATGATACATACAATATTTGATTAAATATTATTCCAGTATTTTTCAAAGCTGTGATATTACCCAAGAAGTCTCATTTCTAAAGACAAGAGCATGCTTTCATGAATGATTATATTACAAAGAAATTCTTCTAATCAAGAATCATTACCATCTGACTTGGTGGAAAGGAAGCTCATATCTCAGTCGGCCTCATGGTTTATCTTACTTCGCATTCTCATAACTCTAGTCTACTTGTTTTTAGTTCATTCCTTTGCTCAGTTTAAACGTAAGAGCTCTTCTCACTTTTGGTTTATTTATTATAATTTATGTATGATAAGTGGCACTCTTAAAACTGAGTGGATTTTGACAAATGTGAGACAACCACCATGATTAATATACAGAGTATTCCGATGTCTTCCCAAAGTTTCCTCGTGCTGCACCCTCTGCTCCTAGTTCCAGGTGACTGCTACGTTGAGCTGCTTTCTGTAAGTGAATACTTGAGGATTTTTAGAGAGAAAGTGAGAGATTTAGATGAACATAAAGAAAGAAAGGATTTTTAAAAACTATAAAAAATGTTGCCAAGCCTGGCGTGATGGCTCAGTGGCTAAATCCTTGCCCTCAGTGTGTCAAGATCCTATTTGGGAACTGGTTAGTATCCTCGCTGCCCTGCTGCCTGTCCAGCTCCCTGCTTGTGGCCTGAAAAAGCAGCAGAGGATGGCCCAAATCCTTAGGACCCTGCACCTGTGTGGGAGACCAGGAAGATGCTCAAGGCTCCTGACTTTGGATTGGCTCAGCTCCGGACATTGCAGCCATTTGGGGAGTGCACCAGCAGATCAAAGATGTTTTTCTCTTTCTCTTCATAAGTCGGGTAATAAATTATTTCAAGATAATTAACAATCTTAAATGTTTTAAAAAATTTTACCAAAAGCCACTGAGTTTTAATATGCTATTATTAATTGGAAAGGTAGAGTTTTAAAGAGAGGTAAGAGAAAGAAAGTGATATTCTATCTGTTGATTCACTGCAGGAACAACCTCAATATTTGGGGCTGAGCTAGGCAGAAGCTAGGAGCTTGGAACTCCATCCAGGCCACTTATTTCTGACACCCTATCACATACATATGGATAATATTATTAATTTTATATAATTATACATACTATTCATACTATGTATTATATATAATATAGTATATAATACATAGTATACTATATATGTCCATATGATATATAGTATGTATACTACATGATATTATTATATAATATTATATTATTGATTGAGAGTGGAGCAGCCAGCATTTGGAGTGCTCTAATTTATGATGCTGGCAATACAGGCTGTGTTATGCTGGCATAACTGGCTGTGCACCATGTGGGCCTCAAAAGCCTATTCTTAAAATCTTCTAGAAAGAATGGAGACTCATCTTTAAAAAGGAGTGGGTTCAAAGGAGACAAGAATGGATTGGATAAAACATCAAGTTGAAGAAATAACTGAAAATAGAGGAAAACAGATTTTTTTTTCTCAAAAACTGGAATTGAGATGATGTGGGATGAAAGACAAGGGAGTGTTGTTACTACACTGGGAGACCATTAAGAGTTTTTATTTGATGTCTCAGTTTCCTTAGTCAAGAGCAAGAAAGATTGATCTGTGTAAGTTATGGAGAAGACTAGAGATGTCTGAGGGAGACAGGGGCATGATGTGGCTTTGGGATAGCAGCTGTGGGGAAACAGGAGCAGAGTTGCTGTCTTAGGCCAGAACTGTGGACAATCCTTGGGTAAAAGACAATGAACATTGGATATCAAGGGAATCAATCAGATGCATTATTTTTTTTTTCTCTTTTCCACTTGCTCTTTGTGGGCTGGATATAGCAATTAAAGAAAGCAAAGATGGGATTTTCAAAGTTGACAAGTTGCAAGAGGGATATAGAGGAAGGACAGAAAAACAAATTGGAATGCTTATCATAGAGTGATAATGTGTATCAGGGTTCAAATGCATTAGGATGCCAGAGTTAGGAGTCAGGATAGGATGAGGACCAGTTCGCTTTTGGTGTTGGAAATGAAGTCCTATTTGAAAAATAAAATGAAATGCTAATCTAATTTGTTGCTTGTTGATGCAGTTGTTTCTATTAACACAGTGGGGAAAGTGTGTACGTTGTATAGAGGGGATGTCATGCCCAGAGCAGGAATAGTGGGATTCTGTGACGACACAGCAGCAGTTCACAGTGGTGGTCCAAGGGATCTGAAACCCTGTTCTTGGGTTTGAGTTGCAGTTCTCTCACTATTTCAGCTGGGTGACCTTGGGTAAGTAACAACCTTCCTGTGTCTCACTTCATTCAGCTGTTAAAGAAGACAATAAAAATACCAACCACATGGAACCATGAACATTAAGACATTTAATATGTGCAAGTGGCTAAGTCTAGCTGTTGTTAGGAGTGTGATTGCCTGAATTCACGTCTCATGTCTGAATCCAGAGCTTTGAGTCTACAGTTATGGCAAATCTTTCCAACATACGTGGTGGTTTTTCACTCACTTTGTGTATAAATCAGGGGTAATAATTTTCAGTACAGGTATTTTAATGGCAGTTAAATGGGGTGGTATACAGGGTAAGTTCTCTATATCTCTGAAACATTGTAATATCACAGAAAATACTGTGTCAATTACATTCCAGTTACATAGAAAGTATATAATGTAATGAATGTGAACATGTTATGAAATATGAACTGTTTCTATAAATGTAGAACAGCATTGGGAATTGGAAATTTTGTCAGTTTTTATCCTAAAAAATTTGATTATATATTTATATGGTCATATATATTTAACCTGTGGCTCTGATGGAAAAATTTACTGGTGAGAAGGCATCCATTTAAATTCCTAATTAAAATGAAAGCATTGCTTCCCTTGTGGATTTGGTTTCCTTTTTTGCCTTCATATGGGGAGCTGAAGTTTGACAGTACTTAATCAATACCAATTCCAGCTGACTCTGACCTCTAATGGTATTGAGTCCAAGAATTTATTCATGTCTGGAGTGTCTCGGTTCTTCTAAAGAACGATGACACCTATGCATTTTAGCATCATAGAGTATTATAGGATGAAAAATTACAGCACTGATACCACTGTAGGCCCTTCAATTTTTTTCTTCTTTCCACTCAATTTTTATTAAAGCCTAGTTATTGGTGCATACGTTACATGATATAAAATTCACCCTCTTCAGGCTTCCAATTCTGTAGACTTTAACAAATACATATGATCACTCACTGCTACCATAATCAAGGCTGGAGTGTTTGTGCCCCTCCTAGAAGTTATTTTATGCTTCTTACAGGTCAGGTTCCATCCCTTCCCTTGATCTCTGCCTCTTGGCAATCCATTTCTTCTTCTTTTTCCTATTTAGTATTTTTAAAAATAAGATCATTTGTTTCTGGACTTGTTTACTAATAATTTCACACACATTACTCATCAGCCAGCCATGCATGTAGGTAGTTAGTGTCTGTGCTCGAGGTTGGCCATGGGGCAGATGAGAAAGATGGTGCTGATGAGTCGGCAGGTGCAGGTTAGGTTCATAGCATAAACCACATAGGGCTAGTTATACACTCCTCATATTTGGGATCAGCACATCAGCATTGCTGAAAATCCAGGGAAAGGGAAAGATTGTCTGTCTCAGCTGCCAGTCAGTAAATATTGCTGACTGTTCATCAAATAAATGATACTTTAATGGAACACTAACTAAATAGCTTTACCTACTGCCAGAGAGAAACTAAGTTAATCTGTGTGATAAGAATGATGATAATGACAGCATTAATCCCATTTTGCCCATTACACGGGCCCATTTGGAGTGCCATAGTTGAGTCAGTACATTTAGGTAGATGTTCGGTAACACAGAAATAGGAGAAAATGAAATTGACTGCAAAATGGTCAATTGAAGGGATAATATTAATTCGTTCCCTAACGTATGGGGGGAGAATAAAACTCACTTTATCTGCTTGTGATAGCTTCCAGTCATGTAGCACCTTCTTTTCAGAGGGGCCTTGAATTTTTTCAGTGTCTGTGTTGTGTGACTGTGGCATTAGTATAGATACAGTTACAGAAGCAAATTGAGCCTGCGTTTGTTGCGTGAAAGATTCGTTATTTTAAAACGTATTTTAAAGTTTTGTGTATTTGAAAAGTCAAGTGACAGAAGACAAAAAGACAAAGAAAGTGAGTCAGGGTAAGAGCGAGAGAGTTCTTTTACCTCCTGGCTCTATCCAGCAGTGACTGCGAAAGCTAGGTATGTTCCAGGCCAAAGTCCAAATCAGGACCTCCATTCTGTTCTCCCAAAGAGACATCAGAAGTGAAGCAGCAGAAACTCAGACTGGCACTCCTGTATGACCCAGCCTGTTCAGGCTTGCCCAAACCCTTTAAGCATGTTTTGCTTGATCCTCACTCAGCAGCTTCAAGAAGCAAATATTGGCATAACTGTTTCCCTGATAAGTGAACTGAAAGGGAGCTTCTCCAGGATCAGGCAGGAAGGACATGAGTCACTCATGTGCCTCACCTTACTGATTTCTTACAGTGCTGCTTGTTATGTTTCAAGGTGACTTTATTGTCAGCCTTAGGTCCCATTTGTTTCCTGGATAAATACATTGACACTGCTCACAGAGCATCATCTTGATGATGATGCAGTGTTCAACAAATAGCAGGAATTGCTGTTGATTTTCTATATTTAGGAGGCTAGAACAGTTTATAATAAATATATGACCTTTGGGTCAGACATTTCCTGTAAAGTAATGACCAGACATTCTCTAACCTGCTATTAATTGTAGTCTAGGAGCACTCAGCCATTGTTTTAAAAATAATAAAAAAAAATAACTAACACAAGAAATGATACTTTGGTTATTCTGTAACAATGTGGTGGGTGTTAAAAAGGCAATATTGGTAGCCTCCAACTGTTTCCCGCTACCCCACTCAGGGAGAAGATGAACACATTTTCCGGTAGGCTGTGTATTTACCAGATTTCATTGGGCTGCGTTATCCTAGCCAGCCTTAATAAAATTTCATGAATGTTATAATTCTCTAAACTTTTTAAGGCTATGTCATTATTACAAGTGGGATAAGCATCGCTTCTCAGGTAATAAAAAGATGTGTGGTCCAGGAGTTTATAAGTAATGATGTAGCATGCCTTCACCATCATTTCCCTTCTTCCTCTTGTTCTTGCTTCTCTCTCAACTTAGGAATCTTCATCTTATTTATGAAGAATTGCAAATAAAAATTCTTAAAATGTTTGACTTCTAAATTTCATCTACCTCCGTTCTTTCTCTTCTTTTTTTTTTTTTCTGCCATTTTAAAGATTCTTAAGGCTATAAACCTTTAAACTTACTTTGATTAAAATATAATTTCCTTTAGTGTTTGTGTTGGGGGTTGAAGGTGGGGAGGGGAGATGTGGTGGGTGAAAGGGGAAATCCCTGAGCCTATGGAAGTGTAGCATAAGAAATAAAAACCTAAAAGAAGAATTTCCTTCTGGCTGAAAGGTCTATGATTTCTTTATGGTGGTCAGTATTTACAGTTTTAAATAATGTGGAGCAGATAGGAAGATAACTTCTTTACTGTTTTCTAAGAAACAAAACCAGGAACCGGCATTGTAGTGCCATGGGTGAAGCAGCCATCTGTAATGCCGGCATCCCATATGAATGTGTGAGTTGTTACCACTCACTTCTGATGCAGCTCCCTGCTAGTATACTAATTAAAGTAGCAGAAGATGTCCCAAATGCGTGAGCCCCTCCCACCCATGTGGAGTTCTGAATTCCTGTGTTAGGCCTGACCCAGGCCCTGTTGATGCAGGCATCTGAGGAGCGAATCAGTGAATAGAAAAACCTGTTTCTCTTTCTCTCTACCCAGTGCTGCCCCCACTCTGTAACTCTGCCTTTTAAATAAAAATAAATCTTAAAAAACATAAAAATGAAGCTCAAAATATTTGGCTACTCTTAGAATATGACTGACTTAAAAACTTTTTATAGATTGATTGGCACTGCAGAGTACACAATTGATCATTTATTAATACACGTTTTTGTATTGCTTGTTAATATTTTTCTCTCCTTTGGACTTCTATTAAACCACATAAACTGTAATACCTGTTAATTATTGAATGTTTTTAAGAGATTGTTTTATGCACATAAGAAATAACCATGCCAGTGTAAGACATAGTCCAAAATAGATTGGTTGAGCTGAAATTAATTTATGTCATCGAAGGAACATTTGTGTTTTGGTGCTTGTCCATGTCAGATTGTTTAATTTTATCACTGAAAAGATGATCTCCTAAGACAAATGTTTACCTGTAATTTTAGAAAAAGTATAGAAGTTTTTAGAATAAATAATGAAGTATGTAGCATATAACATAAAACTTTCAGAGGACAATACTCCATGAAAAGTGTTTTGTCAGCTTTTCTTCTGGACAATCCTGTCAAGGGTGTTTGCAGAGCAAACAACTTTGGAAGCTAGAGATGGTGTCTCCATCTGGGAAGTGGGCAGATTTGTTCTCTGACCAAGACAGACATCCTCTGAACACAGCCAGTTTTAGGCACATTTCTCTTGTTGGTAAGAATGGAGATTTCATCAAGCCTGGGAATGTTCAGGTGCGCTTCTCTGTGGATGCAGCATGCTTCTAAGCTGGCTGTTCTGCATGAAACTCTGAAGATGTGGTAGTGGAAGGCCATGAGTGGAAGTCATATGAAAAGCATCTCATGCTGTGTGCTCTTTTGTGGGAGCTCATGACTCTTGCATCATTTGCCAGCCTCTGTGTAACTGGCCCACTGAACTCTTAGCTTGAAAGCAAGGTTAACATCTCAATCTCTTAGCAGTTCTTAACAAAACCCTGTTTTATCATATGTGAGCTGAATTGAATACACTAGAACAGTAGCTCTTAGGAAACAGTAACAACGCAAAGAGGAATGGCAATGTCTTACACATGTCAAGCTCCCACTTTGAAAATCTTCCAGGTTAACTAGGTGCTACCTAGCTAAAAAAACCCAAAAAAATCAGCTGTTTTCGGCAGATATGTTTGCATAGTATGGGGTCATGTCTTAAAGTTTAGAGTACCTTGACTCTTATAATTTTGAAAGAATAATTTTTCTTACCACTTAAGATAGAAACGAATCCCGTGTGTGTGATCTTTTTAAATAAGGAATTGTTTGAAAGCTGCTCAGCTGTGTGCCTTAAGTCCTTTCATTGCATAACCTATGTGAGGAAGATTAACTTTTCCCATAGATTTTGGTGAAATCAGGGAAGTATTTCAAAGTGATGGCTAAGGATTGCTGTCTACTAATTTTGCGAGGGAAAAAAAAGAGAACAGACTGATAGGTCTTCTACAAATCCCTCATGGTGGCAATAATTTATGGATTAAGTAGTTTGGGATTTTGTGAAGTCCATATATACTTTAGTTTTTTTTCCCCAAGCAGCCATCTGTGCCATAACTCACAATTTCTTGTGCATTTTAATCAGTATCTAGTTATGCATAGCTCCAGCCTTATTGCCATCTAAATACTTAAGACAGTTGAGTGCTACAGGCTATTAGCAGCACGTAACTATGAAATTATGGTGTGCACAGTCTGTCTATACCTGAGCAGATGATCTGCACATCTTCAGGGGTGCTGGATGGAGAATGTTGCTGGCAGCAGGGACCTGGGACTCAACCTTTGAGGCTGCTTGGAGGGCCTGACCTTTTTGTTTAGCCTGGGTCCTCCAGTTAGGGAGATGGCTCATGCCCTCCTGCCTGTGGTGCACTTAGTTCAGTCTCTGCACTGATGGAATAGGGTAGCTGGCACTGCAGCGTAATTGCCATGTAGCTTGATTTTCTGCAGCATTTAATTGTATTGTGTGTCCTTGGAATTATGGTTACTTTAAATGGATATGCAATGATTTTTCCCCCCTTTATGTGTAATTTAGCTGGGGGGAGAATGCAACTAAATTTCATTTCCAACAGAAATGCATCGCACCAGCTGTGGATTGAGGCTTGGCCTTGATTTGCAAATTTTCACAGATTCAGAGGATGTTCTGCCAGCAGCCAGCTTAATAGCTGGGATATGGCCAGAGAGCAGCTTTTCATTGAATATATTCTGTTCCAGCTTCCGAGTGCACAAATCCAAGGAACTTTTTCCTTGAGAAGACACTGATATATTTACTTGGAATAGCATTATACACACATAAATCAAGAGCTCTGGCAAGAAAATCAGTACTTGCAGGTTTTAGTTCTGACTCATGGATTTGTTTTATGAGTTTGGGTAGTTACTTACACTGCTGCACCCTTCTCACTTAAAAAAAAAGATTTCATTGCCTGTGAACAGGTATCTCGGGGGGTCTGGAAGCTACAATGGCTGAACTCTAGTGCTTACAGCCACCACTGTAAAAAAATTAGGGCCTGGCACCATAGCCTAATGGCTAACGTCCTCATCTTTCACATGCCAGGATCCATATAGGCACTGGTTCTAATCCTAGATGCCCTGCTTCCCATCCAGTTCCCTGCTTGTGGCCTGGGAAAGCAGTCGAGGACATCCCAAAGCCTTTGGATCCTTCACCCACCAGTGTGGGAGACCCAGAGGAAGCTCCTGGCTCCTCGCTCCTTCGGATCAGCTCCGCTCTGGCCATCACGGCCACTTGGGGAGTGAATCAATGGACGGAAGTTCTTCTTCCCTGCCTCTCCTCTTCTCTATATATCGGATTTTGCAGTAAAAATAAATAAATTAAAATAACAAAAACAAGAGTTCATTGGCTGAAGTAACTGGACAGTCTCTACTTGGTCTGAATTTATCCTTACATAATTATTCAGACCAACATCTTCCGACATGTAAATGACATGGTTATCATGTAAAATCTAATATAGGTTAGCAGTTAATGCAATTTCAGACTCTTGAGATAGTAGAATGTTTACTTTTCTCTAATAATATTTATAGATGGAGTTGATCTGACACCAAAGAAGATCATGTGTATTTTTATGCCCAGTATTTTAAATGTATTTAATATACACTGGTTATAACATGCTACATGGTTCCTTTTGGTTCTCACAGCTCATCAGGAGGTATTCTAATGTTGTGTTTTGTAGGAACCAAAGTCTCAGAAAGTGAAGCTAGCTGCCCATTCTCATACAGCTTCCAAGGGGAAGTTTCTGCAGATTCGGAGCTTGTGTTCTATAGAGGGCTGGAGACCCAAGTGGACAAAGCAGATAAGCTAGATGAGAGTTTTAATATGCTAAGCACAAATTATAATACAAGTGTCCTAATCCATTTCTCTGTTATAATGAAATTCCACAGACTGACTAATTTACGAACAATGTGTGTATTTCTCACTTGCTTGGAGGCTAGCTGTAAAATCACTGAGCTAGCAAACAGTCTCTGGGGAAGACTTCTTCTGGGGTGGGAGAAAGACATCCCATGGCTGTGTCTAACAGGAGGGAAAAGGTACCAGATAGGCCCTCTCTGCCCTTTCAAAGGCAACTAACTTCATTTTAAGATGGAGGGTTCTGCCTCCTATGACATCTACATGGGTGTCTGAATTTGGACCTGAGTTTTGGAGAGAGACAAGCAGGAGTTGTGTGGTGGGATTGGCGGAGGAATGGCATGTGCAGATGTGTGGACTGTGTGGGAAGCATTGCTGTCATCGTGTGTTCTGGAAGCATGGCGGGGAGAGGGTGGAAAGGAGGACAGTGCTGGCAGCAATGAAGCTGTAGATAGATGCATAGAGAAGAATACAAAGGACCAGGTTTCCCTCCTGATGAGCTGAGTCTTACCCAAGTGGGTAATGTGTACCTATCAAGGGGCTTTATCACAGAGAGCATGATTAGAGTGTACAAAAGTGGGGAGATGATCGCTTTCAGCCTGAGACCACCAGTAACCTTTAATTGTTCAAATTAGAGATGTTGCTTGTTCCACTAAGGGAAAATACAAAGTTAGGGGCATTACAGAGATTGCTCAATAAGAGCACGCTAAGACTTAATGGACTGATGCTATTTTCTGGTGATCTGGGGGAGGGATCCAAAGTAGCAGGGATCCATTTTAGATTAAAGCGTGTCAGGGAAGAAGGATGATTCTGTTATCTGTTAGATACCTTCATATGTTTTATCCACAGGGAAGACACACAAGAGCACGTTTAAGCCTGTAATAAGTAAAGCCGCAGCAGTCATTTCCATTGGCTGGGAGAGGGGAGGATTTTATTTTTGTTTCATTTGCACAATGACCTGTTTCTGTGCTCAGATAGCATGATGAAGTGATCTTGCTGTTCACTTCATCACCTTCACAGTGACCTGTGCTGAGCTTGCTTCTCCTAAAACCGAACATCATGGCCATGATGTGAGTGTCAGGCCAACTCTCAGATGTTGGATGTTGTTGTTTTTTGCTCTCTGTGATGGTGAGGAGTTCAGGGTATGAATTCTGGCACCCCTCTCATGGCCTGTCTCCAGTGTTTCCTGTTTTTAACTAGAGAGATGTATGTTTCCTTTGCATCTCAATTTCTTTTTCTGAAATTATTTCAAATAGTTCTGAATCTGTATCTGAGTGGTTTCACAGAGTCATGAAATACACATGTAAGGAATCTATCCAGGTTTGGCGTGGGAGATGAGAGGTGGCTATGTCTCGCTGTGGTGTGGCATGCTAATCCTCCATATGTGGTAGCTTAGCTCTGGCTGTTGTGGCCAGTTGGGGAGTGAATTTGTGGACAGAAGGTGCTCTCTCTCTCTCTCTCTCTCTCTTCTCTCTCTCTCTCTCTCCCCCTTTGTCTCTCCTTCTCTAAATCTGCCTTTCAAATAAAAATAAACCTTAAAAAACCCTTAGAACAGAGTCTGACATATGGTAAAGACATAAATGAGCAAAATTATTTTAGAATTATTACTCTAATAGAGTGTGAGAGGAGGAGACTGAGGGAGGGAGGCAGGGAAATGACTGGGAGAAAGATTCGAGAAAGCAGGTGAGTGGCTTCCTTCTGAACCAGGGCAGTGCAAGTGGGCAGAGAGAGGGTGCCATCTGAAAGTACAGGGCATGTCCCTGTTAAGGAGTGGAAAGTGAGGTCATCACTAGAAACTGGAATACAGGAATAGAAAAGTACATTTCAGGGCAGGTAGTGTGATCAATGGAGACCTTCAGCTGGCTTCTGCTGATGCAAGTCATACTCTCAGGGGAGGGGTCAGATGCTGTAGCTTTTATCATCTTCTGATCTCTCACAGGGGAGCCAGCTGTCAAGGTGAGGAGAAAATGTCACTGACCTTGACTTCAAGTCTTCCCTGCCTTCTCTATTTGGTACTGTGGGAGAGAGTTTGTGTTACTTCACATTTGGCAGTCAACCTAGGTCCACACCAGTAGACTGTCAAAGGTTATGGATTTGTCTTTAGTCAACAACATGATCTTGTAATAAATTTTAAAACTTGAACTGTTTTTCTGTGCAATGCTTAATCAGAACTTGGATGGGAAAACTATATGGAATGCAGGGAAGGTGTGCTGCTTGTAGAAACTATCTTAAATGATGCTCTCACCTCTGTCTGCTCTCGTCCATCTCTATGTTGGCTCTTAGAAGACTCACTTGTCCTGTACTGTGATTTGGTAGTGTTCCATTAGCTTGCATGGAAAACTGTCAGAAGAATGACATATTTATTTATTTTTATAAGATTTATTTGTTTATTTGAAAGAGCTACAGAGTCTCACACACACACACACACACACACACACACACACACACACACACACGGAGGAAGAGCGGGAAGCAGGATTTTTCATTTTTCTGGTTTACTCCCCAAACAACCACAATGGCGAAGACTAGGTCGAGCTGAAGCCAGCAGCTTCATTCTGCGTGTGTGGCAGGGACCCAAACACTTGAACTGTCCTGCACTGTGCTTGACAGGACAATGACAGGGAGCTGGATTCGAAGTGGAACAGCCAAGACTTGAACTAGTGACCATATGGGATGCCGGCAATGCAGATGTTGGCTTTACTGGCTGCACCACCGTGCCAGCACTAGTTTATTCTTTCATTCACTGTTTTTGTACTGGTGAAGAATTTGGTTCTTTATATTTCACAAAAGGGACTATTGAGCACTGTGAGGCAAAAATATTTTTCAGGTCTCAATGCTGTATTGTTTCCTGAAGGTGTGGTGTGAAATAACTGATGACATTTCTCTCTTTGCACTGATTGCAAAAGACACTCTGAGTGAAATAGATGGTACTGATAATTAACTCATGTAATTATCTTGGTAATGACACCTCTGGATTTATTTTAGCTGCCCTGCTTTTGTTTCTCTTTACATAGGATTTTCTGAATCATTTTAGTCTTTTGTAACGCTAAATTGCATGAGTTCTCATTTGGAATGGGAAATATGTATGCGTGTGCCAGCATGTATGTGCATACACACAGATGCATACAATGGTGTTTCCTGAGAACAACTGCATATGGAATATTGTGAATTCAAGTACTTTTATTCAGATAAAGCTGACTCTTCATGTGGAATATAAAGGATGCTCTGCAGTTTTAATGACAGTGAGATATTAAAAAATATGTGATAAGATATGGGCCATGTGCATAGTTTGTTAGATAAAGTATATTGGATTTGAAATAAGAAGATTTGCAATTCACCTTTTTGTTCTGTTATTAGATATAGTGACCCTGGGCAAGCTGCTTAATCGCTGAGCTGTAGATTTCTTGGTAAAACAAGAATGCAAACACTTGCTCTACTCCCCTTACCTTTATTACAAAGATTACGTTAGATCATGCATGAGCTTTTGAACCCTGTAAGAAGCTATAGGTAAAACTGTTAGTGAGATTCTATGTGCAGCACATTTTAATTTCCTAATTGGAAAAATATCTAATTAGGATAAGAACCAACAACTCAGATCCCACAGTGAATGTGTAGAGTCTGAGAAAAAGAAACATGTTTCTCGGCTTTTTTCATTGGTTTCATTATTGATAGTGGCATTAAGGGAAAAAAATGCACTTATCTCTTATTTTTACAGTAGGAAAATGACAAGCAATACATACAGTGTGAATATAATGATTTTTTTAAAAATTGCACCAAACACGTTTTCTATGAACTTTTTAAATTACCCGTGGAAAAGATGGTACAAAATGATGCCAATGAGGGAGGAAATGTGCCCTGTACAAGAAGTGGTTCTTACACAGTGCAATGCAAGCTCATGGTTGACAGGAAGGAATTGGGAATGGTGTTCCCAGATGAATTTTGTCAAGTGAAATGGAAGATGAGACTACTTTTTTGTAATTATAACTTCTGATTTCTAATTCCAAATAACAAAACTGGGTTAATACTACTTAGGGTTAATTGAACCTGTATTTGATCTTCGTGTTAATTCACTTCTTCACCACCCATGCTCTGGAAAGTATTTTCAGAACTCTCCTTGCATTTGGAGTGATACATCTAGGAAAAGAAATATTTGCAAGATGTTTTAGGAAATACAGGTGGATCTATTTCACTAAGTATATCAAATCCTTTTCTCCAGTGAAATCTATGCATTCTGTTCTGAATGGAATCTGAATGGAATCTATACTTTCTGTTCTAAATGTTTTGCTACTAAAAGGCACGTTTTACTGCCAGTGCACTCAGTGTATATTAAAATTCAAGGCTAATAGAGTTGTAAAGTACAAAAGTACAGCGTGAAGCGTAGCGGTTGAAGTTCTTGCCTCGATTGCACTGGGATCCCATATGGGTGCTGGTTCATGTCCTGGCAGCCCCACTTCCCAGCCAGCTCCCTGCTTGTGGCCTGGGAAAGCAGTTATGGACGGCCCAAAGTTTTGGGACCCGCACCCACGTGGGAGACCCAGAAGTAGCTCCTGGCTTTGGATTGGCTCAGCTCCAGCCATTGTGGTCACTTGGGGAGTGAGCCATTGGGTGGAAGATCTTCCTCTCTGTCTCTCCTCCTCTCTGTGTATCTGCCTTTCCAACAAAAATAAACAAATCTTCAAAAAAAAAACCTGACAAGCATCTCAGAGGCATCTATAACCTGGAGGCATTCTTTGCAAGATTTACAGCTAACTGTGGCAAGCCATGACTCGGACCTGTGTCTGATGCCATAAACCTTGATCTTTACATACTGTATCCTTAAAGGATGAAGGTTTCAGGGAGGAGCTGGGCATGCTGGCAATAGAGTGTTTACAGGCAAGGACAACTGGGACTTTCACACCAGAGTGAAGACAAACTGAAGGATGTAAAAGGGTTGGTAAATGGGGAAGAAATCAGTTAGAAAGTCATATGTAAACTGAATACTTCTATCGTTAAGTATGGTCCAGAGGGGTCACCTTAGAAAATCTTGAGAGTTAGGCTGGAAGTTCAGCCTCTAGTGTATACCAGGGAACCACATCCGTTTGTCACGTGGTGGCAGGTGGAGTGGATCTGTGGAGAAAGCACAGAGCGGTGAACTGGCTCTGTGTCATGAAGAATTTGCAATGAGGCTGACTTTCTCTTGAGAAAGACCGTTTCTATCTGAGTCTGTCACTTGCAGGTCTAGATTTTTCTGTCAGAAGGAGACTTGTCCTACCATTGCTGGTATTATGTTACAAAGCACCTTACCAGGTGTCTTGGTCTGTTTTACGCTGTTTCAGCAGAACACCCGAGACTGGGTCATGTTCTGTCACAGTTCTGGAGGTCAGCAGGTCCGGTTTCAAGGTGCCGGCCTCAGGAGAGGGCTGAATTGCTACATCATCACCTGGATGGAGGATAGCACTTGATTGGGAGATAAGAATTTGTGAGATGTGTCTCTTGCTCTTTCGGAAAGCTCACTCATCCCATGCTGGTCCCTTTACCTCCAAGGGCTCATCCAATGCTAATTATCTCCCCAAGACCACACCTCCAAATAGCATTAACATATACATCTGAAGATTGACTTTCAATGCATGTCATCTGAGGAGAAATACTGAAATCATAGCAGTGGGTGGGTGACATGAATTTACGTCAGACGTTCTAGACCTCGGGTTTGGCTTGACATTTCTGAAATATAGGTGATATAACAATGCTAAATATAAAGTAAGTTATACCTCTGGGGCGCTCACGATAAGTTGGAGCTTCTGAGCTAAAATATTCCTTTCATAGGTAACACAGAAAGGAGCACATTTTTTTAAAAAAACAAAATGAAGAAGAAGGAAAGCAGAAAAAAAAAACCTCAATGGAACTCCTTTGACACAAATCATGGCCTATAGCTATTTGCTCCATTTTTTTTAATCTTATTTTTTGTTATGTAGTCATAATGTTGCTACTTTAGAAAGGATTTAATTCTAAATTAAATTCTATGTTCTTTAGATTAAGCCTGGGCCCCTAAGTTCTATTTACCCATAGTAACCATTCTTTTCCTAATAATTCTTCCTGTGTTTAAAGCGCTGCCCACTGAAGAGATTTAGATTTCATCTTCAGAGATTAATGTATTTTCACATGTTTATTCAAATCCCAGAAAGGAAAAACCTAGGGATTGAAAGGCAGTAAAACAAATGAACAATTCTGTTTGCCAAACAGCGTTGTATGACGGAAGCCCACAGTGATGATTTTGTTATTGTAACCAGAATTTGATGTGTTAGGAGTAAAAGCAGCTATGCAAATATAATGGTGCTGAATATGGGAGGCTTTATTTCCCTATGAAAAGTGGGCTAAAAAATTGCACAAAATTACAGGAGTTGCCTTGTGTACATTTATTTGTTTTCATGGATTGCTATTATTTTTAGTCTTTCAGATTAAGAATAGTATTTTTAAATGACATGTAATAATTACACATTTTATGTGGGGAAAATTTGGTGTTTTGATTCATGTACACGTTACTTAATCAGATCAGGGTGTTTAGGATATCCGTTTTCACATAGATTTATCATTTGTAGTAAGAACACTCAAAATGCTCTCATAGCTGTTTTAAAATATGAAGAACAATATTGTTAACCATCATCACCCTTTGACACAGAACATGTGAACTTGCTGTTCCTAACCAGAGCTTTATTCCAAGTTATGATTCTACTTCCTCTACTCTGCACTCTGCCCAGTCTCTGGTAGCCAACATTCGGTCTACCTGTTTTGTGAGATCCACTCTTCACTTGTGAGTGAGACCTTACTGAATTTACCTCTGTGTGTCTAACTTCTTTCACTTAACATAATGCCCGCCAGATTTACCCGTAGTGTTGCAAATGACAGAATGTCATCTTATACTGCTGTTTCATTGCTGAGTAGTATTCCATCATGCATAGATAACACATTTGCTTCTTTCTCTCCTCTCTGGATGGATGCATTTAGTCTGTGGTCAGTCAGCCTGTTCTCTGTGAGGACCAATGTGAAGCCGTGCTGTTAATGGGATAGGTTTAACTACCATCCAATGAGGCAGTCCTTAGTGAAATGGACAACATGGTCAAACCAATGCTTTTTTAAAAATAATAGGTTTGGGAGTTTTTGCTTAAAGTAACTGGATAATTATCTTGCACAGTTCAATTTGAGGTTTTTGTTCTTTATGGGACTGTGTTCAATGCATATTTTGGGTGTATTCAATCAGATGTCAATTTGCTGAGATGGAAAAGTCTTTCTTTAAGATTTGTTTATTTTTATTGGAAAGTCAGATTTACAGAGAGAAAGAGAAACAGAGAGGAAGAACTTCTGTCCTCTGCTGGTTCACTCCCCAAGTGGCGTCATCAGCTAGAGCTGAGCCGATCCAAAGCCAGGAGCCAGCAGCTTCTTCCGGGTCTCCTACATGGGTGCAGGGTCCCAAGGCTTTGAAACGTCCTCCACTGCTTTCCCAGGCCACAGGCAGGGAGCTGGATGGGAAGTGGGGCAGCCAGGACATGAACCAGTGCCCTATGGGATCCCAGTGAATGCAAGGTGAGGACTTTAGCCACTAGTCTACCACGCCAGGCCCAAAGTCATTTTCATTTTTTTATATATATATAGGCTACTCAAAATAATTATTACACTTGATTTTAACCAAAAGGCTAAAGAGTGATTGAAATTATTATTAATCCATTTCTCTAAGACGTTAACATTATTACCTAACCACAGAGGCACAGAGAGTATTTGGAATATCTCTGCTTTCTTTTTAACAACCAACTTTTTGTGAGGCAAAGTAGTTTTCTAAATTGTTAGTTTTAAAGGACACCTATGCAATCCAAAAGCAAATAGTTTGCTGGTGAGAGAAGCTCATCTTACATGCTGTTCTGGCACTTAGAGGCCGTGTAGCTGCTTCATCTCACTAGGCTTTGTCCGTGAGGAAATAGTGTTTGGATTAAATACAATTTCCAACCTCAGTAAAATTATTAAGCAAAGTGTATGCATTTATTGACCAATTTAGACTTTCCAATTTTATTGTTTGCAGTGAAGCAGTAGGAAATACACTCTTGGAATAACAGGTAATCCCCTGCATTGAAGAAACTGTCCTTTGTTTGACGTGCTGTATTACTCTTGCTTTCTCATTTGTCTTAAATGGTGAACAGTTGGATAAGGCATGGCAGCTACTTGGGGCTGAACGTGAGAACTTCTGGACTACAAGATATTTGTCACTATGGCTCTACCTACCTACCTATGATGCGAGGTTTTGCTTCTTCCTTTAAACAGGAAATTGTGCAAAGTAAAGAAAGAAATACGGTGCATTATCAGAGGTTCATATTTTTGCTTAAGAATTCTTGTTTTTAGGATTTATTTATTTTTATTGGAAAGGCAAAAATACAGAGGGGAAAAGATACAGAGAGGAAGAATTGTCTGTTGATTCACTCCCCAAGTGACCGCAGTGGCTGGTGCTGAGCCGATCCAAAGCCAGGAGCCAGGACACTCTTCTGGGTCTCCCACGTGGATACGGGGTTCCAAGGCTTTGGGCTGTCCTGGACTGCTTTCCCAGGCCACAAGCAGGGAGCTAGATGGGAAGTGGGGCTGCTGCGATAGGAACCCCTACCCGTATGGGATCCTGGTGCTTGCAAAGTGATGGCTTTAGCTGCCAAGCTACTGTGCTGGGCCCTTGCTTATGAATTCTTATGAGGATGTGTGGGGAGCGGGGTGCTGAAGCCGCTCCCTGTAATAGGAAAAACGGTCGCAGGATGGTGGCTGGCCCAGGGCCAGGAGGCAGGGTTAGTCTCACCAGCAGGTAAACAGGAAGTCACAGAGATAAGCTGATGCTCTTGCTGTGATTATGTCATTGCTACTGGCCTATCAGGTAGTGCCAAGTGGACCCATGGGGAGAAATGATTGGTAGAGAACAGTATAAAGGCAGCCAGTAAAAGCTAAGGAGGGGGACGAGGAGGAGAAAGACGGGGAGACAAATGACGGACAGAACTAGAAGAAAAGGGCAGCAGAGAAGGGTAGAAAAGCTAAGGGAAAAGCTAAGACCAACGGGGATAAAAGCAGCGCAGAGAAAGGGATAAACGCAGCGCTTTGGGCAATAAGGGGTCCGGTTGTGGTTCAGGCTTTTCCCAGACCCTCCAAAGTGTGCCTCGTCATTAATGTCTCTGCTGGTGGGTGACAAGAATGTTTTATTTATATCTTTCATAAAATCAAAGTTATTTCAGTTAGTGATTTGAAATAACCTGTCAGACATGGACCAAGAACTGAAGCCAGTAAGTATAAAGTTCTTTGGGAGTAGCCCTTCCTTAACGGTTTCTATTGATTTCATGAGGTGGAGGTGTGAGACATGTGCTGTGGTCAGTGATGGAGCTGTGGTTTAAGATTTCCCAAGTTAGGCCCTGGTGCGGTGGCCTAGCAGCTAAAGTCCTCGCTTTGAATGTGCCTGGATTCCATATGGGTGCTGGTTCTAATCCTGGCAGCCCTGTATCCCATCTAGCTCCCTGCTTGTGGCCTGGTGAAGTAGTGGAGGACGGTCCAAAGCCTTGGGACCCTGCACCTGTGTGGGAGACCTGGAAGAGCCTCCAGGCTCCTGGCTTCGGATTGGCACAGCTCCAGTCGTTGTGGCCGCTTGGGGAATGAACCATTGGACAGAAAATCTTTCTCTCTGTCTCTCGTCTCTGTATATCTGACTCTGTAAAAAAAAAATCTTTTTTTTAAAAAAAAGAATTGCGAAGTTAGCAAGCATTGGTTGAGAGAATGAGTCAGTGGATGAATGTTGTCCTCCTTGTCTGGAAATCTTCCTTTTAATTAGAATGCTTAGGTTTATAATATTCTAACTCTGCTTGTGTTTGTGAAATCAGTAGTGTAAAGAATCATATAGTAGAACACATTGAATAACCAAACTGACCACAGAGAATTCTTTCCAGAATTAAGCACTATATTTGTAGTGACAGTGCCAATAAAGGAACCTGCTCTGAGACCATAAATTAAGATGTTCTGTGTCATTTTGGGAATTTTTTCCCCATTTCTAGGCTTAAATAGTTTTGGTGTTTCTTTTGCAGCTCCTTGAAATCCCAGATGCAACTAGTTCTTAGCAATTTTCTCTTTTATGGAATTATATGAAAAAAAGACGGAACATAAAATTAGCACCCAAATGCTGATTACCTATCAGACTGTGAACATAAAAGAAGTAGCTGTGACTGTTCCATGTAGGTTTGGCAGTATGTTTTCCTCAGCCTTTCTGCTGTCACTCACCTCAACACCCTACACCATCAGTGTTCTTGTACACAGGGCAGTCAGCCTGCTTTGGCTGGTTGTTCTTACTTGGCTTTTTCTAATCCACATGAGTTACCCTGGTATTTGCATGCTGCCAAGCACTACACCTGGCCCAGAGATACCAGAAACAGAAACTGAATGACCGGATTTCAACAAGGCCTGGTGATGAATTGTTTCAGTCAAAGTTGAAATGTTGAAATCTGAGAATCAAAAGTGATCCTAGTGTGGGATGTTTGTTGATTTACAAAAATGAGATTTCTGCAGAGGGTGCCATGTGTAGTGTAGCTTAGGCCTTCAAGGTCACTTAAGACTGAAGCTGAGTGATACACTTTATAAATAATTGCCTAATTTAGAATTTCTATTTTTTTGTGGTCGGTCACCTTACTGCAATTTAATAGATTTAAATTTAAGTTTGATTTCTATTCTTTTCAGAAACAGCTTCCACAGTTCTACTGGCTTGCCATTTAAGAGTTTGTACATACACCTAGAGCGTAATTAAACGACTCTTTTTACATTTATTTTGGATTGTTAATGATTTAAGTAATCATATTTTCAGAAAGATAAAATGGGAAAACTATATGCTTTGATAGAATGGGAAAATCGTGGTGAGGGATATTCAAGTCATCTTTATTCTAGACTTTTGTATGTTTCTGCCATGTTGTGTTTTAGAGAATAATCCACAACACTTGAAGTATTAAGTGGGATGGGCTGGAAAAATTGTTAATGAAATGAAATGGTTTAAAATGACAAGAACTGATTTTACATAGGAGAGAGGTGTTTTTACAGAGAGAAGAATGTGACTGTTGCTATCTTTGCCTTGCATTATTAATTTTCTAGTGGCATAATTTTAAGCAAGTTTTCCTACCTGGCATAATCCTATTTGAGTAAAGTTATTCACTTTAGCTTTTTACATGGTGTTTTCTTTATTACTTTAACAGATAAATCATATAAACTTCCATTTAGTGACATTCTTCTAATATCTGGTTCCATTTCTTTAAAGTTACCAAAAGTATGTCCATGTAGAAATATGAAAATAGTTCCAAAATTTGGGAAAGTTGTTGCTCACTCACCCCATCACAAACAAGTATAAAGAACTTTCCATGGTGTTGTCTTATAGACAGAATGTTGGATTATAGTGTGTGTTTCCCAGGTCATGGTTGACTGATTCACGACAGATAAGAACCCTGAGATTAGGACCTGGCACCGTAGCCTAGCGGCTGAAGTCCTCACCTTGAACATTCCAGGATCCCATATGGATGCCAATTCTAATCCCGGCTGCTCCACTTCCCATCCAGCTTTCTGCTTGTGACCTGGGAAAGCAGTCGAGGACGGCCCAAATCCTGGGGACCCTGTACCCATGTGGGAGACCCAGAAGAGGCTCCAGGCTTCTAGTCTTGGATTGGCTCTGCTCCAGCCGTTGTGGCTGCTTGGGGAGTGACCCATCGGAGGGCTGAAGTTCTTCCTTTCTGTCTCTCCTCCTCTCTGTATATCTGCCTTTCCAATAAAAATAAATAAATCTTTTAAAAAGAAAGAACCCTGAGATTATTATGCATTATCTTCTATGATAATTGAAGTAAAGGACATTAATGGAGAGTTAAAGCCACATTTTTTCTTTTGTATGTTATTTTTTGTATATTACATCAGGTAATATACAAAAAGGAGAAGGGTTTATCCTTTTTGATAAATCATCTTTAAAATTTAAATAGCAGAAAATTGGCTCAAACTGTAAGAAATTTAGGTTCAAGAAAATCACAATTTTCTTTGCACGATTTGCAAGTGTGAATGAGCTGTATTAAAGTGGATATCGGGAAATTGGGGGGTTACTGTCATAATAAAGGGATTGTAAACTCATTTCCCCCCATAGGTTCATGAAACTGTCATTTTGCCAAGTCTTTGAAATAGGTGTAGTGTAATATTTTAAAAGCATGAAGATGGGAGTTATTGAAGATATTGATTTCTTAGTTTTTTTGAGGAAATTTCAAGTTCCTTCCATTCTTGTGTTCTTACTACAAGACAGATTGTATTGATTGCTATAGAACTCCATCTTTATTTTAAGGAAGCCATGAAAGTAAGACATTTTTGGTGGTTATCATTTGTCCTACTGAGATGGGGTGTGAAATGATGGCTTTTTTTTTTTCTTTTTTGTCTCTGCCAGCTTCCCCAGACAGGGAAAAAAATGTCTCAGGGCTTGATACCTGAAGGAATCACTGCTCCTGGATTCTTCCAGCTTATTCACTTCCCAATTCAAGAACAAGAACACTGATATGATAAGAAGGGTGGGTGAAAGAAGCAAAAAAACCATAGCAAACCAAAACACAAAGATACGAGAAGTGAAAGTGGGACTCCAAGAATGATAAATGGTTTCGCTGTCAGTGCAGTGTAATGAAAATGAAATCAGCGTAGACTGTGCCCATTTCCCTCCCATGCCTAGCCCCAAACACTGCTTTAAATAAAACATATTTCTTTTATTTCCCATTTCTTGCTTGCTAACTTAAAGATAAATGACTTGCTTGCAAGTGCAGTGTAAAGGAAATAAAATCACTAACAGGCACTGCCTAAAATGCCCCAGCTGCTTAACGGTCTGGCCTTGAGCGAATCAGTTTTTATGGAAAAGTTTTACTGTTTTGCTCTTAAGGAAACAACAGCATCCCTTCCCACCCCCAGTCACCAACTCTCAAAAGAAAAAAAAAAATGAAAAGCAAAGGAAAATCGAAAACCAAAGTCAAAGTTCAGAGAAAAAAAAAGGCCGCAGCAGTCTGGCGTCAGGGAGGCAGTTGGTTCACGTGGCCACGCTGACATTGGCTGTGTAAGTGGAATTGTCAGGGCTGGAGCTATGTGAGCCATGCTCAGCCTGCATTGCTGTACTCACGGGCGATGGCAGAGCTCAGCTCCTGCTGCCAGGGGTCAGCTACTGGTAATTAGACCCACGGGTGTTTCTAGGTAGGCAATTGGATAAGCAATTAAATACTTGGTGAGCAGCAGTTTGGGGCACTCTCAAATGGTTGGCAATTAGGGAGCTCTGTAACGGAAACTGCTAGAAGGATGTTCAATACACAAGACGTGGCCTTTAGTGTAGGGGAATAGGAAAAATATACTTTCAGGGTAGAAATCTTATCCTGTTAAGAATGATAAAAATATGTAGTGGGTATGCCTTCCTGAGTCTGACAATAAGCCTAGGTGTTTATACGTCACATTTCTTTCATCTTTATTAAAGTGCATCTCAAATTTTAGAATTCAGTAGCATCTCCAGGTAGACTTAAGAGAACAGATTACATGTGCTTATTCCAAGAGTTCTAATTCCAGAAGTCTGCTGACTGTCCCTAGAATGATGACATTACTGCCATGACCCTGAGAACCACATTTTAAGAATGATTGCCTTTGAAAAACCTCACTGTGTGAATGGTAACAACAGCAAACTCTGGGCTCCAGCTTATGCCAGACAGGTTGTTAAGCAGTTGATAGCTATGATCTCATGCAGTCTTCATAAAAGTTCATTGGCCATATCATTTGTAGGCTTTAAGTGTAGAGTTTGGTCTTCCATAGCAAGTCAAAGGTCTTTTCCAAGAGCCATAGATGTCACAGGTGGTGGAGCTGGGGTTTGACCTGGGTGTTGCTCTCCAAGACTGTGGCTGTAACCACTGTACCACAGCCCCTGTTTATGTCTTATCTTGTCATAAAATTCAGCTCTTTTTTTTAATCTTGTCTGTAACCCAAGAGACAAATGGAAAAAACTACTAAAAGGAGATTAATTTGCTTACTTAGCAGGGACTGTGCCAAAAGAAGAAAGTGAACCCTCAGTGAATTTTACCTTGACAGAAAGACATTCCGGGACTGTGCCTCCAAATAGGGTAATTATCCCTGCTGTGGAGTTGCTCACTTGTCATTGTGTTCTACTTGCAATGCTCCGAGAGGACTGTGAGACGCACACTTCTTGGATAGAGCATCAGGTCTGACTGAGGAAGTAGTGCAGGAGTTCACGAAAGAGGGGGGGCTTGAAGTGGAAAGGTTGGCAGCTGCCAGCCTGTAAGATGAGAACCTCCTCAAACCTTAAGAGAAATCAGCAGGTCTTGGGATTCTCTGCAAAATGAGTGTGCATTTGTACATGTGCAATGAGGGAAAAATGATACGACTTGAGGGTGCAGTACTCAAGGAGAGTGGGGAAACAGGAATGTTTAGTCAGAGTGTATTTCTTTGATGGGCAGAACAAGAACTTGGATTTAGAAATGATTTGATCAAGAGTGTATGAGTCAAAGCTAAGATCACTGTAGTCCTCCCCTATGTTTTTTACCTATTTCTGTATCTTCTACAACTAATTATTCACCTGAAAGTTACCAATTGGTGTTTTCCAAATACTAACCAGTAGGCCAGGTCCTGGATCTCTTGTACCAGATACTTGGTGAGACATAAAGGGCAGACAGACACATTATCCTAAGAGACCCAACACTATATTTCCTTCCATTCACGGATGTGGCAGTCTCACCATCAGGCATCATACGAGAGTTTGTTAGAACTGTGGACTTTCATATCCAGCCTGGAGGACTGAATCAGAGTCTACATTTAAACAAGATTGCTTGGCAATTTATCTGGACATTAATGTTCAAGAAACCCCAGACAGTTCAGCTTTTGGCACATTGCCGCGTTCTATTTCACTCAAGTTATCATTGTTGGGGAAGAAAAGCCTGAGTGGGGAGATGAACACATTGCCTGGGATGAGCAGAAAGGATGAATTTACAAGGATACAAAGCAAATACAGTCCTTGGATCTTGGTTGTCGGACTCTTGATTGCGTGCAGTGGGAGGCAGCCTCATTACTATTGTTTCTTCACTCCAAACTCACCAGCTCAAAATGTGGCTTGGCTGGTGGAGATTGACAGATTGTTCACATGATGAGCAAACTAATACAAATGCAGTCAGAAAATACAGACTGTGCTTAATGTTTATCAAGATGTATCGATGAATTGCTACCATTTAGATTTTTGATGAAAAAGTTATTAAGGCAAGCTACTTCAGCAGATTTGAAGGGTGAAATTTGTGAAATGTTAAACAAGGATTTGGAATAGGAGAGAACAATCCAAGAGAAGATAACATCCTTTATGAACTGCAGTGCAAAAGATATTTTTTTGAAATACTTGTTTTACTTGAGAGTCAGTTACAAAAGAAGAGAAGGAGAGATTGAGATCTTCCATCCACAGATAAACTTCCCAAATGACTGCAATGGCCAGAGCTGGGCAGATCCAAAGCTAGCAACCAGGAGCTTCTTCTGGGCCTCACACATGGGTGCAGGAGCCCAAGGCTTTAGACCATTTTCTGCTGACTTCCCAGGTCATTAGCAGGGAGCTGGATTGCAAGTAGAGCAGCTGGGATTTGAATGAGTGCCTGTTTGAAATGGTGGCACTGCAGGTGGAGGAATAGCTTGATATGCTACTTAAACTGCCACAGTGAAGAAATTAAATGGAACATTTCAGAAGTAATTCCTAAGGGTGAAATTTCATGCCTTCCTACTCTATTCTTTGTAAGGGTTGAATTCTCTCTCTCCATTGTCTGTGCTCTGTATGCCACCTGCCTGTGTGTCACATGGCACCCATCTTGGCTCTCAGTGGACCGCTGTGGTGTCACAGTGCTCGTTTAGCTAACCTATTCTTGATTTAATGGTCCCAAGTACAGTAGTCGTGCTGCTGTGAATTATGCAGTAAGGTAC
This sequence comes from Ochotona princeps, assembly GCF_030435755.1. Taxonomy (NCBI): domain Eukaryota; kingdom Metazoa; phylum Chordata; class Mammalia; order Lagomorpha; family Ochotonidae; genus Ochotona; species Ochotona princeps. The sequence continues at coordinate 27,586,568 of NC_080846.1, forward strand.
CTTCTCTTGAAAGTGAAACGTTAAAAGTTCTTGATGAGTAAAGGTGGAGGGTTTTGGCCTAAACGTTAAGATGTGACTTGGAATGTTTGCAACCATAACGAGGACTGGGTTTGCGTGCTAGTTCAGCGCTTGGGTTCTTGCTGATTTTCACTCCGGGAGAAGGCAAATGCAGGCTGATCCCATTCCACCTATATGGGAGACCTTGAAGGAGTTCCTGGGTCTCAGTTGTGGTCTGGCCCAAGTGTGACTTTTTAGATGGAAGTGAACTTGCAGGTGGACATCCCCTTCTCGGATGCAGCTTCCCCTCCTCCCTTCCCCATTTCTCTCTCCCTCCCGTTATATTTCTGTCACCATCTCTGCCGCTCTGTTTTAAATAAATAGTTAGAAATAAATTTTAAAAATAAGGAATGATTTGTTTGCTGAGGTTTTTAGAATCTATATTAAATCTTCGTTGTTAAGATCTTACTCTGTTTATAAGTTAAACCAAATTACAGGCATATATGAACCAGAAACATACAGTACATATGAGTTTGGTACCATTTGAGGTTTTGGGCATCCACTGGGGAGAATGAGATGTGTCCCTTGGAGATTAGGAGACTCGACTCTTTTGAACCTTGATAACCTCCTATTTTTCTCCAAAGAGTGTCTAGACTTCTTCCTACAGGAAATCATGTTGTTCACAGAACAGGTTTTATGTAAAATCATTTTTATATTGGTTAATTCAAATTGAAGTCAAGTACATGCAGAGAAGTGATGTTTTCTGGTCAGACTACTTGGGGATCAAAGTCAACCTTCTGATCCTCTATAGTTCATGGAATGAGTATAATTTTAGGTTTATTTGGAGTCCTTTGAGTGGCTTTCCTAATTATTTTCTTTTTCTTTTAGTTCTTTTAAAAAGGAGAGAGAAGAGCAGTAGTGGCTCCCATCACTAAAATTGTACTTTGAGAGCACAGCATAGAATAATATCATTACAGGGCTCATGGAGAGCAGAAATCTCTGTGTAATATAGTGTTCAGCAAATCACTCATCTTCATAATTGCCATGGTTGGCACTTTGCTCATTTGTAGATTTTTCCTTTCTTGCCAGATTTTTTCTTCAGTAAAAATGATTTGAAGAGTAACTCTAGGATTCAATCCATTTCTTCATGATAGAACAGGGACAAGAACGATGTATTTTCCAAATCTGTTCCCACTCATGACCTAGTTTATTGTGAGTGCACATCCTTACGCCCTAATTTATTGTGAGGGCACATCCTCACGAGCTTGCCTGTCATAGAGAGCAATCTCCACATTCTCTTGGGGGTGCATTCTAGATCCTAGGAAGAAATTTTAGAGATTGTACTCTGTTATAGAGATTTTTCAATGCCATTTCACTTTTACAAGTATGAATGAACTGCCGGACACACACTGAATGTGATAGTATAAGTCACTTTGGCATTTACGCATTGTTCAGACAATTTTTTAAAAAGATTTACTTACTTTTATTGGAAAGGCAGATCAGACTTATGCAAAGAGGGAAAGGCAGTGAGAATTGGGCCATCCTCTACTGTTTTCCCAGGCTACAAGCAGGGAGCTGGCTGGGAAATGCTACAGGCGGGACATGTACTGGCACCTATATGGGATCCTGACACCTGTGAGATGAGGATTTAGCCATTAAGTCATTGTGCAAGGCCTGCCGGACATTTGAACATTTATTTTTTCTGGTTCTCTCTGTGATGGGCCCAAGAGACAAAAGAAAAAAAAAAGATAGAAACCAAAGTTGGAGACTTGGCACTGAGCACCAGACCATATTTGGATGGTTGTATACCAAGCAGACTACCTTCTGCACCCTACACATACACAATCCCACTGCTAGTTATGAGAGAGTTGAGGGCAAGGGAAATGTTATGACCAGGCAGGTTTGCCCCAGGAAGCTTCTATCAGTGGAAGTTAAAGAAATACTAATACACTAGTGAATGTAAGTTTTGCAAAACATTTCACAGAAACTGTGGCAGCAATTCAGAATGTTGTGCTTTCTGTCTTTGGTGCTCACATTTTTAAGCCAAAAACATCGGAGACAATTGATGAGTGGCCACATAATTGATATCAGAGCTATCTTGAAAAACCCAGGGTGTTTGATTGCCATATCTATGTTTTTCATTAAAGAATAATCTTATGAGTCATTGTTTTTAAAAATGTTTACCAAAAAAGTGGAATGATGCGGTTAACATATTTTCAAAAGAGAAGAAAAAGTATAAATTCAGTGTGATTTTCTTTAGACATAAGCACATTCTTGTAATCAGAAGTGGAAGTTAATTTGTGGGATGAGGGAATGAAGTTTGCAGTGAGGCTTGAGATGCAGTTTATTTCCCTTAGCAGAAAAAGGGGAGGCAAGTTTAATGTGTGTTAAAGGTAAATTTGTTATCCCTTCTAAAGCCGCAGAGGCAAGTTTCATTATACCTCCTTTTATCACTGGGATCTGAAGCAGAGAGGTCACCTGATTCCAAAACTTGGCCCGTTATGTTCCATGCTCACATTACAACACTGTCAATGCAGGCTGTTGACGCAGCACTTAGGCCATTGTGGGATGCCCTCATGGAGTCCATGGAGTAGAGGCCTGACCTAGTTCCAGCCTCCTGCTGATGTGCAGCTTGGGAAGCAGAAGTGATGACTTAAGTACTTAGGCTCTTGTTATCTACTGGGGACACCTAGATATTGTTCTGGATTCAGGTCTAGCTATTACAAGCATCTTGGGAGTGAACCACCAGATGGAAAATCTCCAACCGTCTGTCCCTGTCTCCCTCTCTGCCTTTCAAAAAAGTAAGTAAATTTTAAAAATAAACACTCTAAAACACACACAGAGTAAGGAAAATCATCAGCTGACAGGGTTTCTCCTAATCCCCAAATTATCCACATTGATGATCTATCAGTTGGAATGAGGTGGGGTTCTTCTGAGTGTTTTTCCTTGGTATTTAACTGTTCTAATGAATCTTTGGACTCAAGGGTGATCTTTTCCACTAAACCTGCTTTCTGTGTACCTCTCAGGCTTGACTGGCTGCCTGAACTGTGTCAACATCTTGCATTTTGTGGTCCCTCTCTGTCTCCGTCAGGAGCCCCCCAGCTCCTGGCCCTTTGCTGCTCAGAGCCTGGCGTACAGCCCGGCTGCCTGTGCCTCACCTGTAGCGTGCTGGAAACGCAGACTCAGACTTGACCCCAGACCTACTGAATCAGAATTTGCATTGCAAGGAAATTACTGAGCATTTTTGCATGCACTGGATGGAGCAGACTGTTCTAGCATGTAATAAGCAATTTTTGAGCAAATATATGTAATAATAGATGACAGCAAAACACACATAGTGCAGTATTTTTCTTTTTTTCTCCTTTCTTCGGAAGACATGGATATTGCAGCTGTCTGGAGTGAAAACTCCAGGTGTCCGGAGTGTTGCCTGCCAGAGGTTCAATCCATTTGCTCTAGCAGTTAGAATTGTATTCCTGGGGGGTGGCGGGGAGCAAGAGAGAAAGTCTGTCTCCTTAAGTAGACCAGAGAAGTTGCAGGCACCTTACCTGTTGGCTGCCCTGTTCCAGTGTGTCTCAGGCATGAGCAAATGACTGCATCAAGCATGTTTTGATGCCAAGTAGAAAAGAAAGAAAGGAATCTAGAACTTCATTGTTAGGCCTCCCTCAAAGACAATGAATGGTTCTCCTCCTTAATTATTTATGGTTTTACATTGGTGGTGTTTATGCCATATGATCAGCTCCACTGCTTGAAGCTCATTCACTAGACTGTATACATTTAGTTTTCCTAGTGTGTCTTGTAGGCCTCTCCCTCTGAGCCAAGTCTGAAATCATCCCCTTTCCCTTCGCTTGCTCTGTGATTTATCTGCACTGTTCTTGAACTGCTGCAGTCAAAGGGATTGCTGTTGAAGGACTTTGGCTGGTTTAGATTCTCCGCTGCCTTCTTGGTATACATGCTGTTCCTAATACATATCTGAACCTTGTGCTGGGGTTATTTTGTTATTATCACTAGCTCAATGTAAAGTACAGTAGAGTGGACACCACATTTCCCTGTCACACCTGCTTGGCTGCCACTAAACATGACACTGACAACCCAGGTATGTGGGGACTTTGTGAGAACCACTCAGGAAAATAAAGGAACTCCTCAAGCAGATTCTGAAGAAGGAAAAAAAAGGAACTTGGAAAAATTCTGGATCTGCAAGAATTTCTGCTAGCTGAAACTCAAACATGTTTCAGTTGACTTTTTGAACAAGTGTTACTATGCTTGCTTATGTTTTCACACAGAATGCTTAAAAGAAATATTCTTTCCTCTTTCTTGGCTATACTTATTTATTACATGGACGCCAAGCTTTTTCTTTGTAGCTCTTTCTTGCCAGTTTGGGGCTTTCTGCCACCATCCCAGCACAGGCAGAAATTCTGTCGTTTTCCAACTAAGGATAGTGGTGGTAATTGCCTTTCTGATTTGCAGTTCTTGTAAGCTGGTGATCAAAGTTGACCATTAAAATAGAATGTGGTCTGCATGTTTATGCTTTTCCCACTTGTAGCATTTATCAGGGAAATTTTAAATAATTCAGAGAAAAAGAAAATCGATGTTTAATAGCAAAATTGACCTTCAGAATTTATAATTAGCACTAACAGGAAAATACTTCTTTTTTTTTTTTTTGAGTGTTAACGTGCAGTGTGAAGGAAAAAGGAACAGTTTGCTGGATTGAGTTAGAGAGTTTGGGTTCCAGCTATAGGTCTGATATTCTTGCTAGTGACCTTGCGCAAGTCACTTGTTTATACTGAGGATAAGTTTCTTCTGCCTCCCATGTCTACACAGTCACTGGTTAGTATATGGTAAGCCCATACATTAACTAATGCTATGCTAATACTATGTACCATAAATATGTCAAGCAGCAGGTGATAGTATAGATGACATAGCTGCATGTCATGAAGTAATTTGTATAGCTCGAACAATATTCTAAATCCAAGATGGATAGATTTTGTAAAATCCATCTGTGGAAGGAAATACCAACAAAAGGAGAGTAATAATACATAAGGTATTTCTACAAGAATTCCAAGAGATCTCAATCAACGCAGTTTGAATTCTTTAAAGGAAAATTCTTTCAGTGTTTTCCTTTTGTACAACTGTTTCTCAAAAACTGAAAAAGAAAGCCAAGGATGAAGCAAGGGAGGAAAAAGGAGGAAAGGAAAATAAGAGGAAGAAAGAGAATATCATGTTCTTAGAATTATATCTATGTACTGCATTGAGTCTGTTCTTTTTTATTGCATTAACATGAAAGTTAAAGTGTCAGAAAACAAATGAAAACATAAAAGGAAAGTACAGAAAAAACACAGGAGGAAATGATCATATTAAAGAAAAATTCTGTGTTTTTAGCAGCATGATTTTGAAATAAAAATTCTAGAAGCAACTTTGTCTTTGCAGCATCGAATATGGTGACTTGGAGTGTGGCAGGTAATTACTGTCTCACTTTAACAACTTCCAGCATGGCTGAATAATCCTTGTCTGAAAGTCACCTTTTTCACATCTGTTGATTTCGTGAGATACTCTTGAGTTCTCTGTGTGGATGTGTCGTCTTGGTCTGTTTGTAGTCTGCTGAATCTCTTCTTAACTTTTATTCAGTTTCCCTCTTTTTTTTTTTAAGATTTATTTTTATTACAAAGTCAGATATACAGAGAGGAGGAGAGACAGAGAGGAAGATCTTCCGTCCGATGATTCACTCCCCAAGTGAGCCGCAACGGGCCTGTGCGCGCCGATCCAATGCCGGGAACCAGGAACCTCTTCCCGGTCTCCCACGCGGGTGCAGGGTCCCAATGCATTGGGATTGGGACCGTCCTCACCTGCTTTCCCAGGCCACAAGCAGGGAGCTGGATGGGAAGTGGAGCTGCCGGGATTAGAACAGGCGCCCGCCCGTATGGGATCCTAGCATGTTCAAGGCGAGGACTTTAGCCGCTAGGCCACGCCGCAGGGCCCTCACTTTCTCTTAATTATTTGATCTTATGCACTACTATAAACTGTGGAGCTTTGATTTTTAAATTCTTCTTTAGATTTCAACAAATTTTTTTCTGACTCAGAACTATCTTAATTTACTGCTAGCAGGGCCACAACTAAAGTTATCTTCAAAACCATAGTTGTTGATATATGCTTCGACTGTTATGCCTGTAACTGTGTGCATTGGCAAGGGTTTGTACACCTTTGTGGTTCTCATTAACTCCATCTCAAAGAAACAGCAGCCAAAATCTGATAGCATCCGGCTACTCCATTTTTCTCTCTCGAAAGATTTTGCTTTCAATGTTACCTTTTCCTTTTACAAGTCTATTGTTTTTCCTTTATTAATTTTAACTCCTCTGCCTGAAAATAAATGTCAATGATCATTTGTTTGATTGTTCATCATTGTATTCATCCAAAAATAATTTGATTTTCTCTAAGCATTGTACATTTACACTTAGTCCAAAGGCCGAGAAGTGATAGCATTATACATTTACAAAGAGAAGACACAGCCCTCAACTGTAGAGGCTGCTGTGGCACTTGCCCACCCCTCCTTTGTTGGAGTTGCCAGCTGCTACAGAATTGTAGTTTTTCACTGGATACTGTTCTTGGCGGCTGGGAGATTTCTCCCCCAGCTGTATCTACCTGGGAAGCAAAGAATGGGGAAAATAGATGATTGGCTTATAGAAAGATGTCAAGAGCTGTCACACATTTAGTTTTGAAAATTGTTTTTAAGTATAAGTCTCAGATGGATTGGAAGGTGTTGCTATTAGAAGAAGAGAGAGGTCTAAAATTAGGGCATTCATTGAACTGAGAGATGCTGAAGAGTTAAGCTTAGCAATAAGTGCAGAGTCCAGGGCAATAGTTGAAATATATTTACAATGCTACAGTCAGCAGAATTTAAAAACTACAACTATGGCCAAACAATACCTATTGATGCAAGAGGCAGCTGATGTTTACCATGGTGGTTATAAAAGAGTCTTCTGAAAACTAATGGAAGTCTATACCTCTCTAAAATCCTGCACTAGTGAGTCATAAGGTGCATTCTTGGGAAGGTATTAGAATATGATTTTGGAAGAAGTAGTCTACAGACATGACAAACAGTAAAATTACAAGAAATAAGTAAGTGTTAAGGAGAATTGAAACACAATTGAGAAGTCATTGCTTAAAATCTAAATGTGAGTACAAAGAAAAGACCTTGAAAACTCCCGAATTTCTGTATAGCAGTTTGAAAGAAAATTGTAGCTTGTTTAGAGAAAGAATTGTCTACATTTGGTACTTTATTCCTAAGTTGTTAGTAGATTTTATTGTTGTATTTTGACTATTCGCTGATTTTACCATTCTATAATAACTTAAAATTATGGTTATAACCTTGAGAGGTGTGGTATTGCTGAGCATGAGCTGAGTCTATCATCATGGAAAATTTGTTTTAGTTCTCAAATAATCATTTCATTTTAGGTATGCACCCAGAAGATTTTTTTCAGTGTCTTGAATTCTTAGAAAGTAGGATGGTTTTTTTTTTTTTAACGAGGAGATCATCTGTATCCACTAAAAATTAACTTGTGTTGCTGCCCAAATTATGTCTATAAATATAGTCCTGCGATTTCCTGAAAAAGGCCGTAATAAGGAGGGCATGGTTAGTATAGGCGATTGAGATGTGGAATCGGAAGAATCAACCTTTTTAATCTCAAGTAACTCAGAGGGTAAGGGATTTTGAAAGGGTTATTGTTATTGTCATTGTCATTCTTAACAGAAAAAGGTAAAGCTGTATCTTTAAGTATTAGAAAAAAAATCATTGATTTTTCCTTCCTCACTATACTGTTTGTTGTAGAGTTTTATATATATGGTCATTTGATAGAGTTTTTGTGCCCCTCCCCAACACTACCGCCTTTTTCTCCGATGGGGGAGAGTCAGGCACTGCAGCAACTAGATTTTTAAAGAAAATGTTAAACCTCCCAAAATATCTTCTAGTTCATTGGTTCTGACAGGAGAGAACCTTTTTCAGGTTTGGGGAACTTCTTACTAGTTTGTATCTTGAAGTAGGTCATTTGTATTATATTGCTTTCACTGAAAACATTGCTTGACAATTGTTATTCTTGTCTGACTAAGCAAGCTTTACAAAAGACTCATACATAATCTCCTTTATTTGTATTGATCGCATTTCTTATAATTTGTTAGTATTGGACTCCCTAGTATTTGCTTTTCAAGTACCAGTCTTACTGAACATATGGCCATATTAAAGATGAATTATTTCTTTATTAATTTTTCAGTAACAGTTCTGTTGGAATTTCTTGTATGTTAAACACTGGCCCAAATATTTTATTGCATTTATAACAGTAGATGAAGAGGGCCTAACGCAGTGGCTGAGCAGGCTAATCAACCTGCCAGTGCCTTCAGCTGTTATGGGTGTCAGTTCATGTGCTGGATGTTCCACTTTCCATTTGACTCCCTGCTTATGCGCCTGGGAAGGCAGCAGAGCATGGCCCAGGTGATTGGACCCTCACAACCATGTGGGAGACCCAAAGGAAGCTCCTGATTCTTTACGATTGTCTCACCTCTGGCTTTTGCAGTCATTTGGGGAGTGAGCCTGCAGATGAAAGATCTCTGTCTTTCTCTACTTTCCTTCACTCTATGAATATGACTTTCCCGTAAAAATAAATAAATCTTAAGTAGATGGAGAACTGTTATTTGAATCCTGTCATGTACCTCAATTTCTGCATCTCTTTTGAAGGCTTAGTTTTGTGTTGGATTTAATAATGGCACCTATCTTGTAGAGTTAAAATATAAGAGGATTAGAATGAGATAACCTTGGTCCATCATCCACTGCCTTCCCAAGGACATTATTAGGAAGCTGCATCAGAAGCGATGGAGCTGGGACTTGAACCAGTAGTTCATATCAGATGTGAGCATCCCAAGAAGTGCTTTAATCCAGCTACATGGGTTTCTGGGCTCATGGCTTTGGCTTCACCTAGACTGAGCTTTTGAGATATTTAGGAAGTGAACCAGCTGAAGGAAGATCAGCTTACCTCTCTATATATCACTTTTAATCCAATAAATAAATAACAAAATAAAAATGAGATAATTGTGTAGAATTCCAAGCACAGTGTCTAACAAATAAATTACAAAATAAATGTAGCTTCTGCGGTGATCACAGGTATCATTTAATCTTCAGAACAAGGAGACATTTATTTATGCTCATTTAGTCTTAAGCACATTGAAGTCCAGGGAGCTTAAGTATAACTGTTGGTTGCCTCATGGCTTATGTGGACTGGAATCATTAAAATTAACTTTTTAAAATTGAAACAAAACTTTTAGTCTAGTGTGTGGCAGTTCTGATTTGTGTTCTTCTGGTTGGACATTGAAAAATAAAGGACATTTAAGATGAGCAGCATGAGCAAGGGATTGATGAGAACAACATGGTGTGGGGATTGAGGAACATTGCCAAGTAGTCTAGTTTAGTAGAAGGCAAGACAATTAGAGAGTGGTATGGGAGCTAGATTGTCCCTGAGCCAAACATTCATCCCTGAGCTGGGCCTGTTGCCAACTCTATTATTTTCCTGATTCTGGCTTGGTCCAGTGTTGGAGGGACATTTTGCTTACGGCAAATACATTCTCAGGCTGCAGGCCTCAGGTGGCATAGTTCAAGCATGTGTAGAAGGATTAAAGGGGAAGCTTACACTAGTGCTAGAAATGAACTCTGAGCTTACTGAAGTGCCGGGTATTGTTCAGCAAGTGGCCTGTGAGTGAAGTTCCGACATGCCCAGTGGACAACGTTTCTATTGATGTGTAAGGGCAAGTGAAGCCATCATCAAGCACACGATCACTCATCCAAAGCCATCAAGCACACGATCACTTCTTTGCTAAGCTCTATTGTAGTTCTTAAGAGAATAGGAAAACATTGATGAGATTTGGGGCATCCATGCAATTGTTACAGACATGACAAATTTTAAAGTTTAATATTCTTTATTTTTTTTCCTCTGTTGTGGTCTCATGCCTATACAGTGATACATCAAGCTCTGATTTATAACATTTGTACTTTATAGCACTGTGGTTAAATTCAGGCTATTAATAGGATATCATTAAATGCAGAATTAGAAAGAAGTGTGCAATAGAGCAGTGTTGTACAGCATTTCCATAATGCAAATGCCATGGATACAAATAGCAAGTACACAGATCAGAGTATATAACTAGGAAGTATTGATTTGAATTTTTATTATTATTATTTTTTAAAGATTTATTTCACATGAAAGTATCAGAGGGAAGAAGAGGAAGAGGGGTTCTCTGTTGGCTCACTATCAAAATGGCCAAATAACGAGCTGGGCGAATCTGAAATTGTGAGTCAGGAGTTTCTTTGGGGCTTCCCCCATGGGTGCAGGGGCACAAGACCTTGGCTCTTCCTCTGCTGCTTCCCCAGGCTGTAAAAAAGGAGCCGAACAAGAAATGGAGCAGCCTGTACTAGAACCAGTACCTACAAGAGATACAGGTGCCACAGGTTGAGGATTAGCTGGCTACGCCACTGCTTTACAAGCCCAGAGTTTCTAATTTTTGTTTTCTTTGTTTCTAATATATCTTATTAATTTTACACATTTATTGATAAATAATGTTCATTTCAAAACCCAGGTTACAAAGCTTATGAAAACATGATGGGTTTTCTAAAAAGATTTATTTCATTTGAAAGTCAGCATTGACAGGGTAGGATAAGAAAGTTCGGGCGGGAACCTTGAGGGAGAGAGTGAAAACAAGAATGCTTCCATCTGCTGGTTTACTTCCCAAATGGCCACACAGCTGGGCAGAAGCAGGAGCCTGGAACTGCATTGTAGAGGGCCCAAGCACTTAAGCATCTTCTGCTGTTTTCCCATGCATGTTAACAGAGATCTGAGTCAGAAGTGGGTTTCGGGAATCTTCTGTCCAGCAGATTTTGAGACCACCAAGGGGTGAGGTGACGTCATTCCTCCACAGCAGAACCACAGGGGGCAAACTGGTGAGGGATGTCCATTTATTTGAAAGTAGTTACAAGCAGTAGAAAAAGGGGGCAGGCAGAAGGGTGGTCCTAATAGTACTTCCTCCCAGCAAGGACACTGCGACTGCCTACCAGGTATGTTTATATCTCTGGGCCTTCCAGTTAAGTTAAAGTTCATGTTTTTCATTCTGGCCAGGAAGCTATGTTTTCAGGGCAAACTTGTTACATTCCAAAAAACAGAATGATTGTAATATTTGACTTCCTAGAGTTGTTTATCAAGGAAGTCCTAGCACAGCTCGTTAAAGAGACAAAGACTGGGAGCCGTTGGCTGCTCTCCCTGCATGCCCAGTGAACAGGCCAGGTTGGGGTCTCGTTTAGCCCAGACTCCTGTCAGGGGTTCCTCCTGGGACAAGGTGTGCCATGTGCCTACTGCTTCCCACATGGGCTGAGCAGGCAGAGATCCAGGGGCAATCTCCCACAAGTGGGGCTCCAGGACTTGCACCAGTGTTCTGAGATGGGATGCCAGCACCACGGTGTAGTATCACAGTTGCAGTACCACAGTTGCAGTCCTAAAATGAGTTTTTGAGAAACGGTAGGAGCATTTCCAAAACACCTGTGTTTGGGCTCTTTGGATGTAGAGTTCAAGTTCTTGAGTATCTTGAGCCTTGCCTATTAGGCACCCCGTTTTGGTCCCAGGAACTTTTTATTCTATGGAGAAGGATGTAGCTGGGGAAGAGGCAAAGAGGTCTGTCAAGCCACGAAGTGGTTTTTGGTGCTCTGTTGCCAATGAAGAGAGGATAGCTTTGAGGCCAGATCCTGGAGTGCCTTTTGCTCTACCTCTGTATTTCTAGAGCAACAATCAATATTCCTTTGTTGAGTGAAGCTGCAGAGAAAAGGAGAGATGGAGAGAAAGATCTTTGTCTACCGGTTCATGCCCTAAGTGGCTTCAATGGCCAGAGCAGAGCCAATCCAAAACCAGGAACTTCTTCCAGGTCTCCAACTTGGGTACAGGGTGCCCATGTGGGGATGCATGTGCAAGACAAGGATTTAGCCACTGAGCTGTTGTGGTGGGCCCAACACCACATCACTTTTACTCAGCTATTTGAGAAGAAAATGCACTATTTTTTTATTAAGATTAAAAGGAATGTACTGTAAAGTAGTATGCAAAACTTGAATTGGATTTTCAAGAAAAAAGCCATTCTGAACAGAAATTTTACGTTTCAGCTAGTTTATTCCAGGACACCTGTAGGAGTCTAGTGTCTTTTTGCCATTTTAGGCCATTCAATGGACATTTAGAAATGTGGTCAGGGCCACTTTTGGCAAATCACTGTCAGGCTCTTTGAGCACAGATTTCTGGGTTCTTTGTTATCCCAACCAAGAATTAACAGGGTGCCTTAAAGGAATTTAAGGTTTAAGGATGTTTAGTAGAGGGATGGAGACATTTTATCTGATCTGTCGTTAGTGGCTGTGCAAACTTTTCTATCACAAAGTAGCCAGACAAGAAAGCAGAAACGCAGACTTCATCCCAGCAGACCTATTATAACCAAGGGTGCACAGCTTAAAACTTGAATTCCTCTAACCTTGTGAAGCACTTTCGTCTAATTTCATCTCCAAACAGCACGCTTATATCAGCACATCCTCTACAAGGGAGTGCCATTTTGCAGTGTATCTGTGGGTGGCCCCTTTTTCAAAGCACAGACACCCCTGTGTTCACAGGCTAGTGTGTGCTGTAGCTGTGTTTCTTGTGAATTGCTGAATGTTCAGTGTCTGAGCTTGGTCTGCAAGAGCCTTTTAATGCTTGAATGAATGAATAGGGGGCAATGATATAGAGAAATTCACATTTAAGATAAATCTGTCCTGGTAAAATGGATAGGAGACAATGTATCAATTTGCTGAAACTGCTGTAACGCAGTGACACTGTGTGTGGTGAACAGTAGAAACCTGTTGTCCCACAGTTTTGAAAGGCCAGAAGTCCCAATCAAGAGGTCGGAAGATCATTGCATCCTGTTCCTGCTCCAGGAAAGAAGTTTTTGCAGGCTTCTGTCGTGGTCTCTGATGGTTAGTTGGCTTGTGGCTGTCTCCCCGTTCTCCCTATGCGTGTGTGCCTGGGTCCCAATTTCCCCTCTGTGTGAGGAAACAGGCCCGTTGAGTCAGGGGCCCACCTTTTCCCAGTATGACATTCAAACTAACTCTGCAGGGACCACAAGGTCATTCTGTGGGAATTAGGACTTCAACACAGGGGCTTTTGAATGTCTCACACCCCTAGTAGATGGATTCAGAGGAAAGAAAAGTGGAAGCGAAGAGACAAGTTTATGTGAGATTCTAAGGTCCTGGAAATGAGTAATGAAAGTCGTTGAAGAGGAAAGGATCTGCCCATTCTAAAATCAGTATTTTATGTATTCATAGATGAGACCATTAGCTGGAGGATATTTTTTTTTAGTATGGTCTGTAGCACTGTGTAACTAGTTACCTCAAACATTTAGTGCTGTAAGACAACGTTCATGACCTCAGTTTCTCCGGTCAGCACTCTGACCGGAGTTTGGCTGAGTCCTAGCTCAGCGTTTCTCATGAGGCTCTGGGCAAGGCACAGGCAGGGAATATACTCATCTCAAGGCTGTGCTGTGGACGAGCAAATTCCCACTTCGTCAGGCAGTGGTAGGGCTGAGCGCTTCGTTTCTTTTTTAAGTGTCAGTAGCTGGCAGCTGCTCTCAGTTTCTTGCCAGGAGAACCTGTCTACAGGGCAGCTCACAGATGAGAGCTGGCTGCCCGAGTGTGAGCAAGCAAGAAGTGCCAGGTAGAATGAAAGAGGAAGATGGGAGTCTTTTGTGGTGCAGCGTAGAATTGCTAACCCATTACTTCTGTTCTATTCTGTTTATTAGAAGTATGTGGCCATTTCAGGCAAGACTCAGGAGGAGGACAAGTGAATATTACTGGGCAGGGAATCATTGGAGCTGCTGGAGAAAGGCTGCCTACAGAAGTGCTTAATTATTTATGAGGATAAAGATTTACACTCGATAGTTTCTCAGCTCTTAAGAAAGTCATTGCAATTGGTAAAAAGTATGTGCTTGAATACAGCACATTGTATATATGTTTATATATACAAGCATGTAAAATGTATACTATACACACATGTGGCATGGCAAAATGAAGCCTTTAAGCATGTCACCTGAATACTTATTTTTTTTTGTAATACACATACTGATAACATCCTTTTTTTCTAAATATTTATTTATTTTTATCGGAAAGGCAGAGTTACAGAGAGAGAGAAGTCGAGAAAGGGAGAGAGATCTTCTATCAGCTGGTCCATTCCTTAATGGCCGCAATGGCTGGAACTGAGTTGGTCTGAAGCCAGGAGCCAGTGGCTTCTTCCCAGATTTCCCCACATGGGTGGGTGCCCAAGGACTTGGGCCTTCCTGTGCTGCTTTCTCAGGCCATAAGCAGGGAGCTTGATCGGAGATGGAGTTGCTGGGACTCAAACTTTTAGCACTTTAAAAAATATTTTTATCTGTGTCAGTAATGTTGGAATTTATTTCTTTAATCCCATGAAAGCAGCAAAAAGCCCCGATGTGCTGGTTTAATTCTCAGTATGTATATGCCATGTCACGTCCCCTCTGCTTCACCCGATCCACTGGTGAAGCCGATAATCTGTTTGATCCCTGACTGTGGCCTTGATCTTTTTCATGTAGAGTCTTGCTGTATGAGCGACTCTAATTGAGTCAGGCCACTTGTATGTCAAATGTACTTTTGAAAATATTTATTTATTTGAAAATCAGTGTTATAAACAGCAAGGGAAAGACAGAGCAGGAGAGACCCTCCATCGTTTGCTTCACAAACAGGGCTGAGCCAGGAGCTTCAGCCGAGTCTCCCACATGGGTGCAGGGGCCCAAACCTTGGGCTTTCTTCCTCTGATGTTCCCAGATCATTCACAGTCAGTCGGATCAGAAATGGAGTAGCGGACACAAAAAACAGCACCTGTATGGGATCTCAGCATTGCAGGCAGCGGCTTTCCCTCCTGGGCCACAGTGCCAGCTCCTGTATGTGAAATATTTTAAAGCAGTTATAATGAATCTTATCAACTGCAAGTTCCTCTTCTTCCAATAAGAAGGGCTAAAACTTTTCCAGACTGAATGTTGTTTGGAATTATTTCACAATGGAAAAAAAAAAAGATTGAGTACTTCCCATCAAATATGTAGTAGCGAATGTGATACTTCACTAAATTAAAAAAGATTTAAGTGTTCTTCAATTAGCACATATTCTTTTGAGATCTGAACACCTAGAGAAATGTGTTGGCTCTTTGATGGATATATATGACAAATAGTCACCATATAAATTTTTAAAAATTTTTATAAATTTTATGTATTTTAACTTTTTTTGAGGTGGAGACATTTTATTTATTAGAGTTCTTTTTCACTAATAGATTTCCTCAGTAAGATAAGGTATATGGAAAGTTTGGTTTTTTGTTTCCCTATTTCATGGTTAATGGGTATTGCTTTTCAAGCTCAATTGTAGATCTCTCCCCTCTGACATGTTTCTTGCTTCAGGGAAACTTAGTTCCCTCTGGTCCATTAATATTAGCAATTGTCAGTGATATAATCCTGTTTCATTTCTACTAGGGATTTTATACTATCGCTGTAACTTCTCATACATAAAGCTGAGTTTGCTAAGCATGTATTTCTAACACATTTATGCGAATATCTTTGCATTCTCAAATATTAGCCATATATTTAAAAAATTCATATGCTCATTGAAATATCCTGAATCATCATAGAAAACACATCGTTTTGTTTCTCATCTGCCTGAACTTATTGTATTGCCATTGTTAGACAAATTGGTATTCTTTATGCTTCTAAAAACTTGAAGCTATATATGACAATCTCAAAAGGATGTTGTTAGAGTAACTTTATGTGATGCTTGGGAATGGTGGATGTGAACCTGATTTAATTTTTCTTTCCTCTATTTTATTTTCCTAACATTTCCTTAAAAGGTCATTGTCATGCTATTTGATGTCTTTGGCTTGTAGCTGAATCCATAGCTCTACAGTTTTCTGAGCAGCAGTCTTTGCCTGCTTTACACTGAGATGGAAAAATATCTGCTCATTGTTGAGGATGTTGCTTTGGGGCTGTAACTAACTGCGCATGAGCCTGGTCGAAGAGCATCAGGCTGTGTGACCTTGGAATGGACTGTGGGATACACTGGTAGGAACATGGATTTTCCAAAAACCTGGTTAAGTATTCCTCTGTTGTTTTTAGATGTATATCTGTAAATCAGACTCGTTTGAGACTCAGTTGGCTCATCTCTAAAATGAAAAACAGCTATCGTGTATTTCTTAGTTAGTTGTAAAAATGCATATGCTTGCTTTTGCATAGATTCGAAGGTAATAACACAGATACTGGATTCGGGTCTGGCTATTTTTTAGTTTAATTGGTGGTATATTCTGCATATTTTTTTAAAAAAAATATTGGAAATACAGAGTGGAGGAGAGACAAAGATCTTCATCTGCTGATTCACTCCCCAAGTGACCGCAACGGCTGGTGCTGCTCTGATCTGAAGCCATGAGCCCGGAATTTCCTCCACATCTCCCTTGTGGGTGCAGGGTCCCAAGGCTTTGGGCTGTCCTCCACTGCTTTCCCAGGCCACAAGCAGGGAGCTGGATGGGAAGTGGAGCTGCCGGGATTAGAACCGGCGCCCATATGGGATCCCGGGGCTTTCAAGGCGAGGACTTTAGCTGCTAGGCCACTGCTCTGGGCCCTTCCACATACTTTTTTCTTTAAAACTGTGGCTTCCTTTTTCTTTTAACCTACTTTTATCATATAAGAATATCACCTTACCCCTTCCTTTTCATATATTGTTGCTGAACTTGCTAATTACTTAAATTTATCATTAATTACCATATGACTGAGTCAACCTTGCACTTCTCAGTTTGCTTAGGAGACAGCATCTTGTCCTTTGCTTGCATCTTTTTTTCTTTTGCTTTTTGTCCCTGCCTTTAGGAAAGCAGAAAAAACTCATTGTTGGTAGCAAGCTCCCCTGTCTCCCTTTTGCAAGCACTTTATGTACTGTGTATCTTTATATATTATGAGTTATGTGATATTATAGCATAATATTCTAGGAAACTAAGGTGTAGGTAGGTTAGATAACTTTTCCAAAGACATAGAGCTGTGTGAGTCTTATCAGATTGATGTTAAAGTCACCATTAGTTTTTTTTAAATTTTCTTTTTACTATTGTTTATGTAGTTGAGAGGGACACCAGCATATGTGGACTCTGATAAGGTTGGAGAGGGTCAAGGTATGGAGGAAAGTGAGGCAGGTTTTTTTCTCTCCTGTGTCTTCTGAGGGGAAAAGGGAAGAGACCATTCCTTGGTGTCAAACTATGTTGGTACCCATCATTTGATGATGCCTTACAGACCCCGATGTGGAAGAGAATGATCTGAGGGTGTTACTTGAGTGGTTTTGATACTTCTAAGACATCGTCAAGTTCATAGCTCTGGAGCTGAGAAAGTCTTTCCAAGGTCTATTGGCTGATGTAGTCCACCCTAGTGCATCCACAGATCCAGAAACACGCTACAAAACTTGAACAGGACAGTTGTCCAACTTGTTCTGCTTTCCATCCTCTGATGAGGCACTCAGTGCCCTATGCTAGCCCAGAAGAGCTGACTGTCATGTCCCCTGTTTGCTACTGAGCATGCTGACCACTGCACAGGCATCAGCATCTGAGTAGGCCAGTTCTGACACATGCACTCCAAGGTTATATCACATATATTGTGATTTTCTCTGTGTCCTGGTTGGAGTCCAGTGATCTATTCGGGGATTCCCCAAAGAATCCTTGCCTGGAGTAACCTCAGAATTGACTCTTGTGGTGCCAGCCAGTGCAGAGTAGGTTCAGACTGTCAACTGCACTGGCCAGTGCACATATCGGTGGATGCACCTACCTGGTCAGTTCCACCTCAGCCCCATTTCTCACACACGAACTGATGGGTGCGGCAGCTTAGCCCAGCCTGGCTCATCCCAGCCTGCCATAGATCTGGTCTTCACACACATCAATGGAAGCCACAGTCTGGTTAGGGTGACCCCCAATAACTTACCCCCTGTCTGTTCACAGCCCCAGTTTTTGCATATGCTGCAGCTATGCTGGCTCGCTGCACATTCCATCTGGTTCTTGTGCATAGCACATGGGTGCTGCAGCTTAGCTCAGCCTGATCTGCACCTAGTCCTGGCCCATATGTAACATTTTGTTATATATTATTATGTTTTCCATGAGAAAAAGGAAGACAGATGGGAAGGAAGAGGGAAAAGAAAAGGGAGAGAAAGAAACAGGTGGGCTGACAGAAAGAAGATCCATTGGCTTCCCGAATGCCCGAAACAGATGTGGCTGTACTAGACTATCAATGAAATCGAACACTCACTGTAGGTCTCCTACATGGCAGGGATCCAACTGCTGGAGATGTTGCCTGTTGCTTTCCCGGAGAGCAAATTAGCAAGAAACCGGAATCAGGAGCTGGGTTCAGGAATCGAATGCAAGCAGTCCAATATGTGTGAATTTAGGCATTCTAACACAAAAACTGTTTCTAAAATCAACATTTCAAATAATTCCTGCCTGTACTGATTTACAAATTTAGAATTCCAGAAGGTGGTTGGGATGCTGACATCTGTTAGGCCAAATTTCAGTCTTTTAGGTAGCAAACTCCTTTCCTAGGATTGTTTATGAGAAATAAGGCTATAGAAAAAGTGGATGTATTTTTACGCTACATGAATGGATATTAACAAGTAAATATGATGTCCCATCTGGAAACAGATGTAGTAAACACTCAAAGCATGGCTGTTGGGGGCTGGCACCATGGCTCAACAGGCCAATCATCTTCAAGCACCTGTATGATGTGGATGCTATTTTGTGTTCTGGCTGCTATGCTTCTGGTTTATTTCCCTCCTTAGGGTCTGGTAAAGCAGTAGAGGATGGCCCACATTCTTGGCACCCTGCACCCGCATGGGATACCCTGAAGGAGCTCCTGGCTCCTAGCATTGGATTGGTTCAGCTCTGGCCATTATGACCATTTGGGGAGTGAACAAGAGGATGGAATACCTTTCTTTCTCTGTCTGTTGTTCTTTTTGTAAATCTGCCATTCAAATAAAACCAAAGAAGTCTTAAAAAATGAAAACACTGGCTAGTTTGGTTGAATAGACTAACATTCATTTAAAAATAGTGAAATGTAAATATTTTCATCTGGTTATTGTTTATAGTCATTATATGCTTGCTGAACTATGGTCCTTTTACTGGTTGAACTCTTTAGTGGAGCAATAAACCTTTGAATGTAACATAAATTTAAAATATCGGAAAATGAGGAAAAGAAAGGTGGCACAAAGGTGACATTACTCTGAAAGAAAGGTTCTTGGTCATTGCTTCTAAGACTCTCTATTAAAAAAGAATCCAAAGCTAGCCAAGGAGAACCAGCTATTTACATATAACTGTGAACTTGAAGGAAAAATTACAGCAAAACCTTTAAACATGTTTGTATTTCTGTCATGCACATTTTGTTCAACTAATGGAAGATACAGAGGATAATGTTAGAAAATTTTCTGAATTTATACAGGTTTTGCAGATAGCATGATTTATAAACTGGAATAATCCTTAGAAAAGGATTATTCCTGCCCTGGGCAGAAAGCATCCTATAATCAGATGTCCCAAAGAAGCAAATGAAGTTAACAGCAGTGAAAATAAGTGAAACCTTAGAGTGTGGAGTAGGATCGGATGTTGGTGTACAAAATCAGTTCTGCCTTGTTACAAGAATGTGGATTACAAAGTATCTACAACTGAAAGCATTCTTGTGCTATAGATGGTTCTAAAACTATTGGCTTAATGGATGCAAGGAAAATTCTGCCTGAATGTACCAACAGTTGCAAGAGAGGAGTTCCTTTTGCATCTTCAGGGATGTGATGGCCTGGCCACCAGGGGACAAAGAAGTCCATCCATTCTCTAGAAAGATCCACAGAGAAACTGTGAAAGCCTTTTGTTGCGTCTCTGCTTGCTCATACTGTCCTATTGATTGTGCATCTTTAATCTCTCTAGAGTCCCTGTGCCTCCCGTAAGCTTCTTCACTATCTCCTCAGCCAAACTACTACTCTTAGTTGGACTGTGACAACATCTTTTTAATTGGTTTATATTTTTGCTGTATCCCCAATGATCTCTAAATCAGAGCTTTCCTTCTTAAAGCCTGATAGCTTTCCATTGCACTTACACACATACACACACTCTAACACACTCTCTTAAGATAGCCAAACAGCCAGGCACATCCAAACAGCCTTTTTCCCTCCTGGCTTTACCTTGTATCTTCCTAATCCCATTCTTCCCAGCCATTGTCTTCAGGTCTGCAGTGTAGAACTTTGAAGACAATAGCCTTCCTGCCCCATTTGTTCAGCAGATTAACCCATTTTCTTACAAACACAGACTCATAAAATTTTTTTCTGATCTTACAGACTAGGTCAGATTATTTTAAGACGTTTGTGGTAATATTGACCATTTTCCTCTTCTTCAGGTTCATTTCATTTCTGTGTAATTTGGTTTTTTTATTAATTCATTTTAAATAGCTAGAAAGTGGAGAAGATTTAGAGGTTCTCATCATTGATTTGCTTTCTACATGCTGCAGTGGCTAGGGCTAGGGCTGGGCCAGGCTGAACCCAGGAGCTGGCAACTCAATGTGGAGCTAACTATGGGCAGCTGGTGCCCACATATCTGAACTATCACCACGTTCCTTACCAGGAAGCTGGAATCAGAAGGACATCAGGACTTGAAATTACCTACTTCAATATGGGATCTAAGTATCCCAAGCAGAGTTTTAGCCATAAGCTAATGTCTTTTTTGATCTCTGTATAATTTAAAATTATATTTGTCTCTTCTGTTAGGCCAAACCACCAGAATGATTGCAAAGTTTTACTCATTATTTTAAATCCAGAATTTAGTACATTGTTTGTTAACGATGAATTAAATGATTCACTGCATAAATCTGATTATTAGCTCTAGATTTATTTTGGAATAAAATGGGAGAGTTTTACTTTTTTTTTTAAAGTTTAATATAGTTTACATCCTTGAGAGGGATGCATGGGACCATGTAGGCCTCGGAGTAGAGTGGGGAGGTTCAGGTACAGAGGAAGGCAGGTGCGGTGTGCCCTGCTGCTGCTGCTTTTTTTCTCCTTTGCCTGCAGAGGAGGAGGAGAAGGAGGCTGCTCATTGCTGTTAAATTCTATCAGCACCCAGGGGTGGGGGACAGTCATTTGATGTCGCCTTAGAGATCCCCATGTGGGGAAATGTATTCCGAGGATATTATTTGAGTGGTTTTGATAGTTCTGAAAGTTGTTGGTTTCATTGCAACAGTATTCAGAAAATCTTTCCAAGGTCTGTTGGTTGACAAAGCCCATAGTAGTGTATCCACAAACCTAGGAACATGCTGCAAAACTTGTCCAGAATTGTCCAACCTGCTCTGCTTTCCATCCTTTAATGAGGCAGTTGACATCCCCTGCTGGCCTAGATGATCTGGCCATCATGTTGCCAGGGTACATCTGGACAGGCTGTCCATTTCACAGGCATCAGCAATTGAGGAGACCCAGGCCCGTCACATGCACCACAAAGTCAGACCACACATTCTGTGATTTTTCCTGTGGCTAAACTCTGCGTCCAGTGGTCCATTTGAGAATTCCCCCACAATGCCTTTCAGGGATGACCTCTGACTTCTGTTTCAGTTAGCCAGTGCGGGGTCAGGTGTATCTGTCACCTGTATCAGCCAACACACTACTGATGGATGCAGCTGCATGATGATTTCAGCCCCATATCTCATTCACACAAATGGGTGACACAACCTAGTTGGAGAAACCGCCAGTAACCCCCATCAGGCCCACACCCAGCCCTGGCTTTTGCATGTGTTAGCCTTTGCTGAGGCCTAGCTCACATCACATCTGGCTCTGAGGTATACCCATGTGTGCTGTGGCTTAGCTCAGTCTACCCCCTCCAGAACTGGCCCTCACTTATTCTTACAGTGACATGTCAGAATATGTCTTGTTTAGTTTGGCACAAATCCCTAGACCAGGTTTTCTGTGCTCACCAGTGATAGGTACAACCTTGCAGGGGGTGTCAACAGTTTCTTTGCCAGGCATGTTACCAACCACAGATTTTGCCCCTTTGGGGTATTCTAATCCAGAATGATATGACCTGTACCTAGTTCCAGCACTTGCCAGCTGGTGCTGCAGTCTAACCTGACTGACCTGTACCCATTCTGTTCTCATGTGCACCGTTAGGTACAGCAGCCTAGCCCAGCTTGACGTGCCTCCAGACCTGCCCATTCCCAGTCCCAGCTCTCATGCTCAACAGTAGAAGCAGCAGCCCAGCAAGGAAGTTCACAATGTTCCATTACTAGGTCTGCTCCCAGCCTTTGGTTTTGCTTGTGCTAGCAGGTGCTGTGACCCAGTCTGTGATGGCCCACCCCCAGCTTTGACATCCATCAGCAGGTGGTTGCACCCTGGCTCAGCCAGCAGTACCAACTCCTGCCTGTGGGTGCAGCAGCCTAGCCTAGCCCAGCCTGGCCTGCACCCATCCCTAGGTCTCTTGTGTACTGGTGGGTATTATGGTCCACCCTAGCCTGGCCTGCACCCATTCTTGGCTCTCACTTATGTCAGTGTGTATTGTGTATTCACCATGCCAGGCCTACCCTTACCGTTAGCTTACACATGTGCCAGTAGGTACTGCAGCCCAACTTGTTTGGCTTGCTGTTAGGTGTGGCTCTCATGCTCATTAGTGGGAGCTGTGCATAGTATGGGAGTTCCCCAAGTTCCTCTGTCTTTCCCAATAGCAGAAATAGATCTTATGTGTGCTCATGTGTGTTGCTACCCAGACTGATATTTCTGGTCCCAGACCTGGGACTCACCAGTGGGTATTATTATAATATTACTAATAGAAACAAGTTCCTTCTCTGTCAATGTGTAAGTTCTTATCTGAAACAGCTAACTTTATTTATTTTATCAAAGCAGCAGTAGCCATGTGAAGTATTAGAAAGCCACTTGCATACTGTGTGGGAAAGGGTGATGACTGGTTGTATTCAGAATTGATGTGAGAAACTCCTCTTAAATATAAATGTATGTACTGGAAATGTAGAGGACATATGGTTGGGGCTATAAATGGGCACTTTACAAAAGAGGAATCCAGAATGGAAAGGAATGGCAAGTAATTATATAATAAATGATAATAATAGCCAACATTTATTCAACACCTTTTTCCGGATCTTGCTGATGGTCAGTTTTTTAACCACTTAATTTTATGACATGAAATATTGTTATTCTTTCTAGAGTGTTCATCTGACTCAGAGAGCAACTGATATACTCATGACTAATTTGATGAAAATGAGAATCTTGCTTTTGAACCTCTTACATACAACCTTTTAGACCCCATCCCACTATTTACCAAATGCAGCTGTATTAATATAATGGATTATCACAATTAGGTTTTCTGAAATGTAAGGTTTGGTACATGTCAAATGCTGGTGGGGATAGGAAGATGAAGGGAGCTCTCTTCAACTGCTGGTGGACATGAAAACTAGTATCATTAGAGCAGTCTGCTGTTCTCATAGGAATTGAGCGTGCTAATCCTGTCTCATGGCCATCTTACTACTGGAGTGCTTATTGCCTCAATGATGTAATGTGAGGAATTGAATGTGCAATAGGTATCTTTTCTAAAGAAATGGATTCCCTGGAATATTTGAAAGAATATAGAATGCCTGTAAGAAAGGAACCCGATTTTGTATTTAGAAACATGGATAAATCTTAAAATTAGTTGAATTGAAAATAGTGAAAATTAAAAAGACAATGAAACTAAACCTTAAAATTAGTTATAAGGGAAACCCTCTCTCTCTCACACACAGACAGAGCAATAGATTTTCTTGTGTGTTTTTACGTGTGAAAACAAACATGGTGGGTAGATTAAAGGTATAAGGTTGCAGTTAGCAGTATGAACAAGGAATTGTCTTGAGAACAGGTAATAAAAGGAAAATGCTGGCAAAAATTATGAAACAGAGATGAAGACTTTTGTAGACTATTGATGGAATCATGCACTAAACTTTGCATGGGCAGTTTCTTTTCTTTATGTATTCCAAGTGCTTAAGTCAGTGCCTGATTCATAGCAGGTATGCTGAGTATTAAAATGAGAATGGATAATGAATGTGTAAATTAATTGAAATAATCAGCTCAATTTTATGTGTTTGGAATCCAATCAAACCTCCCCCAAATTCTTATTTTACAATTATATTTATATGTGCACATTGTACTGGGTAGTTGTCTAGTTAAAGACACAGAAGAGAACCATGCACATTTTTCTGGCTTCTAAAGACAGTAATTTATCTGTTGAGATGGAGTGGAAAACTATTGTGCTGACTGATGTAAGTATGATAAGATAGCAATTTCAAGAGTAATGTAAAACCATAAAGAAAGAATGCCTAAATGTTCACTGTCTTTCATTCATTCCTTTCACCAATATTGGTCAAGTTCCTGATTTATTTGAAATTCTCCTCTAAATGTGGAAGAAGCAGTGAAGAGCTTTCATGGAACTTGGTTTTCTAGGGTGACTGACATTGTTCAAATAGTCACACAGCAACATGGAAGGCATGGCGTTACTATTATGTCTCATATTCCCTTTGAGAATTTAAGACAAGGATCAAATAAATATGCTCCTATAGGTTTAGATTCCATGGATGGATTCCCTGAAGATGGAAAATTTGAAGGGTTAGTAAAAGTTAATTAAGAAGTAGAGCATTGTGGTAGTGAATAGTAATTCAGTGATATCCAAGATATACAATGTTTGTTAGAAATTAACGATACAAAGATTGAGGGGCTTTTTCTTCTCATAGTAAATAGGTCGTAAAGTGGAAATTATGTGATCAAATTTGTATTTTAAAATGAAACCTCAAATGTGTGAGGGAAGGAGGAGTGGATGTGAGAAGTCCTAAGCTACTGTGGTTCTTGCCATGGTATGAGAGATGGGGTCTTTGGGGTAGAGTGCTGTAGATTTGGAGAGGAAAAAATGGCTTAATGGGGCTTGGAAATGGATTGAATTTGAGTCAGGAGATCCAGTTGGAGGAGGCATTAAGAATGAACTGAACAGGACAAAGTAAAATTAAAGCTATATCGGGAAAATACACGATGAAACTATAAAACACCAGCCACTAAAAAACAAAGACTTTGAACTTTAAAAGCAACCGGAGATGCTTTTGTTAGGTATATTATGATATTATGGTTGCATAAGAAAATACCCCTACGTTTACATGACAATGGCAGATAATGTAATCTATATGATTTCCTTTAATATACTTGGGAAAAAATGACATAGATGAAATAGATTCCTGATCTTTGTTGAATCTGAGCATGCGTATTGAAGATTAATTAATTGTTCTCTATGATTCTGTGTATATTTAAAACTTCGGGCCTGGAGCAGTGGCCTAGCAGCTAAGGTCCTCACCTTGAACGCCCCGGGATCCCATATGGGCGCCGGTTCTAATCCCGGCAGCCCCACTTCTCATCCAGCTCCCTGCTTGTGGCCCTGGGAAAGCAGTGGAGGACGGCCCAAAGCTTTGGGACCCTGCACGTGTTTGGGAGACCTGAAAGAGGTTCCTGGTTCCAGGCTTCGGCTCGGTGCTCACTTGGGGAGTGAATCATCAGATGGAAGATCTTCCTCTCTGTCTTTCCTTCTTTCTGTATATCTGACTTTGTAATGAAAATAAATAAATCTTTAAAACTTCATATTCGGGGGGCTTTGTTGTGTCACAGATTAAGCTACTGCCTGCAGTACTGCCATCCTGTATGGACACTGATTTAAGTCTCAGCGGTACCACTTTCAGTCCAGTTCCCTGTTAGCTGTGCCTGGGAAGGCAGGGAAAGATAGCCCAAAGTACTTGGGCCCCTGTACTGGTATGGCAAACGTGAATGAAGCTCCTGGATTTGGCCTAATCCAGTTCTGGCCGTTGTGGCCATTTGGGGAATGAAGCAATAGATAGAGGATCTGTCTGACTGCTTCCCTCTTGGTAACTATTCCTTGCAAATAGATGAAATATTTACAAATACCTCTTAATATTTTAAAGCAACAATGCAAAAATTATAAAGGAAAGATCACCTGTTTATAGATGAATAGCAAGTAAATTTCTTGCCAGATTCCCTTAGTGTAATGTATATGTGTGAGATGATGGGAGACAGTGCCATAGCTTGCTTAGGCTTCGGTGCTTTCAGAAATGATCAGTTATTCAACAAGACAAAATTCAGGTATTTCAGACAAGTACAAGACACCTATTTATTGCCCATTATGGGAAAAAAAAAGGCTCTAGACTATTTTCTCTTAAAAAAAAAAAAAAACCTTAGAAAAAAGCCTTGAAGAAGTAAGGATTTATTAAGCTGTTGGTAAAATTGAAATACTCATTGTTTATTAAATAAAATAACAGTAAAATGGTGGCTTAAATGTCCTCTGTTGGGGCTGGCATTGTGCCACAACAAACCTTGGCCTGCAGCACTGCATCCCTCATGGTGGTGGCTTGAATCCTGCTCCACTCTGGTCCAGCTCCCTGCCATGGTGCCTGGGAAACCAGTGCAACGTGGCCCAAGTGTTCGGGTCCCTGGTGCCCAAGCGGGACACAGAGATGAAGCTATTGGTCTCTGGGTTCTGATTGCTGCCTGGCCCAGGCCCAGCTTTGTGGCTATTTGGAAAGTGAACCAGAGAATGGAACACGCCTGTTCTGTGTTTCTCCATCTCTCTTTGTAATTCTGCCTTTCAAACAAACAAAGTAAATCTTCAAAACATTAGATGTTAAGTAGTGTTATAGGAAAGTGAGAATTCCCAACAGCTAGCATGCATGCTGAGCAATTCTCTAAGTTACGTAGCAACTGATTTGACCCTTACAATTCACAAGCATTATGGATATCTTTTTTATTGTGTTTATTTTTAAGAAGAGGGCACTGATACAAAGAGATGATCAGTAACTTACCCATTCACTGTCAGGAAGAGGTAGTACCAACATCCAGACCTTCTTATTTGACCAACTGATGGTGTGGAACATTCAGTGAATTTTGACCCTTTTGTTTGTTTCCAAGGCAAGCAAAGATCCGTGTTGACAGTAGACTTTGCAAATACATTTACATTTATTAATAACTGAAGTAGATAGAATATATTTATGTAAATAAAAGGGCAAAAATGGAATAAAGAAAACCTGATAACTAGTAGAAATCAGACATGGAAAGAAAAAATCAAATAGAGAAAAAAATGAGGAAAACACTTTGAATAAAATAGTAGAACAAATTACAACCATTTCTTTATTTACCTCTGTTTACTAAAATTGACTATAAATTGGAGATGGGTTGGATTGAGAAGTAAAATCTAATTGTGCGCTTTTAATAGAAGATGCATCTTAAAGCTCTCCATTTTTAATATGAAAATGAGAAATCTGATGTTATTTGATGAAGTAAACTTTATGTTCTTGGTACTGATGAGGCTAAGGATTATAAAAGAATTTCACTAGGAACATGTGAAACTATATGCACCCAGTAATATTGGCTTAAAATATATGAGGCATAAGCTGGTGAAACAACAGATTAAGTATTCCAAAATAATGAATTGTGGAAGATTTTAATACCCTTCTCAAAAACACAAAGGATATTTGGAATTTATAAACAGCAGATCGTCTTGCTAATATATTTGGAAGCATGGCTATAAAAATTAGAGGTTTAATTTTTTTCAAGTAGCTGTACCTATTCAACAATTACTAATCCAGAAAAGTCTCAAGAAATACTAAGAATTAATACCAAACAGACTGTGCTTTTGGCAATAAAGTTAGAAAGCAATAATAAAAAGATGTGGCTGTTAAAAAAGCATGCTTGAAAATAATTCATGTCTCAGATTATGAAATATGTTGAAATTAAGGAAAAATAAGAACACTGATCATGAAATTCTATGGGTGCATTGAAAGTGATTATTAGACAGATTTTGTGAGACCCAACGTGATAGCCTAGTGGCTAATTCCTCGCTTAGCATGTACTTGGATCGCACAGGGCACCAGTTTGTGTGTCTACTGCTCTAATTCCCATCCAGCTCCCTGCTTGTAGCCTGGCAAAGCAGTAAAGAATGACCCAAAGCTTGGGAACCTGCACCCAGCTGGGAGACCCAGAAAAAGCTCCTGGCTTCAGATCAGCTCAGCTTTACCTGTTGTGGCCACATGGGGAGTGAACCAGCTGATCAAGATTTTTGTCTCACCTTCTCTCTGTAAATTTGCCTTTCCAATAAAAATAAATCTTTTTTTTTTTTTTTGAAGAAGGGGTTTGTTCCTTTTGCAGATACATTCCAAGCAGTTTTTTAAAAATAAATGATTGAGAATTGATCTGAACATTTTATTAAAGAATGTTGAGAAATATTAGAGTATATTGAAGAAAAGAATAAGCAGCTAATTACAAAGATAAGTTTAGATATTGGTGTGATAAAAAATCAACCATCTACCAAATTAGAGGGTAGTTATTCAAATAGTTTTATGTGACAATCTTAAAAAAAAATACTGTAACACAGTGAACTGAACTGCTACCTACGATGGCATCTCATACAGGAAGTTCAGTTCTAGGCCTGGCTTCTCTAATATGTTTTTTTGTCTTTTGAAATATTTATTTATTTTATTGGAAAAGCAGTTCAGATTTACAGAGAGAAGGAGACGCAAAGAGAAATATCTTCTATCCATTGGTTCATTTCCCAAATGGTTTCAATGGCCAGACCTGAGCCAATCCAAGGTCAGCAACCAGGCCCTTATTCTAGGTCTCCCACACAGGGACAGGGTCCCAAGACTTGGGGCTGTCCTCTACTGTTTTCCCAGATGACAAACGGAGCTGGCTGGGAAATAGAGCAGCCAGGACATGAGCTTGTAGTAGACACAAATACTTGGGTTCCTGCCACCCACATGGGTAACTAGGATTGGATTCCTGAATCCTGTCTTTGGCCTGGCCTAGTTCCAGCTGTAGAGGGCTTTTGGGGAGTAAAACAGTAAATGGAGAGATTTTTCACTCTCAGCCTCTCTGTCTCTCTCTCTCTGGCAAATAAATAGTGTTTACAAAAAGAGAAGCAAAAATGTAGAAGAGTTGGTAGGTACAGTGAAGTTGCGGAGCATGTATTAAGGAGCAGGAAGATGGAATACAAAAAGTAGTCAGCAGGCCTGTGGAGACTCGGGGTTGTAAGGAATTATGGTCCAGACTAGGTTGAAACTGAATTCTACTGAGCACTGAGCCTTGTCTTTACAAATGGACTGACTTGTCTGTCAGTCTTGCTGAAGAAATTTCACCAGGCATAAAAGGGATAGCTTAATAAAGATATTCTCTAAATCTGTCCTCCCTTACTTTAAAAACCAAATGAAACCAAACCAAAATAAAAACTGTTATTCGTCGTACTACAAAAGAGAGACAATCAGAAAATGATTAAATGCTACTGTTTTATTTATGGGATATGACAAAATTAAACCACTTTATTTTTCTGGTTCACAAACATTAGATCTGATTAATCTGGGTTTTTTTTTTGTGCTGGAGAAAGGAAGATTACTTCTTGAAGTTATGAATGATAACAGCATGTAGAATACATCTTCACTGAAGATTCTCAGTGTTGAAAGCAGTGTAAGGAATGACTGTGTTTTCTGTTAACATTGTCTTGGAGGTTATTGCTCTGGGACTGAATGCATCAATGATTGTTCAGAGGATTCCAGATCCATGACTTCTTAACTTTAATATAGATTTGATTTCAATTGGTGGCTTTGTTCACATGTAGATTTTAGAGCCTCAACTGCCAGGTGAATTTAGAGCTTACGATCTGGAAAGGAGTCTGAACATTAAGCAATTGTCTCGTATAATTGTGATGTATATGGTGTAGGACAATTCTTGGGGAAATCTCTTTGTAGATGAATTTTTTATTAAACAATTCCACTTTTTATTTATTTGAAAGAGTTACAGAGAGAGCAACAGGGAGGTGGGGCTGGAGAGAATGAGAGAGAGAGGGAGAGAGGGAGAGAGGGAGAGAGAAAAAGAGAAAGAGAAAGAGAGAAAGAAAGAGAAAGAGATCTTCATTCCCTGGTTTATTCTCCAAGTGATTTCAATGGTCAGTGGCCGGCGTGGTTCATTGTGAAGCCAGGAGCCCAGTGCTCCATCCAAATCTCTCTTGAAGGTGATAGGAATCCAAATACTTGAGCCAACTTCTGCTTTTCCAGGCACATTAATAGGGAGCTGGACTGGAAATGGAGGAAGAGACTTGAGCTGGCATTCGAACATTTAAACCTCAACCTACAATGTCGACACTCCACTCTTTTCGCTTGTGCCAGTTACATACTTTAATGAATGATGTGTTGGTGACAGTGTAGGCGAGTAATACTGGTATACTAATCAGTAGTAGTCATGGTGTAAAGAATTATGCCTGAAGTAGGGAGAGGCGCAGAAATACAATCCTTGCTCTCACAACTAGTGGAACACTGAATCCAAAGTGGATCATCAACTAATAAGATGACGCAAATCACATTATGTTAGTTTCCTTGAGTAGCTATGATAAAGTAGCATAAATTCAGTGGCTTCACATAACATACATTTGTTCTCCTGTGTTGTGGAGGTCAGCTATCCAAAAGTGAGTCCTAAGCGCTGCAGCTGAACGGTCTGCAGGCTGATTCCTTCTGGAAACTCTGGTCATGATCCAGGTGCTTCCCTTTCAAGTTGCTAAAGCTTCACCACTTGGTGGCTCACTGTTCTTTTCTCCATCTTTGCATCCTCATGATCTGCTTGTTTTTTTGTGGAAAAAAAATCCATTAATTTATTTGAGAACCAAAGAGAAACAGGGAGAGATAAATCTGCCTTCTTCCATCTGCTGGCTCACTCCTCAAATCTCACAACAGCTGGGGTTGGACAAGGCTGAAACTTGCAGCTTGGAACTCAGTGCAGTTTACAAGAACCAGTTTCTAGGACGAACATCATTCCATTAAGAAGAACCTGAGTCAGAAACCAGAGCCAGGACTAAAACCTAGGCAGTGCTACATGGGTTGCAGGCATCCTAAATGACATGTTAGCCACAGCATGAAGCGTATTCCCTACTTGTGATTTCATTCAGGATACACAGGTCTAATGTGGGGTAATCTCTGCCTTGAGAGTCTTAATCACAATTGTTAGATCCCTTTTCCTAAAGAAGGCAGCATTTACAGATTTCAGGAATTGGAATCTTGCTTCCTATGGATTATTTAACCTGTATTTTGAAAAATGGTGATGCTTAGAATTCATCTAAGCCCTGCACTTTTCTTCCAGTCCCCTATAAGTAACTCAAGTTGGAAGAATCTGCAATGAACTGGTAGGTATCATGCTTAGTAAATAAATGTGAAGTGATTTACTAGAAAAGACTATGCAGTTGGTCACAGTGCTACTTTTTCTTTGCCAAGAACAAGATTCAACTGGAAGATACAGTCTGTTGTAGCAGCATTTTAATACTGAAGTGGACAAGAACCTTCAACATTTGTTCCTATTTTATGAAAGCCAGCAACACGTTAGTCCCTGTTGGATGCAAGGCACTGTAACAAGTTTCACAAAAAAAAAATGATGGAAAATGAAATTGAAAGTGAATTTGTTTTGATAAAAGACTTTAAAGTCCAATATATAGTTTTTTCATAATATGTACTTTCCACAAACTTTTGTGAGACACAAATTAAGCATATTTTATTTATTGAAAAGGCAGATTTTACATAGAAGGAAAAAAAGACACAGCTTCCATCTGCTGGCTCACTCCCCAAATGGCTGTGATGTCCAGAGCTGAGCTGATCTAAAATCAGAAGCCAGAAACTTCTAGATTTCCCTCAGTGGTTACAAGGCCCAAGGACTCAAGTTATCCTCTGCTGTTTTCCCAGGCTGTAAGCAGGAAGCTGGATCGGAAGCTGAGCAGCTGGGACGCAAATCGGTGCCCTTGTAGGATCCTGGTGCTTGTAGGTGGGGGATTAGCTTGCTGTGCCACCACACTGGTGCCCATGAACTTCTGAAATACTGTCAGGTTAGACATGTAAGGAGTGATAAGATGGATCCACTGTTTAATGTACTTAAAGTTTTATGGAGGAGGAGGCCAATACATGTTAAGTGGATCTTATAAACCTGATAAGTAAGGTCACAGGGTCCAAAAGGAATCCCCCTAATATATGACACACCTGTGTCAGAATTCATACCTATTTTTTCTTGAATAAATCTTTAACTTTAATAAAGCTTTATCGTGAATGCTGCTTAAAATTCTTTAAAATAGGAAAGAACATAAATTAAGGAAATGCTACAGATCAACTTTAATAATGATAGTTGCCTGATTCTTTTTGTAGTAATAAGCAGTATGGGCTAAAATTTAGTCTAAGACTGATTTACTACGGGGGTAGAAATTGGTCTCAAAGGTTCAAATCATTGCTCAATGTGCCCTATCCCAGTCAGAGTATCTTCCCTTTTTTAAAAAATTATTTTTGGCTTTTAAAAATGTTAACTTTATTTTATTATTTTATGATACAGTTCCATAGGTTCTGGGATTTCTCGTCCTCCACCCTTTAAATCCTCTCCCCACCACTGATTTCTCCTGTGTAATTACAATAGAATAGTCCTTCATAATTAGTCATTAAGTCCTTCATTCTGCTATTTAAGCTTATCCTGACATTGTAGGTATAAACAGTGGCAGAGAGTCCAGCATCCTGTGGTCTAGACAGATTCAACACTTTCATTGGGAGTCCATCTTTGGTTTAGAAGTAGTGATGGCTACTGCATTATATCTTCACATCTGGATATGATAGTCTTCATTATTATATAGTTACTATACATCCTGTTAAATGAAAAGGTACAAAACAAAACCAACAGAAGAAAGAATAGAAAATTTACAACATGAAGTTAAAGAACATGCTACTGAATAACCAATGTGTCATTGAAGAAATAAAAAAAAAACCCTTGAAGAAAACAGTGCTGCCATCTGACCTGTGAGTCAGTGAGGAAATTAATAATTAAAAGAAACTTTTTGAATGAATGAAAATAAAAGTAAAAATATCAAAAACCTTGAGATATGACAAAAACAGTATTGAAAGGTCTATTGATCTTGTATTTTCCATGGAGGTTGCCTTATATCAGAGAGAACACATGATATTTGTCCTTTTGGGATTAACTTATTTCACTGAGCATAATGGTCTCTAGTTGGGACCATTTGGAAGCAAATAATAGAATTTCATTCTTTCTTGTAGCTGATCAGTATTCCATGGAGTAGATGCACCACATTTTTTTTTTTTATCCACTCTTGTTTGGTTGGGCATCTGCTTTGTTTCCATGTCTTTGCTATTGTAGATTGTGCTGCTATGAATATAAAAACTGCATATCCATTTCTTGTATGCAGATTTCATGTCCTTTGGATATATTGAGTCATATAGCAAATCGATTTTCACTTCTCTTAGCACTCTATACTGACTTTCATAGTGGTTATACTATTCTACACTCCCACCAGCCATG
Organism: Ochotona princeps; assembly: GCF_030435755.1. Taxonomy (NCBI): domain Eukaryota; kingdom Metazoa; phylum Chordata; class Mammalia; order Lagomorpha; family Ochotonidae; genus Ochotona; species Ochotona princeps. Next base: position 27,620,028 of record NC_080846.1, read on the forward strand.
GAGAAGGGCACCTTTCTCCCCACATCTATACCAGCAGGTGTTGTTAGTAGAGTTCTGAGTGTAGGCCAATCTCACTGGAGTTAGGTGGAACCACAATGTAGTTTTCATTTATATTTCCCTGGCAGCTAAGGAGTCTGACCACTTTTTCATCTGTCTGTTGGTCATTTGAATTTGTTCTTATGAGAAGTATCTGTTCATTTTCTTCACCCACTTCTTTACAGGGTTGTTTTTCTATCATTGAGTTTCTGGAGCTCTTTGTAAATCCTGGATATTAGGCCCCTATTGGTAGTGTAGTGTGCAAAGATTTTCTCCCATTCTGTTGATTGCTTCTTTGTTGATCGTTTCCTTTGCTGTACAGAAGCTTTTTAGTTTGATGTAGTCCCATTTGTTTATTTTGGCTTTGACTGCATATGCTTTTGGAGACTTTTTCTTAGAAGTCTTTCCTAGTTTCTATTTCGTGGAGAGCACTTCCTATGTTTTCCTCTAATAGTTTGATGGTTTCTGGGTGCAGATTTAGACCCTTGATCCATTTAGAGCTGTTTCTCTTTCTTTGTTCTTTTTCTTCTTCTTCTTTTTTGGTATGCAGTGACAGGTTCTTACCTCTGCAGGCTGCTATCCAATTGTCCCAGCAGCGTTTGTGGAAGACACCAGGCTTTTCCCTTGGATTATTTTCAGTTCTCTTTTTAAAGTTTGGTTGACTGTACATGTGTGGGCTCCTTCTGGTGTTTCTATTCTGTTCCATTGGTCTTCTCTGTTGCTGTATCAGCACCAGAGGGTTTTGATGACCACTGCCCTGTAGCATGTCTTGAGGTTTGGAATTGTAATCCTTCCAGCTCGATCTTTATTCTTCAGGATAATTTTGGCTTTTCGTGGTCTCTTATGTTTGCCAGTGCACTTTTGTATCATCTTTTCTATTTTTGAGAAAAATTTTTGTTTGCGATTGCATTGAATCTGCATATTACTTTTGGTGGTATGGAGATGTGGCAAGTTCTTTTTTCTCTATTTCAAATTCAGGTTGTAGCTTATGCAGTTGATCTCTGCTGCTTAGGTTCTTGCCATATCCATCAGGTGTGTCTGTGATGTGCATTCCAAAGTGAGACTTACTATAAGGTTGATGCATTTCCTTTTGCGACGACTTTTTGTTAGAGTGATGTATGTTGAAGTAGTTATGCTTTTGATGTCAACACACACTGCAATTTTAGCATTGATATTTTACTCCACACTCATCTCTGGTTCTTTACAGATTGATTTCTTTGACCATGGTGGTGGAGAATGCGTATCACTGGCTGTTCTTGCTATACAAAACACCAAACGAATTTTTCACTTGTTATATACTATTCTAGTCACTGGCTCCTGTCTCAATACATCTTAGATTCGGCTGTCTAAATAATCTCCCTTTGTCGTTTTCAATCATGTTATACTGCTTCACACTCAGAAGTGGCTGTCAATTTCTCTAAGCGTAACATCCTCACTCCCCCTTCTCCATCAAAGTCCTTCATCACGCCCTGTCCCCTGGATGTCCAGTACCTACTCCAGTGAGGCCAGCTCCTTTTCCATCCCCATGCTAAACTAGTTTTCAAATTTATTGGCTGCTACATGTGGATACTCGTTCCCTCTCCCAGAAGTTTGTGTGCTTTTATTTTTCTTTTGCTTATAATTATGTTCTGAATTTTAAAGATTAATGCTCCTAGGCTTTTATTTTCTTTTTTATAGCATCTCTTTCTTTTGTGTCCATATATTTGTCTTCCACTTAGAGCCAGAAGCACCTGCTCCTTTTTCTTTGGATTACTGATTTGTAGGAAGGGCTCACAAATCAAGTCACATTTATGTAGGTGAAGGAATTCTGTTTTTATTTGGCTCAGAATTTGGTGAGAATACATTGTCATTTTTGCACTTACTAAGGCAAGGGAATGTCTCTTAGGTGAAAGAAAAAGGAAGCTTATTATTACAGTGGTATTTTAAGGCCAAGAAATAATAACTGTGCTTTATAAAGTTTTAATGTACACTGGCAATGTAAGATTTTCTCAGAGAATATTTCTGGTAATCCAGAAAGTTTTGACTTGAAGTACCAAATTACAAACATCAAACCAGAGAAAGTGTCCTTCACATATTTAACAGGTGCAAGAGTATTGTAACTGGTTTTCCTTTTTCTTGGTTATATGGCAAACTTTATACTGTTTCACCTAATTATGTAGTGAATATTACAATTCATTTTTAGCACAAGAAATAATTAAACCTGTCCAGAATACAGGCTTTAGAGAGAAAATTAGTTCCACTGTCCTTTGGAATGACACAATGACTATGGAAAACCTTCTCTTCCAATTCTTTACCTATAAAGTCAGAATGCACTACTAACTCCATGCCTATTCCATTGGTATTTTGTACAGATACATTTTTAAAAGTCATTGAAGCATCTTATATTGTTCATTGAAAATTTCTAAAGTTGCCTAGTGGAATATTTTGACAACTTTATTTGTTTCCTTACTTTTCTTGATATATATTACAGTTGTTTAACTTTGGCACACTCAAAGTCAGAACTGAATATGGAAGAATCTACTGCTTGATTGCTTCTGTTTCTTCTGTAGTGTGCTGTCTCTCTGGAGAGGACTTCCTGAAGAATCAGTGTAAATTGCATCCACTTTGCTATTCTAAATGATAAACTTAGTGGTTTTATCTAACCCAGTAGACTGCAAGCTCTTTGGAAGAAGAAAGCTTGTCTCTTTTGCTGCTTTTTGCACCTGAACAAGGAGCATACACCTGCTAAATACTAACTCAATAAGTAAATGTTCTATTGATGGACTTTTATTGCAGTGATAGATAATCTTAAGGTGCACAGTTATAGGAATGTAAGTTTTCTTTCTGATTTTTTTTTTCAAAGAGCAGTCTCTCCCAATAGTGGCAAATAGGAGTATCTGACTACAGTGCTGCCTGTCCGCCCAGAAAGTACACAGCTGGCATGTCACAGCTGTGATGCTTTCTCTTGTGAAGTTATGTTGTGATCTCTGAGATCTGCTCGGCATGTCCTGTGAGAAGCTATTTGTAGTTGCCTGGAAAGCTGGGACTTTATAACAATTATTCCATCTTCCAGAAGGTAAAACAAAATGAAGAGATCAAAGGTATCTCTCGTTGGAAATTTTTGCTTTCAGTGAATAAAATCATTTAAATCCTTTGAAAAAGTTAAATAAACTGGACCCAATACTGTACCCCGGCAGCTAAAGTCCTCACCTTGCATGTGCTGGGATCCCATATGGGTGCTGGTTCTAATCTTGGCAGCCCCACTTCTTATCCTGCTCCCTGCTTGTGGCCTGGGAAAGCAGTGAAGGATGACCCAAAGCCTTGGGACCCACACCTGTGTGGGAGACATGTAAGAATCTCTGGGTTACTGGCTTTGGATCAGCTCTGCTCCAGCCATTGTGGCCGCTTGGGGAGTGAATCAATGGATGGAAGATCTTCTCTGTCTCTCCTCTCTGTATATCTGACTTTGCGATAAAAATAAATAAATTTTAAAAAGGAAGTAAAACAAAGTTTAAAGAGTCTGGATCCAACACAAAATCCCTTTCTGTTCTTTGAAATTGAAACTATGGAGCTGCTCTACCCTGCCTCATTGTTGTGATGCATTAAGGTCCTTCAGCAAATTCTTAGGAGATAGAATGAGAAGGTATGTTTCAGTGCAAAACAAAAGTGAAAGTTGTGCGTATGAAGGTTTTCCAAATATTCAAATGAAATGTATGTCATTTTAAAAATCCATGCATTTCAAGTGTTTTTGCAAATAAAATAACATATCTTGATGCTTTTTCTTCATGTTTGTAGTCTTCTCATATTACCACAAAAATTGTGCCATAGGATGGTTTTTTAAAAACCAGATCCTTTATTTAGTGTTTGTTGCCGCCCTGCAGCGACACTAAAATGACGAGGAATTTCAAGGGCCTGGAAAAAACAGGAACCGCCACTGCAGCCAGCACACACACACCGAACAAACACACACACAAACGAACGAACTAAAAGCCGAACCAAAAGTGGGAACGAAAAGGAGAGGGCTAACCAAAAGGGCTTATTGCCGAAAATGGGCTGCTTATGTAAGTTCTCCACCAATCACTTCTCCCCATGGGTCCACTGGGCGCTGTCTGATAGGCCAGCAATCGCGGGGGGGGGGGGGGTATTAGCCTATCTCTGCGACTTCCTGTTTGCCTACTGGCGGGACAAATCCCGCCTCCTGGCCCTCGGCCAGCCGCCATCTTGCAGCCCCTCATACACGTGGGGTCGGCCGCTCCCCACAAGTATTGCTCCTATACTTATTTCTGAAGAAAAAACAAAGATAAAGAAGTCATATACTATTTGGAGAAAAAAAAAATGTGTATGTTCTCCAGGTATGTGTGACCTCCATGAGAATAATCCAGCCAGATGACACTGGCATACTCTCTCTGCTATAACGTGGCACATTTGTCCTGGAAGGAACTGTGAGTTGAGACCTAGAGAAGTTGATGACTCTCATGCGTGAGCAGAGGGTTTAGTGGGAAAGTTGATCCTGTAGTCGCGATGCCAGTCCCAGTGTAATGTACTTTCCGCCGGATTGAATGTCCCTACCGCTTGGTTCATAATGCTTTTAGGAGGGAGCTATGCAGAGGGAGAGATAAACCTGGTTTGTAATTTACATTTTTCAGAAATGGGCTGTTATCATGGTGTTTCAGAGAATGCAAATAAGCAGGTATAATAAAATTACATTTCATTGCTTTAGAGTGATAGCTGTGTTTATGAAGATTTAGTTTCTGTATTTGATTAAGTTTAACCTAGCAACCTTTAGGAATAAAACACTGTTTTATCCCCCTCCCCCACCCCCACCCCCACCCTCCACACAATATATGGGGAATTGTTGTACGGAATTCACATATTTAGCCACACAGGAATTACTCAGCTTGCGAAATAGTTTCGGCTTTCCTCCTAATCTTCCAACTGGGTCTCACTTGTTCCTACAAGGCACTGGAGTAAGATGCTGGAATACAGATAAGGTGAATGATTGCTTCTGAGTCAGAATATGACTACAATTGGCCTTACTTGGTCACTAAAGGACTTGTTCAACAGAGTATTAGGACCAAATGAATAGACTTCTCTGCTTCTCTGCAGTCCTACTGCCATCCTTCCAACCAAACCACTGTCATCTTCCTCCTGAAACTGCAGCAGTCTAATTCATTTTCTTTTATTTGTACCTATTTCCTTCCAATCCATCATCTTCACTGTAACCAATGTAATCTGCTAAAACATAATGCTCATCATGTCATTTTGTGGCTTCAAACTTTCAAGTGACATGGCTTTGCCTACCGTATTAAATTCATATTTTTCAATTTGGTTTGCAAGTTCTCTTTACTTCTCCCATCTCACCTATCAGTGTATATTGCTTCACTTTTCTAATTTGTTACTCTGCCTACATTTTTAAAATTTTTTTTTGTTAGATTTACAGAGAGAGAAGAGCCAAAGCGAAACAACTTCCACCCACTGGCTCACTCCCTGAGTGGCCACAACAGCCAGAGCTAAGCTGATCTGATCTGAAGCCAGGAGCTAGGAGCTTAGCTTCTTGCTGGTCCCAAGGCTTTGGGGCCATCCGGTATTGCTTTTCTAGGCCTCAGGCAGGGAGTTGGATGGGAAGTGGAGCAGCCAGGACATGAAACAGTACCCATATAGGATCCTGTCACATGCAAGACAAGGACTTAAACCACTGGGCTACTGTGCTGCCAGGCTCTCTGCCTACATTTTTAAGAAGCACATCCAGGGCCTGGCATGGTGGCCGAGCGGCTAAAGTCCTCACCTTGAACACGCCAGGATCCCATATGCTCATCGGGTCTAATCCTGGCGACCCCACTTCCCATCCAGCTCCCTGCTTGTGGCCTGGAAAAAGCAGTCAAGGACAGCCCAAAGCTTTGGGATCCCGCACCCACGTGGGAAAGCTCCTGGCTCCTGCTTCCTGGCTTTGGATCGGCATAGTACTGGCCATTGTGCTCATTTGGGGAGTGAATCATCGAACAGAAGATCTTTCTGCCTCTCCTTCTCTCTGTATATCTGGCTTTGCAATTAAAAAAAAAAATCCAGAGATCATGGTTGTGATCTTTTGGGAATGCAAAGCTAACTCTATCTCTTTCTGACTTGGTATCATTCAGTTAATTTTTCTTTGCATTCAGTGAATTCTTATATCTAAAATGGTAAAGTCTTGATTTTTAGTAATCCATTTAAAATCACTCCTTATTTGGGCAGTGGTATTGCCTTAATATTTACTATTACATTAATCTGAATAGTATCCTCTACTGGGTGGCTTCATTTGATGTGATCATCTTTCTAGACTCAGCTGCAGAAGCTGCTTCTTCTAAATTCTAAGTTAGGACTTGTACTTTCCTACGAGATGAATGCATATGGTCATTTATTCATCAAATTTTACATATCCAACTACTGGAAAGATGAATGGAATGAAATATTTTAACTTACACAAGTCACATTTTCATATGGTTAGTTTCAATGGATAAAAAGTACAGCAAGAAGAAAAGTTTACTTACCAAAAATATCTTTTGTTAAATTATGACATGTGTTCCAGAAAACAATAAAGCAAGAAAGAAGGATAGAGAGTTCTAAGGTAGGAGGGCAGGGCTCTGGGAGAATGTGGACATGTGTCTGAAGAAGATTGAGAAATAAACCATGGAGATATCTAAGAGGACACTCAGAAGCATTTATGGGGAATCTGGTCTCTGTGAGGAATAGCATGGAAAGCGGTGTGTGAGTGAACTCAGTGATTCTGGAACAAAGTAATGTGAAGTGAAACCAGTAACCAAAAGAGCAACAAGGCTTGAGTAGTGTTGTTGGGATTCTTGTGCAAATTTTGGCTTTTACCCTTAATGGGATAGAAATGCATTAGAGAAAGAAAAGAGGAGTGACATGATGTGCTGTTCATTTTAACAGAGAAATTTCATTGTAGAGAGAACAGCCTGGAAGGAGTACGGCATGAAGCATTGGTAGGAAAGTGCTCACATGGGCAGGAAATGGAGAAGGCCTGTATGCTGGTGGTAGTAATGGGTTGTAAGAACTCATGGATTCTGGATATGTTTTTAAGGTAGAGCTTACAGGATTTTTTGACCAGTTGAACATGATGTTTTGTTAAAGAGATAATGATTCTGAGACATTGGACCTCAACAGCAAGATGGGAGGAGAAAGTTGCTACTGAGATGGGAATGACTGTAGGACAAGCAGGTGAGGTGGGAGTTGGGAGAGAAGGGAGAGGGATCAGGATTTTGGCTTTAAGCATGTTTAGTTTCAGATGCTCATTAAATATCCAAATGAACATCTCCAGTCAATTTCAAGTGTGCAGTTGTATTCAGGTATCTGAAAGTTTGGAATCATGGTATAAGTCTTCGGCATCTTAATGATATTTACAACCAAGAGACTTGATAATATCACCATGGGACTGAGAGCAGTGAGAGAAATGAAAAGGTCTATGGACTGAAACACAGAACTCTCCAAAATAACAAATAATTAGAATAAGGAGGAGCCAGTCAGGAGCCTGAGAAAATGTGGTTAAGGACAGAAAAGAAAACGTAAGAAAAACCAAGTAAATAAAGTGTTCCAAGGACAGGAGATGATCATCTGAGCAAATGCTACTGACTGGTTAAGCGGAATGAGGGCTGGGAATTGAGTATCGGTTTTGGCACCCTTAACAACTATTTGTTTCCTTTTAAATTTTTGTTAATATGAAGAGAACACATTTCATGATCTTGATGAGAGCAGTTGATGGAATAGTGGGTAAAAACCACTATGTAGTGAGTTCCAGGGCGACAATGAGAAGGAGTATAAACAATACCTTACTGACACCTGTTGCTTTAGGATATAAGTGTGCTTGTCTTTCTCAAGGGTGTTCAGGTTTGGGCTTGAACCTACTGTTAGAGTATAAAAACTCGTTCAAGGAGCATGGGCAAGGATAATGGAGTTGTTTTAACCACAGAAAGCCATTCAGAGGGTTTATTTCTTGCTGCAGTGATCCAGTAGGAAAGTACAAGTTGGAGATATGGGAAATAAAGGAGAGAATTTGGGAAATGAGGTCTTTGAAAAGGCAAGAGGGGATAGATTGTGGAAGTCTTAAGCTTTGTACATCCTTTACAATGGGAGGAAAAGCAGAGTATGCTGTTATAGAGTATTTTTGTTGTTGATTTATGTGTTTGTTTTCCACATGTTGTGAACCTCTTAAGAGCAGTAAGTATAAATGTCTTGTTCATTTTGTGCTAGCAATTTTATTGTTCTATTTCTATTTCCTGGTACACAGCAGGTGTGCAATTAATGTTGGAATGAACAAATGAAGACACTGTGCTTAGCATGCGTATGTTTTATCTCCTCAGATTGGATCATTTCCATCAAATGATGACAACCAGCCTGATTTCACTGTGTTTCACTTGTGTGGACCTTCAGATAGCTTGGCTGAACAGTAGTGTTGATTGAGAGAAAGGGCTGTGTTGCTACCATATTTCATGATATTTCCTCAGAGTCAGATCTCTGGCCCTCTAAGCACCATTTTCCAGTAGTCTTGGTTACAGTTTTAATGTGACTTTCTGTAGCAGCTATTTCACCTAGAGAATTCTGAAAACTTTTACTTTTTCCAGTGTGTACCATTTGTTTTATCATTCATATGGCTAATCACATTATCTTATTCATAACTTTTTCATAAATGAAAAGCTCTTCAGTGATGGTGATGACATCTTTATTGCTTTTTATGTCAACAGTGTTTTATATCTCCTTTGATTACAGAAAAATATCTCCATGGCAAAATTTAAAGTGTTTAGTCTAAATCCTGATACGAAGAAGTTGCATATTAAATATCTGCGGAAAGAATGAATTCAGAAATAATGTTTTTGGTGGGCACTCTTAGCATGTAAACTGGATCCCGTTTGCCTAGTTCCCACTATTTTGCTCTAAAAGCCTATGGCTGGTGCCTGCTCTAAAGGACTAGTTTTGGCCGTGGGACCGTACATTGCCCTAATACTCCAGGAACCTAAAGTGTCTTGGATTATATGTCTGTGTTTCACTGAGAGTAGCCAGTTATTGACATGCAAGAGTATGAGTCTCTTGCCTAAAGGCAGCAGAACTGACGAGTGTAACTCACACTCTGGAGTTCACTAAAGATCAGGGCATCACGGGGATTGCACCTTGCCTTGCCTGTTACCCCTCTTTGTGCTTCTTCATCCACTGTCCTCTGAGTTGTTCTTGGGAGCATTTCTTTATGAAATGTCTCATACATTGATACTTAGAGTCTGCTTCTTGGGAGCTCATGCTGTGCTGTATTTTTCTTACAGTTGACATGAAGCACAGGGAATCCTAACCACTTCCTCTCTAAGAATGACAGGTTCTGCTGCTGCAGGTGATATTTTCTGATGTTGGTTTAATTCTACTGCCAGCCAGAATTTGGGGGGACTGTAAATACTTGTGCTTTTTTGGCTTAGTAAGTGGGAGTGCATTGGCTTCATGATTTCAGTAGATAATTGTTATTGATTTCATAGTAAATACCTTATTGAACTGTATTTATCTAAGGTCAGAGTGTCTTTACTTTTTGATTATATACATATCTGTCTCTGTAGATATAGATATTAAAATGCATAACCATTTTATGTTATAATTGAATACAGCATTCTTTTGTTGGGCGGTTGAATATAAATATCCACTGTTGTATACTGAGTAAACCATTTATTTTTATATGATTTGAAAAGAACACAAGCTCCCTTATCTGTAAAATGGGATTAGAAGTAATGTGTTTTAGGCTGGAAAAGCACTTTAGCAGCCAGCTGGTGGCCAACACCTTCCTTTTATAAATGAGAAGATTTGAGACCCAAAGAAGTTAAGTAATTTGTTCAATATCACCCAGATTGGTTAGTGGCAGAGCAGGAATAAACTCGAAGTCCCGAGCTGCTGTGCTCTCTATTGCTCCACAAAATGCTTATTTCTTATTCACAGAATTGATATGAGGATCAGGGACCACATCTGTGAAAAATAGATTTAGCCTTTGGAAAAAAAGATGCAGGATAACTTTATGAACACTAATCTCATTTTAACTTTCTTTTTGGACAGTGGTTTTGTTTATGTCTCTTGCTTTTGGATTTTGTTTGACCAGGAACTAGGTATTTTCTAGTATTTGCTTTAAAAATCAATATTAAGTTTGTGAATGGTTTTAGAAATATGAGCTACTTCAGTTGCAGTTGAAGCTGGGAGCTTCTGCAGAGGCCTTCCAAATGACAGTTGCTTATGTATATGAAAAATTTTCTGTCCTTACTTTGCATATTGGGAATAAGGTTAGCTTATTCAGAAAAAAGAAAAAAGCATAAATTATATATGCTTTCTCCATTTGGTAATGCTTCCCAAGCTTGATACAGCATGTCTTGAATTTTTTCTGCTACCACGCCATGGTGTCCTGCCTACTTTCAACATAGTCCAAGACCCATTATACTAATCCAGCATTCTTTGGTATCTCTAGCAAGCACATGTAAATGATAACTTTGAATATTTATTTTGATGCAAGGTGTATAAATCTTCTCAATGTCATCTTGCCAAGCAAGGAAATTGTGAATTGCTCAACTTCATTCCTTCAATGGCATAAATGTGGCTCTTTCATCCACAAGAATGAATGAGAATCCCGTGTAATTTTTGTTGGCTCTGAAGTGATTTATGTAGCTTCATATCTGCAGGGAAAACAAAACTTGAGTGCCAAAGGCTAAAGTAACTCTCATATGTATTTTGAACTAGGTACGTCTATATGCAAGACCTGATGCTATCAGAAGAGGATCCGGGGATTATGCTCTCCACATCACAAGGAGATTAATAGAATTTTATGAAGACTACTTTAACGTGCCCTATTCCTTGCCAAAACTAGGTAAGATTTTTCCTGGTTATTTTATTGGTAAGGCTCCCTTTAAAGGTGGAATTTCTTCCTCCTATTTTTATTTGAAATATTCAGAAGCATGGATAGTCAGAGGTTTATAGTTTTGCAGAAGATGAGAATGAAAAGTAATTTATTTATTTTGAAGCAGTTAAGCAAGATTTAATGTTTCAAGTTTAGTGCCAGTGTTTGCGGGAATTAAGATAGACATTATATATCTCTGGTATTCCAAGAATGGACTCAAATATCTGTAATTTTTAGAATACTTGTTGTGGAGTCATGTTTGCCTCTATCATATTTAATCGTCACAATTACCACATTTGTAAGTATAGTGAGAATATTTTCTATATAAGGGGATTAATACCAGTAAGTTTTCCATTTATCTAGACAACCAGTAGGAAGTAAGGAACTGGACCTTTGCCATAGGTCCTGATGACTCCCAGAATGGTATTTTATATAGAAAAGTCACTCATTTGGTTAATTAGCTTCTCCTTCCAGATTTTTATATATTGTTATCCTTTAAGTTTTGTTCAGTTGCATTTCTCATGCATGGTTATAGTAAATAGAATAAAGAGAGAAATTGGATAAAAAAGTATAGATCGTATTCTTTGTAAATGTTCTTCCATCTTTCTGTCTTTTAAGATAATGTGTTCAATAATTCTTAGTCAATGACCAAATGAATTAATTTACAGTAATTTGAATGAGACTTCTAATTTTGCCATGAAGTGAAGATTGATAAATGCATTAGAAGTGTTATTATTTTCTTCTCAGAAAACATGTTTCAGAATGTTGTCTCACAGTCTCCACATCCCTTCCCATTGCCTCTTCTTCCCATGAGCATTTTGAGTCAGGATGCTCATAAAACATACTACATATTGGAAAGAATAAAGTATATACTTGATCAACAATATTAGCAATTGAACCGCAGGTTCTCCTCCTGGGACAATTGTGCCTGTTTCATTAAAGTACCCTCCTGCTGTGTAGTGCTATTGGTCTTACAGTGAGTAGATTAGAAAGTAGATAAAATAGTTGATATTGTTATCATTGACTTCCACAGATGAGTGGTGTTACGAAATGCTAAAGTCTTCTGAAATGTGTACAGTAAGAATCTATAGGATAAATCTTATTTCAAATAGGATCTGTCTTCTTGCTCTGTTTCCCTCTACGTAAACTTTTCAAATAGACTTTTACATTGACATCTCCCTGATAGTCATTCATGGTAGAAAGGAACACCTGCTCTCATTTGCATGGGAGAGGGTACTGTTAATCTACTGCAAGTAAAGCTAGCTAGGAAACTCCCAGCTTAACTCTAATGTAAAATTCACAGGTGCTATGTTGCATGTTTAACAACAGAAATAAAATGTGGATCTTTATCTGTCCCCTTCTGACCAGTAATTAAAGAGGAACTCGATTTATAACTTTAGGGAATTCTTTCCCATGTAGCTGTCTGCTTGCAGCAAGATGCATTTCTATTCCTCTGTTTCGCTCATAATTGAACCATCAGGCTCTCTTTGGTAGAAAACAACTTTACTTACCAGCACTGTTGCTTGTTCAGCTACCTTACAGTGTACTAAATTGAATGATTTGATTATCCCAGAATATTTCTTTTTACATATCTAGGGGAGTTACCACAGTCCATGCTGCTTTGTAAAATTGCTCTCAAAATTCTGCTCATTCTACACTGATCGACCATGCAGTCATTATAAAAAATAAAACAATCATGAAGAAAAATTTAAAAATTCTAATTATTTCGTGTATCTATAGATACTTACATCTGTATGGTAAGGGATTTATAGATCTACTTTCTTTTTTGTAAGATTCATTTATTTTTATTAAAAGTCAAATATATGTAGAAAGGAGGAGAGACAGAGAAGATCTTCCGTTCAGTGGTTCACTCCCAAAGTGACTGCAACATCCGGAGCTGCACTAATTTGAAGCCAGGAGCCAGGAGCTGTTCGGGGTCTCCCACGTGGGTATAGGGTTCCAAGGCCTTGGGCCATCCTTGACTGCTTTCCCAGGCCATAAGCAGGGAGCTGTGTGGGAAGCGGGGCCACCAGGATTAGAATTGGCACCCATATGGCATCCTGGCACATTCAAGGCAAGGACTTTAGCCACTAGGCCACTGCACCGGGCCCTACAGATCTACTTTCTAAATGCTCCCTCCAGAAAATCACTCTGCAGAGGCATTTTGACAAATCCTTGCTTCTTATTGTACATCGTGAGTTACATTTTAATAGAGTCTGCAAATAGCAACTGAATCTTGTTAATGTTGTATGTAGATGTATACAAGATAACAGTTGAGACTCTCTTGTCTTTTCTGGCCTAAGATGATTTACAAAATTTAGTCTGTCCTTCATCTTCTCTCATTTGCTCTGTAAGCCTTCCTTCAGTGTGCATGCTTTGATTAATTTTTCTGTGTGATGCAGGTTCAGTGGCAAACTGAAAAAAGCAGCCTTCCCCCAGTTGGCTTTTACATTTTGTTAGAGGGAGCCAATTACTATTTAATGATAAATGTACTTAAAGTGAAAACAGAGGAATAGGAAGAGTGTTTGTGGGGGGATGGGAAACAGGACATGGGAAAAAAGTGGATTGACAGACTAGGAGAGCCATGAAGAGAGATCTTCCATTTGCTAATTTGCTCTTCAGATGTTACAATGACTAGGGCTGGCCCAGGACAAAGCCAGGATCTAGGACTGCATTGGAATCTCCCAAGAGAGTGGCAGGCATCCAAGTATGTGGGCCATTTCTCTTACCACACTTAGTAGAGAATTGGATTGTAAGCAGAGAAGCCAAGACTTGAACCTCCAAGTGTGGGAAGCAGCCATCACAAACGGCAGCTTAATCTTCTGCTGCCCTTCTCCGTGGGAGTGAGTTTTGAGAATATAAGTAAGTGAAAGAGCAAACCAAGTGAGTATGTCAGACAAGGACATTTGGTAGAGGGAATAAAGTGCCGTGGTATATTTGAAAACAGCTACACACACACACACACACACACACACACACACACACACACACACACACACACACACACACACACACAAGAAAGGTTGCTGTGACTGTTGAAGTTGATAAGTAGATGGTAATTTCCTCCAGGAGTAATGGATTGGTGGTAGATCATTGAGACTGAACAGGCTGTATATTTTCTTTCTCTCCTTTTCTCCTCCTCCCTCCCCTCTTTTTCCTTCTTTACTCTTCTTTCCTGTTTCTTGCTCTTCCTTCTCTTCCCATTTTTTTCTTCTCTTTCCTACTCTCTTTCATGTCTTTCTTTTTCTTACTGAGATGAAAATCCATTGGTAAGTTTTCAACAGAGACATATTATTTGGCTTATAAAGTGTTGAATTTGTAGCTGCTTTGAGAATACATTGGTATGGGCATTGTCATACAGGGGGTTAGGCCATTGTTTGGAGACCCTGTGTCTCAACAGAATACTGATTCAAGTTCTTGCACTCTGTACTGTTGATTCAGCTTCCATGTCTGGGAGGTAGTGAATAATGGCCCAAATATTAAGTTCCTGCCACCTACTAGGAGAGTTTGGTGAGGTTCCTGCTCCTGGCTTCAGCCTGGCTCATACCTGGATATTGTGGTCATTTAGGGATTGAACCAGTTGATGGAATAGATACATAATGAAACTCTCTGTAAGTTGGCCATATTATATATAGTAACTATGTAATTTGTGTGTACAATTATGTATTGTACAGTTACTATATGTGAGCAAATTTGGCATTTCAGGATTTGATTGTTGTTCAGAGCCCTTGCCTATATTCCTGCTGAGCAGTCATCATTCTAGTTTGTACTGGCTGGACTGTTAAGTGGAGAATTTAACATGTAATTATAAAATAAGTGTAAAATGTGCTATCATAGAAATTTAAAAATGAGAATGAAAAAGGGAGGCATGGAAGAATTATACTCTTAGAAATGTAGGTGAGCCCCATGTGGTAGCATAGTTCCTAAAGTCCTCGCCTTGTGCATGCCAGGATCCCATGTGGACGCTGATTCTAACCCTAGAGGCCCCTCTTCCCATCCAGTTCCCTGTTTTTGTCTGGGAAACTGTGAAGGATGCCCCCCCCCCAAAGCCTTGGGACCTTGCACTTGGGTGGGAGACCAGGAAGAAGCTCCTGTCTTTGGATCGGTGCAGCTCTGGCCGATGCGGCTACTTAGGGAGTGAATCCGTGGATGGAAAATCTTCCTCTCTGTCTCTCCTCCTCTCTATATATCTAACTTTCTAATAATAATATTATTATTATTATTATTATTATTAATAATAAAAATGTGTGAATGTTAGTATGTCACATTACCAGGAGTCTTTGAATTTAATGTTGGATCCTCTGTTTTAAAAAAATCAAAATGTTTCTGTCCTAAGTTCTGCAACATTGTCTCTCTGTCTTCTCTAGTTCTTGTTCAGCTGAGTGGTTTAACTTTATTGTGGCCTCACCACCTCAGCTCTGAGGATCTGAGTTTCCATCCCGACTACTGACTACTTTATCAGGGTAGTCCTCTAAGGGGTGTTTTGATGCTTGCTGTTAGGATAATTCATTTTCCGTACACAAGTATATTACTCATTCATTGTTGAGACAAAATAGGCAACCTGTATATGCTGTATGTAGATATTTGCTTTTAAATCTCTCAATTAGGTAATTTAAATGGTTTATGTGGGGTTTGAGGATTTTCTGTTTCTTGCTATTATGAGAGAGAGAGAGAGAGTATCTCTATGATACAACACAGCAAGCCTTTCTTTATCTGTGTCCTATGTTCATGAGAACTCTCAGAGGTGTGGACTATTACTTGAATAGAAGGCTGTTGTAGACTCAAAGAATTTAGTTTTCTTTCCTCTTATCCTAAAAGCATATTGACAACAGCAGCAGTAACAATGACAACTGTGCTTACTGTGTGTGAATCACTCTTCAGGGCTTTGTTTTTGCATCCTAACCCATTTAATCTTTATCACAGCCTTTTGGGGGTGGTACCTGTTACTTTCTATATTCCAGGTGCTCAACAACTGAGCAGTATGCCCAGATTACCCATAAGGGACTAGTGAGTTTGAATTGCAAAGCTAAGCTGTCTGTTTCCAGAAGCATGGATTCTGCTAAAATGTATTCTTGAGATTTTGTGAATTTAGAGATTAAAAATAAAGGTTACTTTAAAATTAGACAATGTATTGATAGAGGAATAATGTAACAGGTGTTTTTAAAAAGTTCTTACTGATGTGCAAATGTTTTTTGTAGAAACTTTGGAAAATAAAAAAACAAGGTGTATGACGTGTAAATCCTGATTTTTGCCAACCAGAAGATACATTTGATCATGGCAATGTGTTTTCACTATAAATGTTGTATAAGTTAATTAGGTGGCAGATAAAATTCTGAAATATTTTACTACTCAACATTTTTAGATTTCAATTAATTTCGACAGCCTTCAGTTTCCTTTGGCTGCTGCTCTGTAATTTGTACATCAATGTTTTGTAAAAGAGTTTGCCTGATTGCTTCTTTTCAAGATACTGTGCTTTTATGAAGAATTCATTACTTACCTGGCACATGGCTGTGACTGTAGAGGCAGCACAGGTGTTTGTAACAAAAATTTCTGCCCTTGAGCAGATTGTGGTTTTGTCGAGAGAATGAAATATTTACAGGAATGAGTGAACTAGAGACTCACATAATAAAGAATATAATCAAGCACCAACATTTGATTGAGTAAATATTTAGTACCATGTTGAATTAAGAGTGTGGGATGATTATCCAGTACTGCGGGCAGGAAATACACATACAGAGAAGCCTGTACTTACTTGAGTTCCAGCAAAAGAAAAAGGGATTTAACTGGAGGAAAAAAAGAAAGGAAGAAGAGGTCATTCTGAGAAGTGTGCAAATCGTTTCTTGGCCTTTTGGCTGTGATCTAGTGGAGAATTGTGTACTGTATTGAGACATCCAGTTTTATGTTTCGTATCAGTGGAGTGAGCATTTTTCTATAATTGAATAGATGAATTCTTATAATAAGTCATTCTGTTGAAGTTCATGTGTAGGAGAGACTATCTGGAAAAATTGGCTTTGGTTTGACTTGTAATAGGTACAACAATTTTTTATTATGGTGGCAATAATGGTGGTGATAATGAGGATGAAATGATACTTATAAGGTATAAAGCTTTTCATCAAACTGTTTTATGAAATTTTTTTATTAATTGTTAAGCATTTTACCTCAATTGATTATGTTTTTAAATCGTTAGATATATTTGTTATTTTCATATGTGGTGATAATTGTATACTACTACTTTTCATCTTACTTTCACTTTAATCATGTATCTCTAAGACTTGTCTTACCATTTTTTTAAATCACTTATCCTACCTTGCCTCTGATGATTTAAATATTATCTGTGCACAAGGGAGCTTTTAACTATTTTATGGGGATGGGTGACATGACATAGCTGATGAAGCTGCTGCCTGCAATGCTTCATGGGCTCTAGTTTGGGGCCCAGTTTGCTCTACTTCCCTTCCAGTTTCTTGCGGAAGCTCCTGGAAAGCAGGGGAACAGGTCCAAGTGCTTTGGACCCTGCAGTCACGTGGGAGACCTGAGAAAGACTTCTGGCTCCTTGCTTCATCCTAGTGCAGCTTCAGCCATTGCAGACATTTGAGGAGTGAACCAGCTGATGAAATTTCTTTCTCTTTCTCTATTATAAAGTCTGCTTTCAAATAGCCTTCCAAAAACAATTTATAGAAAATGAAATTAAATGTTTATTTTGGTGCAAAAAGTTTGGAAATCTGTGTATAGTTGTTTCCTCATCTGCGTTTCTCATGAACTTGCTGATGACCGCCTCATGTGTTTAGTTAATGACCTGAAGTGCTATTAACTGCTAAGATAAAATCTCTGGCAACCTTTTACATAATCTGATATGATTCTATGAAATATTATTTCACTTTCAAAATGCTTCTTCAACCAGAACTCGTGAAAATATTTGACTTTAATGATTCTATAATTTTATCATTTAATTATTTTGTGGAAGTTATTGTGCAGCAATTATATGCTGTAGTTCCAAGATTATTCCAATACAATATATATGCTATTTAGTGTTTATATTTAGCCATTAATGCAAAGAAAGACACAATAGTAAAAATAAATGGAAACTAAAATTTTAGTAAAAATGATTCACAGGGTTGAGGAGGCTTGGCTTTGACACTTGTACTTTTTGGTCAGACCATGGAACCTGGACTTCTCATGATTGGGGCTCTGAGATCAGCAGTTCAGTTGGAGGGATCCCCAAAGAAACCTTGTCTGAGGTGATCTCAGACCTGATTCTTGTGTGTGCTTTGAGTTTTGAACTCTGCGCTGGTAGGTAGCATGTCCCCTGCAGTAGGTACCTGGGGCCTTACAGTCACCATCTAGCTCTCCTTTTCCCACTCTGACTGCCTTCTGTACTGTTTCTCCAATAGGTCAGACAAGCCTGTGCAGGTGCTTTCCTCAGCCTCTCTCCCCAAATATAAGTTCTACCAAAGCACAGGTTTTTGTGTGTGTGTGTGTGTGTTTGATCTGTTTGCTCAACCTAGAAGGCTGCCTGGCCCAAGGTAGTGTATTGGTGAATAACATTATGTTGATTTTGTTTAATGGTCTTAATTGGCTTTATTTTCAGTTCAAAAATTGGGCAACACTTTCTTCCATGAAATAGAGTAAATGTTCTGATAAGTTGAACTCAACAGGCTGGTTATAGAGAAAAGGCTAAAAACGCAGAAAGGGGAAATAACAGATCAATCACTTCAGAGCTGGATGGGGAGAGGGCAGGACAAGATGCTCAGTTATTTCAAGTTCTAGGACATGGAGACCAAGCAGAAGGTACTTCATTATAACGCCAGTTGGATTGTCTAGGGAATTTGGCTGTAATTTTCCAGATTACACAGAAGTTCAGTCAATTTAGTTTCAGGTTTGTGATCTGGGATTTTAACATGGTGACTATTTTTTGATTTTCAGTCTGGTCAGTTGATGCCTAGTGTGGAATTCTACTTAAGCAGTGTTTATTTCATCCAATAAGCTTTCACTGAATGAATGCAACTCAACTTCTTCCTCTTTTAATGATTTTCACAACATGGGGAGGAACAAGGAGAATATCAGCTGCTTTATGAACCAAGTGGAATACAATTTATTTTTAAAGAATGAACAAAGAAACAATGCGATACACCTTATCAACAGCCCAGGAAACTCTTTTTAGATAAATGCAAAGTGGAAGGGATGAGAGCTGACTTTGCTCTCGTTTTAACTCCTTTCTTTTTAAGAATCCGTATACGGGAAGTTGTTGGTGAAAATGGATGAGTTTCTTTCAGAGACAGGATGAACTTTTGTTTTATTGTCAGAGTGATACCATGGTGAAGCCATGATGATGCTGTGCTTTTTACCTGGGTAGGCTTTCTATTCTGAAGGTGAAATAAATGGTTCCTTGTCTATCAGCGCTTTGCTCTGTTGTAGCTGTTGGAAAGGAGGACAACCTTTATTCATGGATTTGACAAACATTTGTTGAGTAACTATTTACTAACTGTTGTTCTACTCGGTGCTGTAAAGGCAGCAGTTAACAAGAGACAGCAATTCCTGTATTCATGAGTGGGCAAGGCAGATGAGTTAGGCAAGCATAGTTTGATGGAGAGAAAGTGTCCACTGTTGTGGAAAAATGAAAGCAGAGAAGAAAGTGTTAGAGATCCTTACAGCAGGGAGAGGTTTGCAGCTTTAAGCAGGTTGAACGTTCAGGGAATGCTTTGCTGCAAGGTAGCCCTTGAGGATCTTCAGAAAACTCAGACGTGCAAGAATGAAGAGAGTGTTTACTTAGAGGGGAGGTGGATTGTTTCAGGCAACACAGGTTCACTTAGCTCCAAATCTCTGTTTTGGAGGAGGCAGGGAAGGTAAGAGCTGTGATCAAATAGGATTGTTTTGTTATAAAGCAGTAAAAATCATTTCCTAGGGAAATTCCTGTTGGTGTCTAGAACGGAAACTGTGTGACATGGGCCATGTAATAATTAGAAGATAAAGAAAAACTGTATACATTATTAGAAACACGCATGGAGCAAGAATCTGGTAATCGCTTGATATGCATCAGGAATCCCTGACACAGTGTCGTTATCTGTTTCAGGTGCCTGCCATTGAAGTGGAAGATAACCACAATTTGTAGTTTTAGGGAGCAGCTTGAATTGCGTGTCTTGCTCCCCTAATGAGCTGCCAGCTCTGTTCTTTCTATATGCCTTTCATCATAATCTTTCCTTTTATTTTCACAAGTCAAGATCTCAATGAATGAAGGAACCCTAAGGAAGAGAGTGGCTCATTTGCTGGAGACAGCAAGGAGGGCAGTGCACCTGCACCTGGAGACAGAGGTTAGCACTGAGATCTGCTAGGTCATGGTGCCAGATGGAAAAGGGTCTTTGGCTGGCTAGTGAAAGAAATATATTTTCATTTGGGGCAGCAGTGGCATGTCTGTGTGTGTTTGGTCTGCTTTTAAAAAAAATCAGGGACACGGCAGCTTAAACAACAGGAGTTTGCATTTTCATAGTTCTGGAGTCTTATAGAGTACCAGATCAGGGACTCTAACATGGACAGTTCTTGTTAGAGCTCTCCTCCAGGCTTGCAGATGGCAGCTTCTTGCAGTATCTTACACGTCATGGAATGAGGGAGTCCTTGGACTCATCCGAATATTTGTGCACCTCAGGATTCCATCTCTGCATACCGTGGTATTGCGCTTAAGGCTTCAATATATGAATTGGTGGTGGGGCACAGTTCAGTTCATAGCAAGTGGGGTCCGATCTGACTTAAATTTCTAAGCAATCCTGCAGAAAAGGCTGATGGGAGGAGGGAGAGCAAAACAGAGAGAGGCTACTTCCTTAATTCAGGGAATGATGGCTGTTGGATCGGGCTGGTAGCAGTGGAGCTGGTAAAGTGAGAAACTTTTGCATATGCTTGGAATGAAGTACCAGAAAAATACACTGTATGTCGATAAAACCTGTAATGAGGGCCTCACGTTGGTTCCTTTAAACTATAGTTTAAAACAATTGTGATAAGCTTGGGATACTGTGAGCTTTCTTTTGTTTCCTGATTTTTTTTTTATTTTACTATATAGTTACAAAATGAAAATTTTTATGCTTTTTTTCTCTTTTCTTGGCTATTTGAAATTAACATAGTGAAATAAATAATTTGCATCTGTGTATTTTCCAAACACAGCAGCTGTATTTAGAATGAAATAAGAGTTGTAATAATCTTCTTGAAGGGAATTGCTTCCTTCACTGGCCATTGGTCAATCTGGAGTTAATTGTAGCCAGATAGCAATCCTGCGACCTAAAGAAAGGGAGGGACATTTCATTAAAGTCTAGCGGGGGATTAATGCTGACAGAAGCACTGCCTATCAGGCAGTTTTAAAAGAGAGGTGACCATTCCCATAAACTTTAGAGCTAAAATAGCTTGTATTGAGATCAGGAGGTTTTTCCAATTAGCTTCATTTCAAGCAACTGAGACAGAGGGATAGTTATGTAAATTAGGGTTAAGCTTCTAATAGTCCATTAAAGAAAAACTCTCTATAAGAGAGAAATAGTTAAAATGCACCTTTTCCTTTTTGTTTTTTTTTCCTGTGTCTTTGTCACAGTGTTCAAATGAGCCCATCTTAAAGACAGGCTGTGATGACTTATTGATTGGATTGTCATTTCTATGGTTTTGGTACATGAGTGAGTATCATGATAAGGGCTTCTTTTTTTGTTGTTTTTTGCCTTGAACATGTAATACCTTATGAGATAATGAAGGATAATACACATCCTTACTGTTAACTGTGTAGTTTCTGATCGGCATTGTTTCAGGGGAGAAGGTGAGGTGCCTTTGCAACCTCAGTGGGGTGTATTTATTTTGTCAATTCCCTAACACAGTGGCTATGCAGCTTGGACGAATGTTGGGACACTATGAGAAGATGTTCTTCCAAGGGTCGTGCCAGCTCACATAAAAAGGATACAATGGTTTTGACAGTGGATTATTTTTATAAATATAACTCTTTTTCCTAGTTTTGAATGTAATGTTTTTATCCATGTGCCACGGTGAGATCTAGGAGTGTGGTGGAAAGTTTTTGAGAAGTTTCCAATGGAAAGTATACTCCTGGTTCCACTTTGAGTCTTAACATCTTTCAATATTGTTTTTGAGAATGTCGATGCTGCTGCTTATGTACTTTGAGATGTGAAAGAGGCCGAAGTGTAAAACAAACCTTAGCCTGCGAGGGAGGCTGCAATACATAAGCAGAGCAAATGCAATGTGGTAGTTGTAAATGAAGACTTCAGGGCATTGCGGAAGCTTTTTAAAGAGTAATTTTGAAAACTATGGTGAGTCCCAAATGCCATTTTCAGTAGGAAGAATTTTAATGGATTCTAACTTAGATTTTATTGGCTTTACTTTTTTCTTATGAGTTCTTACTTCATATGGGAAATGACTCATGAATAACATAGAATATGTTTCCAACAGTATAAATTGGATTTGTTTTTCAGTTTTTAAATTGTTTAGCAATTTTTTTTTAATTTTACAAACTAAGCTCCAAAATCATTGGTAGGTTGATAACATTCAGTATCATTTAGCTTCTAAAATACATTGGAATATATCCTGCTCATTGTTAGTAATAATAAAGCTAACTCTAAATAATGCGAAATTTGATAAACCAAACTTCTCTAGATGATAAAACCAACACCCTTTGCCAGTAGCAGGAACACATGTGCAGTTTCCTTGACCTGCTGAAATGGATTAAAATGTAGGCCCCTAGCATTTCTATGTTGAGCCCCTTGCTAATTGTATTTGGCCAGAGATATTGTGAACACGAACTAAGAGGTAATTATGGGCAGTTGAGATCATTAGGTAATGCCCTAACTCATAGGGTTTGCTAATATGTAAAACAAAGAAACAAACAAAAAATGGAAGAGTTGTTTTCTCTTGAGGATAGGGCAGGAAGGTAGCTGTCCACAGCCAGGAAGAGAACTGTCCCCTGAATGTGACCGCGCTGGCACCGTGACACGGAAGGCTAGCCTCTGGAACCATGAGAAAAGTCGTTTCTGTTGTGAAAGCCGCTTAGTCTGTGGTGTTAAAGAAACCAGACACACTATACTTCTGCATGAGCTTGGGTCATGTTCGGTACTAAGTACTAACATTTGTAGCAGGGATTCTAGTGACAACATGGTGCACGCAGAGGTTAGGAAAATCACCCTAGGCCTGTGTTCAGGCCGAAAAGCACAATTTCATTTTTGCTAAAATTGCTTTGATCATTGAAAATTAGATATTGATTGATTTTATTTAATGGCTTTTAATCTATAATATCCTTACTTCTGACAGATAATGAAAAGATTCTGGTATTGGAAACAATTTTCATGAAGTGAAGAAACCATCATAATCAATATCAAAGAGCTCAGCAAAGGTACTCTGCAAAGGGCCAGATAGAAAAATGTTCAGTTTTGTGAACTCTGCTATCTTGGTAACAATGACTCAACCCTGCATTGTAGCAAGAAGGCAACCACAGAGACAACATATAAAAGAATAAATGTGGCTGTGTTCCAGTATGCTTTTATTGACAAAACAGATGGCTGGCCAGATTTGGCCCATGGGCTATAGTTTGCTGAACCCTGGATTACTCTGTAAGTTCTTTAGTTCAACAATATAAAAATTACAAATGCCTCAAAGGCCCTTATTAGGTTTTTATTTTGTCCAAACTTTTGTGTATGCTTTGGAATCAAGGTGAACTAGCATATTGAAAATAACTAGCTTGCTTTGTTCTTCTTAAGAGCATGCATTTGCTCAAAAATATATCCAGAATACACATGAATGGAATTTACATTTATATATTAACAAGCAATATTTATATACTATATATGTACATATCAATTTATTAATACATACATTTAAAATGGTTTATTATACATTTATATGCAGATTTATTTATCCATACTGATTGCATATTCATGTTTTATATACTACATATTCATATCTTATAATACATACTCTCAGTAAGACTGTCATATCAGTTCTTTCACATAATTTATTTCACATTTTTACCTGAAGTGAATTATGCCTGGAAACTGATTATTTTAATAGGAGTTTTAACATCCGTTTCTCACTGCAATCTTGTCAAATGCTTCCAGTTAAGAGGGAACATAGTGGCACCTAATGACTGGTCACAGAGACCTTTGTATCTGGCATATGATATGGGTTACATCTCAGCTCTCTGTATATAAAGGTAACAGTTATTTTTATTGACACCTGTGTTTCTTTTCGAAGTGCTAAATTCAGGGCTTAAACTCTGGATAGTAGGCTTCCCAGTGCAGTGTGATAGAGCTACCATTGAGAGGTGCATGGGGCTTGGACATGAAGGTGAAGATGGGAACGAATAAGCCAGCAGCCAGCCTCAGGGAATGTGTAACATTTCAGAATGTCACATTTTGAAACAGGAAATGACAGGATTTTGTATATCTATTGCCAGATGTATCCATCCCTGAAGATATAAGATGAAGAAAACTACAAATAAATGATCACACACACGAAAAGGGAAAACACGCTGATCTCTTTCTTGGAAGGAAGTTGATTGGTTTTGATCTGTGTAACGCTCGCGGAGTTGACGTGCTGCTCTGGCCAGTGACGTGGACAGGGAGAGGGTCTGGGCATGAAGCAGCAACGGGAGGCCAGTGATGGCACAAGTCTCTGCGAAGTCTCCCTTCATTACTCCTTTTATACTCCGCCCCCCCAAGTTCTTTAGCCAAATAATAGGATGCCTCCGAGTCCCATTAGCTTAGGTGTTTGTAGCCACAAGCCCATTTCCTTTTACTGCTCAGCTTAAGGAGCACTAATTAACTCCTTAGCCCACAACAACAGGTTTTCTTGTACTGAGCCTGGAGACTGACTCTTAGAATGTTAAGACGTGACGTCATCACCAGTATCACCAAGATGTTCCTATGATTTTTGTCACAATATTAAGGCTTATTTTTAACGTCTTTGGAAACCTAGTAGAGTTACGGGTATATATCCTTACAACTCACATGAATTTGCTTTCTGCAATGCTTCACTGGCAGGGACTGAGTGGATTGTCATTTCCGTTGGTCATGCGATGTGTACACCTGGCTCGTGGGAGCATGCTCACGTATGCGTTGCCTGTTGTGCGCACTGCAGTTAGGCAAAGTTTAAGAAACATAATGTACATAATTGGGTAATTAATTGTGTTTATTTGGACACCATAAGTAAAATGTTGTCAGATTTGCTTGAATCAGTTTACTTTAAAATGAATGTAATGTAAGGGGGAGTATAAGTGTTTCTGTTTTAAGCACAAAGATCACAAAGATACTTCACCAAAAGCCCAGGTAACATTAGAAAAAACAATACTGCTCTACAGGATTTCAGGGAGATCCATCACACAACAAGGATTTTTTAAAAAATTTATTATTATTGAAAAGGCAGATGTAGAGAGGAGAAGAGACAGAGAGGAAGAGCTTTCATCTACTGATTCATTTCCAAAGTGACCGCAGTGGCCAGAGCTGAGCCGATCTGAAGCCAGGAGCCAGGAGCCTCTTCCAGGTCTCCAAGACTTTGGGCCATCCTCAACTGCTTTCCCAGACCGCCAGCAGGGAGCTGGATGGGATGCGGGGCCTTTGGGATTAGAACAAGTGTGCATATGGGATCCTGGCTCATGCAAGGCGAGGATTTTGGCTGCTAGGCTACTGTGCTGGGCCCCCACAGCAAGGATTATTAGAATAACATGTACTCCTTACGTCCACCAACAAAGTAACAAATTGTCTAAGAGAAAGGAGTCATTAATTGTACAATTTTAACTTTTTCCTGGATGATCAGCCCTATTAAACTGCACCATCATCATAATCTCAAGCATCATAGAGCGTCTCATCCTAACTTCCCTTATTTTTAAAAATCCAGCCACTTCTATGCTTCCCATCTAATAATCGGCAGTTTGTTTAGACCAAGTTTGTTCTTAGCTCGCACGCGTGAGGGAGATCATGCAGTGTTTGTCTTCCTGTGTCTGACTTAGAATACACAACAGCAGAAAATGCACCAACAGCAGATACAATCAGTCACCAATCAGCAAAATGACAGGACTTAGTTCTTATCTCTCCGTATTAAATTCTTTCCTGAATGTTTTGTTTACTTTTTCACTATAACTGAAAATTGCTTCCCTCTTGAGGGCATTCCTTTCCCTGTGCTGCTCTCTCAAGTGGGGGCAATTTTCTTTCACAAGCCAAGAAGTGGGAGAGAAACCATTCTTGTTGTTTAGAGAGATTTCCAGATTATTATTTCTCTCCACATTCTCACTGAAAACCTGGCTACCTGGGTGAATACAAATGAATTTTGCATCATGCATCCCATTCTTCCGTGAATCCACCTGCTGCTGCCTCCTAGGTATTGCATTTTATCACTTGAATTTAAGGGAAAAAATTTATAGTAAAAATTATATATGAAAAGGCTCTTCAGAAAGTATATGGAAAATGTATATTATGAAAAATTCATGTATTTTAGTATCTTTGCGACAAAATTCTCTTTTAATCCACACTCCATGAACTTTTGGGGGCACAAACTTATTATATATAACATTTTCAAATGCGTATACATTATTGAATATGTAAGCCAAGCTAACCAGCATACACATTACTTGTTGTTCTTGGCTTTATTTATTTATTTGCAGTAAGAACACTTAAAATATGATCCCTAAGCAGTTTTTAAGGTGAAGTGTATTTTTATTAACTGTTGTCACTTTGTTGTCAGGGCCAGTGTTATGTCAAAGGATGTAGAGATGCCACCTGTGATGGTAGCATGAGTTATGGGTACCAGTTCATGTCCTAGATGCTCCGTTTCTAATGCAGCTCCCGCTAGCATCCTCCAAAGCAGAGGAGGATGGATGGTCTGAGTGTTTGGGCCCTTGTTACCCACGTGGAAGACCAGATGGAGGTCTTGACTGTGCATTAAGCTTAGCCTAATGTAGGCCTCTGGGGCCATCTGAAGAATAAACCAGGAGAAGGAAGACCAAGCTATCTCTTTCTCTTTCTGTAACACAATAAATACATTTAAAAAAATAGATCTCGTGAACTTATCCCTACCATCTAACTGAAATTTTGTATATTTCTACTAACATCTCCCCAACCACCCTCCGAATAATGTTCTGTTGATGATCTGGGAACACTGTCAATCTCATTGGTGGCTTCAGTGTTCACGTTGTAGATCCCTCCAACACCCTTGGAGGCTCCAAACCCTGTAGGGCTACTGATTGTTTCATTGGCTCACACAGTCCTTGGGCGTGCCCTGGGCACTGTAATTTTCACCAACTGTGTCACCTTGAAGTATCTCTCTGTTAAGTATCCCACTCTAGTCTCTGCTTCAGGCCCCATCTTGACACCTTTTTCTCCCATTTCATCTGTTGTAAAGCTTCTTTATCCTTTTCCTTCCTGGGATTCATAAACTTCTTTTTAAAGTCTTATTTTATTTTTATTACAAAGTCAGATATACAGAGAGGAGGAGAGAAGAGAGGAAGATCTTCCATCCTATGATTCACTCCCCAAGTGAGCCCAACGGCTGGTGCTGAGCCAATCCGAAGCCAGGAGCTAGGAACTTCCTCCAGGTCTCCCACGTGGGTTGCAGGATCCCAAAGCATTGGGACGTCCTCAGCTGCTTTCCCAGGCCACAAGCAGGGAGCTGGATGGGAAGTGGAGCTGCCGGGACCAGAACTGGCACCCCTATGGGATCCTGGCGTGTTCAAGGCGAGGACTTTAGCCACTAGGCCACGGTGCTGGGCCCAAGGGATTCATAAAATTTTGGTCTTATATGTTTTCAATGCAATGAGTCCTGTCATGTCCTCCATCTTACTTCTCCCAGGATGATGTGTCATTGAATCGCTTTTACTTCCATCTCCTGTATATGCCCTTTCAACAATCCTTCTCACTTGGGAACACTTACAAATCCACTGTAAGCACATTCTGTGATTGCATTGACTTGATTATGCTGTTCCTTTCAAATGTATGACCACACACTTAGGAATCCCTTGCTTTGCTCTCCTGCTCTCCAAGGCCATAAGCTCATATCTTCTTTCCTCTGCTCAAGCTTGTAGTATAACTTTCCCTCCCCAGTCTCAGCCCATGGTCTGTAAACTTCTTCATTTTAGAATAAAATAATTAAAAATGTTGTTTCTTCTCTCATTCACCTGCATCACAAATACTTTGCATTTCTTCCTGGTACAAGATGTGAACTTTCTTTTTATTTAAATGAGACTGACTTCTCCATGAAGGATCTTGATCCTATGCTCTCTGGCTGCTTTTAGAACTTTGTTCTTGAGGTTATCCCCTTGACCTTGTATCATCAGGTGTCTTTTCCCTCCCTGTTAGATTTTGTTTAAAAAGATAGGCTTCCATTTACCCAGACTTGCAGAAACAAAACAATTTCTAATCTTGATTCCTACTCTGGCTGTATTCTACTTACAAAAAATTTTTACAGAGTGTTATTTATTTTATTTGTTTGAAAAGCAGACACAAAGAAGGAGAGACAGAGGCTCCTGTCCTTTGCTTTGCTTCCCAAATGCTTCTCTTGGCCAGGGTTGGGTCTGGCTCAAGCCATGAACCCAGGACTTTGGCTGGGTCTCCCATATGAGTGACAGGGACCCAACTATGTTAATCATTACCAGCTGCCTCCCAGAGTGTGGATTTTCAGGAATCTGGAATCAGGAGTGGTTCAAGACTTGAACCAGATACTCTTATATGGGATACAAATGTCCCACATAGTATCTTTTTATTTTACTTTATTTTTTTTTTTTTTTGGTTAAGGATTTTTTTTGTAAAGCCAGAGTTACGGAGACAAGGAGAGACAGATCTTTCATCTGCTGGTTCACATCCCAAAGTGACTGCAACGGCTGGAGCTACGCTGAACCGAAGCCAGGAGCCAGGAGCTTCTTCCTAGTCTTCCATGTGGGTGCAGGGCCCCAAGACTTTGGGCAATCCCCCACTGCTCTCCAAGGCCACAGGCAGGGAACTGGAAGGGAAGTGAAGCAGCTGGGATAGGAACCAACTGGTGCCTGTATGGGATCCTGGTGCGTGCAAGGTGAGGACGTTAGCAGCTAGGTATTGTGCCAGGTCCCCCACGCAGCATCTTCAAGCCAATGTGCATCTCCATTCCTTTTTTATTCTCCCACTGTCCTTTGAACTTCATTTAGAGTAGCTTTGAGGATTAATGCCTTCATTCACCTGCACGGGCATCTTCACTGATGACCTCTGTGTTGGTGAGATTCTTACTTGACATTTCTGATGGTAAATAAGTTGCAGACCTTCCAAACACAGAGCTCTTATTTATACTCTTTCATCTTGATTTTACTGAATGGCAACCCTGTATATCAGAATGTTCAGTTAAAACTTAGAAGTCACTCTGATTTCTCTTTCTTCCTTGCCGTTCATGAATTGTGTCAGTAAGTCTTTTAGGCTTGTATTGGGGAAATATACTCTGTGTTTTACTAATTCTTCTTTTCCTCAGCTGTTATCAAGTGACCCGTCTTCTGTCTGGATTGTTGAAACAGTGTCCCAATTACACTGTGTACTTTCTAACAATTTCTGTTACCCATTATGTTGTCCAAACACCAAGGGAGGCTAGGCTTCTGAAAACAGAAATCGCTACAGCCTAGTATCTTCCTTCAGTCTTTCCTATTAAGTTTAACATGAGTCCTTTAAAATGAGTCCTGTAAGGCCCCCGCCGTGATCTGATCCCTCTTCTCACCTGACTCCACCTGTCTTCCTGTGCAGCCTCCTTTCAGTATGCTCTTTGTATGTTTATTAAATACTCCTCAGATACATCACTTACATCACTTGGGTGTACTCAACTTTGGAATGTTTTTCACTAGAATCTTACCTGAGAAATATGTTCAAATGCCCCTATGTGCCCCCTTTCTTTTCTTTACTGCATTTGTTACATGCTATTGTCTTATGTAACGTATCATGTATATAGCAGTGTCTACTTATTCAATTGACAGTTTCATGAAGGCAGGGGTTTTATCTTGTTGACTACAATATTAGTAATTTCAACAGTGCCTCTCAAAGTCAGTGACTATTAATATGCATTGGCCAAATGAATTGTTGAAATACGCTGTTCTATTCCAAGGTATCTGTAGCTTTCCCCTTTTATTCTTTCTGAAATTTTGAACATCAGTTATTTTATGTCAGCACACAATTGAAATAATTTTTAAATAAAACCCCAATATAGAAAGTAAATGCATGTACATCTTCATTGATTCATAGTGATACTAACGGAAATGTTTAATACTTCAAGTTAACAGAATCAGTTTTCCTAGAGAAGCCATGAATGCTTCCAGATTCGTAGCAAAAATTGCAGTTCTCAGCAGTATCTGGTGGTGAATGTTATACATGTTTTCAGAGTGGCTTAAATGAATTTCCCAAACGTTACATCAGGGGAAGAATATCTGATTTTTTTTCTTGGGAAAAATACAAACCATTTTATTTTTTAAAATGAGCCATTTTGCCATTTCTGGGATAATTGTAAATTTCACATATTATTATAATTTGCATATTTTAAAACGAATAATGACTAAGACTACTCTCAAGTTATAAAAGCTTAGCAGGTAAGAACAATTTGTTTATTATGTTATTCACATAAGAACATAACAATGTTGTGAATTACACTTCTCACTAAAAAAGTCTTTTAATTATGAAAAACACTGTAGCTCTTCGCAAGTGCTAAAATCTGCATGCAGCATGTTCAAATTAAACCTAGTTTGTCATTGATGAGACAGATCAATTGTAAAAAATAATTTTCTTTTCCTGGATGTTAGGTGACTCTTGCACAGATTTAGTTAAAACAATTGTTTCTTTATTAAAATGTAGTCATTCTTGTGGTTTGATGAAAAAGCGGACAGCAAACTTTCAGTGTTACATGACTGGCAGCTTTTTCTGTCTTCTGTGTCTGAGTTGTCTGTAATCTGTGTTAGAATGTGAACGAATAGGAAGGCAACTAGGAATCCCTGGAGGAAACTAGAGCGTCATGATTTCAGTTTTAATTTCCCACTCACTTGTTAATCATGGGCAAAGTTCTCTGTGAGCCTCAGTTTTTTAATCTAATAAATGGAGATTTTACCATTTGTTATATTCATTTTTCCCCCAGGATATTAATTGGCAGATATCAAGCCTTTAGAAGCATAAAGTGATGTGTTTAGTGAATTCAGATTGGAAACCTGTGTTAAGTCCTTCCTTCTGATTGGGCGAATGTGTCTTGAGTGTTATATACTGGGTTATTTCTGTAGTGGAAATTCACGTACAGAACCCTGAATATGTTACAGGTGTCCAAGTTTAGTTGTAGGGATATTTTCCCTGGTGTTTGATAGTTTTTCTGTGGTAATGTTGAGAACTAAGCATTAGTACTGACCATTACTTATAAAAACAATTTGGTTAGAGATTCTCTATGCTTATGTTTAATATGGTGGTATAAGCAAAATCAGTTTTGTTTCAATGAGGAAAACTCTCAGTGTCAACTCCTGTTTGTTTTACACATTAGCAGCTCTTCACTTGATAAATGCTACCATTTGTGTATTCTGAAAACTTGGAGAATGGTGAGGACTCCCTGGGGATACCAGTAGAAGTAAACTTCTTTCTAGCTTATCTCCTCTATAAGTAACTTATATAAACAAGTCTACAACTCCTGATATGAGAACAAAACTTTTTCTTTTAAAGAATTATTTCATTTTTATCACAAAGTCAGATATATAGAGAGAGCAGGAAAGACAGAGAGGAAGATCTTCCGTCCGATGATTCACTCCCCAAGTGACCGCAACAGCCGATGCTGTGCTGATCTGAAGCCAGGAGCCAGGAACCTCCTCCAGCTCCCCCATGTGGGTGCAGGATACCAAGGATTTGGGCCATCCTCATCTGTTTTCCCAGGCCACAAGCAGGGAGCTGGATGGGTTGTGGGGCTGGCAGGATTAGAACCGGTGCCCATATGGGATCCTGGCACTTTCAAGGCGAGGACTTTAGCTGCTAGGCTACTGCCCTGGGCCTGAGGACAAAACTTTTAATTGAACTGTGTTAGAACCAGATAATAGGCTTCAACTGCTGTTAAATTATGTTTGATTTCATTGTATATTGTATACAATTCAGATTTGAGCAAAAAGTTGTCTTAAACAAGGAAGCTATGAACACTGTTCATGTTGAGAAATATTCTTTTCATCTTGTTCCTTTACACTTTGCTGCTTGAAGAAGGCGAATTTAATAAGGAGACCTTTAATGAGTTGACTCATTTCTCTTAAATTATTATATTTCATATAGAGTTAAGGTAAATGCAATATAATTTGAGAGTGTTTACATAATTTTTAAAGGTAAAACATTTTAGAAAGTTCCTACTCTGCAAATTTTCCAGTTTTCCTATGCAAAACAGGGTGTCTTAAAACTTTACTTGGTCCGTAAATGAGTTATCATACAGAAAACTGTGAAAATGGGGGAATGCGTTTTAGCCACTTGCCCTGTTTTTCATATTATGTTGCCTTGGGGAGAGGTATTTGTCTTTTTAGAAAATGGGCTTCCTTGATAGTTTTTGTTTTTCCCATTTTTCATTAGCAAATTAGCACATACTTTATACTGACAGCAGCAATGATAGTTAACCTTCTGAGTTCTTGCTACATATCGGCCTCTGCTCAGTGTTTTCCATTCATCATCATTTACTTCTGAAATGCTTATATATTAAATGCTGAGATGAGAGGTCATTAAAGAAAATATGTATATCATGAAAAAAAGTATAGATGGATTTCAAAATCTTATAGCAAAAAAAACCCCTGTAATTTCGCTTTGCCTTGAAGTTTTTTCCTTTTTTAACATTTATTTTTTATTTGGAAGACAGAGTTGCAGAGAAGGAAGGGACAGGGAACAAGAGAGATCTTCTATTCACTGGTTTATCTCCCAAATGACTGCAATGGCTGGAGCTAGGCTGGTCCAAAGCCAGGGACCAGGGAAATCATCCGGTATCCCACATGGTGCAGGTGTCCAAACATCTGGATCATCCTCTACTGCTTTCT
This sequence comes from Ochotona princeps, assembly GCF_030435755.1. NCBI lineage: Eukaryota > Metazoa > Chordata > Mammalia > Lagomorpha > Ochotonidae > Ochotona > Ochotona princeps. The sequence continues at coordinate 27,652,925 of NC_080846.1, forward strand.
GAGGTACACTTCTCAGGAAGCTGCCTGGGAAGTGGAGCAGCCTGGTCTTGAACTGGGGCTCTATAGGAACGTAGAGGCACAGGTGAAGGCCTACCTAGCTACACCATCAGGCTGGCCCTGCTGTGGTCTTCAAAATTCCTTTATTGTATTATCCTAGTTTTACCGATGAGGATACTGAGCACTCCTGAGGTTGTGCGATTTCCGCAGAATCCCATTAAAACATGTAGAAAAGTGTTTGGACCCAAGCCACGTGCTGTAGAGCTTGTAATTGACAAATGTAGAAAGCTGTGTTTGAATACTGGCAACTAACACATTAAAAGTCAAAGTAAAACGTAATAAAAGTGGTAAGATTTGCATTAAAAATATTTCGCGAAATATTTAACTCATTTCAGTATCATTTAAAATGTACTGAAAGGAATTTATGCATTATAGTTAGAAATTAAAGAGAATGATCCCAAATTTCAGTTGGGAGGATGGAAATAGGTGAGCAATGCTGTTCATGAATGTTTGAAAAGTAGAGAGTAATGAACATGCTTTCTAGGTGTGGATAATAAGGAAGGGGTTGGAATTGCTGGACGGGTATGAGTCTTTTTCTCTGCTTTGATATTCTGAACATATAAATATATTGTAGTGGGTTTGATTTAAGGTAAAAAGGGTAACAGTTATTTTCTTTATTATCCTGTTTTCCTTTAACTGAAATTTCTCTGTTGCTTCCTAAATAAATATATATTAGTTGCATGGAAAAGCAGCACAAGATGGTCCAAGTTAAAGACCTGGATAGTGGTCCAAAGTCCTGACTGCTGCCTTACCCAACAGCCATTGCAGCTTTAGGGAGTAAACCAGCTGTTGGAAGATGTGTGTGGGGGGGGCAGGGTGCAGTGGGGCTGCCTTTTAAATAAGTATATCGATCTAAAAAAAAACATTCCACTTGAAATATCAGCATCCAACACCAGAGAACCTGGTTTGAGTCTTGGCTCTTCTGAATATGACCCTGCTTCATGCTACCCAGAGGCACGAGATGTTGGTTCAGACTTGTGGGTCTGTGTCCCGCAACTGGAAAACGCAGGCTAAGGTTTCAGGTCCTGGTTTGGGCCTGGTTTACACCTGGCTGTTCTGAGAATCTGGGAATGTGCCAGCAGATTAAAAATTATTCTGTATATATCTCCCTCTGCCTTTTACATAAAATGAAACTTTTTTGTAAAAGTCCAAGTTTAGGTTGTTGGCAGGGGTGATTTCTTCTGCGAGGTGAGGGAGTCTGTGCTCATGCCTCGTTCCTGGCTTCTAGTGTTTTGTTGCAATCTTTGCTCTCCTTTAGTGTTAACCACACATCCCCCTTTGATAAGGACATCAGTCATACTGCATGGCGGTTATGTAGGTTATCTACAAATATTCAATTCCATAATTAAGATCCTATTGAAAAGTATTGGGGGCAGGAACTTGAATATCTTTTTTGGAAGCCATGATTTAATCCATAAGAAAATCTCATTCTAATTTCATGTCATGCTATGTTTCTTATGAAATAGTCCCAGTATTTTTTTTTCCAGTGGGACACAATTTCTTTTATTTTTCACTTCCCGGGGTGAAAGGTTGATGTTTCGAGGAGACTGACTCAGTGGCAGGATAGAGGAACATCTGGATTGGAGCTGAGACTCAGTTATAAGCTGATTACCACATGCTTACTAATCTCCTTCTGTTTCATACAGCCTCATTATTTAGCTAGTTGCCAGGTTTTCCTTCAAGGCTCTGGACGTAAGGTGCTGGTTAAGGCTACAAGAAGCTGGTCTCTGTGATAGGCATTGGGGTATTGAAGTGAGTAGTGTATAATCACCACAAACACACTTGCATGCCACCAAGACATGCATCACGTTTTCTCTCTGACCCTTCTAGAGGTATGGATAAGGAAACATATAATCAAAATGCCGCAAGGGCTCTGACATAAACTTGTCTGAATTATTGTGAGAGCTCAAAAAACGGGCAGTTCCTTGAAAAGATGAAGTTAGAGCTGAATCTTAAAGATTGAGCATCAAGTCAAGAATACGAAAGACATTCAGGTAGAAAATAAAGATTGGGTTATCTTTCATCCATCCAACTCACCTTTGCACTCTTTGTTAGAATCCCAGCACCATTATAAGTGTTTTGCATTTTTTATTTTTCATTTTTCACAGAGACCCAGGAAGATAAGTTCTGATATTTTTCTGACAAGAAATTAAGGCTCAAAGGCATTAGAAATTTGCCCAGAATCCTTGGGATATAGTCCTGTGCTGGACTGACAATAAATATCCATAACGCCTTTAAAGAAAGATGGGTTCCAAAACAGAGGGCTAGAGGAGACCCCCAGGAACCTGGATGAGTTAAAGAGGATGATGGCCCAGATCCAGCAGCAGCAGTGGTTTGAAATCAAAGGTTACATCAGATTCTGGAAGGAAGGCAATGTTGACATCCAGCCACAAAGTCCAAATCAGACTACTGTCTGACGAGGGCATCAGAAAAGCCAAGGTGCCCAGGAGAAAGCCGTTACTCACTTAGCTGATAAGCCTTAAGGTGGAGTTGAAGAAGCTAGATCTTCTTATCTCCGAGACAGCTGAAGTGAGTTTTCATAGGCACTTCTGATTTTAAGTATGAATAGGAAAGGAAATATTAATGAGATCAAATTGATGTGTAATTGAACTCTGCTCTTCACAGCGACACGGAATGGACATAAGCACATGTCTGTGTTTATTTCCATGTTATTAATATTCAGTTTATTGTATTTGCTGGAAATAGATTGCTTGGGTTAAACATCCTAGCTCTACTACGTCCCACATGTGTGATCCCAGGTAAGACCATCATTTGTTTTGTTGTGCGTACGATGAAGGTGACGATAGCATCTGCATTGTACATAGTGTGAAACAACTGTACAGTTAACAACAGTGACCAGTGTTGGTTAACTGTGGTAAATTATTCGGTGCAAGTTTAATGAGTTAAAAATTTAACATGTAGTAATATTACTGAGTAGGCGCTATCTTTTATTCATGTGCTATGGGATTTTAGAAGTTATTTCACTTAATCCTTAAGCTTTTGATTTCTCTCTTTTATATATAAAAGGCAAAGCATTAAATAGGAAATGTCTGAGTCCATCTTGCACAGTCCTGGCGCAGGACACCATAGCTGCTGTGTCTGGCTCTTAGTAGAGGCGAAGGTCATGAGGGAAACAGTATTTTTTTTAATCTATTGATTTGCAGAGTATGGTATGTAATTTTTCTGCTTTTGTTTGTGTAATCTGACCTCCGTAAATCTCTGGGATAATTGCTGTGTTTACTCTCTTCCATGGGTTCTCTACTGTGATGAGATTTAATTCTTTAACTTTGCCTTGATGTCCCTGCTCTCTAACATTGGTTAATTCCTAATTATATTCTTCCCAAAAGTAAGCCTATGTCATCAAAGGCTTCTGTTGTTCTTTTTTTTTAAAGATTTTTTTTATTATTATTGGAAAGCCGAATATACACAGAGGAGGAGAGACAGAGAGGAAGATCTTCCATTCGATGATTCACTCCCCAAGTGAGCCGCAACGGGCCGGTGCGCGCCGATCCGAAGCCGGGAACCAGGAACCTCTTCCGGGTCTCCCATGCAGGTGCAGAGTCCCAAAGCTTTGGGCTGTCCTCGCCTGCTTTCCCAGGCCACAAGCAGGGAGCTGGATGGGAAGTGGGACTGCCGGGATTAGAACCGGCGCCCATATGGGATCCCGGGGCATTCAAGGCGAGGACTTTAGCCACTAGGCCACGGTGCCGGGCCCAGGCTTCTGTTGTTCTTATGTTTGTCATCCAAAGTCGTCTGCACATTTGTTAAGTGCTTGGACCACAAGAAGAAAAAATGAAAACAAAACAAAACAATTACTTGGCTAATTCTAAGAGGGTTTATGTAGATTGATTTCCAGCCTAACAAAGTCCTTTGTGGTATCTCTAAAGAGGTGAATGCTTGGTCAGTGTGAAGGAGAACAACGTTCATTAGGATTATATTCGTAACCAAACTGGCAGTGCCACATGCATGGAGCAGTTACTGAGGTTCTAGGGGTGTAAATCAAATAGATGGGCAGTGTCTCTGTGTTCCTAATAGTGTGGTCTTTGCATAAACCTTTGCTTTGCAGAGCTTGCCAACTGAAACAGCTATTTCTCTGTCTCATTAATTCCCTTCGATATTCAAATATATCTTTGCTCGCAAACCCGTAAGAATTTTGCTTATTTTTACTTCTCTCCAGTCTTTGCTTTTTTTTTTTTAAACACCTCGAGTAACTTGGCTGTTTCACTGGAAAGCGTTCAGGAATTCAGAACTCCAAAGGCTTTTATATAAAATAATGTGTTCTATCACTTCAAATACTGTGTTTACAGAGCTCCTACTGCTAAGGATTAAAGGAATGTACTGTGACAAATCTGATTCCAAGCAGGTTTGCCTTCCCCAAAATGTATCAGCTGTATTCAAGTAGAACTTTTGATTTATGAGAATTAGGGCTTCTGAGGGCATTGTGTAGCGCCCTATCTAATGTCAACAGATTATTGTTTCCACTGAGACTGCCTGTGAAAGTCTAGCGAGGGCTGGCAGAAATCTCCTGGCTTGTAATATCACTGCTTCTGAGCAGAGGTCAAGATATTTGGGCTTTTCTTCTTGGAAAAGAAGAGGCAGTTTTTAGAAAAAAAAAAAAGGTTTTTGCTGGTTATTGGCGGTTTTAATGAGGAGTGAGTGGAGATGTAATTGGTGTTTTTAATGAGGGAGATTTTTTGTTTTTCTACACATGAAGGGAGACTTAAGTATTACTGAAATTATCTCCTAATCTCTTAAAAAGCGCTGCAGCTGTCTTCCCTCTCTTCATATTTATTGCCTTCATTTCTGGCTCTAGATTTTTTTAGAATTGTTTTCAAAGCCGATTTATAGAGCTAGGCATAGGAGAAAGAGCGCCTGCTCATCTGCTGGTTCATCCCCTAAATGATTACAGTGGCTGCTCCGGGGTGAAACCAAGAGCCTGAAACTTCACACAGTCTCCTACATGAGGTGCAAGGGCCGGTTTGGGCTTCTTTTACTGCCTTCCAAGGCTTGTTAGCAGGAAGATTGGAGTCAGAGCAGCTGAGAATAGAGTGGGCACTCCTTTACTGAATGTCAGTATTGCAAACAACAGCTTAATCATTGTGCCAAAATGCTGGTCACGAGGATGTTTTATAAAGTAGAAAATACAAAAAGAACACATCAAGTTCTCAAATCCCATTAGTTTACTCTACTATAGCAATAGTAATTTTATCTTTTTAAAAAATATTTTATTTGTTTTTAATTGGAAAGTTAAATATACAGAGGAGGAAAACCTGAGAGGAAGATTTTCCATCCACTGAGTCACTCCCCAAGTGGCCACAATGACCGGAGATGAGTGGATCCAAAGCCAGGAGTCTGGAGCCTCTTCCAGGTCTCCCATGCAGGTGCAGGTTCCCAAAATCTTGGGATGTCTTCGACTGCTTTCCTGGGCCATAAGCAGGGAGCTGAATGGAAAGTGGGGCCACCAAGGTTAGAAGTGGCACTCATATAAGATCCTAGCACATGCGAAGTGAAGACATTAGCCTCTCGGCTACCATGCTGGGCCTAATAATTTTATCTTTTTAAAATAATTTTCATTAAATAAGCAATATACTTCCATATTGATTTTCTTGCCATAAACATCACTCTGACTAAATATTAGGCTAAAATAAAAAATGTGTATTTTCATAACTTGTTTGAGAAATGATATCAAAGTATAGAATTTGCCTTTAAAAAAAAAAGACCATGTGCAGTTAGAAGGATATCAGTTAAGAGCAGGGAAGTTAATTTACTGTGCGAAATTTGTAGAATGTTAAGTTGTCTTTGGGGCCATGAGCAACATCAAGGCCATCAGGTTTGTGGAGAGGAGAAAGGATGAATTACCCAAGGGGATTCATTTCAGTGATTGGTGGCACTTGGGTGAATCTCCATTCTGTCACTCTGGGAGTAAGATCTGTCTCTTCCCCTCCACATTGGCTGAAAAGGGTTTCAGTGCGATGATATAAACCCTTGGATGTGCTTTCTAGAGTTGGAAGCTGCAAAAGACTCCTGTATGATTCATATATGAGTCAACTAAAGCAGATATTACATTGAGGTCTGACTCCTGTATTCATTTGCCTATAAAATTGTAGAATATTAATGTACAATTATAACAGTAAGGAAAGAGAATTCCCCACCAGTTCTTAGCAAGTTGACTCCTTTTTTTAAGTTCATGTATTTTTCTTTGAAAGCTAGATTTATACACAGAGAGATCTTCCATCTGCTTATTCACTCCCCAAATGGTTGCAGTGACTGGAACTGGGCCAGTTCAAAGCCAGGAAGCCAGCGTCTCCTCCAGGTCTTCCAAATGGATACAAGAACCCATGGACTTGAACATGGTTTTGCTGTTGTTTTTTTTTCCCCAGGTGCATTTGCAAGGATCTGCAGCTGAAATGGGACAGCTAGCTTTTGAACCAGTACCCATGTGGGATCTGGTATCATAGGCAGGGCTTAAACTCCTACACCATGGCACTGGTCCACAAATTGACTCTTACACAATAAATCTTTTAAGAATTATTTTCTTTTAGAATTTATATGTGTTGTCTAACAAAGAATTTTTCATTTGCGAATACCTTGTTTGAGAGTTGAGGATTGCGGCTCTTATTATTCCTTTTACTTCAAAAACATTTCATGTGGTTTTGAGCAGATCTGGGATACATGCTGTAAGTGTCTAAACAGCAAAAAAAAATTTGAGTGTCCAGAGTAAAATTCTAACATCTACACATTATCAAATCTCTGTTTTAGAAGACACAACATTTGATCATTAGGAGGCTAATTCGGTAGCCTTTTGGGAAAGAGATTGTCCTGTGCTTACTCATGATGCAGAGGCTTGGCAGGGGATGGCATTCTCTGACATGATTGTGTTGCTTGGTATGATATTTTATACATCATGGTTATGTTACTTTGTGTGATATTTTATACATAGGGAAATGAATAATTGCATGATTTTTTGAATAGAATTATAGCAGTTCAGTAACAAAGCATTGTTCAAATTTAGTTTTAGAACTTTTTAAGTAAGGAATGAAACTGGGGCCATTTTATAAATTAATATTGGGGAGGAAGAACGTCAGAGACCAGGCATACTTCTGCAGAAGTTTGAAAGACTAAGGGAAATAGACAATGAATTTCCTATATTGTAACGCTAATCTAGGATTAGTTACTAGCTGCCTGAGTTGAATGCTCATTTGCATATAATTCTAAGAAAGAACAAAGGAAAAGGTTGAAAAGACATCTGTAGTCTGGTCTTTAACAGTGAGCCTCGAAAGGGAATGTGCTTCTCAGTAACTACCCCTTGTCTAGAAGCCTAGAATTAAGAATGGAGTATGGTAATTGAATAAGGTCAAGAAGTGCCTTAATTTATAGTTGTGGAAGCAGTAGGGACTGGCATCTTGGCAGTACGGTTATTAATCACAATGAAAATACTCGACATGAAGAGCTGTAAAATTGCTTTCCTTCGAAGTCTGTGTGCAGTGTTTCATTTTGGTGGGGAAGTGGGGATATATTCATTGATCTCTGCCTACTCTCTTCTGGGTGGGGAGAAGAACATTATTTATTTATTTACTACTCTCTTCTGAACTCTTTACATACATTAAACATTTAGTCATTTCAACAGTCCTATGAACACAACGTTAATGTGCTTTTATTTTTAATGAAGGAATTGAGACTCAAAAAAACACAAGTAAATTGGCTAAAGTCACACAATTAGTATGCAACTGAGCAAAGATTCAATCTACTCATATTTAGCTGGTTCTGAGGCCTATGCAGTTCCCATCTGTATTTCAATATGAAGTGATAGAGTCTTGGTTCAGATTTACACAAATGAGAGCTCTGGATGTAATACTGTTCTGCATTACTTTGTCCAGCTCCTCCATAACACACATTGAGACCAATTGCTACAGTTCATTAATTTGTTATTTCCCTTTTAATTCTGTTGGTTCTCCCACTAACCTGTAAATGGCAAGTGTAGTAACTACAAAGAGGCTGGACCATGACTTTGATAGTCTTAAATTTCAGTTGTGTTTTCACAATAGACATGTAATTAGAATCACTGGGAGTTCAGGCTTGGTAGAGACTAAGATTGGACCTTTTGATCGTTGTACTGTCCCATCAGCTTTACTTTCTGTGGTTACGCTGGCTTTCTGGTATGCCCTGTGCCGCCTTCAGCAAGTGAGCCCTTATCAAGTCTCTGAGAAGCAACTGATTTAATTTGCATTTATTTGGAGTCACTGATTTTATGTGTGCTGAATATGGCGTTGACAGTTTTGAATTTGAAGACTTTATTCCTGCCCAAAGGAAGTAATATACTGAAGAGATGGTGTTTAATATTGCACCTTACCGGATTTATTTATATTAAGATCTGTGGTGGTTTTTACAATGTGTTTTCTCAAAATCACTAGGCTGTGATTAAGTTTTATTTGGTAAATAACATTTATATTGTTACTGAAGATTTTTTCCTGATTTGATCCCTGAATTTGCTAGATAAGAAAACTCCCTCACCTAAGTAAGCTTTGAATACTTCTATGACATTGCGAAAGTAATTCTCTCCCCACAGATATTAATCGGTTTATTTAAGTCCACTAACCTATTTTCATTAAAATTTCTATAGTTTGTGTCATTGTCAATGACATGCATAAATTCAGTGTGTTTATTGTTTATGAAATAGAGTAGATGGGCCCAGCATGGTAGCCTAGTGGCTAAAGTCCTTGTCTTGCACCTGCTGGGATCCCATATGCACGCTGGTTCATACCCTGGCTACTCCACTTCCCATCCAGCTCCCTGCTTGTGGCCTGGGAGAGCAGTCGAGGACAGCCCACGGCCTTGGGACCCTGTGCCCGCATGGGAGACCTGGAGGAGGTTCCTGGCTCTTTGGGATTGGCTCAGCACCGGCCGTTGCGGTCACTTGGGGAGTGAATCATCAGATGGAAGATCTTCCTCTGTCTCTCCTCTTCTCTATATGTCTGACTTTCCAATAAAAAAGTCTTTTTTTTAAAAAAAGAAATAGAGTAGACAAACAGAAACCTTGTATATTTGTATGTATATGAATATATAATGTCTGGAATTTGACTATGAACTAGACAAGATGTCTTGTGTTTTCAGGTTTTCTATGTGCTATTAATTTTGTTTGAAAGACAGGGAAAGAATGAGAAAAAGATGGAAATCTTCCCTAAATTGACTTACTCTTTAAATGCCTATATTAGCAGGTACTGTGCCAAGGCCAAAACCAATAGCCAGGAACTCAGTGCAGATCTGCTATGTGGGTGGCGAGGACTCAAGTTCTTGGTCCATTATCTTGCCTTCTCTCTGGGCCTGTAGTAACAGCAAGCGTGGTAGTCAGGATATGAATCAGGGACCTGATATGGAATTTTGAGTGTCCCAACTGAAGACAACCACTTACCCTGTAATTGCTGCCTTGTTAACTCTTGTTATCAGAACTAACTAGCAGTGAGTATGTTGCGCATTTCTTTGGGACATGAAGATGTGAATTAAGGCTATTTCTTAAAAGTAACATCTGATTTCCATATTTACTCAGGCATAAGTCCAAGCTTTCATTACTTGACTGTTTCTTTTAAATTTTTTGGAGGAGGATTTATGGTAAGATAAGTACTTTCTGGAAATTTAAAACTATGTTATATATATTATAAAATGCTTTTTAACACTTAAGATATTTTAAAGCTGTCATTTGTATGTAAAGCTAATATGCTTCCTGATTCTGATGACAACATGCAATACAAAGTTATTGACTATTTCCCTGTATGAATCTCCTTGTTTTCCAGTTATGATGCAGAAGTGAGTAAAATGGATTTAAAAAAACCTTTCCATTGAGATTGATGAATTAATTTCTCTGCCTTTTGAAGTGAAATCAGAGAGATAATAGAGAAACCGGCATTAAAGGCTTTCCGAATGCTTGCAAACGGTGTCTCATTAATCCTCATACCAGCAATTGGAAAACATCATTGTGCCAGTGTTTCAGGTGCAGAAAAGAAAGTATCTAGAGGTCTTACTGTTTCAAATCATGTGTTGAGTCCAGAGATCAAGTCTAAAATAGAATTTTGTGTTTTATTTCTGCCACAAAGGATCTTTGCTATATTCTGTGCATTTTGATGGTAAAGACAGGGCTTCAGAACAGCGTATTTTTTTTTTTAAATCAAAGGGGGTGCTTTACATTTGTCTGCTTGAAATGCTTCCATCCTGCATCAGAGTGTCTGTCTGAATCTTACTGCCCATTCTGAGCCTGGGTTCCTGATTATACAGATGTCCAAAGAGAAACGGTGGTGGCTTATCTAGGTAATTCCCTGCTACCAGGTGGGAGTGGGTGGTGGATTGTGTGTCAGGTTTTTGTCTTTGCTTGGTCCAGCTGTGGCTGTTGCATGTGTTTAGTCAGTGCACCAATGGATGAAAGATCTCTCCCTAACATGTCTCTTTAGCTTAATAATTACTTAAATAAACAATCGATTATTCTGAAAAGATATAAAAGTTCGGGCTAGTATTGTGGCTCAACAGCTTCTGTCCCTGCCTCTGCCAACAGCATCCCATATTGGAATGCCTGTCTGGATCTCAGCTTTCCCCTTTCAGTTTAACTTTCAATTCCTAAGGCACAAGGGTGGAATTTCTGGCTCAGATATGGCTGTTACAACCATTTGGGAGTGAACCAACCTACGGAAAATCTTGCTGTCATTCTGCTTTCCAAATCTATCAACCAACAAATGTTAAAAGTATAAAGATAAACTATTAAGTTATCAAAAAACACAAGAGTTATGTGTCTCTGAGAAGCAGAAGTTACTTTCATAGGAAACTGAGTAAGTGGAAGAACTGCTACTTACAACTGGACATGCAGGCACAAAGTTCCAAAGGGGACAGAGAAGTAGGTGATTTTATGAAGAGGCATCTCTGTCACCCAACAGGTAATTAAGAAAAAGGCATTTCAAGAAATCACATTTCAAATTATTGGAAAAGTGAAAAATTTTTCATAGGAGACATAAGAATGGGAGTATAGATCAAGAGAAATAGACAAAAATCCCAAATAAAATTTCAATAGTGTACTTAGTGTTTAAAGAAAATGATATGTCCATTGGGAAGTAGCTTAATGAATATGTTAGGGTGAAGATATAAAAAGGTAGGGTACAAAGAGATCAAAGGAGAGATGGTGACCAAAGATGACATCAGAAATAACAAATAACTTTTACTGAAAACATACAGCAGCCCCACACCCTGTTAGCAATCTTACAGCACACTGTAGGCTGCATACTACTGTTAATTCCATTTTAGAGATAAGACATCTGAACTTCAAAGAAGCTAAACAAATTGTCAATGATAAGATAAAAGAATTGCGTGAACATATATGAATTACATGTGCTATATAAAGTGCGTGGTTAGCAGAAGCTTATTAGTGGAAATGATACGATACTATTCATTTTGGCAAGTGACATTTTGAAAAGAAAATAAAGGAATTGGCTTACTTCTTGGGAGACATTGCTTAGCTTTGATTTTTTTTTTCCTCCTCCTTTGGGAGGTAAAATGATCCTGAAACCCAGGAGAGGAATAATTATAAGGAAAAATAGAAATTCATGATTTAGGAAATTATAGCAGGTAATTGGCTTCCCCAATAAAGTTAAACCTCATCTCAGCAGGGTGTGATCGTTGGACTTCGAAGTCACCCACATGTACTTTAGAATCTTCATTCTGCTGTTTACTTGCTTTGGAACTCGAGTGAGTAATTAGATTGCTCTGAATTTTCTCTCTCTCTCTCTCTCTCTCTCTCTCTCACACACACACACACACACACACACACACACACACACACTCTTCCAGTGGCTCTATTTATGTAAGAGATTGTTCCATGTGATTGCGGAGGCCTGGAGCTTCCTGGGGACTACCCACTGGTCCACCTTCCCCATGGCTGGGACAGTAGAATTATGGAGAGAGTAGGAGAGACAGAGAAGAATCTTCAGTCCTCTGGTTTACTCCCCCAATGTCCGCAGTGGTCAGAGCTGGGAGAGTCTGAGCCCAGGGCCAGGTTTCACATGTGGGTGTATGGGCCCAAACACTTCTACTGCTTTCCCAGGTGCACTATCAGGAAGATGGATTGGAAGTGGAAGAGCTTGGACCTGAACTGGTGCTCATGTAGAATAACTATGCCGCAATGCTCACTTCATATTTGTTATCTTTAAATAATCATGGAAAATAAGAATGGAAATGGAGAAATGTCCTTTTTTCCAAAGAATGAAAAAGAAGTCTTAGTTAATTACAACCTGAAACAAATCAAGAAACCTAGATGCAGTTCTGAAATTTATTATTTCCAATTCTGGAAATCTCATAAGGCAGCAGTCGCTGCTATTCAGCCGGGACTTTTACCCAGCCTCTGTGTTCTGCTGTACCCTTCATCTGATGTGACTTGACTCCACTTGTAGGATTCAGACTTGTGATTAAGTTTGAAGTTGGGTTGAACTAATGAAGTCTGGTTTAGTACACTGATGGGATCTAGGTAAACCAATCCTAATTTTTGGAACTGCATTGTTCTTGTGTTTCATGCTCTTGATTCTTCACCTTAGCAGCCACTGTTTATATTCTTTTCCAGAGATGACTGAGAAGCTGAGGTAACTGTCTCAAAACAAAAATTGCCTAATGCCTGGAAGTTGCAAACTTAAATAGCAAGTCCAAGGGCGGTAGGGCTTTTCTGGTCCAAGTCAGTGTTGGTTGTAATCACTGGGACTACCCTGCAGGATGCATGACATGCTGCATGTCCTTTGCATTAGCTGTGTTCTTTGCATTAGATGGCGGAGTCTGTGTAACATCCTGGGAACTGAGTTCATCTCTGGAAAAAAGTAAAATTTAAGGGGAAGACAATCTTAGTTTGATCCCACCCAGGATTAAGACTTTGAGTCACAGTGATAAGCTATACAAAGGATAAGTAGAGAGGCCCTAGATCAACTTCACATTTTTGAAAAATGTCTTCACCTCTGGGCATTCAATATGGGAAGTAGATACCAATCTCTTCTGGAGAAATCATGGCTGATAAATTTTTAAACTAGATTCTCAGGCGTTAAATGCTGAGCAAGGCTTTGAGTCTGTACATGACACAAATAAGTGCCTGTGGCATGATTCCTAAATGATGAAATAATTCCAATGTAATGGATGCCTTTGTTTAAAGACCAATTTTGATATCAGTACAGTTTCTATAGCAAATATGGAGTGATGGCCTCATATTGCCTAAGACACCCACGCAAATGTAGTGGTGTCATACAGTACTGCTTTATTGTAGCCATGGATCTTGTGTGTGTGTGAAGTGGGCCATGAGTTCAGCTGTGACAAATGATAAGAGCACACCCACATGATGGCCTCTCCCTATGGTGCTGCCTTTTATGACACAGCACTGGGCTCTGTGAGGTGATGGTCTGAGAAGCAGCACACATGGAGAACAAGGCTTGTTATTAAAGATTTATTTGTTTTACTTCAAGGTCAGAATTAGAGAGAGACGGAGAGACAGAGGGATCTCCCATCCACTGGCTGGCTCCTCAAATGACAGAGCAGCCAGATATTGGTTGATCTGAAGTCAGAAGCTGGGGGCTTCTTCCAGGTCTCCCATGTAGGTGCAGGGGTCCAAGGACTTAAACCATCCTCCACAGATTTCCCAGGCCATCAGCAGGGAACTGGATCAGAGGTTGAGCAGCCAGGACTCAAACTAGAGCCTTTAGGGGTTGCCTGTGGGAGCATTAGCTTGCTCTGTCAAGGTGCCAGCCTCAAAAAAGCTGTTTGACAGTTCCACAGAGCTGCAGAGCCTTCTCTGACATATAGTTGAAGTCATGAACCAGTATATTTGGTGCATTTTGTGGGTTACTACACAGTCTCTTACAGCCTCTCTAGATTTAAAGGCAGAGGATTTAATGAAACCATATTGAAAAGTCCAGTGGGATAGGAGAGCTCATTGTGGGCATTTTTTTGCAAAGTATAATCTGCCATGCTGTGCCAGTTTTGGTTAGTTTGGTTGACTGATTATCTTTTGTTTTCTTGGGGTACTGATGAGAGTGCAAAAATCCAGGCAAACCTCTAAGTTATTTCTTGCTATTCACCTGAGTTTTTTTATGGTCGTAATGGCAATTCAATTATGACTTAAAATTTACATTGTTCCAGGATATAATGTTTATACACTCAGATATTATGAAATAGAAATGTTTTGTAAATCAAAATGCCAAACATTTTATGGTACAGAGAAATAGAGATAGATGTCCACTTTTATTTCTCACTGTTGACATAGATTTATTAAGAGTCTGTATCTTTTTCATAGCTATACTGATTCATTATTGTTTATCCTGAAACTATGTAATTCATTGTCTTTCATCCTGAAACTATTATTTTAAAATGTTCATTTCTCACGTTAAATTTTTATCTGTAGAAATTTATTTTTCAGGTGAAATTTTATGGTCCCTAGAAATAGTGACAAGACTGTAAAAATCTTATCAGTTTCACTCTATCTTGAAACAATAGCAAGTATTTGAAAACTGGCTAACTATAAATTAGCATTGTGTTGAAATGGAAAGGGTAATGTCCATTACAATTGTGCCACTTGGTCTTTGCATTTCCTATACAATCCTCCAAGTTCATATTCATTAACAGTGAAAGAAAAGATACTGTTTTCTGGCTATATGCAGTATCAAGTGTCTGAAACATTTTTATTAGCAATCTATCTTTTTTATTCTAGTCAGTGATTTATTCCTGAAACGAAATAGATTAAGCTAGAAATAGTAATTTTTATGGCTTCATGACTGGACACAAAATAAAATTATTTCAATATGATATCTCCAAAGACTACAGAGCATTTTGTGTTGCTTTTTGTGGCACAATATCTCTCTGGAGAGTAAACAAATGTGCACAAAAAAATAGTTGACTATTTCTGTAATTTCTTTGGTTTGTTGGCCTTCCAAGGGGAGTTAAAGTTGGGTCTGGTATGGCTTAAATATATCCCTCAAGATTTGCATGTTGGCAACTAGGCAAGAGTGGAATATCTAAAACCAAGAGGCTAGCACCTGGTAATGGCATGATTATGCCTTTTCCTATGGCTGAAGGTACAGGAGAGAAAGAAAGAGAGAATGGCTAAATACAGCTGTTTATAAGAAACAAAAACATAAGAAATCCAATCCTACAATACTGGCATAAGTGAATTCATGAGGGCAGAGCCCTTTTAGGTTAATCATATTTCAAACCTTTCACTTAATAATTCTGTTACAATGGCATTTAAGATTTAGCATGAGTTTAGGAAAGACAAAGATTTGAACTACTTCCTAGTTTAAAAAGGGATCAGAGGGTAAGCTTTGCTTTCTTGTGCTCTGCTGTGGTCTAACAGGTGCTGATGTCATCAGACAGTAACCTTTGAGGGTGGACATCACAGTCCCCAGCACTGTGAGCCAGTAGATGTCTGTCCTGTGCATATTGCCCAGCCTCAGTTACTCTGCTGTATCAGGGCAAAGGGACTAAGATAGCTTTGAACTTTTTTTGACTTTGGCGTTATCACCATTTCCAAACTTACTATTTTTATGAATCTTTAGAGTTTCCTTTCCATGGTAAAGTTACACTATTGACTTTTTTTTTTTTAAAGATTTATTCATTTTATTACAAAGTCAGATATACAGCGGAGGAGAGACAGAGGGGAAGATCTCCCATCCGATGATTCACTCCCCAAGTGAGCCGCAACGGGTCGGTGCGCGCCAATCCGATGCCAGGAACCAGGAACCTCTTCCGGGTCTCCCACGCGGGTGCAGTGTCCCAATGCATTGGGCCGTCCTCGACTGCTTTCCTAGGCCACAAGCAGGGGGCTGGATGGGAAGTGGAGCTGCCGGGATTAGAACCGGCGCCCATATGGGATCCCGGGGCTTTCAAGGCGAGGACCTTAGCCACTAGGCTACCATGCTGGGCCCCACTATTGACTTTTTTATGAGCACAGCATTTACTTTTCTTAATGCAGTTTTAAGATATTTTGTATGAGGTACTATCTTCTGTGGAAACCACCTTGATTTTCAGTCAAAAGTCCTGTTCAGCTTTCTGGATGGTACTAGTTTTCTGATCTCCACTCAGAATGGAGCAACTAAGGCTTGAAAAGTATACATTTTTTTTTTTTTTTTACAATTTGAATCATTTGTTTTTCATTTATTTATTTTTTAAATAATCTTACTTAGTTGATTAGGGTACAAAGGGCCAAGGGCTACAGGAAAGTGGCTAATACCATTGTTTCCACACTAATAGCATCACTTTTTTTTCCTGTACCTGGGGTCAGGGGAGAAACGAAGGGAGAAGCCCCACCCAGCTTCCCACCCATCCCAGGTCCCCAGTGTGAGGCACGCTCCCAGGGTCCTGCTCAAGCAGTTTTGATAGTTCAACAGTTCTGCACTGTGCCAGTTTTGCCATCCCATTCGCAATGAAATCTCCCCAGAATCCCCTGGCTGATAACAGTCTCCTCATGGTTGAAGTATACATTTTTTTTTGTTTAACACCAAAGTGATTCTAATATAGGAATGGTGTCTACCACATTTTGATTATTGTTGTCTCATGAGCTATGGTGGAAAGGATAATAATCTCAAAGATGTCCTCATTCTTCACACGGGAACCCATGGGTGTGTAAGGTTAAATGACAAAGGGAAATTGAGGTTGCAGATGGAATTAGATGGCTAATCCGTGATCTTGAAATGACGCGTACTTGCATTATCCTGGATTATTGGAGTGGATTTGTGGAACCACAAATGTCTTTCAGATTAGGAGAGGGAAGCTAAGGGGGGGATGAGTCAGAGAGGGAGATGTGATAATGGAAATAAGGTCAAAGTAATATGAGGTGCCCTGCAAATCTGAGGTGAATGAAAAAGACTATGAGACAGGGAGAGTGGAAAAGAACAAGGGAGCGAAACAAACCCTTTATATAAAATTTGCAAAGCTGCTACAAGAGCATGCCACACATAGTGGAACTGAAAGCAAGAGAAATACAAGTGGAAACTGGCAATCCAAACCAAGGTGTCAGGTGAGCTGTCCTTGCTGAAACTGTATGGAATATTTCCTTGCCTCTTTCTTGCTTCTGGCGGTGGCCACCGGTCCTTGGCATTCTATGGTTTATAGCTTCATCAATGCAGTTTCTGCCTTTGTTATTATGTGTCTCTAAAGTTACAAGACATTTTTTTATATTTATTTTCTTTTCCTAATGATCTTTTAGCAGCTATACAAAAATAGGTTATGAACTCAAATATTATTTCTCAAGTATTTTTATCTTACTCATTGAATTCCATTTCTTTTCTCAATGCTAAATTGTTTGTACTTCTCTGATTAAGTAAAATAAAAAAATGTACAACTCTTTATTTTTTTAAATATTTTTTATCCCCCAAATGCTACATTTTTTATGGAGAGAGGCAGTTTGTGTCTTCTTGCCTAACTAGCAACCAGTGGTTGTTCAGTATTTGGTGAAGGAAAGTTAAATTCTCAAGATGAATATTCCTTTGTCACAGTGTCATGTGATTCCCTAAATAACTACTTTGAAGCTAAAATAAGCAAGAAGTTTGAAAAAAAGAGTGTGGGGCCCGGCGGCATGGCCTAGTGGCTAAGGTCCTCGCCTTGAAAGCCCTGGGATCCCGTATGGGCGCCGGTTCTAATCCCGGCAGCTCCACTTCCCATCCAGCTCCCTGCCTGTGGCCTGGGAAAGCAGTCAAGGATGACCCAAAGCTTTGGGACCCTGCACCCGCGTGGGAGACCCGGAAGAGGTTCCTGGCTCCTGGCTTCGGATTGGCGCGTACCGGCCCCGTTGCAGCTCACTTGGGGAGTGAATCATCGGATGGAAGATCTTCCTCTCTGTCTCTCCTCCTCTCTGTATATCCGGCTTTCCAATAATAACAAAATCTTAAGAAAAAAAAAAAGAAAAAAGAGTGTGAAACCATTTTATAGTGACTTTTGAAAAGTCACTATAAAAACTACTCGTAAGAGAAAAAATGAAAGTGATATCAGTCTTGCATTTTATAAGTTTATTGTGTGTTTAGAATAGCTTGATATAAGAAGTGATTGCATAAGTATTTTGCTGTGAAAGTTACTAAGACTGTAAAGCATTTTAAAACTGTAGTAGATAAAGTGTTTGCATCCCATTGGCTGGTGAAAGATGTCGTCCTCCACAAAGTCATAATCGCTGTTTTGTTCCTCTATTTAGTTTAATATCTGAGCTAATGCCACTTACGTGTTCGTAAGTAAATATGCCTACAAGTGCCAGAGTCCAGCTCCAGCTGAGTCCGGAACTCGGGAAGGGTGCGTGGATGAGGCGTGAAGAGAGAAAGAAAGGAGACGGACCACCAGATTCCTTGATCGTAGTGGACAAAGTGAGAAAGCTGTCTGCTTTATTTATACAGAAGCAGTACAAAGTTTTTTCTTAGGGGCATATTGACATAGCTTCAGGGGGGCACAATTTACAACTTCTTGAGAAATGATTGAGGAAGGATTCCATATTCCTTGTTTATCTTGGCTTGTCAGTCTTCATCTGCTCTCCTCAGGTCTGGACTATAACCTAGGCGCTGCCTGTGTCAACCAGACCCCTATCTTGTATGAGTTAAAAGGTCTGGGGCCTTGGTCTGTGGGGATCGGGGTTATTGACATTAGTTGGCCATTAGGTCTGTAAGCTCACAGTTTGTTAAAGCAAGGGAAATAACGGCGGAAAGAATTGCAGTTAGCAATGAGCTAAGTTACTCTATTTAAGTTTCAACTCTACAATGGATGAGTGAGTGTTTCCAAAGACAATTCTACAAATTGTTTCAGTATTAAACAAGGCATTATCCATTCCAATGTTGCAACCAAGAGTTTCTCAGTAGACAACACATCTTATACAGTAATACACTCCTAATACAATTCTTATTCAACTTATCTATCACTAAAGAGAGAAAAAACATGAAGATCTAAGACAAGGTTATAAACATTACATTCCTCTACAACTGCAGGCTCTACAACTTCATAAGTGATCAAACAATAATCAAAAATATATCTTTATGATATTAGTGAAATCACCCTGTATTTCCTCTAGCTAAAAATTTATGAAAACAACTAAAGCAACTACATTTTCTATATTCTAAAGAATTGCAAGGACAGGCTAACCTTTAAGACCACAGTAACTATATTTTTTGCCTTAGCAGGATAGGCTTCAGGGTTACAGTAGCTATATTCTTCGTCATAGCAGGATGGCCTTCAGGGTCACAGTAACTATATTCTTTGTCATAGCAGAATGACCTTTAGGGTCACAGTAACAGGATAACTTTTAGGGTCCCTCTTATCAAGCCATTTCCTAGAAAGCATGATAAATACCTGGGCCAGATTTTCTGGCAATGGGAAAACAGCACAGACTTAATTATACTCCTGTGTGTAGTTAAAGGCCCACTCACCAGGACATCCTCAGTAACATTAACTCTTAAGCTCATGTTGGTTGTAAAAGCCATCTCACAGGGGCAGACAATGCCTCAATAGATTACAAAATTCTTAGTGGGGTGATTGACTGCCCATGCGAGGGGGAGTGAAAACTGCGTCAAGGTGGTCAGAGATGAATCCACTTAGCCCTGCTAAGCAGCTGGTAGCTCCCCGGGCCCTGCCAGTCAGGGAGCTGTTCTCTTCACACCTTCGTGCCATTCACACCCACTGCATGGACTCCATCATACAAGGTTCAGTTAATATCAGTCTTTTATTTTATGGTTGTCAGTGTTTCATAATACATGTAGATGGACAGGATTTGAAAGAAATGTATTGACTGATTAGTTATGACAACGGGTGCTGTTTTGTTTAGCAGCTGCACTTTATCAGGTCACTTGATTTTCTTTGCTTTTGGTTAAGATCTTTACATCATGGAAGCTGATGGAAGCTCTTAATTTGTTTTTCTTTTTTTATTTTGTTTTGGTTACAAAATTATTGAAAGTAAAGGCAACAATGTTTTTCTGTCTCAATTTTAAGCAGTAGTTTAAGATTTTTGTTGTCTCTGTGCCCTCATTCTGTTTTCAGCACCTCTTGACAAAAAACCATTTTCAGATGAACATCATCAGACTGCCTCATATTATTAATGGGAACTGTTTGCTTCTTGATAGGGATTTGTGGCAAATAAACCATAACCCTCAGTTGTGGTTAGCAAACAGTATTGACCATAATAACAACTGTAGTTTTCCATCAAAGAAATGGGAAATTTGTGGAAGCATGGGCATTACCAAAAGTCATACACATACCAAATTACAAAATGTCCAAAGGAAAAGCAGGGGCTTATGCTGATAAGCTTTGAGGAAAGAGTGAAACAGTTGAGATGGTGCTAGCATTCTTAAGGAATCATTCATTACGATGTGCGGTAAATGCAACTATTTACAAAACATTTTTAAATCTATCCATTTTATTTTATCAAGGAACCAGAGTAGCATCTGGCTCTTTTAATGTAGGTGACCTGTGCTATAGTTTATATTATTTTCACTTATGGAAAGAATATTTAGTAGATAAATCTGAATCCATGTATAAGTGAATATAGTCTGTGTTATATCATAAGAACTTAAGATAGTTTTGGTTTCTAAGAACAGAGTATAATATTATTGGAGAGATCCTAAATAAATGCGCTTGATTAACTGAAGAAATAATGGGATTGGCACATGCATTGTTTCAGTGTTGAATATAATAAAGTTGTTAACAGTATTCTAATGAGTAGGATATCTTGATGGAGATATGAAGACATAGATAATATATTGGCCTTTGCCACTCTACAGGTTTGTGTTTCAGAGTAACATTTTGAAAGTGAACAGGAGAGACTTATCTTCCATGAATTGATTGACTCACCAAATGTGTGCGAGTGCCCTGTTTGAGCCAGGCTAAAAGCCAGGAGTCATGAGCTCCATTCAGGTATCCCAGACAGGTGGCAGAAACCCAGGGTCTTGGCTGTAGTCAACTGCCTATTAGTTGGGTTATCAGGAGGTGGGTCTGAAAAACACAGTAGCCAGGACTCCATCCTATGTACCCCAGTGTGGAATATGGCTATCTCCAGTGGCAGCCGAGCTACCTGCACTGCAGGGCCACCCTGACTATAGAGTTATATATTATAAACTTGAGTCTTTGTGAAGGAAACTAAAGAGGAAAACTTCACAATTTCTAAGAGTTGTACATATTAAATATTTTCAAAAATAACAATAAACATGCTGGATACACTTATTATATGTACACATTAAATCCCTTAATCCTACCCATCATTTAAGAGGAAGAAACTATTGGTTTGCCCATTTTCTGGATGAGGAGCCTGAGGAATGGAAGTAGTGGATAGCCTGCCAGTGGTCATCCAGCCTGTATGTGGTAGAGATGGGTCAATAGGTGTTATTGAGTGACTCTATGAGTTAGGTGGGGTTACAGGTGCTAGAACTAGAACAGCAATGAAGACAGGTTAGAAAATCCTAGTTTTTGTGTAATTTATGTTCTTGTGGTTTCTATCCCAGGAAATGTGATCAGTTGTCAGAAAGTCAAGCATGTCCTTTAGTAAACTGCCAAGAAAATTATTGCTGATACTCTACTTGTTGTTCTTTTTGCTTTCCATCTTGTTATTGCTGTTAAACCTCTTTCTCCATGAGAAGGAAATTAATTTCCCTGTTAATCATCCCACCTAATAGCTATCATCCTTCTAATGGCTCAGGAAACTAAAGTGGAGACTTTAGTCATTCAGGCTCTGAAACAAATTCTGGCAGATTGTATTATCCAGACTCTAAGGCAGTGTTGTATTTGAGGCCTTGTGAGCCACAGTCTTTTGCAACATCCTATCCTTGCTTGTGTTTGCACTCTGAAGGTGGCTGGGGAAGACACATGAATGAATGGTTGTTTCCAGATTGAGTCCTACACACTCTAATTTGCCAGCTTGTCCAGAGGGTGGGATCACCTGGAAGATGCCCCAATTTAGAAACTGCATATGGAAGCTAGGATACCTGAGCTGGAATGGCTCTGATTATGAACTTTAGCATCTGTGCTTGGAGCCTTTCCTCAGCCCTCTAACATGTTTCTCCAAGGTCTAGCTTCTCCTCTCCTAGCTTCTGAATGGAGCTATAAATCTTCTCATTCTTACATTTCACATAGTGTAGGATGCTTTTGTGTTAGCAGCGTTCATGTAAGATATGCTGGGAGATTCATTGCTTTCATTCTTCATTTAGTTTTGATATCAGCTCTGTGTGTGCATGTGTGTGTGTGTGTGTGTGTGTTTGTGGCATGGTAGGAGTGGAGGGAGGGAGAGAATGGGTGAGTTGTGGCATTAGGAACAAAAACCCTTGTCTATTTCAGACTCTTCTTTATATTAGCTTAATATACCTTTATTGCCATGCAGATAAGTAATTTTAAATGGAGAGCTAGAACCAAAAAACTGTGTTTAGATGGCATAAATGTAACATGTCTGGAAAAGAGAGATCTCTAATGGCGGAATAGTCTGCTATCTGAGACTCATCTTTTTATCTGTTCATGCACAGATTGGAATCTGTATGTTACAGGTATTATGCAGGTAATTTTTTTATTAAGTCATAAACTAGAGAGATTTTTAATTTCTAAATCCCACAGCTATGACAGATTAGTTGTATCAAAATGACCTGGGCAAAATGGGAAAATCTTATAATCCCTGGTCGTAATTCTAGTGATATAGTAGGTTTAGGATGGTATTATGATTTAAAAAAAATACATAAATTTCTTCCATGTTGCTAAACATTTAGACAACAAGGAAAATTTAAGGAAATAACAAATGTTAATTCCAGGTACAGTAGCAGAAATATTACTGTAAAATTTTAGTTTTTGTTGCTTCTTATGTGTATATCTTAGCAAAGATTCAGTCTGTATAATGTGTGCACCTTTATACAATTTGTTCTGAAAAGGTACAAATCTGAGGGCAAATTTTCAACTGAATACAAAGGAATACATTTATCAACTTGGTAGTCTCTTGTTTTAAGCACAACAGATTGTACTGTTTGGATATATTAAATAGTCTATTCTGTAATTTGTTATTGATAAAGTGAAGGTAAAATAGATGTCTTCAAAAGTTCTTGAGAAATGTGTATTATGAAAACACTATGCATGAACTTCCAAACATTTCCTGAACCCAGATCATCTTTTCTTTTAATTTCACTTTCCAATATTATTATGAAGTGTCCCTTTATTTGCATTTGCTTAACCATTTTGGTCAGCAATAGATTCAATGTTAGAAATAATTGAGCATCCTATCTTTGGATGATCAGGACTGGGGAAGTAACTATTCTTTATTTATTTATTTAAATGGCAAGGAAAGAGAAAGGGGGAGAGACACAGATAGACTGAACTTGACCTGGTTCGTTCTCTAGATTCCTGCTACAGCTAACACAGTGTCATGCTGAAACCCAGAAATGGGAACTCAGCCTGGACTCCTGGGTCCCCTACATGGGTCACAGACACACAGAAACTTGAGCCATCATCTACTGTTTCCCCCTGCCTGCTTTTTATTTAAAAAACATTCATTATGATTCAATTTTGTCTGCATAATTGAACAAAACTAGCCAAGGTCAGATAGCTGTTTTTGACCCAAGATTTCCCAAATGACTGTTATATTGGTTTCTATGACTGAAGGGGCTAATAGACATTTTTCAATGGTTCTTTGTCAGGGGCGGGGTGTAGTATAAGACTTTATTTTCAGGTGTTACAAGAGAAACATATAATTTTGAACTAATGACCTGCTAGGTAAAGGAGTAAATGGATGTAGTATAAAAAATCGTTCCCAAGGTTGTAATTATTTTATTAGTAGCAAACAGAGAGTTTTTGGTTCATTAAGTAGGACATTCACAAAATGCTTAAATGATAAAGGTGAAAATTTATTTATTTATTTTTCCTTGTTCACCTTTATTCCCCCTAGACCAATAAAAAGAAGAGGTAGGTTTTATGCACTCAACGAAGGTATGAACTATGAAGCCCTTCTTAAATCCAGGGCCATGTGTCTGTCCTAAAGTGTTTTATTATGTGGAGTTTGCCCTTTCTTTAAAGAGCATCTCTGTTCAATGATAATTGATGAGGCTTTGAGTGAGAGTTTATGACAGCACCTCTACTTATTAAAAAATATTTTCTTGAAGGTGAAGATGATTATTTTTAACTTTTGTCCTAGTGTAACCTTTGGAAATATCATGTCAGTTTAGTTGCATTTATAGATTTAATTAACATGTTATGAACTCTTTTCAGGTCATCAATAAATATATGGGGTAACACCAGATGTATTTCTGATTCTGATAATTCACTAACTTGGCTTACTTAATTAATCATTCATTCTTTCTTTTTTTTCTTGTTGTTTTTCAGTCTGTTTTGATGATCATAATTCAAACCCATTAACATTTTAAAATGTTCTTTGTATAAAGACATTATCTTAATTAATTCACTGGGATTGCTCTGAGGTGTTACAACAAAATAATGGCGTTTTGTTGTTTATCAAGAATGTTCTGTCTGTTGGGTCTTTAGGGTTGTTGTGAGGTCGTTCCCAGTGTTAGACATGGCTTGGGGACAATAATTACTATTTCCTTTAATAATATTCCCTGGAATACTTAGTACTGTGGCTTGATGGGCTAATTCTCCACCTGTAAGCACTGGCATCCTTGTAGGTACCTGCTCATCTGTGAACTTTCTTCTGAGTGCCATAATTAAGCTTTCGTGTTAGCCATATAGATTCTTAGAATAGTAAAACAAAATTTTAACCTGCAACACCCATCACTTACATAATAAGTTTATATTAATCTATGGTTGACTTAATACACCATGAAGCACATCACCCCTTCCTTATCTGTTTTTACATATTTGTTATTTCGAGCTCAATAACTAATCAAGCCCACAGTTTACATGTCTTTATATTTGGGTGCAATGAATAAAAGCCAGAGTTTGCACAATCTTACCTGTACTATTCACTGGCTATAGTTTGATAGGATGATCTTAGACATGTTAACTACCATCTCTGCTTCCTCATATACAAAATTAGAATGATAATTAAAAAATTTCTACTCATCTAGGTTGCTGTGAGGGCTAAGTAAGTTAACATGAGTAAAGCAGTTACACATCAAATATTAAAATAGTTGTTATTATTTGACCTCTTTATAACCTTCACTTTTTTCTAAGTCGAAGTTCATCAGCCTCCATCCTTGAGCTATCCATTCCTCAGCTCTATATCTGCTGATCCAATTTGTTCATGCTATAGTTTAGACCGTTGAAAGTACCTGTTGTCCCCATTAGAAGTTCTAGGCAATTTCAGCTTGTTATATGATTGGATCATTTTTGCAGAATAATGGCATGGTAGGACTCTTCAGAAGTCCATATTTAGCTTATCTTTATACCATTGAAAAATTGATTCTTTTCCTTTTTTATATCCGTTTTAAAGACTACACTAGCATCTCAACTGACTTGATTTTCAAAAGTATTTATTTACTGGAAAGGCAAAATAATAGGGGTTTTGAAGAAGAGAAGGAGCGATAAGAGAGAGAGAAAGGAAGACAGCGAGAGAGACAGAGATTGACACACTCTTCCATTTGTGAGTTTATTACCCAAATGTCTACAACAGCCAAGATAGGCCTGACTGTTTCTAGGAGCCAGGAACTCCATTCAGATCTTCCACATGAGTGACAAGTCTAAATAGCAGGCAGCTAGGTCAGAAATAGTGGTACTGGTACTCTGATATGGGATGCTGGTGTTGCAAGGTCAGCAGCTTAAAATCTATCCCACTTGATTCTTTGGTAGATGTTTTCTGTTTTATAGATGGATCAGAAAAGTGCTCACCAGTTTACATCTGTTTTCACTAGCCATATCAGGCATATCTTAACACTAGCACATGTTTTGACATTTAATTTTCGTATCAGTTTTATGACACATATATTCATAGTATCCTACTTTTTACAAAACAAAGGAACTGAGGCTCAAAGACATTAAGCAGAGTCATTAAATGCTAAATTCAGGATTCAATCATAAACAGTTGGCTTCAGTATCCAAAGTCTAAATTCTTCAGTGTATTTCAAGTGGGAGGTAGGGTGTGCTTAGAACATGAGTGTCAAGTGTCTATCAAAGATTGATGCCTGATGTTAACCAACAGAAACTACCGGGTCTTCAGTTCTGGAATTCAGATGACAGTGCACCTTTACTGTAACTGCACAGGATAGACACATGCACGTAAAAATGTGTGTGTGTGTTAGTCTACAAAGAGAATAAATGATTAAACAAATAATTAAACAAATTAAACAAATAATATGCATATGGTGATTTGGAGGTATGGAGTATATCCATGTGTGTTATGACTTTATGAAACAAGGAAAATCAGAGTGAATTAGGCTCAAAATATAATTTTTACTGAGTTCCACATTTTTTCTAGATTTAAGCACTATGTAAGGTGATTGGAGTTTAAAGAAAACAAATCCATAAATGATTTTTAACTGCTTGTCCTGCAGCATGACTGTTTTTTTTATTATTATTATTTTTAATTCATTAATTACATTGCATTATGTAACACAGTTTCATAGGTACTTGGATTCTCCCCCCCCTCCCCAAACCCTCCCACCATGGTGGATTCCTCCACCTTGTTGCATAACCACAGTTCAAGTTCAGTTATGACTGTGTTTTGACAGGTTCTTTGTGTTCCATATTTTTGTCATTGTTTTTTGACTATCACTTTATCCTCCTCTCAAAGGTTTTCATTTTTTTTATTATTGGAGTTAGGTGGTTATTCATGAGGAAAAAGTTACAATTTATTATTTGGCAGATATAGTAATTAAACCTGATAATAACTTTCCAGTTTTACTCTTTCCAGTTTTACCCACATAATGGCTGACTTGTTCTTTTGTTGGAGCTACCACAAGGTGGGGCCTCAGCTGGGGCAACCCATCACTATTGCAAACTGCTGCCTGTCCAATTGGACAGGCAGGGGAGAGAAAAGGACAGGCAGTGTGGGAAAAAGCTGATGAGACGTACGTCTTTCAGCGAATCTTCTTGGAGGAGAAACTCTTAAAATCTCCTGAAGTGGTTTACTGTTATAGGGAGAATCATAAAACATAAGTATTATCACGTTTGAGTTTAATGAAGAGAGCTGTGACTGGTGCATTCTCATTTCCAGGAAACTAGAAACTGTTTCATTCCTGTTGATACTGTTAGACCAAAAACATCACAGGCATGCTGGATTTAATCACCCAAATCCAGGGATAAGCAAGATAATAAAGCCAATGCTCACAAGAAATAGGAAAAAATGACAATATTTTAGCAGCAGCACTTGAAATATAAAATTCGAAATAAATCCGTGTGGGTGACACCTTTCCCTTCCTTTTCTGCCACCCGTTTTCCTTGAGTAAGCTTGGAAGTAACAGGAATCTCTCAGATATCACCTGTAAATAAGAAGGAAAAGCAGGAGTGACCAAACTAGAATTGCCTATCTTTATTTTCTTTACAATCCTTGTGTTGCATGTGGGATTACATTTCATTTTGCAAGGAGGGTGTTGTTCTGAATTGATGCTGGAATTATTTAAGTTGATGGATTGGCATCCTGATTATCATGCTTCATCTTTCTGCAGGATGCTAATTAATACATTCAGTTGTTATTACTTGCAGTGCATTTTTAATCTGATTAAGGCTTTTCATTTTGCTTGAAGAAAATGATTCTATTTTTGAAGCTGTCTTGTGGAGTTCATTGATGTGTGATAAAATGCAAAGGAGAGGGGTCAGTGCAGTGGTGCAGTACGCTAATCCTCTACCCTGCAGCACCAGAGTCGCAAATGGGCTCTGACCTATGACCTGGCTGTACTTCTTCTTCTTCTTTCTTCTAATTTACTTATTTTTATTGGAAGGCCAGATACATAAAAATTAGGAATGACAGAAAGGAAGATCTTCCATCTGCTGATTTACTTCCCAAGGGGCCGCCACAATGGCCAGAGTTAAGTTGATCTGAAGCCAGGAGCCAGGCCCCTCTTCCAGGTCTTCCACGTGGGTGCAGGATCCCAAGACTATCCTTGACTGTTTTCGCAGGCCACAGGCAGGGAGCTGGATGGAAAGCGGGGCTGCTGGGACACAAACCAGCACCCATATGGGATCCCAGCACGTGCATGACAAGGACTTTAGCCTCTTAGGCTGCCACGCTGGGCCGTGGCTGTTCAATTTCTAAACCGGTTCTCTACTTATGCTCTGGGAAAGCAGCAGAGGATGGGCTGTACCAGTGGGTCCCTGCGCTCATGTGGGAGACCAGAAGTGGCTCCTTGCCTCCTGCTTTGAATCAGCTCTGGCAGCCATTTAGGGAATGAACCAGTGAAAAGAAGATCTTCTCTTAATCATGCCCTCTATAGTTTCTAATTAAGATCTTTCAAACTGGAAAAAGGAAAAAGTGGCCACACTCTTTGCCTTTGCCATCTGATAGTTTTCCATTGGCCCCAGAATACTACCCAAGATTTTGCTGTTGCCTGCCATGGAAGCCTCATTTTCCCAAGCTGTAATTTCAGCTCTGTACTAAACAATGTGCTATAATTTTTTTTTTTACATGTGCTTTGCTCCCTCCCTCCTTCATGCCTGAGTGTATATTTCTGCTGTTACCTCTGCTTGAGATGTCCTGCACTCTGTCTTCTTTTTAAAGATTTATTCATTTTATTGGATAGGCAGATTTACAGAGAGAAGGAGATGCAGAGAGAAAGACCCTTCACTGGTTCACTCCCCAAGTTGCCACACTGGTCAGAGCTGGGTCCGAGAGAGCTTCTTCTGGGTCTCCCATGCAGTTGCAGGGTTCCAAGACTTTGGGCCATCCTTGACTGCTTTCCCAGGCTACAAGCAGGGAGCTGGATAGGAAGCTGAATAGCCAGTACATACATGATCTGGTGCTCATATGGGATCCTGGTGCATATAAGGTGAGGATTTTAGCCACTAGGCTACCGCACTGTGCCTCACCCTTTTAACTTCCTCTCAAGCCTGGTGACTATATAAAGCTTTCTTTGAGCTTTATAATACAGTTAGTTATTTTCTTTTTGCATTTTTCTCACCATCCTTGATGTTTTGTAGTTAGTATGTATTTAAGCTATATGCTTTATATTTTTAGTCCTAAGAGGCAAGAACTTAAATTGGATATTATTCATTTCTGTTACCCCGGGACTTAGCATAATAGCTGAGTGTGAACATAGCTATGCTAATGAAATAAACTAGTAAACATAAAGGAAAACTTTTTGAATATGTGGGCAAAAGTGAAGAACATATCTGTTGGAATATTTTGCATTAAATATATATGTAAATGTATATGCATATATAAATATGGGTTTAGTATTCACAAGTGAGTGAATGAGCTCACTGCATGTGTGTATAGCTGTTATGGAAAGAAAATGGTCTATGTGAACAAAAGTTCCAGTGTAACTTATTGTGATTAGGATTTACATGTGATTTGCATATTAATGCATTCAAATATTTCATAGAAATGAGATAATTTTTCAATTAAAGGAGCCATAAAGATCTTCTAATTCATCTTTAAATTATCAGATTGGGGATTTTGCCAAGCATAGAGCCTGGCAGATAATAGGCAGATGTTGAATAGCAAATTAAGTGTTAATTTATTTCTTTCCTCTTTTTGCATATAAAGAAAATATGGAGAACAGTTTAAAAGCAAAGAAACCAACACAACTTGACTTTAGGTCACATAGTTTTCTATGGGCAAAGGTGAAAGCTAATGTTTCTGTTTTTCAATTCACTTATCATGCTCTACTTTCAACATGTAAAAACAGTTGGACGATTGACCTAGCAGTTGAGATTGTCTGCATCCCATATCCAAATACCTGGGCTTGAGTTCTAACTTTGCTCCTTATCTAGCTTTTTGCTAATGTACACCCCGGGAGACAGTAGAAGGTGGCTCAAGTATCTGAGTCCCTGGCACCCTCATAGGCAATCTGGATTTAGTTCTTGGCCACGAGCTTCAGCTGATTGTCACTTGCTTTGAGGATTGATTACTAGTAAGACAGAAGCCCTCTGTTTCAGCCTCCCCACCTGCCTTTCTGTCTCATAACTCCAAGAAATATTTTAAATTACACAAAGATGAAATTTTCTTTCTTGTAATAATAGACTGTAAAGGATATTTCCCCTCATAGCCTCTAGTCTGTGGAGCCTCAACTATATATTTCCTTATCCCAGTAGCAATGTGAAAAGGTAACTGTGTAACAAGTCACTTACTGTGCCACTTTCACTTTAAGATGCTACTTTTTTTCTCCTCAGAAATAATTTCATCATCATCATTGCTTCTTGGCTTTTTGGCTATGATTAAGTATAGAAATGATTTCATCAGATATATTTTTCTTGCTTAAATGTTATTCATATACACATTTCTTAAGAGGTTGAAGGTGAAGGGCCGGAAATTGATGGTAACCATATGCTAGAAAATTGAACCCAAACAAACAAAGCATACAGCTAAAAGTTGGTGTATTATTCTAGTGGTATAAACCTGACATGTTTATAAAGATATACTGAGGACACAAGAAAGTATCTGATGTCCTAATGGTTAGTTTAATTAAAGAGACTTGCAAAGGAGAGATGGTATTTAATAATTTAATAGACTTAAAGTTACCCTGTATTTGGAAAGACCATTCATCACAGAATAAAATGGTAGTGAACCTGGACAGAGAGCCACTTGAGGCTGTAGAGTTAAGGTTCATGACTTACTGCAAGGAGTGTGTTTGGAAGGACAGCTGGTGAGGAGAGATTGAATGTTCCCCTCAGTCTTTTCCTATGCCATTCCCATATCCTTTATGTAACTTTGCTTGTTTACTGGTACTCTAGCAGAGGTCATAAGTGGTTTTTGTAACTTTTCTATTCTCTCTTCTTCCCCTCTACTATAATATTTGACTTTCATGATTCTCTTCTGGCTGCTTAGCTACTCACCCCATGTTTTCCTAGTCCTGTGTGACCTTTCCAAGAAAAATAAACCTTCTTGTTATTCTCCACATAGCTTCTAAGATGTCTTTAACAAGTGATTATATGAGGATTTAAAGAAAATTGTCCAGTGACCAAGACATCATTAAAGTGTTATACATTGAGCTTATTGTGTGCCTCAGTTGGAAACAGTTTTCAGAATGCTTCTTAAAGGAAATGCGATAAGTCAAGGCTATTAAATATAAATGAAGAAGAACTCTGGAGCTGTTTTCCCCAAGTTCCTTATTAAGTGATAATAAATTGTATATAGATAATACTCATAGTCTCCTTCCACGCTGAAAGACTTATAGTTAGAAATTTTACAGGATTCTTAGGTGTATGTATCAGTCAACACAATCGAATGCTTTCACCTTACTCATTTGGGATGGATTGTTCCTGCATCTGTGTGCTTCATGAGGCACAGCTGAGCTTTTTAAGCATCCTTGTTTGCTTCCCACCTTCTAGCTGCATATTTTTCCTTCCATTGCTCATATTTCAATGCTGTGCTGTCTAACATTATTTCTGCCACTGCTTTCTGAGTTCATGTCAGGCCGAAGCATGCCCGATGAAAAATAATTAACGGTTACCAAATATATCATTTATCTTAAGCTTTTAGAGGAACTGTTCTGAGGGGACTTCCAGTGATTCATTTCAAAGTGTTGCTGAATTAATAATTGACTCTTTCTAGATCAGAGGTCACACATGGCCAAGCTGCAGACCAAATCTGTCACACAGATCTACTTGATTTGATCTTGCAGATGTTAGGAAACATTTGAATTAATTGCAAATATTTTATAGTAGTGAAATTTCAGATTAAAATCCATTTTATCAGGTTTTTTTGTTTTATTCTCCTGGTGTTATTGAAATATTAGAGTGTCTGGCAACACTCAGCCTATATATGAAAATGGACAGCACTTGGTAAGAGTTGAAGATTTTTAAATGCAATTGAGTACTCTAGTGGTAATGCCCCTTACCCCTATCCACAAGCTGTCTTAGGTGTCTGAAACTGCACAGTACATGTACACTCATACAATGTGTGGTGTATATACACATCTATACATATATATGTATAGATGTGTATATGTATATACACACATAGTATGCATATTTCTATGCCTACATACCATGGTAGTTTAATTTATAATTTATACAGAAAAGATATTAACAATAACTTACTGTAGAGCCTAGCGATATCTGTAGACAAGTTGCGTCTTTTCTCATTTAAGAAATTATTTATTTTTATTTGAAAAGCAGATTTATGGAGAAGGAGATAGAGAGGGAGGGAAGGAGGGACGGAGGGAGGGAAGAAATGAGGAAGAAAGAGAGAGAGATCTGGTGGGTCATTCCCCAGATGGACATAATGACTGAAGCCAGGAGAGAGGAGCTTCCTGCGGTTTTCCCATGTGGGTGCAGGGGCCCAAGGACTTGAACCATCCTCCACTGCTTTCCCAGGCCATAAACAAGGAGTTAGATTGGAAGTGAGGCAGCCAGAACATGAATTGACATCCCTATGGGTACTGATACTTCAGGTGGAGAATTAGCTTGCAATGCCAGCATGGTGGTTCCTCTTTTCTTATTTAAGATGAGAGACTGAAGTCCTTGCCTTGAATACTACGGAATCCCATATGGGTGCTGGTTCTAATCCCAGCCACCCTACTTTCCATCCAGCTCCCTGCTTGTGGCCTGGGAAAGCAGTCGAGGACAGCCCGAAGCCTTGAGACCCTGTGTCCGTGTGGGAGACCCAGTAGAGGATCTGTCTAGGCTCTTGGCTTCGGATTGGCGCAGCTCCAGCCATTGCGGTCACTTGGGGAGTGAATCATCCGAGGGAAGATCATCTTCTCTGCCTCTCCTCCACTCTGTATATCTGACTTTGCAATAAAAAAAAATAAATAAATCTTTTTTTAAAAATGATGGGAAATTTTGCATTTTCACTTAGAGAAAATATGTTATGGCTTTTGTTTAACATATATGAATGTACCAGAATTGTTGTTCTTGTGTATGGGACCACTGTCAATAAAATCAGGCTTGCTTGAACATGGGAGCTGCAATGCAGCAGTAGTCAGCCTGACAGTTATGGAGGCAATGAATCCACCAATGAATAGGTAACATATACAATGTAGATATGGTGGACAGGGATGAATCATGTTCTGGGTAGGTAGGACAGAGTTGAGTGTGATGAGATTTCATTGTTCTATTGACGAAAGCACTTGATTGAAACTTATGAATTGTTTATTTATTGTTTTCATACCTTAGTAACTGAGACCAGAGAATGAAATTGTGTTCATTCTGTCTCTGTAAGGGTTTTTAGTTGATTTGTCTAGACTGGTGCTTCTAAAATTTTAGTTTCTCTTTGAACTACTGAGAGGGGGTGGCGTGGATTTTGGTAAAATTTAGGTATCTAAGTATTCAGTGATGGGTAAAGCATACTCTCCTTTGCACTAGCTCCTATTGATGTCAATGTTGGCATCATTTTGTGCACTGAATTTCCAAACAGTACTGCTTAACATGCTGGAAGGAGAAGTAGAGGGAGGGAGTCAGGGAGGGAGTGAGAGAAAGAGAATGAGAGAAAGAGAAAAGGAGAAAAGGAGAGAATGAGAAAATGAGAATGAGTATGTTCCTATTCACTTCTCCACTCTCCAAACGCCCAAAAGAGCCAGATGAGACTAAAGCTAGGAGTCCATGACACCAAGGCTAGCTGCTGCTTCCCAAGGTTTGCATTAGTGGAAAGCTGGGGTTAGGAGTTGGAACTGGCTGTTAAACCCAATTTGAGGGCCTGCCATGATGGCTCGATTGCTAAATACTCATCTTGCAGGCACTGGAATCCCATTTGGACTCCAGTTCATGCCCTGGCTGCTTCATTTCCCATCCAGCTCCCTGACTGTGGCCTGGGAAAGCAGCAGAGGATGACCCAAAGTCTTGGTGCCCTGTACCTGCGTGGAAGATCCAGAAGAAGCTCTTGGCTCCTGGCTTTGTATCAGCCCAGCTCTGGATGTTTCTGACACTTGGGGAGTGAACCAGCAGATGGAGCATTTTTCTATCTCTCCATAAGTCTGATCTGCCTTTCCAATAAAAATAAAGCAAAATAACAAAAAAAACCTTACAA
This sequence comes from Ochotona princeps, assembly GCF_030435755.1. Classification (NCBI taxonomy): domain Eukaryota; kingdom Metazoa; phylum Chordata; class Mammalia; order Lagomorpha; family Ochotonidae; genus Ochotona; species Ochotona princeps. Next base: position 27,686,985 of record NC_080846.1, read on the forward strand.
AAAAAAGGAAACAACAGAACAAAACAAAACTCGATTTGCTGCACTAAGTATTGTCAGTGTTACCATCACAGGACAACATTATTAGTGGTAAGGTTATAAAGCAATAGTTCTTTTTTTCCCCTTTTAAGCATTCCTTTATTTATTTGAGGCAGAATGACAAAGGGAGGGAAGAAGAGAGAAACACATATTGCTGGGACAAGTATTGTGGTGTGGCGGGTTAAGTTTCTTCTTGTGAAACTGGCATCTACTGTAAAAGTGCAGATTGAGTCCTGGCTGCTTCACCTCAAAACCAGCTTCCTGCTAAGGCACCTGGAAAAACATCAGATTATTATCCAAGTACTTGGAGCTCCGCCACCCATGTGAGATACCCAGATGCAGTTTCTGGTTCCTGGGTTTATGCTGACCCACCCTCTACCTGTTGTTTCCACTTGGAAGTGTGACCAGAGGAAAAGAGATCTCTCTCTCTCTGTCACTGTGTCTCCCAAGTAAATCTAAAAGCTTAAAAATATATCTGCTGAGCCCAGCGGTGTGGCCTAGTGGCTAAAGTCCTCGCCTTGAACATGCCAGGGTCCCATATGGGCGCCGGTTCTAATCCCGGCAGCTCCACTTCCTATCCAGCTCTCTGCTTGTAGCTTGGGAAAGCAGTCAAGGACGGCCCAATGCTATGGGACCCTGCACCCACGTGGGAGACCTGGAGGAGATTCCTGGTTCCCGGCTTCAGATCGACGCAGCACTGGCCCGTTGCGGCTCACCTGGGGAGTGAAACATTGGATGGAAGATCTTCCTCTCTGTCTCTCCTCCTCTCTGTAAATAAATAAATCTTTAAAAAAAGTGTATCTGCTGATTTTTACCCCAAGCATCCACAGCAGCCTGGGTTAGACCAGGACAAGCCCAAAGCCAGGATCTCTCTAGGGTTTTCCCACATGGGTGCCAGGGATCCAGGGACTTGTGTCATCATTTGATACTGCCCAAGGCACATTGGCAGGAAGCTGGATTGGAAGCACGCAGTAGCTGTTACTTGAACTGGCACTCTGTTATGGGCTGTGAGAATCTCCAGCAATTGCCCTAACCTGCTACATCATGGTGCCCACTCCTAGATCAGTGGTTTTTAATTTGTGTGTTTTCAGGATTTATTTAAGAGGCAGAGGGGGAGAGGGAGGGAAAGGGAGAAAAAGAGAGGAGAAGGAGGAGGAGGAGGAGGAGGAGAAGGGGGGGTGGGAACGAGGGGCTGTATTTCCTTGTGTCAGTAGCTAGAGCAGGGCATCAAACCTGGATATGAGGATGTGGGATGGAATCATGGCTGGCATAGTAACCCTGAGGATAAATGTCCACTCCTGTGCATGATTCTTAACCAGGAGCCTTGATGCCTGTTGAACCATGAACTGGAGGTAGTACCTAGCAATATGCTTTCTGAAATCCTTGTGATTGGGATGCATTTTAGTCGCATTTGGGGACCTCCATCCTTAGCTGTCACCCAAGTTGGACGCATTGTATGTTGGCTGCACATTACAAATCATTTACAGGAGTATACAAAAAAGATTGATACTTGTTTGAGTCCCACCCCTGGGGACTTACAGATTAGTTGTCTGGAGTGGGACCTAGACATCAAAATTTTAAAAATTTCTCAATTCTAATGTGTGACAGAGAACCATGCTCATTAGACGTGTCCTTGACACATCATTATCTTAGTGTTCAATAGCTCTGTTGTCAGGACAATTTTATGACTGTAACACTGATAACTTAAGACCATTTGCTTTTTGCTATATCCTTTGTAAAGCAAAGACTAGATGTTGTCCATTGTGTTCTTAATGATCTGTGATCCTTTGATCAAATATGGTGTTTCATAAATCATCTTTTCACAAGTCCATTTGTTATTTTGAAAGCCTGCCTCTCTGTTTCCTTGAAGATTGCATTATATTTCTGTGCTTTATGGATTACGAAACATTGCTTGTTAATTCTGTTGATACAACTCTATAGAGTAAGAGGAGCAAATATACAACTCTGGGATATGTTGTTCATGTTGGAAGTCACAGTTTATTTGTATGTTTATTAAGAGTATTTTCTGGCAGCTATCATTAGCAGTGACTTGAACAATTACATTTGACTTAGCAATAAGGTTACATATAGCTTAGTAAGTTAAAGATTTACCTCACCTGAAAAAATAATATTACATTTGGCAAATAAACATTGGTTTGTGCTTCTCATGCAGCTAATACTTGTATGCTTTAATTAGCCAGTAAAGTATGCCCGTATTGGTAAGCTACTAGATAGTGACCCAGTAAAAATTATTGCTGTGCCAGATATAATATATATAATGCATATTATATATAATAATATATATATATATATAACCCGTATATTCATGCAAGAGTTGTATCTTTTCTGTGTGGTGTTCTAATTTCTTCCATAACTGATAAATAATACTGTTTCTGAACTATGTTAGACTGCAATGTGCAATTACAGGTTACCTCAGTGCTTTGAACTGAAACATAAAGTGTAAATAGAAGAAAACAATTTAGGAAAGAAAAAAGAATGAAAAAGAAATGCGTTATCACTAGTGAGTTTGTTTGCCTCTGGAGGTAATGGGAATTTTGCATTTCTGCTTTTTATTCTGGTGTGTTTAGCGAAGTCAACAGAATAACTTAAGCTGACTCTGCAAATAGAATGGATCCTTTGCCTTTGGGCTTGAAGTGTAAGTGACTGGCTTGTAAAGCCATTTTACCACCTGCTGTTACATTCAGTCATGGTGGAAATGAAACATTTGTGTATTGTGGCAGTCCAGGCTGTGCTATATATACTTTCTTAATTTGAGAATGTCAACAGAGTATGGTTTGCCTCTGATCTAGTTTCCTTTTTCCTATCAGCTTTAAAATTATCTAGGTCTTGTTAAAAATCTGTTTGTGTATGGAGCAATACTTTTTGAAGTTGCTCATTAACATGAGATAATGGACCAGATTAAAGAATGCAGGATCTCAGTAGCCCACAAGATTATGTTCAAAATGGTTATCTAACTGCATTTTTGCAAGAATTGATACTTTAGCGAGGTAGTTTAGAAAAAGCTTACTAAGATTCATCTTTTATAATGCAATTTATTTTTTTTTGTTAAAATATTTTTGTTTTATTGTGAAAGAATGACAGGGAGATGCAGAGAAAGATCTTGCATTTGGTGGCTTACTATCCAAATGACCACAATGAAACCAGGATACTGGAGCTCATTTCAGGACTCCCGTGTGTGTAACAGAGGCCCCAGCACTTGGGCCATGCTTTGCTGCTTTTCCCAACACAATAACTGGAAATTGGATTAGAAGGGGAGCAATGAGGGCCCCAACCAGGATGCTAATGTCGGAGATGATGGCTTAACTGGCCAGCTCTAATGCAGTTCTTGAGCAGCGTATTGAGTGTGACAGTCACCACTAGTTTGGTAATTCATGGTGATGCTGAAAACATTGTTTATTTCGTGTCTTCCACATTTTCACAAATGTCTGGTGAAATGGACTTCCTTGTAACCTTGCAAACACATTACAATGTTTTTCTTATTCAAAAAGTTTTTAAAATAATAGACTGATAGGGAGGCGCCTAGGGGGTGTTCAGCTGTGGGGCTTGGGTGAAGGAGCCCTCAGCAGCATGGTGCCTGCTGAGGGTACCTGAGCCAGGCCGGACTTAGTGCTTGGGACTCCAGCCATGGCCACCGCTGCCATGCAGTGAGCAAGTCCTAGGCTTGCACAGTTCTGAGATTTCTCCCCTCATGTTAAGTATGCATGAGGGAATTCTAGGAACTGGATTAGGTCCTTGGCTCTGCCCTGTTGCCATCACCATGCAGTGAGAGGAACCTAAGGGGTGTTCGACTGCAGGGTGTGGTGGCTGTGGCAGGTACCTGAGCCACGCCAGACTCAATGCTTGGGGCCCTGGCCATGGCCACTACTGCCACGCAGTGAGTGAATACTGGGCTTGCTGGCGGAGAGCTTTAGGGTTTTGGAGGGTATATAATTGCTGCTTAAGAACATTTATGGTTAAGGCCAGTGTGTGTAGGTGAGGAATGAATCCTGTGTGACTCCCAGCGATGGGGTCACTGAACTTGCAAGCAAACGTGGGGACTGAGGCCTGCTGGTTTGGAGGGGAGAGTCCATAAGATCTGTCTGGGTTAGACTGATTCAGCAGCTCACATGGAAGTCCTAAGATGGACTGTTGTCACAGAACATTGCTGACTGCCACACACCAACCCACACGAAAGCTATGGCTGGGGGCCTGTCTGGCAGGGCTAGATCCCAGTACCTGACTAAGTGTCGGAACAGGGGATGGGTCACATTAGGCATGGCAATGATACTAACCAGCATGTGAGAGAACCAGGTCCATGGGTAGATTCTGCAGGGGATATGTGGGCCCAAACCTGTGGAAATGCAAGTTCTGCTGGCTAGCTTAAGAGCTGGGGTGGTGATGGGCTGAACTAGGAGTGACCATGGAACCTGCCAACACTCACGGATGCTGGGGCTAGAAACAAGCTGAGCAGGTCCAGGCTGCAGCACCCACACATGCACCCTAAAACAGGATGTGAGGCAGGCCAGGCTGCAACATCTTCCAGTTCATACAAAAACCAAGATAGAGTGGTGGGCTATGCTTGGCAAGGGCTTTGCACTTGCTGGAGCATGTGAGATCTGGGTCAGGGAGTGGGCCAAATGGGGGAACCTGGGAAATTCCCCTATTGGGGCCAGAGTTCCTGCTGGTGAGCACGTGGTTCCAGGCCTGGGTGTAGGGCAGCCTGAGTAGAGTTACTCCAACTGTTGGCTAATGTGTGGGTTGGTTTTGCAGGAGTGTGGATCGGGCAGGGCCGAGCCAACCTTACCTCACAGGTAAGAGAAGAAACCAGGCTGGAGCACAGGTCAAGCTCACCTAGTCTGTCACACCTAACAGGTTGCATGAGCCTGGGACCACAACGTAGGACAGAAAAAATCGATCAACTACCTCAGCCAAATGTTGGCAGTGAGAATTTGGGCAAGTGGAGAAGCTAAGCTGGACTATGTCAGCAAGTGCACTCTGAATAGATTTCACTGTGCTTGGAATGGTGAGATTGGCAGCAATCAGAACAGTTGAACTATCAAAACCACTTGAGCAGTGCCCTCAGAGCATGCCACACATTGGGGACCCTAGAATGGTTGGGAAGGTGGGTGTTGCTTCTCCCTTTGTCTCTCCCCTTTCCCCGGATACAGGAAGGACAAAAGAGAATGTGGAAACAATGGCCTTACCCACTTTCCTGTAGTCCTTGACCCTTTGAGCCCTAATCAACTATATACAGATCATCAAAATAAAAAAATTAAAAAGTAATAGACTGATTCAGATTTTATCGTCAGGAATAAAAGGGTAGATCGAGGCAGACAATTGTATAAATATGTGAATATATATGTATGTATTTACTGCATCTTAGTGTTGGGTGTTAACTTCTACACTTTTGACTTACTGTTTAACTTTCAACTAAGTCTCTTTTCTGTCAAAGAATATTAACAGGATGCAACATAGAGCAGAGATTACAAATATGGACTCTGACGGTAGGCACCTTAGTTTGTAATTGTTAGAAATGATTTAAAGACATATGTGGTATTATGGGAATGAATTCTTGTTAACACTTTAACATTACTAGAAAAATACCTGGTGTTTTGCGTGTAAAAAGATATGCATGTCTTTCTATTTGTAACATAATGCTGTTTTTCTTAACCTGCCTTCCCTCATTTTTCTCACTTTTATTCTTTCACTAATTTATAGGCAACAGTGTCTGTAATTGCTTGGATGTTTAGGGATTTCCATTAGTAATTACTTACAAAGACTTGACCATTTCCATGTCTGAAATGCTTCCATGTTTTGCTTAGGATTCTATTCTTTCTTTCCTGAATTCTGTGAACCAGTTTCTGCTTGTTTTTCCATCTGTAATAATGATGTTCAATCCTTGCTGCACTTTGGGGCTGCCTTTGGGAACTTGAGAGTCTAAGTCCTACCATCGTTGAACTAATTCAGAATCTTTTATTGGTTAATTTGAACTGTCAAAAATTTTATGTGCCTGTCATGTATGCTATGGTGTTTTGAAACGTGTATATACTGTGAAATGGCTAAATTGAGCTACTTAACATATTTATTAACTCAAATACTTATTTTTTGTTATGAGACAACTTAAAATCTACTCTTAGCAATTTTTAATGCAATGTGAAATTCATACAGTTGCAATTCTGCACAATAGGTCTCCTAAATTTATTCTTGCATATAACTAAATTTTCGTATTCTTTAACCCCAACTTCTGTCCACATCTCTCTAGCAACTAGTATTTATCCCCTCCTTACATGACTTTAAACTTTCAAATTCCATATATAACTGAGATGCAGGATTTATCTTTCAGTGCCTGGCTCATTGCACTCAGTATTGTTCCTTACAAATTCATCCATGTTGTCGGTAATGACAAAATTTCCTTCCTAAAAGCATGCATATATGTCACATATTCTTTATACATTGATAAACTGGTGGACTTTTGGGTTAAACACTTGCTATTTTCATCAATACTGCAATAAACATGGGAGTACTGATTGATATCTTTTCAGCAGTTCATTTGTGTATAAACCAGGGGTTGCTAGATTATGTGGCCATTGTATTTCTAACATTTTGAGGAACGCTTATACTATTTTTATGCCAGTATCGTGCTCTTTTTACTACTATAACTTTGTGCTATACCTCTGGATTTGTCCTTGTTCAAGATTGCTGTTTGGAGTCTTTTGTAGTTTACTATGAATTTTAATTATTTTCCCATGTAATTGCACTTTAATATGGATTGCAATGAGTGTGTGGATTTGTTTGAATAGTATGACATTTTAATGATATTAATTCTAATCCATAAACATAAATATTTCTATTTCTTTGGTTCTGTCATATTTCTCCTTTTGATTATTGGTTCCCTGATTTTATTGAGTTGCTTCATTGTATTTTTTTTGAAGTTTGCTGAATTTATAAAAGCTATTTTGAATTCATCAGGTAGTTCATAAATCTCTGTTCCTTCAGGATCACTAATTGGTGTTCTGTTTTGTCCCTTTGGTAGTGTAATGCCTTCCTGAGAGTCATCATTGGCCTTTTATTTGTTTCTGCATATTTAAAGTTGTTGCGGATGACTCCAGTATTTGCAGATTTATTTTGTTAGGAAAACATTTTTTGCTAATCAGCCTGTCCCAAGATCTGCGCAGACTGTCTTGCATTGTCAATGGGCAAGCTTGTTGTAGTTCTCAAGCAGGCTGGCTGGTGACTGGATTAGCTAATAGATGGTACTAGTGTTGAAAGGATTAAATTGGGCCTGGGGTTCTGTTTTAATGCGTTGCACTACTTGATTGGAACTAAAGGAATGGATCTAGATCCTAAGTCCACGAAAGCAAACTGGCCTGAAGCCAAAATCTAGGAGAGGGTTTAACCTGGAGCTGGAATAGGTCTTTTCTAAGCTTTTAGTGGTTAGTAAGGGACTGGGATTGGTCTGGCACCTGATTTTCCTGGTGCAGGCCTAGTTGAGTACCCAAGGACTGAGTTGGTGTTGAGGGGCCTGGTTGCGAGCCAAGGCTAAGTCCTTCCCCCTTGTAGATGGTATCTCCTGTGCTTCCTCGAATGGGGTTGGGATGCAGGAATATGGGCCATCCCTGCTAGATTCAGGTGCTGTGGTCTCTCACATATTTCCTTAATTCTCACAAAAGCCTAGCTTGTATGTGTAATTGCTTAAATATATTTATTTTGGAGAGTGGAGTCTGAAAAGTCCTGTTTTGTTACCTTGATAATGTCCCAATTTCATGAAATCTAAATATCGATTTTTTTTCCCTGAAGCCATTTGAATGTACAATAGTGTTTGAGGATCTCTGTTATAAACTCTCCTTTTGGAACAATTGATCCAAAGACCAGCATTATGAACAGCTCCCAGAAATGTGTTGAATGTGTAAATTCTTGGGCCTGAAACCTCTGGAGTTAGAAATTCTAGGTTTTGCATCCAGAAGTATGTGCTGCAATGAGCCCTGCAGTTGATTCCAATATATGTTCAAATTTGAGAATGGCACTTCTTTCACGCTGCCCCTCCCTCTCTCCCTCCCTCCCTCCTTTCTTTCATCTCTCTGCTCTCTCTCCCTCTCTCTCCGCCCCCCCTTCCACTTTTCTCTATTACTCTCCTTTTTCAATACTACTAGAGCTTTTTGAGCATGTTTATTTCTGTGTAGCTATATTTTGATAATGCAGATAAAATGAACATAGTACTTAATTTTATAAGCTAGATTTGAAGGTACAAAAGGCATTTAGAATGAATTTCACCATTAAAGTAAGATGGAATCAATAAGACATATTATTGATACTAAGTTGTATGCATTTTAAAAATGTAGAATTGAATTTTATTTTTACCTTTTAATGAAAATGGAAAGAGGGTAAATATTATAGTGATTGGATGAACTAAGCTAAACTGCCAAGGTACAGATTACACCATTGCCAATACAAGAGTAACCTGGTCAATTTATTTGTTCTACTCTGTATATCGATTCCCTCTGTGCAAAATGGAGCTATTATTAGTGTCTTTCTCAGAGAAATGTTGTAATTAACTTGGACCATACCTCTAAGTTCCTTAGAAAGTTCCTGGTCATTTGTAGGCGCTCAAAACATTTGCTAATTACTTTTTGCCAAGATTCTAACAGATTTCAGCTTTGCTCTTGTTTATAATTTATTTATTTACTTATTTATTTATTCAGTAATTTCTATTACTATTAACCTCAGACTGTTCCGTATTGCAGAAATTCACTAAAGCAGTTTATTTTCTGAAGGAAGACCTCAGGTGCATGATAGAATTCTCATTCAGCACTCAGGCACTGCCGTATGTCCTAGCCCATTAACAGTGAATGAAGCAGAATGGCGCTGTCATGATAACTGTGGAACCATTGCTTTCTGATCAGTGTACTTCTAGTGAAGGAGAATACCTGCATTAAAGTTTTGCACTGAATATTGAAAAAGCTTTCTTCTTCTTGCACCAGATGAAAATAAACACAAAGAAAGGCTCTAATTTACTAGCCCGTCTTCGTTGATGGCCTTGCATAACCTCAGGGGAAAGCTGCACATACTATGCAACATTTGCTGTAGGTCCATGCTTCTCAAACTTTAATGTACACGTGAGTCACTGGAAGGTCTTGTTAAAATGCACACTCTCGTCTAGCAGATCAGCAGCTTGTTCCTAGGTTCTGAATTTGTAATAACTTCTCAGGAAATGCCAATGCTGTGGATTCCTGAACCACGCTTTGGAGTCACCAGGCTAGAATGCCAATTTTCTGTCTGTAGCTAAATTGTTTTCTCTCTTCTGCTCTTTGAGTAAAATCCCAGAAAGCCATATAGTGCCCTTCTATGTTTGTTCCCATCCTAACTTGTCCCTAACATTTTCATTCATGTTCCTTTTGTCTTAGAACACTGAGCACTTTTTCTAAATTTTTGAACACAATGCTCATTTCATACCTCTAAGAGCTTATAAAAATTCACTAAGATGGCTAAAAAAAGAGCAGATGGAGAGATAACTACTTCATTAGCGCTCCAAGCTCAATGATGATTTCAAACTTCAAATCTTTGGGCCGGTGCAGTGGTTAAGCATGGTATTTCTCTATCCTGTGGTGACTGCATCCCGCACGGGGCCAGTTTGCATCCTGGCAGTTCCATTCCTGACTCAGCTCTCTGCTTAAGGCCTGTGAAAGTAGTAACAGTTGATAAAATTTTGAATTATACGGGCCAGGCACAATGGCTTAATGGCTCAGTGGCTAAATCCTCACCTTGCACGGACTAGGATCCCATATGGGTGACATCCTGGCTGCCCCACTTCTCATGCAACTGCTTGCTTGTGGCATGCAAAGGCAGTAGAGAATGGCCCAAAGCCTTGAGACCCTGTACCTTCTTGAGAAACTTGGAGGAAGCTCTTGACTCCTGGCTTTGGATTGGCTCAGCTCCGCCCATTGTGGAGTGAACCCGCAGATGGATCATCTTTCCACATCTTCTTCTCTGTGTAACTCTGCCTTTCCAGTAAAATAAAAATTTTGAATTATATATAAACCAGCAAGTTAGGAATAAAACAAAATGAGATGGCAGAAGTGACAAAAGTAAAAATTAGAAATGTTTTATTTATTTATTTAAGTAAGTTGGAGGCCTTGCAAATTATTTTTCAAGCTTATCCTAACCTAGCATTGTAAACATAACCCCTTGGGATAAAACCTACACATGTGACCTGGTTTAAATCCTTTCATCTATGTGAAGTGACATAGCACTAGAGGAATTTACTCCCAATATGAATTTAGAATCACAGGCACATACATGTACCTGGTTTACAAAAATTCAGTGATTGCAATCCTGTGTTTATATTGGTTTTTAGTGTATGCACTGATTAACACATGTAATATTACACAGTATTTATATTCATATATACTCAGTATGTATATTGAAATAATCTATTTATATAATCTATATAATATGCTTATATATATAAACATAATTTTATGGAACTTTTACACAGATAAATGTATTTTAAATCTGTACATGTATGTATGTGAGAGTACTTCAAAATGTTTATGAAGCAGTAAGTGCTTTAAGTTTGTATTTGGGATGCTAATTAACATGTCCACAGCCCACGTAGGAGTACGTGGCTTCAGTATCTGGCTCTGCCTCTTTACCCCAGCTTTCTCCTAATGGGGACTCTTGGACTGGGCAATAGTGATTGCTCCTTTAACTGGGTTACCGTCACCCATGTGTGAGACCTGCATTGAGTTCTTAAAGCAAAACTTAGTCCTGGCCCATTTACAACCACTGTGAAATCTGACGGAGTGAATTAGTAGGTGGAAGCTTTCCTCCCAACTCTTCCGCTTTCTTCTGCTTTCCAAAATATCTTAAAATATATTTTTAAATGTTGATGGAGAATTAAACAAAATGCACATTTGCGTGGACTTCCTGAAGATTTGTATGTGTTTATGCCTGTGTGTGTGCTCATGCCTGTTGAGACTCAGAGAGGTGTTTTGCCCTTAGAACATTCTAAACATTGTTGTAGCCCTCCCAGGTCATTCCAGCGGGGTGGAAATGTGACCAGGTTATAAAGGATGCCATTCCTGCTCTTGACCTGGGGTGTTCAAATGGTGGTGCAAAACATGAGCAGATGCTTGAATGCTATTGGATCCTTACATTTTAGTGCAGCTCCCTATACTGTGTTTCCATTAGTATATGTTTTCAATTGTAACAGCTTTGCAAACTGATTCTCAATATACAGATGAACAATTTGCACTGCGTATTAAGAAGACATGAAAGCACCAATAATGCTGCCATGGTTTTCATGGTAGTCTTCCTGCTGCAAGTACACAGAGATCTGTTACATGTCGTTTTGAGCTATAGAACTTTCATGCTCTATTAACTTTGGTGTTAGGAAAATGGCTTCTGGCAATTTTCCATCATGTCGATTCCCCTAGTATTTACATTAGGAGCAACATATTTTATGATGGGTACAAAAAAATCCCCTTCTCAGCATTTCCCCATTATGGGCACAAAATATTTCCTTCCTATAAAATACACGTTAGGAGTATAGCTTAGTGACGCACATCAGATACTGGAGCTTGGAGGAAAGGGGTTCAGTCACTGTCTGGCTCATTATTACTTCTTTCTGTATTTCATTTCTTGATCTAATGTAAATTGAACTAGGGAATATTTGGAACACTAGTAATGGGTTTTGAAAAAAAGGCATTGAATAGAAGCTCTCAGAAATGCTTCTGGGGGAAAATTTGGACAAGGCAGTTTCTTTATGCTCTCAAGGAGAGATTTATAACAGCGCATCAAGTACTTTCAGTAATGAAAGACATTGTTCATGTTTTGATCAATACCTCCCAGCTGATACGTAATCATACCAAATGGGACATGACATCAATTTTTGTTCATGACATTTGCCTGATTTGATGTTATTTTAAATGGTAAATCTATAGCTTGAGTAATAAAAGAATAGTAAGCAGACCAAGAACTAATTTTTTGCAGTTTCCTTAAAGATAAATTGGCTTCATGTTCTTGTCAAAATTTAGTAAAATCACAATGTCACTATATTTTTGTTTTGGTAATTGCAGTTTTTAAAGTTTATTTCCTTTTTTTTTTTTTTTTTTTTTTTTTGCTGTTTTCCTTTATTATCCCATTCTCAGACACTTCTCCAGAAAACTTTCAACTTCATAGTGAAGTTTACCAACTCCTGTTTATGCTACACGTCCTCGGAATATCCATGCATTAGTTATATGGTAGTTCATATTAGATAATACTTTGTACAGAAACAAGAACTGGTTAAAAAGAATCAACAATAAATCATTGGGTGTCAGTGATTTTCCTGCCCTCGGAGGCTTCAAAATATATTTAAGTGAAAATTAAGGCTTTTCAGGTTTTAACTAAGAACCTAAGATTGTTTCCTTTGAATTAGTTTACAATTTTTTTTTTGATTGAATACTGTGCTGCCACAAGTACATTGTATGCTAAGAGGAACCAGCCCTAGGGCGCAATGATTTTTTGTCTGCACTTAACTAACCCTACATAAATTATTTCTTTTAGAGGTAGCCAGATTTTACCCAGACTGTATGAATCACACGTGAATTTGGAAATATATTTTATTGTCAACACCACATTTCAAAAGTTAAGAATTCTCATTTATGAAGAGTACTATTTTCATACTGTGTTGTGCTGTAGATGTGAATCTGTCAGTTAAAGAAATTCCAAACCTCTGTACTTGGCTTCCAGCTACTTCAGACTTCTCAAATGAGGAGGATACCTGAGTTGCATGCTGTGAGAATGAACCTGCTCCAACAGCTGGCAGTGACTAAAGGTCTGATGAAGGAGTATTTCTAACAGTATGGTAGTACCTCAGCCCCGTCCAAAGATTTGATTCTTACAGTTCCCATTACATTCAACCCTGTCAGAAAACTGTGACAATGTAAACTTTCAGAACACAGGTGACTCCTAAGTTTTAAATCATGTGCCATTGTGGGTGGCATGTTGAAATCTCATGCTGTCCCACTCTGTCTCATCCTAGACAAGGCATATCCATGCTGTGGACAGTTCCCTGCCTCAGTTATCAGAAACACTGGAAGGTATTGCAGTGCTTGTGGTAGCCTAACACCGAGTCATGAAGTTTACATTATTCAAACGTGCAGGCCTGGTGTCATTGCACGTCATCACAAGGAAGATGGGTAGAGCACAAAGAGACATTTTGAGACAGGAAGAGAGAGATTATATTCATGTAACAGTGGTTGCAATATATTTACAATTCTATTGTTGTATCATTTGTTATTGTTCATCTATTGCCATGTCTAATTTGTCAACTAAACTCTCATAGGTATATATTTATAGGAAAAATACGATATGTAGGGTTTAATATTATCTGTGGTCTTGAGTATCCACTGTGTGTCTTTGTCTCCCTACTAAGTCAGAGGAGACTGCTGTATATTTTCTCCCTTCAGGTAATGCTGCTGATACGTATGGTTAAATCTGGTGTCATTTATGTAAGAAAATTGGCTAATGTGATGTCCTACTCTTCTGGTGAGCCTTGCCATTGGCTACATCCCTATGCCTGTCTTTCCAGTGTCAGGGCCCTTCGGACCTCTGATCCAGTGTTCTCCTCCACTCACCATTGGTCATAATTAGGTTCAGAGGCAATTGAGGGTGAAAGAGGGAGACGTTTAATTCAGGCAGAGGGTTTTATTGGTCAGAGGAGAGAGTCTGAAGGACTACTCCTTGGCAGAAGACAGCACAGGACCACTTCCACGTGGTGGGATGACCATGTGAGGGGAAATGACTTCCTAGGATATTGAACATCTTCACTGGGGGAGGTAGGAGAAAGCAGGTGTTCTTCAGTTTGCATATGTCTAACATATAGCTTAGGGTACTCATAAAGGACAGGTGTTGATCTTTTTACAGAGGCAAGGTTAGAGTGATTTGACATTGCGAACATTCCTGGATGGAAATATCCACTTGACTTCCACAGGATAGTGAAGTCATTTCTGCTTTGCCCAACTTAACAGTAGTCTTTTCCCATCTCTGCTTATCAATGACTTCTTAAATCTGATCCCCTGGTCCTGGCACAATAGCTCCATTGGCTAATCCTCCATCTCCAAGTAGTGGGATCTCTTTGGGGTGACAGTTTGGTCCTGGCTGTTCCATTTCTTATTTAGCTTCTTGCTTGTTGCCTGTGAAGACAAAGGATAGGGAAAAAACCTATCTCGTTGCATCTGCATGGGAGACCCAGAAGAAACTCCTGACTCCTGGCTTTGCATAGATTCAGCTCTAGCAGTTGCAGACATCTGGGGAGTGACCCAGAAGATGGGAAATCTTCGTCTCACCTTCTCACTGTAAATCTGCCTCTCTAATAAAAATAAATAAATCTTTCAAGAAATCTCCCCTGTGCCAAGCTCTCCTCAGTGCATTAAGCTTCTCTACTTATTGTCTTATTATATATCTTCTAGGAAACACTCACACTCAATGTGTTCACAGCAGGATTTGTCACTGTTTCAGGTATGTCAATGTTTTCATTTGTTCACAGAAAGTTTTACATACAGTATTAGTTTTCTGAATGTACTTCTCCCTTAACCTGAAATATTATTTCTTTTTGCTATTTCTTCTCATTCAACAGGTCTCTCATTTTTTAAAAAAAATTATTTGTTTTCATTTGAAAGGCAGATTTACAGAAAGAAGGAAAGACAGAGTATTGAGAGATCTTCCATCTACTAGTTCAATGCTCAGATGATCACAAGGGCTGGGGCTGAGCTAGTGGGAAATCAGGAGCCACGAACATCTTCTAGGTTGCCCACACAAGTGCAGGGCCCAAGGCTTTAGGCCAGCTTCCACTGCCTTCCCAGGCATAAGCAGGGAGCTGGGTGGAAGGAAGAGCAGCCAGGACACAAACTGGTACCCACATGGTAGGCTAGTGCTGCAGATTGAGGATTAGCTAGCTAAGCCACCACACTGATCTCTTAAATTACTCTTCTGAGGTGTATGTCAGCATCAGGGACTTTTTAATGCTGACAATCATCAAGGTAATGATAATAATCCCTGCTTTGATTATTTTATAGCTATTGTTACAAGTTATCACATTGTTGTTTAATGCAACACAGTGTATTATCTTGCAGCTAAGTAGATGAGAAGTTGATAGCGCTCTTTTTGGAGACTTTAGGGGAGCTCTCAAAAGTTTCCAATCCAGTTCAGTATCTAAGAGCACCTACAGTCCTGGGCTTGTGATTCCAGTGTTAAAAGCCAGCAATGTTTGGTGACGTTTCCTCATATCACATCTCCCAACACTTCTTTGCCTCTTACTTTCACCTTTCAGCAGTCTTGTGATTGTACTTGTTTTACCTAAGTAATCTGGCATATTGTTCCCATCAGTACATGTACTGATTAGCGGCCTTAACTCTGCAACCTTTTGTCATGTAACCCAATACATTCACGGATTCTGGGAATGAAAATGGGGACATCTTTGGGAGGCCATTTTGCATGTTCTATAATAGCTCATTGTTATTGAGAATTTCCCACTTGGTGCCACTGTTCTAAGCACCTCACATGCATTCACTCATTTAGTTGTCATGAACTATGATGAGTCTTAGGTGTTTGCTTACACCATGTGGAAGCTTGTCAAGTTTGCTTGCCAGTGTTTCATAAATTCTGGTAGTAGGTCTGAAACTCTTAAATCAGAGCCTGAAGATTGAATTGTTCCAGCTATAGCAGTAGCCACAGCGTCAGCATTTTTTCTGCTAGTTCCGTTAGCCCCAGTTGTAGAGTGACACAAAAGGGCTCAAGTGGCATGTGTGCATGCGGTGGATGATATTACAGCGGAGTAACACCAAGCCAGGGGAGCTGATTCTTTTACTAGTGGTGGTACATAGCACTCCTGTGGCTCTGGAGAGAACAGGGTCCCTCTTTTTGAAATATAGCTGTTCTCTAAAAGACAGTGTGGGATGAGAAGGAGTCAGTGTTTGTGCTTACAGGATGTACAGAAATGTGAGACTCTTGAGAGTTGTGTTCTAACAACAGTTGTCATAGTGTTCCTGTGAAACAGTTACAGTTATATTCATCTCCATTTTATAGGTGAGGAAATTGAGAGGCAGAGATCAGTAATGTGCCCCATTAAGTAGCAGAATTGAATTCATGTTCTTAATCTCTGCTTTAAGCTGCATCCATTACACCATGCACTCATGATAGCTTATGCAGTATCCTATAATTGCCTTCATGTGTTTCTTTGATGGATATGATTTTTAACTTGTTTATATCACAGTTTTGAAGCTTCATGAAATGTTAGGGGAATTGTGTGTATCATTCAGTATTTACGTATCCAATTCCTGGGTCATATCTGGTCTGTACTAGGTAATGATAAGTATTTTTTAGAGTAAATGAAAATACATTAAAAATTGAACCTTAATAGGGGAGAAGTTTTATATTGAAAATATATTGTTTTAGATAACTTTTTTTGGGGGGTGAAAAACCAATTGTTACTCAACTTAATTTTTTACTAAGTTTTTACCAGCTGACAGAGAGAGGAATTGTTTCATAATTTTTTTTTTCTGTTTTCATGATAACCATTTGCTAGTTTTACAGCAAAGATTGTAAATTTCAATTTTTAAAATTGATTTGAGAGAGTGAGGGAGGAAGAGTGAGTGTGAGAGAGAGAGCTCCCATCTGCTATTTCACTCCTTAAAAGCCCACAACATCCAGGGGAACTCAAAGTCTCCCAAATGCTTCATCTATCACTGCTAGTGCTGAGACCTGTACTACCAGGAGCTAGATTCAGGAACCTAGCCTAGGCTCTCTGATAGGAGACCCTGATAGCTTAACTGCTTGGGAAAATGCTTACCCTGGATCATGAGGTGGTGTTTTTTTTTTTTTTTTTTTTTTTGAAAAGTCAGTGTTTTAAAGAAATGAGGGCTGGATCAGAAGTGGAGTGGCCAGTCAATGATCTGCCACCCACATGGGATGTCAGCCTTATAAGCAGTAGGTTTACCAGCTCTGCCAAACACCAGCCCATGGATCATGAATTCCGAAAGTACTAGATAAGCAGTGACGAAGATACACAGTGTGGTGATGAAAGTTAAAGTAGGGTTAATTTAAAAAATTGCACGGATAAGAAACTAACCAATGTTCTCCATCATTATGGAGTAATCCCTTGGCATAGAAATTCTCCTGCAAGGAAAAAGGAAATCAAGCAACACATGAAGTGTTCCTCCTTTGCCACTGACAGTAATCAGTAAGTGTTGAGGAAAAGTGCTGGCAGAAATAAAAAAAATGTGTATGTATATCATTTGAGTGTATGTCAGGAGGATCTGGAAAATCATTGAGTGCATATTATGGCCTAATGCTAATTCAGGAGAATGTTGAAAGTTTGAGAACTCACAAGCTAGGCTTGCGAATACAAGTATTGCTGATTAAAATTTGGTTGCAGCCCAAAATGTGGAGCTGAAACAGATTTTTTTTTGAATGAAATATTTCCAAATAGAAAGTCCATCAGGAAAGAAGTGTATTTTGTTTTAAAACCTTGAAGGTCTGATATTCTTTTAAATTTGATGGGAAGGTATCCAAAAATAGCAAAGCTTAAACTTCTCTTTGTCAACTGAATTTAAAATCATTCAAAAACCTACCATGTGTGCATAAGAAAATACAAGGAACGTGCCAGTGATTGAAAGAAAAGTAACAATTGTTCTTATAACTTTCAGTAATGAGTGATGCCTATTATTTCATCTACAAATAATACTCTTTCAAATGAAATTTATATCTTTACCCATCATAGGCAAGGGGCTTCAAAGATTCAAGGGAAACTGAATTAAAGATAACATTGATTTCCCATGTATTTTTGAATCCCTTCTGTCATGTGTCAGGGCAAGCATATAGGTCATTACAGTGGTATAGTGAATTAATCCTCTACCTTCGGCACTGGCACCAGCATTCTATGTGGGCACTGGTTCTAGTCCCAGCAGTTCTACTTCTTGATCCAGCTCCCTGCTTATGGGTTGGGAAAACAGCAGAGGCTGGCTCAAATCCCTGGGCCTGTGCACTCATGCAGAAGGTCTAAAAAAACTTGCTAACTTCAGATCAGCTCAGCTATTGTGGCCATTTGGGGCTGGAACTGCTGAATGGAAGATTTCTCTCTGTCCCTCCCTCTCTCTGTAATGGTGACTTTCAAGTTACATAAATAAATCTTTAAAAAAAACCCCTAAAACATGAATGCATATGTAAATACTTTCTTGACAGAACTCTAGTAAAATAAGCAAAATGCACCTTTGTGATTTTTTAATGGTATGCTTTTAGTGTTAGGTTAGGCAGAACAGGAGTGACTGCAGCTCTCTGCCAAGGTCCAGCGAACACTCCCATCCAGGGACATTTGGAATGCCAAGTCACGGTGAGTCATCCTGACCTTGCCTCTGTGCAGAAGGTCTACACCTGCCATGATGCTACTTGTCACAGGCGTGTGCAAACAGGGGAGCTGCTACTTTCTCTCATCTCCCACACCTAAGATGTATAAAAGCCCAGTGCAGTATGCCCTGGCCATCTCCCTCACATGGTAACCCCATTACGAGGAAGTGGTCCCAAGCTGTCTCCTATTATGGAGCACTCCATCAGACTCTTCCCTGATTAATAAAGTCCTTTACGTCGACTAAATGACATTCTTTCAATTACTTTCATATGTTTTTATCCTCTGCTAGTGAGTTGCTGTTCTGTTTTGCTCCAAGAAAAAGTCTTGCTGTTAGGCCCTGGTTACAGAGGGTAAATCTCTTGTGTGTTTCCTGGTGTGTGATGTGGTTTTGTGGCCCAAATCCGTAACACTTGGTATGTATTTAGTATTCCTGAATGATACTATGGGCTTGTTTTATGATGATATCTTCTAATATTTGGGTAGATCCTATGTTGCTTCAAATTTTAACATTTTAATTAAGAATTTTTTTAAGGTTTATTTATATTTATTAGAAAGGCAGATTTACAGAGAGAAAGATGCTACGTTCATTGGTTCACTCCCCAGATAGTTGCAATGGCCAGAACAGAGCCAGTCTGAAGCCAGGAACCAGGAGCTTCCTCTGGGACTCTGACATGGGTGTAGGGTCCAAGGCTTTGGGTCATCCTTGCCACCAGCAGACTGGATGGGAAGGAGAGCAAAAGTGACAGGAAGAGGCAACCATATGGGATCCTGGGTGTGTAAGGCAAGGATTTAGTTACTAGGCTATGAGCCAGGTCTGAGAAATTTTTAATTTTTTCCAGTTCTTATATTTTTAAAATTTTAATCTTGAAGGGCAGAATATCATAGAGGAAGGCACAGACAGACAGAGAGCATGTTATATTCTATTCTCTGGCTCGCTGCCCAAAGATTTGTTCAACAAAACTTCATTTTCTTTAAAGGTTAAGACTCCTCTTCTAGCAAAGGCCTGTGATACACACAGGTCCTCCCAGTGGCGATGAACCGGAAACATTTCCAAAGAGGGGAACGTTGACTTGTTATGTCTTGTGCTTAGATCTAACTCATTTAACCTTTATAGCAACTTGGAAAGTGGGTACTTTTAACATTGTTGGTTTATTAATGAGGAGGTTAAATCTGGAAAAAGGTAGAACAGTTTTCTTGAGTGCTCACAGATAGACAGTGTGGGAACCAAAGCTTGGATCTTCAGCCTTTATGACCACTGAAGAAAGCATTGGCCTCTGAATTGGAGAAATAATCCGCATTGTAATTGAGATGCCGCTTGGATGTAACATTGGAGACAGTATTAAAGAAGAAATTTTAATTTGTACTGATTTTCATTAGGCTTGCAAAGAAGAAGGGTGAAGGGCAGGCAAACAGGTAGACTTTTCATCTGCTTCCTAAATGCTTGCAGCATCCAAAGCTGGTCTCAGCCAAAACCAGAAGCCTGAAACTCAATCTAGATCTTCCACTTGTGATTAATCACACTTGAGCCATCAGTAGCTGCCTCTCAGGGTGAGAATCAGCAGGAAGTTGGATGGGTGATGGAGGAGCTGGAGGCTCATTCATACTAGGCATTTGGATACAGAATATTGTGTCTGAAGTGTCAATGTAAGTACTGGGTCAAAAGCCTGCCTCTGAAGCAGAAATTTAAAGAGTTAAATGAAGCAGGAAACAGAAATGTTAGGTCAGAAGCCTGGAGGTTTGAAAGCAAGGTCTAATTGGGGTAGAAGGATCAGAGCAAAGAGTTCATAACCTGTGTGGGAATCTGAAGGGAGTGCAAGTAGATAATTAGCCTAGGTCTGCCAAGGGATTTTAAGGAGCAGCAGAGTGCTTCATTCAGCAAAGAGCACAACCATGGAACTTATGGCTAGACTTGTAAAATTGAGGCCTTTACTTAGATGGTTTTTGATAAGGACTGTGTGTCTGTTTGGCTTATAACCTCAAACAAAGCAAGTTGTAAGTTGTATTGAGCAGGACTTGACATCACAGGGAAAGCATTGCAATTAATAATGATTATTTTTTGAACGAGAGCCATGTATATTGAACTGTGTTTGGCAATAGAAATGCAGCTAATGAGATAAAAACCATGTATCCCTTGCCTTGAGGATTAGATCAATGTCTTAGTTTGGGTTTTAATTTCTCAAACAAAACAAAACTTCCTTTCATCATTCAATCTAAAATAGTGTTATTGTTACTCTTTAACATATTCCTACATTGCTTTCGTTATAGTTCCAGTGGCAGTCTTGTGTTGTCTTCTTGATTTATGTACCGACTTGTGTATTATTTGGCTCACCGCCTCCCCAAAGCTGTAAGGTAACAATCCTTGTGAATTTCCATACTCAGGGCTTGACAGCAGATCTGTTCTCTGCCCAGGTATGATGATGCCCAGGCTGGTGTGGTGATGCTTTTGAATAAGTAGAGATAGTTTTCCTTTACCACCATCTTTCCTTTCTTCCCTCTTTTCTTCCTTTCCTTCCTTCTTTTCTTCTTTTCTTCCTTTTATTTTTTTTCATTCATTTGAACGATTTAATGAATTAGAGTTGGAGTTAGAGAATCTTCCGGCCTCTGGTTCACTCCCCTT
Organism: Ochotona princeps; assembly: GCF_030435755.1. NCBI lineage: Eukaryota > Metazoa > Chordata > Mammalia > Lagomorpha > Ochotonidae > Ochotona > Ochotona princeps. The sequence continues at coordinate 27,708,020 of NC_080846.1, forward strand.
ATTGTACAACAGACTAGAGCCTGGAGCTTATTCCAGGTCTGTCATGTACGCAGCATGGGCCCAGCACTTGGGCCATATTCTGTTGCTTTTCCATGGCCATTAGCAGGGAGCTGGGAAATGGAAGCAGCTGGGACATGAAACAGCTCCCTTATATAATGTACAGATCCATTTGTGAGTGTAAAATCTTCCTGACCTAGTCCCTTCCTGAAGGGCTTCCTATCACTCGACAGCTGCATGATGGAGATTATAATTCAACATGAATTTTGGAAGTTATGCATTGAAGCCACTATAGTGGATTATTCAAAACTAAAAGTGAAAATCACAGAAAGAAATCCCGGGGACTTTGGTTTTTCAAATGTCAAGGAATAATAAAGAAGCTTTAAAAAGATGTATCAAGAAGGCTAATCTAAGAAGTGGAAAAACATGGGTATTCTTGAATTAGTAATAATTCTTAGCTAAGAAACTAAAGATACAAGTTTAGAAGTATCATGAGATTTTCTGACTTTAGTGTTTGAAAGCTGCTTCAATGTGGTGTTAGGATAGAAGACGTTGTAGTAACTGAAGCTAAATTGGAGGAGATTAAGGGAAGTAAGATTCACTAGCATTCTACAGATTATTCATGGTATTTTTGGACTGTACTAATTGGAAAAAGAATACTATGAATAATTTTACATAGGACTTTGAATTTCTACATAATATTTTGAAATATTTTTGTTTTCTGTTGTCAAGGCTTTAAAAGTTATAAGTGCATATTTTAATGTATACAGTCTCACAGAAAATATAGTTTGCAAAAATTAAAACAATTCATTGTGAAGAAATGTTTACCTCAAATAAGCAAAATATTTCAGCTACTGATGCATTTGTTTTATTCATGAGCATCAGTGACTGGCAGGCAATAAGTTACTGATATTTAAAATATTTAATTTGCTAATTTCAGCATGCATATCCTCATGAAAACACCACTACAAAGAACAAATCAACTACTTCTAAGTGAGTTGTGTTGTAATCCCTCCCATCTTTGTCCCCAGGCAACCACTGATCTATTTTTTGACACTACAAATTAATTTTCTCAGGAATTTAAATGAACATCATGGATAATGAAATATATTGATAATATACATCGTTTTTATTATTCAGTATAATATTGCAATTCAGTCATATTGTAGAATGTCTATACTTCATTTGTTTTTATTGCTGAGTATTCATTTTGTTATGTGTATGTCTTTTGATGAACATTATGTTTGTAGGTTTTTTTTTGCTATTGGTTATAGCTGTATGTTTATGTACTTATCCTTTGTAGACTTATGCTTGATACAAGTACATTTATTAAACTCTCATGAGTTTTCTTCAGGTGTATTTTTTTTCTCTTTTAGGGAAGAGGCACTGTTAAAATGTCACAGTAATGTAAGCAAAATCAAAATTTCTGCTATGGTTTTAGTGATTTTGTGAGTTAAAATATACTTTATGTGAAATATTTTCATTTCCTTATTCTTTATAACGCTTACCTTTTTCCTGCTCAACTATGTTCATTTTTTACTTGTTGAATTCTCTATTTATTGGAGTCAATAGCCTTTGGCTATAACACAAATTAAAAATATGCTATCTCAAAAAAGTTGGAAAAAACCCAAGTTTCTTTAGTATTTTGGTGTAGGATTATTATAAACATTGTAGCATAATTTGGGTGTATTTATGTATTCTCTTTTTCTTCTTTCCATAAACAGGATTACTGTAACTTTTGTAAAGCCTATCTATATCCCACCCCATATTTCCTGTCCCTCTGTGTTTACTCTGCCCTTCAAACATTTTGTTGAAAGCTGGTTCTATTTGTTGAAGAGTACTTGTGTGGTTGTTCTATATTTCTTATCCAGGCCTGTTTTCTTTGCTGTCCAAATTGTAGATTAGCAATATGTTTCCCATTGCCTGTTTAAGTCGGTGGTGTCTAGCATCCTTGGTATAAGCCTTCGACTGCTCCTTGCTGTGGTTGCTGACCACTGCTCGCCATGCTTTTGTTGCACGATGACTGCGGAGCAGTGTGTTCTCTCCTTTCTTTCAGTAGAGAAGTCTTCCATCCTCTGGTTCACTTCCCAAATTGCTGCAGTGGTTGGAGCTGAGCTTTTCTGAAACTAGGAACAGTAGCTTCTTCCAGGTCTCCCTCTACTGCTTTCCTAGGCTCTAAACAGGGAGGGGATCAGAAGTGGAGCAACTGGGATAAGAAATGGTACCTATATGGGATGACAGTGCCACAGGATGGAAAATTAGCCTGCAGCACCACTGTGCTGGCTGCATAAGTAATGTGTCGTCTTTGTCCAAATTCCACACTATAATCCGGCTCTATAGCAGCGGTCTTCTCTCAGTGCCATTTAAGCTAATTCAATTCCATGTGTGTGGCTTGATTTGTTTACATGTTCTTGGGAGGTTATTAGATTTTTAATTTTTTGAATTTTTCAAGATTTATTTATTTTCATTGAAAGTCAGATATACTTTCAATGAAAAAAGAGAGACAGAAAGAAAAATGTTCTGTCCACTGATTCACCCCAAAGTGGCAGCAATGTCTGGAGCTGAGACCATCTGAAGCCAGGAACTTCTTCCAGGTCTCCCACAAGGGTGCAGGGTCCCAAGGCTTTGAACCATTTTCTACTGATTTACCAGCCCACATGCAGGGAGATGGAAGGGAAGTGGAGCAGCCGGGACATGAACCGGAGCCCATAGGGGACCCCAGCAATGCAAGGCGAGGGAACTTTAGCACTAGGCTGCCACTCCGCCCCTGGTCAGTGGCTTTTAGAATTATTTCTGTTTTGCTGTAGGCTTGGTAGTCCACGTGTGCCCCCGTGTCTACCACAGCTCTTGGTATCTACTGGTGGAAGAATCTATTCACCTTGCTGCGTTATCTAGTTTGTTCCCCTTAGGTAATGTCTTATGTTAAAATGTTGTTGAGTGTTTATTTGTTATTTCTTTGCAGTTAGTATTAATCCTCTGAGTTGCATTCTGCTCTGTATGTTTCAGATACTCCAGTATCTTCTTTCTTTTTCTGCCTTTCTGCTTTTGTTGTTTATAGGCCACTCTTCTTACAGTACAAAGACAAAGCGATTCTAGCATCATCTACATCACACCTAAGATGTGAGTTCTACCTTGGCCATAGTAGTGTTGGCTTCCCTGCCTGTCAGTCTCCATCTTACTCTGATTTTTCTTTGTAGCATTTATCACTTACTAAACTTATCTATTAAATGGATTCATATGCACATATGAAATCATTTCTATGATAACAGAGAGCCAAGATGGTGTAGAAGAGGACAAAACGATGTCTATTTGAACAGTGGAGACACTCAATAAATATTTGTTGAGTATGTGAATGCCTGGATTGCTTCTGCCTATCTGTTGAAATCCTTTTTTTTTTTTTTTTTTTGTATACATGAAGTCCAACCCAAATTCCATCTCTTTTAAGAACCTCTGTAACCAGGTTGTTTTTCTCTTTAACAGTGCTTTTGAATTTTCTGTCATTTGCCCGTATGTGTCTGTTATAGTCCTAATGTTCTCATCCCTAATCTAAAATGTAGTGGAATACAGGGGTCATATTTTATTCATTTTAATATACATGTCCAGCTTTTGTGCATCACCAGTGTTATGATATTTGTTAAAGTCAGAAATAATTGTATATCAATTATGGGAAATTGATTGACTTATGTTAATCATAGTATTGTGAGATATTTAAAGCATATGTAAAAGACTCAGTAATATAATCAAGCCCTAAGTTCTTAATTAGCAATATAAAAATTAATATTAAGGGCACTATTAAATTAACATTAACTTATTTAAGTGACAGCTCCTTATCTTTTTTCCCTTTTGTCTTCCCTGAAGCAGTGGGGATCACAGGTGTAGTGTTTGTCATTGCAATACATGTGTGTCTGTGTGTTTACCGTCACTGTCTGCCTGTGAGTATCCATTACAAACACCAAGTATGAACCTGTTTGATTTTAAGTAGTATATGCAATGGGCTCATGTTATACTTTATTTCCACCATGTTTTTCTGTCCATGTTGAAACACATTGTATTAAAATTGGTGGGATTGTTTATTTTACTTACTGTATGGTTCTCTCCTTTGTAACCTTCAGTTTCTTCTTGCAGTGTTAGGTTTAGAGCCTTATGATTTTCACTTTTCGGTTTTACAAAAATTACAGCAGGAAGCAGTTCTTGTGCAGATTTTCCATGGCTTCCTGGAGAGTTACTCCATGGTTCCTATTGGCAAGTGGAAGTTCTAGGTCAGAAACTACGGGCATGTTTTTGTGATTATGGGCGCAGGCACTAAAGCCACACTGCTGGGTTTCAGTCCTTCCCTGCCACTTGCTAGCTCTCCTAGGAAGCCAGGAGCTCTGAGCTATTTTCAGCTTATTTTCCTGAGCATGTGTGCCCTAACTCAGCCCCCTCACTTCGAGTAGTCAGCCTGGCAGAGATCCTGTTGGCCCTGGTGACTCCTGCCTGGGCCAGTTCCCAGCTGCCGCTGCTTGCTTTAGAGCCAGCATTCAGCAGGCCTGAGGCTCACATGTTGTCACCACTTGGCATTTCTGTACTATTTCTGGTCTATTGAGAAGTTTGTTTTTGAACCTGGTAATGTTTTCTTGTCTTTGCTCTTAATATTTTATTTATCATCACTGTGTGTCTGAAGCAGAGGGCGTTCATCAAAGCATGAACTTTTTGTGTCACCGTAACCAGAAGTTGCTAATAACTGCAACCTTTAAAATGATCTCAAATTTTAGAATCATCTAATGATAGAGATTTAGATCTGGAAGACATTTTGGAGATAAGGCCAATAACCTTATTTTATAGGTGAGGGAATTGTGATCTCGGAAATTAGGTAACTTTCCAATGTTGCACATTTAGTTAATAGTTAGCAATGGCCAGACCCAAAGTCGATGGGTTCCCTCTTTTGCCATGAATTTGGTATCACAGATTTCTGTAGGTTATATTGTCATGTAACATTTTTAACAGAAGCAAAAAACACACTAGAATTAAAAAAAAATTGACACTGACTTTTAAAACTAATATTATTTTTTTTTTCCTGGAAAATATCCAGATGAAAAAAAAATAATAGAGAGTTCACTACATTGATGTAGATTTTCGCTGCAGCATACACTGTTTTTGATTTGAATTTTTGCTGTCTTTAGTTTCTTTGACTTTCTGGAACTTCTTAGGATGAGTCCATTAATAATAGTGCCGATACTTGGAGTTACCCACAGTGCTGGGCCTGCAAATGAACTGTGATGAATGGACGGGACCAGCATTTACAGTGGTAACCTATGTTTGCCCTGCCGTGTAGAAATGGCAGGTAGTTTAAATTACAAAAAAAAAAAAAACCAAAAAAGAACAGTTATTTCTTCTAATTAGAATGTGTGGATTCCTTTAAGATCTAGTGTCTTTGTTAATGCTTTTGGAATTGTTCTATTCTATTTCTAGATCTTCTAGCTGTGCCTAAGCATCCGTATGCTGCTATGGAGAACTGGGGACTGAGTATTTTTGTGGAGCAAAGAATACTGCTGGATCCCAGTGTTTCATCTATTTCTTATTTGCTGGATGTCACCATGGTCATTGTTCATGAAATATGTCACCAGGTATGAGAAAAAGCATCAGGTGTAAGTATGCTGTGCAAGCTATTGAAAATGAACAATGATTGCAATTACCTAGATTATCTTCTTACACAAGTATTATTCAATTATTATTCTACATTATTATCTACACAATTAAGTTTTAAGCTTACGTGGAGTACTATGTAGTTTCTTTTGGAAGATACGCTGTTTGCTTCAATTGACAATAAAATGGGAAATAAACATGCTAATCAGAACCGATAAGTAGCTGTCACTCAGTTTAGTGGAGTTGTGGACACAAAGCAGTCTGTTTGGAGTAGCAATCTTGTTACAACATCTTATCAGCCTGGCTTTCTTTCCTTGTGATTATTAGTGTATGTGTATGATAAGCACAACGATTACAGTGATTTATTATATTGCTGTAAGATGAAGCTGAGTTTTGTGTACTTGTCAAAATTTGCTTTTACTGTAATCAATTTATTTTTGCCCCTTACCCATTATATAAACACTTAGGATGTCTTTTACTAATACAGCTGTAAACTCTTTGCTCTAAAATGATTGATATTTTTTTCTTAGATTCATGTACACCAGCCACCTTTGTAGTGAAACTCATTATAAAATAGTGATTTTATAATTTTTCAGAGTGAGCAAAATATGTTAGAGAAATTTGTTCTGCTTATCTGAATCTTGACTTTAGTGAAAAACATCTTCGAATGCAAGTATCCATGTTAATAGAAAGTAATATCTACTATGGGAGGTTTTAAACACAAAATGTCAGAGGACACACCACAATAGCAGCCTTCAATATGTTATAAGTCCAATACATTTTTTAAAAGATTGATTCATTTTTATTGGAAAGTCAGATACACAGAGAGGAGGAGAGACAGAGAGGAAGATGTTCCATCCGCTGATCTACTCCCCAAGTGCCGGCACTGTGTTCATCTGAAGCCAGGAGCCAGGAGCTTCCTCTGGTCGACCACACAGGTGCAGTGTCTCAAGGCTTTGGGCTGTCTTCGCTGATTTCCCAGGCCACAAAGAGGGAGCTGGATGGGAAGTGGGGCTGCTGGGATTAGAACCAGCACCTATTTGGGATCCCGGCATGCCCAAGGTGAGGATTTTAGCTGATAGGCCACCGTATGGGCCTGAGTCCAACACATTTTAAAAGATGGAAAAGCTGAGGAGTGATGTGGGAAATGCCATTATTGAAAGAACTGCTAAAGATTACCAAATGAACACTGACGTCATGGAGCAGGCCATAAGTCTATCTGCTGAATTGTCAGTGCACTTGGATGGCACAGCCTGGCATGTGTCCTAACTTCACATATTTAAACGGACCCTTACAAACCTAACCAGGATTTCCCTTCTCAGTGAAGGAGAATCATTTCACCCTTACATCTACAACTCTTTGAAGCAAAAGCCTTCCTACAAATGACAGGTTAGATGTACAGTTCTATTGGAATGAAAGAACACTTGTTATTTCATAATTGTTCAGAGACGGAATTTCATTTGTTACATATCCTGCATTTCTTCCTTATGATACAATGTGGAGGGCCACTTACTGCGACGAATGAACTAGAAGCAAGCAAAAACACTTCTAGTCATTTCTGCCTTCATTGTCAGATTGATTTCTGTTATACCCCCTCCTCATCCATTTATTGTCACAATTCTGAAGACAGCCATTCACTTTGAAACAGAAATGGAGTTTTGATAAAGATTAAAAAGCTTAAAATTGTATTTTGTGTTCATCAGCATATTCAGAGCTGTTTCTTTTTGTGTTTCAAGGAGAGGTCCTTGTGAGGAAGTGATTGTTTTTATTGATATTGAAATGTTCAGTTACCCAGGTCTTTACTGAGGTCCTGAAACAGAACTCGATTCACATTTATCTGCCTTTCACGACTTTTTCATACACCTCGTCTAGGCTGCTATATTCTAGCTGCATAAGTTCTTCTTTCCCCTCCCCTCCCCTCCCTTCCCCTCCCCTCCCCTCCCCTCCGCTCCCCTCCCCTCCCCTCCTCTTCTCTTCTTGTTTTTTAACTAACCCATTCCTACATTGTTGTCTTCATGCTAAAGCCAGTTTACAGTTGCCTGGAATTCTATTGCCCAAGGCAATTTTCATGACTAGCTCCTGAGTGTTAAAATCTGGGTGGTAAATCACCTTCTTAGGCAAAACATTTTTGTTTTTACAACCCAAAGCAGTTACTGCCCCATTGTTTTGAAACACTTTATTAAGGTCTAATATTATGCTTTGCATTTGATGATTTTTTTTTTTTTTTGGTCAGCCTTACCACATCTTCCTCTGCATCAAAGTATCAGCTACTTAAGACGGGATATAATTTAACTTTTTTTCTTGAATTTCAAGTATTGAGGGTAACTCCTGCCATGTAAGGTTTTTTTTCTTTTAAATAATAATCTTAAAAATTCCTTCAACTTTTTGCAGACCTGAGAATTGGTTCAGAATAATTGTACTGTGAAAATGTTATTTAAATTTTTCACAAATGTTTTTCGGGGGCATCCACGTATCAATGTCGAATTATAGAGAGAGGTGTGGAGAGTCCTAAAAGCCTTTAGTTCTCTTGGTCAGCCAGTGTCTCCTCTTTGAGCTGCCTCTTCCTCACCTGAGTTGCTTAATGTCTGCCAAGGTAGTAGCAGTTTGTTGGAAGATTTTATATACTACCAGCAGATATTCACCCACTCTAATTTACACTCACCAGTCCCTGTTTTGTAATTTATTATTACTATTATTGGAATATACAAAGCACTCCTTTTTCTCTAGTACTTAACAGGCTTTCAGATATTTGAAGACAGCTATCTTCAGTTTTTCTTACCTGAATTCTTTTCACCGAGTTAAATACTCATATTTTTTGTGTTCCTTGATCTTTTGTTTTGAATTCTTCCCCAAATGCATTTATGAAAACTAATGTTGCCTAAGTACTCAAGTAAATCAATAGAGTCTCGCCACAAGACATTGTAAGATAACAAAATCAATTGGGGAATGAATTCTAATTATGATCATTGTGGCTAATACATATAATTTTAGATAAAATCACTGTGAGATGGATTTGATTCTGCCTGATGCCATTTGTTTGGATACTACAGTGGTTTGGTGACCTTGTGACACCTGTGTGGTGGGAAGATGTGTGGCTGAAGGAAGGTTTTGCTCACTACTTTGAATTCGTTGGTACAGACTACCTCTACCCTGGTTGGAATATGGTAAGAGCATTTTACTTTATTACTTTGCAACTCCCAGTGAAAGGTAGATCTGGTGTTCCGTTAGGCTTATATTATCCTTAGAGACAACTGAAAACAACAACTGATACATGGAAAAAATCAACTGCCACATAGAGAAAAATACTTAGCAATTTCAGTGTTAAGATTCCAAGAGAGTTCTCTTTTCTTCAATATGAACTAAATTGAATCTGACTGGTTGTATATTAATTTCAACATGTTGCATTTTTTCAAATGTAAATACTCTAAATTGTGATATCTTCTAAAGGAGACAAATGATCCTTTTAAATAGAGAGCTCAAAAGAAATCAATAAATAATGCCTTAAGTACACAGGGTGCTTCAATGAGGGGTACTTGAAAAAGTTCATGGAAAACAGAATCCAAAGGTAAGTTTATTTTGTTGCCAGAAATTTGAAGTTCAGTGTGTGAATGGATAAGCATGGATCTCCAAAGCTTTTGCAATGAAATATTTTAATTCCACTTTGCACAAACTTTTAAAATTACTCACATATATAGAAGAGAGAGAATTTGAAATTTCTTACAGGAGATGGAGCAAAAATTAGCTCAAACATTGGTGCGTTCTTGTAGATGAATGCATTTTAGAATGAACTTTCTTACGAAGAAGCCATTAGCTTTACTTATGAAGAATGATGCACATTATACATGTACATTAAGAGCATATCAATATACCTGAGTCTGAACTAGGGTTTGATGTGCCTTAGGCTGTGATGTCTCCAGGCATCCTGGAAGATAAAGCGGAGAGAGGATATGGTTTTAATGTCTCTTTTAAATAAGTCTGTTTAGTTTATATTGTCATTGATGTAAATTGGCATGCAATAAACTGTATGGTTTGATGAATATTGACATCTGAATAATATAGCCATGAAACCAATTTCTCATATCAGTGAGACTATGTTATTCTTAAATAGATGCAAAATTATATGTTAGTTTGACATTGAATTTTAAATTTAGTCAAGTGCATCTTAAACGTACCAGCATTCTTCAATACCCAGAGTTAAATCTTCCTTATGAGGACTATACACAAGATTGATTTTGTATAAGGAATCTTCAAAAAGTTCAGGGAAATGGAAACCCGAAGTTAATATGCATTTCATTAGATATTTTCTAGATTCATTGTGTATATTTTACCCAATTTGTTGAAGTATGATTAATGTACAAGGAGCTGTATATTTTCTATACTCGTGGTACTGTGCTGGAATTTTGAACCTTTTGTTGCTGCTGACCACAACTGAGTGCCTGTTAACAGAACCTTATTCACTCCTTTCCCTCTTCTCTTCCTATTTGTCATTAACCACCATTACATTTTTAACATGTATGAGATTACCATTTTTAGATTCCGGTAGAAGTGAGATCATGTGGTATTTGTCTTTCTGTTACACAATAGAATAACTCTCTATATAATGTTAGCTTACTGTACATTTCTGTATAAATGAAGAAAAAGATACTTGGAATACAGACTTTGGGCATTTTCACCCTAAAGAAATATTAAAGGTTTGAGGAAATAGATATATTTATCAAGGCTGACACTGCATGATGCTTATATATACTGAAATATCACATGGTTCTGTATAGCTATGTGGAATTTTTATATGCCTATTCCAATGTTGCAGACAAAAATAATTAAAGCAAATTGCTTTTAAGAAAGGATTCTACATGTAATATGTACAATTCTGTGTTTGAACATTGATATAAACAGACATGAAACCATCGCCATCAGCTATGCTATAAGCTTATTTATCATCTCTATTTCCTCTCAAGAAAGGATGAAAGAGGGAAGTAGGGTTGTAGAACTGTGAAAAATATGAAATCTATTTTCTTGGCCCCAGCACCTTGGGCTAGTGGCTGAAGTCCTCACCTTGAGTGCTCCGGGTTCCCATATGGGCGATGGTTCTCATCCCGGCAGCTCCACTTCCCATCCAGCTCCCTGCTTGTGGCCTGGGAAAGCAGTCGAGGACGGCCCAAGGACTTGGGACCCTGCACCCGTGTGGGAGACCCGGAAGAGGTTCCTGGTTCCCGGCTTCAGATCGGCGTACATCGGCCCTTTGCAGTCACTTGGGGAATGAATCATCAGATGGAAGATCTTCCTCTCTCTCTTCTCTGTATATCTGACTTTGTAATAAAATGAATAAAATCTTAAAAAGAAAAAAAGAAAATAGATTTCTTTTTTTAAGATTTATTTTATTTTTATTTTATTGCAAAGTCAGATATACAGTGAGGAAGAGAGACAGAGAGGAAGAAGTTCTGTCCGATGATTCACTCCCCAAGTGACCAAAATGGCTGGAGCTGAGCCAATCAAAAGCCAGGAGCCAGGATCTTCTTTCGGGTCTCTCTTGTGGGTGCAGGGTCCCAAGGCTTTGGGCCCTCCTCAACTGCTTTCCCAGGCCACAAGCAGCTTCCATCTGATGATTCATTCCCCAAGTGACCACAAAGGGCCGATGTACGCTGATCTGAAGCCGGGAACCAGGAACCCCTTCCGGGTCTCCCACACGGGTGCAGGGTCCCAAGGCTTTGGGCCGTCCTCGACTGCTTTCCCAGGCCACAAGCAGGGAGCTGGAGGGGAAGTGGAGCTGCCGGGATTAGAACCGGTGCCCATATGGGATCCCGGGCGTCCAAGGCGAGGACTTTAGCTGCTAGGCCACGCTGCCGGGCCCGAAATTTATTTTCTTTATATTAATAAACATGCTTTGAAATTTTTAAAAATATTTCTTTCATCCTATTTATTTCTTTATAATGATTTTGTGTTGTAACAAACAATATAAGTGTGACTACTTAGCATATGCTGTAAGAATACAGACAATTTTGCAGACTATAGGTATTACATTGCACATTAGATCTTTGGGATTTATTTATAATTTTGTAAGTGGAATTTCACAACTATTGTCTACTACTTTGTCATTTTCCCCTATCCCCAACCTCTGGCACGTACCATTCTACTTTTCACTTCTATGAATATTCCAATTTTAGATTTCTCATACAAGTAATATGATGAAGTTATAAAAAGCGCACATATTTTTCCTTAATATGTATGACTTATTTCCTCAGTGTCAGGACTTCAAAGTTCACTCATTTTGTCACAAATAATGTGATCTCTCGTGTTAAGGCTGAGGAATACTCCGCTGTATGTGTGCATATGTACCACGTTTTCTTTTTTCATTCATTAGTTCATGGATTGGTGGATTGCCTCTATGCTTCCTTGTGTTTTTGTACTCTTATTGTTTCATGTTCTAAATTATTTAAATTTGGTGGCTCTTCAATTGTCATTATTGCAAATGTGATTGGAAGATATTTTAAATTATGGACAAATCTGGAGGAATCTGCAGGTCATTGCACAGCATTTCCACCATAAATTCAATTGACTGTTGCTGAGTAAAACAAAATGAATTTACTTTTTCATAAAAGAAATATTACAATTGTACTGACCAATCAAAACATCTACATTAAGTTCTTGGAGTTTTGCCAATATTTTATAAGGGCAATGCAATTCATATGCACAGATGTATAAGATAAGATTTCTTAAGCCTATGTACCAAATCTGTGTGTGTATATATGATGCAAATTTTAAAATGTTACTTGTAATATTTATTATCAATTGATATTAAATTAGCTTAGCAGATTTTTGAAGAAAAATAGCTAAGACCATGTAATAGCATTTGAATTATTGTTTAATAAATAACAAACTCTAGACCTTAATGTTTTAGGTTAGTAGAATGCTTGAAAAAAGACCTGGGCTTTTACAAGGCTTTTAGCCAACCTTGAAGTTTTTGCTTAATTTTGTTTGTGGATTGCTACTGATTTATTAATATAGTATGTCCAGTATTAAAATACTTTCTTATCACAAATGATATATTGTTGGCAACGCCCGCGTCGCCACATACCCCGAGCCGAGCGGAGGGACTAGGGTTACAAAAAAGACAACACACAAGACAACACAATACAACGCGCAGTACACAGAATGCCGAATGCGAAAAAATGATCCATCGATCTTTATTGAAACTCCAGGCTTTCTTTTATACTCTGCCTAGCTTCTCCCAGTGTTTATCCAGTCCTCAAGTGGCCACCCTAAATCCCTTGAGTTCCTCCCAGTGTCTATCCAATCCTCAAGTGGCCACCCTAAATCCCTCGAGTTCCTCCCAGTGTCTATCCAATCCTCTAGTGGCCACCCTAAATCCCTCGAGTTCCTCCCAGTGTTTATCCAATCCCTTCGCAAATAACTTGACAAATAGGGAGCAGGAACTTGCAGTTAAGCCAGTGGCTAGATGTATCAGGCCAAAATTGCCCATCCTGTTACCCTCTGAGAAACAAGCTAAGCTGTGGAGTTAATCCTTGGGAGACTGGGGCCTGCAACATATTATACATTTAGGTAGGTTATTCTTGGCACATTCAGTCTCTTGTGATAAAAACTTTTCTACTCATAATTATGCAAAAATACAGATTAGATTAAAAAGCAATGGTCACAATTATGTATGAAATGGAAAGTGACAATGGAATTGCTCTGAGCGTGGAGGTGTAGCCTTATTTTCAGTATTCTTATGCTTCATTTAGTCTTAGTGTAATTTGTAATCCTCGTGTTTTATGAATTACAGTGTAAACGTAGCTATTCTGTAGAAAATTTTTAAGAAATATTGAAAATGAACTTAGAGCTTAAATAATGCACCTGCATATTCTGTTTTTATGAGGATACAGACCATGTACTGGAAATCGAAAATGTTTGAATGTGATTAAGATATATGATTTTAATTTATTATAAATCCATATTTAATAATTAAGAAATTGATAGTACTGCCACAATTATACTGATGCAGAAGACTCATTCTGATAAATGAAAGAATATAATATTCTAATTAGATCATAGTGAGGATAAACATGTTGTAATATATTATTTTCAGATTATAATGATCACAATTGCTTTGCTACATTTGAGTCTCAGTAACTTTCTGGAATTTGCATTAAAATGATAGGAGAGGCTGGGTGTGACTCATTAATTGTGAAAAATATAGTAATATGAGAAGATTATAATAGGGAATATTGAGTGAGATGTATATAGGAATGTTGATTCATTGCATTTTTCTTTTGCAAATTTAAAACTTTACTGAAAGAAAATATAAATCAATAAAAATAAATTCACAAAGTCTATATGAAGGAATTCCATACACAAATTGTCCATCCCTTTATCATTAATATCTTTTTTTTTTTGCAAATAAAATGTTAAGAGTAACTTTGCATGTAAATAAGATGTTACCTGAGTGTGTAGCTGTGCCAGCACTGCTTTTCAGGAGAGCACCAGCAAAGGAGTGAAAGAATAGGAGTGATGGCTGTGTCAGAATAACTCACGTTATTGAGACATACACAAGAGCCCAGCTAGAAACATATGACTTGAGCTTCACCAGAACTCAGCCTAAAATAGAAAAATCAAAATCAGGCTCATGTCAGGAGCAAAGAAATTCAGGTAGCTGACCTCTTTGCTGCTAATCTCAAAAATAGTGCTTTTATCGTTTCTAGACACCAGGGCTTGAACAATGAAATACGGTTCCAATTTTCCAGTGAGATAACTATGACAATCTAACTTCTAAGAACTAACAATAAAGAAACCCAGAATTATGTAGTAATCTTAAGGAAGCTCTTGTGTTGATGTAGGTCAATATACTTCCTTTGCTTAACTGTTCGTAAAATCTAAGTTCGTTTTTTTTTTTTTGTATGTTTTGTGGATGTGTGTGTTTTAGAGTTAGTTTATGATACAGAAATAATTGGTTTTTACCTTAGGAATACCAGCTTGAATAAAAAATTTGTGATTTTTTTCCCCCAGCAAATTAATCAGGTTTGTCATTTTAAAGATATGGGTGTTAAGAGGTATCAGGATATAATGCTGAGGATTGGATTGGGAACAAGAATTTCAGATGGTCAGAGAGTCATTTTACCTTCCTGTCATTTGAAAATGGGGGCAGTGTAGTGATTTGTAAGTTCACACAATTTTTGTGATGTCTTTGAAACCTCTCTTAAAAATGTTAGTGTAATGGGTTCGGAAAATGAATGTGGCTTTAGAAAACTGCATTGATGTTATGTGTTATTCTCACAATTAGAACCCTAGTAATCCATCAGGACACCAAACTCAGATCAATTAACTATAGATTACAAAGCTAAGTTCAATAAACCCTGTGTTTGTTTTGGTTTGCTCAAATCAATTCTTGCCTATACTGGCAGTGTGGGCTATTCTATAAAGCAATACGCTGTAGATAATATTTTATTCATCTAACAAAAATTTCAACTTTTTTTAAGGATTTATTTTATTTTTTATTGCAAAGTCAGATATACAGAGAGGAGGAGAGACAGAGAGGAAGATCTTCCATCCGCTGATGTATTCTCCAAGCTGTTGCAATGACTAGAGCTGTGCCAGGAACCAGGAGCTTCCTCCGAGTCTCCAATGCAGGTGCAGGGTCCCAAGGCTTTGGGCTGTCCTCAGCTGCTTTCCCATGACCACAAGCAGGGCATTAGATGGGAAGTGGAGCTGCCAGAATTAAAACCGGTACCAATATGGGATCCTGATGCATTCAAGGCGAGAACTCTAGCCACTAGAAAGCCATGCTGGGCCCTTCAACATAATTAAAAACTGCTTTAGTTTAGGACTAAGGACCCAATTCATGGACCATATTGTCTTCTTTTGCTGTATGGTATTTTATAAAAGGTAGCTGTTAGTCACACTGTCATTTGAGAAAAGTTCATGGTATATGAACTATATAATCAGTATGTACAATGAGCTCATTAGAAGCTGAATCAATGTTTTTAACTGTTCAATGATATTCTACAATGATTCTCACCTTATTGAGTATGAAAACATTGAATGCTTCTCAGGGTTTGTCCCAAGGGTCGGTGACCTTTTTGATCCTGTCCAGTGGCTTCGGTGACATTTACATTGAAAGACTGGGAGGGAGTACAAGGAGAGCCTGCTTGAGTCTCTTGTGGTCTTAGGCCTCAAAATGGTTCTCCAACCTTGACTGGATTTCCTTCTACTCATCTTTCCCTCCTCCTCAGTCTGCAAGGAAGTGTTTTTTTTTTTTTTTTCTTTTCTGAAAACAGTTTTTAAAAGACAGAACACTAACTTTTCAGAGAGTTGGAGTTAGAAAGCTGTAGTTCTCTTTAGTGGGAAAAAGGGTTGCTATGCCCTATTGTTAGTGACCCAAGGAGTTTTTGACACTGGTGGATAATGGACCTGTAACAAAGACAAAAACAGTGCAGAAAGGGAATTAAGAGCTGTGGGGGGAACAGCTGAAGTCACCAAAACGACATGTCATGTGTCCTGTCTGTGCTCCAAGACACAAGCAGAAATCTCCGCATGCCTGTTGCCCAGGCACTGAGGGTTCAACTAACAGCGAAAGAGAGCACGGATTAGGATGAGCCAGTGGCAAACAGGCCTGGGCCACAGATTTTAGCCTGTGCTCATGAAGATAATTAATTGCTATTCTTTGTTAAAACAGGGAGTGTGCCCCTTGTAATATACTAATGTGTTAACATGGCATGAAGCAAGGCTAATAAATAATAAATCACATTTATATTGGTGTCTTTTGAGGCTGTGTTTTTTTATACAAGGATTCCATTTGATGGCATCTATTAGAAAAAAATAAAGCTGGGTAATTATCGGTTGATTATTGAGGTATACTTATTTAAAAATGACTAGCACAAATACATTTTCAAATCTGAAATTGAAACTGAAGAGCACGTAAATGATACTGCCTTGGCTTCCTAGCCTGAGGGAGGAATGCTTTTTGAGAACTTCAGCGTCTTCCAGGTACGTCACGTGTCAGAAAGTGGAAACCCGTAGTAGCTTTCCAACTAAACAGCTTGCTGTTACCAAGTAAGATATTTTTACAATGAAACGAAAACCAAGCTTGACTCATTGTTATTCATACACACTCACATATATTTCTAAATGTTTTTGTAAGTATTTTAAAGGTTTTGGATCACATTGCTTCACACTTTGCACTTTTTCCTATACTGATTTCTCAAGACCGTGAATGGAAATTTTCAGACATGACATTAAAAAATTATTTTTGAAAAACAAAGTCATTTTTATCAGAAACACACTATTTCAGAATTTGTGTTTTTATACCTAGAGATAAAAGATAAATTGGCATCCCCAGTGGGGAGGGGGGATCTTTCTCTCAGAGACTGTGTTAAGATTTGCATGTTGTCAAGGAATTTCTTCTTTTCATTAGGAATTACAAACCAAGCAGTTAATTTATAGGATTAAACACATATTAAAAAGAAAATTTACACTGAACCAGGAGGCTAAAAGTGTAGTATAAGGCTGCTCATTCTTCTACCTACAAATATTGTAAAGCAAATTAGCTCATTCATTCCCTGTTAAAGTAAGAGAAGTTTGGCCCCCGTGGCGTGGGCTAGCAGCTAAAGTCCTCGCCTTGAACGCCCCGGGATCCCATATGGGCGCCGGTTGTAATCCCGGCAGCTCCACTTCCCATCCAGCTCCCTGCTTGTGGCTTGGGAAAGCAGTCGAGGACGGCCCAAAGCCTTGGGACACTGCACCCGCGTGGGAGACCCGGAAGAGGTTCCAGGTTCCCGGCATCGGATCGGTACAGCACCGGCCTGTTGCGGCTCACTTGGGGAGTGAATCATCGAATGGAAGATCTTCCTCTCTGTCTCTCCTCCTCTGTATATCTGGCTGTAATAAAATGAATAAATCTTTTAAAGAAAATAAAATAGAGAAGTTTGTAGGCAGAATATTACACCTTGCTAAAAATTGACAGTGAATTCCATAAAACCAAACAAAATTATAACTCTGGTAGCATATGTCGCAGTGACAAAATATTCTTTTAGGTATCTTTATTCTTAAGAAATATTTTCTGTAGCAGGTTATAGTACTACTTTTTGTCCATTTCACCAAATCTAATAAAGTGTTATTTTTCTGTAATACATGAATCGTTCAACATCTGATATTAACCAATTTTTTTGTCAGGTGGAAATGAATTTGCTTTGCATTACCTTTAACAGGGACACAACCAAAGCTGAGGATTCAGAGGGCAACTAAATAATAATTCATCAATCTCTAATTATTAATCATCTTTAAGCAGACAGATATATGTTTGAAAAGACATTGGGACACAACTCATTTTTAAGTATGGAGAAACTGTTTCAGTCCATAGCACTTTATGGGTTTTGTTCCCCTTATCAAGGTTACTGTAAGTTGTTCAGGTATTACAAAGATGTCAGAAATGAAAGAAGTGAGTTTAAGTAGTCAAATGACAAAAGCATGAAAGAGTTTCCTATGGAGACAAAATAATAATTTAAAAAAGCAGTCATATGATTTCAAGTCTCAAGATTTTGCCCGAAATGTGCCTGCATCAAGTTGTAACAATAAAGATTCCAGTAGCATTTTCTATATATCATCAAACACTTTGCATATATGAATTCACTGTGTAATAGGTTTTCCTGAGAATAGAAAACTTGTCTTCTGTTTATTTTTCAAGAGTTGCAAGAGTATACCTTTAGCTAGATTACTAATCAGTCTACCATTCAAGCAGCTTTTCCTGACCATATATCTGAAAAGATTTTTGGTAGAATATTTTTTGGCACTGAGCTGAAAAACCTTGCTGGATCTACCATTCACTAGTTTCAGTAAGCCCTTTTTGCAAATTCTAAAGCTTTTGCTTTTTTACCTCTTCCTGGGTCTGATGAAATAACATTCTAGTGATTACACTCTTATTTTACCAATTTGTGTCATTTTTCTTTAAACTATGTGGGAATGCATTTTTCCTTTGGAACCTACTTTAGAAACACCTGTGTCCAATTAATTCTTTTAATCGTATTTTATTTTCTTCAGATTTTATATATGATCATTCATGCTGCTCTTATTATTAATGATATAGTAGCTCAACAAGTTTACATAATCCAGTTTGATTTATTGCTCCACTTTTTTTTTCTGTTTCATTCATTCTTTTTATTTCAGCCAGAGGAACGAAGGACCTAAAATGAGCTATTCACTGTGCTCATTTTTATGAAATAAACCTCCTGGTAATATTAGGATTGCTATAAGTATGTTACATAGTTATGTTTCATCTATAGTGTGATGATTTCCATTAGAAGATACATGTGGGTGTGTACATAACTTTATGCGGACCAGTCATGCTCCTGTGAAAGTTACTTTATGGGAGTACCTAAGAAACTAAGAAGCATATCTCAATTAGACTTTCCATATTTATAGATATGAATGCATTTGGAAAACAAAATTGGACACAATAAAGAATTGGTTAAGTCAGGAAATAATAAGGACAGTTAGATGTCTCTTTTTTGGTATGTCTTTATATAATGTATGCCTTTTTTAAAAAAAGAGTTATTTTTTATTTTATTACAAAGTCAGATATACAGAGAGGAGGAGAGACAGAGAGGAAAATCTTCCATCTGCTGATTCATTCCCCAAGTGAGCTGCAGCGGCCAGTGCTGTGCCGATCCGAAGCTAGGAGCCAGGAGCCTCTTCCAGGTCTCCCACACGGGTGCAGGGTCCCAAGGCTTTGGGCCGTCCTCGACTGCTTTCCCAGGTCACAAGCAGGGAGCTGGATGGGAAGTGGAGCTGCCGGTATTAGAACCGGCACCCATATGGGACCTCAGGGTGTTCAAGGCGAGGACTTTAGCCGCTAGGCCACACCGCCAGGCCCTAATGTATGTCTTAA
Source organism: Ochotona princeps (assembly GCF_030435755.1). Lineage (NCBI taxonomy): Eukaryota > Metazoa > Chordata > Mammalia > Lagomorpha > Ochotonidae > Ochotona > Ochotona princeps. The sequence goes on from NC_080846.1 coordinate 27,727,518, forward strand.
ACATTGTCTCTAAAGGTTGCTTGCATTGACCTAGGTACAATGTCCATTTCCTTTCTTTTAGATTATGAATATCTTTGTGCTTAGATAAGTGTTACTTTTGAATCCTGCATGTTTCTCTGAACTTTATAGCTTTTCTTAGAAGATGGGTGTACATTGTAAAGTAGTAGATTTCTGCTTTTTGATTGTAGTGTTGGTGTAATTATGAATTATTTTGTTGCAAATATTTTCTAAGTTGTCTAATTAAAAACAAGTTTAGGTCAGTTGTTTCTTGAGAGCAAAATTTCACATTAATTACATTCTGCTCTCAATTTATCACTTAACTGGTGTAGTTTGAAGTATTGTCACATGATTTGTTATTGGCGATAAGCATCAGAAGTTTAAGAAGCGCTCAACAAAGTTTGTTGCTCTATTTTTTTTTAAGAAGAATTTGTCTTTTGAAATAGAGGAGACACACGAAAGCCAGGACTGGGCTGGGGTGAAGCCAGGAGGTTCATCTGAGTATCTTAAATAGATAGCACAACCCAAAGACCTGGGCCATTTTGCACTGTTTTTCTCAGATCACCAGCAGGAAGCTGGATCATAAGTGGAGCAGTTGAGACTTGAACTGGTACTCCTATTGGATTCCTACCCAAATAACTTCAAAACTCCTGTTCTTAGGCTCTGTTTTTAACAACAAGGAACATTTCTTGAGATCTTTACTTCTTTTAAGACCTGAAAGGTCACAGCTCCTACCAAATTCTTTATTCGCATATTTTGGGCCCTAATTGAGCAACTGCAAGGATTACTCTATATTGAGTTGTTCTGCTGCTTATTATTTAACATATATGAAACAAATATTATTTTCTTCTTGTTGGGGGGGATGGCATAGTGATTCTAGTAGGTATCCGGAACACATAGGTGTATTCGAATCTGTTATCCCTCCAAGATTCAGTAAACTGTTTTTCTGCATTTATTAATTTTTATAGTTAAAATGTTGCTTTATAAATCCTAGAATGATGTTCAGTCTTCTTTTGTACCCATTTTATGGGTTGGATTTCTGGCTCTCTTGCTGCTGAAAAGTTGTGTGGCCTTGTTTCTTTATTTTCAACACATGTGAATTTTTGTGAGTTTATGTCATCAGACAGTCTTGAGAATTAAAGAAACTTGGTGTTTAGGTTTCCAAAATTGTTTTCCAGTGGAGAATAGTATGCATCTCATATTAAAAAAATACAGATAGCAAAGAAATGGTCTTCCCATCATGCTTATGAGTATAGATATTGAATTTATGGATGACTCTGGGATGTTCTTAATATTTGTACACTTTACAAATGAATTACTACCTCTGATTTTTCATTGCAAATACTAAAGTTATCATCTACTAATGCTAAATGCTTTTATAAATATTATGCCTTATGGTGAGGTATAATTATATATAAATATTTTAAATTGATTATTTTTGGGGGATTGAAGTACTTTATATGTTCCAGGGTTTTTACTATCATTTATTTAATCTTTCAAATTGATGTTTGTACTGATTTCCATTTTCTTTGGAAAGACAGCAACTTCTATTATCTAGCGAGTAAAAGCTTTATCAGATGAAGGTATTGATATCAAAAGACAAAAAAAAGTGCAACTTGAGAAAATCCATGCACCAAATTAAAAATTTTCTTATAAACTTAAGGTCATTTTAATGGTTGTTTACTCCACAAATTATCAAAATGTATTAGCCACTTAATAAAATTGATAACTCCTAATGGTTGATTAACCCATTCCTGGAATTGTTTCAGACCTGAATGATTTCAGAAAATTTTTATTAGAATATAAATAAAAAATGGAGACATCTTGAATGCACAAAATAAATGCTTGCATATAAAAAAGGAAAATTTCATTTTATTGCAACATCAGCTTGTCAAAAATTAAGCATAATGGCAGAGGAAAATAGTCTTACTGTCAAAGTGAAAATAGGATTATTAAAAAGATGAAAAAGGCATTATCTCAGTGACTTGAAGTCTACAGGCAGGATCCTGAAAAGGCACTCCAAAAGAGCAGGAATGAGTTCTTGTTAACTTGCAAAGGAGAGGATGTGGTCTGTCTTCATTAGGATGTCTGCTTTGTCAGGCTGGGGATTAACCATGAGTTTTCAGGAGTTAATCTAAAATGTACCATATATGAAATTATAAGTAATAAAAGTCAGGACAAAAACAAAATTATGAAATATGAGTCAACAGATCATTTATGCAATGTTATAAGTTTCTGTGTGAGCATTAGGAACTACTTTACTGAACTTAAGAAGTGATGTTGAGATAAATAGTAATAAATGAAACCCTATTGTACAAGTGTTTGAAGAAAAGAAGAGGAAAAAGTGTCAAGAATTCCTCAAAAATAAAGTGAAATTAAATGGAATGCATGTTTTAAAGGGATTATATGACAGAACTGGCATATGGAGGATAGTCATAGGTATTGGGGGAGCTGTAAAATCAGAATGAGCTATGTGTAATTAGTGTTTTTTAAGATTTATTTTATTTTTATTGGAAAGTCAGATATACAGTTGATTCACTGCCCAAGTGGCCACAACAGCCAGAGCTTCACCAGTCTGGGCTTTCCATGCTGTTGCAGGGTCCCAAGTCCTTGGCCATCCTCAACAGCTTTCCCAGGCCAGAAGCAGTGAGCTGGACGTGAAGCAGGTCCACCAGGATTAGAACTGGCACTCATGGGATCCTAGTGCATGCAAGGCGAGGACTTTAGCCATTATGCTATTACACTCAGCCCGAGCTATGTAATTAGACAACTTGTTCACAATTAGTATCATGATTGAAATTATTTGAAGCATAGTCAACAGTAGTTCAATAACAAGTAGGTTTTAATCATTACTGAAGCCACAAACAGCTCATTAATGGAAATGCCTGCTATATCTCTGCTGTTGTATCCTTGCATTAGTGAGTCACTTCAGAATGTTCAAAATTTGGTTGAATATAATGCATTGCATTTTGTGCTACATCTTAGAATTTTCCTTAGCTTACCACATCTTGAGTAATATGAGACATGACACACTCAGCTTGAATTTTAAAAAGAAAACATAAGGTAGCTGAGAATGTCACTGAGGAGACACAATTTAACCCACTTTGTGTTAGTCATGTTTGAGAGTGTAACAGCTCATAAAAATATGTACAAGGGTTATTTGGGATTATGAGAATCATTAAAATCCGGAATATTCCTTTGGAAATGTTATTGCCATTTTCATTTGTTCGTTGATTAAAGTATCTTAGAAAATTTGTGATTTGGCAGTGGATGACATGTAGCTGATAGTTGGCAAAAATGCCATCTGGAGCCCATGATTGCAATGGCTCCTTCTAAGACTCACGTGAAATTTCAGAATAATGTTGCATTGATGCAGTTATGCCTGAAATCTTGTGTTCATGTTCCTCTTTCTGCTAAAAGTTATGTGAACAAATATAAAAGTAAATTTTGAGTATTTTTTTCCTTTTGACTGATGTTGATTATTTTTTTTTTATTTTTTATTGTTAATTATTTTGCATTATGTGACAGTTTCATAGGCTCTGGGAATCCCCCCCTCCTTCCCTCTCCCCTCCCCCCGGTGGATTCCTCCACCTTGATGCAGTATTACAGTTCAAATTCAATCAAGATTCTTTCATTGCAAACATATACCAAGCATAGAGTCCAGCTACTTATTGTCCAGATGGGTTGAACAGTTTCTTGGGGAGACCTTTTCTGGTCTGAAGTTTGAGCTGGCAGAATATCATCACAGTCAATTAAGAGTCCCAATATAACATCAACAGCAATTTGCAATGTTATGGAATTGACATGGTTTTGAGTAACCAGTGTATTAAAAAGAAAAAAAAAAAAAAAAAAGGAAAACAAGTCCTAGCCACCACCTATGATTAGCTCATTGACATTTCAATTTTAGTTCATATACAGGACCGGCTGCTCTATACCTTAAAATGGCATAAGGCACCATTCAGCTGTTTCGTGTCCATTTCATCTTAGTATTTAGCCAGTTGTTGTATTGAAGTAAAATTTTGCTGATCTTGGCAGATTTTAGGATAATCCAGACTGGCTTGTAACTCTAACAAGATATATGTCAACATTTTAGGTGCAGAACATTTTTTTTTTTTGGGGGGGGGGGTGTGCAGGAAAATCCTCAACACCATGGTGAGGAGTAACTAATCTTTGTGACCCACCCAGCGAGGCATGAGCCAATCCATGCCAGCTCTTTCCTGTCAGATTTCAAGTTCTACTTTCTGTTGTTTATTTATTTTAGGTTTGTTTGTTTTTTTTTTTTTAGTTTGTATGATTGTTTGTTTGCTGTGAGGGGTTTTCGAAGTGATCCCGATGGTCATTGCAAGGGAGGGGGTGTCCAGAGGTGGAGCCAGGCTCGGACCAGAGAAAGCTCTCCTCCCTGGTCCCGAAGGACGTTTATTGTTCTTCTGTTTCTGCAGACCACTCAGGGCTTCTGGTTGTCTTTCCGATGACGTTGGTTTCTGCACGGTAGTGTTTGGACTTCTTCCATCCCCTGTGGAAGCTCCGGTTGGGGGTGGGTGACCTCAGAGTACTCGGCCTCCGAGGGCATCCAATTCCCTGTGGCCTCCTTGGCAGTTGGGATATAGTCCTTGTTGCTCGTATTAATAGTTTGTGGTGAAGGTCTGGGAGTCTTCATGATTGGGATCCAAGCTTCCTCCTTACCACCTGATCCACTCTGGAGTGCTCCCCTGCTCCACGCACATGACCTCCTGTTAAGAGGTTGTCAGGATCGCACCCGATTCCCCCCTCATGATGTTGATTATTTTAAGAATGATTCTTCAATGTCTGTTATATATGTATTTACACTGGATAATTTTTGCTTTTAAAAATGTATTTATTTTGCAAGTTAGAATTCAAGAAAGAGAGGGAAAGGCAGAGATCTTCCATCCACTGGTTCATCTCACAGATGGCTACGGTGGTCAGCACTGGACCAGGCCGAGGCTAGGAGCCTGACTTTTCTTCAGGTTTCCTGTGTAGTTGGCAGGGGCCCAAGCACCTCAGCCAAGCTCCACTGCTTTTCCCAGGCTATTTGGGACTGGATGGAAAGCAGAACAGCCCGAAAATATGCAGGTGTCAGTATGGGATGCCTGTGTAAGCCATTGCTTTATCAGCTATGCCATAGAACCTGCTCCTAATCCAATCCCACATATATTTTTTATGTAAATGGACTGTTTTGACAAGATATACATGAAAGTGTCCATTAACATTTTGGGTGTTGATTTTTAACCCAGTAAGTTCCAAAATTTCAATTCTGTAACTATTGTAATTAAAGTGATATGGATTAAAAAAAAATTAAAAAAGTGATATGGATTCAGTAAAACAGGTTGAAAATAATAGTTTATATACCCTTCACTGTCATTAAGAATGAAAATGTAGTTCATCCTATGAATAATACAGTGACAGTGTAGCATTGTTTACACATGTGAAAGCCATCCTATAACTGGGACACTGGATAAATATATCTTTTCATACATTATACAGTATTCAAATAAGTGACTTCAAAACTTTTGCATCAGTTATTTTTGGGAGCAAAACACTTTCAAGAAAGCATCACATTTTTGACAGTGTATTTTGGGTTTCACTAGAGTGGTTTGTTTTTATATTGTTCTCACCCTCTACAGATAATATGGCTACACCTGTCAAATCTGGTTATCATTATGGACACTGGTATGTTTGGGAGTAACATGTTCTTCCTGGTATGGCTTCTTATTGTATTGTTTTAGATATGCTAAGCAGATGCCTCTCTTAATGTACAACAGATAAAATACTTCATCACTCCTTCAATACATGTATTCAACAGGCTCATCTGCTCTCAATGAGTGTTGACAAGGTAATAGTGTCTAACAACTATTGAGGGAAAGTAGAAAAACACAGGTCTCAAATTGTCAACAGATAGCAGCATGTAGGAGTTTGACAGCAGTGTGATATACAGTGTAATGCTATGCAGATGCATGGTACCAGTATCCTGTTTATAAGACAGTTATTTTACTTTTTTTTCCTGATTTATAAGTTTCATGATACAGTGCTATAGGCTCAGGGGTTTTCTTTCCTACCATCTTTGCTCTCACTACCCCCATTGCTGCCCCACTGTTTTCCCGTTATTACAATAGTATAGTCCTTCAACGAAGCGACAAGTCCATTATTCTGTTATTTAAGCATATCATGACATTGTAGATATAGCCAATGGTAGAAAGCCCAGCATATTATTAAGAAATGTTTTCAAACATAATATGCATTCATTGAAATGAAATGACAACCTAGATCTGGAAAATTTCACGGATGCCTTTCTAAATTATGTATCAGTTGCGTTATACAATCCTGTTTTTCAGCTGAGGATTCAGTAAAAGTCATTTGTGTAGTAAAGTGTATGTTGTACTCACATTGAAATTTCAAAAGATTCAGGTGCTCTAAGCATTCACCTATTATTATCAAAGTAATATAAATCTAAAGCATAGTCTCTATTTAGAATTACAAGTGGTATATGTATATATGCATATTACTCAGTGTAAGTTTTTATAAGTATCCTGTATATTGAATCATCAGAAATTACCTCAAGACTGGACTTTGAAAGGTTAATTTTAAGATACTTTGCTCTATGTAAATAGCACATATTTTCATTAGCCTTTTAATTTCATCAATCAGATGATTTAGCTATTTGTAAAGTATTAGGTAGATGTAATACAATTTTTAACAAGTAGATTTAGCCAACTATGACTTGATAAAGATTAAAATCTTTTAGAAAATTCACGATGGCAATATAAAAATCTCAAAATACCTTCAAGAGGAAAGTTGTAGTCTAAGTAAATTCTACTTTTCACAAATGTAACTGTGTTACATGCTTGTAAGAGATGATAATTGCAAGATTATAGTGTTAAAATTCATAGATAAAATAACTATTCAAGATAAAACCAAATGAATAAATTCCCCAATGTATTTCATTTTTTAAAAAGATTTATTTTATTTTTATTGCAATGTCAGATATACAGAGAGGAGGAGAGACAGTCAGGAAGATCTTCCATCCAGTGATTCACTCCCCAAGTGAGCTGCAATGGCCGGTGCTGTGCTGATCTGAAGCCAGGAGCGAGGAACTTCCTCCAGGTCTCCAATGCAGGTGCAGGGTCCCAAGGCTTTGGGCTGTCCTTGACTGCTTTCCCAGGCCACAAGCAGGGAGCTGGATGGGAAGTGGAGCTGCTGGAATTAGAACCAGTGCCCATATGGTATCTTGGTGCGTTCAAGGTGAAGACTTTAGCCACTAGGCCACGGCACCGGGCCTGTATTTAATTTTCTTCTAATCCTTGATAAAATCCCAACACTTTAATCTCTGTCATGATTGGAATAACTCTTCCTCAGGAGTTACAAATTCACACAGGCAATGCTTGGTCTGCTTGTATTCCTCATACTGGTTTCCTGTAAAGAAGGTATTTAGTGAGATGTTAAGTAATGATTCATATAGCATTTTGTTTAACTTTGGGAATTATCTAAGCCTTTATCACATAGTAGTATATATTTTCAGAGGTAAAATATAAGTATATATATATAAATTCTCTTTATAATAGCTGAATTAATGTTGAATTAACATAGTCAAAGACATTGAAAACCTTTTTTCCCTCTGTTTTTCACTCTTGCAGTAATTCAGTTCTGCACCCAGCACAGGGTGTTGGCATGTTGAACACATATCTGTCTTGTGTGTAATGAAGGGAGTTGTTTGGCAGCAGAATTGTGCCTTAGTTGTATTTTGCAGCCTGTAATACAGTAGCACCCATATGTGAAGCAGTCAGTCTGTGGAATTAGATTGCATTGTTTGAATAACTTTATTTAGAAATCTTTAATGATTAGATCCCAAACTTGAGAAGAGTACCTTTATTTGTATATAAAAGATATTAATTAAAACTAAAATAAGACATTGCTTTACACAAATAATTGAATATATGTGTAAAATTAACTCTGTTTCTATCTGCGTAATCATATAGGTCTATTTATGTTTTCATCTATGTTTAATTTATATATTTTGGGCAATTACATAGTAAATCCGTCATCACTGTTGGTCAGCACAGAATTCAAACAATATTTTTGATCACAAAAATAAAATTATGAGGCTGTAATTTTTCAGATAACTCGAAATAAATAATGGGAAAGCCAACTGAACAGAGGAGCAATTGCGAAGACAAATATTTATCCAGAATTGTCTCCCAAATGTAGCTGGTCTGGCAGAGTTGCCCCCTCTTCAGTGTCCAGTTATGGTAGGAAGAACTTTTCATGGTTTTGCCTTTTTCTACCACTCCGTGTTCAACATTATAATTTACCATGTTGCATTCCTTGCCTTTTGCTAGTCCGTACTAATGCACTGAGTAAACCACACTGTTTCAAGTCTTCATGACTTTTCCACTTGCTCCTTTCGATCCAAAGCATCCCTTTCTGCAATTCACTTCTAGGAAGCTTGAACTGTCTTTCAGGATTCAACAAATGCTGTCACCATAGAAGCTTTCCCTGCCCTCCCTCAGACAGCACCTGCTTGTGTGTGTAGTTGTGCTGCACCCAGAACCGACTTCCGTTTTTTCACGTGGCAGGTCATATTTTGATATTTGTTTCGTATTTATCTTTCTGAGTCTTATAATTTAGGATCCATGTCTTTGTATCCTAGAAATAGGTAGGGCATCTGAGATGTGCTTAATAAATATTTTCATAGCTAATTCCCATGTTTGTAAATGAGGATGCCCATGTCTGGAAAGTTTGAGTAACTTGCTCAAGGTCATACAGATATTAAGTGGCAAATCTTTTTATTCCAATCTGCAGCTGTTTCATCAGCTTTGCAATGATGTGCCTGTCTCTTCTCCTGGAGTACCAAATGACCTATTTATGTTCAGATCCATCCTTGAAAATTACTCTGTCTTGGGAATTGATTTCTGCCTCGCCTCTGCCTAGGAACATCTTATTGTCACCTGGTTTAGTCTTGGGCTCATCTTGCTTGTCTCTGATTTCAATTCGGGATATTCTCTGTTTTCTTTCTTTTCTGGTGGAAAGACAGAAGGGCTTGTTTGGTCTTGCTCTTTGCCGGAATCAGCCTTCCCCTAGGAACCTGTTGGCATCCTTGTCCTCACTGCCTGTTTTTGCACCCATCATGAGTGTTTGGTGCAATCAGCATATTGTCTAAGTCCTCAGGCTTTCACACATTCAGGCAGACACCACCGTGAGACATCCAGGAGTGCCATTTCCTGGAAATATTTAATGTTTTGGAAAGAATTCTTAACTCCCTTCACATAACACTACTAAATGATAGCTAGCATGTGAAATACTTCCTGACAAAAGATGTTTAACACCCTCTGCAAAGACATAAGTTATTCTTTCATATGTTCAGTGTCACTGTTCTTACAAATTGGGTTAAATTGATCTTTTTTAGCATTTCCTACAAATAAACTTCTCTTAACTTCACTATTTCTGTCAGTAGTTTCCTTTCCCTAACATATCTAAAAGCCATGCAACTGTCTCAATGTATTTCCTCTCCATCATCCCACAACACTAAGGAATTGAATGTAGTTGATTTTTCATTCAAAATATCTCTCAGATCCGACTGTCCTTCAAGCAATACCTGGTTGTCATACATCGCCATCGCAACCCCTCTTAGAGCAATCATTTTCTTTTGTCTCTTGACTTTGCCACACATCACAGGCAGGTTAATTTCCCTCAGACCTAGTCTTAGGTTGTTAGGTCTAACACTGCCTGTTTGTGAAGACCACGCTTTTTAACCCTCTAATTGAGGATACCAACGGAGCAGCTTTTTGGCGTGTTCCCTATGCCCTGGAATTACCCTGATGGAGTCGCTCCTTCCATTTATCTGTGTAAGCTGTCACCCTTGAACCACCCACATTAATGCCACCTCCTCTGTGAAAGCTTTTGTGAACTAATTAATCATTTCATCCTCTGTGATTTATGGCATCCATCATATGATAATGAACTGCACTATTTTTTTTCATTGTACATATTCTCTTTTGCTTTCAAGTTCTTTAAAGACAGAAACCAGGTTATATTCACCTATTTATTCTGAAATGCAGCACATTATCTGGCAGAGATTAGGAGTTTATTATATGTATTCCAAAGGAATGAATAAATAGGCAGAATAATGGCAGCTTTCTTGTTTCCACTGTGTTCATCGTCAAGTGCATGCAGTTGCCCATGTTTGCTTTACATTTTTGAAATTCTTTGGCAGTTTTCTCTAAATCTGTTTTGCAAACAGTTGAAAATGAAGTAACATGTTTAACATGATTGTGATTGTTTAAATGTAGGTCTGTATGCAGCAAATCTCTTTAGTGTCTCTGTTAAGGTTGAGGTTTTATAACTGTTAACTTCAAGCTGTTTTCCAACAGCTGGTAAAGTTTTCCTTACTGCTGCTTCATTGTGGAGTTTTCTGAAAGTGATAGGTCACCTGCTGTGGCTACTGTAAAATGAAAGGTGGATGTTGAAGATTCATGGCAAACACATTGTTGCCTGAGTGGATACACATGTGTAGGCATGCATGCATGCGCAGGCACACAGACTGCAAAGTTCCTGCAAGGGCCAAATCAGATTCTATTTCTTTTTCATTAAGCTTTCTAATTCTATTTTACAATGTTGCGTTTTCTCAAAATCCTTTTAGTGCTTCTAGATTGTTCTCTAGTGTGTAAAAGAACGCATTTTTTTTCATTACCATGCTCAACTATTTTATCTCTTATTAACATTAGGGCTAGAACTTGCTTTGCTGTATTTTTAAATGTTCAGAATTGCTAGTAAACAGTATACGTCAATGTTTACTAACTTTTGCTGTTATGATTGAACTCAAACATGATAAAGGTCCCTACCAGGGAGAGGAGAGCTAAGATAAAGTTTTATTTTATAATGACATATACCTTTTTTAAATAGTACCTTCTCTCCTGGAAACTCTTCATAGTTCTGTTAAATTGGGTTTGCCTCTAGGTCGAACTTTATTTCTGAGCTTTGTGTGTTCTTTTGCTGGGTCTCTCTTCCTTCACCTTTGCTTTCTGTCATTAATTTTGTGCATATATGATGTTTCCCCTCTCAATTACAGAATATCATTCTTCCCAATAACGTAGAAGATGAATCTTAAGTGAATGAATTAAAGTATTACTCACTGAAATTTTGTGAGCTAGGTAAAGATTGTTTATGTGTTTTCCCATAGGAACATAAGAGAATACATCATATGTAATTTGTATTTATTTCAACAAGAAAGTTTCCCTTGTTAGTTTGTGTTTTTAAATTTTATACCATTTACATTACAGTATATTTTTTAAAAAAAAATCACATTTCTAGCAACCAAGATATGTTTACTAACTGTTAACACTGATCGATGCGTATTTATTTGTAAAAATTGAGATTGAAATAAAACACAATTTTAAGCCCCTTTTTACATGTAGTTTTAGACTTGGTGTTTGAGTGGTTTGCAGTGGAGCAGCCAATCACTGTTTGAGATGCTGAATCTTAGTTATTTTCACAGTGGAGTCAGATCTTCAACTGGTACTGTTTGTATTTAAGTGTTCATTGCCCAAGTTGAAGTAGAATTAGGCTTTATTTCTTGCATTGACCATATTATATAAAGCTTCAATATGCCTTTTAAAATACAATATGAGAATTTGATATTTGCCTAAATTACTTTTTATTTATTTTCAAAGATTATCAAGATTTTCCTTGTTTTCTAAATCTAGGTTATTTTGAGATCTTATTCTTGCTTTGTAGTGGAGTTAAGATGAAGAATATGGACACCAATTTCCTTAAAGTTTTGAATCCTAATATTTAACTCTTCTTTCCTGAATTCACTGTAAATTAAGAAATTCACCTGACAATGTAGTTTGTGTCACATTTGTTTCTTAATTATATCTAAGCTTGAACTTCTCGTCATTGATCATACAGGTGCTGGAGCAGCATTCCAGCAGTTTTTATTCATAGTTATACAGTCTTCTTTATGGGACATATACTATTATAAAACTCTTAGGACATTTAAAACTAAGAGAGAAAAGAGAAAGAAATATATACATATATATATATATATAGAGAGAGAGAGAGAGATAAAGGACAGAAGAAAGAGAAAGAAAAAGAAAAAAGAGAGAAAGAAAAAGACCGGAGTGGGGGTGTGGATACGGGCAGGAAGGAAGGAACAATGGGAAATTTCACTAACCTCCTAAATCTGTATTGCAATATAGGTGAAATTTGTCCTGTTTATATAAATAAATTTTGAACATTTTTAAATCTTAAAAAAGAGGCCTGAAGCAATCATGTATATGAACCATAGACAATAGCACAAGCCATGAGAAAACAAACCTTCAGGCTGACATTGTGGTGCAGTGGGTTAAGTTGTAGCTTATGATGCCAGAATATGTATGGGTTCCTGTCCTGTATGGGTTCCTGTCCTAGCTGTTCCACTTTCAATTCAGCTCCCTACTAGTGACCTGGGAAAAGCAAGGGAAGATAGCCCAGCTGCTTAAGCCTCTCCAGTCATGCGGGAAACCTTCAATAAGCTCCTGGCTCCTGGTTTTGCTCTTTCATTCTCTCTCTCTCTCTCTCTCTCTCTCTCTCTCTCTCTCTCTCTCTCTCTCTCTCTCTCTCTCTCTCTTTTTCTCTCTACTTATCTCTCTGAGTAAATATAGAATCAATAGGTACATCTTTAAAGAGATAAAAATATAAGCATCGGAGTAGATGGTTGTTTAATTGTGGTTATACAATTAATGGTACTTATGTATACTGAATTATTAAGCAAATGCCAGTGACCAGATATATCTTTTTAAGTCATGTGCATGTGTGCCAGCTAAGTATTCTTTTCTAAATCTGTGTCTTCTCTATTTCCATTTCTTTAAATCTAGAATTGGTGTACTCTCAGCTTGAAATTACGATTCTCAGAAATAACGTGTTGTTTATTTGCTGACTAAAACTAGGAAGCTGCAGGAATGAGTTCAGGATTAGGTAGAGCCATTTAAGTATTGGAGTCTTTAATCTCTGTAATGACACTCCTGAGGTCTCAACTATCTTGGGGCTTTTTAGCCCTAGTTATCTCTGGCAGCTACTTTTTCAGTCCCCAAGCCCGTTTCAGAAAAGGCAGGAGGCAGGGAAACCAAGCTGCCAGCATTTCTGTTAATGAAACATGGAGGGGGTGTGTATGTGTTGAAGTACATTTCCTCAGCACACAAGAAACACAGCTCCTTTTCTTTACAGTTGATTTCTCACAGTAACTACCAAGCTGTTATTAGAGAAAATACTAATATCTGTACCTGCAGTGACTAAAATTTTATTTTAGTTATTTTGGCTACTCCACAGTAATACATTATGAATGCTGATGAACCTTTGTGCATGACTCAGTTTCCATATCCATCACATCTATTTGGTGCCTGGTATGCTTTCTACTATGTGTGTGGTCTCATAAAATGATTTTAGAGATAATTTGGGAAGTAGGAAGGACAGAAAAACAGCAAAGAGTGAGCTACTAAAATGGTACTAGAAATCACTGACACAAATAACAACACAATGTTCTTGAAGTTATCTAAAATAGTTATTTGGGGTTGCTGTCATAGTCTTGATTCTGTAAAGGGTACAACTAAGCCATCCTCTTATTTCGATGTGTAATTGTGTTCCAAATTTGTTTCAACAATGTTAAGGTACAAAGGGCCTTGTTTTATTCTTTCAGGGGAATTATAGTCCATTGTTTTTCATTTCCGTAATGGCCAAATCAGCTGCTTTCATTTTAGAGTAATTTTAGGGCATTTTCTTTACTGGGATCTCTGTAGAGTTGGATGCCCCCAGGTCAGACTGGTGAGAATGTCAATTAAGCAGCACTCATTCTGCTCATGCTGTCACAACTACTCTGTGGGAACCGTGAATCACCTATAGTATTATCCCTTCTACTGTGTTGCAGGAAAAGCAAAGGTTCCTGACGGATGTTCTACATGAAGTGATGTTACTTGATGGTTTGGCCAGTTCTCATCCAGTGTCCCAAGAAGTGCTTCAGGCCACAGATATTGACAGGGTGTTTGACTGGATTGCGTATAAAAAGGTGGGAATAGAAAAACTCCCTGTGCTAAGTGATGCTTTATTATCAAGGTAGCCAAGCTATTCTGTGCTAGATATTCTGTTCTTTACTTCTTAGCAGAGAAAAAGGGACTGTAAGCTGGAACATGTAGAGTCACCAGGTTCATGTCATTTTCTGAATTAAGCTTTGTTTTATAAGTCAGTATAATGGAGATAAATATTTGCCAAATAATGCATATGAGTTTGGAAGTATTAATAAATATTTGGAGTCTTCATATGAAATTGCTGTACAAATGTTGTTATGTAAATGTCAGTTTTTATTGTTATTAATAAGAGAGCTGCCCTATAAAGTGATAAATTATTTTTCATGAATGCCCTTTAAATATTTATTTATTTTGGTTAGCTGATGTGACTAGACACATGCAGTAATGTGAAGTATTATTTAAGGAAGTATTATTTAAGGAAGATTGGAAAATGACTCATGTTTCCTTGATGGAAAATATAAAAATAAAGTTTTAATGACTAGGCTCAATAATAACAAGAATGTGAAGCAGCAATTAGACATAAAAAGTAAGTACAATATTAATTTTATTCCATTGTTACATGGATTGTGGCTCATCTTATACAACTATGCCTTAGTTCTATTGTAAACATGAGAATGTGCACCCTGTTTTACATTTTCTAGTTACTTAATAGTAGTTAAAATAATATTGAAATCTATTGATCTTTTTAATGTCAGCTTTCATCACTGGATCTTCTATATACATTTTATTGATTCAATAATGTTCAAAATGTTTCTGTGTTTAACACCAGAGGTCAACGTTTTGTCAGAGGTTGTTGATACAATAATTGGGATATTTGGATTTCCTTTCAGGTTCTGGGTTATGACTATCACAGGAGTTAGTCACTAGTAGGGGGTGCTATAGTATGCACTTGTAAGCATGTGGATTTTATTACTAGAAAAAATTTGTTTTCAATCACAAATTATTGCATTGGCTTGAAAGTGTAGAAACATGACAAATTTATATATGTGATTTTTTATATATGATATTTTTGTAAGATTTTCTTTCATTTGCATTTAGCACATTGAATTATAATAATTGTTTAAATATAATGTAGAAGCTGATTTACTAAGGTAGCTTGACATGCTTTAGAGACATGTCTATAGTTATTTCCTCTCTACTCCTAATTCTGGGAGACTATATCAGTTTTAATTTAACATGAATAAACTACTAAAAATGCTATCTTGATTAACTATATAAATGGCCTCTTACACATAAAGAGTATCTACTTTAGATATCATTGGTTTTGGAAATTTTCAGTTTATTAAAGACAGTGAAAAAAAACAAAACAAAGAATACAATTGCCTTGTTTTACTCTGCATTTTAGTGTAAAGCCTTGACAATACAACAGTATAGATGAAGAATTTCTTTCATGGGTAGGTTTTGAAATAATAATTCAATTGCATTTATATGGTGGCTTACTCGGATTATTTATTTCTTGTTGAATAAGTTTTGAAGTTTGTTTCTCTTTTTTTTCAATGATTTGGCCCATTTCATCTGATTTTTAAATTACTAGCATAAAGCTGTACATTAATATTCCCTTACTATCCCTTTAAGAACAAAGGAATCTAATAGTATACCTTTAATTTCAGAAATTGGTAGCTTATGTATGCGCCTCTTTTCCTGGTTTGTTATATAGAACTTTATCAAAGTTATTCATCTTTTCAAAAGAACATACTTAGTGTCATTGATCGTGTGTCTGGATTTCTGTTTCATAGATTACCTTTCTAATTGTGATTATGATCATTTTCATAATTTATTTCACAGTTTAAGTTCTCTTTTTTAATTTTCTAAAGGTATAATCTGAGATCATTTCTTGTGAATTTACTTCTACTGAAGTCCCATCACTTATGCTATAAGCTTCCATCCAAGTTTGCTATCTCTGCAATCCTCACATCTTTGACTACAGCAAGAATTCACCTTTATTCATTTTAAGATTCTTTGTAATTTCCCATTTGGTTTGTAAATCTATGAATGGACTACTCCATGTCTATTGTTTTTGCTTATAAATATTTGAAGGTTTTCCATAAAACTGTTACTAAATCTGTGCATTTCTATAGCTAGTGAATATGTTCTGGGTAACTTGAAACCTCTTCGATTTATCAAGGGTTATTGGATTTTGCAGAAATGTGCATGTGTTGGTAAGTGTACTGTTTGCACTTTAAAGGAGGTATATTGCAGTGGTGCTGGCTGCTATATTCCACAAATGCCAATCAGGTCAAGTTGGTTGATAGAGTCATTCAAGTTTTCTGTGTCCATATTGATTTTCTGTCTACTTGTTCATCATGCTTTCCTGATGAGACTTCATTATCTGTATTCACCCACATAGCAAAACATCAAACATCTAAATATGTAGAGAAAATTTGTAGTTCAGTTATGTTTTGGAATACCTGAAAAATTTTATTTTAATGTTGATTTGAAAAAAATTAAGATTAGAGCATTAGAGCTGAAATCTCGGGGACCTATTTTTGATAATCTCAGTGTTTCAATCTAGTTCTGTAGTTTGACATGGCTGAGATGTTTCCTGTGAGAAAGCAAATTTTTGAATAATACATAATAATCAATTTAAATTTGAAAATGAAATGGATAAATTGTGAAATTCTGAGATGAATGACAGTTGAATATAGTTGAGTGTATAGGCATAAACAACAACATCTTACATTTGTTGAATGCTTGTTCTTTGTTGGACACTATGCCATATGCCAAGAATTTTACATTTGTTGTTTAATTTTGACACTCATTTTATGGGGATTTTGTTTTATTTTATTATTGTGACCCTCATTTTAAGATAAGCACATCAATTCATGGTCAACCAATGAAAATCAGGTTTCAGTGTCAACATTATTAATTGCAATGTTTTTTTAAGGGATTTATTTATTTTTATTACAAAGTCATATATATACATATGTATGTATGTATATATATATGAAAAAATATATATGTGTATATATATATATATATATAGTGAGTGAGAGAGAGAGAGAGAGGGAGGGAGGGAGGAGGAGGAGAGACAGAAAGAATATCTTCCATTCAATGATTCACTCCTTAAGTGACTGCAACAGCCAGTGCTGCACTGATTCTAAGCCAGGATCCAGGAGCTCTTCCAGGTCTCCAAAGCGGGTGCAGAGTCCCAAGGACTCTTTTCCGGGCCAGAAGCAGGGAGCTGAATGGGAAGCTGGGCTTCTAGGATTAGAACCCATGCCCATATTGGATCCTGGTGCATTCAAGCCGAGGACTTCAGCCGCTAGGCTATGGCGCTGGGCCCTAATTGCCATGTTTGATTAACAATTGGCTGAGGTGTTTATTTTGAAATCATTTTATAAATGTCCCTTTTTTCAATTCTAGACCTTGTGTTGTTGTGTGTCATTGATTATTATGAACAATGAAAATAGAGGTGGCATAGAAATAGTGCAATAATATGTAAATATGAACCAGAAATATTTCACTTTAATTGTAGATAGCCTACTGAAACCATCTTGAGTAATAAAAAAGGAGCAAAAAGAAAAAAAATGTGTTGATAAGTAGTTTCTAGGTCTGAGATTTATTCATTTAGTAATGAATGAGTCAGATATTTTACATTATCATGATAAGTCTACCTTTCATTGTTTATTTGGTTTTCCCTAACCTCATCTGACCTAATTTTCAATTGATTCCTAAATAGATACTGAAGACATTGAGGCTAATAGGGTCTTCAGTGTTGTCATCTTACTGACCTCAGAGAAAGAGTAAATTTTCTTCGTTTTGAAAGCATCTGCGTGTGTTTCCCCGAAGAGCCATGTTTTGTTCTGTGTATGTGGTAGATGTCACTATCCAGTCCTGTGTCCACTCAGGTTGACTATTCCTACTGGCCATGGGATTAACTGGGTACATAACTGGTAAGCACCTGGCATCACTTAAAATGGGGGTGAAATGATTTTCCAAAGAATATGGTCTCTGGAGGAAAAATTTAAAGATGCTGACTTTAGAATCCTTGGAGTTCTGATAGAACTATGTACAGGATACCGTCACAGGATGGGAGGTGCCAAAGAGTCAGGAAAGACAAAAGGAGAGAAAAACTTTTCCATAGAAAATAAAGAAGTCCTGCATCAAGGACCTCCCTGTTGTCACCAAAGAGTAAGAGCTTGGGGTAGTAGACAGGCTGGGTGGCTAGGGGAAGTGAGAATTGAAAGACCTTTTCTGGCATAGTAAGACATTTGTGTTTTATTCGACAAGTCAAGAGGAACCAAGAGAGTGTTTAATCAGGGGAGTACTATTACAATTTAATTTTAAAAATGATGTTTCTGTAAGTGTGGTAGAGACAGACTTTATATGATAGATCTTTACAATTCAGGAAAGGTTGCAGAGATTGGAGGTATAGGCTGTGTAACTTGGGAGTTTGTCTTGCCAAATGTGGCACTTACAAAGCTGGTTGCCAGTATTCTCTGCATGTCTCCGTGAAGGTCTTTGTTAGCAGCCAACGTCAGCCTCTGCCAGCACTCAACCCCTTGGTACATTAGTGCTTTGCTAGCTTCTCATATAATTATTACCTTAATAATCATCCTAATTATTCCCACTTCTGTTTTTGTTTTTCCTTCTTGGTAATTGCATGCCACTTTAAATAACTTCTGATAGGGAAATATGTTACAAGGACACGGATTATCAAGTTAGGAACCAATAGGCCAGATACTAATTGTGAATGTTAATTTAACAATTGAGTTGTATTCGAAGAAATATTGAGTGATAACTAAAAGATGCTAATGTTATGATTTACCTGTCTGGTTACCATGCTAGTAATAAAATGAAAATAAATTAAGTTACATAGATGTTTTTATAAAAGGAAGAGAACAAATTATGTGTCACTCTGTTAAAAGAAAAAAAATGTGAATCAGTGAAGTAGCAGGTTTTCTTTTTAATGGATTCAAATTAGAGATGCTCTGATCTAATAGTGCCGTAGAAACAGGAACATAATGTCCACAGACAGGAAGGACAGGCAAAGATGAATTGAGATAGTCTCTGCTCTAAAAGCACACAGAGAAAGAAGAATCAATGACCCAATGACCTGGATGATGAAAGTGTGCAGAGGCTCATTAAATTTACATATGATGCAGAAGTAGAGAAGAGTTCTACAAGTTTGCAAGAACAGATTTCAAAATGACTTCAGCAGTTTTAAAGAGATCTTTTAAAAACAAGGACACTTTTCAGCAATTCTGGTATCAAGGTTGATGCATCTTGAAGAAGAAACAACAAGACATGGAGTAAAAGGACATGGTTAGCAAGTAGAGGAAGATCTACCAGGTGTCACTGGGAACAGTCTTTTTAAGAGTGAGTTATGATTGAAATTCAGTTGCAAGGTCTGCCTATATATCTCACAAATGAAATTTGGAAAATCTTACTTTACTATTGGAAGCAAATATTTACTGTTTCTATTATCCTTAGAAATGAATAAGCATACAACAGTAACATTTGCATTGGTTGCCCCCAGGATACCAGCCTACTTGTCCACATGATCACATCAGCTAAGACTTGCTCCAATCACACAGTACATTCTAGTTTTGCTTATCAGATTCCTTATTTTTGTAAAAAAAATAAAACTGTCTTTACTCAACATGAGTACCCAGTGATAGACATGGAACACAGGAATACAGGGTAATTATACAAAGTTATATGTGAAACAACATGTCACTTAGTGAATTTTTAAAAATATATTTATTTACTTTCATTGGAAAGACATTTTTACAGAGAGAAGGAGAGACAGAAAATTCTTCTATCCTCTGTATCACTGCACAGATTGCTGCTATAGCTGTAGCTGAGCCAATCTGAAGCCAGGAGTCAAGAGCTTCTTCTGAGTTGCCTATGTGGGTGTAGTGTCCCAAGGCTTTTGGGCCATCCTCTACTGCTTTCCCAGGCCACCAATAAGGAGCTGGATGGGACGTAGAACATCTGGGACATGAGCTAGTACCCACATTGGATCCTGGTGTGTGCAAGGCGAGGATTTAGCAACTGAGCCATTGCGGTGGGTCCCATTTGAATTCTTAAATGGCATTTTCTGAAATGCTTTGCATGTAGTGTTCATTTCTGTAGGCACATCCGTTTTCCCATTGAGGAAACAGAGTCCTCTAGAATGACATGAGTACAAATTTAGTAACCAGACAGACTAGAAGCTGACATCAAATCTTCCTGATGGTCAGGAAGCCAGGTCTCTTAAATGTTTCC
The DNA here is from genome assembly GCF_030435755.1 of Ochotona princeps. Classification (NCBI taxonomy): domain Eukaryota; kingdom Metazoa; phylum Chordata; class Mammalia; order Lagomorpha; family Ochotonidae; genus Ochotona; species Ochotona princeps. The sequence continues at coordinate 27,747,794 of NC_080846.1, forward strand.
GGAATCTGACCTTGCCTTCCCGCTGTCACTCTTGTTAACTAGGTCTGAATAAAACAATCACCACAAAGCATACTCTGTAGAGTCCTTTATACTCCTTACCCCTATCATAGTATTCCTGGATGGCGTGCCAGCTGCACCATCTCCTTTACTTGGCTGGAAGTCCACAAACTTCCTCCTACCCTAGGACTGTGGAGACCAGCTGTTCGCTGTGATTGTAGCCTGTGGTGCTTGAAGCCCTTCCTGAGAGTCTCCCTAGAGGTCTCCCCTTCGAAATGCCAACTTGTTGTTTCATTCCTTTCCCTCAGTTTCACTGACCTACTACTTTGTTCCATCTCACCAATCATCTAAGCCATTGTATAATTTATCCAATACTTATTGTGTTGTTGATGTCCCATGTCCCCCAATGAGCATGAGCTTTATAAAGGGAGAAATTTATGCCTGGAGTTTTCACTAATGTGTCTTCAGGACCGATTATCCTTCCTGTGTGTAGTAGGTACTTAATAAGTACTTATTGGCTTGAATTTAAGTAACGTCTGAGAAACAATATAAACACAGCATTATGGTGTTTCTGAGGGAATGGTTCCATCTGGTTATAGGAATTAGGAATAAGAGTTGGCATTTGAAGTAGCTATAAGGAGTCTTAGGTGTAATTCCTATGAATTCCAAAGGGGGTGAAGGAAGATTGTGTTGCCCAACTACTCTGTTCTAATGGCTTCATGTACCAGTGGCTTGTCCTTTAACCTTGGGCCTCATGTGACCCCATAGTGCCTGCTCAGCTGTGTTCCTGCTGTCTTCTCACTGTTCTACCTCAAGCATAGTCAGCTTCCTATTCTACCAGTCTTTGCAACTCCTTATATTCTGGATCGGTCCCTTCTCTTTGCCTTCTCTAATCATGCTCAGCTATATTCACATTATCAAGTGAACACAGTTGGTTTGATACATTTGTGCAAACCTCACAGTGTCTGCTGTGTACTGGTTGACTGTAGTACTTAGGCTCATTTCTGTAACGTGGGCAACAAGTCCTTATTTAAGTAAGTGATGGCGATAATGGCAGCAGTTGTTTTCTGATGGTCTGTTTTGCATCTGATATCCACTAGTGTCTTTTAGTCCCACCTCTATAGCATGCATTACTATCTTCAGTTCACACAATAATTGGCACAGGCCCTGGAATTTAATGGTTGTTCTGATTCCAGGCTGTGGAAGTTAAGATTTACATCTGTGGTTTCTGACACACATTTTTTTCTACTGTCCCATGATTTTTGCCTAGGTTATAGGGAACATAATTTTGCTTGAATTGTTTTGGTGTACACTAAGGGAAGTGATTCTCTATGAATGCAATACACTAATATTTTTATATGTAACATAACTGCATGAAAATGAAAAATAAATTACAAAATTTGGGAAGTAATTGCAAGTCATAGTTATGAATGAGTAGGCTTGGGTGATTGAGAAAAATTAGGTAAACTGGGAAAAAGCAGAGGGAAGCAGAAAGGGAGAAAGTGGGAGGGGAGGGAGAGGGCAGATTGATTTTGAAACATTTGAAAAGAAAGACTGTTGTAAAAAGCTAAAGAACATATATATCTACACTCTAAAGGATAGAAGACTGAGATGACTTAATAATTGGCACTGATACATAAACAGTCATTACTGAAACCTGTTTACTACTTCTATCAACATGAATGTCATGGTAGATAAGTGGCCTCATGTTACAGGAAGAATTTTGATTAATATTAATAAGAACTTCTGACGTGAAAGACAAGCATTTCAATATGAACTATCAAAGATTATAAACTCTTCTTTCATTGATATTATTTAAAAATTAAATAAAAAACCCAAGCCTAAGTTACTTAAACAAATTGGAGAATTACTGAAAATATTCCTACTTGATCTTGGCTTGATGGTAATGATAGTAAATATAAAATACATGTCACAGTTTATTAGGTACTAATTTGTATCCCCACGTTTGTGTCTGTTATTCAGTTTCCCCCTCTATTGTAAATTTGGAAGTATGAGTGGAAAAGAAAGCAAACTTCTTCCTTCTGAGAGAAGATCTGAAAAGCTAAGTTGTGAAAAATAAGTGATCAACAGAACAATTTTCAGACACATCATATTTTAGTGATTCTTTCTCTTTGATACCAGTGAATTTTGTCTTTGAACTTGAATTTTCATAATACTGGATCAGAATCAATGCCATATAAAACAAATACTATTTGCCTTGTAAAGAAAATGTACATTGTGTGTCTGACACAATAGTGTAGGAGTTAAAGTCCTCGCCTTAAACGTACCAGGATCCCATATGGGCGCTGGTTCTAATCCCGGTGGCCCCACTTCCCATCCAGCTCCCTGCTTGTGGCCTGGGAAAGCAGTCGAGGACAACCCAAAGCTTTGGGACCCTGCATCCGCGTGTGGAAGACCTGGAAGAGGCTCCTGGCTTCGGATTGGCTCAGCGCCAGCCATTGAGGCCGCTTGTGGGGGGTGAACCATTGGATGGAAGATCTTCCTCTCTGTCTCTCCTCCTTTCTGTATATCTGACTTTCCAATAAAAATAAATCAATCTTAAAAAAAGGAAAATGTGCATTGTGAGAGAAGATAATACTGTTGCTATTTTTGTAATGAATGCCTTTAATGCTTACTTGTAAATTGTTAGTTTCTGCATTTTGCTGGTGGAAGCAAGCTTTCTTTTGCATATGTGTTCGATTCATCAAAATTTGCTTTTTTAAATTTTCTAGCTTAAATCTTAATATTTATGACAGACCTGTTTTTAATAGGCGATAGTTCTCTCTGTGGCATGTTCTGATTTGGCATTTACTCTTAAAAATCTGAAAAATGGGGCCCGGCGGCGTGGTCTAGCGGCTAAAGTCCTCGCCTTGAAAGCCCCGGGATCCCATATGGGCACCGGTTCTAATCCCGGCAGCTCCACTTCCCATCCAGCTCCCTGCTTGTGGCCTGGGAAAGCAGTTGAGGACGGCCCAATGCTTTGGGACACTGCACCCGCGTGGGGGACCCGCAGGAGGTTCCTGGTTCCCGGCATCGGATCGGCGAGCACCGGCCGTTGCGGCTCACTTGGGGAGTGAATCATCGGATGGAAGATCTTCCTCTCTGTCTCTCCTCCTCTGTGTATATCTGGCTGTAATAAAATGAATAAATCTTTAAAAAAATCTGAAAAATGTATTAATTAAAAATAGATAACACACATGTGAAATTATAGTGAAGGATTAATCACATTTTCAGAATTATTGTTACCTTCTTTTCTGTCACTGTTTTGTTGTTGGCTATTGGTTTATAGAGCTGCTTCTGAATTCTTCTGTTGCCCAGTGTCTTTTTTACTTGGCTAAAATCCTTAAAACTGTGCAGTGTATTCAGCTCTTCTTCTGTTGTCTTTGTGAAAGCCAGAGTGGTGATCATAGAATACAAGAGACGAAGGGTCAGACAGTTCTAGTTCTTAGTGGTTTGCTTATGTGAAATGTTTATTTCTAATGACTTTTACAGTGGTTTGCTCATGCTAGACTTAATCATAATCAGAGATAAAATGTTAGCAATTCAATCAGAATGAGTGGCAATATATAGAATATTCTTTCAATAGCACATTCAGCTGCAACTCTACAAATTTGGCTCCGATTCCATTAGACTCAGAGGCAGCTGTAATACATCTTTGGAAAAAATGGGGCTTCATTAATTGCACAAGGTCATTCAGTCAGGAGGCCTATAGATCTGAAAGTTTTTTTTTTTTTAGAAGATTTACCTTTTTATTACTCTTCTTTGAAAGACGGGATTACAGAAAGAGAGAAGAAGAGAGACAGAAAGATCTTCCATGAACTGGAGCACTCCTTAAGTGATGTGAGACTCAGAGCTGGATAGGTCCAGAGCGAGGCGTCTCAGACTTGGTCTTGTCTCCTGAATGAGTTTAGGGGTCTGAGGACTTTGACCAATCTCCTGCTGCTGTCCTAGGCACATTAGCAAGGAGCAGGATCTGAAGCGGGGCAACCAGGACTAGAACCAGGACCCATTATAAGACACCAGCATTGCAAGTGGAGGGTTAACTTGTTAAGCCATGGTGCTAGTCCCAGATATTAACATTTTTCATACAGGATATCCAGTGAAGAAAGAAAAATTTAGAATAAAAAGTTAAATAGTTACATGTGAACTAGCTCATGTATACGGACAATCCCCTAAAATGTACTCAGAAAATAAGGTCATAACATTTTGAATAGATTTTCTATGACAAGATTCTTTTTTTAAAAAAAAAGTATTGTTTTATGATACAGTTCCATAGGCTCTGTGATTTCCTGTCTCCCTCCTTAAGCTTCTCTCCCGCACTGCCCGCCTGCTGATTTCCCCTCTGGTATTGCAATGAGTGGGCCTTCATGAACAGTCATAAGTCCATCATACTCTTATTGAGGTGTTTCCTGACATTGTGGGCATGGACAATGTTGGAGAGTCCAGCATCCTACTGTCAGGACAATTTCAGCTGTTTCCCTGGGAGCCCATCTTTGGTCTGGATGCATAGAGACATGCTGTGCTTTGTCTCCATGTCTGAACATATCAGTCTCTGCTACATGACCCATGTGGCTCTGGAGAAATTACAATTAAAACTAGAACATCATTTCTTATGAGATGTAGCAAAAAACTGTTGAAAGGGACATTTACAATCTCAGGTGTTTACAAACAAACCGTCTCTTAAGGATGATCAATTTATGAATCACAAGAACTTATTGAAATAGATACAAATAGTTAGGAAGTACGAAAAGGTAAACTTTAGAGCAAAAAAAATTAGATTTGACGTCACAGAACTGGAATTTGAAACAAGATAGGTTCATTCTGTAAGAAAATGAGCAGCACAACCCCTTAGCCATGTTAGCATTTGTTATAAAAGAACAGCTTAGCAATGATCGTTGTTTAGAGGGAAAGAAAGCAAAATGTCTGGATCTAGGGATTGACATTTTGTAAATTAAATAAACAAAGCAGGATAAGAACAGAAATAAAACTTTTTATGAGAAGCTCAGAAATTGCAAAATGAAGGTATTTACAATGTAAGCAGTTTATATAATTATGATTGAATAGTTTTGAAGAGGTTAAATGTAATTTTCTTGTGGAGTAATCATAAATGCATTTATAGCTATATTAGACGCATTCCTCCGTGTACCACATGCCGATTTTATTCAACCACACATTGTACATTAATACAGTATAAGCATTTTCAAATGTCTTATGGTTATCAGTCTTAAGTATAAAGTTCAGAGTTGGCCTCCAATTGTTGTACCACTATGGTTCTCTTTAATTACTATTTCTACTTTAAGATTTATTTATTTATTAAAAAGATCGACAGATACATGTGTGCATGCATACCTACACAGAGAAAGAGGAAAGGGGGGGGGGGAAGGAGAAAGAGAGATAGAGAGATGGAGAGGATTCCATTTACCGGGTCACTGCCCGAAAGTCTGCAATAACTGGTGCTAAATAACACCTAAGCAAAGAGCCCAGGTCTCCGAGGCACATTAGCAGGAGGCTGGTTCAGAAGTGGGGTAGTAAGGATTCAGACGAGCTCTAAAAGGATGTGAATATCTCAGGCAGTGCCTTGGCCCACAGTATCACATGCGCACTCCAGTGTTAGTATTTCTTTTTCATGTGACCCACGTATTATTAAGCCTTGTTTTTATGAAGTATTAAACACTTTTCTTCTTTAGTAAACATAGTGAAGTCTAAACCAGAAAGTCTGCTTCAAACAGGTCAATGACTATGAGATTGATATAAAACATTTCTGATTAACTCACATAGCTTTTCTTAAGTTAAAGTTTGCTATTTTCCTTTGAAGTGATGAAAATTTATTTGGATACATATTCACAAGTCTTTCTATAGAATTTTCAGGGCCATTTAAAGACCTACTGAGAAAATTATCTGGAAGCAAAATGTTCATTACATCTATTATCATTCATGCTGTTAGATATTTCCTTGTAGCACCAAAATCACGTTGCAGATTTTTCTACTTTCAGAAATGCAATGTCTTTCACCTTTTTGAATTGCATTTGTAACTAGCATTAGAAGGCTTAACTGTGACTCCATACACGATGTTTGCCCCCTTAAAATACAGATATTTTTTTTTCTATTGCTGAACCTGGCTTTTTTCTTAACAGCAGATTCTCAAACAAAAGAATTTGAGGAGCAGTTTTTAACATTCTCAGAGTTAGGCAAAGACGACAAAGAGGAAGGTGAAAGTTTAATGAGAGACCTCCGTAAAAGGCAGGACCTTAAAAAGCTTGCCTTTACAGCCACCTGAGCCAGATGTAATCCTGCCCCCATCCTCAGGGAGCTCAGAGACACCGCCTGTTATAAACTTTGGCAGCAAGTGAAGAGGGAAAGACAAATTCTTCCAAAAAATTTGCAAGTCCAAGCAACCCTTGATTAGTATTGAATCTCAAGTGAAAAGTACCTTGGTACACTGGAAATCTCAACCCAGGATTTAATTAAAAAGGGTTGGTTCCAGATCAGAGTTCTCCCCAGATACCAGGCCCAAACGAAGACAAATGCTTGCCAGAAAAACTCACCTTCATATCTTGTTTCGAAAGATTTCTGCAGATAAATCACAAGGCAGAAGAGCAGTTGGTAAAAAAAAAAAAATCAATATTCACACCAGGAAACGTGTTTGCATGTGTACGGGCTGGTAGATAATGGTAAGAGCAGACTCAATTGTGCGTGTGACTAAAACATTGAGTATTTTGTGGAGTACAAACCATATTAATCTGGGAAAATAAGAGGCTTCAAGATATAAAACAAGGTATAAAAAAATCTTAAAAACTAATTAAGATTCCTAGAAATGGAAATGTAATAAATATGTTAAATAGGAAATACAATAGAAGAGTTTATCACAAAGTCTAAAAAGAGCTAAAGAGAGGTATAAGTTAGAAGTTAAAACTGAAACAAGTGTCTCGTTCCCATTGAAGCTTATGTTTTATAGTTATTTGTATGTATTTTTGTTTAGTAGCCCTTTTAGAATGAATGCCTTAGAAGCGACATACAAATAATGAGAAAAATACTGTTGCTTGAATGAATTAAATGGGGATTCACAAAATGCAATGTGGAGAGACAAGGCTATGAGAACTATGCCAGAGATGTATGTATGTATAGGATTGGGAGTGAGAATGGGTAACACAGGGACACCAGGCTCAACTTCCTGTGCACAGCTCTGAGTATGATTTAAGACTTTGTTTGTCTTAACATAATAAATCTTAGCTACCAACAGGACACAGGTTCATTATCTTTATTCTCTTTTATTACCATCCTAAAAGCTTAAACATAAAGCAATATTAATTTTAAAAGCAATGTATTTTTTACTATTAATGGTTATTACTTATTGAATTCTTACTATGTTCCTGAAATTTTACCAGACATTATGCTTTTTGAACCTGACGTCAGTCTAAAGCCTAAGCCAGTTACATGTTGTGACCCAAGTTCGTGAACTCAAAAGTAGCAAGGCGTATTTCAATCTTAGCTTATCTCGATCATTCTGTCCTCTTGTGTGATTGAACAAATAAGTGTTCACTTTCATGGAACAGAAGGTTGTTCATTTGTTCAGATAACTGCCTTTCATTCAAAATTTTTGCTTCTTTCTTTTGAAACAAGCTTAAGATAAAACTCCTTAAAATACATTTTCATTTCTTTAAGAAAACTGTTCTTCATATTTTTAATTTCCTGAGGAGTCTACCTTTCTCATTTTCTTGGAGATGCTTTGTCTTTTCATTAATCCTTGTTTTTGCAACATATAGCTTATTTCTAGCTGACTCCCTTTTGTACTTAACCTGACAGCCTCCCGGTCCTTAGGAAAGCGCTATGCCAGAACTGTCTTGCAGTGGACACTATGCAGAGATGCGCATTGGGCTTGGATGGAATCCTGCTTAGGTCTCAGTAACTCTTAGAAGCATAGTCAGGCTTCTGTAAGCCAATTATTCTATGCAGTTTAGTGATATTCTGCGTCTGCTACCATTTTAGAGTAGGATGCAGCTATTTAGCTTACAGTAGAGAATTGGGAGTTTGTATTCTTTTCGTGAGGACTGTATTCTGAAGCAAAAGTAAGGGACAGGTAGTTGAATGCTTATGTCTTGTTTACATTTTCCCTACATTATTTTCTAGCTCCAAAATTGTCAGATGAAACGTGTGAACATTTATTGCCCTATCACTTTCATCTTGAAAGAGCATCCGTGACTGAATTAGAGAAGCTGAAATTGTCTCAATAGTCACATTTGTTAAAAATAAACACAAAGATTTAAGTATTACCTAAAGTGCAAACATGCTTCTTTTATTTCATTTTGGAGTGGGCGTAGGGGTAGTATGGTATGGTTGACATGTTAAAAGATGTTTATGTCACAAATGATAAACTCAATTTTAAATGATGCTGAGGAAGTGGTGAGAATGGGATTCAGATATTGCTGTTTTATTCACATTACACTGCTTATTCTTTTATTTTGTGTGTTTTGAGATCATTTTGTTTATTTAGTATCAAATGACTTTCTTTTCCAGTGAAGCTATCACATTTTATAATTATTTGTGTGTTTCTTTTTTTTTTTAAAGATTTATTTTTATTACTAAGTCAGATATACAGAGGAGGAGAGACAGAGAGGAAGATCTTCCGTCCGATGATTCACTCCCCAAGTGAGCCGCAACGGCCGGTGCGCGCCGATCTGAAGCTGGGAACCAGGAACCTCTTTCGGGTCTTCCATGTGGGTGCAGTGTCCCAGGCCACAAGCAGGGAGCTGGATGGGAAGTGGAGCTGCTGGGATTAAAACCGGCACCCATATGGGATCCCGGGGCGTTCAAGGCGAGGACTTTAGCCGCTAGGCCACGCCGCCAGGCCCATTTGTGTGTTTCTGTTTAGTAGCCCTTTTAGAAGGAATGCCTTAGGAATATCCTAGTCATCCCGTAGTGAAGTGGCTCTCAGATAGTTGAGAAAAACTAAGTACTGTAGTTTGAATGAATTTAACAGTGATTAATTCTGCCTTCCAAATTTCCAGTAGCTTTAAGGTAGTGGTGCAGAGTTAGTTTATACTTGGTGCGGATTCCGGATAATTGCTGACTCGCAATATCTTTTTTTATTTGAAACATTTAGTATGAAATGAGAAACACATGTGCCTCTGTACTATTAAGAAGAAGTCATGCCTTATTAAATGCTCCTGTTACTTTTTAAAGAGTTCTTTCATTTGATATATTCATAACCTTCCTGGAAAATACTGCAGACTAAAACCACTTCCGCTGATCCGAAATGACTTTCCGCAAGCATCAAGTGATACTCCGGATTTCTGGTGTCCTGTGATTCGTAGATAAACCTGATGCAGAAGCCAGGAGTGTTCAAGCAACCTCCGAGAAGAAGGCGGTGGAAGGCAACAAGCATAAGCCAGCCCTTTGCCTCCCTTGATGCCTTTGTCAGACAACTCGTGGTCTGACAGACCATTGATCTGCCCCTTTATGGCCTTTTTGTTCCTAATTCCATGCTTGTTTCCTTTAAGAGCTAAATCTTTCACTGTTTCCCATGTCTGCTTGAGAAAACATTTCTATAGCTTTGGGACCATTTTTTTTATCACCTCATTTCAATGTCTCTTTTTGGTGACCCTGTTGCAGGCAGAAGCCATGATGCTGCCTATCTAATACGTGAGAAATCTGCCACGAGTGAAACAGAACACTGTTTATGTTCCCCAAGACATAGGGACAGCAGAGTAGCTTGCTTTTTTGCATTTTACATTTGTTTCCTATTAAATCCTAAGAAAGTTCAGTTGACCTTAATAGTTCTAAAATGAAAGCTTACTCAATCACCAGGGATTAGAATGAATGCCTCCCATAGTTGCAACAGTCTGGTTTTATTTTTAAATATGAACTTATATAATATATGATATATAATATATAATATACAAGATATAATATATAATATATAATAGTGTGTGGGTGTATGTGTGTGTGTCAGGCAAAAAGAACAAAAGAAACAAACTTGGGGCCACAGTCAAGAAATAATAACGTTTATGATGCAGATGTTTGCTTGGCCTATGCTTGGCTTCCTCACGGATTCCTGGAAGCAAGAGCATTACTAATTTCTGGTATGTGTCTTGAGAATTTTTTAGAAAGGTGGTGCTTCTAGGGTGTGATTTGTGATATGCCATTTCTGCAATAGTTTTTCCTTTTCAACTCAAGTGATGAAAACTGTTCCTCTGTTTTACAAGCAGGGCTGGTCATAAAATTTGAGCATTTACCTCATTGAGTCACTTGTAGAGGTTTCAGGTCCTCACTCCTAAAGCTACTGCCCATGCTATTACAATGTTGTACAAGAGTATATAAGCTCCAGTATGACTTCTGCTTGTCTAGTGGCAGAGCAAGACAGGAAGTAGTTCATTTGTCAATCAAAAATGCATGAATAGCCTAATTTTCTTGGGAAGATGGCTTGATGAAACTGTAATCCAGGCATTTCTTCTTTCTGAAAACTTTCTGTGAAGTTAGAATAGCAGAAAAGGAAAGGTATAAAACTGTACTCAAGTAATTATTTTCCCTTATCTGGCAAATATCAATATAGAAATATAATTCCCTTATCTTGCAATAAATCAATCATGTCATGTATGGATGAACCCCACAATGAAGTTCAAAACACGGTCACCCACTTATCAAGTCCATGCCCTAGAAAAGACATTTCTCTTCTTTGCATATTTATGAGTGATGAAACAAAGTACAGGTCTCAAATTGGACCATTCCTATACAGATTAACTGCGGTGATCAAAGTACTAGTTACGCTGTTATTCACTTGCATTACATATTTTATTTATTATGGACCTAGTAAGACGACAAATTCAGCTTTATGGCAGAATGATGTTTGCAAAGCCTGCCTTTATTCAATATTGTTCTTGAACTCAGTGATGGCCCATCTGTGTAAATAATCTCATCAGCCTCTTGTGTGAGCCCATCCTTGAAGATTTCCTCGTACGGTTGTTTAATGAAAAAATAGACTCTGCTTTTGTCCTTGTCAGTGGTGTCAGAACATATGAGATGCTCAGCACACTACTGTATAAAACTTCTGCTGTAAAAGAAAGCCCGGCAACATTTTTTTTCCTGAACAAGTAGGTAGCCTATGCATTCTGATTTTCATGGGAAAAAAGACAATGCTGAACACTTAGGAAGGACGTAATTATTTAGGGTTATATCTATTGGATACTGTTCATGTGGAAAGTGTACCTAACTTTATTAGAGAACTGACCTCCAAGTCCCAAGTCCTGTTTACTTGAGTTTCTTTAATAAGAGGAATCTTTTACTAGCTTCTGGTGATGCATTTATCCTCCCAGTCAATATTTATACTAATGTGTGTTTGGATCTGGATGCTTCCACCAAATACTCTGTGAATAAAATATGCTCTGATTTATTTCACTTTGATGTCAGTTACAAGAAAGGTCTCTTGAATATATGTGTGTTTTAAAAAAGTAAGTTTTGAATGCCTGAAATCTCTATTCATCATGAAAAAATTACATTGCTCTTTAGATAGAAACAGTCTTTTTTAAAAGATTCATTTTTTATTTTTTTTAAATGGAAAGGTAGATATACAGAGAGGAGATACAGAGAGAAAGATCTTACATCCACTGGTTCACTCCCCATTTGGCTGTAATGGCCAGAGCTGAGCTGATCTGAAGCCAGGAGCCAGGAGCTGGGAGCTTCTTCCGGGTCTCCCATGCAGATACAAGATCTCAAGGCTTTGGGCCATCCTTGACTGCTTTCCCAGGCCACAAGTGGGGGGTTGGAAGGGACGTGGGGCAGCCAGGACATGATCTGGTACCCATATGGGATCCTGGCACATGCAAGGCGAGGACTTTAGCTACTAGGCTGTTGCACTGGGCCCAAACATTTTTTTTTTTAATTCCATTCTTAAACTCATTTGTGTTAAATTTTCCCCTGAGGTTACTCACTCTTAATAATATCATTTCTAATAATAATGATGTAGTATAATGAAATATTTAAATGCTAATTTAATAAGGTAATTAATAGTAAAATGAAATACTCTTCCTTATACACCTTGGGATAATGTCACCGACATTTAGATTTGGATTTCTTTGCCACATATCATCACATGAAATCTTGAGATACTACAAGGCCTCTGTTGGTTTTCAATGTGTGTTCTCTTAATTTTTGTTCATTTATTTAGTTGAAAGGCAGTGAGAGAAAATGATGAAGAGACTGAGACAGAGAGGGATAAGATAGATAGATAGATAGATAGATAGATAGATAGATAGATAGATAGATAGATAGATATCTTCAGTCTGCTGTTACACTCTCAGTTGATCATAATTTTCAAGGCTAAAGTGAGACCAAAGTCAGAAACTCAAATGTCAATACAGATCTCCAGATGATAAGTGAAGACCCGATCACTTGAGCCATCACCAGTGCCCTGTGTCTGCATTGGTCGGAAGCCAGAGTCAGGAGCCAGACCCTGTGTCACACTCAAGCACTCGGATGTGGGACATGGATTTCTCAACTAAAAGACCAAACTGCAATCCGGTGTATGTGTTCTACTGTATTTGTATATCTCCCTATCTATCTCTGAGTCAGAAAGTGTGTGTGTGTGTGAGAGAGAGAGAGAGAGAGAGAACAGGAACAGTGGATTCAGAGAGAAGAAACAATGAGAGCAAGAGACGAGTTGGAAATGTTTAGCTCACAAGCTTCCCTCAGAGCTGTACTGTGAACCTTGAGACAATGATTGTGGAGTAGTGGCTGGATCCATGGGAGGCTGAGTTAGAAGAAAAATTAGGACATGGGAGACTGTTACGATTTGGGGACAGGCTTGTCAAGGGTCCATACACAGCTATTTGTGAAAAATTCTAGAAAATACTCTGCTTTCTAGAAGATTAGTACTTAAATGCTTACCCTTTGAAACACAATTTACATGTTTCATTGATGCTTTTGTAATTCAAGTAGTAAGGTTTTTGTGGTTCAAGACTAATTCCTCTTCCTTTTAGTGGTTTGTTTTATTATTATTTTTTTTTCCTATGGCTGCTGTTTTAACCCTCAGTGGAGTTGAAAATCAACTGGCCACATCTACTCCATATTAAACTATCTTGTATTTGAAATGTATTATTAGGAATTTGGTTCTCTCCTTTCCAGGTAACAAAACGAAACAGCCTTTTTTCTGTGTTATGTCCCAATATAATGGCAACTCTGAACAGGGATTCTGAATAATAGGTAGCAAGAATACACATTCTTCTCTGGTCTTCTGGCTTGATTGATTTATTCTTACTTTTTCTGACTTTTTTTAAAAGGATTTATTCATTTGTATTTGAAAGTCAGATTTACAGAGAGAGAGAGAGAGAGAGATTAATCTTCCATCTGCCAGTTTACTCCCCAGTTGGCACTAGCCGTAGCTAAGCTGATCTGAGGCTAGGAACCAAGAGCTTCTCCCATGTGGGTAAAGGGGCCCACAGACTTGAACCATCCTCTGATGCTCTCCTAAGCCATATATGGGGAGCTGGGTTGGAAGTGGAACAGCTGGGACTAGAACTGGTGCCCATATGGGGAGCCAGGACCAGCAGGCAGAGGACAAGCTGGCTGAGCCAGTCTGCCGCCCCTTTCACGTAATTTATTTGTGAAATTTTCTGTGTCACATAAGTTAGATTGCTGCTTATGATGCCAGTATTCTACATATCCAAATGCCAGTTGGAGTTCTGATTTTGGTTTCTGTTAATGTGTCTGGAAAGGCAGTAGAAGATGGTCCAAGGACTTGCATCCCTACCACCCAGGAGGGAGCCCAGAAGGAGTTCCTGGCTCCAATTTTTGGCCTGGCTTAGCCCTGCTATGGAAGCTGTTTGAAAAGTAGCTAGCAGATTAAAGATATTTGGTTTGCTGCTCCCTCTCTGTTGTTATGCATTTTAAATAAATAAATAAACAAATAAACAAATATTTAAACAAATGAAGCTATTTAAAATATTAAAAAATAAATTCATCTTTCATCGAAACTCACATTATACCAGTTGCTTCTTTTCTGTCAGCTTTTTGCAAGATAGTTAGACACATTATGTGAATACTCCAGCCTCTTTTGGCTTGGTAATTAAACTTGTAATTGATATTTTATATGGCTGGTATAACTGTACATTCTAAATGTTCTGTTGATGACATGTAGTAATTCAAATTTATTTTCAAAAATGAAGCAGCACAGGCATTTTCTCAAGGAGCATAAAATTATTCTTTTTCATAAGCAGCAAACAAATGTCCTCTGACAACATGAAGATTACATAGAAATGCCTGCCCTCTGATGTGGCTTATCCTCCAAATATCATTCTTATTAAAATTAATTTTTAAATTTGTTTAATGGTAATTATAGGGTTGACCAGGGTGGGAAGGATCGAGGATCAGGGAAAAGTGAGTGAAATCATTGTTCCCTAATTCTCCATTTCTTCTTGTCTCTGGGGGATTGGGGAGATAGAGGAAGCCACACCCAATCTCCCAAATGTCCAGGGTGCCCAGGGATGGGGAATCGCCACCAATATCAACCCAGGGTCCTGCTATAGTGCATGTGTCATTCTTAGTGTGATGCGCTTGGATAGTGTTCTTCCTTGAGACAGAATGAGAAAGGTATGTCGGTATCAGGATTTTGGAGTAATGTCTTTATGACTTCAACATAAATAGCAAAATAACCTTTTACAAGTGAAGGCTATAATTTAATGTTTAAATCCATGAGGTTAAGCAAGAAAATATTTTTAAAGCAGTGTACAAAATATGGGAAATATTTGTGTATTTAGATATAGTAAAAGAGGAGAATCAAGACAGGAAAAGTCTGTGTCTAGGTTTACACAATTATTTTTATCCCGACATTCTCACTATTGCTTGATTTCTAGAAAAAGCAAGGAATATTTATGAAGTATAGCCCCTGTCCCAAGTCATATGGCTGTTTTATATATTTACATATATATTACTATTTTTCTCATCCTCCATTGTTTCCTGCTCATGTTTTACACTTACTGTAATGACTCGTAACATGTTTATCAGATACATATTGCATGTCTAGTAATGCAACAAAATGCTGAGCTTCACAGAATCTGGCCCCTGCTCTCCTGACCCCTCGGCATATATATGACATTTGTATGTTAAATAGAAATTCTTCAGAGATGACAGTGTCATATGTTGAGATAAGTGTGAAAAACAAATGTTATGGGACAGTTTGAGAGTACTTCCCAACTCTGGCTTGAATTGGGCAATATTTCTTAGAAAATCACCATGCTAGAAACATGGTCCATAAGTTATGATTTTGGTTTAAGATAGCTATGACACTTCAGAAATGGTAAACCTGGATAGAAATATGAAACAAACTGCAGGGTCTGTTCCAGGGACCAGAAAAAAATGGCCATCAGGGGAGGAAAAACCAGGCAGAAGCCTCCTTTAATATCTCTCAGAAGGAAATGTAGGCCAGCATTTAGAAGAGGAATTTATATGAGGAGAAAAATTCAAGAAAATATTTTTATTCAAAGTCATGCCACTGATTTGTTGTTCAACACATCAATTAAAATATGATGGAGGAGCTGGCACGTGGGTACAACCCGTCAAGCTGTCTCTTGCACATCCCACTTGAAGTACTTGTGACTCAACTCCTTGCTGATGTGCACGAGAAGATAAGAGATGGGGCAAGGGTCTGGGCCTGTCGCATCCACAGGGAGACCCAGGTAAAGTTCCTGATTTATGTCTGGGCTAATTGAGTGATGAGCTGTTGGAATGGAACTTCTCTCTCTGTCTCTGTTGCTCCCTTTTTTCCTCATTGTCACTCTTCCTTTCAAATAGATGAATGTTTTTTTAAAATACGAAGGAGCTGACATGTTAGATATATTTAATACATGTCACATCTATGTGTATGTATTAACATATATATATGTATAAAGTAAAATTGGAAAGGAAGCTTTAAATGAAGCATGTATATAGATGTGCTTATAAACTAGTTTATCGATAACTTTCTGTTATATTTGAATGTTTTGCCTTTTATTAGCTATAAAACTGAAGGTTTGGATTCTTGAGAAAATAGGCATATTAATAAATTACTAGAGAAGAAGGGTGTAGTCTAATTTTCAGGCAGAATATCCAACTGATTGGGCCCGGCGGTGTGGCCTAGCGGCTAAAGTCCTCGCCTTGAACGCCCCGGGATCCCATATGGGCGCCGGTTCTAATCCCGGCAGCTCCACTTCCCATCCAGCTCCCTGCTTGTGACCTGGGAGAGCAGTGGAGGACGGCCCAAGGCCTTGGGACCCTGCTCCCACATGGGAGACCTGGAGGAGGTTCCAGGTTCCCGGCATCGGATCGGCGCAGCACCGGCCGTTGCGGCTCACTTGGGGAGTGACTCATCGGACGGAAGATCTTCCTCTCTGTCTCTCCTCCTCTGTATCTCTGACTGTAATAAAATAAATAAATCTTTAAAAAAAAAAAGAATATCCAACTGGCTTCTAATACACACACACACACACACAAATGCATAGGGGACTGAACTGAGATTAATTACAAAACACTTGCTTTTTAGTTAACACTTTCCTCAGAGACATCTATGTTATTTTTAGATAAAAATCTCAGTGAAGACATTTTTCAAACATACAACAATATGAGGTTCTACATACACTTTAAACCCTAATCAGCCAATATTAATATCTTATCAAATGAAGTTTTTTGAAAGGAATGACACTGTATTTGAGATCCCTTGACTATTTCCTTTTCTAAAACCCATTCTGCTTCCCAGAGATAATCCTCAACCAGAGGTACTTTTGTTTAACCTAGATTTTCATACTCAGACTTCTGTCATTTATCTTCACTGCTAAACAATATAGAGTATAATTTACAAATCCACTCTCCTATTTATGACTTAAGTTTGTTTTCAGCTTTCATCTATTAGAAGTTATGGTTAGAAACTAGAAAGATTTATTTATTTTACTTGAAAGAGTTATGGAGAGCGAGCTCTTCCATCTGTTGGTTCACTCCCAAAATAGCTACAATGGCGATAGTTGGTCTGATGCAGGGAACCTGGAACTTTCTACAGGTCTCCCAGGTGTGTGAGGAGCTCAAGGCTGTGGGTCATATTCTGCTCTTTTCCCAGGCCACAGGCAGGGAGGTGCATTGTTAGTGTAGCAGCTGGGACACAAGCTGGTACTTCTATGCAATTCTGGTACTGCTATGTCATTGCGCCAGCCCTAGCAAACATCATTCTTCCTGTTGTGTTCTTGTGAGAGTGTTGGCTTAGTGTACAGACACCTGCTAGAGAAATTGCTGGCATAAACGATACTGCATCTGCATTTGCTGAGTCAATTTATCATTCTTGCAGACAACTAATACCCATTTTTTTTCTTTCCTTAGTGGTCATTTTGTGTTATCCCTCATGCTTGTCTCATAACTCTACTGCTATTTCACTGAACAAGAAGCAATATATTAATCAATATTCTCCCACTTCTAACCTCATACATTCCACTTGTCAATTCCTATATACTCTATTTTCTTGCTGTTTGTTTCAGTGGTGAGTGTCTGTGTCATGATGCAGGAAGGAGGCCTCACAGGGTATTGGGTTTGTCCTGTTCTGCTTCCTTGAGCAGTTTGTTGAGGCAGAGCAAATTCCTTCTTCCTAAATCATTTGTTTCACTGCTCAACTCAATTACTCTTATCTGCATGCAACATTATAACATTTTTATCTTAGTAAAATTTCTTTTGACTTGTATCCACCCAGGATCTTTACATATTGATACTACTTTATAACAAAACTTCAGTTCTTTTTTTCCCTTTCTTTCTTATACCATTGTGGTTTTGGGTTCATTCCTACCACTTGACCAAACCTTTCTTGTTTAATAAAAAAAAAAAACATTCCATATTCTAATATCCGTTAATCTTCATCTCAGTTGAGTTGCTTTCTCAAGCACATTTTACAGTGATACCATTCTGTTTCAAGCATTTTTAATAGAAACCACATTTTTATTTATCTAAATTTGCTATGTTATCATTCACCATTTCTTCTGTTGAACTTGATTACTTTTCCTAACTTCTGTTAAAGTTGCCAGGACTCTTTTTTATGGACTTTGTCTCTTCCACCTACATTTATTTGCTCTTTGTGGGAATCTGAGATTTCTAAATTTAATCTCTCTTCTGATTCTAGATTTTAAAACCAACTATGTTTGTTCTGTAATACCATTACTTTCTAACCAATATATGTGCCCATTTTTATTGCAAATATTGTCCATTGCATGAATTATTTTTTTTGTTTTTGATGTGAAACGTTTTTCCAAGAGCCTTGATATTGTATTTGTATCTTCGTAGATCCTATATATTTTTTCCTCTCTAAAAGTTTTTCTTCATTCAAAAGACAGAGTGACAGACAGAAGTGTATACACACACTCACAGAGAGAAAAAGAGAGAGAGAGAAGAGAGAGCGAGAACACATCATGGTACTGGCCATACTCACATTACATACACACTACAGGGGTAGATCAGTCCCAAATCAGGAGCCAGCATCTTTTCCACATAGATTTACTACCGATATGGCAGGGACTCAAGTACTGGAAACATTGCCTGCTACCTCCTAGGATGTGTATGACCATGAAACTGGATTGGAAATGGTGATAGAACTGGATTTCAAGCATTCCGATACAGAATACCAGGTAACCCAATCAGTAGTTCAACTTGCTGTGCCATATTTGTCTTCCTTTTATTTTCTCAACCATTTCTTTGTTTCATATTTTGTTAATTTTAACTCACGTTTTGTCCTTCCAAGTATGATCATTTCAGTGTATGGTGATTTGGCTTTAATTGCTTGGCTTGGGTGCTTTCATTTAGATGCTGTTTTCTGCCTCAAGAGAGTTTCTTGTAATTTTTTTCCCAGCTGAGATCTATAACTCTATTTCAAATACTTTTTAAAGTATCTTCAATATGAACTGATGTTTGAATGCCATTGTCTGAGAGTACTGGAAACGCGCTATGGCCCCAGTGAAGGGGTCAAATGAGTTTCATGATTGGAAGATTGGGCACCTCTATTTCAGCTACAATCTTATGATCTGAATTGCTGATTGGAAACTAAATAGTAGGCTGTGTACACCTTTTCTGGTGAGGATCACCTTTCTGCTATAATGGAGAAATTAGGACTTCAATGTAGTAGATGCTGCAGCAGTAAGAGTAAACACACACACACACACACACACACACACACACCAGTACCATGCTGTTTTAATTAATATAGCTTGGGAATATGCTTTGAAGTCAGGCATTGTGATGTCTGCAGCTTGATATTCCTTTTTTGGAGTCAGTTTATTCTAGGTCCTTAATGATTCCATGTGAATTTCTGGATTCTTTTTTCTAATTTTATAAAGAATGTCATTGGTATTTAATAGGAATTGCATTAAACTTATTGTTTTAAGTAATTCAAATATTTTATTCATTTGAAAGGCGAGGGAGAGAAGAAGAGAGAGAGAGAGAGAGAGAGAGAGAGAGTGTTTCTATCAATTGATTTACTCCCCAGATGATCACAACAGCCAGAGCTGGACCAATTGCAGGGTAGGAGAGAGAAACTTCTTCTTGATCTCCCACATGGATGCAGGGGCTCAAGGACTTAACGTCAATTTCTGCTACTTTCCCATGTGTATTTTTTGGGAGCAGTGTTGGAAGTTGAGCAGCTGGGACTCAAGCCTGCACGTATATGGGATGCTCCCTGGCCATATGTTATGCTGGTACTAGTGTCAACATTAGCCATAGCATTATTCTCCCAATATTCATATTCACTGTGCCATAACACTGGCTCCTGATAGTATTCCTTCCAAGGGACATCTTTCTGCCTTTTTGTTTCCTTGATGATTTCTTTCATCAAGGTTTGAAACTTTTTCACTGTAGAGACCTTTTACTTCCTTGTTTAAATTTATTTATAAATATTTATGTTTTTGCAGATATTGTAAATTTGATGTCTTTTATTTTGAAGACAAATATGAAACATGATGAAAATAATAATAACTACATAATTTTTCTTATGCCTGTTATATACCTGATGCTAACCCAAGTGCTTTATGAGTAATTCATATAAAACAATAGAAATGTTTAGGTTGATTGCCAATGGTGGTAGTGTAGTCACTAGTGTGATACCCCAATATTGTAGGAACTTAAATCCAGAATGCCTAATTAGGTAACAAAAGCTAGAGTCTCAGCAGATATAATGCCTCTAAAGTAATGAATTCTTGAAGGCCATTTTACATGCCAGAAATGTTTCTGATAACAGGTCTGTAGTGGTGAGTCTGACAGACTACATTCACATTTTGGAGCTTCTGTTTTGTTCTGTGTAGTAAATGTTCTTAACTTTTGTGTTTTGTACTTTAAAACTATTATTCTTCTTTACTTCAACTTTCTATTTCAGTCCTGTGTTACAGAAGATTGCCTTTTTCTTTAAGACTAATCTAAATTATCTTATCTCTCCCTCCTGGAATCTTGCACCACCCATGACATATGATCAAGTCACTGTCTCTACCTGGTCATCTTTTGCTTCACAGTTCCCTCTTCTGTTATATACATAAAAAGAATAGTAGAGAATCACTTTATATGAACAAGTCCCTAGCTTTCTCTTTACATTTTAGTTTTCAGTTTGGCTTTAGTACTCCCAAGTCCACTTAAAGAAACCTCCCTTAAATGTCACCTGCTGGTGCCAGTTTTGTGACACAGTGGGTTATGCTGCTGCTTATGACTCTGGCATGCTGTATTGGGTTGCCAGTTCAAATCATGGCTGTTCTGCTTTGAATCTAACTTCTTATAAATGCACCCAAGAAATTAGTGGATGATGACCTAAGTACTCAAATTCCTGCCAGCCATGTGAAAAATCAGGATGGGATTTTTGCTAGCCCATCCCAGACTTAGCTGCTATCGCCATTTGGGGAGTAAGTGAGCTCATATAATTTCTCTCTGTGTATGTCTCTTTTGTGTATGTCTCTCTCCATTGCTCCAAAGATAAATCTTCAGAGGGGCTAGTGCCATGGTGTAGCAGGCTGAGCCTTTACCTATGGTGCTGGCATCCCATATGGGTGCTGGATGCTCCACTTCAGTCCCCATACCCACTAATGGGCTGGGAAAGCAACAGAAGATGGCTCAGGTCTTTGGACTTTTGAACACACATGGGAGACCAGGAAGAAACTCCTGTCTGCAGACTTCTGATCAGTCCAGTCCAACCATTGCAGTCATTTGGGAAGTGAACCAGAGGGTAGAAAAATCTGTCCTTGCTTTCTCTAACTTTGCCTTTCTGAAAAAATATAATATTTTTCAAATGATTAATTTTAATTTTATATGTCATGCTTTGATTTTAATTTTCATTTTTTCTTTGATTTTTCTTAACATACTGAGTGTTCTGAACACTGAAGTTCAGATCATATTCTGTGTGTAGAAAGATTAGAAGATTTTCTTTTGTGCTCACTAAGCCCTAAGCACTCTTGGTGGTCTCCTACTCTCCAAATCTCGATTTATGTATTCAACCATACCCTCACACTGAATTTTCATTTCTACTGCTGATCCTCAAATTTTCTGTTTGTCAAACTCAGCCCTTTTTAAACCAGTTGTTATTTACCTAACCAACACTTTCCTTTAAGTCCTGTATGTCTGCTATTGTCATCCTCAGCTTACCTGGGCCTTAATATTCAAATTTATATGTATTCTATTCCTGAAATGCATTCATGAAACCTATCCTCTTTGCCATCATTTATTTTTGTTTGTTTTTTTTCTCTCTGGTGTAACATAGTTAGGTTCTAACTTTTGCAAATTCTTGAGCTTTAGTACTCAAAATGCTCTAAAGACTGTCCCCATCTTATTTTCGAATTTCCTTTCTGTTGGCTTTATGCGCTGAATCCTTCTGCATCATCTTCCCTGTATCTGTTCCTCACTTGCACACCTGCTTGACTGTTAAGATCTTTCCTGATGTATCACACAGGTGCTTTCTGACTGTCTTTGCTGATGGAACCCACCCAAACTTCAGCATCCAACATAAATGTCCCACTTTTAGATTCCTCTTGTCTGCTAAGAAAACCGCATCTGCTTGTAGAATGTAGTCAGCTATTTCTTATTAATCTTGGATTGCATGGAATCTCATCTCATTTATGAGATTTTAAGGTCCTTGAGTACAGATTTGTGGCATTCCTGCTTATATTATACAAGATGCTCAACATAAAAGCACACTCAATAAGCATATGTTAAAAAATACAGTGATTGCTAAGTGATTATTTAAAAGTGATTACTTATCAGTGAGTACCCAGCTGATGTAATAAACTAGGTGTCTTGGCTGAAATAGCTAGACTACAAAATTATGAAGTAGGGTCCTGGCATGGTAGCGTTGTGGCTGTAAGTCCTTGCCTTGTATGCACCCAGAACCCATATGGTTGCTGATTCCTATCCTTAACTTTGTGGCCTGGGAAAGCAGTTGAGGCTAGCCAAAGCTTTGGGACCTTGTACCTGCATGGGAGACTCGGAAGAAGCTCCAGGCTCCTGGCTTCAGCTTGACTCAGCTCCAGTTGTTGTGGGTACTTGGGGAGTGAACCAGTGGATGGAAGATCTGTCTCTCTGTCTCTCCTTTTCTCTGTAAATCTGACTTTCCAGTAAAATTAAATAAAATCTTTGAAAGTAATTGCTATATGTGAAGATAATCCACCCAAAAAGACATGTGACTCATGCGTTGTGTTATTATACTGAGAGCCAGTCGTGGGGAAAGGGCAACATCAAGTCCTGAGAAGCAGTTTTTCTCTGGAGTTTACTATTTAAACCCTAAGACTGATAGGCGTTCAAGTGATTAAACTTTTAGGTGGGGATTTAAATGAAAACATATTTCAAATATACAAATTCCTAAATGGTGATTGTTAGTAAGTTTGCTTTTGTGCAGTATTTGTAAATGTTAACAAGTTAATTACTCCATAGTCTTACATTAGCAAACACATTAATTTTTATTTCTTCGAGTTTCAAAAACCTTGCAGGAACAGTGTATTTACTAAATGTATAGTGATTCAGGTTGCCTTATTATCTGGGTTTGTTTGATTGGGTCTAGAATTTTAAATGACAACTATGTATATATTATGATATTGTAAATAAGGTTTTCTTTCTGAACACATGTTTTAGGTGTGTGATAAAAGACAGTTTACTGTTTTCCTTTTGTAAAAGAGTGTTTATAATGAGTTATGTCTATATGAGAGTTGTGATCTTCATTATAATCCATACATAGCAGATACTTAGTATATGTTGGTTTAATGGTGACAGGTGGAGAGCCCATCTGTCTGAAGTTCTATAAAATAGGGAAATATTAAATTTAGCTTTGGAAAAGAAAAGCTAGTTAAATATAGGAGAATAAAAGCTACTCAAGAGAATGTTAAAATGCTTATGTGGGCATGAAAGGTATGACTTCTAAAAAATAATTGAAATGTACAGTATAAGAAAGGAGTTAATTAATACTGCATAACTATTTGTTTCTGTATTTTGTTTCTTGTGAGTATTCTCTAGCTTAACTAACAGCCAACTATGAGTAGATAGGATTCTTTTTGTCATTAGAGTGTGCTAAACTGACAGCTTTATAGCAGACAGGAGACCAAGTTATTGTTACTGTAAGGGAACAGGTAAGACATCCAAAGATGGCATTCTGTTCAGCAGGAGGTTTGGAGCTGACTACTTGAGATTCTGAGTCCCACTTGCCTGGTAGCATAGGTTAGTTTTGTTGAAGAACTGACAGTTTCAACCCTCAGGGTAGGTAAATTAGATTGGAAGGTGTATGAGAAGAACTTGTCAAGGAAATTGGAAAAGCAGAGTGAATAGATCCTGGAGGGAATTTTAATCTGATCCCTGGATTGAATCATAAGTGCTTATGTTTTATGGACAAGTGTATGGAAGATAAAGCAGAAGAAGCAAAGAGAAGAACAAAGGGCAGAAAGTGTAGAATGGAGAATATCACAAAAGGCGTGAAACAGTATGATTTTCTGGCTCATCATTTGTTGACATGAGAATAACGTGTTGATTTGGAGAGCACTTTCAGTAGCAGTTAGCATTTTGAGATGTTGCTCTAATGGTGATTAATTTGTGCAGCCTGAGTAGCAGTAGTAGTAGTGCATTAAAGTCTAGAAACAATCTAAGTATCAAACTATAGCAGTTTACTACTGTGTTTCTGGACTGACTGTAGCAGTCCAGTCCCAAGATGAACGAATCCATGTGAGAGTCTTATAATGCTCCTGTAAAAGAGGCCCTTTTGTAGGAGAGGCTTCTTTGCAATGTGTGCATTTGTAATATATCTGGAGCAGGAAGTATAATTATAGGAATGTTTCTCCTCACCAAAAGCAAGAGACCATTTATATTTAAACATTTGTCACTTATAATCCACTGCACTTGGTTAAAAAAATGTAATGTGTATTAGACTCTACTTAAAGGCTCAGCTTATTTTTACATTTTACATACCTTTGGAATCACTGAGGCTTAACCATCATTCCTTGGAATATTTAATGTTAAATTCATGCTTATCTTTGCACTGGCATTGGTCTACTACATTATAATGAGTTCTCAAGGTGAGACTTAGTTTGTGCTTTTACTCTAAATATTGATCACATATGTTTTATATGTAAATACAAATAGCAGTAATTAGCTATTTTGAAGCTGTGCTAATATTTAACATCCCTATAATGTTTAACTATTTTTCTGACTCAGCTTGAACAGCTTGCTTGTTTATTTATTTATTGATATTAATTTAAGCTTCAGAACAACTGCATTGAACAGGACTATTATTTTCTATACGTTACAAAGGAGGAGCATGAACTAGAGATTTAAATGATTTTCCTGAGTGAATGACTGAGCCAATATTTTAGCTTCTTGGTACTCTTAACTTTCCACACTTAGAAATAAACTGTCTTTGATTGAATAAGGATAGAATAACTATCTGTGTTACTGCAAAGGTATCTTTTAATGTGATTTTTTATTGACGTGTATTTTTTTCATTTAAAATGTTTGTAAGTGAAAGTATAATATTTTGCCAACTTTGTCACATACAATGGGTAAATAAAATGTTGATTACTTCCTAAGTACATCGTATTAAGGCCTGAGATATTATTTCCAGGAAAGCCTAGTTTGACAGTTGTAGGTTTTACTTGATAAAGCCTTTAGACCTATAAAGGAAACTATATAATAGTTTTCACTAACTGGTATGTTCTTAAGTATTTTGAATATAACATAGCATAAATGAAGCAGACCATGTTTGATTAATGCAAGGTAATCTTAAACTCAGTGTATTTGGTTGAAGTTCTTTTCCTTTTATTTTGTCTTTCCCTGCAGGGTGCTGCTTTAATTAGAATGCTGGCGAATTTTATGGGCCATTCAGTTTTTCAACGGGGTTTGCAAGTAAGTAAAATGTACTTTTTCCCTTTATCTTCTTTTCTTGTCTGTGTTTGTATATGTTTTAACATTACTCATGGTTTAAAAGTCATTAATACCAACTTGTTTAATTTGATGGAAAACTTAAAGGTATGTAGGGTAGGCAGTATCTTTTTGTATGAGAAATCATAGTTACATGTTGGAAATACACTGTGAGCTTACAAAACTTGAGCTGTTACTCAATTTAGAATCTGCTTACTTTGCATTTTTATTGAAGTGACAATCAAGATTGTCACATCCAAATAATCTAGATAAGACTTTCAGAAAGACTACTGTGCTGTTATTCCATTTAAAAGTTTATGCTAACATCAAATTGTGTTAGGCTTAGTAGAATTAGGTATTTAAGAATATCTTAAGGCTACGTCAGTGTTTCTACTGTTTATGTTGCTGCTTTTCAAATGACATGCTAGTGTTCCAAAGACATCCAGATATTTTAAGTTATAAAATGTATGTTTTTGAAAAAGGAAGTAAAAGAAACAATTTATCGTCCCTGTTATGGAATATGAAGTATGGATGTAAGAATGGCTTCTTAGATGAGGAAAACTTTAAAACTCTTTAAATAGACACAAAAATAGAAGAATAAGCTTTTATTTCACTGAATCTGCTGAAGTAAATCATGTTCCTAGTAGTTGTGATTGATGAATTATTTATGATGCATTCTGCTACTTAGAAGTGTCCTTTAAAGTAAATTGATGTTCACCTGAAATACAATTATGCTAAGACAGAGAGAGCAATCAATCTTATCTGCTCTTAGTGAGCTTTTCATTTTGAAATTTAAATAAACTACATCTGGGATCAGGTCCTATTTTAGTAGTATAATTCTATCTTTACCTAAAATAAACTGATAGATAAAACAAATCAAGAGTTAAAGATGTTATGACAAACTATAGATACTTAATGCAACAAAGAAAAATGTATGTCTTCAAGAATAATTTCCCGTGAAAAATATTTTTATAGATTTGTTTCAGCAGGGGTTGAAATTTCCTTTAATCAGCTCTTTCCATTAGGGACACCTTCTGAATAACTGAATCCATTGAACATATTTGCTAAAGGCTGTGTTCTGATCACATAGTTGGGATTTTTTTTCCTTAGGGAGTACTCTCCATGAATATAAACTATCCAGAGGAATGGCCTGCCTTACACCCACTTCTTTGTTGTTCCCATTGAAATTGTAACATGACAAAATCAGAAAATATCTGAGCTTTCATAAGGGCAACAAAAGTTAAATTTCATTTTCTCGTAGTATGTTGATGTGGAATCATTTTCCATATACATTTTTGCATTGTTTTTCATCATCTAGTGTTTTCATTTGCCCAGCAAATGGAATACATTTGGTCAATATTACTTGGAAATTATTTTTTACAACATCTTTCTTTAATTATGGTTCCTGTGGTATGCTAAATTATCCATAGTTATCCATCTTTAATGCATCCTTTTCTATTGACCCAATTTGTTGGATTTCATTTGAAACTTTACACCTTCTGATTCTCTTCATTTTAAGCATTTATTTAAACCTTATACATTAATGGGTGCCTTTGTGCTCAGGCAGTTGATTTGCTTAATTTTCAATGGAGGGACTCTGTCAACATTGCATTTCATTTGCCTTGTGACATCTCATTGATCAGATAGATCTGTATCCTTCAGGACTGGGCTTGCAGCTTTATTTATACTCATCACTCAATCTGATTTAGTGTATCATCAGCAGTTTGGATTAGTTTACAGTAGATTCCTATGTCTTGGTGATAAATTATCATCTCTTGTGCATGAAGATCTATGGGTTGCATTCTGGAGATGACCTCCTGAACAGACACTTCATGTCATGATGTGGAGTGGGCACAGAGTTGATATTAATATGCTTTCCATCTGCAAGGCTCTGGAGAGTCTTGGTTTACAAGTTGTTGAAAGAGCTAATCTAGGCCGTCAGTGCTTACCTCTGTTGGAAAAATCTATTGTTTTACATTAACCATGGGTATTTTTGTGTTGACAAATGAAAGTTGATTATTTACAATCGGTCTCGAGGTGAGAATTACAGGTAAGGATAACGCCAAATTATGAACATTACATTTTTAATCTGCCTTTTCCTTTTGTCCTTGTTCCCTTTCTTTTTCCCTTTATTCTGACACTCAAACCTTAGGTCTCTTGACAGACACAGGACTAGTGTGCCGTGGTGGCTATTTTTCCTTGACTTATTATCTACCTAATATTTGTGTTATCTTTCAATTTTATGCAATGTTTATGACTAATTCAACCTCTTTTGAGAAGAAGAAAAACATTTTATACAAATAGGTACATATGTTATATGAAAGTGGTAGATTTCTAGGTCTGTTTTTATGTTCTTTGACAAGCTATTTGTATAGATTTAACAAATTTTCTATCATTTATAATATTTTGGATGAATAAATACATATATCTTATAAATTTTAACTTAGGCATACACTCAGAAGGCTATTTCTACTAGGGTTATGACTCATTGGATTAGTTATAAGAAAGTCTAGAGAACCATCCTCATTTTGAATAATCAACTTTCTTAATAACTCTATTTTTATTGGTACATTTTTGCCCGATTTGCCTTATTGACTTTTTTTTGATACTTAATTGCTTTATTCTTCTTGTTTTTACATAATTAGAAAATATGTTTTATATGTAAATATAATTTGCATAAATAAAATTGGTCCTTGATAACTGCCAATAATTTCACTTCTGTCTCAATGTTTGAATTGAAAAGTAAACCTGCATTGAATCAAGCTTGAACCCTTCTGGTTAAGATCATTTGTGTCATTCATAAATAATGTGTGTTAAAACACAGAAATATTTATTTTTTAATGACTATTTGCTTTTATTTGAAAGTCAAATGGAGAGAGGAGAGGCAAGGGGAGTGAGAGCAAGCTCTTCTATGTGCTGGTTCACTCCCCAAATTACTACTAATGTCAAGACTTGGCTAGACAGAAGCCCGGATCCGGGAGCTTCCACCAGGTTTCCTGAGTTGGACCATCCTATGCTGCTTTCCCAGGCCATAAGCAGAGAGGGGGATTGAAAGTGGAGCAGCTGGGACTTGAATTGGTGCCCATAGAGGATGCTGGCATCATAGGCACCAGCCCTGTGAAGTGTTTATATTTTTTCAAAGCTTGTTTATCTACTGCACTTTATAACTGTTTCCAAAATATTAGCAGATATGTTTAGGGAAACTTGAATCACTGGAATAAATTATGAGAACTGATTCGTATTTTCAGTTCTAATCGGGAGTGAACATTCTACAAGTCACAAAATTTTTCTTAACTTTTGACCTTAGTTATAAAATGCAGGAATTGGACCAACTATTTAATTTTCTTTCCATCTTGCATATTCTCTGAATCTAAGATTTATTTATT
This sequence comes from Ochotona princeps, assembly GCF_030435755.1. NCBI lineage: Eukaryota > Metazoa > Chordata > Mammalia > Lagomorpha > Ochotonidae > Ochotona > Ochotona princeps. The sequence goes on from NC_080846.1 coordinate 27,776,530, forward strand.
ATAGTTTTCTGATTAGGTAATTTGAGATTTATATCTTTGAGATAACTTTCTGAAATAAATAGAACAATTTGTGAACTAAATTGCAAGAGTAATCCCCTATTAAGTTTTCACTTAATGATCTGAATATTAAATCTGCACAGCTATCATTGTATGGAGTATTATAACTGTAGTTCTTATTTCCCTGCTACTTCCCAACCAGTAGCTTAAATGTTCACATGAAAGACCTAATAAGGCCATGAGACTTATTTGAGTTTTGTCTTGTTATTCATAGTGTGAAAAAATAATGTAGCTGTGAGATATTTTGATCCTAAGCCTAAAAGGGGAACGAGACCTAGAGTATCTCTGATTTCATGTCTGTACATTCAGCAGAGAAAATAAAGTAGCAAGGCTGGTGTGTGGTTTTGGTTGACTTTTGTGATTTCTCCAGTCCAGTGAGAAATAGCTAATCCTTCACAAAGGCTTTAATTCTCTGTCCTACCAGATTGTCATTGAAAAAAAATTCATTTTCTCAAAATCTATTCTTTAATTTAGGAGGCTACAGATGATAATTTAAGAATTGTTTGATTCTGAAAACCATGAATTACCCTGGTTGCACTGCTCACTATCACTGTCATTTCTCCTTTAAAAGTAATCAAAACCAGACAGGTCTTTGTAGATAATCATCTTTAGAAAGTCTGAACCCACTTTTGATATGTAAAGCAGTCAAAATAATTTAAACTATCCTGGGCACTTCAAGCAGAAAGAGAATTTAAGTTTGCAAGTAAGAATTTTGTAATATTATTGAGATGACTGTGGGAGTAAATATCAGCAAATCCACTGTGAGCCTTCAGAAAGTCAAGAAATTTGGAAAACAGAATAAACATGTGACCATTTTTGTGGCTAAGCTGCCTAAAGTTCACCTGGAATCCACTGACATTACCTTACCTCTGTCCCTGACCAAGCCGTATGTCTGCTTTGTGCTACCTGAACTATAAAGGCCCCACCTTTCTAAACCCACCTTTTTAAGTATCTTCCTCCTCTGTCATGTATCCTTTTAATTCAATGGAACTTGAATTTGGCTCTTAGTAACAATGAGTTCTAAGAAATACATATTCCCAATTTCCGCTCATACAGTGCATAAGAGTTGAGGGAGTCGAGCCAGTGCCATGGCATAATAGACTCTGCCTCCACTTATGGCACCAGTGTCAGATACAGGTTCTGCTTCAAGTCCCAGCTACTCTTTCTGCAGTTTAACTCCCTGCTTATGGCCTGAGAACCATGGAGGATAGCTCGAGTCCTTGCACCCTCACCTATGTTAGAGACCTGGATGCAACTCCTGGCTTCAAATTGGCTCAGCTCTAGCCACTGTGGCCATTTTTGGAATAATGAATAAGCAGATGGAAGATCTCTTTCCTCCATTCTTTCCCTCTCTTCCATCTTCCCTCCCTCCCTTCCTCCTTTCCTTCCTTCCTTCTTTCCTGTCTTTTATTCTCTCTTTCTCTGTCTCTCTCTCTGTAACCCTCCCTTTCAAATAAAAAATAAAATACATTCATTAAAAATAATTTGAGGATAATTTGTAACATCACCATGTAAAGATTTAAAATATTTTTTATCTCCTTGATAGTTGTAGTAAGACTATGTGATTGCTCTCTATCTGGAGCAGTACTTCTGATGATTCCAACATATGTAAGGTTATATGATGAAAGAAGTCCTAAAACTAAAACCAATAATGAACATGTTCAATTCACTTCATAATTACAGTCCAACATTGGCAAAACATCTCCCCATGTCCTTTTGGAGTGGGGTGACTATGTCATGGTGACTTGGTACTAGTAATATGTCTGAACTATTTTAATCTGGACATTATTTCCATTTTAATATAATGAGGTAGAAAAAGGCAGAATATTGCAACCAGAACTGTGTGACTCATTCTACTTCCCAGGTGGACCAATCCTCCTGGGATGGAGTAAGTACAGGAGAAGCAGCAGGTTGACTAAATTCTTTTGATTTAAGACCAACTTAGCATGAAACATCTGGAAAGCAAGCTTATGCATTTTGCCAGGCTAGGATTTTCTCCTAGCAGTGATTCCAGTGAGTAATGACTAAGAAAACACCTGCATTATACATTACCTATCGGGACTTAAACAGTTTCAGTAAAGAAAGACAATTGGTATGCCTGCAGTTCTCCAAGTTCCGTATCATGATATGTATTAAGGAAAAGCTACAAAGATTACTTGGGAGCTCCACTCTATTTTAGATTTGTACTGTATGAATGTGATTGCCTGATTGATAAACTAGAAGTAAAGTCCTCAGTGGTGGGATACTGGACTGAAATTCATGAAGTGCAATCTCATTTCTATTTTTCCATTTGGGCAAACTTCAGTGCCCAGTGTTGTTGCATTTCCTTTTGTATGTGGTACCTGAAATTTACATATATTGCAATTCTCCCTTTTTCTGCCCTTTTGAAAGTTCTTGGTGATTTTTCATATCCTTCTAAAATTATTACTTGTTCCTTAAAAAATAAAAAGCTTTTTTCCCCAAGTTTCTCCTCCCATAAACTGTCAGCCTCAGAATCATCTGGTACCTCTAGCATATTTCATTTGCTAGAATTCCTACTAAGTGTATAAACATTAATTTTCACCTATATGTAATACTGGTTATGATAAAGATGTGATGATGATGTACATGTTATAAATAAATCAGAATTCACGTGTTTTATCTTCTGTTTCTGATTTAGATTACATACATATAGTTCAAATCCTGATTCAACATAAATATTATATTTTTAATTTTAAATTCAGTAATCCAGGTAATGATGCTTTTGTATAGTTTTTTTGGGGGGCTGACTTGGTACTTCCTTATTTCATTTACTTGTTTTAATATCCCTAATTACATTTTTTTTGTAATTTTTCTGGAAATAATATCAATTGGCTCAATAATTATTAAAAATTAATTGGTGCATCGTATTATTGCTTTTTCTTTTCAAACAAAACAATGTTGTTTTAATGATTTGAGCCCAGCAGCACCATTCTTCCTGTTATTTTGAGTTAACACCCAGGGAGTTGTGTTTGTGAAGGAAGATCGTTGTTGAGCATGATATGAACTCAAACTGAAATCCCTGCCAGAAAGTGAGTTACCCTCCTGCTCAAGCAGTGAAGATAATTCAACAGCATCTAAAATATGGTTGAATAAAGAAAGATTTCTCTTGATTAATATTTAACTGCTCTTTTTCCATAAGGTGACTTGCAACACGATGTTTGGCTCCAATTATCAGGGTGGAAATTGCTTATGCAAATCAATGTAAGGCAATGAGGTGTGGATAAAAAGCAAAAAGGAAATATCATTATTATTGGTTTGTGCTCATAAAGTTCTGATAGCCTGAAGGTAATGACAGGCTCAGACCCATACAGTTTATTAGGAGCAACAACGTACTCAATAACCTGTGTTCCAATGAGGTGTTACATGTTAACACGTGTATGCAGGAGTTTTATTTGAAAGGCACAGGCTTATGTTTATGGGAGAGCATTTGCTCCCTTGCATGCAGATTTCTAGAATAATGAAGATCCAACAAAGAGTAAAGGAGCAGAGACAATTTGTCAAAGTCAACTTCCTTCCTGAAAGGGCAGTACTGTATTTTTATCAGGCTCAGTCTGAAATGATTGGCCATCTACAGTTACTCAGATACCTCAGTTTCTCACATATGATGCTATGTGGTTTTAGATATGGGATAGGTATAAAGATTAACACTTGGTAATACTTGGTTCTCTTTACTTAATACCATCTAACAATGTTGTCATTACTGTTTTTTAGTCTGGATTTGACCTGATTAGCCTTTGATTGATTAAAAACCTAACTACCAAGATAAAATTATTGGGTATGTTATAAAAGTCAATTTTTTTTATTCTGTAGATTTTAGAATTCAAAATTGCAAAACACATAATTTTCAAAAATAAATGGCAGTAAGTATTCAAACTTCTAAAACACAGAAAAGTCAACTTTGCGTATCAGTTTTCATTTTAATATACAACCACTTACTAAACCCCTGTTACTTTATCTCATGATTTGAATGTTGTTAATGGACTATTGTGACTATATAGTGTTAACTCAGAAGCTTTTCTTATTATGGACATATGTCTCTCTGCATCCTGCAGAGATATACCTGGCTAAGTTGGAAGCCTTATACATTTGTGTTTGCTAGCTATGAAGTTAAGGACCCAAGATTTGTTACACAGTTTTCCTAATCAGGTTAACAATACAAAATAGTATTTCTGATCACTTTATTTAAACCTGTCTGAAGTTACTGAGCACATTCGGCTGATGGTTGCATTGACTCGCATCTATATGTTGGTGTGTGTGTAAGTGCATACTGATCAACACTGCGTGCACACGCTTGGATAGACCTACCCACAAGCTGTCTCTGAGTCTTTGTACACCTTACTGACTGATGAGATTGCTAGTTCAGAAGTACAACAAGCTTCCTCAGAGGCATTTTTCTCTAACCTAGTTAGCTCCTGTATCAGCAGTTTTGTTTCTTTTAAAGTTTACTTTCCTTCTTATTTTATATTCTCTTTTTGGAATTATATAGTTAGTAATGCTACAATTTTGGCTCCTAGAAAAATCACTCCTAACTTGTGAATACTTTTCTCCTCATTATTTATATTTTTATAGTTGTCTGATGGCACTGTTACATAGTTTACTACTGATAATACAGAACTGTATCGTAATATAGTTTTACTTTTGTGAGCATCTGTTTGTATTTCCAACTTTTATTTACTAGTACTGTAATAATTTTTCATTTTCCTAAGTTTGTTTGTTTTGAAAGAGTTACAGCACGGAACAGAGAGATTTCCCACCCTCTGGTTTATTCCCCAGCTGCATGCAAGAGTCAAAATAGGCCAGGCCAAAACCAAGAGCTACATTTTCATCTCCCACGTGAGTGCCAGGGGCCCAAACACTTGGGACATCTGCTGCTTTTGCCAGACCATTAGCAAGGATCGCGCTGGAATTAGAAATGGAGCAACCAGAATTCAAATCTGAGCCAATATGGGATGCCAGCACCAGGGAGAGTAGCTTTGTCTAGTACGCCACATGCTGGTCCTATAATAGCCCTTCAATGAAATGCTTGCTCGTTTCACATTATGTTTGAGTGTTACTGCATGTGTATTTCTAGAAACATGCCAGTTTCCTCCAAAATACCAAATCAGTGTAATGCTAGAAATAATTTTGAAAGTTTTCTTTCCTTATACACTAGGCAAGATGATTGAATTAATTTAGGAAGTAAAATAATCATGTCAATTTTAACATATAAACTTGTTTCATAAATGAAGTTGAGATTTTTTTAATGTAATTTGCACTTTATTCTCTTTATTACTTTCTATCAGTTTTACTAATTTAAATTGAATTCTTTTTCATGACTGCATAAATATATTTTAAATAACAATAATACATAGGTTTTATACTACAAACTCTTTTCCCTGAAGTAAATGATATGTATTATTTTTAAAACCTAATCCCCAGCATTTTAATAGTGCTTCAAAGATTTATGTTAAATTCTGTATTTGGAAGCTAGCTTAGAAAAATTCAGGTATTTTCAAACTAAAGGTGGCATTTTAGTTTATACATAACATATTGACTGGGATGATACTCTGCTGGCTGTGTCTTCAGACCAGAGAGGGTATACCTAAGAAGCCATTGAACTTGACTGGACAATAAGATGCTGGACTCTATGTTTGGTATATGCTTGCAATGGGGGAATCTCAACTGAACTTGAACTGTGGTTATGCAACAAGGTGGAGGAATCCACCATGGTGGGAGGGTTTTGGGAGGGGTGGGGAGAACCCAAGTACCTATGTAACTGTGTCACATAATACAATGTAATTAATGAAGTAAAAATAATAAATAATAATAATAAAAAAACAAAAAACAAACAAAAAAAACAAAGAATTTAGAAGAAAAAACTAAAGGTGGCATGATATTTTTTTCATATTTAAGAAGTTCTCAGGCTTAATACAGTAGGACACTTGAGTTGTGGCAGTCCATTTTTTAAGCTTTTTAAAAAATTTTAGGTGAAAGATTATGGATGCTTTGATACTTAGCAAGTATCTGCAGAAACTAAGTGAATTCCAAAGGCACTTTGAGGTAGTATTCACTGAATTTGGTGATGAATTGGGTGGAAAGTATGTGTGTGCTGAGGAAGAGAAGGGAATCTGATTCAATGATGATTCCTTGGAACAGTGAGCACATAGGACTGAATTCTGAAAGGCTGTAAATTGGAGGTTGAGAGTTGAGAAGGGTTCTGCCTAGAAGATGGAGGTGGAATCACTGCAGAAGTGGTTCGAGTACCCCAGGCGTGCTGTCAAGTATTGCCAAGAGGAAAGTTTATGTCAAGGCTAGGAAAATAACCAACAAGGTTTAACAGAACTGGGGAGGAGGAAAAATTTACAGGTGTTCCTTATGGACGCCTGCAATGTTTTTTTTTTTTTTTAAATTTTAGTGAAATGCAGTACAAGATGGATGAGAATGTAGAAGTGGAGACAGAAGAAGGTTTAAGCAAGGGAGGACATTTTTTGAAAGGGGCTGAGTCGTTAATGGGGAGTATGGCTCAGGCAGGTTTGGATCTTGTTTTTAGAAATGAGGAATTGCTGGTTTGACTTGGCGCTGGCAGAGACAATGAGGGAGAGAATGATTCTGACAATGCAAGAGATCACTGTGGGACATTGGCCAGCAAAGAGGCGAAAGACCTCACTATTGAGTACCAGTAAATTTGGTGATATGGTACTGGGATGATGAGGAAATTCTTTCTTATGACTTCTAGTTTTTGGTATTTTTTGATGAGGTCCATAACTGAATGAAAGTGAGGTATGGTGAGGGGTGGAGAAGTTTGAAGATTGAGTGGTGAGAATGGTCAGAAGGTACAGTCTGAGAGCTTGGAGTGTCTGCTTGAGCACAGTGATTATGCATGTAGAGTAAAAATAAGTGCTCGGTTATATAATTTTACACTGATTTAACTGTAGACATGATGATTTAGAGTCATGGTTGTTTTGTATGATAGGGATTTTTTTTTCTTTTGGTAGATTGGACAGTTTTCTAATGCTTCTCTTTTTTTTTTTTTTTTTTTCCGCACACTGTGTGCTTTCTTGCCAGATGCATACTCTATTGTTTACATACTTAAGTTGAAGAAAGTAAGTTTCAGGAAAAGCAAAAGAAACTCACCCAGTATTACGCAATGGATAACAAACAATCTGAAATTTTGCCTAATTCTTATGAATCTACAAGCTATTTCTTTGTGAACTAAATTACAGTTTATTCTCCAGTATCATGAGCAGCAGCACTGAGGGGAAGAAGATGTACATTTCTACAATCAGTGGGCATCTTGATTTAGAAGACTTTCACTAGCCAGCATACAATTTATCTAATTTTGTGGGCTTGTAGTGGTTACAGCCCTTTATCAGGACATTCAGAAAAGGCAATTCACAAGCTTTTCTTTTACCGATTCAGTCACTTTATGTCTGAGAACTATTTCAGTTGAGTAGCAGAAGGGAGAGGTGGGGACATTTTAGTACCTGGAATACCTCGTAAGCTGTTACATTGCCATTCTTTCACTGACAGGTGTAGTTGAACTATTCTGGAATAGAGAACAAAGCAAATTGTGATGTTGTGACTCTGGTGACGTGCCTACATATTGTTGTGCCACTGGTGTGATCTATAATGAGTACAGAAGAAATATTTGAAAACAACCATGGTATGATAATTGGCTGCCTCCTATAATTTCAAAAAGCAAGCAAAAATGCTTCCATGTGCTGGCAGACTGTTTTGATAGGAAATTTTCTGATTTGATTTTCTACTATATTTAGTAATTTTCTGCAAAAGTATACTTTTTTTTACAACATTTACATTCATTAAGTGGATAATGGATTTTTAAACCATATAAAGTGGTTTTTTGTTCCTAGAGAAATATTGGAATATTCACTTATTTAAATAAAGCACTTCTAAAGGTAAGCTTAGAATAAACACAAATTTTACAAAATCAGTATTGGAATGGCATGCAAACAATGATAATTTACTTTTCAGTTATTGTTCTTTCACAGCTTCAAAAGCTTTCTTTTTGAAATATCGCTTTTCTTCATTGTGTCTGGTTGCTTGCAACTGCTATGCCTTGCAAAGTGGTAATGGTTTCTATTATTCGGAGTTTCCTTGTTGGGAACCTACTAAATTTTGATAAAAAGCAGTGTCTTTATAATTACTTATACCTTTGCATCTTTAATTCTTACCTAATAGGGTAATGTGTAAATTGTACAGCTTTATTTTTTATTTAAAACTTTGTTGTTCATTTCCACTTAACATCATAATTCCCAGCCAGTTTTTCTGTATTAGCCAAAATACATATCTTGATCTACACTCTAGCTTTCATTGTGTTTGTTGGTCCTCTGTCACTGTTTTGGTTTCCTTGCTCTGTCTCTCAGGGTCACAGATGACGAAAACATTCTGTGAAGCACGTGGGCCAAGCTTCAAACAGGTGTTAGAGGACTCTTCTGTGACCTGTTATGATGGGGCACCTTTAATCTGCTTTGGCTGTTGTTTATGGATCCCTTTAAGAACCATCTCCTCCAGTAGTGCACATAGTTAGAAATATTTAAGTCCAGAGTTCTGCAGTTAAAAGTCCTCTTTTGGAAGCTTTGTTCAAAACATTTACATTTTGCTTTTGTTGTTGCTTTGATTCCATGTCCCCTTCTATGTCACTTTCTTCATTCCATTTCAGTTTTGACCTCTTTGACCTCTTCCCTCAGGAATCTTTGCTGACTCTCTCTCTCTTCTTAATTTAAACACACGTCTCCCGCAACCCAAGCCTGCTGCTCATAATAAATGAAAGTCTTGTACATTTACAAAGCAACACTTGCTGGGATTCTAAGATTTCTTTTTGTTTTTGTTTGTTGTTTTGTTTTACTTTGAAAGGCAGATTTTTCAGAGAGAAGAGAGGCAGAAATAGAGGTTTTATATCCACAAATCTACAGGCTCATTCCCAAATGGCTGCAAAGGCCAGAGGTAAGCTGATCCAAAGTTGGGAGCCAGGAGCTTCTTCTGAGTCTTCACTGTGGGTGCAGGGTCCCAAGGAAGTAAGCCATTTTCTCCTGCTTTCCCAGACCATAAGTGAGAGCTGAATTGGAAGTGGAGTAATTGGGACATGAACTGGTGTCTGTATAACATGATTTCTCCAAGGGTAGAAGATTAGGTTGTTGTACCACTGATGGGATTTTAAAATCTTTTCTTTAAGTAATTAAGAAAAAGATTTATTTTTATTTGGAAGGCGGAGTTATGAACGTGTTGTGATGCTCAGTACTAAATCCTCACTTTGCAAGCACTGGAATGTTATGTGGGCACCAGTTCATCTTCCAGTTCATCTGCTCCACTTCCTGTCCAACTCCCTGATTATGACAGGGAGAACAGTTGAAGGTGGCCCAAAACTTTGGAACCCTTCACCCAAGTGGGAGACCCAAAAGATCTTGGCTCCTGGCTTTGGATTAGTTCAGCTTTGGCTGTTGCGGCCACTTGGGGAGTGAATCAGTGGACAAATGATCATTCTGCTTGTCTTTCCTCTCCATACATCTGATCAACCTTTCCAATAAAAGTAAAATAAACCTTAAAAAATGCAGAGTTACAGAGTTACCGAGAGACAGAGAGAGATCCTCAATCTACTGGTTCACTCCTCAGTTGGCCTCAGTGGCATGAGTTGAGCCAATTTGAAGCCAGGAACTTCCTCTGAATCTTCCATGCGTAGAAGCCCAAGGGCTTGAGCCATCTTTTGCTTTTGCAGGCCATAAGCAGGTTGCTGGATGGGACCTGGAGTAGCTGGGACAGGAACCCGTGCTCATATGGGATGCTGGCACTACAGGCAGAGACTTAGCCTTCTGCAGACTGTGCTGATCCTCAAGTACCTTTTATTAATATTTTTAAAATGTTTTGGTTAATATTAATTGTATATGTGGGATATTACTTAACATTTCAGCATAGGTACACAATGTGTACTAACCAAATATGTTTCCCTCTCTGACATTATAATTGCAGTCTTCCATCACTCCCTCTGTTTGCTTGTTTAGCATTCACAGTCGTAAGGTGACAATATCACTGAGGCCAAGGCACATCCTTACTATAGGAGAGAAAGTAGAATGATATTTTTTGGTATTTTGTTGCTTCCATTTCTGTCGTAGGAAGCACAGTCCTTGCCATTCTCCATGATCCCACAGTGAGTTATTGCCTCCACACAAAAGTGGTGCATCAATGCTGGGAAGGCAAAATATGACAACTGCTTACTACAAATTTTTTAAAGTACAATTATTCTTGATAGAAAGCAGCAATATTTCAAACCCTTACTTCAGCCTTCCTGTCACAAAGAAAAACCAATGCTTGAATTTGCCTAGTATTTAACAGACTCTCTTTTCCATGTCACAGAGACTCAATCTCAAGTCCCCTGTCTCATGGCAGAATCACATCCATGGTCTCTACACAACTGATCGCCCCTTCTTTCTTGGTAGCTGGATTCTGATTTTGTTCTGTTTCTCACACTCTCCTCAAGAGCCCAACCTCAGAGGAGGTGTCTCCATCTGTGTAAAACCCAAACACTGCTGCCTTTGTCTGCAGTGACACATGTTGGCTGCAACGCAGAGTACAATGTTGACAAATGGGAAAGATGGTGAGTTGGCCCTAGGATGTAAGGGGAAAGTTACCTGCATTTAGAATGAGATTTTGAAAAACAAATTCTCCTCTGAATGAAACAATGTCTGAATGTGATGTTTGGGATGATACTAAAATGTGTAGGTGAAGGAGTTGGGAGGATAAAAAAATTCCACAGGCAAGTAACTGTAACTCTACCCTACTTATCTTACAATTGAAAAGAATAAGTATCATGATCTTCAAAGACATTCAGTGGTAGAATTTTTGTTACTTCCAGCTAACCACATATACACAAATCCATAAATTTTATTGTGATTGATTATTCTAGTATGCTGAAAATACAAGTCAAGAGGAGAGAGAAATTACCGTACTATTTTCATGTAAATCTACTTAGTTCACCAGTTTTAATTTTCCTTGTTTTATGCCACTGGCTTTTGTACATGAAACATGCCACTTCGTAATCCTAGGAAGGAAAGAAAAAAAAATGTCACAGACAATTGTTCACAAACACTTGATCATGACATTTGGGGGATCCTGATATAAGAAATCTCTGCATTGCTAGTTATTGAAAGAAAAGCAAATTGTGGAAAGGAAGGTAAATGGTACACATGTATTGAACATTTACCTGGTCTGGGCTAGGCACAGACATAGTGGGTAAGCACTGACCTGGTGACAGATTCCTTATTCTCTTTGAATTGATATGCTATGGGAGTGGTCAAATTAATGAATAGGTAATTATAATACTGTGTTGTAAAATTGGTTTTAATATTTATTTTTACTTGAAAGAATTAGAGATGGAAAGACAGAGAAATCTTCCATCTGCTGGTTCACGCACCAGATATCAGCAGTGGCTAGAGCTAGGCCTGTCTGAAACTAGGAGCCAGACATATTGTCCAGGTCTCTCACAAGGGTGCAAGAACGTAAGGTCTTGGGCGATTTCCCACTGTTTTCCCAGGCCATGCCTTTAAAAGGGAGCTGGATTGGAAGTGCACCATAGGGGCATGCTTGCACCACAGGTGGTAGGTTAGCCTACTATGCCACTAATCCAGCCCTATAAAGTTCTTTTATATTGTACAATGCATCGGATTCCAAGAGGTATTTAATTTTGAACAGGGAAAGAGGTTGCTACAGGCACAAAAAAAATTTCCTTAAGGAAACATATCAAGTTTAAGCCCAGGGTTTCTATTGAATTCAGATATACAAAGAGGAAAGAATATGTTAAGAATTACTTGTGCACAGAACTAGGTAAGAATGAAAAAATAAGCATCGAGGAATAGAGAAAGGAGTTAACAAACAGAAAGAGTAGCAAAGTGAGCAGATCATGAGAGACATTTTAAGTTGCACTCATTTGGACTATAGTCTCACATTCCAGATGTTTTTGTGCCTATGTGACCAGAAGTTATCTGACCTCATGGGAGAGATTAGATTTGAAAGGGACAGAGCTAAAGGAGTGGCTGTTGTAGTCCTTCAGGTCAGAGATCAAAGAGTGACTGTCAGATAGGCAAAGGGAAGGGACACTGTCAGAACAAACTAGAACATGGATTGTCATTTGCATGTAGTAGTGAGGGAGAAAGTCCTAGAAGGCTCGATTGAGGCAGATGGAAAAGTCGCTGCTGGCCAAGGATTGCAAAAGGAACCCGTACTGGGTGTTCAGTATATTTATACAGGGCTTCGGTTTAAATATTGACTCTTACTCGTCTATCCAGCTTCATTTGATTTGGAGCAAGCAGTTTTATGCAAAGGTGTAGGGTTTGTTGGTAGATCTGAGTTACAGAGGCCCAGGTTTCTGATTCATTGAATGATAATAACATCTACTTGTAATATTCCAAGGACTGAGTGAGATTAACTACAATGAGATTTAATATGAAAAAATAGTTATTTTTAATGACTGAACATTTAAATTATTGTTAATGATAATTTTCCTCTTGTTACTCTGTACTCCTACCACAGCCTGAGATGACTGAATTTTTACATGTAATGTCTACTGATTACCCTCAAGGTACTAGGTACTCATTATTCTTTCAGTGTTTTAAGTTGAAAGAAATACCTCTTAGAAAAATTACATGCAATAAAAATTTTATTATCTTTACTTATTTCTTAGCAGAGATCATGTAGCTTTGAGTCTCAGGACTTGTATCTGAAATGAGGTAGACTCTCATAATTGTATTTTAGAGCACTATGATAAGATGCCTCCCACCAGAAGTAAGTGTGTTGAGTATACTGCTGCTTAATTTGCTTTTAACTTTTAATCAATCTACATTATTTGTTGCATCCTCTAAGACTATTCTAGCGGTCATCCTTAATTTATTCCTTTAATTCTACTTGCTCTGAAATGTTTTGTATAGAGAACCCACAACTTCTTCTAGTTAATTATAAAACATTGTATTCCACAAAATCTGGTACCAGTGGATCTTCGCACCTAAATATGTGCATGGATTTCTATTTCAGGCTGTCTCTAATAATTCCATATTATTGATGTATAGATTGTAAGTAACTAAAGTTCTTTATGTTCAGTAACATACTAAATATTTTAATTCATCCTGCCAAGTGGTCATTGTACCATATTTCTACTTCAGACACGGAAGTTATCTTCTACAAATTACGTCTTAATGCTTGTGTTGTTCAATTTTTCTTCTCCATAGTTTTCTCAGCATTATGGAATGAATGAACAAATGAAGGAGTAATAGAAATACAGTTTCTAAAATATTGTTTAAGTTTCTTCATGATTGTGAAAATTTCTTCATTCAAAATACATTTTTTATGTAAGAAAAAGTTATGATAACCAAAGAATCATTTTTTAAAGAGTTTTTACCTGAAGGATTCAAATAACAGCTAAATATGAGGCTACTGGGAATACAAGAAAGCAAGCTGTCTTTCCGCATCCTGAGGCAGGAGGCTCGGAGTTGCCTGTACCATCAACTTTTCAGCCTATCTAAAGTGCAAACTTCAGTGGAGGCAACCGAGCACAACTTGTGATCAATACCGATCTATAGCCAATGCATGGAATGAATAATTGATTTTTTTATGATGTGGGAGCCACTGCTTCTGTATGTTGAAACTCATATTCTTCCTTTGTTTCCTCCTTTTCAATATCATACCGTCCATAAACAGATCAAATAGTAAAGAGTTCTAATTTCAATAGCATTTATTAAAGAATAACTAAAATATAAATACATATGCATATTTCATAAGCTCCATTGTTGTCTATTCATATAAGTGTTCAGATTCATAAAGAACAATGTAGAAAGTTAACTGTGAAAAGATCTTTTTAAATTCTGTTCCCTGAGCTCATGTTGAGGAAGTCTCATGTGGCATATTAAAAGCCAAATGCGATTCAGTTTTGTAGTGTTTGTCAATAACACCTGATGACGATAATGATAATGATGACGATGACGATGATTGCTAAGCCAGTGTGGGCCATTGCATCCCAAGACATCTGTTTCAGTAGGAGTTGCTATTTGTTGCACTGTAAGTTGCCAAGAAAAGCTGAATCCGTCACAGGTGCTATATTATCCCTAAAGTACTGCACTCTGTGAAGTACTGGAAGGAATCAGCTTTTTCTTCGCAAGTTTCACTTCTTTGATGTAAATTAGGATCTTGTGTACTTACAACCTATATTTCTTACAAATAGTAGAATTTCAAGTGAAGGAGTTCACCCTTTGTATTACATCATAAAACACTATCTTCTATTTGCTTTTCCACTTTGAAAGGGCATCAGGTAACACACTGGAAGTGAGACAAGCTGCACTTAGGACAGACAGGACATGAAGCAGAGAATAGGTCGGCTTAGACAGTAATGGTTGAATATTAGCAGTAGGGTGTACTAAGCTCAAAGAATTGCAGTTAGGAATTACTTTTTCTTAATAAAGGCTAATGTGTTTTGGACTCATGTCATATTTATAATAGATAACCCTTGCTTTGCAAAGAGGCTAGGGAATTGAAAGATTGAGGAGAAAGTACACTTTAGGCAAAGTAATCCATTGTAACATCAACACTTTATCACCTAGCTTTTTCATCTTTCTTTTTTCCATAAAGAATACTTCATTTTCAACACTTCAGGATAAAGACTTGATGGGAAAGCTTTCTCTGTCTCTCACTGTGGAGATGGTTTCTTTAAAATTACCAGAGGTTGACTTGCTTAATTAGATCTTTGACTCTGGAAATCCTTAAGAAATAATTTTGACTATGAAAATCATTTTGGATATTAATATTGTTGGATTATTTAATTAACAAGACTATTGTAAGTGTGAGAAATGTTTTAAAATGAGATTCTTCATCTTTTTTCATGTCTTTCTCTTTGTATTAGTACATTTCCTAAGCATGGAAATGGTTAATTAAATTAAGAAATAAATATGCTTGCTGGTAATTACTTCACCTTTGAATTGTAATTACAACTCTGTATTCTTGTAGGATTATTTAACCATTCATAAGTATGGCAATGCAGCCAGAAATGATCTCTGGAACACATTGTCAGAGGTAAAGTATACGGAGCTTGAATATCAAAGCCTCTACTTGAATATTTGAGTTGAGTTTGTAAGACATCTGTAACTGATGTTGAGACAGATAGTGTCTTCCCCGTTTTCTCACAGTTCTTTCCTGTTTTTTGACATTGTATTTCACAAATAATAAAGCTTAAATTATTTGAGCTGCGAATGGTAGTACAGATATCTGTCAATAATACCAATAATTATGATACATAATTTTAATAGGCTGTAGTTCATGCTAAAGAAATATAAGTTATGATGTGGATACTCAGTGATGCTAGAATTGCTTGCTATTATAAAGTATCTCCAATTACCAATACATAAGTGAATAAATAAATAAAACTTTCATTTATCTCTATTTATATATACATAGGGATATCTATACACATAAATATTACATGTAAATGTTATGAAGCTTAAAGTAATAAGATAATGTTACTTATACAATGCATTAATTTCATTGATTTTGAATATTCTCATACTTAGCTAAGCTTTAAGGATAAAGAAGAAAATGCCTTTGTGTTCATTGTGTTAATGAATGCTTGTAAAAACTAATCTATACAATTTTGATTATAAAGGCTTTGAAAAGGAATGGAAAATATGTTAATATTCAAGAAGTGATGGATCAGTGGACACTCCAGATGGGCTATCCTGTCATTACCATCTTGGGAAATACAACAGCTGAAAATAGAATAATAATTACCCAACAGCATTTTATTTATGACATAAGTGCTAAAACTAGAGCTCTTGAACTTCACAATAACAGGTACAGTGTTCCTTATTACATGACAAATTGCTTATTGTATTTTATTTTTTAAATATTTAAAATCATTGTTAAGACAATTATAAATGAAAT
Organism: Ochotona princeps; assembly: GCF_030435755.1. Classification (NCBI taxonomy): domain Eukaryota; kingdom Metazoa; phylum Chordata; class Mammalia; order Lagomorpha; family Ochotonidae; genus Ochotona; species Ochotona princeps. Next base: position 27,792,517 of record NC_080846.1, read on the forward strand.
GAAATTTTTATTTTTAATGCAGAGATGATAGTGTCGTTTTTATTATTCTTTTATTCCAGTTTCCTTTGTATTTTAACCCTCAGCATGACAGCACTCCAAAGTTATTCATTACTGGAGACAGATTTAAATTATCTTGGTAATTAAAAGAAATAAAATGTAGCTCTTTTACTTTCTTCCAGATTCATTTCTTGAATTAAGGAAAATTAGATGTGCTTCTGTTAATTAAATATAATTGAGCAAACTGTGAGATTTAAAAGAACAAATGAGAATAGAAACTAGCAATCCAGAAAAAAAACTAATTAAAAGAAACAAAAATCTGAACTAAATAATGTCTGAGTCAAAGGAACTCAAATTAGATACATTAAAAATGGTTAAATATCTGTTACCCCAATATCACAATAGGCTCTCTTTCGCCTGTTTTTAGTATTTGGAAATACTAACCAGGCTCTGTGTTTTATGTGTGTGTGTTTGTGTGTAGACTTGATTTGGTGTTACTTTTCCCTTTTAAAACACTTCTCTAATTAGTTGTAATGCAGAATATAGGATTTTTCCTTTCCTTTTTGTTTTTTAAAATTTTGTGTCTCATTTAAAGTTGGGCTTTAGAATGCTAGTAGAACTTGTATCTCTCAGTTTCATTTCTTTAATTCCCCTGTAAGGAGGTGGGGAAGACAGGGAGGTAGAGGAGTTAAAATCAACAGATATAATGAAAGACTTGAATTAGGTCATTTATGCTGCCTGTTATTACCTTGCAAAGTTCAAAAGCATCTAGGAGATCTGGGGCACATGCTATGTTTACTTTGTTATCCCTAACAAATATAATAGGAATTATTCCCAAGACAGACCAGCTCTAAAGGGAAGTGTTGGGACATTTATTCAATATTTTGTACTGACTCTATTTGGAATCTGATTTAGGAGCGTAGCTTGCTCTCTTTCTCTGCCTTCCCATGTTTACGTGTGTGTATGTCTGCGTGCACACGCATGTGTGTGCATGCATTTGCTTTGAAGACATTGTCCTTTGTGATTTAAATGTTTGCCCTTGTGGAATATGGTATTTATTATCCTGCCACGTTGTCACTGCTCTTAGGGTCTGATTGTCAGTGCTTCTCCACCCAGCCCGCAGGCCCCACAGATGCCAACTGCCGCTTCAATTCGTCTGCCGTCTGGCCCTGGGCTAAACATGCTTAGGCATCAACCGTGGCCTTGCCAAGAAGTACATAAAAACTACTTGACTGTGGCAAAGTTAGAGAGATTCAGGCCAGGGCTGTCAGAATGCACAGTCTGACACAGGCATCACTGATGCAGAAAAACATAAAGGACACGCAGATGACAGAACACATTTTGAGCAAAATGGTCTATCAGCCTGTAACATACCTCAGATGTCCCAGCCACAAGTCTGGCTCGTTAAGGGAAGAGGTCCTCGCAGGCAGTTTGAGTGAGTGTGGCATCAAGGGAGCTGTGGTTTTGTCACAGCAATGAAATCAGATGGGTTTGGACTCTAAGAAAGTGACATGTAAAATATGAAGAACAAGAGAATGTGAACATCACATATGAATTAACAAGAGCAGGAGAATGTACATCCTGTCTCTAGTCTATTTGGATTTAATTATCTGGAATTCATGGAGATTATTGTTGACAATGCAATATTCTGATTTTTAATTTTGATCATTTAATTCACTGTAGCATTCTGTTCAAAGGTGCAGTATTGGGTCTGTCTCCTGGATCTTTATTACATTGTGCAAACAGTTGACATGGTAAAACATATCTTCCATCCATGCCAGAAGATCTGTGAATTATGGTTATTTTCTGAGCCAGGATCATTAATTCTTTATTTTTCTAGGGGACATGAGAACATCACTGTAACTTGCTTTAGGACATTTTTCCTGAGTCCAGTAATGGCAGTTTCATATGCGATATTTTTATTGACACAGATAAATACTTCCATAATTGATACTTGCATAAAGTTTTTTGACTTGTAGTAGACTGCAAATTAGGTGCTAGAGTTTGGGTACTCTGGAGGTTGGGATTTTGTGTAGCCTGGTTTTCTTCAGGATGTTAATGCTCTGCTATATTGATGTCTCCTACACTGAGAAACTTCTCAGGGTTCTGTGCCACAAGGAGTCATACTCGCTTCCCCAATCTTGCTTATCTTCTCTTACTGACCTGATGATAGCTCTCTCTACATTAATTCTTATTAATGTCAAAACTGTTTCTAACAATTTTTTCACTCAAGCTAAAATATACACCTATTATTATAATAAAAATGCAAACTACTAAATTGAAGTACTTGTAGCAACTAATAAAGAAAAACAGTTTTGCATGCCTTTGGTTACTTTGATTTTAGCCTTTCGGATAAAATTCCACCATTGAAATAAAAAGAAGAATATGGCTAAAACCCCAGTTAAACTTAAGTGACTGAAAGCCAAACTATTCTTATAAGTTATTTTTGTAAGTCTTTTTTTTTTTTTTTTTTAACATTCTGCGGTCTTAGAATTTTCCTGTTGTGTCTGCAGTACTCATCTCTCCATTGTGTCTTGTGTGTTTTCTGCTTTTAAGTTGTCATCACAGAACAGCAGATTTATCACACTTTCTTTTACATCAAAATGAAATTTATGAAAATTTCAAACATGCATTGTGTGGAAACTTATGAAAAATAACTTTCGCAACATTGAGAGTGCAAGCTCAAAAATGAAAACAAATCTCAGAAAACTTTTTATTCTTGACTTGTCTCTTGACAATGCATAGATTTACAATGGAGTGCAAAAACTTTTTTTTCCAAAAAATATGCACATGTAAGCTGAAAATTCAGAGAAATATACCAGTGCTTATACAGTATTCCAAAAGCTCTAGTTTAATCTCTTTTTCCTAGAAATTTTTCCTTTAACACTCAAATGTTAAATTTTAACACGTCAATTTTTATTGCTATCTCTAGTTATTTGGAAGAATACAGATGCAGTTTACATACATGTAAAATACTTTTGTTATATCAGCAGCAAGTGATTTTTCACAAACATTTTATGACCTTTTTACAAATAAGGCACATTTCTCCAGGAGGACTTTTTAAACATTTATGTTTGCATGTATTTAGAAATCTCTTACCCTTTAATTGATGCTTATTTGGCCTCATGTTTTCATCAATCCAACTAGATGTGCAAGTGAAATCCTAAAACATCAATTTCAGAAAGTTCATCTCTGTCTTACATAATGACTGATAATGTATTTTGATTCAATTCAGTTCAATAACAATTAATAAAATACGCCTTTCTGAATTTCTCTAAGATTATTATGAATCAGAACTAGTGTGAGACATTTTTGTCTCTTAATTCTTTCAATTAACCAAAAGGAGACTATTTTTAGAGGACAGCAGCTAAAATATTCTCCTTTCACTTTTGTAAAAATCATTAAAGAGACAGAGAAGGAGAAACACAGAAAGAATGATAGCTGTTTATTTGCTGTTTCACTTCTCAAAGGCCTACTGTAGCCAGCCTGAAACCAACTGTCAAGAATTTCATCATGGTCTCCAACATGCCAAGGTTCTAAGGGTTTGCGTTCAGTTCTTCTGGCTTCCCAGGTACATTAGCTGGGAACTTGATCCGGAAGTGAAGCAGCTCAGACTTGAACCGGTGTCCATATGGAATGCTACTGTGGCTGGTGGTGGTTTAACCTGTTAATCCATAATTCCAGGCCCTTCCTATATTTCCTTCCGAGAAGTCTTCTCTGTAAAATTTTGTGATATATATTCACTGCTATGTTATAAGGTTAGGGAAAAGAATTAAGAGGTTAAATGAGTTATTGTTCACTAATACATATTTGGCTACTATAAATGATTGATTTGTAATATGGCGACTGCTACAGAATAGTACAGAGTTTCTATATAGTTGACACTCAGAAAAGTGTCTTTCATTATACACTGCGTATCATATTTTTTGGATTTAGAAAAACATCAGTGTGTTATGTTGATATTTTATGGGAGAAGCAATTAAGACAATTTCTTCCAATTTCTATTTGAGCTGTGCTATTATTGAGTTTTTGCTTATCATAAATGAAAGCATGAAATGGTGAAATAATCAACTTCATACAACAGACTGGGAGGAGATGCCATTCTCTCCCACCCCAACATTATATGCTGTTTATCATCCCTGGCATGTTCCCCAGCAAATTGTTCAGTTCTCCATTCACTTTTACAGTTCTAGAACTTGATAGCTCTTCTGGAATCTCTAAAATAAAAACAATATTTTTCCATCTTGGAGATGTTGGCTCTACCTGTTACCACAAGTGCACTGATATAATTACACTCTGAGTAAGGTAGCAAAATGTAATCAGTGGACTTTGGTAATGCCCTCTAGCATCTCTCTGGCAATGAGTTGCAGATTAAATTTTGTTTTCACATTAAATTGGCATGACTTCATGTATTAGTAGAGGTCTCAATTTTTGTCTTTTTAAAAAGTGTAAGAAAATGCTTCTGTGTAATAGCTGAAATTAATGCCTAATACCTGCATGTTGGTTATGTTCAAACATAGCAATTTAGAAATTCCATTCTGGAAAACATGACCTTGTACTTGCAGTATCGTTTGTATTCACCTGCATTTACATACGGGTGGTGCTGTTGGTTGTGCTCTTCTTCCTTCACTGAGTGTATTTTGGTGTACATGCTAAACTTTCTGAAAAATATAATAGTGCCTTTCAAACTCTTTAGACAATAAATGAGGAGAACATTGAAATGTAAAAGCATGGAATCACTGAAATGCCTATCAATTTAAGATGGAAAAAAAAGCAAAAAGTAATTGTTTTTTGACTTTAGTCAACATATGCTGTAGTTCAGGTTTATAGATTATTTGTATTTCTAATGAAAACTATGTGTCTAATTTTCTCTAAGATGAAATATTTGGTTGACAAATCTCTCTCTGTATTGAGATGAAAGCTTTTAGAGGCCAAGTCCTCTTAATAACATTGAATGAATGAATCTTTAAAAATTTTTCTGGGTCTGGTAAATTTGGGTACGTTCCATAAAGAGCATGTTAAAACTCACACAAAGAAACTTTGATTGTTTTGATTTAATGCAGCCCTGTTTATTCATAAAGCTTCTTTTCTACTTTGCAGCTACCTGTGGCAGATTCCATTGACTATTGTGGTCGGAAATAGAAGCCATGTGTCTTCAGAAGCAATTATTTGGGTATCTAATAAATCAGGTAAAATACATATTCTCCCCTAAAGAGCATTTCATTTCAGATAATCATCTAGTAATTTAACCTCTGGTTTCTTCTGTTAACATAATGTAGATAAAGACAAATTAAAAAGAATGTTTAGATGAGTGCCAATCCTTTCTGTAAAACCAGGTATAGTCTAGTGTGTCATGGTTTCTAAACAGTCTATTTTCAGTCTCTTTACACAGTTATTTTACTTGTTTATTTGATGGTGAAGAGAAAAGTTTAAAATGCATATTTGACATAGCTATTTTGAGCTATGTTGTTTTGTAATCCCAAAGGCAATTAAATGTAACTTTATAAATTCAAGTGTAATCATATGCCAAATACTGAAACACAGGCCTAACTTTTACCCTCATGTTCATGGTGTCTTCTCCATTACTGGTTCAGATATACCTTAAAGGAATGAGAGAAGCAATATTCTGTATGGTATTGGAGGTTTATAGGGTCAAAGGGAGAGCCTTAGGTCATGAAATCATACTTTAGTTAGTGTGGAACCTCAAGCTGCAGGGAGAGTTGAGATTCTATACACTGAATATCTTCAAATAAGGTAGTAGCGAGCTGCTATAGTTCACTGTGAGAGAGCTATTTCTTTAACCCAGTCTGTTTTCTTAATGCTACAATATGAAATAGGTCCCTTTCATTTCTGTTGGAGAAAGAGTCAAATATCTTCGTTTATAGAACATTTCATTTAGATTTTGATGGTCAAGTACGTCAATATTTTCTTTTTCTTACTCCTTTTTACATGCTGTTAATTGAAGTTGTCTTGCTAGTTTGTAAAAGCAACATTTTATCTTCATAGGTATTTTTGTATTTTAAATAAGGTAAAATATAAGCAAATACTGTTTCTTCCCATTAATGTTACCACTGTAAGGCAAATTTAACTGTTCTCTATATTTATTGGCAAGAAAAAATTTCTCTATAATAACTGATTACCTAAGCACAGTTTCAGTGAAGCATTTCCCCCTGATTTTTATCTGTTGTGTTTTTCACACATAATGATGTAATATGACAACATACACATTGTATATAAAGCATTCATATGGGGTGTACAAGTGCACTAATAGGCTTGCTTGAAAATGTATTGATATTTCTCTCTTTGAATTGTTTATTTCATTACTTCTTAGATTCTGAGCTGATATTCACGGTGTTGTTTGTGTTTATACTTCTCCTTCCCTCTCGGTTGTTTTGCTTATCTACATAATTTGGAATGAAATGATGACAACAGTTTTTGTGATGATCTGACACTTAGAGAGAAGCTTTCCATCTGTAGGAGTAGTAGGATCATGAAATCACACAGCATTCCATAATAAAATGAAACATTTATCTTTGGAAAGTAGAATGTAACTGGGAAAATTAGAACAATGTAAAAAAGAAAAAAAAGGCCGATCCAGGTAATTCAAGCTTCACTTTTAGACAGTGGAAGAAGTTGCAACAGATCGGACGCTTCGGCACCTTTTCAGGATCCATTTTCTCTAACTCCCTTTTTTAGTGCCAAGCTGCTGTTCATGATAACTTTTTAATCTGCCTGGAATGGGGAATGACTCCACAGAGTTCCTTGCCTGAAAGTCATTCGTTGTTGTGTTCAACGCACCTTTCCCATGATGTCCCTTCATTATTATTATTAAGGAATAACAACAATGTAAAACTCTTTTTTCCTAAAGCATAGTTTGTGGGGAGCATAATTCCAGAATAGACTACTTGCATAGACTATTGCATTCATGGCACACTCCCCAGCCCCCCCCCAAGATGTGTAGTGTATACTCTGCATTGTAATGTGTCACATTCTGTGAAATCATAGCAGAACCCCCTTTTTGATATAAGCATTGTCACAGTTGAAATATACAGACTGTGGCCATCCTAAATAAATACTGCTCAAAATGTTTATTTTCAATTTTGTAGAGATAAAATCTGGAAGAAGATTTCCATGTGGTATCTTAACAACAACAAAAAAAAGCTATCTTCCTGTTTTGCATTGTCATCCCTATTATAATTGTATTCAGCTTTCTCTTAATGACCCAACACCAAGAAAATTTGAAAACAAGATTACTAAGTCCTCTTTTTAAGTGTGTAATGTTACCTTTGTTTAAAAATATGTCAATGAAAATCTAGTATCAAAGAAAAACAGTGAAAAAGCAGTATCAACAAAAATAGTTTTTGCATGGAAATAGTGAAGGAAATTTCCTGGTGCATGCATATCAGCTTATGTTAGACATGTCCACATTAAAAACTTACAGAAGCTAGGGCGAGGGGAGCTGTCTGCGGTGCAGTAGAGTCAGGAGCTGCCTCCAGCATCAACATTGCATGTGGGCGTCAATTCGAGTCCCAGGTGCTCTACTTCTGATACAGCTGCACGCTAATACATCTGGGAAAGTGGGGCAGGATGGCCCAAGTGCTTGGCACCCACCTGTCCACAAAGGAGACCTGAAAAAGCTCCCGGCTCTTGACTGCAGCCTGGGCAATTTAAGCCATTTGAGTAACCCAGTGGAGCACCTATCTTCCTCTGTCTCTCCTTTTTTTCTCTCTCTCTTAAAAAATTATAAAAGTCAAATATCTGGGTTTTTTGTTATTTTCATTGCCCATGGTGATTCAATCCCCAAGAATATTAAGGGAAAGTCACTGGTGAATAATACAAAGTATCTTTTATGTCAGTCATTATATATTCTTCATGGTTAAATGTTTTAAGCATTTTGAATCACTTTAATTCTAAGATAAAGCACATAATTTACAGTAAATAAGCTTCCAATCAATTTTTGGTTATTGAAAGCATTTTGTTTGAAGTATTTAACTTTTTCAGTCTTAATGTGAAAATGGCATGAATGTAGACATTTGTGAAAGTAATAGTTTGAATATAGACTATTCAGTTAATGGTTACTGAAGAGGAATGAATTTAATGCCACATATTAGGAAAGCAAAGATTCAAAATAAAACAAATAATTCTTGAAAGTTAGAAGAAGAAAAAGTGGTACAACCATTATGGTTTTGAGCTTCCTTGTAGGTATGAAAACAGTTCTCCTTATGATCCAGCCACCTGACTCCTAGGAATATATTATAATGCAATTAAATCAGGTTATAAGAAAATTATTAGTAGCCCCATGTATATTGAGCTCAATTCATAATAGCTAACATGTCAATCAACTGATGACTCATTAAAGAAAATGTGGTATATATACACTATTGGCCAGTTCTCATCTGTGGGGAACAATGAATGAAATCATGTATTTTGTAAGAAAATAAATGCAATAGAAGGCCATTATACTTAATGAAATAAGTCAGTCTCTAAACGACAAATATCATATTGTCTCTAATATGTGGCAGCAAATGTAGAACACACAAACAAAACACATAGAAATGAAATGGTCACATTGGGTTATGACTCATTTTTAGCCTGTGTTTCTACTCCAGTGGAAATATGGTCTTGTGCTCTTTTTCTTTTACTTGTTAAATTTTATGATTAGTGGCATATTAAGCCTGTGAATATAGAATAGATTAAAATTATGAGTCTGCCAATACTATTGAGGAAAGGGTAGGAGTGGGAGTGGAAGAGGAGCCAGGAAATGAGAGCAATGCGTTTGCTTTCTTGAACTATACATATGGAATGCATAAAATCTGTTCTATGTATATTAAGGAAAATGAGAAATTGTAAACAGAAGTAATCATTAAAGATAACACTGTTTCAGTATTTTACTCAAACATTGGCTTCAGAGTTTTAAAATATTATTTTATGCTAATTTGACAAATTAAGAAGTAATTCTTGAGAAAAAACTTGCCCGATATGTCAGTTGGTTATCTTTTCCTTGTCCCCTCCCTGTGTTCTCTCTCTCTCTCTCTCTCTTTCTCTCTCTCTCTCTCTCTCTCTCACACACACACACACACACAATTATAATTCATTTGAGATCGTTTTCCAGATCTATAAGTTACTCAACATGCTACTTTGGGTACATATGCAGTGTGTATTACACTCTCCACAAAGGATTAGCTCAGTTTTCATTTGATTTTTACAAGTCTATATTATTGTTACTGAATTTGTGTCATGTTTGCCATGATACGCGGCTTGATTTTTATGTATTTTTAAATATATTCTCATGTTTATTAAATTATTTCAAAGGCACTGTTAGAGAAAGAGAGCTAGACAGGGGACAAGCATTCATCTGTTGCTTCATTCCCCAGATGGCCATAACCACTTGGACTGGCCTAAGCCAAAGCCAAGGTGTCTAGGACTCCCACGTGGGTGGCAATGGCTTTGCTTGCCATCTTCTGCTTTTTCAGGTCGTTTAGCAGAGAGCTAGGTTGGAAGTGGAGCAGCTAGAACTACTACAGGCTGCCCATGAAGAATATCAGTGTTGCAGGTGGCTGTTGTACCTGTTCTGCCACAACATTGACACCCTGGTTGATTTTTTTTTAAAGTTTTAATGTTTCTGCAGACAGCAATAGTGAGTGTATGTGCCTAATCTCCTTAACGTTCTCAGACTAAAAGAAAGTACAAAATATCTTATAAAGTAACAACCACTCTGCTCCCTGATGTAAGTCTTCTGTCATCTGCTATACATTCAGAATACAAATTTAACAAAAATATACAATTTTTGATGATTATTACCAATGTTCATAAAATAACGTCCATGCTTTTTACTATATTTCCCATCAAGTACCATAACTTATTAGGCCATTGGAAATTATCTCCTTAAATTTCATTGCTAGCCATTAGTTAATCTGAAGAACATTCTAAGGATATAATTATCACCAAATAGCTATTTAACAATCTACTACAGTATCTTTTCTGGGAGTATGTCACTAAATATATCATTTGTAACAAAGTCTTAAAAATATTAATGAACTGTAATAACCTTTAGGTTTTAGTTACAAATTTTAAAAACTGTAGCTACTCACATTTGATCAGATATGGAATTATTTTCCAGTTTAATCTACATATGAATTTTCAGTTGACTCTCCCCATAAGTTTGGAATTGAAATGTTTAGAGATTACAGTTAAGTAAATCACATGGGATTAAATTAAGTCAGCTAGCTAATGTGTAAAGAGAACATAAACTATAAAACACAGATTTAATATTACAGGATTTCATGACCATTTAAAATTTATAAAAATCTCAGTTATGAGACTTTAATGATTAAGTTCCGTAGCTTTCATTTCTGCAAATATTTCAGTGAGATTGACAGATACGGTAAAACAGATTGACAATCATAATTTAGACCTATGTATTCTTTTACTAAAATTAAAATATTAGTAGTTCTATATGTTGAAAAATATAGAATATGAGACATTTTTATGACATCGTATATGTAGGAAATTGGGAAATATGATATACTTTCACAAATTGTATGCTATAACACAAAGAACTGTTAGGAGATGTTCAGCAAAAGGGATGGTTTTAAAGAAATCAACGATTTTAGCTGAATTTCAAGAAATGTGTGAGAACTTCTTGATTGTTTATAAGTTTGTAAATAGTGCATGTATTTGTGATATAAGTATAAATATCAGTGATTGAAAGAAACAGAAGTCAGTGCTATATTTACTAAATTAGAAACTAATCACTTTTATTCATATCATCACTGAAGTTGAAGATACTCAGTACATTCGGCTGAGGCCTATTGGCTGTTCTCCATCGTTGAATTTTGACATACAGTTTCACCACATTGACTTTATTTCAATAATAATACATTTATCATCTAAGCATTTTATAATGAAAAGTTCATTATTTGTATCAAATATGTAACTGCACTTACCTCCTGTTTGTCATCAGAGGTCATTTTGTTTAGTCTTCCAACAAGCAACCTGATGTAGCAGCAAGATGTTAGAATTTGTCAGGCGGAAATATAAAAAACATTCCCCAAATTAAATGACAGTCTAATTGTAGAACATTCTTTCATGAATGTATATTTTTATTAATATCAGTTATGTATATAACTTTGTGTATTGTTAAACATTTAGTAAATTATACAGTAAAGTTTATACAATTTTCACAATTTAAAGATATTTTGAAATGCTATTGTCACTCACCAATTACTTTTCCCAAGAGCAGAAATTATGTAATATTTACTTTAAAGTTAAGAGGTATGTTTATTGCTTAATTAATGTTTTTATAGAGGTGCCATTTATAGGACAAAGAGAAATAATATGTTGATTTTTTTAAAGATTTATTTATTTTTATTGGAAAGGCAGATATACAGATAGCAGGAGAGACAGAGAGGAAGATATTCTGTCTAATGATTCAGTCCCCAAGTGTGTCACAAAGGCCACAGCTGCACAGATCTGAAGCCAGGAGCCCGGATCCTCTTCCCAGTCTCCCACATGGGTACAGAGTCCCAAGGCTTTGAACTGTTCTCAACTGCTTTCCCAGGCCACAAACAGGGAGCTGGATAGGAAGTGGTGCTGCCTGGATTAGAACTGGTGCCCAAATGGGATCCTGGCACTTGCAAGGTGAGGACTTTAGATGCCAGGCCACTGCACCAGGATCCAATATTGATCTTTAAAAGTCCTGGGAGTAATTGAAAAAAGTCTTCTTAGTTAAAAATTATGAAACTTACTCTTGTGTCAAGTGACTTCTAGAAGAGTTTTGATATTGTATCATAAAATCTTTGTATAAAGGAAGACAAAATTGCTCAAGAGAAATCATATTTTCAATATTTGTTTTATTTTTCTTCCCTGAATTTAGTCTCTGACATTCCATGACATATTCCCTTTAAAAACTGTTTATTTATTTATTTATTTTGTGTTTGAATTGTGGAATGACAAAAAGAGAGGGAGACACAGAGATTGTTTTCTCTTCCATCTGCTGGTTCAGGCCCCGAAGAGGAACAAAGTCTGGGCCTGGGCCAGACTGAAGCCAGTAGCCAAGAGTTTGACAGGTCTTCCGTGTGGCTGCAGTGACACAAGCACTTGGGCCATCTGCAGCTGCCTTCCTAGATGTGTTATAGGGAACTGGATTGGAAGCGGAACAGCTGGAACTCTGTCCATGTGGGACGCCATCAATGCAACCAATAGCCTAATTTGTTGCACCAGGCTGGCACCAAAATGTTATATTTAATTGTGAACTGTATCTTGTTTTCATTTTAACACCATAAAATCGGGATGGCATCCTAGAAATTCATATGTACATATATACATATATATTTTTGATATATATCATATATCACATATAGAAATTCATATATATGTTTTGATAAAGTTGATGATTTTAATTTTGAGGCTTCATAAATAATGTACATTTTAGAGAAATATCTGGAAGATTTATTTGCTTAAGTACTCTGAATTAAACTATGTAAAAATCTCTGAGAAAAATAGTCCCTTCTATTGAATCATAGAATTGGAAAGATCCTTGACTGTCATTATTTGTTTTTGAAGTTACATGCAAGGAATCATCAACTATTTTTACTCACACATGTATGTATAGCAAAGCAGAAATGAGAACCAAGCTTTAACATACTATTTTAACTATTTCTCTGTGCCCTTTACTTGTTTAAAATGTAATATCATGTTATAGTAAATGTGTTATGCCACTTTGTCAATGTGTGTAACATGAGGAAGACACACTGAAGTCAGGAGACCTAAGAATATTTCTAGCCTTCCTGTTCCAAGAGATAGAATTAGTAATGATGAGAAGAAGTTGATGTCCTGTATACCTTTGGATTCAAAAGGTTTTGAATCAATTATTGATGATGTGTGCAAATTAGTAATCTATAGCATACATTGTATTAATTAGACCACCTTAGTCCAAACCTGAATATCATATGTTCACTCAGTAATTTTTGCAGCATAGCCTTTTCTCACATGGCCTATTCTGAGAGTGAACTTTGCAAGTTCTTCCCTGAAAGAAATAGAGGAGGGAACCTTTATTGTGTGCTCTGTAATATGAAATGTAAATTACTTACTAATGAGATATGATTAGAGGTACATTCTCTAGTCAGACCTAAAGTATGTGGTTGCTCTGATGTTTTTCTGATTTTGAGTCATTGTGGAGGTTAGAACAGATTGGTCTGATGTTGGTTGTTCCATCTTAGCTGTCAGACTATGTGTATTGTATAAATTTTAAGTCAGTTTCCTCAAATGATTTGTATGAAACATGAATCCTGAAGACTGACAATAGAATTATTGAAAGTGTAAGCATGGTTTGGTGAAAACAACGGAAGCTAACTTTACAAGGGAACATATTTCTCCCTATGCACCATATTTGAAGGAGTCAGATATGTAAAATGTTATAGTACTAGCAGCCTTCTGTTAATTAAATTAACTGGTGAACATAGTAAGTGATTATCTTCCAAAACGGTTTCAGTAAGGAGAATCATTATTTTTGTTTCTGATTCTGTGTGTAATAGAAACTTGAGCAGATTACTTCCCTTTTTCTAGTATTATTGATGATAGTGAAAAATTCTTATTTATTTGTATTCCCAACAAAACATACACCAAAAAAAGCAAGAGACAGCAGTGATTTTCAAGTAAATGAGCTCTATTGTTTTAATTACTTTCTTACTGAATAAAATAAATAGAATCTGTCTAAAACCTTTTCTTTTATTCTGGCTGCATATCCCAGACCATCTAATTAAACATTGCATGAATACAGTGATAGATTTCTAAGTTACAATTATTTTGAGAAACAAAATTACGTACAGGTAATGGAATTTTGTCAAGAACAAAAAATGTTAATTATAAAAAGACATTTAATTGAGATAATAATGAACAACCAACGAACTTCTTTCTTCTAACAATTTCTCTGTGCAAATCAATCTAGAATAAGTTCCAATTAGGCATGTAGGATGGTGTTCTGTTTTAATTATTTGTTGTTATATTCTGTTACAAAAATGTTTCACTTCATTTAACTCTTAAAAGTTGAACCTATTTCTGACAATAATGTTTGCAGAACACCACAGAATAACTGCTTTGGACAAAGGAAGCTGGCTTTTGGGGAACATCAATCAAACTGGGTACTTCCGAGTCAACTACGACCTGAGGAACTGGAGATTATTAATTGATCAATTAATCAGAAACCATGAGGTATACTCTGGATTTGCCTATCAGTGATCTGTTTTGCTGTGTGAGCGCCTGTCATTTGAATCCTAAAGTATTTCTTTTTTCCCTCCCCACCAATTACCCTCTTAGGTTTTCTCTGTCAGTAACCGAGCAGGTTTGATCGATGATGCCTTCAGTCTAGCCAGGTACGTTTTCCTGTGAATCTTGACAGTCAAACCCTGTGCCTATACTATATCCTCTTATAAGCTGCATAGTGCATTTTGAACTTATGAAATTTTAAAAAGAAATTTCTATCTCACAATCTTTGTGTTAGGAGGTGAATTATAATCAGTGTCCTAGACTCTTGATCAATAATAACCATAGGGTATTAGCAAGACAGGAGAAACTTGATCAGTTTTGCTGGAGGTTCAATTTAACACACTGGAGATTAATAATCTCTTCCAAATTTCATTAATGAACTCTGCAAAATGGCATTGTGTCATATTTAATTTTCGAGGGAAAATACCTTCAAGTATCAACACTTTTTTCCTCTGACATACACCAGTATATCTTGTTCTAATGTTGTGCTGAATATGATTCATTATGGAAAGCTTGTGCTACAAAACAGAAATAACTATTCCATGGTGTGAAACTGTACTGGACAAAATATATATCAATCTTATAGCAGAGGCCTTTAGTTATATCAGGTACAGTAATATTTGTGTTATTTTCATATATAGATTTATATTAAAATCAATTATTAATTTGAGTAGTCACTTATGCAGTGCAGGTAATAAAAAACTATTCACTTAACTTTGAGACCAAATAATAAATATTATTAGTTAATATTATTTTTAATATTTTCCCCATACAAGTACAGCATAATTTTACCGAACTAATTTACAAGCTGTAGCTTAAGACATGTGGGGTGCTGCTTATTCACCTGCTATCATGACTTAGCACATTTGCTCCTAAAGCAATTGTGCAAGGTTAATTATGTATGTGCTAATATGAATAACTGAATTATTGCAATAAGTATTGTTGCAAATCTGGGGCCTGAAACCTTATTTGCAGTTTAAGCATTCCATCAAAGCCCAATGTCTTCTAGCTGTTAAGAATCTTATCACACCATAAAGCTTTGTAATTCACCAAAACTAAAGATTGGGACCAAGTTGAAGATTTTTTTTTTTTGGAAGAAATAGTAATATAAAGGGGAGAATAAGTGTTTTTCTATTAAATCAAGCAAACAAAAAAAAAACGCTCTGCCTTTTCTATTGTTCTTATTGAAGAAGCCAAGAACCATCATTGCTATTTTCTATTATTCACTGAATGATATTGTGTCAGTGCCTGATTTTAAACAGGCAGGTGTAGTTACAGGCACAACATTGTCTACTAAGTGGCAAATCTAAGGACAAAATATTAGCAAGAAAACTTGTAATTATTTCATATATGGCCAAGTGAATGTGGTGGTTTAATGGGAATGGGGTTTCATCCCAGAAAAAATGTAAATGAGGTCCCTTCTGTACCAATGCATCATCTTACTGAGCAAATCTTTAGAAATCATGGAGATGGAAGACAGCCTTATGAGATAGCAGTCAGTGGAGATGAAGACAAGGTGTGGTTTTTTTCTGCTGTGAAATATGAAGATTTCAATAAAAGAATTTGGTACCTCAAAAATTATGTTGACCCAGACGGATAAAGTTCACATAAATTTAGAAAGAATGCATGCTTATTTTAATATGCAGTGAAAGAGGCAGGAATAAAAAAAGGATGAGAAGTTAAGCCCCACAAGGAAAGGATTAGAGACTCAAAGACAACTCCACTAGGTAATACTTACAAACACTTAAAAAGAACCAAACAGTGCCATTTTCTACGTAAGAGAGTTGTCCTTCACTCTCACCTTAGGACTGGTTCCAGAAGTCCTCCTTGATACTGACGTTCAGATGCTCAAAACTTTTCCATCAAAGAGCATCACTGCATGCAACCTGTGCACAACTTTCAAAATACTTTAAAGCACATCAAAGCTACTCAAGTGCTGGATGAGCCGTTGTTCACAGTTTTAGTTAAGGAATAATGACAAGAAATAAAATCTATACATAGTTCAAATGTAATCTTTTTCCAGTATTTTTGGTTCACAGTTGTGAGAATCCATAGAATCTGTGAATAAGGAGAACTGACTCTAATTCATTTAACTTTCACAACACAATAATATATGTGGGTTATTATTATTATTATTATTATTATTATTATTACTTGACAGGTCATGTACTGTCCATAATGAGGAGAGGCAAGTCCTTTGTATCTGGGTGATCTGGCTGCAGAGCCCCTGCTTTGCACCAGGGCACATGTTAGTTGAAGAGAAGAGCACCATACAAGGGCTGAGGTGTCATGAAACAGTTTTTACAAACCATATGGGTTTGAAACGACAATGAGAAATTCAGTAGTACTGTCTTTAAAGACGTAAGACATTTGGAAATTCAAAAGGAAAGGGCCTTTGACTCACCCGCATTTTACTGTAGGTACCATTTTAAAACTGAATTGTTATTTTATTTAAATATACTCTTTGCTCATAAGGCAGAATGTTATTTTCCATGTGCAAATCTCAGTTGAATCTGTATTTGTTTATTTTATGGCTTGTGAGAAATGAGAGTAAGCAAATAAAAAATCAAATACCCCATAATTACTTGGGAGGTTGGGTGTTATTTGTAGTTCACTGTATTAGAGTGAATGTTCCTTAATTTTTCTATTCACTTTATATCAAATGTCTTTTAATTTCTGGAACACACCTTATGCTGTGTGGTTTATTTACAGTTGATAAGCAGAATGATATTAAATATTTAAATGCTGTGTAGTGGTTACTATGACACAACTTTTGTGAATAACCTCCTTTGTCATAAGGATACTTACTCTATGAGTTTTTTTTTAAGTTCTTAAGATTTATTTATTTTTCTTCAAAGTCATAGTTGAGAGAGAGAGAGATCTTTCACCTGCTGATTCACTCCCCAAATGGCCACAACACCTGAGCTGGAACAGTCCAAAGCTGGGAATCAGGAACTTCTTTTGGGTCTCCCACATGGGTGCAGGGGCACAAAGTCTTGCGCCATCCTCTGCTCTTTCCCAGGCCATAGTTGAGGAGTTGAATGGGAAGTGGAGCAGCCAGGACAGTACCCAGCTTGCTATGCCACTGCACTGGCCCACTCTATGAATGTCTGAGATGTCTTTTAGAAAGTAAATGAGTGTTCTTACTGTTATTGTTTGATGTCTGAGACAAATTAATTTACTTAGCATAGGTTGTATTGATTTTCTCTGGATGGGAGGGGATCTATTTGGCCCATTTTGTGAAATCCTTTCAATCCCCATCCACTTTGTCTTGACCCTCCATTCAGAAATATTTGACTCATCCTCCTTCACTGATGACACATCTGTCTTTTGCAGCAAGAATAAGGTAATGTTCTCTGGGCGTATGTTATAGTGAATCTCAACATGCCGCTCTGCTTGGTTCCTGACAGTTCTTAGATGTTGTGGGAAAGAACATTTTTTTTTTCCTTGTATGACTTTTGATAAACCTTGTATTACTACTCCCAGTGAAAGTTTGTTGCATGAATTGATAGCCCATTAATTCCTCTAACTTTAAACTTCCATGATACTCTTTCTTGTCGAACTAAGTAAACCTCCTAAAAGAATTTTTGGTAATTTAAAAAAAAACCCATAAGCTATTATTGTAAAAGATGAAAGCAAGGTAAAATACTCATTTTCCTCACTTTACCCTCTTATAAGTAAATTTTTTCTTAAATAATTGGTATCTGTTGAACACGATATTTCCTTACAGTTCCATTCAGTGTAATTTTTTTTCACATGAACAAAAATGCATTTTGTTCTCTGACTCATTTTAAAAAATAAATCTTGGGAGTTTTGCAATGTTTCTGTTTTCTCACTTCAACAGATAATCTCCTTCATTTTGCTTTTCTTATGATTATGTGAGTTTTTAAAATTTTAACTTCTGTAAATTGTGTTTTGGGTTCAAGGAATATACTACTTTTAATAAATATTTGAAATTGTATTACAAAATTTTTCCCAGCTGAGCGTTTTATCAGCCCCATGTATGCTGGGTTCCACTTCCTGCAAACCCTGCTTTACAGTGAATCCTGGACGTATTTTACAATTTAAATAATTGGTAACAAACATAATTTTAGAAAGTATATGTTCTACAGGCTTAATGAAGTACGTTCAATCATATACATTTTCTATTTGCATTTTTCTTCTGTGAGTTGTCACCTGAGTATTCAAAACTATAGTATTCTAATAAATATTGTACAAGGAAATTTTTCCTACTGTATTTTTGTATATATTCTGGATATTTGGGATGTTACTCTTTTTGATCCATTTTATAACATTTCTTCTACTTTTTCTCATTTCTTTTTTATTTTGTAGAGTATTTCATCATTCAAAGAATTTAGCGAAAAGATGATTAATTCAAATAGCATTAAATGATTAAGGATCATTTATTTTAACTGAAAAGTATTAATTCAAGAACTTGGAAGTGATTACACTTATTTTATACAAATATGGTTTACAATTTTAGTAACAAGTTTAGAAAGTTCAACTTAAAGTTATCAGAAACCTAACAATTTAACTTTTTAAGTTCAAATATTACAATTTAGGTGCTAAATATTAATAGGTAAGGAACTAAAGTTTTCCTTGGATGTAGCCAATTCCAAATGAAAGACATTTGTTGCTACTGTATTTTACCACAGAAGGGTTATAAATACTTTATATATATCATGACAAATAATTCTCACATATAAGGTTGATACTTTTCTTGCTTCAATAAAATTTACATTTAATTTTTTTGGAAATTTTAATGAATTTAGATTTACACATATAAGTGGGGTTCTAGGTGGTATTTTATTACATACATATATCATGTATGTAATATATCATTTATGATATATGTATGTAATACATGTAATGTACATCAATACATATATCATATATGTAATATATCATGTAGTGTCCGGTCAGGGTAAATACATTCTTTAAAATTTTTAATTCTTTACTGTTTATTTTATTATTTTATAATATAGTTTTATAGGCTCTGGAATTCCCCATCCCTGCTCCCCACTAATTGCCCCTATGTTACTACAATAGCATAATCCTTCATTCTGCTATTTCTGTGTATCCTGATATTGTAGATATGGACAATAGCAAAGAGTCCTGCATCCTATTGGAAACATATATTTAACAGCTTCATTGGGAATCCATCTTTGATTTGGAAGTAGGGATGCATACTGCATTTTCTCTTCATGTCTGGATGTGATGGTCTCTATTACACAGTTACTATACATCCCCTTAAATGAAAAGCCACAAAACAAAACCAACAAGAGGAAGAAAAATATTAATTTTCAGCAACATAAAGTTAAATAGCATGCTATGAATGACTAATGTGTCTCTGAAAAAGTGAAAATCCAAAACCTTGAAGAAGACATTGCTACTGTATAACATGTGTCACTGAAGAAATTAAGAAAAACAACTATTTTGAAGAAGTGAATATCAAAATAAAATATAAAAAATTACATGTAGCAAAAACAGTATTGAAAGGACCATTGCTCTTGTATTTTGCATGAAGGTTGCCTTGTGTTAGAGAGAACATATGATATTTGTTCTTTTGAAACTGACTTATTTCACTGAGCATAATGGTCTCTTCTTGGGACCATTTTGTTGCTAATTATACAATTTTCTTCTTTTCAACGGCTGATTAGTATTCCATGGAATAGATGTATCACAGTTTATTTATCCCCTCCTCTTTTGATGGGCATCTTGGTTGTTTCCATGTCTTTGATATTGTAGATTGTGGTGCTATGAATATAGAGCTATAGAACCCCTTCTCATATGCAGATTTCATGTCCTTTGGATATATTCCCAGGATTGGGATCGCTGGGTCATGTAAGAAATCAATTTTCAGTTCTCTTAGCACTCTCTCTACTGATTTCCATAGTGATTATACTAGCCTACATTCCCAACAGTGAATGAGGACACTTATCTCCTCATATGTACGAGAGCAGGTGTGTTAGTAGAGTTCTGAATGTAGGTCAGTCTCACTGCAGTTAGGTGGAACTGCAATGTGGTTTTCGTTTGTATTTTCCTGACTGCTTAGGAGCCTGAGCATTTTTTCATCTGTATTAGCCATTTGAATTTGTTCTTCTGAAAAATGTTTGTTTATTTTTTTCACCCATTTCTTCACAGGGTTGTTTGTTGTACAGCTGTTGAGTTTCTGAAGCTTTTTGCAAATCCTAGTTATTATTCCCCTATCAGTTGTGTAGTGTACAAAACAAATATTTTCTCCTTTTCTGTTGGTTGCCTCTTCACTTTGTTCATCATTGCCTTTGCTGTACAGAAGCTTTTTAGTTTGATGTATTCCCAGTGGTTTATTTTGGCTCTGACTGCCTGTGCTTTTGGTGACTTTCATGAGAATTCTTTCCCAGTTCCCATATATTGGAGAGTGCTTTCTGTGTTTTCCTCTAATAGATTGCTTTCTGGGTGCAGATTTAGGTCCTTGATCCATTTAGAGCTAATTTTCATATACAATGACAGTTGGGGGGGTCTTGCTTCTTGCCTGATGATCGGTGATTTTCAGCCTTAATTCATGTACATGTTATCCATTTGTATGTCTTCCTTTGTGAAGTATATTCTTAGGTCTGTTATCCCATTTTAATTGATTATTTGGGTTTTTGCCGTTTTAGATTGGTTGAAGAGTTGACTGTTTTTGCTTTTATTTCCTATGCTTTTGAGATTTGATGTAGAAAATCTTTGCCCATTGCACTGTCTTCAATCATCTTCCCCATATTTTCTGATACTAGTTTGAAAGTTTCAAAACCCACAGTTAGATTTTTCACCTAATTTCATTTGCCTGTTTTACACAGGGAGAATTTCATTTTTCTGCATGTAGCTGTCCAGTTTCCCCAAGATCATTTATTTTAAAAGGCTATTATTTTTCCAATACATGTTCTTAGTTTTGGTCAAAGACTAGTTCACTGTAGATTTGTGAGTTTACTTTTGGAGTCTATTTTGTTCTATTGGCCTGTGGACCTGTTTCTATGCCAGTATCATGCTTTTGGAATTACTTTAGTGTGCAGTATGTTATATTTTACTTTTAAATATATTTTAAAAGCTGATTTAGAAGGCAGTGCTAGAGACATTCTTCCATCTGCTGAGTTACTCTCCAAATGACCATAATGATTGAGGCTGTGCCAGGCTGAAGCCAAATATTCTGGAGCTGCATTCAGGCTTCCCATGAAGGTGACAGGGGCCCAGATACTTTGGCCATTTTCTTTTGCTTTCTCAGGCACATTGACAAGGTGGTGGATTGGAAGTGGAGCAGCTGGGGATTGAAGCAGCATTCATATGAGACGGCAGCATTGCAGGCAGGTGCTAAAACCACTGCTCTGCAATGCTGCCTTCACCTTTTTTTTTAAGAAGCTTATTATTTTCAAGGTCATGATTACAGAGAAAAAGAATACTTTGTAATATATTTTAAAGTCAGGTGAAGGATGAATGCCTCCTATTTTTTAATGTTTTTCAGTATCACTTTGGGTATCCATTCTGAGACTTTTGTCAAGTCACTCCTTTAATAGAACTCTGTGGTTCTATTTTACATTCAATAATTCCCTATCTGAAATTTTTGAAAATATTATTTTTCTTTAAATATTATTTCATATTTAGCTCAACTCTTCTGTAATGTATTTTTAAAGATTGATTATTTAAGTTACAAAGAGAGAGGGAAGACAGAAAGAGAGAAATCTTCCACATGTTAGTTCACTCCCCAGTTGCCCATAATGCCAGAACTAAGCCAGACTCAAGCCAGGAGCAAAGATCATCTCCTGGCTCTCCCTTATTCTTGGCCTGAGTTGAAACACTTGGGCCATCCTTCACTCTTTTTCCTCAGCCATGAATGAAAAGCTTATTCAGAGCATTTTTTATTCAAACTGGCATTCATGTTGGCGGTGACAGTGAGGAAGATCTTCCCTTTGCTCGTTCACTCCCCAAATGGATGCAATGGCCAGTGCTGAGCAAATCAAAATCCAGGATCCAGGAGCCTATTCCCATCTTCCATGCAGGTGCAGGGTCTCAAGGCTTAGAATCATTCTCTACTGCTTTGCCCAGCTACAAGCAGAGATCAGGATGGGAAATGGAGCAGCAATATATGAACTGGCACTCATACAGTATCCCAGTGTGAGCAAGGTAAAGATTTAGCCACTGAGCCATCATGCTGGGTCCTACGTAATCTAATTTTCATAGCTTGTGTGAAGGAAAGCAGTTGATCAGTTGTCAGGCTGGTTTTGTTGTGTTATGACACGGATTTTGAAAATGCTAAAATATCGAAATAGTTTTGTTGAATTGGAAAATATAAGAATGAATAAAATATATCCCTTGTTTTTAATGAACCCACCATTTAATAGGAAGATATATACTAGTGAGTTAACTATGCCTAATATACAAGAATTATAAATAAAATATTATGAAAGTAAAGAATTGAAATGAACTAGAAAGATTACAGGAAAAAATGGGACCAGGGTTGTGGCATGTCAGATTAAGCTTCTATTGCTCTAGAGAGGTCCAGTATGTAGCACTGGTTCAAGTCCTCCCTGCTCTACTTTCTATCCAGCTCCCTGCTGATCAACGCACCTTGAAAAGCAGAAAATGGGCCAAGCCTTGTCTCCCTGTTACCCGCATGGAAGACCCAGATAAAGCTTCTGGTTTTAGTTCAGCCTAACTCCGACCATTGCTTTCGTTTGAGGTATAAATCAGCAAATGGAAGATCTCTCTGTATATTGATAAATGTGCCTTTGAAGAAAAATATTTTCAAAAGTCATATAGAAAATAGCCATAGAGGGTAAACTTTACTTACTTCATTCCGCTAAGTGTTAGGAGAATGAGAACAGAATAAAAGCATGAACTAAAGGATGAAATTATGGAAATAATGTAACAGTGGTGATTCCTATCCATAACACCTCTAGGTTAGTCTTAGTTTGTGTAACACTTTGTCACAGATAGTTAAAGTATTTTTCAGGACATTTTACTGTAATCATCTTTAAGTCCTGGGCTTCCATGCTATAGTACTCCACTGAAAACCTACAGTATATGTCTGCATTTATAGGCTACACTGTTCCTGAAAGCATGTGCTGTTTTGCTCAGGGTTAGCAAGTGACTTAATACTTGAGCTGTCTTTAGTAATCGGCTGAGGGTGGAGTCCCAGATGTTGTCCTTGAGACAAGCATTTATGGGGAGAGACCAGGTGCTTCAGAGAAGCACAGACCTCCTGAGGCACTCAAGGCAGGCCTGTGGCTCTTGTGGCTGAGGAACACATCAAAAGCGAATTTGTAAAAGTAGAAAAGAGCTATTTTTATATCAGTCTGTAGTTTTGATCCATTTCCATAGCAAGCAGCCTGTATTCTCAAGTTACAAAACTATAGTAAAAGTTGTAGGTTGCATTGGATCCATTCCTTTTTGCGAATAAGTACTTCTGAATTTCCACATACAAGTGTAAAAGTTCTTGAATAAATCTATGTATTTGTGTTTTTCACCATCTCACACAGCTCCAGTGATTTTATAGTCACTTTGTAGTTAGATTCTTTGGTTATATGTATCCCAAATCTTGATGTTTTTGATTCTCTATTTCTTTTCAAAGACTGAGCCTGAAATTGCATGTGAATTTGCTCTGAACTTCCCCAAAATTTAAACTGTTTGACTATTCACAATGTTTTATTTACGCGGAGTACCCTCCAAAACGACCATTTTTTCTTACTAATTTTGCTCTAAACTTATAAGAGATACTTTTAAATAAAGATCCCAATATTCCTCTGCTATTGATTCCCAGATGAGAATAATTTGGCCTTCTTATTTTTCCATTTATAGATATGAGTTATCCCTCTTGCTGCTGCCTATGAAATATTTTGTATCTTCATGGTCTGTGCTCCTTTGAACATAACCTGAGATGACAACTGTATCAAAATCACATGGGATGTTCTATGAAAGGTTGTACATTCCTGGGCATTGTAGTACCATGTTAAGCAATGGCTTGAGTTGCTGGCAGGCTTGTATCAGAGGGCTCATTCAAGTCCTAGCTGTTCATATTCCAGTCTAGTTTCCTGGTAATGTGTGTGGGAAAATAGCAGAAGATGGTCCAAATACTTAGGAGTTGAATTCCTGGGTCCTGGCTGTAGCCAGGCCCAGACCTGGCAATTTTGACCATGTGGAAAATGAATAAGCAGGTGAAAGATATTTCTCTTGATCTCCTCTTCTCTTTTGTAGCTCTGCCTTTCAAACAAATAGGAAAAAACTTTTTTAGTAAATTTGCCAGGTACATCTGGGAATCTTAAGTTTCTTGTCTTTTTTTTTTTTAATAATTTTTCATGATATAGTTCCATAGGCACAGGGAATACTCCTTCCCACCCCCTCCCCCGTTCTCCTTCCCACCAGTGTAGTTCTTCAACAAGACAAATTCCGACATTCTAAATGATGTCTACTTTCTCATACCATAAACAGAGCAGTGGTGATCAAAACAGTCTAATATTGGTACAGAAACAGGGAGGAAGGTAAATGGAATAAAATAGAAGCCCCACAAGGGAGCCCACGCATATACAGCCAACTAATCTTTGACACAAGAACTGATAACAATCCTGGAAAAAAAGCCTGCTCTCTTCACGGTGCAATCTCTGCTTAGTATTGCAGTTTGTGTCTGTTAAAAATATATAAATAATCTCTACCATGAGCTTTCTTAAAATAAAGATGGACTGGTTGATGTGAAAGGCAGAGTTTCAGAGTGAAAGAGGAGGAGAGGCAGAGGGAGAATGAGGTCTTTCATCCACTGATAGACTCCCCGATTGTCAGCAATGGCTGGGGTTGGGCTAGACCTCAAAACCAGAAGCCAGGAACTCCATGAAAGTCTCCAACAAGGATGGGAGGAGCCCAGGTTTTAAGACCAATCCACACTGCTCGTAATGTGCATCCAGGTACTTCTGCAGGGAGTGCGTAGAAGTAGACAGCTAGGATCTGACTTGGTGCTCATATGAGTTGCTGGTGTCATAGGTAGCAGCTTAGCGCACTCAACCATGACACTGACGCTCAGTATGAGCTCTTCAGCTCCACTGATCTGTATTGTCTTGCTTGCATCCTCATCAGAATAAGCAATATTGTGAAGTTATCCTTCAGTTTAGGTATGTTAGACCCCTGGGTATACTTAGCAGATTAAACAATAAACAGAAATGCAGTTGGCACATCAAAGAACAAAAATACCAGATCAGAAAATTTACATACAAAAGAGAAGCCAGAAAGTCAACTACTTGCCACTCACAGTAAACCTGGCTTTGAAAATGCTTTAGATGATAGCTCCTGTATGCTCCTGATAAGAATGCAGTCGAAGTAGAGATGCCTGCTAAAATAACCTGTTCCCTTTGCCACAATCTATTATAAACACTTTGGAGAAGTCCTGCCTGTGTCTGGTTTCTGACATTTTAAATTGTTTTTAAGATTTATTTGACTGACAGGCCTGGTAAAAAAGAGAAGGAGATGTACAGATCTATCTGCTGACTCGCTGCCATATGGGCAGTGCCTAGTGCTGAACCAGGCTGGATCCTAGCATCTGGAACTCCATCCATCTGGGTTTCCCACAGAGATAGCAGGGCCCAACTGCCTGGACCATCTGCCACTGATCTCCCAGGTGCATTGGCAAGGAGTGGAATCAGAAGCAGATCCACTAGGACTTTATTCCATATTCCAATATGGGATGCTAGTATGATAGGCAGTGGTTTTTCTGGCTGTGTTCATGTGTGGGCCTCTGGGTTCTGATATTTACTGTCTGCACGTACTTGGACCAGTCATCATTCCCAGAATACATGTCATGACTAACAGCGAGTATTTGCTTGGGACTGTTAGCTAACTTCAAGCTATAGCCTCTAATCTGACTGATTTTGTTTTAATTACTAAAAATCTTGTGTGCTTGTCATTTAATTTAGAAATTCATTGCTGGCTTCTTATTGGTTTTCATAATTCATCACATTTATTTGTATTCTTCTGTTGGTGACCCTTTAACTGACATTCCCCAAATTCCATAATCCAGCCTAATGCCAACGTTAAGTAACACCATGATATGGCTAAAGTGTGACTGTTTTTCCTCCTAGCAAAGGGAATGAGAAAAGCTTGGTTTTTGGTGTATGTGGAAAGTCTGAGAGGTACCCAGTCAAAACAGGACACTCTTGTCTCCCAGGAAAGAAAGTTAAAGTTTTGAGACACAGTTTATGAGAACGGTAAACTGTATCTTTTTGTCTAATTCTCAATAAAAACTCTATTGGCTTTGGCCTTAAAAAGAAAAAAAAAATCTTTTAGGTTTTATCATGAGATGTTATAAAGAAATCTTGCACATGAGAAACATACAAATGTGTATTAACATAGGCTTTCTCTTAGAGTAATTTTACTATTCGTCTTCCTGTGATGGTCTTTCCCATCTCTGCAAGGAGGGCCAAGGGGCCTTTCTGATTATCATCGTTCTCAGTATAAATGGTAATCAGCCAACTATAAAAGAAGTGCTCATTTATTTTCCCTAGAAATCCTGAAACTTATGGTTTACTTCAATAGTTATTTACTTAAAGAGGCAATATAATCTTGATAAGAAAACTACAATATAAATAATTGAAAATAAGTATTATATGCAATGGCCATGAAAAAATATAACTTTTTTTAAACAAATGGAGCAGTTATAATTTGGGTAAAAAGGAAAAGAAACAGGGATCTTTTGCATCATGAGACTTTCCATGATGAAAGCACATTTTTCTCTATGTGACAAATTTTAAAAACTTTTGGAGTTTGTTTGAGATACTCTTTTACATTTAAGAAAACATCAGATTGACAAAACCTGATTCTATTGCAACTATACCAAAGTCTACTTAGTACCATTTAAAGATAGACATGCAGACCAGCTCCGAACCTAAGAAGTGGTGCTGGGCCCTGTGGATGTGGACCCTATCTCAATGACAGATTGCTTGATTTTTGAACCTGGAACTGTGGGAATGCTGCAGATTTTTGTTACTGGAGTGATCAGCAGAGCTTTTCATTGCTTCATCTAATTAGTCTGAGGATTTAACATAAGTTCAGTATTAACTCTCTAAGTCACCAGGTGGTAGTGGTGACCTGAAGGGGAAAAAGAGAATTTGCAATGAGGACAACCATATTGTCAGTCTAGAGGTTTGTATTCGATAAATTCAAACAAGGTGAGCAGCACCTGAAGAGAATGATTGAGCGTTAGAGGATTTTATGTAAATGATAACTTAAGCAGTGAGTTAGCAGAGTACTCTTAAAATTACCCTGAGAGATACCAATACATAAAAGAACTTCAGAGGAAAATTAGTTGATTTTGCATTATGATTGTACAAATATATTTGGAATTAGTTGTGTAAGATGAGGGCCCAATGTGAATTTTATCCTTGTCATACAAAGGAAAATGTTACTTATCATTTTAGATCAATAGGGAACCCAAAATTACAGTATAGAATTAATGTGCAAAGAAGTAATGCCTATAGCCTCCTACATTACTGTATTTTTAAATTTCCATCTTTGTAGAGCTCTTATTTCCAATTTTTAAATGTTATTGAAGTCTGATGAATTTTGGCAATGGTAGACTATCAGTTACTTTTTATAAGTGTGGAAAGAGGAAAAATCCATATGAAAATTTGAATTTCAGTAGATTCAAAATAAAATGTGGGGTATTTCAGTCAATTACATATTCAGTGTGGACTGTAATGAGTTTTTCAACAAATAGAAAGAAATAGATGAATCCATTTGGAGGTAGATGGCTAACAAACACAGGGTCATGATACTTATTCCATGATCTGAAATTACTGTATTTTCTGCAGGAATGATGATTTTGTTAAGCTCTCTGATAAGAAAAACAACATAAAATTTTTACATTAGCATTTATGAGATGATGTTTAGTTAAAATAAATTCAAGTGATTTTCATTTTAAAAATAATATATTATTGAGATAAAAGTAACGTATGTAAATTTTACACTAAATAATCATGAATGTAACAGTATAGGATAACATGGGCTTGATGCAGAAATTTTCAGATAGTCACTTACTTCAGACATGCCAAATTAAAAAATAAGTAAACTGTGTGTTCTTTCTTGTTGATTTTTCAAGAAAAATCATTTATAAGCATGCAAAGAAGTTCATAACAAAATTTTTCAATATTTACTTACTTGGTTTGTATGTGAGCTCGTCATCCAGCAGCTATTGTGCATTACAGATGTAGTAGTCTCCTGGGTGTATACACATGACACTAAAATGAAGTCTGTTTCTCTCCTTCAACTGATAAGTGACATGAGAGCTTTTTTATAAACAGACAATATGAAAATAATGACAAGCACTTCACAATGCTTTTAATAGGTGGAGCTTTTTAATTTTAATGTTTGAGGCTTATTAGTAAGAATAATTCACAAGTGGAAAATTCCATATAAAAACTTACTCAGCAATATCTTCTTATACATAATAACAGCTCATTATATTTGGAAATACTTGGGCATTCAAAATATATGTTGAAAGAAATGATGATCCAAAATGTCTTGTCCATGGTGTGACAGTTCATTTACTCAGCAAATATTTAATAAATTCTGATACAGCAGACCATTTAATAGACACTAGCGTGAATAGCAGAGTGGAAGTCCCTGCCTCCATAGATTAAGTGACAGCAGCGAATGATGACAATAAGATTATCAAGGAAATAGTTAAATATATGTCAGTTGGTATCCTTGTAGAGTAAAAACATTAAACAAGGCAATGTAAATTATACCACTGTTTGGAAATGGGATACAAAGAAGTAATTTATTGTGCACAAGGTAGCAATGCGCATGTGTCAGATGATATTCCTTATCTACTGTTTTTCTCCCAGCAATACTGCATGAGTATTAATGTTATTTAATTTTGTTGTGTTTTTTCCAATTTAGAATCTATTGCTAGGTTTTTGTTACAGAAACTTTTCCATTAAGGTGTTACTCACCTGTAAAAATGTGACTGATTTGCATGTAATTGTATACCCAACACTGAAGTTGACATGAGGAATAGGTTTCCTCCAGACTATTTCCAGTTCTATGTCCTCCTTCTGACTCCAGGCAAAACTGAATCAGTTCTGTTCTCATCATTATTTTGCCTTTTCCCAGATTTGGTTTAAATGGATATACAGAGTAGGGAATCATTTATGCTTGACCTCATTAATGTAGCATGAAATTTTGAGTTTCATCTCTATTGTTCCATATATTAATGTATTGGTCCTTTAATATTATGGATATATTCTAAACTGTCTTAATGTTCATGCTTGATGGACATTTGTGTTTTCAGCCCTGATGACTACAATAAACATTTGCATCAGTGTTTCTGTTTTAATGTTTATTCTTTCTTTTAGCTAGTGGACTAGCAGTATCATGTGGTAAACTTAGCAAGTTTATTTTGTAAAATGCTGTCTTACTGTTTTGAAAAGGGACCATAGCATTTCCCATACCAAAAAGTAATAATTTATAGTCCCAGTTTTTTATATCCTTTCCAGTTCTTAGTTTTTTCAGTCTTTTTATTCATCACTATGTTGGTAGAAATCACTAATAAAATATGCATTTCTCTGTTAATGATGCTGACATTATTTTCATGTGCTGATTTGCTATCTGTACACCCTTTAATGTGAAATATCCGTTAAAATCATTTGTCCACTTTTAAAAATACTATCTTATCTTGGAGGCAAATGATTTTTAAAACTGATCTTTGATAAACCCACTTATGAGATAAACTCATATTTTGCAAAATTGTCTTCAACTTTGCAGCTTTGTTTGTGGCTTTCTTGTGTTTAAGATTTAGGGTTTTTAATGTCAAGGTTAAATGTATCCAGTTTTTTTCACAGTTTAGGTTTTCCATATCCTTTTTAAAAGATATCTATGCTAAAGACAATCTTAAAAGGTTTCTCTTTTGTGTTTTCTGATAGAACATTAATTATTGTAACTCTTGTGCAAATATGTCACCCAGATTTATATATTTTTTGTGTATGAAGCAGGGGAAGCAGAAGATAAATTGGTTTTATTCTAATTTTCAGATATTTTAGTGCCCTTTGTTGAAAGACTCTTATTGACTTTGTAAGTCAACTTCATAAAATCATATAGCTATGTAACATGGGAAATCTATTTTTATTGTACTCTGTAGTCTGTTCCATTGATCTATATATATATTTCATTATGCCAACAACACAGTGTCATGATTACAGTAACTTTACAGAAAGTCTGTTAGGATTTGAAGATGCTAAGAATCCATAGGAAATTTGAAAAAAAAAAGTTCATCTTAATAGTACCTTTGTCTTTGGCACTGCTCATTATCAGCGTATTCCTTTCTAAGTTTCTTTTTGCAATGGCTTATAGTTTTCAGTGTGCATTTCTTAACTGTATCTTATTAAACCTATTCCAGCACATTATATTGTTTTGTTTCTATAGATGAAGTTATTTTTAAATTCCTCCTATGATTATTATTTTTTTTTTGCCTGTATATGCTGTGGTTGCAAGTACTGGTCTACAGATTTGTCACCAGTTTTCATAAAAAAACATTTATTGTATCACAATTATATCTGCTTATTTATATATTGTCTAGAATGACTTTGATGCTACAAAGGTTGGAATTAAGCATTTACATTAGAGACTATTTGGTCTACGAATCTGCGATTATGTGGTCTAACTTTTCTGGTAAAGTATACCAACTCCTCATTATATATGTGTGTGTATACATTTGAATTTTATATCCTGAAATTCAGCTCTTTGTTAGGGTGTCATATTTTCGTTGGAGTTTTCCACAAAGAGTGTAATATTGTGGGGAAATAACCATGGTTTATTTGTTTGCTTGTTTATTTTTGTTAAGAGGAAAGGTTTTATTTCAGGCATCTGGGAGCTTGAGGCGAAATCTCTTGGTCCAAAATATCCTCTTTTTACTGAATGAACCAGCCAATGAGGCTTTTTAAAGGGATGGGGACAGTTGTAGGTTGAAGTTAGAAATAATGAGTCTATTTGTGTATGCTTGTGCAGTTGTTTAGGTTTTGCTCTGGAGAAGTCCAGGGAATATGCAGGATGTCAACTAGGTGGAATCTTCTTGAGGCTGGGCTCAGCATCAGTAGTGTGGAGGTGCCTTCCTTTGCTGGATTGAAGTCTGTCATTCCAAGTCTTCTCACCCTTCTCCCCTCAAGGGGCACATAGAAGTCCTATGCAAATGTTACAATTCACTAGACTAGGCAAACAGGTAATTCACAAAATCAGTTATGTATATAAAACATTTTTTAAATATGAAAGGAAGTTGCTGTTATAGTTACAATTTCCATGATTTCAATTTTTCAATTCCATTAGCTATGGAATATTGAGTGTCAACTGCGCTCTAGCTACTTGCTGCTGATTTGGGATGTGGTAGAGGATTTTCGGAATGCAAAACTTTGTTTCTCCCCCTTAAAAGGGACCACATTCAAATTTGCAGTGTCTCCAGGTACGTAGCATTACGGCTTTAAGCATTAGTAAATCCCCAATATTATTATTACAATATTGGTTCAAATTGTAAAATTCCTTCGAAAGTGGATTTAACTGAAAATGATACCCAGGGGAAAAAAAATTCAAAAACCAGTGACTAGCTCCCATTTAACAATTATCACCAAAGATTTTTAATCTCAAATTCAGAGAGCTTCAATGTCTGGGTCACATATTGTATTCAGCTGATGGGCACATATTAGAGGTGTAGAAGAATGTTCCTCAGCTGTTAAGGTTGTAAATAGCATCGCGTTTTGATAAGGTTACAGATTTCCCGCTTTGTGTAGCTGTGAGGATGTTTTAAGCCATCTGGCTTTGGAAGATTGTTTTTCTTAATTAGAAAACTTAAGAGAATCATATTTTTCTATGTGTAACCCCAGAGGCACATCACGCATGCGCCCGCCCACACACACACACACACACACACACACACACACACACACACACACACACACACATAGACTTTCTTATCTCTTTCTAGTTGTAAGGCAGGGGACAGGGCCATGAATTTAGCCTTTAGGAAGGAGGTGGCTGGTAGCAATGCTGTTGCTTCCATAATTTCCTGAAAGGTTGCTCCTGCATTAACAGCATCTATTTCTAAATGTGCTGTTCAAAAACACTCATGCATAATTTCTTCAAAAGTGTCTGGAAGCAAGGCGGCTATATGCAAAGACAGTGACATTTTTAGAGCAGTGTTAAATCCTCAATTTGGCTTAGCAGTTCCCAAACAGTAGAAAGTAAGCCAGTGACCTCCCTGACATTCCATGAGTGGCAGTTTACAGCAAGATGGACTCATCAAGAGTGAACTTATCTACCACCTGCAGTACACACAAAGTCGTTACTGAGTAGGCCTTGGCTGGCAATGTCCAGCTTGCTTATTTCCTTTTAGATTTTTGGGTGAATAGTCTGAGCCTTAATTCCTTTTTCCTGATTACAAAACAGTCAAAGCATTTCTTTTATTTCAGCCTGTGTGCATTTTACTTCAGTTTCATGCTTTACTACACTGGCTTGAACCTGTAGGACAAGATTACATAGAAGCGAGGGTAACTACCATCAATATCATATTTGAAATCTTAAAATATTCAGTCTCACTCTTGAGAATCATATTACCATTAATTTTATCATAGATACTTTTCATCAGATTGTAGAAGTTACTTTCTTTCAGTTGGTGAAAGTGTATGTAATGAAGAGATGTTGGATTTTATCAAATGCTTTTAATAAATCTTGTTGATATTTTTTTACATGTCATGAATTACGGTTACTGATTTTTGCTTGTCAAACCAGTCTTGCATTCCCAAGAAAATAGTGTATTAAGCTTTTAACTTTTATTGAATGTGACTTATTAAAATAGTATTAAAACTTTCTCATATATTATCCTAAGAACTGTATTTCATTTTTTCTTTTCTTGTGGTGTCTTCAGTTTTAAAATCAATTCTAATTAAATTAATTGAGAGATGACCATCCTTCATTATTAATTGTAAAATTACAGACTTGTGTCCTTTCTCACATATATGCTAGAATTTATTAGTGATGCCTTTAAGGCTGGAACTTACTATATTCTTTATTAAATAAATAATTTTTCTCATTGTTCATAACTCAATTTTTATCTTTTGGGGACTTTTTTTGTTTCTCTAGTTAATCTTGGTTGTTCAAGGGATTGACATAGAGTGTTACATATTGCTTAATGTACTTGCAGTGTCTAAGGATTCTGGCTGATAATATTTCTTCTCTTAGTAGGATTACTGATCATTTTGGCTTTCTCTTATTTTTCCGTGATCCTTTTGACTAGAGATATTTTTGGTTCGTATTCTCAACAAGTTAATTTTCTGGTATGGGTAAATTTTAGTGTTTTTTCTGCTTTCTGTTCCTCCTATTGATTAATTTTCACTTCTGTTTGCTTGGAACTTAATCTCTACTTTCCTGGCTCCGGTGACACAGTCATCAATCACTAAGACCTTTCTTTTTTTTAGAGCATATGAAGATACATTTTCTTTTAGGAAAGCTTTGTAGGCATGCCTCAAAATTTGATAGATATGGTTGGTCACATTTGATTTAACATATTTTCCAACTTTACATATCATTTCTTCTAAGAAGTAGTGATTACTCAGAATCATATGGTTTGATTTTTATGTTTTTTTGATTTCCTATTTCATTATGTATATGTTTTAGTTAATTCCAGTATGGTAAAAGAACATACTCTATGCAATTTCAAGTTTTAAATATTTGATCCTTTATTCTTACCCAACATTTTTCTCTTTTCTGATGCATACAATATGTGGCCTTGAGAGGAATATTATCTGTTATATTTTGGGTGTATTTAATTGATTTAGATTTACGTTTTTTACTTATTCTTCAAATTGCTAACAGCACACTTTTATAGTATGCTTATTTTGAGAAAACTATTTATTTCTCATTTTAATTAATTTTTACATTATCCACTTTGATAATTTGAGAATAAACACCAGGAAGCCAGAAAGTGTTCTTGGAAAACTTCAATTAAAAGTTGTTTATTTTGCTGCAGTATATTTTAGAATCCATGTATAGTTTTTGGAAATATATATTCCCCATAAATTTTTGAAGACACCTTCATCATTCATTTGCAGGAATTGCAACTTATTTTGGTGACAAAGTATTCATTCATTTGAAAAGAAGGAGAGTGAGAGAAATAGGAAGAGAGAGAAACAGACAGACTGAGCGACTGGGACCCCATTAGTCGAATAGCTTCCCAAACACCCAAAGCAGTATTAAGCAGCCTGGATTGTGCCAGACCACAGAAGGAGCTGGAAGTTGATCCGTTGTCCCATGTTTGTGACAGGTGACCTGTTTTTTTATTCATTGTTTTCTCCAGGATCTGCAGTCTCAGGAAGATGGGGTTGAACATCTTAATTGCTAGGCTAAGTGTCCA
This sequence comes from Ochotona princeps, assembly GCF_030435755.1. Classification (NCBI taxonomy): domain Eukaryota; kingdom Metazoa; phylum Chordata; class Mammalia; order Lagomorpha; family Ochotonidae; genus Ochotona; species Ochotona princeps. The sequence continues at coordinate 27,827,168 of NC_080846.1, forward strand.
TGCCCACCCTAAGCTGATCGTTTAATTCTACATGAAATGAACGCTTTCAGTATCCTCATACACATTTCTAATCGTATCATTTCCCCAGCTATTTTTTATATTTCATCGTCTCCCGCTTATCTTTTGTGGTATCTATTTTATTTGACCTTAAAATGGCCACTGCGTCTGAAGTCTTAGCCCACTCTCAGTATCACTGTTGACACCTATTTGCTTGAAATACCCCCATGTCTTCAATAGTGTGTTTTTATAGACAACATAATCCTAAAGAGTTTTATTTCCAGGATTTCTGCCTCTTAATTGAAATGCTTAGAGTTTTTATTTCATGTAATTATTAGATGCACTTGAGCTTGGATCTTCTATTTTGTTTTGATTATTTTCTACTTCTCTTGATAGTTAACTGCTTCACTAGTTTCTTCTTTGCTGCCGTTTTGTTCTTATTAGCTGCGCACTTTCAGAATGGGTTTTATTTCCCGTTGGATTTTTAGTTCTGCTTCTTTGCATCGTTTTTATCTTTAGTATTTCAGTTAATTTGTAGCTAACGGTTCATCACACGTAATAAAACATGAAAATCCTTCAACCTCACAGTACCATATGCTACTTTTTTTCTGTCTTTATATTACAGTTACATATATATATATATTCCATTCACTATAAATCCCCAAATAAAATATAACTTTTAAATATTTATATGTTTACAAAGAAATTAAGGAAGAGATTCATAGAGAAAAAATAATTCTGCACACACCCTGGATTTTACAGTTTTGAAATTCATTAGTTTCTAAGAACTTCAACTGTTTCTGCTGTCATTTCTTTTTTATGAATATATTTATTTGAAAGAGTTAGATGGAGAGAGGGAGGGAGGGAGAGGGAGAGAGAGAGAGATCTGCTACAGATGGGACTTTAACCAGAGCCCGTATGAGATGCTAATGTTGCAAGTAGGCAACTTTTCCCACGAGGCCACAATGCTGCTGTTGTGATTTCTTGAATTGAAACTCGGTTGCCAAAAGTTCTTTGCTTGCTTTTATTTGAGTTTTTGTTTGTTTTTTCTCTGCTCTCAATATTTCAATAACCCCTGGTCTGATGGGTTTTTCTTTCAACACTTTAAAGATTTTTCTTTCTTTTTTTTCTTTTCTAATTTTTAAATGAAAAACTATTTTCATAATAATTTTAATGAGGAATTAATCATTAATTGCCCATTATTTCTCTGTATGTATATACATTTCCTTTCTGGCCATATTCAAAATTTGTTCTTTATTTGAATTTCAGCAGCGTAACTCTGTTGTGCCTTGACATGCCTTGGTGTTTATTCTTTGTGACATTGTACATTTTGCAGTTACAAAGTCATTCATTAACTTTTGAGAAAAATGGCCATTAGTTTGTCAAAACTTTTTCTGCTCCATCCCATTTTTTTTACTGTTAAAGTTGAGTCACTTGTTATTACTACCTATTTGTGTATTTAACCATGGAACACTGAAATACCAAGCTTACCCTGTCTTTTCATTTTCTGTGTCCAATCACCTATTTCAGGTACATAAATGAAATAGTATTATATTTTTTTAATCTAAAATTTCCTTTTATTTGTTTTCATTTTGCCTATGAGGTATTTTTTTCTCCCCTAAGCTTTGCATGCCTCAAAAACATATTTCTCATTTATTTTCTGAGGATAATTAAAATATTTATTTTCAAAAGCCATTTAAAAGAGCCTTTAAAAGCCATTGTGCCCCAGTAGCTGCTTACCTCATGTCATGGTTTCTCCTCTTGATATGCACTATTTTGTTATTATCATTTGAAAAACAGCAAGAGACAATGCAAGCACCATTTTTGGGTTTGGGCAGCCTAAAACCCCTAGAAGGGATCTCAAGCCAGGTCTCCCACCTGTGCGGCAAGGTTCCATTCACTTGCGAAGCTACAATTGGAAGCAGAAACCTGAATCTAGTCATGGGTAGTGTGCATTCCAAGTGAAGTCTTAACTATTGCATCAAACACATGGTTGGTTCTGGTTTTTGATTCCTCACACTTAATCCTTATTATTGTCACTGGCCTTTTGCCAAAGGAAGTTTTGCTATGTTTTTTCAAGAGGCAGATTCAGTTTTAGTTAAGATCTTTTACCTGTGGTGGAATAATTAATTAATTAGAGGTGAAGAGAGGGACACGGAGAGCCTCATCCACTAGCTCATTCCTCTGTTGTCCACAATGGTCAGCAGCGAGCCAAGCCCACTGAGGAACCAAGCATCCAATGCAGGCCTTCCAAGTAGGTGGTAAGATCGCAAAGAGTTGAGACATCATTGTCGCATCACAGAGTTTTCATTAGCAAGAAGCTGGAGAGATTGGCATGGAGCTACACATCTTCTAAGAATATAGTTACTTAGTTTTTTATGAGAGAGAAATAGGGAGAAAGACAGTGGTATCAAAACTCCCAACTGATCCTTCATCCCTCAAATTATTCCCATACCTGGGATGATAATCCATACCTCAGATTCCTGCTACAGGTGGAAGTGGTCCAGACTGAAGCTAAGATCTGGAAACTCATTCTAGTCTTTTATGTAGGTGCTATGTACCCAACCCCTGCTGCCTCCCAGAGTGTACATGAAATCATTCCAGGGAAGCTGGAATGAAGAGTGGACGTGTAACTCAAACTCAGGCATTTGATATGGGGTGTGGTATCCAAAGCAGTATTTGAAGAGCTGGCCCTCATATCCACCTCTTGGAGGAATGTTTTAAATTCTGACGTACACATTAGGTGATGCAGTTAATAGTCACAGAACTGAAGAGTGTTAGGAAATGCTTTCTCTTTTAGGATCTTTTATTCTCTTTTGTATTTCTGCTTTGCCAACTTTTTTGGGGGGTAGGGGGTTTCTAGTCTAGAAAGTTTACACACTTCCATAATGCATTTTTTATTACACCACAACATGCTGTTGAGATTGCTTTAGTCATATTTGTACAATTGTAAATGTATTATCAAATGTAAGAGCTGAGATTAAATCAGCCATGATTGAAGTGAATCTCAAACTCAGATTCTTGAAATGTCACCCTTACATTGGTTGTCACAGAAGCTCAATTTCATGTGTATACTATAATTAAACATTTTCCAATTATTTTAAATTTAAGCTGTTTCCGCTTTTTGCTCAGGAATAATTCTAAAGAATATTTTGGGTTATTAATTATCTAGTATAATATATTTGTGAAACTCATGATTGAATCTATAATTATAAATAAAACTAATTGCCACAGAAGTTGAACAAATTGCTCTCAAGTGAAATAGATGAGTGTTTTCTAGCATGAATATAATCTTAAACTTGGTGCTATTTATTCCCCTTTGCAGATTACTTCACACCAGGAAATTTAGGAAATCTTTTTTTAAAATATAATTGATCTGTTTTCTTCAATTTTTGGTTTAGAGAAATAGTGGCATTTAAGACTTTTGATGCTAGAATTAGATACAAATATTAGTCTTTGTTCTAAAAAGATGTGACTTTGAATAAATTATATACTTCTCTATCCTTTTCTCATCTGTGTGGGGATTGAAGACTATCAAAATGAAAATTTTATTTGGAGCATTAAATATTTTATTATAATTAAAACATTCTGTGTGTCCCCAGGCCCAGTAATTGCCCATTCAATATTTTCTGTTACTGTAGATTATGACAGAGAGGAATCTCAGTTATTATATTGAAGAGAGAAGTGCCATGGAGATGAGAATCTGGGATATGCTTTATTACCTTAGTTTCACTTTGGTTGGAAACAAATTATTTTGTGTTAATTTTATTGACTACCCAAGTTTTAATCTGAATCCACTTGTTGACTCTGTTTTCATGCTAATTCATCTTCCTCTGCAATATATTCTTTCTTAGCTTCCTTTTGATAATATCACTCTATGCTCGAATAAACTTTGCGATACAAAGCATGCAATTTTAAATATGAAAGTGCATGCTAATATTAAACTTAGTAATTTTGATAAACAGATAAAGGCAGCATAGATACCTAGATAAATATGGCTCCATGATATTCAAAGCAAGAAACCTGTTAGAAACTTTCATATATAAACTGAATATTTATCAAATAGAAATTCTGAGAAATAGAGTTAATTCAGTCATTAAATAAATGCTTATGAGGATTCTGTTTTAAGGTGTACACTACAAAATTTGGTTGAATATCCTCAACAAAATTTAAAGAGTTAAAACTTCACAATTATTAAGTGTAGAATTTATCTGATATAGGACTTTGGTATGTAATGTTTATCTAACATAAATGCTACATTATTTAAAAAACACACATATATTCTCTCTGTCTCCCTGCTCCCATTCACATGAATAAAATTTTTGAAAAAGCATATATCTATAAAGAAAGAGTGATCATTTTAAAATTATAACTGACGATTTTCCAATGCTTCATGGAAAAAAGCAGCAAGAATTTAGAATGATCTTTGAAAGACACTGAGAAGGAGGAAGCCACAACTCATGTAAATGGTATTATACCATCTGCATCCAGCGTTTTCTCGTCAATCATCTTAAACACTTTAACAATGGCTGACATTTCAGAATCATATTCAAAGAAACTCTAAAACAAAGTGATTGCAAGGACACATCAGGTGGCAGATGCAGGAGTTATGGCCCTATAGGCCAGGCCACCTTTGGGGATGCATACATCCCATTCAGAGTGCAAGGCCAGGCACCTTGGCTGACAATCCAGCCTCTTGCTGTTGTGCCTGGGAATGCAGTGGAGGATACCAAAGTCCCTGGATGCCTGCCATCCCTGTGGGAGACTGAGATGAAGTTCCGGCCTCCTGACATCAGCCTGGCATAACCCCACCTGTTGTAAGCATTGCAGTAGGTGGAAAATTTCTTCCTTTCCTTCTACCTCTCTTTCCTTATCCCCAATTTGTCACTTCACCTTTGTTTAGTAAGTATTTCAAAAACAAATAGAATGCATGCATGTGGAAGAAGAGAATGACACACACAAAAATATCAGTGTCAGAAATATAAAACAAAGAATCTGTGTTAGATTTAAGAAACAAAAAAAAAAGGAAGAAGAATCCCTTATCATGAGGAAAGTCTGTTCTGATTTAAAGCTAAGCAGCTGGCTCAGATTTTGAGTTTGGGGAAAGGTAGAAGATGTTCAAATTTTTGACTTTACCTAGTTAGAGTGACCTGCCAAAAAAAGAAACATCACTTTGAAATGTTTCCTTTGCCAGTCAGTTCCTCTTATTATATGATCCAGTTTCAAGCCCTCCATTTCTGATTTATGTCCGTAATGAGCTAGCACTATGAGACAGTAAAAACCCGCCAGTCCAGAGAGCGTACAGCCTCCAATGTGTGCTGCTGCGTGGGAAGTCACCGGTGAAGTGGGAACGCATTGAACTCCATTGAGACTCATTGAACTGAAATCTTCCCTAGCATTGTGATTATGCATCAAATATTAGAATATATGCATTTCTTTATAACTAACTATAGCTTTGTGATACTTTTAATAGTATTTATTAATGTATTAGTCAATATTAATCTAATTTTATTAGGAAATATCAGATTTAGTAAAATATAGGATGGATTTACTAAGGCCCCAATGTACTAAACTTTGCCCCTATGTGCTATAACTGAGGCAGTGAAAGGTAAAGAAAAACTGTTGGGTCTTTTTTTTTTTAATTGATTAATTTTATTGGAAAGGCATATTTACAGAAAGAGATACAGGGGTAAGGATCCGTCCACTGGTCACTGCCCAAGTGGCCTCACCAGCCAGAGCTGAGTGAATCCAAAGCCAGGAACCAGGGGGGTGCAGGGTCCCAAGGCTTTGGGCCATCTTCTATTGCTCTCCCAGGCCACAGGCAGGGAGCTGGATGGGAAGTAGAGAGGCTGGAACATGAACTGGTACTCACATGGGATTCTAGCACTTGCAAGGTGAGGATTTAGTCACCAAGCCACCGTGCTTGGCTCAATATTATTAGGTCTTTTTGTTTTTTCTCAAAATACGGTGTTCTTAAAAACACCGTTTATATCATAAGATGTACAAGAAATACTTATTTAATTTTCCAAACAAATTAACCTTATTGGGGCTGATATTGTGGCTGTTGGATGAAGCTTTCCATTGAGCTGTCTGCTAGTGTACTTATCAAAGCAAGACAAAGTGACCAAGTACAGGCATCCTGCCACCCCTGTAAACGACCAGGATGAAGTTCCTGGCTTCAGCTTGATGCAGACCTTGATGTAGCCACTCGGGGAATCAAGGAACAGTTGAAAAACTCTCTACCTCCCTCCTTCCTTCTCTTCCTCCATTCCTCTTGTTACCTCCCACCTCCCGTAACTGCCCTTCAGATGGGTGAGTCTGTAAGAGATGAAAGCTCTTTCTCTCAATCTCTCTCCCACTTACTCTCTCCGCACCCCTCATCTCTGTATGTGTGTGTGTGTGCGTGTAGGAGAGAGGGAGACAAACAGCTAGAGACCAACACAGCTCAAAAATTAAAAAAATAAACCAGCTAAAAACCATTTTGAATTATGAAGTGTAACCCAGAAGAGGAACAGGCATTTGTCTTAATAGTTATGATGTCTGCAGCTCATGTTGAAAGGCTTGGGTTTGCTTCCAAGGTCAGGCTGCTGATTCTTGTTTGCTGGTGACATGGACTCTGTGAGACAACAGCTAATGATTCATAAATGGGTTCTTGCCAGCCATGTGGGAGACCTGCATAAAGTTTCAGATCCTGGCCTCAGGAATTGCCACAGTTGCAGGCATTGCAGAGGGAAACACTGCATGTGAGTTCTATCAGGCTTGCTGTAATCTGTCTACCTCTCAAATAAATTTTTAACAAAAAACAAAAAAAAATAGGAGAATTCTGAGGGCAGATGAAAAGCATTTATAGATCCTCGGTGAAACACAGAAATTTAGCAGGATAGAGAATACTATTCCTGAAAAGTGCTGCCTTATTTGGAATTCTGAAATTTGGAGTCATGATGAATCGCCTCCACATGGAAAAGTAAGAAACAGATTTAGTTAAGACAAGCAAACCACCAGTTTGTACAGGATGCGGGGGGCAGAAGTGGTGGGCTGGGGAAGAAATATATATGGCAGTTGGCTTGGCAACCATTAATTGTGACAGCTGGAAGAAACAATTAAATGTTAAATCACCACGACGAGAATTTGCAATATACAGAGCTGAACTGTGAATCTCACAGCTCTGCAGCATATTCTGAAATGGGACTAGGGGGCAGAAATATGCCCCTCAGCAGATGGAATCACTGATTTGATTAGAACCAGGCCTGCAATAACAACCCTAAATGTGAAGTGCCCGTGTTATCATCTCTTACCTCAATTGCTGTTTAGCCAAATTCAGTTCTACAGGTTAGGACTCTCCTCTTTAAATATCTACATAAATGCCATGCCAAAACCTGGGGAACTAAAAGAAGACATCATTGGAGAGTTAAGAGTCACAAAAACAGCACGACTCTAACATAAAGTGTACTGGTTTTCTTATCTTATTTAACAGGAGCTCGGAGGATGTAGATTAAGAAATTGATAAATCCATCGCAAAAAATTATTTGTGTTTTGTCATTTTATCTTTTATTTTCAATTTTTACCTGATACATAAAATTATGTATTTTTATGGAGTGCAATGCCTCAGTACATATACGTAGATATATAGTGTATCATATTCAGATTTGGATAAATTTACCTATCCCCTCGTCATCTCTTTATGGTGAAGGAATGTTTATTTTTAGGGATATAGTACATTGTTGCTATTAATAGTCACATTACTGTTTAATAGCACACTAAAACTAGCTCCTAACTACAAACAATACCTGTAAGCCTTTCCTCACTCCTGTCTGCAGCACCTTGCCAAAACATTCTTTTATAAGTTTTGTAGGAGCCTGTATTGTGGCATATCAGGCTATGCCTCCGACTGTGAAGTAGGCTTACCATATGGGCCCCAATCTAGTCTCGGCTGCTCCGTTTTCAATTTAGATTTCCTATTAGTAAGCCTAGCAACATAGCATAGGAAGTCCCAACTGTGTGGGTCCCTTAGCCCATTTGGGAGACTTGAAAGCAGCTCCAGCCTGACTTAAACCTGTTCTAGTCCTGGACGGTGCAGTCATTTTGGGAAGGAACCAATGGATAGAGATCTTTCCTTTTCTCTCCTCCTCTCCCTGTTACTCTGCCTTTCAAACAAATACATAAAGACCTTGCAAAAATTTAAAAAAATAGTTTTGAGTCAGAGTTCCTTCTGAAATAAAATGGTAGAAAGTTTATATTGATGAGGACACTTAATAAATTAATATTCCATGGCCTTAAACAACTTGTACTTATTTGAAAGACAGGGAAAGGAAGAGAAGAAATCAGAGAGCACTGCCATTTGCTGGTTCAGTTCCCCAATGCCTGTGAAATCCAGGGCTGGGCCGGAGACCAGAGCCAGGAACCAGGTCTCCTATATTGTCAGCAGAGACCCAAGTTCCCACGCCCTCATTGCCCCCTCTCAGGCTGCAGACTGCCAGAATTCTCAGTCTGAAATGGAGCAGGTAGGACTGAAACCAGGCATTGTGATCTAAGATGCGGACAAACCAAGAAGTGATTTAATTGCTGCACCAAACACCCACCCAGCTTCCAGAATTTTCTTACCCCAGGGTTTCTCTTACCATGAAGAAATTATTTTTTAATATGATGTCTCCTTATACTCAATCTCATTAAATTATAGGTGATATTTATAGCAAAATAAGTATTTTAAGTTAATACAGTTCTTGTAAGAAGTGTTTTTACAATGGTAATCTGGAATTACCAGATTAATATATATTAATATATGTCCTATTCTGAATTAACAGTTTTGTTATTGTTTTGTAATTTCATTGATGTTTCATTTTAGAAAATTACTTTTTTACTAGTGGTAATTAGCAGTAAATTTTCAGACAGTAAGCAAGGACTTAACCATGAGATTGTTATTAAAATTTATGTGCCACTGTTAAAACATGGTAAATCTATACCATTAATGTCCTGTAATTGTTAATCATCATTAAGGAGTTAGGACATCATTATCATTACTTTTCTTAAATTGTATTCAAACATTATCTGTTTTAAAGAAAGCTAAGGGAAAATTAGCTTATATTTGAGATGGGGACCCAGAATTAAATGCTTCTATGTAAGTAGTGCAATAGCTCAATTGGATAATCCTCTGCCTACAGATGTTGGCATCCATGTGGTGGCCAGCTCATGTCCAAGCTTATCCACTTCCCATCCAGCTCCCAGTTTATAGCCTGGGAAAGCAGTGGAGGATGGCTCAAAGCTTTGGGAACCTCCCACATAGGAGACATGGAAGAAGTTCTGATTCCTGGCTTTGGATTGGCTCAGTTTCAGCCATTGTGGCCATCTGGGGAGTGAGCCAGCAGATGGAGGAACTTTCTCTGTATCTTCTTCTTATATAAATCTCCTTTCCATTGAAAATAAGTTTTTAAGATAAAAAAAATCAAAAACAAAGAAAAAAGGAAAAACAACATGCTCTTTCCTGTGGGACAAGATGATATCTAAATTGTTTACAAGTTACTGAATTAGAAGACAGAAAGTATCAGTAATTATCTAGTTATTAGCTGATTTCAACAGAATCTCAATGAATTTTAAGAATTGACACATTTTAAACATAGATCTAAGACTGCAGAAACAAATTCTCAAATCTGTTGCTAGTATCATTCTGACACAGTCACTTACTCTTATGGCTCAGAGAAGTTGTTTAGCTTTGTTTTTTATTTCTTTGGATTTGCATTTAGTCCACTTATGAGTAAAAGAAAAATACCCCAAATTAAGCTAATATTTCTTCCCTGAATTAATGAGTCACATAAGTAAGTCACCAGGGATGGTTTCAGGTGAGTGCAGGCATCTCTTTGGAGATAGCAATCCCTTTCCTAGACAGTCAATTAGACATTAAAGCCGCTTTTCTATCTCACTGGTAATAAAAGATATTCTTACTTTCTGCATTTCCTATTCAATGCAATTGAGTGGCTTTTAATTTTAATTTGGAATAGAACTTAATGTTTTGAAAGGCTGGAAATGCCACCTTAAATCATAAAGAATTTGATGATGTGTTTTTTTTTCTCTGTAAGTAAGGATGAATATTTTTCTTAGAAAAGGAAAAAAATAAATTGTGGGTGTTTTCTATCTCTTCCATTTACTTTGTTTGAAATGATTTGTTTGACATTTTTGTCTATTAGTTAATAACAGCTATCTTTGAATTTCAGAAAAGCATTGATTATTGATTATTATTGTTACTAGAATTGAAGAAAAAATATTTTTCCTTTGATAGAGTATTCAAATGTTTAACAAAAAGCAAAACATTTTTTCCAGTGTTGTTCAATGTCTGTAAGACAGATGACGGGATATTTCTCTAACTGATGGCTGAGTAAATCTCATTTTCATTGTTTTCACAATGTTGACCAACATGCTGTCTGCCTGGCTTCCTCCATCTGATTTAAACCCATGATTCAGAATGACTTTGGAGGGTTGTGATACTCATGGATTTATGGGGCACTTGGAGGTAGGATTGTCATCACTGTACAGCAACCCTGTCGTTTTGTGACACAGCCTGTTGACTGGTTTGGGATTTATGTTGGAAATAATTCAGAATGGAGTAATAATTTTCCCTTGGCAATTACACTACCATTTGGTACTTTGTCCCTAAGGGGAAAATGAATGTGTCGAGATCCATACATGAGTTTCCCAGCTCGACAGAGGGAACAAATCAAGGTCAGAATAACACGCAGAACACATGGCTTCAGAGTTGTAGTTGCGGTACGTGAGTCTTAAACTCCACGTCTGTGTGGCACTTGACAGTTTACAAAATTTTCTTCCATTTCTTGCCTTTTAACTATCAATTACCTTAGAGACAAATACCATTTCCCCATTAAAATGCATTAGTCTGAAATAGGGAAAGAGACGAAGAGAGATACTCCATTTATTCACTCCCCAAGTAACTGATAGTTTTGCCTTGGCCAGATCAACTCCAGGGGCCAAGAACTCCATCCTGGTCTTCTACTCCACGGCCAGAACCCAAATACATGGAACAGCATCTGCTTCTTTCACGGGTACATTAGTAGGAAGCCAGATCATATGTAGAATACGGAGGCTCAAATTTGACAGCTCGGACTTAACTCACTGTCACTGTTAGCAAGCATAACAAGCAGCACTTTTATCTATTGCATAGAATGTTGAATCTTGTCATCTTATAATGGGATAAGTCAGTTGACAATACTACTTGCATTCTTTTCTAAAGATTTATTTATTTTAAAGGCAGAATGATAGAGACAGAGATCTTCCATCCGTTGTTCACTTCCCAATTGGTCTTAATGGCTGGAGTTGAATCAAACCAAATTGAGGAGCAAGGAATTCCATCCTGGTCTTCCATGTAGGTAGTAAGGGCCCAAGCGTTTGTTACTATCCCAGGTGCATTAGCAGGGAGCCAGACTGAAAGCATAGCAGCTGAGATTAAAATCGACACTCTGATACGCTATGCCAGCACTGCAGAGAGCAGCTTAACTTGCTGTACCACAACAGTGACTCACAGTTGACTTTCTTGAAGTTGGTCATTCTGAAAATATTTTAACCATACACCATATGAAGGCTTCAAGACATGCACTGTGGATGCAGGAATAGTGAAAATCTAATCCCTGTTTTATGGGGTGTCTTAAAGTATTAACTATGAAGGATTTCGAATGTACACGAAATGTGACCCAACAGTGTAATGAAATCTGTATTTCCTCTACACAAACAATGTTTGTTTGTTTGTTTTTCATTTTCTGGTGCTTTTTTCTACTTCCGTAATGTATTTTTTAATTTTATTTTTTAAACTAATGAGTACATGTTTGATCAGGGTGGGAAGGATCGAGGTGTAGAGAAAATTGGGTGAATTCATTGCTTCTAAATTTGCTATTTCTTCTTAAATAACAATTCATAACCCACAAGCAGTCTGCTTTCATCAATATCCCCAGCCTGTCTGAGCCTGTTTTCTATTGCTATCATGGAATACTTGTTACAAAGAAAAGAAATTTGTTTTGTCTAATGGTTCTGGAGGCGGCGAAGTTGAAGAACATGATGCCAGCATCTTTATGGCTTCTGGTGAAGACCTTGTGCGAATGCAAACACACATGATGGGAAAAATGGATGGGGGAGAGGACCCAGTGTGAGAGAAAAAAGGAAACCCAGCTCCCATGATAGCCTGTGCCACTGAGGAGATTCTCCAGCCAAATACACATCCAGCTCTTCCTATTTTAAAGCAAGTTCTAGACACGGAATCAATTTATTAAAATGACATTAATGCATAGCTCTAAAAATAATTATTTTTAAAGCTAACTAGTGAAAAATTTAATGTTTTCTCATAACAATAAGTATTCAGAAAGTATCCATCCTTCCAGTAGTCTCAGAAATGAAATCTTTTTGTTTGTTTTATAATTTGAATTGTGGTCCAGAGATATTCTTGTGGGATTCATTAACCTGTGTTTACAAAAATGTTTTAAAATATTAATTATCCCTATTCCTATTCCTTTTTAAAATGTCTGTCCAAATCATTTGGTGAGTAAGGCTGTTTGTCCTATAAACTCTCAACAGTGTGGATTTTCCTAACTCATCCCCATTGTGTACTTTTTATGAAGAGGGGTGCGTTGCGAGGTCTTTCTGTGGATTTTACATGATACACACACACATACACACACATATATGTATATAAACTTTGTTGTTTTATTATTTTACATGATACTGTTTTGTAAATATAGGAATTTTTCCCTCCCCTTCCCTGCCCCATCCTCCCTTCTTATGTTCCTCATCCATCACTTCCCTCATATTATCACAGTAATGTAGTTCTTCATTAACAGTTAAAAGTTGAATATCCTTCTGTTTATTATTTCATCTATTGTAAGTGTGGACAAAGGTAGAAAATTGATACTATACTGTCAAAGTATATTTAACTGTTTCATGTGTAACCCTTCTTTTATTGGGAGCAGAGATGCCTACTGCAGCATATCTTTACTTCTGAGTATGCTGGTCTCCATTATACAGTTAATCTATGAGAAATATGTATATAATTATTTATATACTAATATTAATATTTATTTTATATTTTGCATGAAGGTTGTATTTTTTGGAGAGTTTTGTTTATTTTTATTGGAAAGGCTAATTTTACAGAGTGAATGAGAGAGATAGAGAAAGATCTTCCACCCACTAACTTACTCCTCAAATGGCTGCAGTGGCTGCAGCTGAGCCAACCCCAAACCAGGAGCCAGATGCCTCTTCTCGGTTTCTTATGTGGGTGCAGGGTCCCAAGATTTTGGATCATCATTCACTACTTTCCCAGGCCACAAGCTGAGAACTAGAGGGGAAATGGATCAGCCAGGACACAAAGTAGCACCGGTATGGGATCCTGGCTCTTGTAGGTAGTAGAGTATTAGCCAGTTGAATCATTGTGCTGGTCTCAAAGATTTTCTTATTTCAAAGAGAACATGTAATATTTGTCCTTTGGGGACTGGCTTATATCATTCAGCGTAATGGTTTCCAGCTGGGGTCTTTTTTTCTTTGTAATAAATAGTACAATTTGGTTCTTTTTTATGGCTGTGTAATAATCCATTGAGGAGATATACCCCAGGGTACTTCTGAGTTGTTTCCAAGTCTTCACTGTTGTGGATTGCACTTTTACGTCATCTGTCTGTGAATTGGTAATTGAATCTAGATGCATGATAGAATATAGTTGAAAATTGTTGGAATAATTACATAGAGTTGGCACTCTATGGACATGTGAAAGCTTTCTTTTTTATGGAATCTGTAGCTGTTGCTGTTAAATGACTTTGACATAAGTGGGGAGAAAAGGATTAATGAGGATTAAACCATTAATACCGACTTTCAAAGTCACAGCCATGGATCAAATCACTGCCTGCATCCCTACAGTGTCTGTCTATCTGTCTCTGTCTCTCTCTGTCTCTGTCTCTCTCTCTCTCTCTTAAAGATTTACTTATTTTTATTATAAAGTCAGAAATACAGAGAGGAGGAGAGACAGAGAGGAAGATCTTCTGTCTGATGATTCACTCCCCAAGTGACTGCAACGGCTGGCACTGTGCCAAACCAAAGCCAGTAGCCAGGAACCTCTTCCAGGTCTCCCACATGAGTGCAGGGTCCCAAGGTGTTGGGCCATCGTCGACTGCTTTCCCAGGCCACAAGCAGCAAGCTGGATGGGAAGTGGATCTGCCAGGATTATAACTGGCATCCTGGCACATTCAAGGCGAGGACTGTAGATGCAAGGTTACCGCGTTGGGTGCCCCACTTAGTCTCTTTTCCTTTTAAGGCCTCCACGGATTGCTCACACTTCCTGTTCCATACAACCTGCTCTTTATCTTACTTTTTCTAAAGCAGATGAAGGGGAATGCAAAAATATTGCTAGGACTCATTAGAATACTGGTAAGAAAATCCTGGGCTTAGTGTACAAAAAGTGGGTTCAGATCCCAGTGTCAGCCTTACTTGCAAAGTGAGCCTAGGGAGGCTTAGAGTCATTTTTGAACCTCAGTTTTGATTGTAAAATAGAAATACTAACATGGTCAACTTGAGAAGATTACATTGTGACTGAGTAACATGCATGTAAAACATTAGCTTGATAGCTGTGTACACACAGGGGGAACTAAATCAGTATTGGCCACCTCAGTGGTTCTCTCATCTTCATAGAGTCATCTTTTCTTTGACTAAAATATTTACTACTTGCCAATGACTGAAAATGTTTACTCGAAGATTTTCCGAGAACCAGAATGTTCTAAAATCTTTAGTTTGATATATCTAATGCAGATATTCCATAAAAAGGAAACAATTTGGAACATGTTAAAAGCATTGTGTATGACAATTTTCTAACCCTGCTATGAAAGGACAACTGTTCAACAACTGTACAACAACCCAAATCTTCCCCGCCAAATTGTATTAAAACAATGCCAATGTAATCATGAAGAATTTTAATTACAAGCAGTTATTATATTAAGTCTGTATTCTTTTATGTGCCATGCAATAAAAACTATATAAAATATAAAAAGCAAAACTTTTACATTGGACTGGAAGAGATAAACCCTTTTGTTTTGAAGTGGTTTCTTTTGAGTGTAGAGCTCTTTTTCTGTTTTCAAATTTCTTGACGTTCACTTCCTTCTCTACAGAGCAGCAGTATGGAATGTGAAAGCTTCACTGATTTATGGACCTTTAGGTTAATGATTTGATTTCTTGGTGGCAGTAAACTCAACCTCTGCAAAATCCTGCTGGAATTTTTTTCACTCTTTTTGCTCCCATGTGGCTCTTTAGATCGCTCGAAGACTTCAATGCCAAATGAGCAGAAATCTGTACTAGTGTAAGAATTGTACTTTATATGGAAATCATAAGTTACTGGATAAATTTCTTATATTAAATTCAGGCTACTTTATATTTGAATCTAGACTAACTGCCAATTAACCCAAATTTGAATATACAGTTTCCTGTGCTTAAAATATTTATTCTGTTAAAATGTGTTCATTACAGAAATGATCTATTAGTGAATTGTCTTGTGCTATGACTCCTTTTAACAGTTAAAAAAAGAACAGTAAGTCTTGGGGGTATGCTGATATTTATGGCATTTCAGTTTCAGTTCAAGCATTGCAAAGAATTGCTGAAGGACTAACATTTGAAAAAAGCTGAGAAAGAATCTAAAAATCAGAATGACTCAAGTTCGGTAAAGACTGACCAAGAGGGATACATGCTAATCAGCTGTTCTTCGAGTAGCATCTTAAGTGAGGACGATTATCCTAAGACAAAGTGCCTAGCTAAGTAGCTGGAAGAAAGAGTCAAAGTGATTGAGAAGTAGGACATGTTTTACAAATAGCTCCTGAACAGACTAGTAGAGAGATACTGAGTTCCTGGAATCATCACTGAGTGTTATTAAAAAGTGGCTGCAGTTGGAAGTGACATTCAAGTGGGATGGGTATAATCTAATCTGTGGTAATCTACAGACTGTACTCCAGTGTTACTACTAGGCTATCAGTGGATCTACTCTGAGCAATGAGTGTATGCACATGTTGTGTTCACCATACCAAGCCAACCACACGTGGAAAGAGTTAAGACCAAAGAGCTGGGATGGGGAATATGATGGCAAAAATTAAGATGCCTTTTGGGATGTGCCACTCCATATAGCAGTACCTGCCCAGTGCCGGATCCAGCTTGCTTCTAATGCATATTCTGGAAGGTAGCAGGTGATGCCTCAAGTACCCAGGTTCTTGCCATCCCCATGGGAGACCCAGATTGAGCTTCAGGCTTCTATATATAGAAATATATGTTATATATTTATATCTATATTTTATGTATATGTGTATTATGTATATGTGTATCTGTATTTTATGTATATGTGAATTTTGTCTATTTTTGCTTCTTTTTTCTGTTCTTCTAGAGTTTATTATTCCCTACACCCATGTGTTTTAGTGTTTCCTCTATGTTTTCCTCTAATAATTTGATATGTTCATGTGTTTTTCTTCTCTATTCTATGGTACTCCAGGGACAGTTACTGGTTTCTAAGCTTTGCCATAGAACCTTCCCAAAAAGGTCACATTAAAGTCTTTTAATAAAGAGTAATAAACTAAACTAAACTAAATCAATCTAGTAAACTTTTTAATTAAGCATTACAGCAAGTGCTTTAAAGCCTGTGTCCTAAGGGAAAATGATGGTGTGTTCTGCATATATTGTGAAATATACGGTAGCCTGTTTGTTGGCTTTAAATGAATATTTAATTAGTGAGAACCAGAGTGCAGTTGATATGACTTATGGGCTAGACTAAAAAATCTGAGGATTGTGCTTCTTCACATACCTGTTTAAAGCATGTAATGATCAGTTGTTTTTAAAGATACCTCAGTGAAATGTTAACATACAATCTGTTTATATCAGTAGGTTCAAGATGTAATATTCACAGGAATTCAATATGGATTCAAAAACCTTTTCTGGATCTTAGGTGGAAAAAAAATCTAAGATCAGAGCATTTCATCATCAGCTAATATAGTCTGGTTTGAATTTTATTCTTGTGAAAATGCTTTATATTTCCTTCAGGTGAATTGGAGAAGGAACAGGGGAGGATGGGAAGGCTGTGTGCTGTAGAGGCAGGGATGGGAGGATCAGCTATATAAATGCATCTAGTAATCTTTTACCTGTTTATTTAATATTCATTCATGTGCTTTCTTACTCGTTTTATTCTTAAATCATTTCTTATCCATATTCCCACCCTAACAGTAGGAAAGACATACTATTTACAACTCTTCCTTAAACATTAATAAGGCACACTTAATTACACATGAGATATTCTTTACATTTGCTCATTTTTTTGCCATTTTCTAAGCAACATTTCCCTGTGATGATGCGAATTTAGGGAAACTGCATTTCAGCATCAGGACCTAAGTGGGCTCCCCACTGGGCTGATTACTTTCAGCTAATGTAGTGTTCCATTCACTGGATTGCAAGCAGTTCCTCTTTATTGATTACATTATCAGGAGTAGTAATCACAGATATCATTACCAACCAATTACACAAACACACATCTAAGCTAGGTAGCAAATTCACTAATATTTTCTGTACCAGTTCTCAATTTTGTAATGAGGTTGATCATCATGCCCTTGTCCAATTAAGTATAGCTATATATTTTAATCTTGTAGGCTTAAATGAAAGCATATTGGATTATATAGTATGTAATTACAAATATTGGTAGCAAAATGAAATTAGCGTGATTTGAGTGCAATCTGTTTCTTGTATTTGAGGATGGCATTAGAAAAAGCTAACTGCTTTAAAAAATAGACTCAAGCATGTATTAAAATGAAATACAACAGGAATTTTTTCTTGCTGACATACATGGCTGGATATAGAACTGATATTTGGTCATTCATTCAGGAAACCAGCTGTATTTTTGACATTTCTTATGCAAGACTTCTAAGGTCTTCTAGAAGGTTGATTTCAGGGAAAATGAATTTAGAGTTGCTAATGGAAGGTTTCTATGAATTAACAGTGAGACATATTTGTAGTCTTGTCACATCTTGATCATTTGTCCAGAAGGAAGAGGAATGATACTGTCTTCTATAAATGGTAGTGGACTGTGAATTTTGGTACTTTTAGGAATCCAGACAATAATTTGAACAATGCTTTCATTTTTTACAAGTTGTAATCATTTATCTTGGCTAGTTTTTCACTCGGTTTTGAATTTTTCTTTGAGAGGGTAAGAGGGAGAGAAAAAAAGGAAGAGGAAAAGAAAGAGAAATGGAGGGAGGGAAGGAGGGAAGGGAAAAGAGAAAGAATGAGAACATAGAAGCACTCCAGTCCAGTGGCTCATACCCCAGTGCCTGCAGTGGGTTTGAGCTGAGAAATCAGAACTCGGCTGCCATCTCACATATCAGTGGCAGGGGTCTCAGTACCTGAACAGTCAGTGCTGCTTCCCAGAGTCTGCAGTTGCAGGAAACGGGAATCCGTGGCAGGTGCTTAGTGTCACATCCAGGCACTCTGAGGTGCAATGAAGGAACCCCAACAGGGAGCTTAGCTCCTAGTCTGAATGCCCATCCTATTGAATGAAGCACTATTCCTTACTTGCCTTATTAGGACTTGAAATGCTGGTCAGGATTGATTTGCTTATTTTTTGCTCTTTAAACCACAGCAGATGTCTTATGAAACCTGTATCATGTTCTTTCTCTTAAACTTGTAAATGCTAAGCAGTTGAAGAATGAAGACTGTAATGTATTTTTCAGGTTTTTAAACAAGCAAATTATATTTATATTATTGTAATTATTTTTCAGAAGATTTCAGTTTTAGATATTTTTTTAGAGTAAATACTTTTCGAAGCTACAAAGAATTTCTTCTGGCTCAGCCTTATTTCCTAGACAAGAAATATAAGGGCTGGAGAGAGAGAAATTGTTTATCTAATTGTGCTGGCAGTGTTAGTTGTGGAGTCTTTTTTTTTTTATTAACTTGCCATCAGATTGCTCTGAAAGCATAAGTCATTAAGTACTATCCATCCTGAATAGAGAAAAAAGTCAAACAATAAATTATGATTGACACATGGTTGTCATGTTTAAATCTATGGAAAAATAGATGCAATTTTCAAACTTATCTGAAGATCTGCAACAAGTTAGCAACTTGCTAAAGGTTCTTTATCTAAAAACATGTTCTTTTGCTGTTTCTTCCACCTAATAAAAATATTCTAAATAAATATTTAACATGAATATAACCCATAGTGTGTTAAAGAGCTGAGTATTATCACTATTCTAAATGATATTTAAAATTAAACATTTAGCTGAGACAAAAAAACATTGTATATATTTCTTTTAAGAAGAAGCCTATATCATTATTTTATTTAAGAAAAATTACATTCTGGGGCCACAGTTGTGGCGTATCAACTCAAGCAACTACCTGCAGCCCAGCTCATGTCCCAGATGCTCTGCTTGCCCTCCAGCTCCCTGCTAACGCTCAAGGAAGAGCAGTGGAACCTGGTCCAAATGCTTGGGACACTTGCACCTACCTGGCAAATTTGGAAGAAGCGTCTGTCTCTTGGCTTTGGCCTAGCCATTTCAGCCACTTAGCAAGTAAACCAATGGATGGAAGGTCTCTTTCTCTCTGTCTCTCCTTCCTCTCTCTCTGTCTCTGAAACTCAAACTTTCAAAAAGAATAACTCACTTTAGAGATTTGCATTTTTTCTTTGGTCAGTAACAAACCCATGAAAGGAAAATATAGCTGTTATTCAGATGGGTTACTAGCTAAAAGACAAAGTTGTTTATGTAATTGTTGTTGCCAAAGACTAATCTCATGCTATTTTTACAAAGATGTAGAAAATGAAAACTGCAAAGAAAAGTATAACAGATCTTGATGTACTGTAAATCACACAAACTTGAGGGAATTTTGAAATTACATGAAAGTGGGTTTATCTCATCATACTTATTTACATCAGATATTAACTATGGTTGAACTTGCACCATGGTTGAATAAAAATCATTATAGTGACATGGATCCTTTTGTCTTAATTCAAAGAAAGCTGAAGCACCATCTTTAGAACTGTTTTTTTTTATGAACATTATAAACACAGCTGTTAGCTAATATTCATCTGCAGAGTAATTTTCGCTTATCACATTGAATAAGGACTAAATAATTTGGCAAACTTGCTTTAAGTAAAAATGAGAAAACACTTTTTCTATGTCCATCATGTCCTATGCACAAATAAAATTTTCCGTCTAATTTTGTGATGTGACAAAATAACTGAGCTTCACAATAACATGAAATGCAGATAAGAAGATTATCAGCTTTGGTTTCTTATTTCACTGTTCCCAGTGATAAAGGTCTGCGTTCAGTGAATTCTTGTCGGTTGGTTTGGGGTGCCATAATAAAACACTTTACAGTGGGTACTTCATAAGCAAGAGTAATTTTTATTCATAGTTCGGGAAGTGGGGGAGTCCATGATCATGGTGGTAGAAGATTCTGTGTTTTGACATGGTATCTTCTTGCTGGGGCATCCCATGGCACTGTGTAAAAGGGGAGGCAGTTCCTGTGAGGTTAGTTGCCCAGAGACCCCACTCTCAGTATTGTAAAATTGGATGTTATGTCCTTATGTATGAATTTTGATTCAGACTATAACAAATATTAATGTAAAAATAATACAGCAAAATATATAGTGTCACTATAAAGTAGAAACATGAATGCTAGTTAATTTTCTACATAAATAGCCATTGAATGTTACTTTGATTTTATGAGGATTTTAGATGTAATCTGATGTAAATAGAGAAATACAAAATGAGGGCCCAGTGCAGTAGCCTATTGGCTAAAATCCTCACTTTACATGTGCCAGGATCTTATATGGGTGCTGGATCATGTCCTGGTAGACCCACTTCCCCTTCAGTTCCCCGTTTGTGGTCTGAGAAAGCAGACCAGGAAGGCCCAAAGCCTTGGGGATCTGCAGCCTTGTGGGAGACCTGGCAGATGCTTCAGGTTCCTGGCTTCGGATCAGATCAGTTCTAGGCGTTGCGGCCGCTTGAGGAGTGAAATAAGTGGACAGAGGATCTTTCTCTCTGTCATCTTCTCTGTATATCTGACTTTCCAATAAAAATATAAATCTTAAAGAAAAGAAATACAAAAGTTTAGTTTCTCTTTGAGTGGATAGCCTTCTAAGTCATAGGTAATATCTATTTTTAAAACTATATTCAGCATTAAAATGTATGTTAGTTCCCATGGTGAAATGTAACTATGATTTTTTCATAGACATTAAGGACAGCAATTTAAAAAAACAAGGTTTCTAAAAATGCTTATATTGTAATCTTATATGGATGCACTCAAAGCTGCAAATTGACATTAATTTGATCATCACTTTGAAAGCCACACGTGTCAAATTTCATTAAACCAAGCTCAATGAAAAGTAAAGGAATATGGTTGGAAATTGAAATTATATCTTAATAATCAATTTTATTTAATTAGTTGTTACCTCAGAAGGATTTCTCTGAAAGAAAATACCTGAAATACCTTCAAATATATTAATAGTATAATAATGTATGCCTTTTTAAAAAATATACATTTTTATAGTTTCGTATTCCTGCAAATGCTAACTCTATATATCAGTATATATGTATAGAAGTATATATGTATACAATATATACGTATTATATATATTCATGCAAATTTTAACTCTGTATATATTAGGCATCCTAAGTAGGATTATATTGAAAAATCGAGTAATTTTAGTTTGATAGCACTGAATATACTCTTCTAGATTGCTATGATTTTTGTGATGAATCTTGCTTTCTTTTAGTTGCAGAAGTAAAATGTGCTTTTTTGCATTATCATGTTTCTTATGTACATACAATTAACACTAACGTTTTGTTTAACTGTGCAGGGCTGGCCATTTGCCTCAGAATATTCCCCTGGAGATTATCAGATACTTGTCCGAGGAGAAGGATTTTCTTCCGTGGCATGCTGCCAGCCGGGCTCTTTATCCTCTAGATAAATTACTGGACCGCATGGAGAACTACAATGTCTTCAATGTAAAAGGATATAATTTTTTCTAATTTTCAGAAGATAAACTGTTTCCTCATTATCTGTTGTATGCAACCAATGCTCTGGTTTCAGTTCTCTCGTCTAGATTGTTACAATTTTTGTCCTGATTTCCTACACAGCCTTGATGACAATTATTTGAAGAAGAAATTTAATCCAGCCTACCACTTGTCCGGGCTTGAAAGTGTTAATTAAGCTTAAATAGTTCACAACTGAAGGAATATACATGGCAAATCGTTAACGCTTAAGCTTTCTCTCCTAGAGTTAAAGGGCTCAGTGTTCACAAAGGACTTAACCTGGGTAGTGGGATCACAGAGGTGTTAAGAGGGTAGAGATAATTTCAGCGAAGTTTCTTAGCCATTATTTCTATCCAAAAGGGCATGGTGAATTTGGTTCACTTCCTTAATTAACAAGAAAATGGACAATGCGCAAGAATCCTGTTTATACTTGGGACCAAGGGGATAGAGGAGGGCAAGCAAGAGAATATCCAGACAGATATGAAGACGTGTTAGCTGATCAGTTTTTAAGCTCAATGCCCAATAAACCGAAGTGGCACTACTGACCTCATCTGACCTGATACAATAATATTTTGAATATTATTAGGATTAAATATTACTGGTGAGCTTTTCATTCCCGAATTTCTGATAACAGTGCATTTCTTTCACCTTTTGCATTATTTATTATTTTTCTTCAGTTATTTTAAAAGCCTTTTTTTCTCTTGTGATATCACTATTTTTTATGAAGTGTTGGCTCTGTTGATCCACCTGTCTGAAATTACTCAAAACCGAATTTTCATGTCATGAAATCTGTTTGTTAATGCCATCTAAGTTTTTTATATCATAAACCTATAGGCAGTAATCCATAGAAGAAAGAAAAGTAATGCTGTTTTGACTATTCAAAGTTTTCGTGTTGTTTAAGCCCTTAGAAAAGACGTGCAAAGAAATAAATCATTACAGTTATGGTTCAGTTTTATCTTCTGGGAAAAGACACATTTCTTTTTCTCCCTAACACATACAACGCAATATAAAACTTCTCTGAAAGTGAAATACACTTTTTGTACATATTTGTACTGTTGAACAGTGTATCTTGTCAGATACCTCACTTTTAGTTAAAGTTAAGTATTTTACTGTAATTTTGGTTGTTGCATTCCTTTCACACAATTCAAGAACCGCATTAAAGAGAGAAAGGGCACTCTTTTATGGGAACTGGTATTTAAGTGTATGGTTAGTTGTGTGGGTTGTTGACTTTAAAGCTCCATATCATTACACATAGATTTTCTGTGTGTTCCCATTGCAACAACGCTAGACTATTGGCTAGGCCAACAAAGCATAATTGAATTCAACAGTCACAAATATTAGAGATTCATTTCCAGAAAACACGTGCATTTGTGTGTATTTGTGAATGGTTGTCACTGTCAGTATACTTGATTTTCCTATACATTTTTCTTCTAAAGTACTATATAATGCAAAGTAGTTAATCATTTGGGAATATTCAGTAGGGAATAAAATTAATGCTCTTACATTCCAATAATATTTTATCCTAATTTTTTTAATTGAAAATGCTAAGGCGAGTAAAATTGTTACAGGCCATTACTGTGTATGTCACCAGTATTTAGAGGTAGATATATGTTTAAAATATTCTTATTTTATTATAGAATTTCAGTTATCATCATGAAGTGATTGGCAAATGACATTATCTTTGTTTTACTCCCATCGGCCCCTTTAGGAATATATTTTAAA
The DNA here is from genome assembly GCF_030435755.1 of Ochotona princeps. NCBI lineage: Eukaryota > Metazoa > Chordata > Mammalia > Lagomorpha > Ochotonidae > Ochotona > Ochotona princeps. Next base: position 27,850,906 of record NC_080846.1, read on the forward strand.
GCAAGTTGCAACAATGTACATCAAGCTTGGATGGCCGAAAAATAATTTTAATGGATCTCTTGTGCAAGCATCATATCAACATGAGTACTATTTATTTTCTTCTTTTCTTCCTTTCCCCCAGACCTGTCCAAAAGCATCCCACTACTGCCATTGTGACTTTACCAGCATGAGACAGTCTCTCATTCTTCATCTTACCTTTCATTTTGCTGGAGGTGCTAATGATGGGTGGCACAGTTTTCACTGGCTGATATTAAGAACAAAGGCACTGCCTTGCTGTTTTCAAATCTGCCTGCATTGCTGATACTGAGAAGGGGATCCACGCCCCTCACTACGTATTATTTCCAGAGAAAACTTTGGGTATAATTACTTTGCCCTCTGACTAATTGCCTTTACTCACCAGCATGGAGTTTCGAGGGATAAAATCTATTTTCATATCAGTCATTTGTTTGTTAACTATTTTGCAGTGAGTCACTCTGATTTCATATATTAGTAATTCTTGTTCATGTTTGTCCCTTTTGAAAATATCTAGAGAGCTACGTAGAGAAGTTATAATGCTGGCATGCAGCTTTGGCAACAAACACTGCCACCAACAAGCATCAACACTTATTTCAGATTGGATTTCCAGCAACAGGAACAGGTAGGTAGAAGCAATCCTGTATTTCTGATTTTGAGGGCAGATATTATTAAACTCAGAGTTTCCTCTTCTCAGTTGGAGAAAAGGACAAAAAAAAACTACCAAAGTTTTATTTCAGGTTCACAATTTATAAGACAATAGCATAAAAGCCAAAACACACTCCTCTCAGGAATGTTTCATTTACTTTAAGCTTTCTTAACCTGGGCCCTTATTACTCTTATTCTTTAAATATTTACAGGAAGTATTACCTTATTTCAAGTTGTGATAGTTCCTCCATTTCATTAGAAGAAAATAATAAAATTTAGTCCCAAAGTGTTTAAGGTTCCTTATAAAGTTTGTAATAAAGTTACCAGCATTTAATCTTAACAAAGTAGCATAACAAATGTGAATATTAAAAATTAAAAGCAAAAAGGTTATGGAAAGAGATCTGTGACCCTTCAATGACCCTTGAAAATGACCTTAAACTTTCATCTTGGAATTTTACATTATAGCATTTGGATGCATAATATGAGGTTAAAGTTATTCAATAGAGTTATTTTTGAGGGAAAATACATTATACTAAATGTCAATTGTTCATGAAAGGAATACTGAGCATTAAGATAAATTAAAGATCAGTGGTCTTGCCACAGTTTTTGAATGTTTTTACAGTAACTTTGAATTTCCACAATTTTCTGTTTCTTTTTGTACTTAGTGTGGCTCATACCTTTCCTATTCTGACTCTGGCCTCCATGCTTAACCAGAGGTAGATGGGAAGGAAGTGGAGCAAATGGCAATGTGAAATGACGGTCTCTGTGCCACTTCGGCTTTATGCCTGATATGAGTGACAGAGCTGACTCTGTGAGCAAACAAAGCTACTCTGAATAAAAATAGAGAACCACAATCAATATAATCGACTTATGCAACAAATTGTTACTTGCCCTAGTAAGAATCATTTATGTTAATATTTAGCATCTAAATGACTATATATCAAGGGTAGCTATTTTACTTTAAAAGGCATATTCGGCAAATTTTTCATTGCATTTTCTCTTTGGTACTTTGTCACAGTGTCTTATGTTCTGAAGCATTTTCATGTTTATCCTTGAAGTTAATTGTTCTTGATCTTAAAGTGAGTTAAAAAGGAAATGATTTATCACTATCATCTGCCGATTGACCCATAACACATTTGAAAATGGTGATAAAAGTCGTATTTCATCTTTTCTAGAACTAAAGCCTCTGTATTATTGAATTTTCATTAACACATTGATATTATATTCTGAAAACTATTACATTTGACCTAAAATGGTACACAAAATTTTTTCTACTTTTAACCACCTTCTTTAATTCTACCATTAAACCATGAACTCAAATAATAACTCAAAATAATTTGAAATTTTGTCGATATATGTCACTTGTGCATTTTTGAGAAAAGATATTTTATGCAAGAATATGTCTGCCTACCTCCCTATGATTTTTATGTTATTATCTTTCAACAAATACATACCCTTTCTCAGAACTGATAATTGTTTTTAACCTTTGAATGAATTGATCCATGTAAGCAGATTTTAACAATTTTTCAATAATTTGGTTTATATTATTACTTACCATATTTCTGTAGATAACATTTAAGCAAAATCACTCTCTGCTTTTGGAAACTATGGCTACTGAGGCAAGCCCATTGATAAGAGTACATTGCATGTCCATATCCCACAGTATCGGCATTTGAAGGCTCAGCTCTTCTTCCAGTGTTGACTTCCCTCTAGTTCCTAGTATCACTGCTTAGCAAATGATGCTCAAGTTGAATCCCCGCAACTCGATTGAATTCTGGGCTGTGGCTCCATTTATACTCCCTGCTTGTGGCTAGCATCAGGAAGTGAATCAATGCGTAGGAGTCCTCACTCTCTGCTTTCAAATAAAAGCAAATCAATATTTTAAGATAAATATATGGGGCCCAGCATGGTAGCCTAGTGGCTAAAGTCCTCGCTTTGTACGCACTGGGGTCCCATTCCTAGTAGCCCTGCTTCCTATCCAGCTCCCTGCTTGTGCCCTGGGAAAGCAGTCAAAGATGACTCAAAGCCTTGGGACCCTGCACCCACGTGGGAGACCCAAAAGTGGCCCTGGGCTCCTGGCTTCGGATCAGCACAGCTGCAGCTGTGGTGGCTACTTAGAGAGTGAATCAACAGACAAATCTTCCTCTCTGTCTCTCCTTCTTTCTGTAAATTTGACTTTCCAATAATAAATAAAAAATTTTTTAAAATCTTTAACAAAAAAGAGATAAATATATGGCCATTCAGGAAACACTACCTTTAAAATAAATCTGGAAATTAACTATAGAATAATTCTCAATGGTAACTGGAAGCTAAAAGCAAAAAAAAAAAAGAAAAATTAGAATAACAAGTCTCAAAGTAAACAGAAAATACAGCTCAATAAGCAAATACTTTTGTCTTTAAAGAAAAATAAACATAAGACAGGATATGAATGCAAAGAATGGAGAAATTAGCATTTTGGAGGAGTATCATTAGCCACAGGAAGGATGAATAGGAGTTTGTTAGATAAACAGATCAGACCTGAGGAACGGGTGTGCATGTATAAACCTGTAGGGATTCTAGGATGAGGAAGGCATGTGGGCTGTTGTTTAGTTCTGCAAGTGCAGTGATTTTTGACTTGTAAATTTGAATAATTCAGCATTGCCAGAACTCCTTTAAATGAAATTTCTTAAGCCGTCACCTCACTTTGGTTTTGGTCAAACTGCAATTTCTATGCTACCATAAGCAAATTTGACTGAAATGCTTTTACAGTTCTTTAGTCACACTCTTCACTGTTGTCCTTGTCGTTGTTGTTCCTGCTTTTCTTTCTTAATTAGGCTAAGTGTAAACAAACTCCATGCTTGCTATAACTTGCTTACCCAGCAACACAGCATGCCCTCATTCAGCTGGGGAGTATGATCCCCACTGTGTTACCACTGTGTCAAGACCAGAGATTTAATCCATGTGTCTTGGATGACAACTTAGTAATAAAATCATAGTAAAAAAAAAATCATAGTACAGTCCTGTCGTTGATGCTGGGTTTAGGTTTTTAATTTTTTTCTTAATTAAGTCAATAAAGGGAATATTAGATTTCTTTCAGAATGTGCCTCTAGCAATGAACTGTTTATTGGTTAATTGGACCTGTAAAGTGAGTGATTTGACAAATTATCTAAGGAAAAGTACACCAGGGATAATGTAGCAATGTATTTACAACATGTTTTGAGAGATGAATATTTATGGTAATAAAACTAAGGAAAAATGAATCATGGAAGTAGCAGGATTGGAAGTTTTGGGGCACTATACTGCTATGCAGCTCAATTCTATGATACATTGAGAAGGTGGGTAAACTCAGTGATGTTAGAAGAATGGGATGGGTGGATGTGAAAGTTGGTGCAAGCAGAGATAATGGAACTGAAAGGAACAGTCATAGTAGTATCAGAGAGAAAAATTCAAGAATTATGCTGGATAAGTTGAGTGATAGGGCATTCTGTTCCATGTGAAAATATTCCAGTGCTACCATTGCTGAATTCTAATGGTGATGCCATGCATGAAAAGCAATTCAACTACGTTCAAGTCTTACCAGATTGCAATTTAGGAGCTAAATTCAGCAGAATATCATGTTTTAGAAAGAGACATATTGTCAGCTTTTCTTTAGAGAACAGCATAAATGATTTAAAAATATAGGAAACAAAAACTACAATGGCAGCTGGTGAGGCCAGAAAATTTTATTTCAAAAAAGGGGAAGAACGAGAGAGAGGAGGAGGGAGAGGGAGGATGGGAGGGGCAGGCTGAAGCCTTTTTACATGCATACAAAATTAATAAAGGGGATAGAAATTGATCTCTTATTGTTGATACTACTTTATTAAGAAAAGATAGACCTATGTTTTCTTGAGTAAAAAGCAGGAAACATATTACTGTTTTTAATACCTGTGTTAAAACACTGTTAAAACAATACCAGGTACCTATGTAAATATCATAATAAGACCCTGCGGAATTTTCTCCAAGTATTAAATTTAACCTAAAGTTACATATGTGTTTTAAATAATGCATTATTTTTCAAATACTGTTAAAGAGTGAAACTTATAGCTAAGAGCTAATATAAAACAATGATCTAATGTATTTGATATTGATTTCCTAACATACATATTGAAAACTGGCATTTTCACTTTACTTAAATATACCCTAAAATAGCAAATTACATAGAAATCAATTGGAAATTTATTTTGAAAATGAAAAGTAAATACCATTTTATTTAAAAAAAATGCTCGAGGAACACCAAAGGAACATTGCTTTATGGCTAATCTATGCGTTTCACTATTCACAAATCAGCTATACTGTTATTTATGGTATTGTCTGTGTGGTGATAATAATCAAAACTATGTATTTCAAAAGGTTCATTATTTTTCAGGCAATAAGGGGTTTTGTTTTATGTATAATCTCACATTTTTTCACACAAAAAACACATTTAAAAGTTTCTTTTTTTAAAAAAAAATAAACATTTATTAAACTGTAATAAAAACATTCCATCAAATTACAAAACCTGAGCAAGAAAAACAAACGGCACATGCTTAACTGTAGTTGACATTCAAATAAAATTTGCATTCCCAAAATATTATACAGTAATTAGAAAATACCAGCCAAAGTAATATTAGGATACTTTTACGTGCGATCTCAACAAATTTGAACAGAAGAAAATTTTAACAAAGGTAAATTTTACAGTGAAACATAGCAGTAGATTAAGGATCTTAACATGTTTATTTTACTTCTATTTGACACTATGATACAAAAATAAGAGGATTTACTTGACATTTTTAATAAATATCTCATGGGCTGTTGAGTGCCTTACTGGTGAAAAGATTTAACTGGCTAATCTCATCAATCCATTTTGTACATTTAGTAAGCATCATCTCTGCCCTATATAACTCTTAATGCAATTCACAGCACATAAATGGTTATCATATTAAATACATAATCAACTCGGACTTCTCAACAACGAGGAAATTAGTAAACCATCAAATGGACTGCTTACCATACACTTTCCTCATAACTAAATAACACACAAAAAAATCAAAATAATATTTGTCATCACTCTAAACTATTGCCAGCAACTGACGGAAACTGCCAATTTGCCATATTCATGTTCACAACATGCTAAATATACTCTGCTGTTACTTCATCCATGGAATGCCTACATGCCTAGAACAGAGAATTTTCACCTTCTCTTGCCGTGGGACCTGACTTGCAGCACTCTATATTTAGATCAGAACTCCATGGGCACTTGATGAACTCCACCTTTCCATGTTGGCTTCCTTATATGAGAGAGAATATATGGTATTTATTCTTTTGTGATTGACTCATTTCGCTGAGCATTATAGTTTCTAGTTGGGACCACCTGGTTTTGAATAGAATAATATCGTTCTTCTTGACAGCTGAATAATATTCCATTGAATAGATGTACCACAGTTTTTTTAACCATTCTTCCTTAGACGCACATCTGGTTTGTTTGCATGACATTGCTATTGTGGATTGTGCTGCTGTGAATATAGGATTACAGATCTCCTTCTCGTATGCAGATTTCACTTCTGTTGGGTATGGTTTAGAAGAACCAGTTAACATATTAGAACTTCAACCACGTTTCTTTTTTCTAAAGATTTACTTGCTTGTATGTTTGTTTTTGAAAATCTGAATGAAAAAGAGAGAAAAAGTGATCTCCCCTCTGCTGATTCACTCCCCAAGTGACCACAGTGGCCAGAGTTGGGTTAGTCTGAAGCTCAGAACCAGGAGATTCTTCCAAGTCTCCTACATATGGCTTTCCCGGAGTGTTAGCAGAGTATCCAAAGTAGAACAGCTGGGAATAAAAATGGCACTTGTATGGGATGCTGGGGCCGCAGGTGGGTTCCTGGACAAGGTAATTGCACCGAAGAACTTCAGGCATGTTTCTAAAGGCAGAATCCTCCAAATCTTCTGTGATTACATAAAAGTATAATCATCCAAAATTTCATGCACAGTATTTGTGAATATATATCATTCAGTTTCTCCACATAGATCCAATTTTGAATCATTAGCTTATTTAGTCGGATGGCATATCTGCACTTATTCACACATCCTATCACTAGGTGTGTTGTACACTACATTAGATGCTTGGAATGTGTCATTCATTTACTTCCCTAATGTTGTTATGTGGCAAAAATTCAAAACTCCTGCTCTTACATAACATAACCTTAAGAGGATGGTATATAGGTAATATTGATAATAAGTATTTGAAATATTGACATAAAACTGAAATCAAACTCAGACAGGTACATTAGGTATCTGTGGGTTTTGGTGAACCCTTGTGTGGGAATTCAGTGAATTTCAGGTCAAGAAAGTAGCCAATCATGAGAGCTGCTAATGGAAATGAAAAGAAATAGAGATGATGTGAGCACAATTGAGGATGGTGGGAAAGAGATGCGGGGCGAGATATCAGTAGGAAAATTCAACAGGAGTCAATAATTTTTCACATGTATCTCCTAAAATACGATGTTGAATTTAACATTTAAAATTCTTCTTTGTGCAATACAAAAAGCAATATGAAATATTACCAATAAAAAGAAAACTTATGCAAAATTGCAAAGATTTGACTTCTATAATACTTTAAAAGAAGTACGAAGTAAAGCTTTGAAAACTTTTTCAATGGAATCTAAAATGTAAACTCTTTCCTAATTGCCATTAGCCACATAAAAATATGATTAAATTGCAATAGATTTAAATAATTCTTCTTTTCTAAAATTGTATATATTTTGTTACATCAGAAATATTTGTTCTCTCATTATTATACTTTTCTCCAAAAAATGCATGAGGAAATAATTTTTCATGCTGTCGTAAAACCTTGGGTTAATTTGACTCTAAAGTCAAATTATCATTGCATTAATTAATTTCATCACAACCCAAAATAGAAATAGCTCAGTATGAAATAAAAGCATAGGCCCATATTTTAATTAGTCTGTGAGTTTATGGATATATATAACATTGCTGGAAGGAGAAAAGGCTAACAATAAATTCGATTCCTATCTTATTTTTAAGGGCTGAGAAATCATATAAATAAAACAAGTAGATGAGAATATTTTTTAAATTACAATGTGACATAGTTCTTTACAGTCTTCTCAGATTTTGTGCTGGAATCACACAGTAATCTATTACAGAAGTCTTAAGTTGTATTTGACAATTTGATTAGGTTTTTCTCTGAATTTTATGAAGACAACAAATTTTAAAATTCAAAACTTCATTTCCAAAAAGTCAGCACTGATATTTAGAATTTTTTCTTTGTTTTTATAATACTACTTCCTTCACAAGATGAAAGATGAGAGGAGAAAAAAGAGGCATTACTTATGGAAAATAGGAGGAAAAGCACAGGGTATTATAAAACACATCTGTGGAAATTAGAATTCGGAACTTCTTCCGTAACAATGCATGGATCCTTAGAATTTTTTTTTCCCAGAAAGAATTGCCATATACCCAGAGAGTAGAATAACTGATTTTTAACACCATTGCACTAGTGAAAGAATACATCAAAAAGTTCATGGTGAAATGAAAACTGAGTTCCTTTGATAAGGAAATAAAAATGAAATCCGTGCAATGTTTTGGTCATAATTTACATATATCCTACATTCCCTGTGTGTGTGAATTTCAAGGCATTTTTGGGCCCAGATCAACTTCCATTAGCTGCATTTTCCATGAGTTTTTGAGTTGATGTAGAAGTAGATATATGGAGTTTGAGAAGTACATGAGATGGTCGAAGTACTATGCAGAGATAAAGGACTCAGCTAGGGGGTTCAGCAATGCTGAGTAGCTGGTATTTCCCAGACAAGCTGTGGCCCTTCAACCCTAACATTCGCAGGTTATTATAATATTTTATTTCTTTTATCATTTTTATAAATGTCTTTAATTCATTTATTATTAATCATTTTCATTGAAAATGCAAAGACTTTTAACTAAAAACACAGTCACAATTTTAGATACAGATGTGTGAATATGGAGCAAATTACAAGGATTTATTCCTGGATTTTGTTCATACAAATGTCCCTGGAAACCTCATACAATTCTTAATGTCATTTTTATACATTTTCCTCTGAAATATGCAACTGCTTGCTCCATTTTGTTTCATAAAGTGGCAGTTTATATCTTCAAGTTCAAAGAACTTTTTATGATTTTTCTACATACGTTTGAATATTTTACTTAAAATACTATTTCACTAGTTAGCAAATATTGCTTTACAAGTCAAGTAGTACATCTAGTAGACTTTACTGACACCTTGCATAAAAATGGCCTTTTTTCATCAGAATATGAGAAATTATTTTACTTTAATTTCTAAGGGTCTAGAAAGGATGCTATAAAAATATTTATATTCTCTGTGGACTATGTTAAGTACATGAAAACTGATTGAGCTGTATTCTTAGTCATTCATGTGTTTTCTTGAATGTGAAGTAATTCAGCATCCTACACTGTAATTTATTTGATTCGGTCCCGATTTCACACTTCCTGCAGTACAGGAATGCTAACAATACAGCTTTATGTATCTCCTTATTTTAACCCTTAGGCAAATTCCATTCTGAACATTTTTCATAACAGTCTTTTGACATGAATATTTGTAAGGTAGTTACTTGAACTCGTTTTCTGCAAATGCAAATTTTGAGGGTCTTTTTTGGTCTACTTTTAATAGACACATGTAAAATATTTAAGGGAGCATTATCCTCTGTCCATTCCTTTAGGCCATAGGGAATTTATATGTCAGTGGTTATGGCTGGTTGTTTTGTGAAGTGTTACCCGCACGACACCAGTATGAATGCTTAGATATTGTCTATTATCATTTTAAAGTAGAGAATTGTTTGGGAACCTCTGACATTGTCACTTGTCAAAGTCATCTTCACTCTTGACAACTTATTATCCACTTATCCCTCCTAAATCATTTTTGTTTTGTTTTATTTCTTGTTTATTATTTTCCAGCATAAATTTTGATAGGTATAGGGATGCTCCCTGCACCTTCCGTTCCTCCCTTCCTCCTCTTCCCTCCACCCTGTTTTCACCCATATTATTAAAAGCATATTGTTGTTCACCTTTAGTCATTTATGCTAAATATAGTATAGTCATTCACTCGCAAGTCCAGCATTCTGTTATTCAACAGACATAGGCAATACTAGAAAATGTAAAATCCTATTATCAAGGTGTATTGATTTCATTGAGAATCTGTCAGGAGTAGAGATGTATAGTGCAGTGTACCTTCACTTCCTGTTATGCCAGGCACCGTTACACATTTCATTTCAGAATATATGTAATGCATGTTGGCCTGTACATCTACTTCCCTTGTATTTTGCATAAATATTGCCTTTTATAAAAAACAATATGTGATATTTGTCCTTGCGTGATTGGTTCATTTCATGAGCGTAATGGTCGTCTCAAGTTGGGACTACTTTGGTGCGAATGGTAGAATTTCATTCTTTTTATTGGCTGAGTAGTATTCTATGGAGTAGATGTACCACAGTCTCTCTATCAATTCCTCTTTAGATGGGCATCTGGGTTGTCTGCATGGTTTTACCAATATGCATTTTGCTGCTATAAAGCTAGAATTGCATATTACTTTTTCGTATTCAGATTTCATGTCCTTTGGATATATTCCCAGAAGTTGGATAACTGGGTCTAAGACTCAAAAAATCTTTAACATTTTATGCCCCTGAATGTGACAGTTTGCAGGGACAATGTGACAGTTTGCAGGGACAAGTTCGTGGGTCTGCAACTTAATGATGGATATCTGGTTAACAGTCCACTTGATTTTTCGCTTTCATTCTACATCCAGTATAAAGTATTTGGCATATGTCTCCCACGGTTATAAGTCTAGTTACTTTCACCATGTTTGATTTGGTTATTGAATATACAGTAATCTCCACCATGTCTTGTGTAACATGCTGTATGGCTCCAGGAATTCGATGGTAAGCATAAAAAAAGCAAAAGCAAACAAACAAGCAGGGTTGGGATTGACCAATGATAATTAGATGTTAGACAAATAATGTAAGATTTTAACTCAGATGCAAATTTAGATGGAAGGACAATTTCACCCATAATTCCAATAATTTTGCTTTAATTTCTGCAGTTTGGCACCTGAACAGATTTGTACAGGAAACATCCACTTTGATCAGGCTAACAAAGAGCAGCAATATTAAGTGCAAACATCTTTTCAAAAAGGCCTTCCCCTTAGACTCCTTTCTCAGGATTAGATTCTTTGGATTTAAAAAATTTCAGCCTATTGAGCAGCATCTTTATTGGTATAAGAACATACTGTGAATGTTTTATATATATATATATTTGTAATATATATATACGTATATATATATATACGTATATATATATACAAAGCGAATTGCTAAATTGTAATATATATATATACGTATATATATATATTACAATTTAGCAATTCGCTTTGTTTTAATTTGCCAAGAGTTGCAAAAATTCCAGTTAATTGATTACACTCTTTCATCAAAGCTTTAGACAACCTATATTCGAGAATTAGAGTATGTGGCCAAAGAGATCTGGAAAAGCTATATGGACGAAAATGTAGGAAGTGTTCACTTGTGAAATATCTTCCTAGCCCGCAGTAACTCACCTAGTTATGATTGTGTACATGTAGGTCTTATATTAAAATGAACTAATCATGGCTGTGATGGAATGTAGAGAAAGGCTTTTTGTGCCTCTGTACTCTAAACTCTGGAATCATACTTCCTCCACAACCTTTTTTCCTTATTTGCAGAACTCAGTGCATACTTAGTTCAGTCCATAATGGGATAAATATTTCACTGAATAATCTGTTTGAGGGACTTACCAGTCTGGTTCTACTTTTAATTTCCTTTCTAGTATAATAGGAACTTAAATTCCCCTGGGAACTAACATCCTTCCAGTAACTGCATATTTCTTTTTACTTTATTGAAATCACATTTAATTTTTAATTTTAGTGCATTATTTCATATTCTTATGCGAATGCAAAAAATAACTATACATTTGTTTTGCTTTTCTCAATACTTTTGGGCTTTTTCCTGATATCTTACCTTTAAAATGATGTTATTAACTGTGTAAATAGTTAACAAGATTCTTTCAAGATATATTAATTTTTACGGAAGTATTCTTGTTGCAAGTAAGTTGATTTAACTTTTTATTTACAGGTTAATTGGTTTTCTACCTATTTATGCCAATGGTTATTTTCTTATTATGCAAGTATTATTTGCCTAATATGATACTTACTTCAAGCATAATATTATTGAGTTGTTGTGTCATCTAGCCAAAGATATTCATATTGACTAGCTATAAAATAGCCCTGTTTTAGCAGCCTGTTTATCACAATACAAGTCCTAATCTAATATAGAATTATATGGGTAACTAAGGGAATAATGCGGATTAAACTTATAATAGCAATCATTATTTACCAAGCCAGAGCCTCACATCCAACAAAAATATTTGCAGCATCCAAAGGATTCTGATTTATTTACAATGTGTGGAGTACACTGACAACTTTAGATGCACTGAGTGTAAGGGTCATTACAATGGCTGTTAATTACTGTTAAGGAAAAAGTTCCTCCAGGTTTTCTCAAAATAGCATAAGCATTGCTACTGTTAGTGAGGTGGGTCCTTCAACAGTACCAGCAGTTTGCTTTTGTATGTTTTCCTCCCTGCATATAAGCATTATTCGGCTCTGTCTTATCCTATCCTATTCACATCATCACAGAGTAAAATTGAAAATAATTCATGTTAAATTTCCTTTTTTCTTTTAAGATTTTTTTATTTTTATTAAAGGCAGATTTACGGAGATTAACAGATAGAAAAAGATCTTCCATCCGCTGTTTTAATCCTCAGTTGGCTGCAGTGGCTGGAACTGAGCTGATCTGAAGTCAGGAGCCAGCAACTTCTTCAGGGTCTCCTACAAGCAGGCAGGGATACAAGGCTTTATGCAATTCTCTACTGCTTTCTCAGGCCAAAACCTGGATGGGAAGTAGAGCAGCTGGGACACAAACTGGTGCCTATATGGGATGACAGCACATCCAAGGACAGGATTTAGCCACTTCTTTCTAAAAAATAAACTTATTTCTAATACTGTTATAACAGTTATTCAACAAGATGATAATTATGACAAAATATTCTCTCTAAGCATCAGGTTTTTTTATCTATATGTTAAAGTATCAGGGGAAAGAAATGTTGAACTCTAACACCTCAGTAATTTCTTGGCTCTAATAGGAGTGTTAACAGCACTGACACTGCTGTGGGCTGCGGGGCTAGTGTTGTGGTGTGTAGGGTAAAGCTACCATCTGTAATGCCAGCCTCTTTGGGTGCCAGTTTATGTACAGGCCACTCCACTCTGAATCTAGCTTCTTGCTAGTGGCCCTAGTGATTGGGCCCTGCTGTGCAACATCTTGAAGAATCTCCTGGCTCCAGCCTTCAGCCTGGCTAGGCCCTGACAATTGTAGCCATCTAGGAAATACACCAATGGATGGGAGATCTCTAGCTATCTTTCTTTCATTTTCTTTACTTTTTAAAAGATTCATTTATTTAATTAGAAAGGCAGTTTTATGAAGAGGAGAGACAAAGATCTTCCATTCACTGGTATGCTCCCCAGCTGAGTTGAGCCAATCTTAAGCCAGGAACCAGGAGTCTCTTCATGCTCTCCTATGCAAGTACAGGGATCCAAGGCTTTGGGTCATCCCATACTGCTTGCTCAGGACACAAGAAGGGAGCTGGATTGAAAGTGAAGCAGCTGGGACATGAACTGGCACCCACAGAAGGTGCAACCACTGCAAGCGGGGATGCCAACCAGTTGAGCTATTGTGCCAGCATTACCCACAACCCCTATCCCTATGGATGCCTCTCTATAAACGAATAAATAAATAAAACTTTAAAAATAAATGAATATAAACACTGACTGTAACATCCACTATATTTACAAGTAGGATCTTTGCAGATACAATTAACTTGAGGATCTCGAAGTGACCTGGTCAGAATTTAAAGAAAGCCCTAACTCTAATGATGAGTATCCTTAAAATAGAAGACCCAGAAAGGAGACTCCGAGGGATACAGAGGTGAGCCATTAAGTACAGCAGAAATTGAAGTGAGACATCCACAAACCAAGAACAGTGAAGACTGCCAAAGCCACCAGTAGATGGCACTGAGAAATTTAATGGATTCTTCCTCAGTCTCCAGGAGAAACCAGCCTCGCTGACTCCTTGATTCCAATCTCCTGCCATCAGCCCTGTGGGAGAAAACGTTTCTTTTTTAAATCACCAGCTTTATGATAATTTTACCTGCTAGTCCTAGAGCACAGGCGCATACTCCAGAACTTCTGCTTTGTATGTGAAACTTGATAGTCAGTAGTTTGTGATCGCTTGGAGGAAATATTAGAGAGATACTGGGAGCAAAGCATATGATTTTAGATGACTTCATCCTGCTTGCACTTCTTAAGATTTTCATCAAGGAAAAGAAAAAGTAGAAAAAAAAATAAGTAGGCCATTCTCTCCTGTTGTTTGCGTCATTCAGTTAAAATTATAATCATCAGCCATCCTATTTTTAATTGTATATGAGAAAAACACAGGAATAGGCCATTGTGAAGATAGTATAATACAGAGATTTTCAAACAGTTCACAGTAACACAAAGCTTATATTTTAGCATCTCTTCAGTCCTGAGTATTTAGTTGCTTCTTTTTCTGTTGTCTTCTCTCTTGGTTTTGTTTTTACATTATTAGGAAGTAAAATAAACGAATGAAATGGATTTCTAATTTTTTAAAAATATTTGTTTTCATTTTTTTGTATGAAAGACTCAGGAGGTAGATATCAAGAGACATCAAGAGCTCTCCCACCTGCTGCTTAACTCTCCCAAATATTCAAAAGGGCCAGGCTGGGTCAGGCCAAGCTGGGAGCCCAGAAACCCATGCTGGTGTCTGAAGTAAATGTCAGGGCCCTGAGATCTTGAGTGAACACCTTTTGCTTCTCTGGGTACAAACCAGCAAATTCCTGGCTTGAAGCGGAGGGGCCAGGACTTGAACTAGGGTCTCCTAGTTCATGTGGATATGCTAGCCGAGAATGCTATTCAATTGCTGTGCCAAACATCCACTGTGGAATAATTTCTCTTTAATTGTCACACTTAAGTAAACCATGCCTATTTTAATGTTGAAACTTGCAGCGTGATGACACTCAATGTACACATGTTTATTCTCATTCTCATTCTCGGATATATGCAGTGCTATTACCACTGCCTGCTGGGCATATGTGCAAATGCATTCATAGATTTCAAACGTAATAAAATACAAGTGAATAAACTTTTTAGACATGCTTTTGGAATTGTATCATCCAAGTTCTGTGAGTAGGTATTTACCAAAGTTTAGTTGTGGCAGTCCATATTCCATAGCACATGTGAAATGTATCATTCATTTTATTGTTTCACATAGAAGATAGCAGGAGTTTCAAATAATCTTTCAGGGAAGCCCATAATATCTCAAATTTTAAGTGAACAATAGTTCTTTCTTTTTAAAAAGTGTATCCTTTTCTTATATACTGTATCTGTCTTTTAAAATTAGGAAAACCTACATAATTATGTATTAGCCAATATACATGTATATCTGTCTACCCACACATACAAATAGTTGAACATTACTTTGGCCAAAATAGTATCTGCTTTGAGATTAGAAACCTTATAAGTGGGAAAAATTATAATGTTCATCATGATTTATGACAGCTTCATGGTTATGGAAAAAAAGGATAATTAAATTATTATAATTCTTCTCAGGCTAGAGACTCAACCCTACAAAGCAAGCTGAACTTGACAGTGCATGAGGGAAAACGAAATACATTTATAGTGATCCTTCACATTGATTTAAAGTAGTACCTATGGGGCACAATCAGTATGTGTAATTTTTAAACATTTATATGAAGAAAACTTTTATATAAAGATTATGACCATTGCTACAAATATTTTTGGGCAACAAAAGTGCTTTCTTGAGGTAGGGCCAAATAGTGGGATTCTCATATGCTCAGACCTGGGCCACACAGTTTGAATGCTAACAGTGTTTGTGAATTTACTTTTGTAACTAAGATCTCATTCCCATCATTCATATTTCATCTTAACAGTTAAGCAAAAGTACCAGTTTTTAATTATTATGATTCAGGCAACACCAATTTTAAAAATAGGTAGACTTCATATCTTAGCAAACACTCAGATTTATGCAGATCACCTGAGCTGAGTGAAAAAGAAGCTCAGATATTCAATCAGGATGAGCTGAAGTCATGAATAAATAGACAAGCAATTACCAGAAACCATTATTTCCATTTGTTAGCAGAGGCATCTATAAATACAACAACTTGTCAGTTTTTCACAACTTGTACAACAACTGTATACCTCTTAAGTTTTAAATTATGTTGTGCTCTTACAGTTATTTATATTGTCAGCCTGCTGCTCACTGTTCTAATGTGAGTCATCATTGCTATCTTAACTTTTCTACCTTTTTTTTTAAAAGATTTATTTATTTTCAAAGGCAGAGGTGCAGCGAGTGAGACAGAGACACACACACAGAAAGAGATCTTCCATCTGCTGGCTCATTCTCTAGATGGCTGCAATGGCCAGCACTGGGCCAGGTTAAAGCGAGGAGCTTCATCTTGTCCCACAGGGATAGCAGGGGCCCACACACCTGGGCCATCCTCTGTTGATTTTTCCCAATTGTTACCAAAGGGCTAGATTAGAGGTGCAGCAGCCTACCATCCCTTGTGGATAAACCAATATTTACGCTAAGAAAGACACCAGCAGTGTTGGTGGTGGCTTTACCCACAATGCTGGTCCCTCTACTTCTTTCTGTTGAAGAGTTTTGGAGCTCTTATCAATGTGCTACATTTTGCATGTGCAGGAAAGTCATGAGTTTAGACAGAAAATTTTAAATATCAGGGTTAATAAGGTTTTCAGTAGGATGAGCTTAAAATCCAGCAGAAAGAGGAAATTAGAAGCCCTGAACTGATTTGCTGTGTTTCCTTTGATTTTCTTGTAAGAATTTGCCCTAATTGTATTTCATCTCTCTGACTTGTGTTCATTCTGTCTTGCTACCTTTCAATGATGTCTCATTTTTTCCTCTTCTTTTTAATGTTCTCTGGGTTACCCCATTTCTTACACACCTGTGGTTTAGCAATTATATTTTATAAAGTGGCCTTGCAGCCCAGAGACTTAACCTTATCACCCCTTTCCTTGACCATCCGGTTTCATGATTCCTGGAAATAGCAACCACTTTATTTATGGGCTGAAGAACTTAAAAATTAACATCATATATATTTTTAGATAAAGTAAGTGTTCCTTTCAAGGTAAGTTCACTTGAATTTTAAAAGCCACTTAAGGGAAATAAAGTGATTTGAGACTTGATTTTCTGATAAATGTAGGGTAAGAAGAAGAAGGATCCCTGGCCAACAATTCATTTTTTTACATGGGAAGAGAAGCATACACCACTTTTGTAACCATGCACATTGAAAATATGAAGGAGTAGTAAGCATCATTTTTTAACACTTTCAGATAAATTCCTGGGTTTTTTTTTCTCTATTTCTCTGCTTTCTATAACACTGTTCTTTTGAAATCCAGTGAGTCTTCATTTTTTTTTCCAGTGGTTTTGATATTGCTGTTTAGTTTTATGTAAGGTTTAGTAGCAAGAAACAAGTACTGTTTGGGCACAAGTACAAGAACCCACTGGAAATAGAACTTAGCTGCACAGTGAAAGCTCTAGCTAGCAGCATCATTGCCCAACCATGTTTCCTGGAGTCCCTGGCTGCACACTGCACGTGGAACTCTGTTCCCCCCTTCACTGGAACTATTACTGCAACCCCTGGAATCATTTACATAGATTCTGTGGCATCATCTGTGATTGATAAAATATGCTAGTGCATTTAGATGCAATTACAAAAATATACTGTCTTGTGACACTTTAAAGTGAAGTTGTTTATAGTTAATTAATTTTATGTTCAGTGAGATTTTTTAAACATTTTATTGCTGTCTATTCCATTAATCCTCGGTTGTAACTTCCTCTTAATAGAAATGTTAATAAAGAAATTAGGAAGGGAAAACCATTACTAGATAACTTTTCTATGTGCACCAGGCATGTTGCTAAACATGAGACAAATATCTATTTAGTCATTTTTATAACCCTTTGGGAATTATTATTTCTGTTTTCCAGGCAAGGAAATTGACAGATGCTAAAAGCAGAAATTGAAACAGAGTTGAGGTGGAAGACATTGTGCAGAGTATCAGCTGTTGTAATGCAGGTTACTTTTCAGTGTGATTCTTTAAAGTCAAGAATTGCCTTCCCCGGTAGAGATGAGTTACAAGAACTTACAAGAAAAACAAGATTCAGAGTATTGGCAAGGAAACGCCAACCAAAAGTTTTGATTTTTAGAGTAGGCAACTGAACTTTCAAATAATTAATTGTAAATTAATTAAAATAAATTAAATGTTGGGACCAGTTCTGTATTAGCCCCATGTGTAGAGCCATTGAAACAAAGAGGTACACTTAAAGAGGCTAATGGGTTGAAAAAATTTTCAATTGTCTTTGAGGATAATTAAATCCACGTTTCAATGTTAATACAATCACTAATGAAAAGAATCTTTATTAACAGAGCAAGAAGAGACTTTAGACTTCATATACTTGAACCTTGTTCAATTAGGATAAAAAATGAATCCCAAAGCATTGACCTTGACTTGCTGAGACTGAAAGATAGCAACTGGCCAAATTAGGTTTACTGAGAATCTGCTTAAAAACAGACACATTTCAATTAATTATCCAATTTTTAAAAATCATTTTTTCTTTGATAAGTATGATTTTTTCCTCTAGAAGGTATTTTGAACTTATCATCAGAATGATTAAATTATTCAAAAACATTTTATATGTTGTTTATATTTCATTATGACAAAATTTTATTTTTAAAAATATAGCTATACATTTTCTTATTTCTAAAGTAATATTGAAAGTTATGAAATTTGAAGTGAGTTAAAGAAATATTAGTCAGCTGTAGTGTTTTAAACCTGAAGTATGCACTGATGTTCATTTATCTATGCTTTCAGCTGCTTTCTGCAAAGAGTATACATATTGTATGATTGCTAAAAGCAAAGCTACTATTAATTTACATCTATTTTTGTATGAAATGATAACATAATTATCTATTAGCTCATAACATTATTTTAAGTTGTGGCTTGGGTTATAACGTAAGTCAGGCAGTTCATGTTCATATTTTGATTGAATCTGGATGTTTTACCTTAACAAATAATGCAGCATTGAAAATATTCATAGCAAAACATTTTGGAAATTTGCCTAAGGAGTTATTTTACTTTAAGATTATGGGACAAGTGCACTGTTCATGGATACTAGGTGTAACATATCTTAAAAAACAGCAAAGATGACATTCCCAGATGATAAAATTCTGGTAAAAGATTTACTTCTGAGCTAACACTTCACAAGAAAATGACTGTGGGTATATTCAGATCTTCATAAACAATTTTCATGTTCACTAGGAGGGACCTTCTCTCCCTGTAATCCTGACTGTCTCACAGGGCTTATTTGTACCGTTCATAACTATGGCTTCTGTGGCTTTTTTAGACCAATCTTTACAAACAAATGAGCTTTTTTCATTTGTTTCTAATGGCTTTGGTTTACACAAAAAGATCTTAAATTGTCCCCAGAGCAATCATTTTGCCAAAATGTTATTAGAACATCTTTACCAATTTAGCAACAAGAGATTTCCTTAACAATGGAAATCATTGGGAATTGAGGGCTCTTGGTATAGTCAGTGCTTTCTAGTCTTGTTATATTTTCAGTGATGAGTAGAAATGAGCTTGTGAACTGTACATTAATTCCTCATCTGGAAGATGAGGAGTTGATGGAGTGAGAAGAAATACTGGGAAAAACATGGCTGTTTTCTTTGGCTAATCAGCTTTGTGTCTGCTCTCCAAGGAGTCGTAGGAAAATATGCTATTATACCGCCCAGTGTCTCCTAATAGAAGCTTTACCTTGCGATTTGGGGAATCTGTACCCTTGACTGAGGAATCATTTTCAATGGACTATCAACAGTCTTAAAATTATATAGGTAGAAATATGTGTGTGTTGGTTTTCACAATAATCAAATTTGATACAAACATGATGCAGAAAGAGATGGATGCTCACAGGATTGAAATTTTTCATGAAATTTCTTTCAAAACATATCCAAATTATGCCATCTTTCTTGGTGTGCAACCGAAGATACAACTGTAGAACTTGCACCTGTAATAAGTAGTGTTTTCTGTGAGGGTCTCCTTTCATCTGTGCAAATTGTGGTAGCTTTTCTCAGGCAGTCTCTATCATTTTATCCAAAATTTTCATTGCTAGATGCCCTTTCAAAATATCTGCAACTTACTCTGTATGTGGCTAGTGTACAATACTGCAGATCTGTAAATCATAACTAACCTATGTCCTTTTCATTCGTTTAGCATTTTAGTATCTGCTGGTGAACAGAATGAGCACTTGCTGTGGTAATTCAGACTTAACAATATCAAGTATTTCTCCAAGCTTACTGATTAAATCTGCATTTTATAAATTGTAATTAGGGATAGATATTTACATACTGCAGTTAAGACATTGCTTGAGATGTCCCCATCCCATAGCATAGTTCATCAGGATGAGTCACAGATCTCCTTTTCTTCTTTTTAATTTAAAACAAATGTTTTAAATGTGGCATTTGTTCTAGTGGATGCCACAGATCTTCCCTGCTGCTTCTCAGCACAGAGAACCTAGAAGGAAAACAGCACCTCTTGGCTTCCCCTTGCTGAAAGAAAGAGATGCCCTGTGCATTCTATGTCCCAGCTTCTTTAAGGATTACCCAAAGAGCTAGCATCTGACTTCCTAGTCTTGGAGGGAGTTCTGAGGAGTCAGGTGCAGAGAACAGAGTCAGGTGGAGAGAACAGAGACACTGGATTGGACGGGTACATACTGTAGCTATGCAGAACACCTGGTTGGCCTTGTAAGGAAAATGGTTACTAGAGGCCTCCAATCTATGGATAGGCTAATTAGTGGTGGGAGAATTGGAGAGATTTTCTGTATAAGGCTTGTCTGTAAACAGGAAGAAAGGTCAATGTGTAGATCTCAATACAAGAGAGTCAGGAAAATGAAATGGTAATATAATGTATGCAAAGGAATAAGACATGGCTTCAGAAATTCATATTGATACAATAGGGTTGTATGGTTTTCCTCACAGCATTCAAAATAACTGTTGAAAGAAAGTTCAGTTGAACCAGAAGAGAAATGAAAGTGAAAATTGAGAATTATAACTAAGATAGAAAATATTCAATAACATCAAGCAGATTACAGATCTGCTTGTTTTAACAATAGATCAGATCAGACAGAAGAGTCAGCAAACTCAAGACAAGACATTGGAAATTATTCAGCTAGAGAAAAAAAAAAGAATGAAAAAGTAACAAAAGGACCTGAAAGGACTTCATCAAATAAACCAGGATATACTATGGACACCCAGCAGGCAGAAGATAAAGGACAGCAACTGCATCATAGATATATTGACTTAATGCAGCCTAAATCCAAAGAAGGAAATGAGCATTCACTATAACAACAGCGATACCAAATAAAATAAGCCCAAGCAAACATATACCAAACAGCATTTAAACATTTTTAGCCACCCTAAGCTGGGAAAAAGAGGTAGAAAAGCATCCACATACTGATTTTCCTCAGTTTTCTATGTTATCTTATAATACAGAATATGGATTTAGATAATAATAGTCATACTAATATAGTTGAAGACTAAAACATGCAATCTGGGATATAATATTTAACAAAAATGTTGTTTTCCATCTGATGCTATTAAGTGAGTGTTCAGAGCTTTCAATTGATCAAAAAAAATTGTGTTGACATAGTCCAGCAGGCAGCCAATAGGAGCTACTGGATGACAAATACATAAACTATTGCTAGTGACTATAATAATACTTTAGTACTTTTTAGGAAACATAGTTGAAAAGCTGTGTCTCATTTTTCTCCTTTCCTGTTAGAAACCCTTAATAATACAGACTGGTTCAGTGGGCACTAGCAAGCCTAACCCAATGGACTTTGTCCTTGTCCTCTCTTTAGTAAATTAATAGCCTAATAAATTTCTATTAGAAAATGAACTGTTGCTCTCTTTAAAAATATTGAGAAATTTGCATTCCTGATTTAGTGATTGAAATAAATTTTTTTTTCTCTTCTAAGCTTTTATATTCATTTCTTTGTCACAGTTTTGCAACAAAAAATGTAATACTGTCTTCTGTAAACCAATATTTGAGGTCAGGAGGAAGCTAATTGTGTTTTATAAGTGTTAAATTAGAGACAAATCAGAACTGTTAGCTTTCTTTGAGTTAGTGAAGATGGAAGCATCCCTGTAATCTTATATCTATCACGATTGAACACAACCTGTGAGATGTAAAGGCAAAGCTTTCCTTATTTAATTCAAGTGTGTAATCTGTGACAACTTGGTCGTAAACAGAGCATGGGGAAACTCTTGTCACATGTCATTAGGAAAGTGTTTATTAGTATTTCTTACAAGAGGTTCCAGGCTCAAATGTAAAACAAGCAAAAGATACAAAGTTCTTATGGTTTATTCCATGCCTTTGTTCATTTTGTTTCATTTAATTTCATTAACAATAAATCAAAAAGATGAACCCACGAAATAAAAGAGCTCCAGTTATAGAAGTTTAACTGTTTTCCACATCCTTCAATTATTTGTAGGAAAAGACACAATTATGAGTATTGTAATCTATAGAACAATTCTGCAATGTGGTATAATTCCATAGTATCATAATGGTAGCCATTATTAGCTATTTATAAAATGAAATTCAGATAAGGTTACTGGTAAGATTTAGATACTCCCTCCTGTTTTCCAAATGCTGCTTTAACTAAAGCAGTGTTTTTTGAGGTCATAAAGTTTTAAAAGAGTTTGGTCTTTTTCTTATCCTTAGAAAATAGGGTGTAGTTACCATATTCAAATTATAAATGAGCAGCTTTAATAATAGACTAGTAAATACTATAGAAAGCAGAACTATGTTTTATTTTATTTTTAGATTTACTTATTTTTATTGGAAAAGCATATTTACCAAAAGAAGGAGAGACAGAGAGCTTGCATTCACTGATTCAGGCCACAATGACTGAAAATCCGAAGCTGAGCTGATCAGGAGCCAGAAACCTGGAATCAAGAGCTTCTTAGGGTGTGGAGAGCGGGACTTTGCCCCAAGATGGCGCTTGTTATTGTCTTCTCACGGTACAAAGGCAGTAAACAAGTTTTAGGAAGTTGCAGAGGATTGGTTCAAGGTCTCATGCAGTCTGCATGGTGTGCGCGTGATCAGAGTTGTGATTGGTGTGTGTGTGCGCGATCAAGGCTGTGATTGGTGTGTTTGATGCGTGGCCAAGCAGCCCTGTTGCAATTGGCTGTTGATAGGGTTTTAACCTAAGTTTGAGAGAGAACAAAGAGAAGAAGAACAAAGAGGAGTAGTGGTAGAGTAGTAGTAGTAGTAGTAGTAGAAGAGGAAGCCTGTAAATATGCTGTAGTTACTGCCCTTCTGTATTATACTTGGATTTCTTGTTATGTTATGTTATGTAATTAGTTTGTCCTTCAATAAATCCTCATAAGAGCAAGCACCTGTGTCGGAGCTTCACTCGCTGGACTAGGGACCCCGTTATTAGGGGTCTGCTTTGTGACTACAGGGCCAAAGCACTTGGGCCACATTCACTGCTTCTCAGGTCATAAGCAGGGAGCTGGATGGGAAGTGGAATAGCTGGGACCTGAGCCAGCACCCATATAGGACGCAGACACCACAGGCAGAGGACTAGCTTACTATACCACCATGCTGTCCCAACAATTATATTTTCAAACTCTTCTTTTAGAGAAGCATTTTTAAAGGTCAGTAAATATGAGATATATACTAAATCTTGAATAATAATTAATAAAACAAATCACTGTGGCAAAATAGATATAAAAATTTAGGATTGGAATAAGCTTTTGGTACAGCACTTAAGATGCCAAGTAGAACATCTACACTTCCCACATTGGAGTTCCCAGGTTCAGGTTCCAGCCCCACTCAAGAGTCCATCTTCTTGCTATTATGTTCTTGCCATTATGTATGCTGGAAGGCAGCAGGTGATGAATCAAGCAGTCGGATTCCTGGTACCTGCAAGGGAGACTTGAATTGAGTTCCCATCCCTTTGTTTAGAGAACCAGCAGGAAGGAGCTCTTTGTGTGTTGCTGTCTCCGTCCGTCTACCTCTGAACTAAGTAGATATTGGTAACAAAAAACATGTACAGCTTATGAAAACCCTGGTCTAATTAAGTCAGGTTAATAAGTACAGGAAGTGTATTTTCTACTTTCTCATAATTTCCTTCTTATACTTTATTACCTATGTATCAATTACATTTACAGTATTCTATATTCCATAATTTGGATGATGTTGTAGAAAATAGCTTTTAGAGAAAATTATACAAGAGTTAGAAGAAAATATTTCTGTTTTATCCAGATTAGTTATTGTCTTTGACTAGTATTCTAATTTTTGACTTTAAAATTATGAAAGAAAACATCTTTGGATTGAGTCAGAAAATACTACCTTGTTTTCTAATTGCATTTTGAATATGGTACTACTATAAAAATTATATTGGAAACTATTTTGTATTTTGAGTAAAAGCACTGTTTTCATTCAGTCACCAATATGAACACTATTACTATGTAGTATCTTTGTCTTTCAAGCAAAAGTTGATGAGCAAAATCATCTTTGTAAGAACTTACTGTAGTAAAACATTATCTGTCCTTGTGTTCAATACTATGAAGCTTTTAATTAACAGAAAACCACCATGGGTTACTTCTTTAGAATACCACTGAATGTTAGAGACATCGTCTACTGTACAGGAGTGTCACTACTGGACGAGGATGTCTGGGAATTCATATGGATGAAATTCCATTCCAGCACGGCAGTTTCTGAGAAGAAAATATTATTGGAAGCCTTAACTTGCAGTGATGACAGAAATTTATTAAACAGGTAGGTCAGTTATTTTCTAAATTAACTTTTGAAAGCCAAGTGTTTTCTGGTAATAAACTCGGAAGTTTTTTTCCTTACTTTCTTGAGTGTTACTCTGAAGTATTTAGAAACACTTCATTGTTAATATGGTTAAATTCATGTGTTATCATATCTGTATGACCATATATAATTTGTATATTATATAGGAAAATATTTTATTAAGAAACTAAATATTAATAAAAATTTTAAAGAAGTCTCATCCAACTAGAGTTGTGATTTTTGTCTGCACAAGACTCCTTAACTTAATCAAAATTAATTTGATCATTGTCCCTTTGATAAACAAGAATTTGTTCTATTGGTAAATTTGTAACAGGAAGGCTTGCCCTGGATGAATCTTTGAAAGCACTTGATAACCTAGACCATACAATTTTTGCAAATCTGTAAAAGTGTTTGAATTATTGGATGAAATTTCTCCACAATTCTGTTCTTACAGACTTCTAAATCTATCACTGAATTCTGAAGTGGTACTTGATCAAGATGCAATTGATGTCATAATCCATGTGGCTCGAAATCCACATGGCCGAGATCTTGCCTGGAAGTTTTTCAGAGACAAATGGAAGATATTAAATACCAGGTAAAATTAAGAATTCAGTCATTAATATTTGAATATATTTAATAAGGCATAAAGAATAAAGGTCCTTTGTGTTAGATCTAAGATCAAAGTGTTAAAATTATATGTTAAGATAGTCAGTGTAGATGGGAGTTGTAACTCCTGTGAAACTAGAGTTTTTATAATTTTTTAGCAATATTATTTTTGTGAAGATTTTTGCCCTCTTGATTATTTGTGGGAATGCATGAAGGACAAAAAAGTTTAGCAGAGCAAGCCATGAAATTGTCGATTGTTGAAGAAATCATGTCATGAAACCCATATGTCATAAATGTTACAAATTTGCAAAAAAAAAAAATGTAAACTAGATACAATGATATTCCAACAAGAAATGTCAATTAGTTCTATAGAAGTTTTTGGTGATTATTTATTTCAAAATCACAGAATCAGAGGGTGCATGAGAGATGAACACAAAGACAGAGAAAGGCAGAGATAGAGGGCAAAAATGAGAGAAAATGAGAGAGATCCTCCATAGGTTGGTTCACTCCCCAAAGACCCCAGTGGACAGGGCTGGGCCATGCTAATGTCAGGAGCCTGGAACTTTGTCAGTTTTCCCGTGTGGTAAAAGTCACTTGGGACATCTTATGCTGTTCTTTCCAATGTATTAACTGGGTGCTGGATTGGAAGTATAGGGCCAGGTACATGAACAGGAGCCCCTAGGGACCGAGAGCCTTTCAGGGAGTGGCTTTCACCCCCTACACCACACTGCTGGTCCTATAGAAATTTTTAAAAATATGGTGGGTCAGTGTGATGACATAGCTTCTGCCTGTGGTGACAGCAGTCCATTTGCGGGCAGTTTATGTTATGGATGCTCCATTTCAAAGCCAAGTATGGCTGTTTTAATTTAAGTGTGTCTTGGGAAAGCAGTGGAGAATGACTCAAGTTTTTAGTCTCTTGTATCCATGTGGGAGACCCAGAAGGAACCTCTGGCTTCTGGCTTTGGATCAGCACAGCTTCAGGTGTTGAGGGCATTTGGGAAGTGAACCAGTTGAAATTCATTCTCATTCTCTCTCTCCTCTCTGCAAATGGTTTTTGAATTTTTTTTAAAAGAACTTTTAGATATTTCCTTAAAAATATAAAATACCTGAAATAAAACCATAAGGAAGAGAAGAAATCTTGCTCATGTGAGTCAATGATCACTCCAGAGGCAGAGAACTTACTGCTGAGATACCTTGTTTCATAGTGAGAATTCTTCAGCCCCAATTTTGGAAAATACTGCATTATGCATTGAAATATGTTAGAATGCATGCTAATTTATTACTTTGATAATCTCTATGATATCCTATAATTAAAGTTACTATAGAGCATATTAATGCTAGATGTTTTTTCCAAACCTGAATTGTCAAGTTAATCCAATTATAGTCCATGTTAGATCCAATGTCAGGTCTCCTAAAAACTGATATATAAACTATTACATGTAAGTGCACCTGTCTCAGTTGCCTTGATAAAATCAGTTAAGTCAGAATTAATAAAATATATTTCTATCTGCATGTATTTCAGAAACCACTGCTATTCTAACAAGGCACATTGACCTTTTAATATTTTCAGTTCAAAACTTGCAATGATTGGAATTGTTCATCAACACACAGAACTTCTTTAAAGAGTGATTTGCAGATCAGTTTTAATGGAAAATATAGGTTATTCCCACCAAAAAAATGTTTTGTTCGTGTGGTGCCTATTTTGCGTCTGAAAGATAGATTATTAAAGTGCAAAGCTTCTAAAATAATAATAGTGTTCACCTTCCCATGTGTAGTGTCTTCTTCATTATGCTCACGCTCCTGTGAATCTTTGAATTTTGGAGTTCATGAAAATTAAGTTCAAGATACTTTTTTCTTCACAAGCTACAGGTTCTTTCTCATTTTTAGTTGTCATCTACTCTCATGGTTTCAGTCCCTCCTGGTATCATATCTCTAACCCGTTGATTTACCTAACCCTCAGCTAATGCTGTAGAATAAATTGAGGAACTTTGTGAAGCATGCTGTCAAAGATCAATGCATAATTTTTCCCCCTGCCTTCCTTTTCTCAGTAAATCATTCATCTACTCATTGCTCAAGCCAATGTATTGCTTTTTTTTCTCTTTTCTTGTTATCATTTTCTAAGTGTGAGCTCAACCCTTTCACCCTTACTCTTACAATATAACCTCTACTTCCCTGCTCTGCAGTTACATTCAGTACTATTGGGACACATAACCTCCTCCCTTTGTTGCACGAATCTTTCTCAAAAGCAGAGGTGATATCCCCCTGCTGCAATCCTCAGTTGCTGTGGACAGTACACTAAACCTCCTAAGATGCCCTCAGCATGCCTTCTTGATCCGTTGTTCTAGCCCAGCCTCACAATTTTGTCCCCTCGTGATATCAAACTCTTTGTAGCTGTCACCAACCTTGTGGTTTCACAGTTCTTTGCTGCTGTTTATGTTGGTCCTTTGCTTAAAATTGGTTTCTTGACTGTTGTTCACAACTACTCCATTGGGATGCCTTCATTCTCCAGAAAGCAGTATCTAAGCCCCAAAACTAAAGCCACTTTCTCTGAGCACTGTGTATAATTTTATCAGCAGTCCTTTCATCAGTGAAAAGAGCAACAATATCTGCATGCCCAGCTCTCTGTGACTAGATAGTGTAATAACTTCCAAAAGAGTGATAGAGTGCTCTGTGTTCACTTGAGATCAGTATAAATAAAACCTGCAGACAACCTCATTGGAAATGGCCTTTTTTTTTTCTCCACCAGACATTGGCCAATTCTTTAGCCACATACTGATTTTAGTATAATTCAATGCTTGTTTGTTTGTGTTCATTTAGTTCACTTTGCTTCAGGGAGCAGTTCAATATTAGAATCAGATCAAATGTTGGTGGTCACCTTGTTTGGTCCCTTCTTTTACAGATGAGAAAA
Organism: Ochotona princeps; assembly: GCF_030435755.1. Lineage (NCBI taxonomy): Eukaryota > Metazoa > Chordata > Mammalia > Lagomorpha > Ochotonidae > Ochotona > Ochotona princeps. The sequence continues at coordinate 27,879,135 of NC_080846.1, forward strand.
CTAAGTTCTCTGGAAACTACATTAAGATCCTACAAGATAGGGCTGCATTTAAAACAAAACCTTGTAACAGTGTTGTACCTTTACTTCCAAAAATCCTTGTCTTATTGTGTACTTTTGCTGCATTCAAGAGTATGATAGCTCGTGATCTAATTATCCTTAGATGATAGAAACAAATTAGTGAAATGAGATCTCTTTCCAAACCAGTGACTCAGTGGTTCCTTACCTTGGATATAGGCAAGTAAATTTGTGCTTTTTACGCAAAGATTATACAAACCAAATCAACTGTTCGCTATTTCAATGTCTGTACTTAAAAATAAAACTTGTATTTGGGGCAGTATTTTTGAGAAGTTTGATTCAAACAATGTTAGTGTTATCTATGACATGTCAGATGCAAGGGTCTGGGACATAATGTGTCTACCTTGGTTCAGCAGCCTGCCTGGCTTGGTGGAATCCTTTTTCTGTATAGAGAGCCAAGCTGCCTCATAGCCAAACAATGTTGCTCAGGCCTGGCCTCGGAAGTAAGTGATTCCTAAACTAATTTTAAGGTAACCCTCTTCTGAGAAAATTTGCTTCAGTTAGTCTTATCTGAAATGATGTAAGACAAATCAAATGGGATCAGACGGTGTCCCACGCTGTATCCCTATGCACCCCAAGATTCCCTTGAATCTGCTTGGAAGTACTGTAATCTTAACACATTGATCAGATGAACCCTTGAGAAAAATACTAAAGTTTTATAATAATATCTCTTAAATTACTACCTATGTTGATGTGAAATGTACTTTTCTTTTTTGAGGTATGGAGAAGCATTATTTATGAATTCTAAACTGATCAGTGGAGTTACGGAATTTCTTAATACTGAGGGTGAACTTAAAGAGGTAAATATTTTGAGTTCTTATTCTTTTCCCTTTTAAATATATGAAATTATACTTTAATTCTGCCAATCTTTCCAGCATATTTATTTCCTTTACACACACATACACATAAAAGGCTTAATTCATTATTTGCAAGGTATATCCAACATGTTAATTCTTGGCTATCTACAAAACATATCTGAAAATAGTGATTAACAAATCTGGCTTCACAAAATTCACTGTAGATAGAAATGTATAAATCAATTGTTTATACAATGATTCTGTGAGCCCAGTTATGGATTCACGAAGTAGCAGTCACATGGATGACTCAGGGCTTGTATAAAGAACTAAGGTTGGCAGCGAGGAGCAAGACGTGAATTTGTGGTCAGGTTATATAGACTAAGGGTACCTGGATGTAATAATAATGATATTCATTATCCATACTATTAAATGGACAGATGCATATGTGTGGAAAGCAGCTTGTCTTGCAGTACACAGTAAGATAGATAGTTTATTTTAAAATTCTGTGTACCAAAGTTGAAAGTAATTTCATTAATGAAAATAAGCATTTTTTATGGTATGGCATCCATCTACAATGTAGAGTCTTAAAATTTCTTTTTCCTATGGTTTATTTCTCTGGAACTTTGTACCATATAATTTTTGTTGCTTGCTCATTTCTCTCTCTCTCTCTCCCTTTCTCTCTCTCTCTCTCTCTCTCTCTCTCTCTCTCTCTAGCCAGCAACTCATATCTATAATGGAATGAGATTTGAAATGGAGAAAAGTAAATTGATAAGAAAAGGAGCAACATATCCATTACATTAATTGATTGCAAAGATTTGGTCCTCAAGCATCTATTCCTTTTCCTCTGCTATTCATATCTGTTATGAAGTGTAGCTACTGTGTAGCATTGAGTCATAGCACCCTCGGTTTTCACTAGAACTAATCTCAGTGACTGGCATGCTCCCAGGAGCACCCACCCTGGCATCTTCCTTAATCTCTCCTAACACTGCCCAGATGCCTGGGATCATCCCCCACAACTTAACTTGGATTCTTTCACACCATGTAAGCTAAGTCTCTGATTGTAATGATTTCAAATTCTGACTTTATCCCTGCTACGTGTGTTTTCAACCCTGAAGGATTTAGTTTTGAAAACCCCAGAATATGTTTTACTATACTCATATGTTTAACACAGAAAACTAAATGGAAAGGACTTTTTTATATCCATAGGGAACAGAAGGAGCAATTCAATAAATGACTGCTTGCATTTTCCCCTATATCTAAATGCAAGATGTTTTATGTCATGATTTTATATTCAATAATATGGAAATCAGAGACTCATTTAATCTCAACCTGTGAAGTAGTTTAAGTGAGCATGCAAGTGAAAGATTTCTTTCTTTCCATCTTTTTGTCTCTTTTATGCTCTACATTCTTTCTCCTTTTATCTTTAAACCCTCCCCTGCTCACCTCCTCTTATCCCTTGTCCCTTTACTTTTCTTCGTTTCTTCCATCTTTCTTTTTATATTGTCCATCTGTTAACTAGGTCATAAAAAAGATATTTAATTTTAACACATCCTGTTCATTTTACATCTGTCATGTATTTAAGTTTTTACATGTCATTACATTGCCATTTTAGATGTTACAAGGGGTTGGTGTAGTGAACAGTGGGATTTTGAAACCACAACTAAATTGTGGCTTTTATTCCATTATCTACAAAGCAGCTAACTTTACAATTCAGGCCCTTGGTGGAATGAGTGAGAGGAATCCCTTCACTACAGATCCCTTGCTCTGAGTTTCTAGATTAACAGCTTCTGCCTGAGGCTTTTTCATACTTTCATCATCTAATTATTATCCGCAGGACTGGGGAGCACTGTTTCTGGGTAAGGTGAAGGAGCTAATCTGTATTGACAATTACATCTATTCCTTTTCCTAAAGACAGAGTTGAAAACAATCTGGTTGCATTCCCCCCTTGAACAATGAAACTAATAAGTAGAAAACTTGTTGCACCCTTCGGGTAGGGCATATTCTTTTTTTTAATACATGTATTTTTTATTAATTACATTGCATTATGTGACACAGTTTCATAGGCTCTGGGAATCCCCCAGTCCCTCCCCCCATGGTGGATTCTTCCACCTTGTTGCAGTATTACATTTCAAATTCAGTCAAGATTCTTTCATTGCAAGAGTATACCAAGCATAGAGTCCAGCATCTTATCTTCCAGGTAAATTCAGCAGTTTCTTAGGGAGACCATCTCTGGTCTGAAGGCAGAGCTGGCAGAATATCGTCCCAATCAATTTAAAGCCACAACATAACATCAATGACAATTTACAACATTATGGAATTAATTGGCATGGTATTGAGTAACCAATATGTTAAAAAAAAATGCAAGTTCTTAACCACATGCTGTGACTACTTCATTGACATTTCAATTTTAGTTTATACACAGAACCGGCTGCTATACACCTTAAAATGGCCATAGGGTACTATTCAGCTGTATCGTGTCTATTTTCATTTTAGTTTATAGTGTTGAAGCATAATTTTGCTGAACTTGGCAGATTTTAGGATAGTCTAAATTGGGTTTTAACTCTAACAAGGCATATGTCCAGAATTGAGGTGCAGAACAGTTTTAGGAGGGGTGTGCAGAGAAATCTTCAATACCTTAGTGTGGAGTAACTAATCGTTGTGTCCTACCTAGTAAGGTATGAGTCCATGCTGACCATTTCCTGTCTGGCTCTAAGCTTTCCTTGTTGTTTTCTGCCTATCTATTCGTGTGTGTGTGTGTGTGTGTGTGTGTCTTGGGGTGGGGCTCTGGAGCGACCCTGATGGTCATTGCAAGAGAGGGTGGGGATCCAGAGTTGGAACTAAGTAAGGACCAGAGAAAGCTCCTCTCCCTAGTTCCGAAGGAAGTTTACTGTTCTGTTTCTGCGGATCGCTCAGGGTTCCTAGCTGTTGTTCCGATGACCTTGGATCCTGCGAGGAAGGATTTGGGCTTCTTCCATTCAGTGTGGTAGATCCAAAAAGGTGTGGATGACCTCCGAGTTCTAGGCCTCTGAAGGCTCTCCAGTTCCCCGTGGTCTCTTTGGCAGTTGGGATGTAGTCCTTGGTGCCCATACTGATAATCCTTGGTGAGGATCCGGGAGTCTCCAGGGTTGGAATGCAAGCCTCCTCCTGTCCCCCTGCTCCACTCTGGGGTCCCCCACTGCTCTGTGCATATGACCTCCTGTTAAGAGGTTGTTAGGATCACTCTTGATTCCCCCTGTGTGTCTTTGTAATTTTACTATTGCCTAATGCTGATTTGAATCTGTTGTCTATAAGTTACCTGTTATGTTCCTGATAAGTTATACTTCACATCTTCCTCACACATTCTAAGGAGATGGAAGATTTCTCTGCTCTCCCGCCCCATTTCTGAGTAGCACAGGGTTTTGAAAGTAAATTAGGTTTTACAATTTTTTGATGTAGATCATAAGCAGTCTGACTCACATTGATTGTTGGTTCATTGGTTACATCACAACATCTTATTGCATGAGATACAGGCTGTTTGGGATTGAAATAATATTGCAGTTTACAGGTAATGTTTTTCGGATTGACATCATTTCATGTTAAATTAAGGCAAACATGTGTTATCTAACCTTTTGGGATTGGCTCATTTCCATTAGCATAATGGTTTCCAGTTGGGCCCTTTTGGCTACAAAGGGCTGCATTTCGTTTTTTTGTTTTTGTTTTTGCTTTTGTTTTTAATAGCTGAGTAGTAGTCCATGTAGTAAATGAACCATAACTTTCTTATCCAGTCTTCTGTTGATGGGCATTTCGGTTGCTTCCAAGTTTTTGCAATTATTGATTCTACACATGTTCGATAGTTTCATTGGGAATCCATCTTTCGTCTGGATGCAGGGGTGCATGTTGCATTGTACCCCCACGTCTGTATATGATAAACCCTATGAGAGGCCATGAAACGAGGTCAACAACCAGTATGAGTTAGGACAGCCACATCAACAACAACAACAACATCTAAAATGAATTGTAGCACCTTGAAAAAAATAACACGCCACTGAGTAACCCACACATGAGTGACAAAAAGGAAACACAGAAGTCTCTTGGGAAAAATGATTTGGGTAGGACATATTCTTACATCTAAGAGTTTGTGGATCAAAGGGAGTCAGCATCTTTATGAAGTCAGAAAGTTTATTTGGGATTTTAGTGATCCTCATTGGCTCCGGGGGCATTCAGCAGAGGAGCTCTTTCTGAGCCCACCCCCCAGATGACCTTCCAGAGATTGTCACATTGAAGCTCTCTTTTAATTGCATGGCTTTAGCCATTTGGACAGTATGTATACAAGAGTCAGTCTGTGATTTCTTGAATTTTAAACTAATGGAACCTCCAAGGCACTTGTCATTTTGCATCATAAATGTCATGCTTTTTTCTGCTGCTTGAACCCACTGTGGGACACTGCTGGGGAGGAACGTAGATCTTGTACATCACAGTCATCCCATTTATACTTTTTAATGTTGGAGGTATATATCTCAGAATGGGAAAATCACTACTTCTATTCATTCATGTACTTGCCAAGATTGTATTGTATTTGGCATCTACTCTGAAAAAAATTTGTTTTCTGACCCGGGGGCCTAGATCACCCTGAAATAATTTTTTAATGATACTATAATGCTTTTAATAGAGAAATTAGCAAGAAATGTCTGACAGTTTTATGCTAAGATTGGAAAGCACAAACAATACTGACATGTTACTAAAAGTTACGTTATAAAAGTGTCAAAATTGTTGCATTTTAAAATAAAAGCTTACCAATGGCATAAATATTTAATGAACACAATTGAAAAGAAAAAAAAACAGCAGCAGAAAGCCTACTAAAAGCCTATTGAAAAAAACAAATTTGAATACTATAACAAATGCCTTCCATCTGTCTTAAGCATTCTTAGGTGATCCTGGGTCAAAAAGGCATTGCATCCATGTGTTAGATGGCTACGTAGGCAACATGTTTGTTGTAAGAGTTGTGGAGGGACACAGGCTTAATTTATGGCACTGTGGATAGTGGACCAGATGTGTTCTGATGAGCAAGGCACTCCGAAGTTGCATCTGATGAGTCACCTCAGGATAACAGTACTCAGGAGTATTTAGTCCATTTAAATAGTGATTTTCAAAATGGCTCTCTAGAGACCCATGAGTTACGTTTTCTGTTGAGAGAGCCTTTGCAGGATGATGTGATCTATGATTTGGTGTCACTAGCACGTTCATATTCAGATCCATAGTTTGTCTTTACAGAAGAGTTAGGAGTTCTGTTCATGTGTGAGACTGCTTTGCTAGCTCATCAAAAGCCAAGAGCATTTGCCAGTTACAGCTGCCAAAGTGTCATTTCTGACTATCTGGTGTATTCAGTGACTGCCAAGGGAAAAACTAATCATGTAGAACATATTTTGAGAAGAGTGTATATTTTTCATGACTGACACATAGCATGTAACTAATGCAGCTATAATGCCATATATTTTAATAAGACGCAAAATTTGTAACAGATCAAAACACATTATTGGTTACTTTAAGGGTACATTCATCAAGGGATGAATGTAATACAAATGTATTATGTGCTAATCAGGTAAATTTCAGACTATGAATTGAAATGATTCAAGTAATCCCATTAAAGTTCTCATTTATATGTGAGTAGATGCTGCATGTATAAGGATCTTTGGCACTGTGCCTAAAATAATGGAGGCATTTCATAAATTCTAAATCTTTGCCTTATTTCTTTTTCTTTAAGTTGTATACACATTTTTGTTAAATGTCAAATCCATTTTAAATACAGCACTAGTGATCTCTGTTATACACTGCATTTAAGTTTATTGTAAAAGCACAGAAGTTCTCTATGGGACACAACTCCGATGCAGGTATCATTGCTACTGAGTACACAGCTTTAGGAAAGTAGGGCTTCGACAATATCTCAATAACTGTGACAAGCAAACTCTTACTGGACTAATTTCTAGATTAATTATAAAAAACTATTTTAAACAGTCACCATAGCCCAGTTCTTCCTGCTCCTGAGTCAGTCTTTTGCACTGAATTTCCTTTGTGGCATATCTTCCATGTGGCACCCACCATGTGATGACTCACACCCCACACTAATTATACCACACAAAGTTTCTAGGGTGCAAGTTGATTTTTCACATTTGTCTATTAGCATCTCAATTGTTGGTTGGTTGCCAGTTTCTTAAGACACATCTAGTAGAAATAAAATCTGTTAATGTTTAATCTTGAAATAAAATCCCTAAATATTCCCAGAGCATGTGGACTCTTTAAATATAATCTTACACCAGTAAAAATTATGGCAGTACATTTAAAAATCACAATTTAAATGTTCAGGTTTTAGCTCAATGCAACTATATTTGTTTCATTTTTTTTCCCTCAAAGTAGTCACGGAGATTGGTTGATTTAATCATCGTGTTTTCACAGCATCGTTTCTTTTTTTCCTACCGAATAACTTGTGCAATCCCTTACTTTCAAAGATAGTCGTATGTCTCATACTTTTAATTTGGAAACGATGAACTTTCTCACTACTGATAAAAGTGAATCTTCATCCTCATATTTGGTTTTTAAGGTTCTGTGAAACATTGGTTATTCTTTCAATTACTACTATTTTTGGCCAAAATACTATCAACCTATTTGATAAAAAAGACAATCCTACTTGAAAAACACAAAATATTTACTTTAATATGTATTCATGAATCAGGAAGCTGAATTTGGAGCTATTCAGATTGGAATGTCCAGCCTTCCCCTTTCAGTCCAAAACCTAATTGTCAAAATCTGTATGTTTCATTTCATCAACAAAATTGCTGCGCCATAATACTTTAGTACCTAAAGTGATTGTAGCATTTTGTTTCAAACAGATTCTTATTTGTATAAATTGGATAGAAGTTCATTGTAAGACTTGCAGATTTACTGTTTTAAAATTTCTATTTCCAGCTAAAGAACTTCATGAAGAGTTACGATGGGGTAGCTGCTGTTTCTTTCTCACGAGCTGTGGAAACAGTGGAAGCCAATGTGCGCTGGAAAATGCTTTATCAAGATGAGCTATTCCAATGGTTAGGGAAAGCTCTGAGACACTAGTGTGTGTCGCTTATGAACGACAACTCAAGTCGGAATTTTTTGAGACAACCTGCTTTATGTAGAGCTAGAAAAATGTGCTCTGTATAAAATGGCCAGATTTTCAGTGCTAATGTATGGGGTGGGGGTTGTTCATTTATTTTTTGTTTTATTACAACAGGAGGATAACTTTTATTTATTTCATTTAATCTGTTTTGTTTCTCCACTGGGTGTTCTTCTCTAAACAGACTCTCGCAAGTGAAACTAGCCGTGGTTGCTTCAGCTGTACATTCCTTGCTGCACAGGACCAAATATGATAATGGTGCATGTCTGTAATGCAGTCAGTTTGGGACAACATAATCAGAATATGCTGTGCATGGATGTGTGGTCCTTCCTGTGTTCAAGCATGCTTAATGTTGTATGTGAATCTATGTTACATCCAGGTTGGGCATTATGCAAAAGCACAAAGATTATCTATGACAATCACTGTTGCAATGAAAGAAAATCAGACAAGATTACATTCTCAGTCCTGGACAATGACAGAGGCAAAGCAACCCTTGAAGTGATCAGTGCTACTTACTTCAACACTTGGATTGTAAGACGATGATGACTGTTGCTAAATCAGCGTCTTGAAGTTTAAACTCTCTAAAGGCGTATAGGTAGTATAAACATATGCATATGTACATAGGGAAGCCCCATGAGTATATAGTATGTTATGCACTGCACATGGTGCAAAGGAATCTCATCAGATCAAAGAAATTTTTTCTCTTTTTATAAAGTTAAGGACACTTGGAAGAAGTGTAAAGGAATTTATCTCAACCTTATTCTTCCTATTGACTAAATTCCTCAACTGTTAGGGTTTTTGCCTAATTTCTAAACATTGATCTATTCTGCAATATGAATATGAGTTGAGACAAAATTTATGTAAAAGCTATCCATACTTCTAATTGTCTTAAATGACTTCCTCCCATAGATTCTGGCTTCATTTTGGTCAGACTTCCTATTATATAAAACCTTTGTGTAACCTTGTAATTGTCAGTGCTGAGAAAGTGGGTTTTTTTTTTTTTTCTATACTGATTCTTTTTCCATCTTGTGTTGGGGAATCCAGAAATGTAAATTTTCTGTATGTGTTGGTCTTTGTCTATGTCCATTAAGCAACCATACCTCAAGTGGGTCTTTAAGTATATAATGACCTTTTATGCCAGTTGTGCCATCCTGTAGGATGAAAAGTTACTTTTCTTGTGTACAGAGCCTTTCTTCTAGCATTGACAACTCGGTTCTACCTGGAATTTTTGGATAGGATATTTATGACTATGTGTTAGACACTAGTGTTTTTACATTGTATTCTCACCCAGTAGGCCAGCTCCCTACTCATTGCTTATATGCTTCAAAATTACTATCTGCAGTTTGCCATTACAAAATACCAATATAACTTGTGCATAAACCAAAAGTTTATACATCACTTTCTATTTTCCTAAGGTTTTTCACTCCTTAAAATCTTACAAAATATTTAAATATGCATTCTAGTAGCCAACAACTACTAAAACAATAATTCCAAGCACAATTAAAAAGTTAAACATGTTAGAAAACAGAACATTCATGGAATTGTTTTTAAGTTTATTGGAAAGAAAACGTCCTAATGCATGGAATGAATAAGACCTAAAGTTGAATTTTATCATTTAGGCAATTATTATATACCATCTAAAAATTTTAATAATATATCAAATTAAATATATGAATTTTAAATTCTCTGGTATAAACAAGACATGTAATGGTTAGGAGGAATCTAAATGTTATGTCATTCATCGAAAATAAGCAAATGCAATCCCTACATCATTTCAAAGTTTTACAGGGTAAATTATGAGATATGACAGTAATAAATATCACGCTGTCTGAAACATGCATTATGTCACCACTGAGTTCATGTAATAGAGAACAGTGTAAAATAGAAATGGTTGTCTTCTTTGTGTCAAGAACTACTGAAAATTCTTGGTAGTTGAGACATTTTTTCTGATTGAAATAATTGTTTCTTGGTTTTGTTAAAAGGGCTCTCTGTAGTTCTTTTTCCTTCCTGTTACAAATCATGATCTTTTTCAGTATTTTAGTGGCCTTGACCAACTTGTATAGCTACAATATCAAATCCTGTGTGTATAATTATGTGCTGTGTTTAATACCTCATTTGATGTTGTTCAAACATTTAGTGGTATAAATGACGTTGAGATGGCATTTTGTTCTACATATTTTTCAATAATTTATTATTTTCAATGCTGAAATTATACCAGGCTTTAACATTTTTTTAGTTGTTTAAAGTAATATTTTCAAAGTAATAAAATAACTGATGATAATTCTTGGAATATTCTGTAAAATGTAGTTATAAAATTCTATTTTCTACTGAGAGTTTTTATCTTTTCTCTCTACTTTGTCTGCTTAACAAATGATATAAATGCATGAAATAAATTGTTCATAGTGTCCAACAGCTAATATTAATTATGTACTATGGAAGTATATGCCTAACAGCAAAACTTGGTTTCATTTAGCAAGAAATCATTTATCCCACTGGATATTAAATATTTTCAACTGACTTGTAAATAAAAATATTTTCCCATCTTTACACATTTTTTTCCTTAAAATGTTCTTGTATGTTTTGAAGTTTTAAAAATACAGTCTTAGCTTTTAAGGCTAGTATCTACCGTGATAGGTCTTTTTTGAGTTTCAGTAGTGTTTTACCTGAACCTTAAACTCACTTTGGTTTAAATTTCCAAAACAGTTGCTCATAGAGGTGACTTTTTATAGCAGAATAATTTATAAATATTATAATATCTTACATTGTTTTTTGACTATGTCATGTATTCATTAAATGCATTCCATTTTCAAAGAACATTTCATGTTCCATTTTATTTGACTCTTCACATAAGTCTGATCATTTTTGTTAGTCTTAATATTCTCAAAAGGAAACTAACAGAATAACAATATTACATATTTAAAATTATATAGTTATTTTGGGAAGAGATAAATTAAGTCTCTCCATACAAATTTCTTACAACTGAAATATGATCAACATGTTTAAAACGTTTTTATGTTAGTTGGACATTTTCCAAATGCTGGTACAGCGTCAAAATGCATAATCAAATATTTGCTATAGTTATATGATTTTAAAAACTGTTTCTAATTTTCATGTTTAGCAATTGAATGACAAAGTTTCAACATTCATTTTGATCGGTATTGGTAGTCAAATAGTGGAACAAAGAATTTAGTTCATTGATTAGAATTTCTTTTTTGTTTTTTATTTTTACTTCATTGAGTATTATTTAAATATAACAAATATGTTGATAATTGCTTTACTTTCTGCATAAATTTCTCCAACATTTAGCTGGAGTAACTGATGACCAGAATATGGATACAACAAGGTTCATTTAAATAAGTAAAAGTGATATTTACTCAAATATGTATGTGTACAAAGTGGTAAATAAATAATTCTTATGCAACAGTAGTCCAGGATTAGTTTCAGTAAAGAGATTAACAGAAGATTAATAACTAGTTACACAATAATATATTTATATATATACCAATTGGCAAAAAATCTAAGGAAATTTTGTTAGAAGTTGGAGAAGCTAAAATACTAGTTAAGTATCACCAAGGTTCAGTTTAACTGAAGAAACATTTATTGATCACCTTTTATTTCACAAGATCCTTAGACACAAGAAGGAAAAGAGGAATGAGGCTTAAAGGAATCAATGAAGAAAAAAAGGAAAGAAATGTTCCAGTCAGAAGAAGGGCAACGTGAAAAGCCATCGCATTCTACGGAAGATGACGAAAATCATTTTTAGGTGTAGGTAATGTTGTATGACTCAAAAGTTTTAAGATACTTCAATATGTTTTTTAAAAACCTTTTTGACTTCATAGCACATAATTGTGTTTTAAAGCCGTTATAACATGTGAAAAGATAAAAGCTTTCAATCTGTTGGGATGTTAAATTGGGATAGAATTTTTTTTAAGAAAAATATAAGAAATGTGGTGATGTCAGTGATTGGTCAGAACGTGTAATCTACTTAGGAACACTTAACTGAAAATTTCTAAAATGGTTTTAGTGTGGTTTTTTGTGTGTTGATAATTTGTTAATTTTAGATTGTCAGTTCTTTAAGGTAGATTCGACAATGTTAGTCCTGCTCAATAATTTCTTTCTTTAAATTCGAATATTTCAACTTGGGTACCAAAATGTTCTTGAAGATTTTTCCAGCATTGGAAGTTTTGATGACTAGCCTTCAGGTCAACATCTTTGGATTATGGAAGAAGATTTTTAATATTTATTGTGATATAGAAAGAAAAATCTAACATGATATACTTTGCATGAAGCTTACAAAATTTTTAAACTCAGGTATTTCTTTTAAAATAGTTGTTGAAATATATAGATTCTGTTTTATCCTGTTTGTTTTTAAGTATAATACCTATGTCACTGAATGAATTTTATCCTTTAAGTAAATGCTTTGAAAACTGGCCCTACTACTAACAGACATTATGCTTTTGCCTACACTTTGAAAAGTAAGGATTTTTAATTTTTATTTTGAAGGCTTAATACACTAAGAATAGTACTTTGAAGTTATTTATCTGTTAGACACTGCCTAGTTCTTGTACTAAAACACTAAGATAAATCTTAAAAGTGATGATTTTATTTTGAGTTCAATTTTTGTGTTATATTAAACTTCAAAAGATTTAGGATATAGTAAAGAGAAAACACTTGGTTGTCCTCTGCCACACGCTAGTTGAGTATCACCTTGCTTAATTATACTGTGGAATGTCATTATGTTTGATTTGCCAAGGAGTAGACAAGCCTAAGAGATGTCAGTTTTCATAATTAACTGGTGGTATTAGCTAGAATTCAAAATTCTGCAAATCCAAGTGTTTCATAGTTCAAATTAGGTATTAATCTACCTCCAAAATTTGGGCAAGTATGATAGTGTATTCATTTAGTTTTTTTCTGTGAAAGTTTTAATTATGCCCCTAGCTCGCTTTCTCATGATCATTGACTCATTCAAAAAAAATGTGTTTATCAGGGCATTTTGGTTGACCACTCATTTCTTAACAAGATTACTTCATACATTCTGTAAAAAAAAAAAAGTTTTCGTTTAAGTGCTTTACAGTAGTGTGTTGTGTAGTGGAATTGAAGCTATCACAGCTAATTAGCAAACACTCCAGCCAAGGAACCATGATATAAAAGAAAGACAGATTACAAAGCTCTTCAAAATAGCACCACAAAGGTGAGGTGAAATCTGTGTGCCTGCTTGCGGAGGAAGAGAATTAGCCTAGCCAGATTTTCATTTTGCTTAGAAGTGAGATCAGACAAGTATTTTTCTCCTTTTGCTTAGAACTATAGATGGACCGCAACTGCTCAATTTACTCAGTTACATTTTCAGTGGGCCTGCTGTGTGCGGATATAGGCTAAGATAACTGCTTTGACTTGCCTCTGTGCAGGTCAACCTGCTTCTAATGGTACACATTTTCTAATGTCATGTAAGTAAATGAAAAAGTGAAACATTTTATAGAAAATATTACTGTGGTGTTAATAACATCTGCCTTGAATGTGCAGTGCATTTATTTCCTAAGTTAATATTTCAATATCTATTCTCTTCATCTGCACTGGGTTCACAGTCTTTTAAGCCTTTTGTCCACAATTATCTTTCCACCTTCACATGGCTTGTGACCTACCGGGTGAGAAATTGAGTAGTACATTTTTTTGTTATTTCCATTTTAAGTGGGCTAATTAACTGTCATTTCTCTAGTGCACAACATTCTTCAAATGAATTTCTCTTCAAATGTTGTGTTCTGCCTTTTAAAAGAATGTGTAACAACAATTTCCTCCTTTTAATAGCTAGCTGTCTAGTTCCCTATAGAAATATTTGCCGTTCTTGTTCCTATATTTTTAATCCATTTGTATTTTTCTAGTCTTTGAAAAGCGTTTGGAACTGCAAAAACTAAAACAGATTAGGACGTACAGTTCATGAATTGTCCAGTCACTTGAATGGTAGCAGAAATTTTACCATTGACATTTCATATTTATTTTCTGGACACTACTGAATTTTTCAGATAATCTTTTAAAAGTATTACATGGACTGTTCTTAATGAACTTAAGTCTGTTTAGTAACAGAGGTTATTTTCCTAAAATCATTCTCCAGATGAACATTGAAAATATGCCATATGGAAATATTTTTCTCCTCTCTAATATTTTACAGTTTATGAATTAAAGTTTAACTATTCTTTTAATATAAATAAATTCCTGATACATTTACCAAATAAGTAACCTTATGTTAGTTTGGCAGATAAATGTTTTTATGCTATCTTTTAAAAATTATTTAGTGAAATTGGAGCAGTATTACTCAACGTGAAATTTTTATTCCATTCTGATCAAGCACTAATGGTTTTTCTGAGAAAATTTTTCATCTGTATTTTTAACAAACTGCTTTGATTTATGCCTCTGATAATAAAATTTTGTACAGTAATATGTAATTCATCACTGTCTTAATTTTCTGACATGTGCAGGTAAGGTAAGTAACTTGTGATTTTTTTTTTTGTTATGCTTCTATTTGCAATGAAGGATCCATTTAAAATTATTGAATATATATATATACTGTAGAGGTTTATGAATAGAGCAAGCAAGAATTTCTCTTTTGTGCCATGGACACTTAAAGGAAAAACTACACAGATTGAAGCTACAGTGAAGAAGTATGTGTTTTTACTATATTGTAGCACAAATTGTAGTAAATTTCAGTCTTCTTTCTAATTATAATCCTTCAGAATAAATGGAATGATCTGCGCTTTGGTAAAAGTGCTTTTACCTGAAGTGCATTTCCTATTGTTTTTTAATGGATTTTCCATGATCTACAGATTATTAGACTCCCTGATTTTCAAGAATGGCTTTCAGTAATGATAAGACTATAAAATATATATAATCATGACAACACAGATAATAGTCAAATATATGTTGCTGGGTTTTCTCTTTCTAAGGATCAGTCAGGGAACATTAGATTTTGTCTCTGCATACCCACTCATTTGAGCCTTACCTGCAACACTGCTTAGGTATTATAATCTATATAATCTATTATGAACATGAAGATATGAAGTGAAATACTTTATGAGCCAAAATCAGCAGTACTTCTATTATCAGTACTCCTAGTATAGCTAGTGTCTATATCTATCTCTGTGTGTGTATTTATATATATATATATATATAGAGAGAGAGAGAGAGAGAGAGAGAGAGAGGTATATATCTATATATAGAAAGATAAAATGTAGATATACAATATGTACTATTTTAGATGTAAGTTATATAAATGTATGCACACAAGTATTATGTTTTATCTATCTATGTAAATAAAGAGTTCAGAAAGTTCATGAAAAAACTATGAAATTCAAAAAATTTGCATAAAAATTAACTTCAATTTTTGACAAACTTACTGTAGTTCTTTCATTATATATACATTTCATACACATATTTAAACATGTGTCATTTATTTTATTATCCTATGATGATTGTGCAATAGTATAATCATGTAAATCAGAAAATTAGTATTGCCAAATATCCAGAGGAAGTCCAGCATGGGTAGCATTGTTACCTGGAAAGCCAGACAAATGATACTTAGCAAGGTTTTTTTCTCTAAGAATTACAAGTAAACTAATTGAGAAAGTGATTCTGTGTGCTCGCCAACCCTTAATGATGGTGCCATCTGCATTTTGAGCACAGATTACAAGTGATTCTGAAATAACTGACCCATCTAGACTATAAACAAAAAGCTCTGGGTGAGATGCAATGGTTCCCTGTTAATCAACTTCATCTGTTAGCTTTCAAAAGATATTGATCTTGGAAATGCTGTCATCATTAGCACTTTTTAAAATCTCCAAGATGATTACAATATAGAGTCACTTAAAAACTGCCATGAAGAAGGTACCCAACTAAGCATAAACTAATTAAGCATCAGTTGTAGAACACTAGCCAAAAAGATATCCAGAAAATTCCATTGTTTGACACTCTTCACCATATATAGGATGAAAAACTGTGTCCTCCATTGGCTTAATAGTGAAAAAAATAAGAAAAACTGACCTAACTTCCATAACATGGCGCTACTGCAGTGCAAAGCCAAGAGCGATTCAGGCTCATTCATGCAGCTGCATCCTCCCTCTGTTTGTCTCATAATCTCCTGTCACTCACTTTGTCATACGACATTGCTTCTACGGTTTTATGTGACTATGCATGTGTCTAACTATACACACGTCTATTTTCACCAATAACAGGTTTTCAATTTGTATTTTACTTTTGAATAAAATCGCGTTAGAAGGGCTTTCCATTAAATTATTATAAGTTTGTTCAACACAATTTGTTTTTGTTGTTCACTTTGCAATTGCTGCAAATTGGAGATCAGACACAGCATGTGTTAAAATTGTTACAACAACATACCACCCGAAGTAATTATAAGCAATTGTCATCTGAGATCTATTAGACCTCTTCCTAATTCTTCTCCATTGCTTATACTCTATAATTCCCTTCTCGTTCTCTTTGTGACTTGTCAGTTGAGCACTGAGCCTTTTGCAGCAACAGACCCTGTATCTTCACTTGACATTACAAAAAGAATAGTCAAAGTTTTGAGTTGTTTCTCTATCAGTGTGCATAATAGAAAGTGACATGTGTTCCTGGGATTGTCAGACAAGACCCAAACGGCATCTAGATATATTAAAACTGCTTGGTTGTGCTCTTGAGTCCACACATTTGCAGTCCTTCAGTTCAATTCCCAAGGGTTGTTAAAATTTGCTTTCTTTTCCTAAAGCTTCTAGCTAGAGATTTTAAGAATATAGACTAATATTTTTCTTTTTTTTCTATGAAAAGAGAACTATAAATAGTCACCTCTCCAACATTTTAGCAAGTTGGTAAAGAGTGAATAGTTTAATTGGATAACTTTTGAGCTATACCTCACCCCTCAAAAAAATCTAATCCTGCCATCTTCATATTCCTTTCTTTCCATCTTTCATTGTGCACATTATTGTCTTACAGGATTTAGTATTGAGCCCTTTTCACACAAAATGAAGTTTGGCTGTAAAGCATGAGCTTCCAAGTAAGTTTATGTCTATTATTTTTTTTAAGTAAATTCACTTAAACAGCAAAGATTTCATGTATATCATACATACCATTTAAAAATGTAATGATATTCCCAACCCTCCCTTCTTCCCCTTTCTGATTCTTTTAATTCCTGTGATGACATACTTTGAATTTACTTCATAATCACAAGTTTTATTCTCAAAATAAATTTGACTTCTGCCTTTCCTCAGGAATAAAGGGCTATGCTCAAAAACCTTAAGATGTCAATTTCATTTCATACACCCAGCATTTTTTCTTTTCTGTGTGTTAACTAGCACAAATCAGTAGCTGCTTATTAAGTTATCAGGATTCTTATGCGGACTAACTTTACTAAGACATTTATGACAGTTTCAGCCCTGCCCCAAAACTCTAGCTGCCTGCTGGGTAAAGTGAAAGCAGGAGCTACTTAATGAGCACTGATGTATGTACAAGTCCTAAAGCGAAATCTTAACAGGAGTGGCTCCATTCTGATATTACTAGGTAGACATATATCAAAATTTAGAACAGAAAGGAATTATAATTGGAGTTCCCAATGTTAAAGATAGAGGTGGTCTTTAGTTGATAGAATATGTGAAGATACAGCAGGTGTGTAATGGATTCCTGGCAGTTAATTACATCTCAGATCTTCAAGCACAGTTTGAAATGAGCATACATCAAAATGTTTATGGGAAAATGAGACTAAGAATAAGTTTATTTTGATGCAAAAATCATGAAATCCATGCATAAAATTTTGATAATATGCATCTTAACAAACTAATGACCCATAACATAGGCAACAGCTATTCTGTTTTTTTTTTTAACCTGAATGTATTTTTATCTACATGTGTTACAGTGATATTTGAGTGAAATATCTAAAATGAAATAAATGGAATCTTTCAGATCCTAAATACAAACTCCAAAGCACAAGTACTAAATGTTTATAACTAGCTGGGACTGCTAATGTTTTTGAGGGTGTGTGTGTGTGTGTAGTGTTTTGTAACAATAACAGGTGGGAGAAGGGAAGATGGAAGAGTAAGGCAAAATTAAGAACCGATGATAGAACTTTTGTGTTTTTTTTTTAGGATATACTTTATTTTTATTGGAAATGCAGATTTACAAAGAAGCAGCCAGCAATGGCCAGAGCTGAGCTGATGTGACGCCAGGAGCCAGGAGCTTCTTTCAGGTTTCTCACATGGGTTCAGGGTGCCAGGGATGTGGGCCATCCTCTACTGCTTTCTCAGGCTACAAACGGGAATGGAAGCAGAGCAGCTGGAACATAGACTGTTGCTCATTGGGAATCTCAGCACATGCAATGAAAAGAATTCAGCCACTACTACATTGACCTGGGCCAAGATGCTAGAACTTTTTATGTGAGGGAGAAAGTTCTCAGCCATTGATTTATATCCAGGGCTGGGCAGCATAGAAACTATGAGTGGCGCATGAGTTACAGGTACCCAATTATTTGTGTCATCACCACTGCCTTCCAGGGTCTGTACTGGCAAGATGCCGAATCCAGGTCTCCCAGTCATGGACCAGGTGCCTAATCAAACATGCCCCTCCTGCACATCATTTAACATAACATTTTCATATAGGAAAAAAGTTTTGATCTTTTATAATTTTACTTAATTTCCCAAATGAGAAAAAAGGGATATAAGCCTCATCCATTTTTGCTCTTTCTGGAAATGCAAATCCCATCCCCCAAGCATTCTAAAGAACGACAGATTTACAAGAAGAAGGAGAGACAAAGAGAAAGATCTTCCATGCTTTGGTTCATTCCCCAAGTAGCTGCAATGGCTGCAGCTGAGCTGTTTTGAAACCAGGAGCCAGAAGCCAGGAGCTTCTTCCAGGTCTCCCACATGAGTGCAGGGTCCCAAGGCTTTGGGCTGTCCTCAACTGCTTTCCCAGGCCACAGGCAGGGAGCTGGATGAGAAGCAGAGCTGCCAGGATTAGAACCGGCATCCATATGGGATCCTGGGGCATTCAAAGCGAGGACTTTAGCCACTAGGTTACCATGCCAGGCCCTGACCCTGCTTTTTTTTTTTTTCTAAAAGCAGCTCAATCCCAAAGTCTGTGTTCTCCACCACACCCTGCACATTCTTGTCCAACTAGCAGGCCCACAGAGAGAAAGGACCGCTGAGTTGGAACACCCTGAAAAGTCTAACTCATCCATGAGACAATTTACAGTCCTCTCCTGGCTGATACTAACTAAACTCAGCTCATAATACAGCCTTACTCTCTGTCACTTGCTCACTTTGTGGACATGCCAGTAGCTAGCCACTTCTGGGGATTTAGTTTCCTGTGAATAAATTTGTTTATGACTGTGAGCTCATACCCTGTCTTATCTCTGTTCTGCCTCTCATTCTTTATACCAGATTTACTGAATTTTCTGTTTTGAACATTCATACTCTCTTGTAGCTGAGATGCAGCCAGTGATTTAGGGATGTTTTAAAATGTGGCATTACTTTTGGTTCAGTAGACAGTGTCATGAGTTTCTAGAATTGTCAAATAGGATTCAGTAGCTATCTAGGTATGTAGAAACTGGATGTTCTCTTGAGTTGAAAAGAACGGATCAGAATTTAACTTTGGATAGATGAAGCTGAAAAAAATCAAGTTGTCCTTTCTGGTTTGTAATAAAGCAAGATTTCTGAAGTTAGATGTGACTTGCGAACTTATATTTGTCCTGTCACAGGTACATTTTAAAATAGGGGTCACTCTGTGTTAAGTTTCTTGTCACTTTGATTTCTTGGATTAACTCGAGTGAAATCAAATATTGACTGCCATTTGTACCCTTGCCAAGTAAATCAGGTTTGATTCTATTAATGTTTTTACATAAGAATTTTAAAATCGTTATCCTGCATTCCAATACAATAACCTTTATATACAAGTATATGTAAATAAATGTATATATGTATCATAATAGATTCTGATGAAATCATATTACTTTTCTTCCCAGACATCATTATACCAACAGATATATTTGGGTAATGTTTCACATGATTAGATGCGTATATCCAGATTTTAGACAAATTGATATGAAGCTTCTTAGGGGAGAATTAATCTATACTCACAGCCTGTGCGCTGCCTATTTTGACAGAGTGAAACTCAGGTGGAAATACAACTCTACACTATGTTTTTGATGCCTTGACACCAGACTTCTCAGAAACAACAATGGCAAATGCTAATACATCCTATAGCCAAAATATATTTCCACTCCATTGTCTCGCCAAGATTTTCGAAGAGGCTGTGAGATGGAAATATTTCCGTATTAATATTTTAAAACATAGCTGAAGAAGCCATTTGGAAATCTTTATAATTTGCATTAGAAACTGGCACCAACTTTTTCAACTTGAACTATTCCTTCTCTGAGCAGATTCTGTTTTGGTAGTGCATAATGTTAACTGACTATACTGTTTATTTCACATTTATTTGAAATTTAATATTACCATGTTTTCTATCCCTGGTAGATTACATTTTCCAAAGGTAGGGATAGAATCTGTTTCCACTTTTTGACAGCGATGTCAAATATTATAAATGCTCACATTTTCTTAGTTGAGACAAACTCAGTGACAATCTGAAAGCCAACAGCTTTCCAAGATGAGCAAAAGCATCTGAGAGCGAAAAGCATTTTAAGAATTTGAGGATATAACCGGAATTAAAAGTATTGCTCATTTTAAACTATTACAAAGCTCATGCTTTAAAACTAATTCTGTTCCTTTAATATGTTCAAAAACATCTTTTTAGAGTAACATTTCATATCGATTTTGACCCCCTTGGTGAAGAAAGTAGAATAGGTGGATGATAAGACGGTATTTCATGACACATCCATTACAGTCATTCGTTTATAGTATGAAGCCTTTGCCAATGATAAACGCATGTTGCTGTGGTGCAATCATGAATGTACCTTGGCTTTTCAACAGTAAAGCTGCCAAAGGTTGCACAGTAACTATGGGTGAAATACATTTTAGCTTTAAAATAATGAACTAACCAGTAAGTTTTCTTTCTTTACCTCCCTCCATCTCCCTCCTTCCTTCCTTCATTTCTCTTTCTTTCTTTTCTTTCCTTGCTTCCTTCTTTTTTTTAAGTTAAAATGTTTTTTGTCTTTAAGTGTCTGCTTTCTTTAAAGGCATTTTCACCTATTGTCAATGGAGACAATATGATTTTTTTACAATCTCACATTCTATCAATATTCTACTAGCCTTAAATATTTGTGACTTTACATTTATGGCAGCCTCTAAAAAATATCTTCATGTAGAAAACATTCACAATGTCTCCCTTATTGCAACAAGAAAGTGTTGTTGCTTTTGGCTTTGGAATTCTTTGAAAGATTTAGATTAGACTGGTAGGTTTCTTTAAAGCTTTTATTTCTTGATATTTAAAAAATGATTTTTTATTTAAAAGTCAGAGCAAGAGAAATAGAGTGAGAGATTCTTCCATCTGTTGGATCATTCTGTCAATGGCAATAATATGCTGGCCTGGGTTGCACCAAATTATAAAGGAGCCAGGACCTCCATTCAGAAGGAAAGAGGGAAACAAACATCTGAACTATTTTCTATGGCTTCCTGGAGACACATTAACAGGGAGCTGGTTGGGAAGCAAAAGCAGGCCTGCTGGCATGGGAATGCAGGTGTCCCAGGAGGTGGCTTAATTTACTCTGCCACAACGCTTACCTTCCTGATACTTTCATGGAAGACAGAAACCACATGCCACCATTCTGTCATTTAATCTTTGTTAAATGTGCAAATCCCAAGCTCACCATGGAGCTAACAAGTGGCAAATCTTTGCTGACCTTCTGTGCACTTAAAACCATAGTGAGTTTCGCTGACATGAAAGTAACCTAAAACATAGCTGTTAATGCAAAATGTGTCTGTGCAAGCAATTATACATTAATCAAATCATAAAAACTAGGAAAGTACATATTTGAGATTAGTATTAATAAGCAAGAGAAATTTTTATGCAGAACAATATTTTGCAGAAGGTTTTCTGCAGTAAATGCGTTTGACTGTTTCCCATGGTTTTGATGAAAGGCAAGATAAGTTGGAGGATAAGAAGGAGGAAAGGAATATATCATAATATAGAAAAAAAGAAATTAAAACACCCTGAAGTTCTCTTCTATTTGTCATCTTTATTTACCCAAGTTAGATAAAGGCTGTTGTCAGCTTCAACTTAATTCTGTATGATTCAATGAGAAAAAAAGTATTTTTAGATCAGTTTTTGAAAATATTAGAAACTCTGGTATGAAACAAATTTCTTCTTAAATATCAGTGAAAGAGATAAGTAGTAAGAAAGAAAATACACGCATGCATGTAGGAGTGCGTCTAAATTTCATGGAAAATCAAATTTACGTTCATTTTTGTGCAAAAAAGTTTGAAATCCATTCACTGCTTTTTCACAACATAGTTTCTCTTCCTGAAAAATTCTCATATACTCAAATTTGTATTGCATTTTTGCAATTGATATTATTTAAAGTATTATGGTATTTGTCTAGAAGAATTAATCTCCTAGACTGCTGAAAGAAAGGCAAAAATTTCTGGATGTCACATAAAACTCTAGGAAATCAACAGGAATAAATGATGCTTTAAGCACATTCACTCCATAGATTAACAGGGGATGCTTTACAGGAGACCAGTTATATGATAAGCCTTCTCTCGGTGTATCTTTTTGGATATCTGTACATTTATACACCACTTTCTGCTCTCTGCTTCTCATACTTTGGCCAGTTTGAACTTTCTGCAACCCAATTTGGGTCATGTTTAGTGATTCTCTTTGGTCTGTTGAAAAAAGTCCTTTGCCCTAACACTCAAGGGATTTTACGATTTGCCTTTGATGTATTATTTATTTCTTGGTTTCCATTTGCTGTCATAGGCTTTGGTTGGCCATAGTGTTTTTGACCCCCTCCCAAGCAGTGTGTAGTGCTGGGCACTTAGAAAATTCTCATTTGCTGTAGGCTGGATACATGCTATTTACTAATCAAAAAGTGTTTTCCCTTTAGTCCTCGGTCCAATGGCTGCTGTTTTAGCCCTGTGCTGTCACAGATAAGGAGAATTGGGTTCTTTTTCTATGTTGGGATGTTGTGTGAGGGCAGATAATATGTAAAATAGGAGTGTGAGGAAGAATAAATATAAACAAGGGATCCAGAGCTTATGCCCAAAGTTAGAGAAAACAGGAACCTTGCAGTCACTTGCAAGTGGATGTTAGAGCATCGTAACTGCCCTATCCCCTTCCCACCACACTAATGTCTGGCTTGTTTTCTGTTGCACTGTCCATGGACTGCAGGGCTGAGACAGTCCAGGCTGGCACCAGAAAAGCAGAATTCTTGCTTGCAGCAGTCCCATAGAAACCCAGTTGTGTGTTGCTCCCAACATGAACTCAACTTAGCTGCGAGCTCTGAGTGCTCTCCCTGGGAAATTTGCCCTCCAGGATTCCTCTAGCTGTTTAGAAGGGCTCCTCTTACAAAATGATCATCTCTTCTGGAAATTGTCCATGCTCTTTGATCAATTTAGAAGCAGTTTGTGGATATTAGGCATGTTCTGTTTTTGAACTCAAGTCCATCTCCTCTAAAACCACTCTTGAAAAAGCCCTTCTTATTTTAACAGGCTGGTTGGATTGTGAGTGAGTGTGTGTGTGTGTGTGTGTGTGTGCAAGGGATGTTAAAGTGCCCCTCCAGAGAGTATGTATCTTTACTTCTCTATCTCCTGTTTTCATTTCATTAATGCTTTCATCTGCATACTGGTCCTTCCAGCACTGCTTTCCCAATGCTATTTATCTTTGAAGGCTCTGAGCACAAGTTCTTAGAGTAAGTTCCTTAGGCCTTCCCTATTAGGGGTGCCAAGTAGAACTGCAGACCACATAAATCAGAATCTCTATGGATTGTCCAAAGATCTAAATTTCAAGGAAGTCCCCAGGCATCTTTCATGAATAAAGAGTTTGAGAAACATCATTCTGTTCAAATGCCATGAAGTCTTCCTCATTGCTGTATAAAACCAATGTACTTTCTCTTTGTAATCTCTTAAAAAAAGAGTTTGCTCTTGTACCCTTTCAAAGGATTTATAATAGTCTGGCCTACATTGTAATTTGTCATAGCCTAATGATCTGTGCACTTGTTTTATTCCCCTATGATAGACATAGGCTCCTCACAGGCCAGGCCTGTGCATCTCCAGAGCATCTGACATGGAACTTTGCTTCCAGCAGGTGCTCAATTCTTATCTCTAAGAATGCATGAAATGTTACCTCCAGGCCATTCCCCAGCCTCCTCTTTCAATGTACTGTGAACATAAGCTACAGTGTAACTCCAAAATGCCAGTACTGTATTAAAATAAATGAACTGCTTAGAAAAATCTCTTGCTTAAACTAAGCTTAGTTCACAGAATTTGGTCGCAGATAAATAGTTGACTCATACTTTTTATTCTCTGTAAATCTCCTTTATCAGCAGAAGTTTTGTTTTTGAATTTAACAGATCACTATAGTGCAAAGAAGCCACTTGAATCAAGAACTAAAGGACGACTGATGGCTCACGCCAAAAAAATTACCTGTAGGTTTGCCATGGGTGAATCATGTGTGATATCCTTAGTACAGTCTGAATTTTCAAAACGTTAACTTCAGATGTGCAGTTTTAGAGTCTGTATGTGTTTGTTTATAATGTGTCAGGCTACAAAAAGGGCATTTTCTTAAAATAGTGTTGTTCAATTTCTACAAAATGCCAGTGGGTAAAGAAAGTTCATTGAGGCAAAAGATGAGGAACAAGTCTTGAACTTGTAGCTGCAGTTACCATGAGGCCATTGCCTGATACTTAGTTTTCCTGATCAGGATGTAACCTAACCACTTCAAACACGTTACTAGGAATTCAGATGACCTGAATGACGTATTTGCTTTGTAATGAGTAGATGTAATCCTTCTTCTCATTTTTTACAATGTGGATTTTATATTTTGTGGACATGCAAAATAGAACTATTGATTTTTTTGTAATACAGCTCACAAAGAGAAATTTCTCTAATCCTTTAAATAAGGCTTGAAACACTTAAATAAGATGCAAATAAGGAATTAGTAATGAATTTTTTAATGGATTGCACTAGAATTGACTTCTAAATAATTTTCATGGTAGAAGAGAGGAACAGATACACTTGAGTATTTTATCGATGTATCCATTTTTCATATGATATGAAAGGAAAACATTTTAGGCAAGAAAATACAAAAGGCTAAGTTTCAAATTAAGGACAATATTCTAAAAGCAAAAGAAAAATAGTCCATTAATGTCCCAACAGAGATAAATATAAATGGAGAAAAATAAGTTCTCAAATTTTAGCACAAGCACAGTTTAGGGACACGTGAAGTCTCCCTATAATCAGATACTTTCTGAAAAGCTCTGAGAAAGCATGACTCTTAAGTCAACTCAGTCAATGACTGTATTTCTCCAGCCTCTTCGGAGTTACTTGGATTTCTCTACATCAGGCTTACATTTTCACGGACTTTTGAAAGTATGTCGTTTCTTACCTTTTCCTTGGCTTTCCTCTGACTTTAAGATTCCATCTTATACACTTCTGCGAAAATGATTCTTCAAAAACATCGTTTTCATTGCCACTCCTCTTCTTGAGGATTGACAGTGGCTTTCCATCAGGTGCTATGTAAACCCCAACCTGACATACAATAACATCTTTCCCCAGCTAGGTGATGCCACCCCTCCCTGATGGAGAAGATAAATTTTGTTCCTGGCAGTTTGATGAGTTAGTCTTTTGAAAATTAAGACTTGTATTGTTTTTTGTATCTTACTAATTCCCTCATTAACTAGTGAGATAAGGGAAACTGTGGAACTGTTTAATCTGATATTTTTATCGGAGTTACGATTTCAACTTTTTGAAAATTATGAATTACATGGTTTACCATACTGAAATAGTTAATGGCCTCTTTGCCTTGTAAGTCCTCAGAGCATATACGTTTTCTTCTCTGATCATACATGCACTAGTGAAATTTGTTCATATGCCTCCGCCTTTCCAGCAGCCTTATCAATAGATGTCAAGAGACCTTAATGAGGAAATTAGTTTTTCAAAGAAATGTAAAGAACCACACAAATATAACTACCAGGAATACTGGTATAAATTTACTTAGTAGTTGGAAAAATTGTTAAATATCCACAGGGCAACAATCAACCACATTTGCAACAAACACAGTCACTTAGGATGCAGTGAGCATGTGAAATGGCTCCAAGAGCCTTCACAGAGCATGTCCCTGTATGCCTTGATTTCAGAGTTGCAGATTCCAGGATATGAAAAAGTAAATTTCTGTTATTTGTTTCTTTATTTGAAAGGAAGTGATAAAGAAAAAGATTGTGTGTTGTCATCTACTTGTTCACTCCTCAAATGAACTACAATGAGTGTGGCTAGGCTGGGTCAAAGCCACAAGCCAGGAATTCCATCAGGATTCTCACGGGGGTGAAATGGTGGCAGCATCTTCCAGTGCCTTCATAGGCTCATTATCAGGAAGTTGAATTGGAAGTCAATCAACATACACCCATGCTCTTTTTCTTTTAAGGTTTATTATTCTGCTTAACCTAGTAAACTGTAGCTTCAATCTCACTTTCTGATATATTTTTTAAAGAAAAATATATTTTTATTGGAAGGTCAGGTATACAGAGAGGAGGAAAGGGAGAGAGAAAGATGTTCCATTCGCTGGTTTACTCCCCAAGTGGCCGCAACAGCCAGAACTAAGCCGATCTGAAGACAGGAGCCAAGAGCCAGGTCTCCCACATGGGTGCAGGATACCAAAGGTTTGGGCTGTCCTTGACTGCTTTCCCAGGCCACAAGCAGGGAGCTGGATGGGAAGCAAGGCAGCCGGGATTAGAACCAGCACCCATATGGGATGCTGGTACGTGCAAGGCAAGGACTTCAGCCACTAGGTTATCACACCAGGCCCCAGCTTCTGATATTTTAAGCAGTAGAATTTGTGGAATCTTTTTGAAAGTTCTAAGAATATCATAAAAATATCATTGCGCTAATTTATGTCAGAAATGATGATGGCCTTCTGAATTGGGGGTAACTAGATGCATAAGTGACATTGGGAGCAGGATGCTTCCAAAACTAGGCCCTCTAGGATCTGCTGACACATGCATGGAGAAGTTAGATTTACTCAAGAAAACAGCCTTTTATTCTTAGCTATTGTACTCAAGAAAATTTGAGAGCCATATATTTTTTTACCATTACAAAATGTTTAGGGATTTTTACTGCAAATGCAATGGAGGCCAAACCTAGAAGACTCAGAGTTATAATGGGAGCTGTCCATTATTCATCTTGTCCTGTGTATTCGGCTCTTAAATATATGTGCCATTTAATCCTCCATAGATACCTGTAATACTTTCATTTAATAAGTGAGTACCCTTTACCCAAAGGTGTTTTGTAAGAATCAAAGGCAATATCAGAGGAAAGAGCAGAACCAGATTTTTTCTCATTTCAGAGCAAACTTTCTTTCAGGAAGCAAACAAGGCTTTGGAAAAAAAAAAATGTTTTTGAGAATCTTGGATTCTATGCCTCCTTTCATTAGTTACTTTGTTTATTTTTATTTTTTCTATATTTATGTACTATTTATTTGAGAAGCAGAATTCCCCGGGGAGTGGGGAGGTGCAAGAGAATCAGTCTCCATCTCTATATCTGCTGCTTCACTCCACAAATGGCAGCAACAGCCAAGGCTGTGCCAGGTGGAAACCAGGAGCCCAGAGCTTCTGTGTTTTCCTCGCTGATGTGTGTGTGGGATGGGGGGATGGGGAGAGGCAGGGGGAGGGGGATCCCTGTTGTATATTATTAGATACCACATCACATTAACACTTACAGACTTAGTAAGACAATTTGGATAATTTTGATTGTTCCTTATGCTTCTGCAGGCTCACTGAGCAGGGGTGGTTCCTGCTCAAGGTTTCTGACTCAGTTGCCGTCATGAGTGGCCATGTCCAGAGTCATCTCCGCTGTTTGTGTCTGTGGCTGATATTGACCGCAGCCCTGCTCAAGCTGTTGGACACCTGCACATAGCCTTTCCCCATGACCCGGGCTTCTGCTTACGTGGAGGGTGAATTCTAGTAGAGAGCAGTAAAGTTGTAAGGAAAGCAGACAGTGTCTTAAGGGACAGGCCTGGAAAGTCTCCTCTTGCAGTCTCTGTTGAATTCTGTTGGTCAGTACAGATCCTAGACGCAAGGAGAGGAACGTGAATCCCACCTTTCAGTGTAAGGAATTTAAAAAAAAAATTAGAGTCACACCTAAAACTAGCAAAATAAGAAAAGTTCAATTGTTTTTATTTTATAATGAATAATACGAAAATAGAGAAACTAGAAGCCTTGCCTAGGATTTCAGTGCCAGCAGGGCCACCAGTGAGCCTCAGACCAAATCCTCCTTACTGTGGTGCATTTTGTATGAATATCAAGCAGTGGATTGGAGCGTTTAAAACCTTAGTGTCTGGGGTAATTTACCCTGACGTGAATTTTAGTTTTCTACCTTCCAGCTTTGTAATCTCAAAAAAAGCAATTTGACTTCTCTTCCATTTGTATACTCATCTGTGATGTGAATTAATAATCATATCTATCAAATATAAAGAATTGAGAAGATTGAGCTGATACATATCACAGCCTAGGATAATATCTGACCTATTGTAAATAATTGGAGTTTATTATTGTGTGTTTCACAATAGACTGACAGAATTTATAAAGGAGTCTGATACAATTTTGGTATGGATGAGCAAAGTTTCTGTGGAGGTTGGCAGAATTTGCAGCAAGAAGTGAGGGTCACTCCGCCATGTTATTTACCTATCTCTTATGTCTTACTCCAGAGCTTCACATTTCAATCAGTACTCTTCCCAAAACCTTGCATAAGAGTGGTTGGTTTCTCTATTTGTCTCCTTAGTACATCAGGTCAGAGAGGACAAATCTATCCTTAAGAGCTTGTTTGGAGATCCCGGAAGTTGAATAGTGATTTTCTGTTAAGGAGCTATCCTGCTCTATAAGGGAAGAACATCCCCTTTAACTAGATGTGCAGCGATCAGTGAAGGAGGAAAACCAGCCTCTTGAACGAGATCAGCTTTGAGAGACTCTGTGTATCAGTGGGGTGACAGACATCTTGGGTAGATTGCCATCACATTCAGGATTGTTGATTAATTCAGAGTATAGTAGACAGTAGGTCTTTAGTATCTCAGTCAAATGAACAGAGAGCAGATCAGCAAGGAAGAGAGGAGTGCTGCTTTAGTTGTGGATTTGTAGGCTTTCCCTGTGGGAACTTGTTAAGTGAAGGAAGTACAGCCTGGGATCGCAACTAAACTCCCCATTTACTTCTGTGCTTATTTTTCATTCAGTTATCGACAAAGAATTGAGTTTATCTTCTTGGTAAACAGTATACAATTTTAAAGTATTTTTTGAAGTAATTAAACATTATGCAATAAGTAGTTCTGGACTTAAACAGTATACAATAAGTCTATCCTCAAGAGGAAATACCTTTTGAATTGGTTATAAAGCTTAAAAACATTAGAAGTGAGGGTCATGTATGATGCAAGCATTGAAAAAAACATGAAACTCCTCTGCTTTAGGAACTGTGTGAGTGAATTTTTATTTTTGCTTTTATTTATAACCTTTATCTTTCCAATGATGATGTTATTTCTTTGAGCGATGGCAGAAAGATTTGGAATTCTAATTCCTAGAGGAAGGAATCTATGTGGTTTCCAAGACTGGCAATTGAATGACTGGGATTTGATGTTAGGAGACGTTTCCTGACATTTTTCAGTTCTCCTCTTTGCAATGTATGGGAGACTACTGCTTTGTTGCATATTCCATAAGGTCATTAAATGAAGTTTTGAGGCAGAGATTAATGAAAAAAAAAAAGCCGTAGTGTTGTTAGATGAATCTGATGAGACAGCTCACATACAAATCTAGGACACATAAGAAGGATTGCAAAGTGATTATTGGATGATATATTTTAGAAATAGATGATTTACCTAAAAAAATAGATATTATTGTCAAAAAAGTTTTTATAGAGCTTAAACAAGTTTTTGATTCTTTAGTTTGAAGTATAAACACTGAAAGTGATTGCATTGGCAATTTGCATTTTGTTGTTTTGTTAGTTTTTAGTTTCCACCAACTTTAGGGTCTTCAGTCAGCAAGTTCTGATTTACAGTTTAGAGACAAAAATTAATAAAGCATCTCTACTTCTGGCTTTTTTCCATTACCTATTTTTTTTTGCATCTGACTTGTGTTGAAAAGATAAAGAAAGTTTAATGCTAAGAAAATGTCCTTGCACTATTTTGGTCTAGATTTTTCTTTCCCTCTGTGGGTAAATACTTGGTACTTTAGGGAATCAAGATTTCCTATAAGAAAAATTACTGAACCAGTAAATCAGTTAACATTATTACAAGAGGGGCATTGACCAGCTGTTCTCTGTTGGCAACAGAATTTGGAGAAATAAACTTAACATAGGAAATAGAAAGTTATAAGGAAAGAAACTCTCCAGATGACAAGGTTGATAGAAGCATAAGCAGTTTGAATTTTCTCCCACAAGTGGATGGTGCCAAGTGGATAACAGCTAGCTTATCTGTACTTTCCTAGCCTAGTCCCTAGTCTTTGTTTAATCAGCTATACGGGGAAGGGGCGATAATGTGCAATGCCCAGAGTTGTGTGGATTTTAAAATGCTTTATGTGAAACTCTTGGTGCATAATTAGCAAGTAGTAAATGGTAGCAATGGTTATTAACACTGCCATTGACTTAGGGACTTGTAATTTCACATCAGTTCAAGGTTATTTGACTGGTAATGATTTGCTCAGTCTTTACTTGCAGGAAGGGAAGCTTGGCAAATAACACACAAAGTGGTTCTTAAAAAAACATAAATGATGATGATTATTTTCCCTGGAATAAGAGGAGGGAGAGTTCTCAATATTTCCTGGAGGAGGAAACCCATTTTTCTCTAATGGCTTCTTATAATGTGCTGCTGCCCATATCCCTACTATTCTAATTTCCAATAATAATATGCTAATTTTATGCTTGTAATCTCGAATTGGAACAAGCGCCAGATTTTTGGAGAAGTAAATGGCAAAATATAGTTCTCTTGGAATATGTTTATATATAAACTTTAATACTCTCAGTGATCCGATGATTGCATTCGGCATGTACATCCAGAACTGAGTCCCAGCTTGCTCAACTTATTTTTTGTACATGTAATTTTGGTGGTAATGTGTGGATGTGTAAGTGAATGGATTTTGATTTATTTTAATGTTAATTATGAGATTTTTAGGTGGAATATTAAAGAACTCCTTAGTTTGCTTTTCAGTTCTCTCTTTGTTTCTTTTTCTTGGACTTAAAAATAGTTTTATACTTTAGAGTTTATTTTGCAACTTTTATGCAGTAACAGTAAACTTATGGATTGTATCAGCATATGTGTATCCAGAACTCAGAGATATATACCTTGATTTTGACATAAACAGTGTGGATTTCTAAGCTTTAGGGGGAAAAACCTATTAGATTAATCTAGGAAGCGATCTAATCACTCCCTCTGGCTTTTCCTACAAGAAAACTGCTCTGGGCTTCATATTGAAGATATATTCTTCTCTGAACTGAGTACTCACTACTTTTTAGAATTAAAAAAGGGACGTATATTCTCCACCCCTTTGTAGAGTTGATTTTTATTTGCCCCTATTCCCTAGTGTTTGGCATGATCTAGCTTTTCTATTAGATGAGTTAAATTGAATGTGTTTTATATTGCCCTTGCTAGTAATATTTAATCATTTAAGAAGTATTTATGATGTGCTCATTTCTATGATAAGTACTCAAGAGATTAATACAGAAGAAAAGACATGACAGTTGTCAGTGGTATACTTCTGAAATATTTCTTAGAAAGGAAAGATTTATTCATAAGAAGTAACTTGAAGACAACTGTTTCTTTATCTTCATTTATTCTATTCCTTCAATAATTCCTTCACCAAGATTTAAGTGAATATGCCATCTTATAGAAATGCACTGGGTTAACTATTTTAATGGAGAAAACAAATGGCTCTTGCCCTTAAAGAGAATGCAGCAAAGATTATGAAGGAAATATAAACAAAGAGCAATGGGGTTTATAAATGAACGAATGCCTAATTCCAAAGATTTTTGCAAATGGATTCTTATTATAGTTGATTTTTAAAAACATTTTATCTTTTAATTCTATTTTTTAAAGATTTATTTATTTTATTAGAAAGGCAGATTTACAGAGAAGAGGAGAGACAATGAGGAAAATCTTCCATCTGCTGATTCACTCCCCAAATGGCTACAACAGTCGGAGCCGATCTGATCTGATCTGATCTGATTCAAAGCCAGGAGGCAGGAGCTTCCTCCAGCCCTACCATACAGGAGCAGGGTCCCAAGGCTTCTGGCTGTCCTCCACCACCTTTCCAGGCCACAAACAGGGAGCTGGATGGAAAGCAGGGCCTGCTGGGATTAGAACTGACACCCATTTGGGATCCTGGCACGTGCAAGGCAAGGACTTTAGCTGCTAGACTATAGCACCGGACCCTAGTTGACTTATTTTTAAACTTACTCTAAAAAGATTACTTGAATACACTAGGAAGATTATGTTAAATCAGTGACAAAGGTTGTGAGGCGACAGGACTTCTTCATTGTAGAATTAATGGACAAGCATGGAATTTTGAAGCAAAACTGTATTTGGAAATCAACAGAGTTTAATGTAGCAAGGGCACGGAGTCAAAGCAAGTGGTAGAGATGGGACTTTACTGAGATCAAGACATTTGCTACATCACAAACGATCTTAAATTCTCTGCTAAGGAGTTTTCATTTATCTTATGGGAAATGGAAAGTAGCTGAAAGATGCTATCAAGTAAATTTTCATGATTATAGCTGAGTTTAATATGGATGATACTCATGGTAATAGGGAAGGGTGAGGGGAAAGGCTCTGGCTTCAGTGGATAAAGAGCCTGATGTATTCATCCATGACAGAGGTTTCTGAAGGGAAGCATGGTGGTGAAGGTGGAGCAAAGGCAGTGTACTTGGGAGCTTATAGGAGAAACCCAAGGAGCATCCACTGCTAAGTGTAATAGGTATGCAGTAGGAAAAGGTTTCTGTTTATAAATGGCTTTAGGATTTCAGAGATTGGATATTTCCTATTAAGGCAAACCTAAAGCAGAAAACATGGCATAAAACAAGCAGATATATAGAGTATAAAACCACGTATGGATCTTACAGATACTACAGAATGAACGTATTCATTTCAGAAGAAGGAATGCTTTTTTAATGGATAATGGAATTTCCTTAAGAAAACTATTACCAAATTGCTGGCACAACAGTAGGTACAAGCATGACTCAGTTCCCTCCTAAGTTTTGCAGGAGTCCTTAGTCTGTTTTCTGTTGCATGAAAGAGTACCTGAGACAGGGTTAATTTATGAAAAGAAAGGATTCTCTTAACTTATGGTTTTGGAGGCTGGGAAGGCCAAGACTGTAGCTCTAGCAATTTCTTGGCTTCTGATAAAGGTCTCATTTAGGGTGCAAAGTGAAAGGGACTATGAGTGCATGTGGAATAGTTCAGATAAGAGATGCAGCCTGCCTCACTTTGTAAGAACCTGCTGTCACGGTGCCGAAGCCTGTCCCAGGAGAACAGAAGCTCACTGACACTGTTAAGGCATAATCCAGCCATGAGAGCTTTGATCCCAGGACAAAATGCCTTCCATTAGACTCCAAATCCCAATAGTGCTGTTCTGGGACAAATTAGCTACATGCCTTTGGTGGCTATAAGCCACATGAAAATGATAGTAGTCATATTTCGAAGGTCCACAAAATTTAAGCTTCTTTAGGGTCATGGCTTAAATCTGCAAATATGTATGTCTGTGGCAGTTGTAGCACCATTATTACACACACATGCATGCTTTCGTATGACACTGCACCCTCACCCTCTACACATACACAAAAAATATTTTCTGTTTTTCCTACTCATACTTCCCAGTGTTAAACTTTGTGAACCTTTTCTAAATGTCAGTTTACTATGACAGCTTTAGAGGGCCATCAAGTCATTTGGGAGAAGCCAGGATATCTTTTCAGCCTTAAACACAAAAATATTGGAATGGCATATCAATCTGTTTCATAAACATTTATTATTTCAAAAATATTATAAGAATCACGAAAAGAACTCTAAACAATATTCAATATTTGTCAGTTAACACTACATTGCAAATGGATATAGTGACTTCTGTGATTCTCACACATAGACACACACACACACACACACAAATTTGTATTAACTCCTTTCTCCCTACTATTTTACAGGTGATAAGAATAAGATATTAAATCAAAGAGGTGTTAAATAAATCCAAAATTTTAAGAGGTTGGTCGGTATCAAGCACAGGCGTGGCTCTAAGCAATATGGCTACAAAACCTGTGCTCTTAACTGTTTGGTCCTTGTGTCACTTCTTAGCAATTTAGTTATGTCGTTATCTGTTCCTGTCACAGAAGCCAAGCACACAGACCTTAATTTGTAGGCATTTTAGGAAACAGCCAAGGGATAAGCACGTGAGACCTGATCTTGTTTCCTCTGCAGAGGAGAAAACTCTTAGGAAAATTGTGATAGAATAACTCAAGATTGGGAGGCATCTTCTGGTTGCTGGTTACGCAACAAAGGATCATTATTAGCAATGTTTAGATTCCAGTGGATTCGATGTGTGGCATTATGACAATTTTGCCTATTCTTGACCAAGTAAAAGCCCATTCCCATATGTTCTGCCTTTTAAAAAAAATCTTGCTCATTTGTTTCCCATGAACGCACTTTGAGGAAGGCTTTGCAAATACAGGTGCTCTCAGGGAGCAGGTTTGTAAAATGGTTGTGTGAAGGAGGGGGATAATAAGACAATAGGAATATTGGGGAATCTGCAACCAATAATGTATCTGTGAACAATTCAGATTCAAATACAACTTAAAAAATACAAAGAAAAAATCCTACAAGCTAGGCAAAATCACCAGCTGAGGCAGTTTCTTCGTTTCCAGTCATCCATGCTATTTTTTAAGCCCATTCTATCACATTACTTCTTCTCTTTCCCAGTGTTTAAGCTATACTCTGCAACTCCATGGACATCAAACTGAGGGGAAGAACAATGATTTGTAAGATAAATTTGCCAACTAATTCCTCAGAAAAGATATGTGATTTAACTTTTCGTGTGAACACAGTTAGTGACCTTACATATTCTCGATCATCTGGGCGGGTTCCTCCTAATCACTTGAATTTTTAAAAAAAAAAAAAAACAGAGCTATATCCAGCTGAAATAAGTAGAAAGGACAGCAGAGAGAAAGCAAAGAAGAAGACAGTGCACTTTGGAGAGTGCACTAAGGGACCAAGAAAGGCAAGGAGACACATACCTCATCCCTACGATCGTGAAGAACTGGAATCTGACCACATAATTTCAATGAAGAGGATGCGTATCTGCAGCCCCCAAACTGGACTGCAAGCTCTCTATCTCCTTGCATTCCTCATCATGGTACTCTAAGCAGAGAATCAGCAGGATCACCCTCTGCCTAGACTTTGCTCCACAGAAATTAATTTGTATTATTCGGAAGGCAAACACACACGCACACACAGAGACACACACAGCGAGAGAGAGAGAAAGGGAGAGAGAGAAACCTTCCATTCTCAGATTTACTCCCCAAATGATGGCAGCAACCACATTTGAGCTAGACCCAATCCAGGAGACAGTATCTTTATCTGGGTCACCCACATGAGTGCAAGGGGCACAAGCACTTAAGCCATCTTCTGCTGCCTTCTCAGACATATTAGAAGGGAGTTGGAACAGCAGAGGAGCAGCCAGGACTTGAACTGGTACTCAAACATGGATGCCAACATTGCAGGTAGTGTCTTAAACTGCTACACTACAAAACCCAACCCCTTAGTAATATTCTTAAAAAACTGTACCAAACATCTGCCCCTGCCCAACAGAAACCTTGACAGAACACCCTAATATCTGAAACTACTTTTTTTGTTGGAACTTATTATAGCAAGATGGTAAGTGCTAGTACTTACATAAGCCACAGTTCCCATCCCTTCTTTTGTTTTTACAAAGTGGCATCTCATACTTCAGCTGCATATTAATGGAATTAGCCCGTTATTGTTGACTTCTCATGGAAAATGGCAAAATGGGGAGTTCTTGTCCAATGCATAACAAGAAACCTGTGACATCAGGTATTTTATCTCAAGTTTTCTCTGTTATTGATGATTTTAGCCAGATTTTTTTCCCCTTAACTATATAAAAATACTCGTAAGTATGGGGAAAGCTCCAGTTTTCTTGTTAAGACTACACATTCCATTTAATGTGTAGTCTTTCCTGTACTTTCATCTTTCCTGTACTTTCTCATTTAAATTTTCAGTATTGGCAAGGGTTATCTTTTCCTAGATGATGGAACCCACTGAAGAATCTAGTGACTAATAGTGTGGTGGCACTAAATGCGAGTATTTGAGACTCTAGCAGTGGGAGAGGAGGACAGCTTACTTCCTCAAAGAGCCTGGTGAGCTGAAATGTGGCATAACTGGATCTTTTCCATCCTTTCAGCCCAGAAACAACTTTGCTAACTTCTGTATAACCCTTACTTATTTTCACAAGAAAGTGATCCCACCCCAGTGTCTGTAACTAGATTTCTTTCTGTCAATTGAAAACTTGATGCATCTGAACCTTGCATAATTTATATGGGGTCTTTCATATTTTATTAAGATGTGTATAATTTGAAAGTCATCTGCGGATTTTATTTGGAGCAAAATGTCTTGATATAATTCCATAGAGTATTATCAAGTGCTGCTACAAGACTAAGCATCTTCTTTCAATTACTGTCCCTCCATCCAAGTTTCCGGGTTCTTATGATTCCAAAGCTGTATTCTTATGCCTTTAGACTAGAATGCGTATGTTAGTGAGATCACGGGGTTTCTCTCACTGGTGTCTGAGTTTCCTAAAAGTAAAGTTCAATGTAACTCCTGGAGGACCTCCTGGAATATTTACAGTGAAACGCAATGCGTACTTGTGGAAGAAAGTAAACGATGAAATCCCACCATTAAAGGCAATCAAATAGTAAATGCTAATCTTACTGTGAAGAATCTTTACCCTATATATAACCCACTGCACATTTTTTTATTATCATTACATAGAAAAGCAGCTACCAGGCACCCTTATTTAAACTTGTATCCACCATTTGTTCCACATAGTTTTTTCCCAACTTTGGTCTCATTTCTTTTATTGGTGGTAATGCTTTGTTTGGCAAGAGTTTCTATGTATTTGTGCATGTTCGTTGCTTGGGTGAAGACTGGCTGTTACAGCTTACAGAAAGTAAGTATGATTAAACATCATAATGTAGCCGAATAGAAACTTGGCTACTGAATAGAAGCCCAGGGCTCCATAGGACATCATAGGTGAATCAGAAAAATGACACTTCCCTTGAGCAGATAAGATCTGAAGGGGCAGCCCCCACATGAATCTGCTGTCATGTTATGTGTTATAAAAGGTGAACAGCAGTGTAAATGAGCCTACTTCATCAGATGCTGCAATAAATAACTCCCTACACATATTTGTGGCAATTGTATCTTCAGTGGTTTTTCAGCCCTAATTTCTTCTTCTTCGTTTTCTCCTCCTCCTCCTCCTTCTTCTTCTTTTAATACTTTATAGATGTAGAGCCCTGTTTTCTTTCTCCTCTGAATTCTAATTTCGATAACTACAGAGTAGGTCGTTCTCTGGGTCATCTCTTTTCTTTTTAACTTTCCAGCTTTTATATTCGTACGTATATACACATATCTGTGTAAATAGATGTATAAATCTTTGTTCTCTTTAACCTCCATGACTTCAAGATGTGAGAAAGACATTTTCAACTATGGTCCTGGCCCAGTAGAATATATATCCCCACATGGCAGCAAGCCTGCCCCACCGCCCAATGAGAAGGGAGGGGTCTAGACTAACTTTAATGTTTCAAGTGACTTAAGTTAATATCTCAAAGAACAATTTGGAATATATCCATATTAAAAGAAATAGGTAAATACAGAGTCAATGTAACGTTCTAAATGGCCACAGAGGCCTAATTGCATAAAGTAGATGACACATTTATAGGTTTTGGAAGAAACCTACTTTGAACCACTGAAAAGAATGAATGGTCACCTCATAAAAAGTCACACTAAAAAATTTTCGTTGCAGTGAAACAGAAACTAGTTTGTGCTCAGAACATAATTAATTAATATATGTTAGATGAAAGTTATTATTATTGACCATTCTGGTTATACAAAGTAAGTGGTGGTGTGCTGATGTGTGAAGATATGCATCACAATTATAACATTCATTAAATTGTTGTTAATAACCATTCTTCCTTTAATGTTTGCCCACAGAAAGGTGTCTTTTCTGA
The DNA here is from genome assembly GCF_030435755.1 of Ochotona princeps. NCBI lineage: Eukaryota > Metazoa > Chordata > Mammalia > Lagomorpha > Ochotonidae > Ochotona > Ochotona princeps. The sequence goes on from NC_080846.1 coordinate 27,917,519, forward strand.
AGGTATTATGATGAAAAAGAATGAAATATTTAGGGAATAGAAAGTAAAACTGTATCCCAATTCTGATCAGAGCCGCTGGGGCCTCCTAAAATAATGTAAATAGCTGTTCCCAAATATTGCCATCTCCAGAAACTCTCTTTCTGCCATCCATCACTGTCTAAATGTTTTCATCAGCTGCTTCTAATGATTTTGTTACTGCTTCTGACTTGAAATTTTAAGATGAGTGAATTGATAAATGGATGAATGAATGCACAGTAACTTAGAACTGCCTTGTTCTGAATGGATGGAAGTCAGTCAGATAGCACTGATGGGGGATGAGGGTGAGGAGAATATTCTTTGCCCATATTAATGAAGCTCTGTCATGTTATAATCCAGTGATTCCACCAACTGATGGGAGACAGACGGCTGCAGGGAACACTGAAGAATATTAAAACAGCTCACATCTCAAGTTGCATGATAGGAGCATATGGTTAAGAGAATTTGAATTTTTACTCCAATGAATTAATCTTCCCTGTACCTACTTTTTAATTTTACAGAAATAAAATATATAGACATATTAAAACCTTAAAATTGAAATTTTCGTTTTCTCATACAGATTCCTAACAGTGTTACTCCCTAATTAGAAACTCCTGAGCAATCATATGTATGTTTTTAAAAATACTCATAAATAAGCATATTTATGTATGTGTTTTTTATAATTCTCAATGGGATTGTAGTCTACATAGATTTTCATACTTAGTACTTATCAGTTACAATGAATTTTAGAGATCACTTTATATTAACCAGTCAATATTTGTTTCATTATTTATACTTGCAAAATGTTTTTAATTATATTCAAGTTAAATATTATCTGTTTCAGTACTTAGCCCTAGAAGCAACTATTTTAAAAATTAAAGTTGACTGTAAATCTCCCCAGTGGTTTTTTTTGTTGTTGTTGTTGTTGTTGTTGTTTAGATTTATTTGTTTGGAAGAGTCATAGAAAAGAAGGAGAGACAGGGAGAGATCTTGTACCCATTTGTACCATGCCAAAGTCAGCAATTAAGATGCAGCTAGGTCTCCTGCATGGGTTGTAGAGGACCAGTTAGGTCATCATCTGCTGTTTTTCCCAGACCATTAGTACGTGCTGGACTGGAAGTGGTGAAATCAGGACTGGAATTTGTGCCTAGATGGGTTGTTTTACCAACGTTGCCACATTGCCAACCTTTGGTAGACACTTTTTAGATACTATGAGTAAACCACTCTTAGGAGTAATTTTATGACCTTTAATCACTATTGACTCTGCTTTATGAAATGTGTGTATAGCTTGCTTATGTCAATTTTTCCTTCTTCCTTTTTTTGGCTGATTACCTTTGTGATTTTTAAAAAATGAAGCCGTAACTATTACTTGATTCATGAATTTTGATTAGTATCTGGTATCTCTTTCAATTTTCATACTTTCTGAGGGGCAGACTATACTGAAGCTCATGTTCATTTACTTCCTTAGGAAAGCAATGTTAGTTGAGCTGTCAAGCCAAGGAAATGATTACAGCTTCTAAATAATCTTCTTGCTACGTATGCTCAGTTAAAAAAAATTTCTCTTAGAACAAGATGTACACATGATGTCGTTGAACTTCAAAGTGCTTATTCAAGTGGAGACAACTCACTTCCATTCCTTTCCCCATCCTTGGGTGAAGAAGTCATGTTTCATGTGGCCTAGAAAGGTGCACTACCATTTTTGGATTCTGTGAATATACATGGAGAAAGAGATGATTATGGACCAGGTATAACATGAATACGCTGCCTTCACAAAAATCTGTGAATCTTTTTATTATTGTCATGAAAATCTGGATTTTGTTCAGCTCTTTTGTTTATTGGCAGTCAGCCTGAGCTATTCTTCCATATTCTTCCTTCAAGATTTCTGTGGTGGTTAACAATAGCCAGTCGACTCCAAGATTCATTTAATAATTATTTCATTCATGTGTCTCAAGGGTCAGAGCTAAAGCATCAACCTCTGTACACCCTTTCACCTATATCTCACCACAATTCATCACAAGTGAGAGATCTAGAAAATGTGGAAGCAATACATGCCAATATACACATCCATCATTAACGAAGCTGTGTATTACTTTCCAAGAGTTTATCTCAGACTCAGTTTATCTCAATTCCAGAATCCTAAAGACGAATTTGCTACTCACTTTTTCTTGCTAGCTTCTTGCGTTCTTTAACAAGCATACCCCAAGAAAAATATTTGAGCATAAACAGTTTATTTGAGTTGTTACCAGGAAGTACTAGCAGTCAAGAGAAGAAATACTGAAAGTGAAGGAAGCCAGATAAAGAGTGCGCTATCAATCATGTTGCTGAAGTGGGCAAGGAAAATGCAATCCTACTGGGAAAAAAATAAAATGTGACTCAAAATGATTCTAAGGGCCTGAAAGATTGAGGTATTAGTTCCCAAATTCAAGCCCATCATTGGCCAATAATTATTTTCTAAGGGCTAACTTCCTGGGACTTCCAAATATGAGATGGAAGAGATACTGGGAGGGACAGGACTTACAGTGGGAATCAGAGGTCTGTTTGGTACAGTAAGTGCTAAGGGTACATGAGTAGGGCACCAGCTGCAAACATTGTTCACCGCAAACCTAGTGGAAAGTTAGAAAACAGAAAGCCAGGTTGAACTACAGAGAGATCTTACGTTGTAGAGCTAGAATCTCAGTTAAACTGTAACAAATTCTTTCCCCAAAATACATCAGGAGCTGTGCAATAACAATTCAGATACTTTAATTATCATGGATTACACAGGAGATTAAATCCGTGTTATCTTACATTAGAGTAAGGGACCTGGGAGGGGAGGAGTGGAACCCTTAGATTCAAGTGAATATATTTGAGCAAATGCATTTAAGAAGCTTGAATTCCCATATTCTGGTTGTTCTAGTCCAGAGGAACTTCCACATCCACCGTATCTATTAACAAGAGGAGAGAAACTTTGTCTTGTCTCCCTCGGGACCTCTCCCTAACTCTTTCGTTGCCTTTATATCCATAAAGAGTTCTTTCAGAATGTCCAAGTGCTGAGAAGGAGGAAAGGGGTGACCTATCACAAGAATGGTAGAACCTGGTTGGAATACAGTATCAGGAATTGGGAAAACATATCTCTGAATAAATCTTGAAATATTAACGTGTGGGGAATGGGAGGTTGAATCTGGAATTACAAATTTCACATTATGGAAGTAGAAGGTATGTAGGATTGCAACTCAGGAATAACATTCTAAAAATGTGAGAATAATCGAGAATAATCTTGCCCGATAATAATATTGAGGTGAATAATTGAAGCTTAAAATAATGATATATAGCAAATGAAGTAAGTTGCTGTTACTGCCTTAGCAGAACTATGTAGAAGACACAGGAGATTCACAGAATTGAGCATAGAATGAATTTGTTGTTTAATTATGATCAAAATATAGTCTGACTAGGTATGCTGGAAGGGCTTAGAGGACTCTTATTACTAAGGTGGTAAGGAATTTATCCCTGACAAACTTACCAACATGGATAAGAGGCATGGTTGTTACTGTCCCTTTGGTCTGGGGTTAATGTTATAAGATACATACAGAAAACTTGTTTTCTTGGAGAGGACTAAAATATAATGGAATATATATATATTACATATTATATGTATATATTATATATATATAATTGCCATATATAATTGCCATTATATATACTGGTCAATTAAATATAACTAAATATATATAATTGATACAGATATATATATAATTACAGTGATGAACAGTAAAGCCTGAATAAATACAGGGTGCCTACTTCTAGGAATCAGTGTTAGTTAATAGGCCACAGAACTGGGAATCAGACAGATGGGCAATCAATGAAGAGCATTACTTGACCTGTGTCAGGGTCAACAAGCTATGGGCCAAATCTAGTTTCTGTTGTTGCAGTTTTTCTTCCCCGTGGAACACAGTCATGTCCATTTATTTACCTATTGTTTATGGCTGCTTTTGTACTTTGGTGACAAAGTTAAATAGGTACAAGAGAAACTAGGTGGCCTGTAAATCCATAAACTGTTTACAACGCGGCCCTTTCCAGGAGAAGTTTGCTGACCCTGACCTATATAATCAAAGAAGGTCAAGAACCAGTAAGAAGAAGATTGATGTCACTCTCTAATGGAAAATCACAGTCTCTGTTCCAGGACCTTAGCCAGTTTTCAGACTAAGAGTTATTGATTGAGAAGGAACCTAGAGAAGGAGAGTGTGTGGAGGGGAGGAGGTGGGCGGGGGATTGGCACATTCCATAATATTCCTCAACCCCATTCCTTTTGTTTTAATGTAATAACATGGTAAAGAAAGGAGAGATGCCCATCTTATGAAAAAAAAACTTCTATATGGTTTCTGAAGTGATAAAACCCCAGAAGAACCAAACATCCACATAGGAACATGTTTGAAAGGAAGACACACAAAGGCCAACCAATAAATAAAAACTTAGTTTATATTTTATTTAAAGATTGATGATGTGGTCATTTTTCTGTTCCCTGAGGCATGAGAGTTGAATGAACATTGAATAGTAGAAATTTTATATTGGTTCCTTGTCCAGATCCTTGTGTATTGTTTGCAATAACAAACATGCCCTAAACTGATAATCTTCTTTGAGGGTTCCATAGATTCAAGGCACCTGAATCAGGATACCAGGTGAACTGCTTGACATGTAGGTGCAAGTGGAAAAGGAATTTCTGTATACTGTTAGCCCTTTTCAGGGTGGCCCTAAGAGGGGCTAGTGAGGGTAAGTTATGCCTTTGGCAAAGCTTCATTAAGTGTACTTGTTATCAGCTAAAGCTGTAAAACATAAAAGGAGGAAGTGATCTGAGACACCAAACATTCAGGGGAATGCTTAATAACATGATTGGTCATGGAGGGTCTGGAATGTGCAAGAAGTCTGAAGAGGAAATGGGTACATATGGGAGAAAGCACATAGATTTCTGAAATTTTGGTTTCATGAGACCAGAAAGCATCAATTTTGGAGGGGCCCACTAAAATCAGGTTTATGGAGTTACTCCCTTGTGTGTGCTAGCCAGCCTCTGTGTCTCCACCCTAGTTACTGCATGAGTGACCCATGAGTGGAGAATGGGTTTAATGTGTGACCAGCCAGCCAGAGTTTATCACTAAATCCTCACTGAGATATCACTGAGGAATTCAACCAGTCACTTGCAGCCTAGTTGATTGCCTTACAGCTCATCACTTTAGACACTGGTATCCCCTTATCCGGAGTGTCTCAGTTGGCAGCACAGTCTAGGCACTCAGAGTATCTGATTTGTTTTTTGGAGCACTCCACATCACGGAGAGCTAAGGCCCCTTTCTTGGATTGAACTGGTACATAACAGAGGATATGTGACAAGGGATCCATGGGAGGTGCTGCTGAGACAGAGTATTGGAAAGGTCTCTACAAAGTACCCTCTGGGTATCATCATGGTGGCATCGGGGAGGATACCCAGCAGTCTTATCTGCTGCCATTTGAGATGACGTACTTGCTTCAAGCTGATGGCCATTTTACACAGCTGAGATGTATATAACTAAAACATACAGACATATGAAAGAAAGTTGAGTATCTACTACTAATGGTTACTCTTCTCTATTGTCTTAGGTAATTTTTGCATCCTGCCCCTGCAATATAGTCTCTACTTGACTAGATTTCTTGTTTTTTTTTAAGATTTATTTATTTTTATTGCAAAGTCAGATATGCAGAGAGGAGAGACAGAGAGGAAGATCATCCGTCCGATGATTCACTCCCCAAGTGAGCCGCAACAGCTGGTGCTGCGCCGATCCGAAGCCAGGAGAGCCCAGATCTTCCTCTAAGTCTCCCACGCAGGTGCAGGGTCCCAAGGCTTCGGGCCGTCCTCGACTGCTTTCCCAGGCCACAAGCAGGGAGCTGGATGGGAAGCGGGGCCACTGGGATTAGAACCGGCGCCCATTTGGGATCCCGGCGTTTTCAAGACGAGGACTTTAGCCGCTAGGCCACGGCACCGAGCCCTTTCTTGGTTCGTGAATAGGGCGAGGGGATGAATGGTGCATATAACCAGAGACATGAGACTAAGCTATTACATAGTGCTTTGGATTCAGATACTAGACAGTATCAGGCCTTGTATCGAGCCTCCTTCCCAAAGCTTGAAGTGTTTTTTTCCCCCTGCTTTTCTGATAGCAAATTAACTACTTATAAAAGTTAGCCCGCTGAATTGAGTTGGTGGGACAGCCAGTTCTCTAAAGTTTTAATCACCATCATATGGGACGGGTAGGAAGCTAGTTTAGGGTCAAGAGATGGAAGATACACCTCCCCTGCCCTATTGAATTCTGTCCACCAACCTGTCAATCAGATTGACCCTTCCCGATGATGCACTTCCGCTCACCTGGGTCCTGGGGGTGGGGCCATGTAACCACACCCCCTTGCATGCTCATAAGAAGCCTCACAGCCTCTAGCTTCCTGAGGACGTGGAGGGTGCAAGGTAGGGAATCTCATCGCCTTTTTCTCTCCTGCTTGCGCTATCACTGAATGTGCTCCATGTGTGTCTGTGATGTTCTTCAAATTTTAAGTAAGCTTTATTACTTTGTGAACTGCATTTGTGCCTATACTTAGTGTGTGTTTTAAGAGGCAAGAGCTAGAAATGGAATGTAAGGCCCACACTAGCTTGAAACAACCGGACTCAGCAGGTTATTTGCTTCTCTGATAACACCTTAATGGCTAGTATTGTCTCAAGGTATTTTGGGGAGATTTTAGGTCTGGGCAGAAAGTAACTACCACTTGTATTTAGCCCTCAGACTAAACAAAGCCAGCTTAGCTATTATAAAAATGTTTAGAGTTCTATTCCAGGTGCAATGCATGCTCAACTAAATTTAAAGCTAACATTATTAATTGACATTTGGGCATAATTATTCTAGCAGAATAACAGGCAAAAATGGAGTTACTAACTTGGCAAGAATAACCTGATTCTTACCTAGACTCTGTGCTGTAACATAATGAGGAATTGAAAAGTTTTTGAGGGTACAGGGAGTTTGGCAAGCGTCCGTTTTTGCTTCTGACAGAACAACGCCGAAACCAATTAGGGAGTTACTCTGAAACACCTGATGCATGGTTCACTCACCTGATAAGCAGAAAGCTGATTACTGAGGGGGGAAGGGAGTGGAGAAAGGAGACATTGGCTTCAGGGTACAGAGCGGAGAGCCAGGCAGTTAACACTCCTGGGCTCTCTGATGGGTTAGAGTGAAGGTTGTTGAAGTTGAGGATGAGAGCTGTTTGTGCCAAATTTCCTGGTTGGTGACTAGGGCTTGAGGTTTTTCTTCATTCAGCAGTGCTTTTCAGGGGATTCTTACAGTGGCTAAATGTGTTTCAATCAGTCTGGGGCCACTTTCAGGTGGTACTTACTCTCTGCCCCAGACTTGGAATTCCCTGAAAATTAACGCCATGAAACAACATCAACCATCAAGGTGTTGTGTATCGCAGAAGCAAATAATCTTGCGAGTCTGGTAATCAGAACCAGGCAGGGTCATCTTTACCACTCCCTCAGCTCACCTGGGCATAGTGCTATCAGAAGAAGGGCAGGGAGACCTTCAGCTAGCAGTGGAAGGCAAGAAGCCCTGGCAGGTGCTATCTAAAGTCTGTTTTCAAGGCTTTGGTGAGAGGCTGCATTTCAGTTCTGTACCCAGTGATACAGAGACTAGAGCTCAGTCACTTTTTATCATAAGTATGGGATAAACTACCAAACAAGCCAGCACTACAGAAGCAGTTTCCAAACATGAAGAGAAATCTAGGCTGAGTACCTAAAGAGAAAAACTGAGTGGCAGAAAGAAATTTGTTCCATTACTCTCTTATAAGTAAGTTTTATTAAAAAAAAAAAAAACTTAGACTGATCATTAAGTAGAGGAATATATGGGGATAAAAAGGCATGTTAGCGTGCTATGAAAGTGCCTGTGGATGTTTGTAGGAACTTTTAGCGCACTCATTGTCCTCAGCTGGTATTTCCAGTCCTTTCTTGTTTCTGAGAACACCTGGAACTCTGTAAGAGGGCCTTGTTTAGCTTCCCAGGGGTTTTGAACTTCAACAATTGGCAGGTGAGTTTGGTGATTAAACACTCTAGGTTTGATGCTCTTCAGTGGCAAACAAGCATGAGGTCTGATTTGCAATGTCTTAAAATTTCCAGTAGGATTGAGGCTTAGATGCTTATTAATACTCCCTATATTGGCTTCTTTTCTTTCCCTTTCAATTTTCCTAATTCTGCCAGCACTTAGAGTGTTTTCTGGTTTACGAAGGACTTGCACTCCTAGAGTCTCATTCTAGAGAAATATACCCTAACCGTAACGTTCTATTCATGGTGCAATATTTAACTTGTTAGAGGAGTCATTGTGATTGGCTGTGTTTGCATATTGATTGCTGTGTAATAAGATAGCATTGCATTTCTCATGTCCAATGTTAAGGCTTCTAACACACTTGATGGGAAAACCTGAGACAAACTGAGTCTCTATGGCATGTCTATTTCTAGTTTAAAAAAACTTCATATTGTGTAACAGTGGCTGCACCAATTTACATTCCCATCAGTAGTGTATAAGTGTACCCCTCTCTACATCCTCACCAGCATTTGTTACTGTCTGTCTTTTGAATGTCTGTCTAACGCAGGTGAAGTGATACCTCATTGTGGTTTTGATTTGCATGTCCATGATGCCTGGTGATGTTGAACAGTTTTTCATACATTTGTTTGCCATTTGTGTTTTTTCTTTTGAGAACTAACTGTTGAGGTCCTTTGCACATCTCTTAAATGATTGTACTTTGGTTGCTGAGTTGTTTGTGTTTTTTGTTTTAAGATTTATTTAATTTTATTGAAAAGGCAGATTTATAGAGAGGAGGGACAGAGAAGGATCTTCCATCTACAGGTTTGCTCCCCAAGAGGTCTCAATGACCAACATTGAGCTGATCTTAAGCCAGGAGCCAGGGGTTTATTCCAGGTCTCCCATGAGGGTGCAAGGTCCCAATACTTGGCACCATCCTCGACTGCTTTCCCAGGCCACAAGCAGAGAGGTGGAAGGGAAGTGGAGCAGCCAAGACATGAACTGGTGCCCATATGGGATCCTCTTAGTCCATGACGGGGAGGATTTAGTGACTAGACTATTGCTCCAGGCCCAGGTTGCTGCGTTTTTGAGTTGTTGATATATTATGTGCTGATATTGTTATATTTTCACTAAACTAAGTATTTTACTTGTTGTACTTTTTCTTTAATGGTGTCATTAAACCCTTGATTGTAATGTAAATTAATCTCAAATTAAAAAGGTGAAGAATTAAGGAAGGATGGAGAGAGGAAACTGAGAGGAAAAGAAAATCCAGCAGAGAGAAAGGGAATGTTCTTAGAATCCTATCTTTGAACTACATTGAGTATGTTCTCTTGCATTCATAGCATATTAACATGAAAAAATTACAGTATCAGTTGGTTAAAATATCTTGATTTTCAGTGTGTCAATATCATTGCATTATGACTGGTTCTTCCCTTGCTATTAACTTTTTCTGAATTTTTTATTCATTATTTTCAAGCTGTTTAAGAAGATTATCAGTTTTGCTTCCTATTTTCCATATATGAATGTAGGACCTAACTTTTTCCTTTAACCATAATTTAATCTATTTCCTAAATTTGCTGTACAGTCTTTTTCATTGTTTATTTTTTTAAAAATCTTCATTATAAAGAATGTATGTAAGGGCTGGGCCATTGAAACATGGTGATTGCAGTTCATGTGACATTTTGTACAAGAGATCTTTACAATGATTTTGTGATTTTCAGCAAAACACTCTTGGCACAGCTTTGTTAGGGCAACAAGCTGGTCACAGTATGAGACTTTTTAAGGTCTTTAAATTTCCCCAGTGCTATGTTCCTATGGGCTTTTTAAAAGCATATTCTTTTATTTTAGATTTTTATTTGAAATCAGATTTGGGGAAAGTGGAACAAATGGAGGAAAAGAAACAGGGAAACATAGAAATATATCTTCTATCACTGGTTACTTACCACGTGGCCACAGTACCTGGGGCTTGGCTAGGCCAAACCCAGGAGTGAGCAAACCCACATCTCTCTCATGGTGGCAGGAACCCAAACATTGGGCCATCTTCTCCTTTTTTCAGGCCATCACTAGAGATTTAGATCAGGAGTGGTGCAGCTGGGACAGGAAGCAGTGTTAATACAGGGTGCTGATGTTTCAGAAGATGGATTTGCTTCCTTTTTGCCATAATGTTAGCCTTCAAATCATACTGCTTTATGTTAAAATATTTGGTTTTTATTTCTCTTATGAATTGTGTTCTGACAATTTCATTGTGGCCAAGCAACAAAATTTTGTATCAATTTTTTAAACTGTTTTATAACTCATTTGATTATTAATCAGTTTATTCAAATTTGAAAAATGTACAATTGAGAAGTGTTTTCTTCATTACTATATGAAAGTTTAGTGTTCCTAAATAGGAATTATATGACTTGCTAATTCCTTTGTTAAAATGACCTGCATCTTCACTGCTGCTTTTTGTTTTGTTTTGTTTGATTAGCTTATTCTATCAGTATCAGAGAGGCGTGTTAAAAATGTCTAGTCTGATTATATATTGCTTTATTTTCTTCTCCACTTCTACTCTATTCTTGAGTCTGTATTAGTTGTAATCATCCACAATTGTTCTGTCGTCCCGGTACACTGTGCCTTAATAACAAAAATCTTATGTATAGTAACTTGTTGCTTTTTTTTTCTATTTTTATTGTGTTTGTATAACTTACCCTGTTTTTCATCCATTTAACTTTTATTTTTAACTTTCTTTTTTTTTATAGTTAAGTGTTACTCCTTAAATGAGCAAATGATTTTGCATGTTTTACTAAATTCTTTTAGTTCATCATTTCACTGATAGGTGTATATTAACTAGTTTAAGTCCCAGCTAATCCACTTCTAATCCAGCTTCCTGCTAATGCACCTGAGAAAATAGGAAAGGATGACATAATTACATGGCATCTTGTCACTTAGGTGGGAAATCAGAATGGACTTCCTAGCTTCTGGCTTTAGCCTGGCCAAGACTGGGCTGTGTCTCCAAAACTTAGGGAAATAAATCAGCGTAAGGAAGAGCTCTTTGTCTTTCCTCCTCTTTATCATTGTCTTTCAGAATAAATAAACTGAATAATGGGCAGGCATGTGCTGTGACAGTTAAAATGCTGGTTTGGATGCCTACAGCCCAGCATGCCATCTTGAAATGCCCCCATTTGAGTCTTGACTTTGGCTCCAGACTCCAGCTTCATGGTAACACACCCTGGAATGAAGTGATGATCACATGGGCATTGCTGCTACGTATGTGGGAGACCTGGACTGAGTTTTAGGTTTCTAACTTCAGTCTCTTGACCTGGCTATTCTAGGCAGGGGACTACACGAGCAGATGGGACATCTGTATATTCTGTTTCTGTCTCTGCCTCTGAATCTTGTCTCTTTGTCTTGGTATCTCTTGCTGTCTGCTGCTTCCTATCTGTATTTCAATTAAATGCAAAACTGAAGAACAAATAAGGTAATAGTTCAGGAAAGGTTGTGAAGGTATGAATGGGGAAAGGATGCTCTTTGTAAGTAGTCTATATCAAGATAAGAGAATGGCACTTGAAGAACTATGCAGCTTAATCTTAAATTCAGGGTTGATGATTATAACAGAGATTCTTACTGACGGGTGAGACAATATTTTGAAAACCATTTTATCCTGTGTCTGGGTGCATGGCACTAGATACAGATCAAGTCAGAAGGAGGCTAGCAGCAGCATAGTCACATGATGACAACTGACATTTAAAAAGATTGCTATAACTAAAAGACTGTATTGGACACATACAAAAGGAAGACCAAACCAAGGGAGTAAAAAGTACCTGTTCGAGTCAGAGATAAAGGTATCACAATATTTTGCCCACAAGGGAATTGTAAGATTTATATTTATTTCTCTGGAAAGTGTTGGGTTATGAAAGTGAGGAATTACGGACTTTTCTGTGTTTTCTACTGGGAAACTACATGCATATTTGTGATACGAAATAGGATAGAGAACGCACGAGGAAAAGCTGATTGTTCGACCCTTAAAAGATTTTGTGAGAACCTGGCCAATGGAGCGGGATGAAAGCATGACAACTGTCATGAAGAACCAGAGGAGAATTTCAAAGAGAAGATGGTCAGTAGGATTTAGTGCTTCAGAGCGGTTGAATTAGACAAGAGCTATTAAGTATTCTTTATGACCTGGTTTGTGGAAATCTGGCAATGCCATCCCCATGACATTGTAGTGGGCTGAATGAGGGATGAGGAATTCTCTTAGAGATTTTGTACTGCTATGAAGGAAGACAGGAAATGTTGTATTTGTAGTAAAGAGAGTAGAAATCAGTCAGCTCCGAGGAAAACGTGAGCAGAAGTGTCAACATGCCATTGTTTCCTCTGTATACTTCTAACAGAATAATTTATGGGTCAAATGTTAGCTCCTATCAAGACCTAAGGAAAGAAAAATCACACTTAAATTATTTTCCATTACATCTTCCCATTGTGTAATAATTCGGTCTTTTGTGTTACTTCTTTTTGTCCCTTTCCAGAAAAAAAGTATTTGGAAATGACACTTTTAAATGACTTCAGTGCTACATTCCAAGCATTTGTAAGGCATGTCACATTGTTTTTCATCCATTACACACTGGAAAAGAGACAAAAGGTGGCTCACAATAGCTAACCTGTGCTTACCTCAGAAATAGATGAACAAATTTGTAAATGATATCTGCCAGACTTTTTCACCACTAAGTTTTAAGTTTGGCAGTGAGACACGTTGAACAGACAGTAGATGGCCAGAGGGAGAAGGGGAATATCTTAGCTGTGGCTCCAAAAGGAGAATACTTGTCATATTTAAGAATTGAGTAAGTCCAGGGTAGCAGAAGGTAGAGGAATGTATTAAGACTTCAATTTGGCAGAGACCAAATTATAGATGATTGCCTGGGGTGTGTTGGTAGTGGCTTTGGATCACGTTCACTGTTCTATGGAAAGCCAGTACAAACATTTGAAGTGGAGGACTGAATCACTGTTGCTGTGTTAACTGGAAAATTGACTGCTTTGATAAAAATAGACTGTAGATACCATGGAAGAAGAGGACTACTATGAATATTTGATTTATCAATCAACCTAGGTCATATCACATGCATAATGTGCTGTGGCTTGAGGCTGGTCTCCATGCAGCACTACACATGGCTTCATGGTACTACCACATCAAGAAATGTTACTGAAGAAGGAAGATAAAGGTCTGGAAGTAGCAGTGACAAGTTAATGACCTTACTTGGAGGTGGAAAATAATCCATTTCACTTGATAAGGCAAGTCCCATTAGCAATGTTTGGCTTTGAGTGTGTAGAAAAAGGACTTCTTTGAGGCAGACATAGTGGTACATCAGTTTAAGCTGCCCTTGGGATACCTATATTCTCTGTGGCAAAGTTGAGGGTACACTGCTTCTGACTTGGTTCCCTGCTAATGCCGCGGGAAGCAGCAGGTGACTCAAGCACTTGAGCACCTGCCACCCGCAATTGAGATTCAGATGGAGTTCTGGTTCATGACTCAGCTATTATAGCTGTTTGGAAAGTGAGTAGATGGGAGTTCTTTGTGTGTAGTACCTAGCACAGATGTGCTTATCAGACATGCTAGTGTGAGACCCAGAGAGGTTCACTCACTTGTTCTGTGGTGAGGCTTTATCTTACGTCTATGTTTAAGTCCAGAGCCTATGAAGTCATAGAGTGTTAAAAAGTGTTGACCTTGTGTTTTATTAAAATGTCTGTTCCATTCAAAGAATAAGTGTTAAAAAGTCCTAGGCTCTACCAGTCTTCTACCCAGCTCTTTGTGTCTGCCTGTGTCTCCCTGTGATCATTTTAGTTTGGTTTTATTTCTACACATGCATTCCTGAGAGCAAGTGGCACAACAACATGGTGACTCTTCACCAGAAAACACTTAAATGTTCTTGGAGAATTCAGCAGTTTGTAGGGAAGGCTTTGGCCCCTGCATCGGTAATTAACATTTGACAAAATTCCAATAGATCCCAGGGCAGATGCTCTTTTATCAATTGGCTCTTAATAATGAAAACTAGCTAGGTAATTGGCATGATGTATGATGCCATTTGTTACCTCAGGAAAAACTGTTGCATAAAAAACTGGAAAAACTGCGACATCATGTTAGTGTTTTGTTATAGGAATTCTTAGGGAAGGGAGTGGCACAAAGTAATTGAAAATTGACAGTTATCTGATTATTGTCAAATTTGCTCACCGCTTAAAAAATAAGCAAAAACTTACTAAAAGAATGTCATCCAATACTAAGTTTTTTTTTAATTTGTGTATACTTGGATAATTAATAAACTGAAATGACAGTGTAATATGCCTTAATAAGTAAATTTTACATGTATACATATAAATCACATTAGTATTACTCAAAATCATCAGTAACTTTTTTAAAACACTTTAAATTTGTCAGAAATGCAATCAAACTACAGTATTGACTCAAAAGTATTAAAATTTATGACTATTTTCAAGAACTGACATATTTTAAATTTGCATCTAATTCCCAAGTTATGGTTTTTAAAAACCAATGCATTTAAAAATTTTTCTGACAATAACTACTGTAATTTTTACCCACGTGTATGGGTATAAAAATGATTACTATGGTACTCAAAATGAAAGTCAGTTGATCTTAAAATTATTAGATCATTTACTTTTTGGGGAAATGCAATATTGTCTGAAGAATTATCCCCATTTAGGACAATGCATTTCCCAGTTGGGTACTGTGGTAGGCCAGAGGATATAAGATATGTGAATATTTGTTTTGCTGCATCAAAGTTTGCATTTCTTAAGAGTAGGGCCCGGCAGCATGGCCTAGCGGCTAAAGTCCTCTCCTTGAACGTCCCGGGATCCCATATGGGCACCGGTTCTAATCCCAGCAGCTCCACTTCCCATCCGGCTCCCTGCTTGTGGCCTGGGCAAGCAGTCGAGAATGGCCCAGAGCTTTGGGACCCTGCACCCATGTGGGAGACCCAGAAGAAGTTCCTGGTTCCTGGTTCCTGGCTTCAGATTGGTGCAGCACCGGCCATTGCGGTCACTTGGGGAGTCAATCATCGGATGGAAGATCTTTCTCTGTGTCTCTTTCTCTCTGTACATCTGACTTTGTAATAAAAAAAAATAATAAATCTTTTTTAAAAAAGAGTAGCAGAAAAAATATTCTACATGCTGTTTAAGAAATGTAAATTGCCTTGCTAGGCTATTCAATAGCACATAAAGACAGAAAGATTAAGCAATCCAATCAGAAAAGTGGAGTAAATGAATGTTACATAAACCAAATTCAAATCACCCATGGAATGAGAATTTTTAAAATTAATTTAATTTTAGTTTTTTTAGATTTTCAACAGATTCCGTGTAGTTCATGGACACAATTCTAAGAATATAATGGTATTCACTTCTCTTTCCTTTCCTCTATGTCCATGTGTGTCTTTCCCTCCCTTACTCTGTCAGTTTTGAAGCAATGTACTTTTAGTTTATATTATACTCCAGGGCTTAATGCTCCACAAAGAGGTTAGTTAAAGTATAAAGACCCTTGTTTAGTGGGAATATAAACAAAAACTATAAACATAATTATATGGAAATGTGATCATTCATATACAGTAAATTTTAAAGCAAACATAGATAATTAAAGTAATTGTAGTTAGCATTGTTAACCATTGGTATGAAATAAGCCAGATATACAAATTTTGCGTGTTTGTTCTTATATGTGAGAACTAAACCTTAAAAAAAATTAAAATCAGGAATTTTAAAAAAGTTTCTCAATATTGAGTATGTTTAATTAGAGGTGAAATTTTTTTCTCTGTATTCAAATTCAAATGCTAGTAAAATCAAATTTTCTATGAGAAAATCTTTCATTTCCAACATTATGATTAAAGAATAGTTTTATAAAATTTTATCTTATAACTCAGCCATAAAACTATCTGATAGTGTATCACTTAATAGCATTAATTTATTTTAAATTTATTTAAAATAATCATTATATACTATTTTTTGTAGTGTTAATG
Source organism: Ochotona princeps (assembly GCF_030435755.1). Classification (NCBI taxonomy): domain Eukaryota; kingdom Metazoa; phylum Chordata; class Mammalia; order Lagomorpha; family Ochotonidae; genus Ochotona; species Ochotona princeps. The sequence continues at coordinate 27,933,579 of NC_080846.1, forward strand.
CTTGGTTGAAATAAAATATTTCTAGTGATTTTACATGTATGTGGGAAATTATGGGTGTTAATTATAACTACATTGCATGGTCCTTATAAAAACTTATTTTGCAAACCGCAATTTTCACAGTATAATTTCCATTTGATCTTTGAATAAGAAAGCACTGTGAAAGACTGAGTAAGTTACAAAAGTTAAACCAGGAATTTTCATTTATTGCTCAAAGACAGTGCACCAGAAGAATTTTTGCAAAGCAACATAGAGCTTCATATCCAAATTATTTTGGGAACATATGAAGTTAATGCATCTAGTTTATTTGGAAAGAATAAGAATGCTCAGTAGCTCAGGAAGGAGTCAATGAATGCTCCTTGGGCTGTAATCCATTCTTTTGAAAAATCTTGTGTTTACTTCTAAGTTTTGTATAAATCTAGTGTATGAGAACCCACCACCAAAGATGAAAGGGGTCAAGAAACTGAAGAAAGATGACAAATCTTCCGTTCCTTAGACTGTAAATTACTGGGGGTACTCCAGACAGAGACTTGGTCCTAGGTGGCCATGAGATAGGGAGTTCCAGCACAAAGAGGAAAGGGAGAGGATCCTAATCTACCTGAATTTTCTTAAGAAACATTAACATTAATAAGAGATGCCCTTGGTATGACGTAAAAGCTTCGCGACCCATAAATTATTTTGTTGACTTTGTATACTCTATCAGGATTTAGGATGACCACAGGGATTACCTAAAAATAAGACGGGGATTGTGCATTCAGAATTGCTGCAGTCATGTCAAACTGAATCCCTGTGCAGCTATATGATGTGCAAGCTCAATTTTCTGCTGTGTAAGAGAATTATGCTTACGTCACAGCAAATGATTACAAGTTGGATTATGTGCAATAGTGTAATTTAAGCAGCTGTCTTTATGTAGAGCACAGGGAAAACAATATGTGAGCTGTCTATAATTGTATCATAAATATCATCAATATTGAATGAGAAAAGAGGTTGAGAAGCAGATAATTTGTTCAGAATGGAATGCAGCAGTACAAAATAGGGCAGTTCAAGAAATGAAAATGGCAAGCGCTGGGCCTGTAGCAGATGTTTTAGTCCTGCAGACCTCAGCATGGGCTGTGAGAGCAAGCAGGACAGCTCCTTGAAGATACTGCTCCAGGCTAATAATGAATCAGGAAGAGCCACATAACCCCAAACTGCCATCCATGCTAGCCAGTTAAGACTGCTCATTAAACATAAATCCTTTTGGGTTGTGTTCTGACTGTTCTATGTTAGAAAGGTTTGTGTGATTTATTTCTTTGCCAGAAACATGACATCATTGGAAAGTTTAATTGGGTAGTATGAAGAAAAACAAAAAATATAGCCTCTATGGAGCTCTGGAGCAATCCATTATCTTTCTAGTCCAGTTCTACTGGATTAGCTTCTTAATTTTTACAAGAAATAGAAACATGATGATCAACTAAAAGAAAAAATCATTGAAATGCTAAGAGGTGTAATGGGTACCAAAGCTATAAAGGTTGGCTAAAAATTTTCCCGTTCATAGGTGCAGGGAGTGTCAGAAGTGAGATAGGTAGTAGCAAATTTAATAATGTTAACTTGAAAGCCATGTGGGACACTGCTAGTAGATGGGTAGATAAAAGATAGGAAAGGAGTTCCTTATACCCCTATATATACTTCTTGGCAAAATGTCACGGCTTCTAGAAGCTGGAGGTTAAATGTTAATGGGAAGTAGCATGGTCTTTTTAAGAGTAAATAAAATCCACAAAACAAAATCAACATGAAGAAAAAATTAGCAACCCTATGAAGTTAAATAACATGTTACTGAATGACTAATGTGTCACAAAAGAAATGAAATCAAGAAACTTCTTGAAGAAAATGATGCTACTGCATGGTCTAGGAGTCATTGAAGAATTAGAAGAAAATGTTTTGAAGAGGTCAAACAAACAACAAAAAAATTAAAATCCATGAGATACAGTTTCTGCTGATTTTTGTTGAAATGTCTTCTGTAGACAACAAATAGATGGGTCTTGTTTTTTAATCCAGTCTGTTAATCTATGACATTTGATTGAGTTTAAGCTATTTACATTCAGGGTTGTTCATTCATGTTATTTTTGTTTTATGGCTTTTCATTTAAGGGGATGTATAGTAGCTGTGTAATGGAGACTCATCTAGTAACATGTTTAAAAAAAAGGATGTCATGGAAGCTGAGATTTAGCGGTAGTTGAGAATATTTTGAGTCAGTTATGATCCATTTGAATCAATTCTAAACCGAAAGTTTGTTGCAAATTGCTTTAAAAACTGACCTAATTGTTACTTTACCTCTGTTATCACAAATCCTACATTAATGGCATGTCTAGGACTTAATAGTAAGATTTCATATTACAGAAGTAGTGAACAAGGTATTTCCTACAAGTTATTTACTAGTGGTAAGAAAAATAAGGTTACTGGAGTTTTATACATGTTGGTTAACTTTGTCAATTCTGTTTGAAGCAGTAAAGCTTACCAAAACCACAGGGAAATGCAAATATTCTATTTATGACTAAATTACTCATTAACAAATACCATAAAAAATTAAAGCTACATTTTAGGCTTGTAAATTAGTGAAATCAATTTTAAATCAGCATAGATAATTTTAGCAATACAATTTTTGTTTATACAGATAGTACTGAGTTATAAAATGTCAAAGTCGTGCATTTTTGCTTAAATCCAGAAAATAAAAGATTACATGGGGGAAAAAGAGTAAATGAAATCACATTGTTATTCCAGTCCTTTCAAAGCCTTCTCCCATCACTTGAGGAAAAATACTATCAATTAGAATGATCTGCATGGGTTTGAGTAAACTGAGCTGGTTTCTTTTTTTACCTCTTTTACAGATTCTCATGACTGATTAAATCTAGGGTATTGGGTCAAATTCCATGTTTTCAGAGTTTCCATCCTGCCTATTACCCTTTGCTTGCCCAGTAATCATGCCAGATTGGTTCTTAAATATTATGAATATCATACTTAACATGCTCTATATTATAGGTATTTATACATGGTTGTGTGTGTTTGTGTATATATATATACACACATATATCCTATTAAAAAGCACTGCAAAGACTGCATTGCATGAGACAGTATGTCAAGCAACCATTACCATGTCTAGCAATGATAAAACACCACATGGACACTTGTGCTCATCATTAGAATTGTACAATCATTACTCTAAGCATAGCCACCATCCCATCTTAATCATCTCTGAAAGGGAAAAGAAATCAATCAGGCAAAATAGGGTTGCAGAGGAAACTGAGCTGACAAGTGCAAGCCTAGAGCAGATGCTCCTGTCATTCAGACCCTGGTGATTTGTTCTGTCACATTGATTGCAGTCGATCACAGGGATGATCCTCTACAAGTCCTCATAGAGCTGCTTGCTTCTGGAGGCACATTAGACTCCATAATCTGAGAAAAGAACTAAAAGATTTTAACTGGTTCTATCAGACCCACCTGAAATCACTTCTCATCTAATTAACTTGACACTAAGTTGATCTGTAGTTCAGTGGAAGCCTCCGAATCCCTTTCTGCAGCAGTTACATTTTTGCCACTATTGCAAAGTATCAGAGATAATTTTACTTTATAAAGAAAATAGATTTATTTCAACTAACAGTTTTGAGGGTACACTGTCCAAAAATCAAGTTTTCTCCATTGGGGAGTTTTGGTAATGGCAGTCTTGCTGGCAGGATCTGAGTGATACTGGGTATCCCAGGGTAAAGGAACACATAGGAATGTTGGTGTCTACTTCTCTCTCCTTAGAAAGTCACAGGATTCAACCAAGAGTTCTCAACCTGGACCTTAATCAGTTTTACAAATTCCCCAAAGCCCCATGTTTAAACACTAGTATTGTTTAAAGTTTTCATACTTAGAAACATTAACATAAGTTCAGCAGGGGAGGGAAACCAATGGTAACATGATTGAACTTCCCAAATAATTAGTTCTATAATGTAAATAATGATAGGCCTTGTAAATTCTGTCCATACTCTGTTGGATAGGATAATATAGGACATATATACTCTTGGGTATAAATCATGATAAACTGCTAGAATTGTGCCTACTACAGTAATCGCACCAGCAAGAACTGACTCATAATTTTGTCATTCATTAACATTTTTTATTCATGGGTAGAATGTGTGGAAATGTGGTTTGTCTTTTGAGCTACAGAACATTGTTGCTAAAGAAAAAACAATAATGGTGACTTTGAGGTCTAGAAAAGTAAATGCAAAAGTATGGAAAAAATTGATGCATTTAGATGTTTGAGTATCTTTGTGAAAACTTTATAGCCATCCAATTAGTATTTAATTAGCTTTTTTGAATTGGAAGGACAGTTAAAAATATGTATAAGTAAATAGATACTTTAAAAGGGTTTTTATATACTACATGTCTAAACATAACCTTGAAGTACATATCACATCTCTGTTTATAAACATGAAAATATTTGTGTTAAATTATATTTGATATTAAGTCAAAATCTAGCAGTTGAACAACTGTATTTGGCCCTGATGTGGGAGGCTTGCATTTTCTAAAGGAAAGCAAAAGGATACTGTGTGTGTGTGTGTGTGTGTGTGTGAATATATATATATATATATATGGATATTAGAAATTCCACTGAGTTCTTTTTGGGCACACAGCCTTTATAACTGAATTCCATTCCTAATGGCTTTGATGTAAACTTGTTCAACTCAGTATCTTTCCTTTAGCTTGAAACTTCTCTGTCTTCACTGTGGTGATTGAAAGTCAACACCTTACTAAAGATTAACTCCCTGAGTTAAGAGTAGTATAGGGTCAGGTGGGCTCCATGGAACTCTGAATTACAGGGCTCAGAGTTCAATATCTTGATACTGGACTTTAATTGAGATGTTTATCAGGAACTTTAACCCTATTCTGGCAAACTAATAACCAATCTTTCTACAAACCCCAGATGTGGTTTCCTTCTTTGTCTTTGCTACATCTCCAAGACCACCTGCTGTCCTTTCGCTGCCCAAAGGAAGGTCACAAGTGCTGTGCATCAACCAAAGATCCATACGCTAGTTAATAACAAGCTGCTTATCTGCTACTCTGTAAGATTCACTGCCTTTAATCCCTCAGCATGTCTGGTAACTGAGCCATAGCTGCCTGACTCCTTGCTTAGTATATTGTAGGTAAACTCCTGTTTTCTCTTAGCTCTCTAATGTCAATAATGAGCTTGCTGTGAGTCACGTGAGCAAACGTAGTTTTCGGAGTTCTGTAGCAACTCCAGCAACCAGTTTTGGGGTTGTTCAATAACACTTCTAATGTCTATGATAAACGTAGCAGTTCCAATCTGCAGTATTTTAAGGTTGCTATTTCTACCTAGGAAAGAAGATGGTATTTTATCTGCCATCATTAAGACAGCATACAAATGACAATTTGCGGAAGGAGGAGATACAAAGAATCTATTTTCAGTTACTACAAAATAAGAAGGAAAAAATTGGTAGTCACAGAGAAAAGGCGGGCAGGGGGGATGAAGTTAGTTTTATTATGTCTCTGGCGTTCTGCCCAGACAAAATTTCCAGAACCAAACAGTCGAAAGGCAGAATAGGGACCAAAAAGATAAAAGTAGTTAAAATGTTCAGAGCATAGTACTGTGCAGAAGGGAATTGCATAGTTCAACAACTTCAGAGATCTATATTGGGGCCCCCTCGGGTCTCTGGCTAGAGATTGTGAAACATACATGGGGTCATTTCTTTTTTTTTTTTCAAAGATTGATTCATTTTATTACAGCCAGATATACACAGAGGAGGAGAGACAGAGAGGAAGATCTTCCGTCCGATGATTCACTCCCCAAGTGACCACAACGGCCGGTGCACGCCGATCCGAAGCCGGGAACCAGGAACCTCCTCCAGGTCTCCCACACGGGTGCAGGGTCCCAATGCATTGGGCCGTCCTCAACTGCTTTCCCAGGCCACAAGCAGGGAGCTGGATGGGAAGTGGAGCTGCCGGGATTAGAACCTGCGCCCACATGGGATCCCGGGGCTTTCAAGGTGAGGACGTTAGCTGCTAGGCCATGTCGCCGGGCCCTGGGGTCATTTCATATGAACAGGGAAAGAACACTAGCATCGTTTCAAGAAGACCATTTCCAGAACTCAGGGAAGAATGGGAGACACTCAAGATTCAACCAGTTATTAAGTCATGCCTTACTTGTCACCCTAGTGGAAAGGCTGTTACAACTTTTAGAAAACTTCAAAAGAAGTCATGAAAGAATCAGACTGATCAGCATTTAAGCTGAGATGATATGTAACAAACATAATCCCAGAGGAGCTATATGGACTTTTTTTTAAAACATATTTTTATTGCATTTCATTTTTTTAATTAATTACATTGCATTATGTGATATATATATTTTTTTTAATAATAATGTCTTTTTTTTTTTTAAAGATTTATTTTATTTTATTTTTATTACAAAGTCAGATATACTGAGAGGAGGAGAGATAGAGAGAAAGTGGAGCTGCCGGGATTAGAACCAGCGGCCATATGGGATCAAGGCAAGGACCTTAGCCACTAGGCCACGCTGCCTAGCCCAGTGATATATTTTTTATGCACTGGGATTCCCCCCCCGCCCCTCCCCACACCCTCCCCCCACGGCGGATTGCTCCACCTTGTTGCCTTTCCATAGTTCAAATTCAGTTGACATTCTTTCATTGAGGTATTTACCAAGCATTAAGTCCAGCATCTTATTGTCCTGGTAAGTTCAATGGTTTCTTGGTGAGACCATCTCTGGTCTGAAGGTAGAGCCGGTAGAGTATCATCCCAATCAGTTAAAACCCCCAACATAATATCTCCAACCATTTACAACATTGTGGCATTAATTGACATTGATTAACCAATATGTTAATAGGAAAATGCAGGTTCTCAACCACAACCTGTGACTTCTTCGTAGACATTTCAATTTTAGTTTATAATCAACCATGTTCTATACACCTTAAAATGGCTTAGATTGCTATTCAGCTGTCTCATGCCTATTTTAATTTTAGTATTTAGCAGTTTATAGCATTGAAGCACGTTTTCGCTGAACCTGGCTGTTTTTCAGGTGGTCTAACTCTATAATTCTAACAGGATATATGTCAACAGCTTAGGTGAGCATGTTTAGGAGGGGTGTGCAGAGAAATCTTCCATACCCTAGTGAGGAGTAACTAATCTTTGTGTCCCACCCAATGAGTTATAAGTGCATCCCTGCTGACCGTTTCCTGTCTGTTTCTAAGCTTTCCTTGTTGTTCTCTGTCTGTCTATTCTAGTTTTGTTTGTTTGTTTTGAGGGGTTTCTGGAGCGCTCCTGATGTTTATTGCGAGAGGGGGTGGGGACCCAAAATTGGAAGCAGACAAGGACCAGAGAAAGCTCCTCTCCCTAGTCCCGAAGGAAGTTTACTGTTCTTCTGTTTCTGCGGACCGCTCAGGGATCCTGGTTGTTGTTCCAATGACCTTGGATCCTGCAAGGCAGGATTTGGGCTTCTTCCATCCCATGTGGTAGATCCAATTGGGGGTGGGTGACCTCAGAGTTCTTGGTCTCCGAAGGAACTCCATTTCCCCGTGGTCTCCTTGGCAGTAGGGATGTAGTCCTCAGTGCTCATACTGATAGTCCTTGGTGAGGATCTAGGAGTCTTCAGGTTTGGGATAAAAGCCTCCTCCTGTCCGCCTGCTCCACTCTGGGGTCCCCTCCCTGCTCTATGCGCATGACCTCCTGTTATGACCTCCTGATTCCGCCATTTGCCTTTGTAGTTTTGCTATTGTCTAATGGTAATTCGAGTCTGTTGTCTATGAGTTACCAGTTATGATCCTGATAGGTTGTATTTCCCGTCTTCCTCACACCTTCTAGGGTGATGTAAGATTTCTCTGCTCTCCCTCCCCATTTCCAAGTATCATGGGGTCTTACAAGTACATTAGGTTTTACAATTCTTTGATGTAGATCATAAGCAATCTGCCTCATATCATTGGTTACTTCACAATATCTTATTGCATGAGTGTATGGACTTTCTTCAAAACTATTTCAATGGGGGACACTGTTTCTGTGAGCTTTAGATATTTGGGTGAGCTAGTGGTAAAGTATTGGAAGGCTTTACAGAAGAGATTGCTAATGTGACAAGGCCACTTGCTTTGGTAATTGACACTTTTGGAAATGAGGTTCCTAGCTTCCCACTGAGATCGGAAATAGAGCCTCTACCTGATTATTGCATTTCAAAGGGATGATTCTGAGGTCCTTGACAAAAGCATTGCTATAATGCAGAAGATTTGCATCTCAAAAGGTCAGAGAAATAATTTACATTTTCAAGTTTTCTCATGCAAATGCTTTAATAAAAGGGTAGACAGGGGCTTATAGTTGGGGAGAAACATGTCTAAAATTTTGTCAAGTTGAAGAGAATGTTAGGCAATGTTGGTAAAATAAATGACTGAATCTGGGAAGGAACACTGACCTGGCTTATAAATTTCATGCCTACTAACAAGTTCCTGTAATTCTCTAAACCAGTTTCTTAAGTTGTTCTTCTTGCACATGCAATTGTATGAGTTGTTTTTCAGTATCCATGGAACACTCTGCTTTCTTCGGTTCTTGGAGGCAAGATTCCATTCTTGCTTGTACATACAGTTTCTACACTTTCCATAGTGTCCCAGAGCAAAGAGAGGAATTTTCTTCTATTTCTCTAATATACTGTGATTCCTGTATCATAAAACTCACTTCACTCTTCAAAATGGGCAGAAGAGTCTTTTCATGCTAAAGGAAACTTCGAATATGTTGTTCAGCCAGTCTCCATGTCAATGAGGTCAAAGGCAAAACAGCAGAACAGAACAAACTGGCCAGTCTGGCTGGCAGTACTATCACCCAGGTGCATAGTCCTGAGTTCAATATCTGAAGTCCAACAGTGCTTTCTTCTTTTCCCCTTGAATCCCTTCTGTATCAGAGTCCACTTCCCAAAGCGCTGCCTGTCTACCATGCTCCAAGTAGGCGAAAGCTTTAAGTTGACCAATTGAAAGTCTTGGAAGGCAGAAGATACAACTCATGCATGCTATTCAAAATATTGGGTCTCAGAAACTGTGTTCTTTTAAGTCCACTACATGAAGTGTTACTTTGTCCCCAGCAAATAACATCATCAGCCCTACTATAGCTTAGCAGGCTTAGAGATTTCTTGATTTGCGCTTTGTCGTTATAACTAACATTGTTCTGGGTGAACTGGGATGGTGATGAGAGGCTCAGTGGTTCAACTTTCACTCCCACTGGGGTTTGTTGTAGTGACTTAGAAGTTGCTTTGCAAACTGGGAGTTTTCAAGCATTAATAGATAATACCTAAACATTAATTCTCTTGTCTTTCATCCCCACATAAAGAAAAGTCTATGTGCAGGTTAAAAAAAAGTGTCATAGAGAAAAAAATAAAAGTTTCTATATTTTTACATGTGTAAAATGCTACGTGGTAACATAGCTACATTCACTACTATTTTATTTTTTTCACTCAACATGTCTGAGATTCACATTTAATTGTACAATAAACTCATTTAAAGCACATAATTCTCAGGGGTTGTTATCTCCGTTCTGTGGATTAAGAAATGGAGTTATGAACATTAAATGACTTGCCCAAAGATGGAGTCAATGTAGCACAGCCAAGTTTTAACTCCATTGTTGTAGTCTGTCATGCAGCCTTTTTTCTGAACTGTATCATCATCACCCCCATTACACCTTTTCTGTTTGCATCCAGTGTCAGTCTGGGTTAGAGCACATCAGCTTTTAGTACGACAGAAAGTGGCAGCCCGAAGAAACTCAAATGAGCTGGATACTTGATATGCTTGTGCAAGCAGTGATGCCAGACAGACATAAGAAGGGAGTTGGTTTTTTTTTTTTTTCGTGAAAACATGCTGGAGCAATATGTGAAAATAAAAGATTTATGCAAATGCAAGGCTTCATTACTGTGATTGCTGGAAGCATAAAGGCTCTGAGCATTTCCATTATGTGTTCTTAGCATCCAAATGCTTCTAGATTTTCCATGTGAGATTTTTCAGCATTTGTGGTTCATATTTTTCATGGTTGAAATTACCAGTGAACCCATTGCCTTTAGCTTCCTTTTTACTTAAATGCTGATTTTTTAAGTGGTATGCCCTTCTCCCGATTCAGGTGCATTTCACTGGGGTAGTAGCTCATCCATTCTGTCTCTTGAAATTAGCAAACAAGGGTTTTAAGCAAATAATCAATGAAAAAAATAAGACTTCATCAGTTAAAGAATGGAAATAACGAGTAAATTTGTGAGGATTCCACCCTACAGTATGTTTAGCTCTAGAGAACATTTATTTGTCTCTCGGTTTAAGAACATAAAAGTAATCCTGAGATTTTATATATAAACACATATATCAGGAAGTTAAAATGAAAGATTTCGGAAAGTTTCTTTTTGAATTTTGAATATTGCTTACATAGTTGAGAGGCATGTCTGCCTATATAGGCCTCCTCTTTGGGTGTAGAGGGTTAAGGTGAGAAGGAAAGTGTGTGGGACAATTTCTTTTTCTCCTGTGTTCACAGTGGGAGCCTGGGGACAGGGGAGGGGAGCCACTCCTTCTTCCAGACTACAGCAGCACCCAGGGATGGGGGACAGTCACTTGAGGATGCCTCAGGGACCTTGATGTGTGGAAGACTACTCTGAGGGTGTTGTTTGAGTTCTGATAATTCTGAGATGTCACCAGCTTCGTTGCAAGAATAGGGAAACTGTTCCTAAGGTCTCTTAGTTGACCAAGTCCACCTTAGTGCATCCATAGACACTTGCTACAAAACCTGCCCAGGAGAATTGTCCAACTTGTTCTGCTTTCCATCCTCTTATGAAACACTTAGCATCCTCTGCTGGCCTCGATGAACTGGCTGTCATGTCGGCCACACGCAGCAGGGCATGCTGCTTATTGCACAGGCATCATCAACTGACAAGTCCTAGTCCTAATACCTGCACTCCAAGGTCAGACCACACATCTTGTTATTTTCCCTGTGGCCGGGGTTTGAGTCAAATAATCTGGGAAGTCTTCCAAGAAACTTCACCTGGGGTGATCTCAGATTTGTCTATAGCGTGCGACAGCTGTTGCAGGGTCTGTTCTAGTCCATCATCTGTACCAGCCAATGCACATATTGGTGGATGCAGCTTCTTGGTCTGGTCAGTTCTGTCCCCAGCCCCATCTCTGACACAATCCAATGGATTCTGTGGCCTAGCCTACCTAGCCTAGCACAGCCTACTACAGACCCAGTCTTCATCCATATCAGCAAGTGCTACATGTTAGTTGGGATGACCCCCCAGTAACTCCCACCAAACCTGCCCCCAACTCCAATTTTTGTATGTGTTGGTATACCCTGTGGCCTAGCCTGGCCCATGCCAGATCCCAGCTGGCTCTGCTACACACCCATGGGTGCTGTGACTTAGCTAAACCTAACCAGCCCCCAGATCCAGCTACCATGTCTAGCCTGGCACATCTTAAGACCTGGTTCCTGATTCCTATATTCACCAGCAGATGCTGCAACCTAGCAGGGGAGAGCCCACAGTTCTACTAGCTCTGTTCATGAGTCCAAATCTGGAGCTTGCCACCGAGGACTGCAGTCTAGCCTAACATGACTGACACTTAGTCCAGCCCTTGCTAGCAGGTATCCAGGCTTGGCTCGACAAGCACGTGTACGTTTTGACTCTCATGCATGCCAGCAGGTATGATAACCTAGACTGGCCTGACCCGCCTCTGACCCAGCCTGCATACTGGCTGACACATGCTGTGGCCCTGACCAGATGGGCAAACTTTTAATCCCTGCTCTCATGCTCACCAGGGGAAGCAGCAGCCCAGCAAGTAGTCCCAAAAGTTGCCCTATCAGGCCTGGGTCTTGTGCATGTACATATGGGTGCTATGGCCCATGTGGATAATGTAAAAATTATGCTTAAATATACATGTTTATTTGCATCATGACAACATAATACTATATTTGTTGGTAACAAAGCCCATGAGACAAGCACAGTAAGCTGAACACTTTGGATTCAAGTGTATTTTATAAGTGTTCCATATTATGATTGGAATAAAATTTTACATGGATAGGTAAGTTGTTGTTCTAAAAGGAGTGACTCCACACACAGTTTAATTCAGACACAATTTAATACATGTCGTACATTTTCCTTCCCTGCTAGAGGGAACCACAGCAAATCCCAACACATCTAAGACACTGGAAGATCTGTTATTTTTTTTTTTTTTGCTAAATAAATTTCTAGAAATAGGTGACAATTTAGATCTATTAGATGCTCTTGGATTAGAATGTCAGTCCTGTCACAGATATGATCTACCATGACATGCCTTTTCAAAGCATGTTGTGATCATACCCATTTTTGTTTTTCTGACTTGACCAAAGTAGATTTTCTCTGTCTCTAAAGAAGCTATTTCATGATGTGCACAACAGCAATTACAGTGTTTATCTTGAATACTTGCTGATCGGGTTGTGATCTTGGAAGGCCCACCTTGGCTTAGCAGCAGTGTCACTGATTTGAGGCTCCAGATATGGTGCTATTCGTTGGAGTATGATTTTAAATAAACCGTTGGAGTGTGATGGGATGATAATGCATAAAAAGGCTCTCATTTGGAATCAAGTGGACTTAATTCTACAACCACTTAGTGGATACCGTCTGTGTGTTGACTGACTCAAAGCTGGAGTTCTTGCCCCCAAAAAGCAGATTTCACTATAGGAGAAGTGGTTCTGGTTTCTGCTTCTGTGAATTTAGACGTCTTTAAGAATGTTCCTTAATATTTCTTGATCTGTAGTTTCTTCATATAAACTTCTTCTTTATATAAAATAGGATTAATATCACCTTTGTTGCTAAGTATTTTTAATGAACAAAAATGTGACTTTCTAACAAAGTATACAGTTTCATTATGAAGGATGTAGATATTTTGATGTAAACTTTCTTGTGAATTTTCGATGTTTCTCTTATGTTCTATGAAACAAAAGACACATTCATAGAAGTTATTTCATCATTGGTTACCAATTTTTTTTAAAGTTTATCTGAAGGAGTTAAAGAGAGGGAGAGGAAAAAAGAGCTTCCATCCTCTGGGTTGCCTTTCACTTGCCCTTAGCAGTCAGGGCTTGGCCAGCTCAAAGTCAGGAGCCAGGATCTGCATCTGGGTCATATATGTGCATGGCAGAAACCTAAGTACTTGGGCCATCATCTGCTACCTCCGAGGCTCATTATAAAGATGCCTAATTGGTAGTAGAAGATGTGAGATGCAAGCCAACTTGGCAATAAGCATTGTTGGAGTCCCAATAAGCAGCTTAACATGCTGTGCCACATAACCAACCCATCTATCATATTCTATAACCCATAGGTTGTGTGAAGATATCTTATACAGTTCATAGAAAGGGGTTAGAATTTGTGATAGCAGGCAATACACTGTTTGGGATGCTTGCAATACTGATTGGAACGCCTTATTTCAAATCGTAGTTTTGTTCTCATTCCAAACCCTGGCAGATAGTAAGTAATAGCTCACATATTTGGGGCTGAGTTGTTAATCCTGACTCCCATCTTGGAGTCTCTAGATGTTGTGGGCATTTGAGGAATGAACTAATTGATGGAATGGATATTGCTGTTTGTATTTCTCTGCCTATAAAATACATTTTAAAAATTAAAGTTGTAGAGTTTGGAATTAAAAGTTAAGTTCATTCTAGTGCAAAAATAGTTTTAATATAAATATTCACATTGTATATAAACTTTCAGAAGACCCCTTATCTATAGCTAACAGAGCGTTCTACGCAAGAACTGAACTAAGCAATTTAGAGGCATAGTTCTGTGAATTCAGATGATTTTGAACTTGAGGAATACTAATCAAGAAGGTACTACTGCACAGAGCTTCTGTTGTTACAGAAGGCTATTGTTATGACTGGGTATACCATAGTAGCAGATTAGTAGGACAGTGTTTATCATAGTAGAAAGCAGAAAAATATTCCCACAATTTTCTATCTCGTAATAATCTCAGTATGGTTTAATCTGCACATGTTGGGTCTCTATCCAGGGAAGTCACAAAAATATCCATAAGGCCTATATAAAATAAAATAATAAAATAGATAATAATATAAATATAAAATCCACAACAAAAATCCACTTTTATATGTTTAGTTTTTAAGTGTGTTTATTTAATGGATCAATCTTCTGAACCCTTAACTAAAACTGTGTCTTTAAATATTTTGAGACAGAATAAAACGTAAATGTCAAAATCTATTACAGAATGTTTCAACCTCATTTTCTACCATGACAAAGTTAGAGAGCGTGGTACCCTACTACTCTATCCAGGTAACAAGTCTATTAGCAACCAGAAAGAAAAAAAACCTATTTTGATTTCAAGTAAAAGTCTCCCCAAACACATACACACTCAAACACATACACACACACACACACACACACACACAGAACCACCCACTACTGAACACTGCAAAAAGAACTATATTTGAAAGGAGAAATTTTAACTGTCCTTGTGGATTTTTGAAATGCTGGAGACTATATGAAGGCAACTTTTCCATGAAGCCTTTAAACACAGGTCTCCATTGGTGACCTCAGTATATAAATGGAGAGAAAGAATTAATTCATTGTACAGTGGAGCAGAAAACTCGCATCTGTTCTTTCTACAACCCAGTACACCCCATTTATTAATGCTGTGCTCTGCACTGTCAGGTTGAAGGAATTAACTTGCTCAGATCAGCTTCTTTGGGGGATAGATAAATGGTGTATTTATCAGGGGTAATATACTTGTTATAGCTCATTTAATAGAGGGGGAAAATAAATACAGTACTTCACATGTTCTGTCTAGAATGAGGACACTATGACTTCACAACTGTAGATCAGTCTTAGTACTGAAGGAATATTCAAAATTTTAAGTAATCAAGACCAGGGTGACAAGTTCTTTAGGAATAGATGATGTAGAGTGACATCTTATATAGTTATTTTAGCTTCTGGGTGAATGATTTCATTTCTAAATATATTGGTTAGCCACATACCTGTGGGTAGTTATCTAAATACATTGGTTACTCACATCTGAAAACCTGGGAAAGGGGAGAAAATGGTTCTGTCGTTGGCACTGAATATGGCAGCAGATGTAGATCTGTATCCATGGACGTGGCTCATGGAAGGTGCTTTGTATGAACACCAATGACCCTATAAATAACAAGTTGTTACGCTTTGTGTGGATTCTTGGTTTTATGACCAGGAAAAGTGATCTGTAACTATCTTGGATTTTCTGCTTTTATGTTAACTATCTAGTTCTTCCACAGGTTAAGAGTTCTCATTTCTTTTAACTTACATTGATTCTGATTAAGGTGAGAAAGCATTCAGTGCTGATCACTTTCTGTGGAAATACTTTACTTCTAGGCTTGAAGGAGACCATCTACCTTTGTGTTATCATTCCCTGCTGGTAGCCCACCTTTGTCCTGCATACTTGTGATCTATGGTGATAATCAAAGACACTAACCTCACTTTTTTGGCTATATATACTTAGGTTAAATATTGTCTAAAGCTAAGTGACTCCACAATTTGTGGAACATGGTACAGAATTTTAGAAACTGATCAGCATTTAACTTAGATGTTTAACAGATTTGAAATTTTCAAAATTAGGAAATTATTTCTTTCCCTATCCTCTCTAATCATCTCAGTATAATAATTCTCCTCCCAACCCATCTTAAGTAGTTGAGTCATACATTAAATCCAGGGATGACCGAGTAATTCTGAAATTATGGCAGGTTTTACCTTAACTTCACATCTTTTACCGTAACTTTACATCTAATCTACTAGAAGCACTCACGAAAAAGTTAAGACCTTCATTATTTTGCCATCACTTTCCCTTACTTGAACCTATGAAATACTTGCTTTATTGGTTTCTTTGCTTCATTTTTGTGCTCTTATCCATATAGTATTTATTGATTGATTGATTGATTGATTGATTGCTATTGGCAGGTCTCCCACACAGGTGCAGGGTCCCAGTGCTCTGGGCCGTCCTCAACTGCTTTCCCAGGCTACAAGCAGGGAGCTGGATGGGAAGTGGAGCTGCTGGGATTAGAACCGGCACCCATATGTGATCCCAGCGCATTCAAGGAGAGAACTTTAGCCACTAAGCCATGCCGCCAGGCCCCAAATAGCTTTTTTATTACATACACTTTCCGTGAACATTTGAAGTGTGAACCAGCAGATGGAAGATCTATTTTTTCTATGATTCTGCCTTTCAAATAAATAAAATAAACATTTTTGGGGTAAATAGTATGTAATGAATATTCTATAGGAATAAAATTTAGTGAGTATAGCATCTCATTAATTTTGTTACATGGGGTCATCAAAATAAAAATATGGCTAATATTTCATTACAAGGATTATTATTACTTAACAAAATGGGATTCAGAAGATATTTCCAGTTCTCCTCTTTGGTAACAGATTATTTATGGTATTTTGAATCTAACATTCAATTGGTACAAGGTAGATACAGCCTCAGAGTATATTTACCAAATCCTGTGGAGTTTTATTCATTGAGCAGATGGTGAGCCAACTTCCTGGGAATATAATGGGCCAGGTTGCCTTTGGAGCTTTTCAAGCAGTAAATAAAATACGTTATGGTCAGAGATAGATGTATATATGTTGAAAAAGGAAAGAGATTATTTGTAAAGGCTGGAAGAGTTCATGGGGTCCCTGGTTTCTGTTCACTGAGCAGGTGCTCTCCCCAGTTCTTTCTAGTATGCTGGATTTTAGGAGGCAATTACTATGTATTTTTTTTCTCTAAGAACATGTTTCTACCCCTCCTCTCCATGGTAGTCCTGAGGTTGTGTACCGAAGAGTCAGCTGATGCGGAGGGACTATCTGAGTGAAGACTGGCATGAAGGGACTGTCTCCAGAAATATCTATAAACTTCCCTGCTTCTTCATCAGCACTTTTTTTCCTGCCATTCGTAACTTAGTTGGAACTAATTAGTCAAAGGAGTTATACGCTCTGTCCTCTTGATTGCCTCTTTCATGTTGTTGATAATCTCCTTTACAATTCAGAAACTTCTTAGTTTGATATAATTAAATTCGTTTATTTTAGTTCCTGTGTTTCTGGGGTCTTTTCTAAGGAGTCTTTGCCTATACCAAATGCCTTGCATAGCTTCCTTGATGTTTTCCTCTCATAATTTGATCTTTGATTATTTTGATCCTTGATCCAATTTGAATTCATTCTCATTATGGTGGAAGGTTAGGATTTGTTTCATACCTCTGCGCACACAGATCCAGTTTTCCCAGCAAAACTTGGAGACAGTTCTCCTTTGATTGGTTTCACTTCGCCTGTCAAAAATTGGTGGGCTTTGGACAAGTCAGTTAATTTCTGGGATTTCTTTTCTCTTGTGTTGATCTGCATGTCTTTTTTATGCCAGACAGAAACTGAGTCATAATGACAGAGAAAACCTAAAAATACCAATTACTAAGACAAATGTTGAATCAGTAGTAAAGATTCTGAACACAGAAAAGCCCAGAACCACATGAATTCACTGCTAATTTCTATGAAACTTTTCAAAAATTAATTCTGAAACTAGTCAAAATGATTGAAAGGAAGATAATTCTCCAAACTACTATGAGGCCAAGAACATCTTAATTTCAATACTTGAACAAGATACAAAAAGACTATGGACCAATATCTCTGGTGAACATAGATGCAAAAATTTTGAACAAATCACTAGCTAACTGAATGCATCAGAAAGATTATTAATCTAGTCAAAGTGGGATTTATTCCTGGTATGCAGGGATGGTTCAACATATGCAAATCAATAACTGTGAAACATAACTTTAGAGAGTTGAAAATTAAAAACCATCTGATTGCCTTAGTAGATGCAGAGAGCATTTGATGAAATACAGCATTCTTTTGTGATAAAAGCCTCAAACAAAATTGGGTATGGGGGAACATTCCTCAATACAATCAAGGCAGTATATGACAAAGTCACAGTCCGATCATACTGAACACAGAAATGTTGGAAGCATTCCCACTAAGATGCAGAATTCAACAAAAATGTTCACTCTTAACACTGGTATTCAATATCATTCTGGAAGTTCTGGTAGGTTGTATGTCCAGAAAATTTCCTTTTTCTTCTAGATTTCATAATTTGTTGGCATATATTTTTTTGGAGTAAGTCCTGATGATTCTTTTTGTTTCTGTTACATGCATTGGAACATCTTTTTCTCATCTGATTTTTTATTATTTGGTTAGTGGAGCCAGTGATGTATCAAGTTTTTTTTAAACAACTGTTCATTTCACGTATCTTTTGGATCATTTGTATGTCTATTTTGTACTTTTAATTTTTTTCCTCCTCCTTTTCTTAGGTATAATTTTTTATTCTTGTGTTACTGATACTTTAGCACTTCATAGTGAGATAATTATCTGCTTTTTCAATTTTGATGACACTAATTCCTATCAACTTCCCTCTTAGCACTGCTTTTTGCTGCATTTCCAGTGGCAGAAGCTGCTAATCATCTCCTCCTAATGCTGATTCCAATACTAGTAGGAGTGCATTAGATGAACACTGCCCAACATTTTGTTGCTATGTATGTAGCTCTTATCTCTTGAAGGCAGCTTACAGCTGGCTACACTGTGCACCTGTCTATAATGCTGTCTTTGTCTTCTTGTGCCATGGACTCTTTTTAATTCACTTCTTTCACAATGTCTATGCGGTTGTAGTGTCTACTTCATATCATTGTTTTTCTACTATATTTTCAAACCTTGGTTGGGTTCACTAAGAAAATACAGTCCTAAATGTGAGTGCACCTAATGATAACTTCATAAAACATGAATCAGGCAATTATTGCTTCTGGGTTCCAAATATTCCTGTCCACTTCCCATGGAAATATTCTTCATAGGCATTTAGCCTACCAGTTATGATGCATGTTACAGCACCTGTGTACCACATTGAAGTACCTAATTTCCATAACTGCTTGCTGTTCCTGAATCAGCCTTCCTGATAATGTGCATTCTACGAGGCAGACAGGTGATAACTCGAGTAGTTTGGTTTCTGCCAGCCAAATAAGAAATCTGGATTGAGTGCCCAGCCCATCTTCAGCCAAGACAAGCCCTGAAACAGTAAGCAGACGTGAGCATTCTCTGCTTTTCTGTCTGCCTTTCAAATGAACTAAAATATATCCTTTCCACAGCAAATTCTTTCAAATCTCAAGTACTTTGGCATCATCTTGAGTCTAAAACCTCATCAACTCAAAAGCACCAAATCTTTTCATCGAAACTGGTTACATGTGAAACTCTGGATTTAATCTCTTATGCAGAAAAATTCCTTTTCGTATTTAGACTTATGAAACTAGGAAGCATGTAATCAATTTATGAAGTACAGTGATTGGAAAGGCTTAGAATAACAATTATAGAAGCTCTTATTAAAGTGGAAGAAAGTAGCAAGAGAAAAAATGGAGATAGTTATTTTAAATAAAACTCAACACTTCAGCCAACGGATCTCATGTCAAGGACTGGGGATGATACCCTGTGTTTTTTGGCTCATCCCTCTTAGTTCACAGCTGAACCTTGGAGTACTCCTTCATTTAACATGGAAATTGGTATATGCCTGCATATGAATTGTTCTGTGAGCCTATTTTGTGCATGTAATTTTGGCAGCACTCTTTCATCTTGTCATCTTTCATCCATACTGTCCAACCTGTTGGTGTTTGTACTGGTATAACCTTTCCAGAAACTTGCGAGACTCAAGGATGTGTCACAGGAAATCACTCTGTTAGACGAGATTCCGTTCCACATGTCTTTCCTGAGTAGTCACTTAATCATCTTTTAGCTGCTGCTGAGAAGGCTGGAGAGGATCAGTGAGTCAAGTAATCTCTTCAAAGAGCCTTCTGTGTGATTGAATACTCTGAGCTTTAGATCTTTCCTAGGCATTGGCAAAAAGTTGTCCAGATACATTTGTGGTTGTTACTCCAGAACATACAGTCCTGACAGTGAGTTTCCTAAACTTAGCATCAATTTCAGTTTGGATAGCTTGAGAACCTCCCAATTTATCAAAACTTTGTTCCCTTTTCACTTAACAATTCTTCCTTCTATCTTTTACTGCTGTGTCAGTTTACGATAGAAAGCAATAAAAAAAAATCAACAGACCACATATTCAACATTTGCTTTGAAATATCCTCAGGTAAATATACAAGTTCTGAGTTTTCAAGTCCTGTTCTTATACAACTAGAGACAACAGTTGAACTTCTGTTGCTTTGTAAGAGTCATTTTATCTTCAGTTTCCAGCAACTTGCTCATTTCCTTCAGCGCACTCACCAGTATTGTCTTTGTATTTATACCAAGTCCCTTTCCATGACCATGTATTTTCCATGATGTAGTCTCTCTGCACCAATTTCCTCATTTTCCTGAAAGCCCTAAGGAGTGACATGTTTTCAAAGTGAAGGACAGTGTTTTGTTCCGTTTGATTGCTAATGCCATTTTAAAAGTGAGGATTATGCATATTCATGGTCTGTAATATGACACTTTAGTACACATTCACAATGTTGATTAGGTCATGGGACGTTGCACTTCCCCCATCTCATTCCTTTATGGTTGGAGCCTGGAACTCCCTTGATTTCCCAATACATGGTATCCATATTTGACATCTAGAACAGTCATTTCAAACAGCAGAAGCCAATGCTTCACAAGAGAGAGAATGCGAGGCTTTTGGCTTTGCAGGTTAAGAGATCAGAAGCCAAGGAGCATAGGTGACTTCTGAAAGCTGGGAAATGCAAGGCAGTGGGTTCTTCCAGAAAACTTCCAGGAGGAATGTACGCTTGTTGACACTTTCTTTTTCAAATAAAGATGAATGATATTTGACTTCCATATCTGTTTCATAACTTTCATAGCTGTTATGGAAGTTGAACCTCATTTTCGTGCACTAACTACATTTTCATTTATCATGAGATTAGGCAACTAAAACATGGTATAATTGATCATTTTTTTGTGTATTATGTGATAGTGTTACACTTGTATTATGATGCCCCCCCCTTACAGGATTTGATTTAAAACTGGTAAAAGAATATGAATTATCTTAGTAAACCAATTGTATAGATCCAAGGAACAGATGATTTATTCATCGTGGCTCTGACTACAATGTTACTTAATTTTTACCTGCGTTAGTTGCTTTATAAATCAAACAATAATGAATCTACATCATCATCTTGTTTTGAAACATACAAATTGGATAAGGTAGCAAAAAGATTAATACACACTGGACACACAGCACTCAAGAAATGTTAGATTATTTTTTTTCGTGCATGCAACACTTATTTTCATAATGTAAAAGCCTGTTACACAGAGTATAGGTATGCAGCGTGTTGCCCTGCACTGAATGAGAGAGATAGGAAAAAGCCAATGTGCAAAAGGAGAGATGATTGATTGATGTGACTGTTTTAACAGGTGCTAACAGTATTACTGGACATGTGTTTTAGGTAGAGTTGACTTGAAAATGAGAAAAGGTTCAGTATCCAAAGGTGAGGGAAAGTGTGGAACTCAGCAAAATATATCTGATTTAAATGATGAGGTTAAGTTGGATGATTTCTCATACCCCATCCTTTCCTGCTCAAAGCATAGGCAAAGATATTTCATTTGGAAATAAGCAAGTTTATTTTGTAAATAAGTGAGCTATGTAAATAAATGCATGATTAAGTATATCACATAGGGTACACAACAAAATGTGTCAACTTCAAAATGTTTGTGGAGGACTCAGCATGATATCACTAAGGCCTCACTTTGCAAGTGCCAAGGTTCTATATGGGCACCAATTTGTGTCCTTGCTGCTCTACTTGCTCTTAGCTCCCTGCTTGTGGCCTGGGAAATCAGTAGAGGATGGCCAAAGGTCTTGGAACCCTGCTCCCCCATGGAAGGCCTGGAGAAGGTTCCTGTTCCTGGCTTTGGATTGGCTTAGCTCCTGCCATTAAGAATGAATCGGCGGACAGAAGATCTTTATCTCTGTATGTCCTTCTCTCGGTATATCTACCTTTCCAGTAAAAATAAGTCTTTCAAAATAAAATCTCTGGAAAAATATCATCAAACTTAATTAAAATCATCCATGAACTTTGGAAGGTCATAACTCCATTGACTTTGAGAATGCCAAGGAAGGTAAGGGAATACTTTCTAAATGAAAGCATTTTGTTTGTTTTTCTTTGGAACTTTGAGACATTCTGTGGTAAGTGATGCCTTAGACATTTATTCTAAATGAAAACATTTATTCTAAATGAACTAGAAATTTGATATCATACTATGTAAAATTCAGTAATTATTTACTAAAGTGAGAATAATATTTATGGTAAAACTACAGTTTTAAACTATCCAAGTAATTAGCAAGTTGTCATTTACTTAGATCATGACTAGTTCTTTGCATGCTATATACATCATTTCTGGGCATACAAATCTGTCTTCCATTCTGTAGCTGTTATGAAACCATGCCACACATTAAGTTTCTGAGATACTGTTAAGCCAAGTTTTATGATTCCCTGTAATGTGTTTGTCAATGGATTTAATCTTATTGAGTGTGTAAGGAAATGATTTTTCCCTCTAGTTATCTTTAATCATAGTTTGTTATTTTTGCTATTCCTGATAGTGAATACATCATAAAATTCTTTTAGCTTTCTTAGGTTTTGAAAAGTCCGATCCAACTTAGTCCATGCCACAATTTCAATTTCAAATTCATTGTATAGATTTCTGTGTTTGTACCAGCACTGGGTGCTGTTGTCATCCTTTCTTTTACAGTTCCTTACCACAACACAGTATCCCTGCACTTATTGTCTCCTGGGGGCATGAGTGGATGGATTCCAAGAAAAAACCTGAATGTGTTCTATCTGCTGCCTAGCCATAGAAAAAGGAGGAGTTAATCAGGATGGACTGTCCTAACAGTCTATTGTTACCTGCTCAGTCTTCTGTTACTAAGATCTTGCGCCAGGGGCAATTTTCTTGTAAATGTGGTGCCAGTTGAGTTACCTTTTATAGAATCCCCAACCTTAAGATAACACTTCCGACTACTGAACCACACAGTGGGGTGTATACCATTCTTCTGTGGTTCCATTTTGCATCATTTCCATTTATCCAGATAACGGAGCATATCTACAAACCTGGTGCCTGAGAGGGGCATCTACCAGCCAAAAGAGAAAACAGCTTCATTTCTTGTGACCATCTCTTATCCTTACAAATTGTTTCTCAGGAAGCTCCA
Source organism: Ochotona princeps (assembly GCF_030435755.1). NCBI lineage: Eukaryota > Metazoa > Chordata > Mammalia > Lagomorpha > Ochotonidae > Ochotona > Ochotona princeps. The sequence goes on from NC_080846.1 coordinate 27,956,774, forward strand.
ACACTTGGTTGGTTTTTGTGATACAGAATGAAGCTGATTGTATTCAGGGAAAGAGCTTGAGAAATTAGTGGTTATTGGCAAGTACAAGCCAAAAGCCATGAAGAATTGAAGTTGGATGTAGGAAGATTGACTTTGTTAAAAACTTGACCTGGATTCAAATCCTGTCAGCCCTTCCTACCAATAGGATTGGCTCTCTAGGAGCATTTGTTTTTCTGTGCATGTTTCCATTCCTGCCTCAGAAAATGCTGACGAACGAGTACAATGGAAAGATGTCTGAAAAGACCCAGGTAGTCTCTGGCAACACAGTTTCCTTTAGAGGCATCCTCAGCCTTCCCTCGCTTGTTGTTTGTCCTCAGTTGTTCTGTTTCCGAATTTCCCAACAAAGCTACTCTCTAACTTATTTGTTCTCCCAAGTCTTACACTCTGCTCACCAAAACCGTCTGAGCACAGGAAAGGCATCTAACTCTCAACTCCCTATCTTGGCACTTAAAAAAGCATAATGCACATTCCTTTTAAATTGTTTTTTTCTTCAGTTTCTAGAAGCGAACTCTATTCCCAACCCTCTCAACACCTATACATTTAATTTGTTTGTTTCTTTCAACCCATAAAAGTGCCAACACATTTCCCATCCTAAAAGGGAAAAAAAAATCGTTCAGGCTTTTATTCTCTTCTGGTTATATCCAACTTTTTCTGTTATTTTTTAGAGAAGCATTATAAAGAGTTATTGCACAATGTATCCATACTGAAGTTTCAATTCTTTCTGCAACTTGTAGTTTCACTTCTAATTCTAGCTGATTGAAATTCATCATGACTAGAGGTGTAATATGATTGAAAAAAGCAGAACTCTACTAATTCTGAATAGACTTTCCTATCCCTGCCCTCCACACACTTAAACACACACATTTGAACACCCTGTATTGTTCTCACAAGATTATGTCATCTCAATTGTAAAAACTTTAAATGTTGGGAACCTCTCAAGGCCTTGTTTATTATTTTGCTGGTGTTTACCCACGCACACAAATAACCATTCACCAGTTATTCTGAATATTTCTCAATTGCGACTTGTACACTCTTCTGTCAAAGTTTCAAAAGCTTTCTATCAATTTCTCTAGATTTCTACACCTCAGCCTTGCCTCTCTACTTCTCTTCCTAGAGGACTGCTCCAAAGAATATAGCCAAGTTATTTTCATGTGCCACCTCTTCTCCATTTAGCCTGGTCTCAAGTCATGACAAATTAGGTTGCAGTCTCTGGATGCCAAGTTCTATTCATTCTCCATGATTTAGCATGGCCTTACCCCTTCTAATGTGATTTTTCCATCCTCTAACATACAGATGTAGAATCTGTTTCTCATGAAATGCTTTAATTACTAGAACATTGCAGAAGTCATGGGTTCCAAATGCCACACTTGGGCTACAAGAGGCCTTGAATGCTTCACCTCCTTCCCTTGGGACCCTGTTTATCCTTGTGCTTAAACTTGACAGCATATGTTAAATGATGAGAACACTTGGAGTGGAGACAATAATCCCGAATCGTAAGTTGAAATGATTTGCTGTCCCATATACTTGTAAGCAACAAGTGCGTTTTACTCTAACCCACTAGATGTTACAGTGCTATATTAAGAGATTCAGCACACAACAGACAGCTTGGATGCCATAAAATGCATAGGAATCCGCAGAAAAATAGAAGAACAAAGACTTTGTGGATAATTACAGTGATTTCTGTAGCCAAGGAAATCCTAAGAATAACTGCTATTGTAGCAATCTTTACAATAGGAGGAACTGTCTCTGAGCGTTGGGTCTCAGAGGCTGGGAAAGAGAGAACTCTTACTCCCGATTACAAAGAAATAGCTAATGGGTCCAACTATCTTAGCAGACTGTAGAAAGCAGGCGCATGTCAGATTGATTGGTGCTGAAAATGATCTCATCTAATAGTGTGTGTTGCATATATTTTTCTTTTTAACTTTTGCATGCTCATGTTTTTTTGACAAATATTTTACTACTGAAGTATTTTATCACTATGAAACACTATGTTGGAAATGATATTACTTTCTCTTTTCATTCAGATCATGGTAGAATCTGTCAACTGTGTATTTCATCTTACAGTTAGTCATTTGTTCAACATTAAGATAATCTTTCCTTATGACAAGTATGTGTTGTCCTTCATTTTAATGTCTGTGTTTTTCTTTTATAAAGGCTATAATCAGTTTCCTCTTTTGGCCACTTTGTACTCTGCTAGGCTTTTATAATGTATTCAATTTCATGTATTTCTTGACTACTTCACAAATCTTATTTCTATTTATTTCACTCTCATATGAATTCTATAAGGCTGGTGTTTCTTGCTCCCTGATCTCTCAAAACACATAATTCCATTCTCTGAATTTGCCTGCCAAGAGACTAGATCTTCTAATATCCTTTTAAAAAAATGTCTTCAGTGAAATCATTTAGCCTATGTAGAGTGACTGTGATCTGATTTTATCTCTTACCTATATTAGCCCTCTTGTGAATTTGGTATGAATTGTATTATTCAAATACTTGCTTGCAGCTATATAGCTCAGATTCGACTTCCCCATGCATTTCATGAATTTGCTTTAATGCTCACACTCGGTCCCTAAAAATAAAAGCTATAGGACACAGCCAAAACATGCTCATGCCAAGTCAGGTTCATAAGAATAAAAGATTCACATGGAATTGATAAATGCAAGATACAGTAGAAGAAAAACACTTGTGGGCATAATCTTCCATGTTACTATGCCCTATTAAACTTGTTTGAGTATCTCCCTGCTAAAAGTAAAGTTAATTTCACCACAAGTCATATTTAAGGTGACATTGTATACTCAACAGAAACTACTAACCTCCAAATACTATGACTCCATAGGCTACAATCCTTCCAGTATTTAGAAAAATGTGATTAGTGACATTATTTGCATACTTTATAAAGAGAAGCCAGTAGATTAAAAAAAAATCAACTTTACCACAAACTCAAAATGGATAACTTATAATGATTTAGTCATAAGAATTTCTCTTACAACTTACATACCTTTAAATCTGAGAATCAAGAAATTCATCTCAGCCATCATCTACTTTCCTTTCACCACCCCCAATCTCTCCAGGGCACAATGGAAAGTGCAGGCAAGCCTGAAAAAAATCCTTGTTAGGTCCATCAACTGAAAAGAATCAGAGGCTCTGCTACTCACTTTTCATCCAAAAATTCCCGCAGAGCCTTCCATCATAATTTCTTTGTAATCGGGAGTAAGAGTTCTCTCTTTCCCAGCCTCTGAGACCCAACGCTCAGAGACAGTTCCTCCTATTGTAAAGATTGCTACAATAGCAGTTATTCTTAGGATTTCCTTGGCTACAGAAATCACTGTAATTATCCACAAAGTCTTTGTTCTTCTATTTTTCTGCGGATTCCTATGCATTTTATGGCATCCAAGCTGTCTGTTGTGTGCTGAATCTCTTAATATAGCACTGCTTGAAGACTAGGTGATTGTACTTTCATTTTTCTACAATTAAAACATAGTGTTTAAAGCTGAATTTAAGCATTAATATTTTATAATGAAATACTTCAATTTCATATATAGAGGGGAAAGATAGTCAAGGTTTTATTTTTATATTAGTATTGATTTATAGGCAAAAATTCATCGTTAAATAATAGTGGATCACCCCAAGCAATCACATTAAAATAATTCTAAAGTAGATGAGCCAAGATGTAGCAGTATTATTCCTTTGCTTGAAATGGTTTTTGAGTCTTGCCAGTCTCTTTCTCAACTTTCTTCACACTTACAACAGGTTCTCGACCCATGACTCTTTGCTTTCCCCTTTTTAGATAGAGGTGTGAGAGAGTTCATCTCCTTCTCTGCCCGGGAAATGCATTTTAATATTAGCAAGAGTCTTACGAGAACATTTCTTGGTCTCAGAAATGGTAAGTTTCATACTGGAAAAGGAGAATGTCAGGGAATATCATGCAAAGAATTTCTTTTTTCATTGTTTAAAAGTGAATCCTTGAGCTATGTCTGAAATTATAAATTGGGACAATTGTTGCACTTTCATCAGAACAGCATTGCTTCCACATGTGTCTAAGTGAAATTATCTCAAATATCTCACCAGAGATCTTTGAAATTAATGTAAAGTAAGATCATAATTGTAACTTAAGAGTTTGTGCTATGATCTAATTTAAAACCTAATGAGATTTCCAATAGTGAGTGTATTTGAAACTAAGATGAGAACCAGTGTAATATTTTAAGAATGGATGAAGTGATTCAAGAGAATGAATTAAAACAGCCATGTGGTCTTTTCCAAATCCAAAGTACTATAAGATATTATGAAAGATGTCTTAACTGCATAAAGTGACCTTCGATCTAATGGAGCAGTTTGATTTAGGGGCTGACTTTGGCAGAATGACTTTTCTAAGCACTGAGATAAGTTGTTGCGTTAGTAGTTCATAGACAGTATTGAATAGAACTGGATGTTTCTTGAATGGGAACTTATTCTCTTGTTCTGGTCTCTAAGTTTTCAGTACATTAGCAATATGTTAATGTATCACTTATCTTCACATTTGTAGAAGTGGGCAAGGTAGTGGAACTTGACTCTAATGCTGACATGCTGGTGAGCAACGAAACTTGGACCATCTCTGTATTCTTATTGGCTTTCCAATAATTTATGTTCACAATTCTGATTTTAAGAAAAATTATTGCTACTTTGAATACCTACTGCAGTATCCTCTTACCCTTATAGCAGATAGCTATGTAGAGACTGTGTTATACCTCTAGGGCTTTTAAAAGTCTAATTGTGAGTGGATGATGCTATTATTGTTAAAACAGGATCCAGGAAATCAACTACATGGTTAAAATGCATCAGTAATTAAACCAAATATCTAAGCATAGGAGTTTATAGGTGCCATGAACCAAGTTAACCTTGTTTCTGTACATTAATCTTTCAAAACATACACTAATGTTTACCAAAGGTAAGTCATATAAAATCGTTTTTTTAACAGTATTAACTAAAGCAAGGCTCTCTTCTATCAATTATAAAACTCTCCTTTCTGTAAATTATTTTGAAATATATTGGGCTTTAAGAAAACACAGGATAATTGTTCATATTTTAGAAAATTGTATCATGAAAACTTTTATGATCATATTCTATGAAATAGCATGCTCTCAGCACACCTAAGGGCCAGTGTACACATCATTAACCACTTGAGAGACAGGAAGTTTGGAGATAGAAGAGAGAAGTTTAGGATGTAATGAAATCACTAATTATTGAATATAGAAACAAGATTTACCTGGAAATTATAAAGTAATTCAATGAGCATAGTTGTTCTTACAATTCTAGAGTGAAAAGTCTTCCATTTGATTTAGTTACCTTATTCAAAATAAGCATGATCTGACAATTTCTTTAGCTATCTTTAAGTCTGAACAAAAGATAACTTTTCTTCATGGCCTAACTATTGCCAACACTAAATTCAAAAGTATGAGTTGTTACAGATACTGTGGCACGTTAATACTCCTACAATCACACGGCAGGGAAACGCTGATCAATAGCACACAGTGGCTGTAATCAGCATGCAGATTAATGAACAGGGGCATATCCACGCGGGAACACTAGAACAAAGACCAGTTGAGCATTTTAATTGCTCAGTTGCTGCTAAGTCTCAATTCCCCATCAATCTCCATCCATTATGACCACTGATGCATAGCAGACATGAAGAGGAAAACAATAACATAATGATTCATAAGTGTTAGGGTGCAAATGAATGGTTAGCTTTGGGAAAATCATGGCTGTGATTATTTCATGGTTCAGACTACCTAAAAGATCTCGCATGTTATTTATAATTTTCATTGTTCCCTCCTGGCCTGCCTATATTTAATAAATTGACTGTGGTGGAATTAATAGTACAGCAAAAGGTAGTGGGACCATCTTTTTTTCTGGCTCTCTCAACATAGGGTTGAATTCTTTAACTTCCTTAACTTGAAAATCACAACTAGGGACATTAGAAATGAAGAATATTCATGAAAGCATCTAAAATATTATTTTCTTATGAGAACAAGATTTTCTCACATTATGATTATATGTTCTTGGTAAAGTTATAACTATATACATTCGTTGGGCTTTGCTTAAAAGTTTTCTTTGACTGTAACAGCTTTGTTTATATCTTGAAACTTCAGGTAATCTCCCAGAAGTTGATCTACAGGCAGTGCCTAAGAGGTTTTTTTTTTTTTTTTTTTTTTCCAGAGAATTCTTTCTATAGTTGCTTTGTAAAGCACAAAATTCACTCTCATGTAAGTTAGGCCCTGTACTAACATTATACTTCTTAAAGGAAAGTTTTAACATCAATAATCTTACTGCTTTTCTGTATTAAGCAAGTCCTTCTTGGGCCTTTCCCAAGGCACATTGCCTAGGATACTTCCAGATTGTTATGACCCAATAGTTGTACTATTTCCTCTTACCTTGCTGGATTCCAGGCATTGAGTACAAGCTGATTTGTCCTAGACATTCTTCCTAATGAATACTCTTAGAAACTCTGTTTTCTTATCAGTTGTGCACACCAGATATCACTCTTCCGTCTTCTGGGTTGTTGTCAAGGCAGCAGACTTTCAGTTTGGGAGACATTTTTAAACCATGGTTTAGTTTACTTCCCCTGAACCTCTGTTCCTTCCTTGGATGGGCTTTCTGTGCACGTTGTCTTTATCTCAGGACTTCAATTGAATGGTTTGTGCTTGGAAAGTTCAAATATGTCAGTTTTCAGGCAAATTTGCATCTTCAGTTATGTGGACATTCCCTTTCACAAATTTCTTTTTACACAAGTGTGTGCCTGTGTGTTTGAAAGAAGCAGAGCTAGAGGTAAATCCTTTACACATTTTGTGAACAGGCTAGAAATGATATCCACCTTCATTAGCAAATTTAGAAACTGGGAATCAAGAATTTAAGTCCAGTTCTTCTGACTGCTGATACAGTATTCATGTGGGTTTCATAAGTTGGTTTTGTGTTTTAAATGGTTTTCAAAAATGGAGATTCTGCAAATGCAGTTTCAAATGGCCATGCTTGAATTAACCTTGGTAGAATGTGGTTCCCTCTGTTTCATTCTTCCAGGAAATTGGAATTGAGTTACAAATTTATACTAAAGGTTCTTTGTCCAGAATCCTTTATATTAACATAAAGGTATTTTGATATCCTTCAGGCAGATGTTTAGCTGAGTCCAGCAGCAGTACAGAGATCCAGCAGAAAAATTAGCAGTCAGGGGATTTTAATACTAGCCCAGATTCTATCAACTATGCAACATTATTGTCTATACATTCTTGAGGTCACATATGTTATTGATAAATTATAAGCACTTTGTAAAGATATGTTCAATCAGATCCTCTTTTAAAGAAAATCTAATTAGGGAACCATAGGTAATTTCTTAATTTCTTACTATTTTTTTCCAGCTATCCCGTCTTGCTACTCTTTAAAAATCAGTTCCAGGAGTTGAACCAAGTGTGTAAGAAGGTGCTCAACACTCCCATTTTTCCTTAAGGGAGAGCCTGGGTTTCATACCTACCTCTGGCTCCTAACTCCAGTTTCTGTACATGTGTCCCCTGGGAGATGGCAGTGTTGGCTCAAATGATTGGGTTCCTGTTACCCATATGGGAGATCTGAACTGTGTTTCCAATTATATTTATACAAATGTGAGATTAATTCATCTTCTGAGCAGATCTTTGCATGTCTGTGCTTGATGGCAAAATTCTGTGTTTCTTTTACCACCATGGAGAATCCCTGGCCATTTCAAGCAAATCACAGTATTGTCATGGTCTGTGTTCTAACCTGAACTTGAGAGTCATTGAACTATGGACAACATTTCAAGTATCTTCAGTTCAAGACATGGGGCTTTTATTTTCCTGATTGAATTTTTAACTCTTGTTTTTGATCGCAGGATCTCTGTCCTTGCCTGAAATATGCTACATCTTTCAATCAAACAGCTGTGAATTTAATTAAGGTACTGTTGATGCTCACCCTCTTCCAGGTCATTAGTAGAAAAGTTAAATCAGAACAGACTAGGCTTTATCTGACCTCCCAGTGGGATCTCTGGAAACACTTTCTCCTTAGTATTTATAGGTTTATATTTTAGAAAATTCATGCTGGATGGTATTGGCTGTTTTGGAAACAGAGCATGTGAGATGTTATGGAATTATCTTGACTTGATTACTTGTGTTTTTGGATAGTTCCCTGGTGGAGATTTCAAGTGGGTTCTGTATTGTGGAGGAAACCAATGAGTTTAATGTCAAATAGGTAAAGCACAGAGTTTATGTGATCATCTCCGGTCTTGTATACACCATTCAATTCTGAAATATTCAGTAGTTTAAGACATTCACTGTGAACCTATGGAAGGCAGGAATAACATCTGCTAATAACTAATAAGCAATAAAAGAATAAGGTTTATGCTATTTGAATTGTTATGCTAGCTGTACAGGTATTTTAGAAGATTAAAATTTATGTTTATGGCACCTATGTTTAATAACATTTGTAACACAAGTAAATATTAATCAGAATTGACAACTGAGAACAATTAGAATTTCAACTGCCTTAAATAACGAGCATAAGCACTACAAATGAGGATAAGGCAATAAATTTCAGACTTATAAATCTTCTCTCTATAACTGAAAATTTTGAACATGGACAAAAACATTTAGTGTTCAAATTGGGGAATAATCCTTTTTCTCCCATTTTATTTATTTGACTCTGAATAAATTTGTAATAAATGATAATAGAATTTGTAATAAATGGCAATAGAATCCCAGAACTATCATAAACCTCCTCAAACATCATCACCTACACAAACATAAACCACACTTTTCAAGACTGCTGTGCTGTTCAGCAAATGAAGGATTAACTAGCTGTGCAGCATAGGCAGGCAAGGAAAAGATGCTGCTTTCTAAGGACATATTAATGTCATAGTGACATTTTGTGGGAGGATTCCAAGAGAATACAAGAAAGCAGAAACTTTGATTTTCTCTGCTTTCATTCGCTAATAATTTTGGGGATAGTTCAAAGTTTCTCTTTCTATGGAACGGCAGTGCAGGACATAAAGGGCTATATATATTACTTTTCTCATGACTATAAATTGGATGATCAAAGGGATAAAAATATATTTGGCCACAGTTTTGGGGACCGCAGTCTGAGATCTAGCTGTGGGTAGGAATGCACTCTGCCAAGGCTCCTACACGTACCTTTTTCGGCTATAGTGACTTCTGATAGTTTCTGATTCTCCTTAGATTGTGATTGTCTGATTCTAATATTTACCTGTTCCTTCTCATGAACTCCTTCCCGTATATGACTTTTCTGAATGTGTCTGTTACCAAGATATTTGTCACTGGATTCAGGACCTACCAAAGTAGTCCTGCATGACCTAATCTCATGTTGAAAGGCTTAAGTTAATGACATTTTCCCAAATATTCTCCTCTTTCTAAATATCACATTCACCACACTATGAGTGTATTTTTTATGGGCTACCATCCAACCCTCTATAAGAGTGCAAAGCAGAAGAGTGAACAAGATCTTTTTAAAGTCATTTCTACAACTAAAGACCTGTAACAGGAGACTGCTAGGATGAGACCACTCCACATCATTTGAGAATGTTTACAAATGAAATTTTCATTGGAATAACTGATTTTTCCAAGGCAGGGTCAGATTTATAAAGTACCTTCAGTAATTTACACCTCCAATCCGATAGACAAAAACAACACTTTCAGGAAGATTTTACCATATACAAATACATAGGGAAAACGCACAAATATTAAATTCCATAACTCTAGCTTTCAATAGCCTTAGACATCTCTTTACCTCTTCAAGAATATTGAGCAGATATAATGGCAAGAGCTGACCCTGGAGGACTGAAGAGGAAGAGACATGTCATAAGCATGTACAGGCAAGTATAGCAAGTCATAAAAACAGATGGAAGATAACTATCTTGATTGAATAAATAGTAATAAATATGCCTATATGTAGAGATATGCAAACAAATACTGATTCTTTACTAAAAAAAGAACTCAAAGAAAAGCATGTCCTAGAAAACCCAACAATTTACTTTAAAGCAACTACCTTTAGATACTTTCCTTTAACTAAATTTTTATTAATGTATAAACAGATTTGTTTTTATAAGTGTAGTTCTATGAAGATACCCTCTTTCTTTACCTCTTTTAATTTCCCGTCTCAATTCTTTCATTTAGCTTTTGTGAAAACAGAATTTCAATCCACTGTATAATCATAGGGTTAATGTCCACTAAGCATAATGTTCAACAATAAATAGTGAGAACGTAGTTTCAGAGGCATTTAAATAAGCACTGAAAGCAACAGTCATGTACTGAGATGTCCATTTTATTCCTCTAATAGTTTGTATTTTGTATTAACTATCACAGATTAGAGAAAGCTTAAGACATTTATCCTTTTGGAAATGACTTCTTTAAGAATAATGTTTTCCAGCTGTGTTTCTTTTGTTGCAAAAGACAGGATTCTATTTCTTTTCATGGCTGAATAGTATTTCATAGCATATTTATACTATATTCTCTTTGTTTAGTCATCAGTTGCTGGAAACCTGGATTGATTGATTTCATGTCTGACCTCGTGTTAATTGGGTTGCAATATATATGGGGGTTCAAACAACTGTTTCCTATGCTGATTTTATGTAATTTGGGTAGTTCTGAGAAGTGGCATGGCTAGGTCATAGAGTAGATGTATTTTCAGATTTTTGAAGAATCTGTGTACTGTCTTCCACAATGGTTGTGCTAGTTTACATTTCCACCAAGATTGTATGAGAGTACCTTTATCCCCCATGCTCACCAGAATTGGTTAGTTTTCGATTTTTGCATGATAGTGATTCTAACTGGCATGAGATGAAACGCCATTGTAATTTTTATTTGAATTTCCCTGATGGCTGATGATTTTTAGCATTTGTGTGTGTGTGTGTTTATAGGCAATTTTTATTTCATATCTTGAAAAATTCCCATTCACATCCTTTGCCTGTTTAACTGGATTGCTTGCTTTGTTGTATAGTTTCCTGGCCTTTTTAAATAGATGCTGGATATTATTTCTTTATCCTTTGCATAGTTTGAACATATACCGTGCTGTCAGTTGCTTCTTCATTTTGTTGAGTGTTTCCTTCGCAGTGCATAAGCTACTTAGCTTGATGTTCATTTGATACTTTAGCTTTTGGAACCTATATTTCCAATGTCTTCCCAAGAAGCGTTTTCCAGTGCCAATGTTTGGAATTGCTATCAGGTCATAGATGTAAAACTTCTATCCAGTTTACAAAGTAAGGCAGGAGTCCTTTTTCATAGTTCTGTATATGTGTATCTGGTTTTCATTAGCATTTGTGGAAAGAGAATGTACTTTTTCCAGGGATTGATTTTAATTTTTTTGTCAGAGGTTACTTGGTTATAACTGAGTAGATTAATTTCCGTACTTTCTATTCCCCTTTGGCCTATATGTCTATTTTTTGTGCCAATACCAGACTGTTTTGATTATAACTGCCCTCCAGTATATCTTGAAATCTGGTATAGTGATGCCTCCAGGTTTGTTTGCAATGTTTAAAATTGCCTTAGCTATTTTGGGTCTCCTATGTTTTCATGTAAATTTTAGCATTATGTTTTCTAGATCTGAGTAATGTATCTTTGGTATTTCAATTGAGTTTGTGTTTAATCTGTAAATTTCTTTGGATAGTATAGACATTTTGATATTAATTCCTCCAATCCACAAACATGGTAGATTTCCCCTTTTATGAGTTCTTACATTTCTTTTCTTAATGTCTTTCAATTTTCACTGCAGAGATGTTTTACGCCCTTGGTTAAATTTATCCCATGGTATTCAAAAGTTTTTGTAGATATTTAAAACCTTATAATGATCTTATAAGATTTTTCTCAGCCAAGATATGTTAATTTTCTACCCTGAAGGTTTATAAATTCTCAGTTCCAGTAATTTCTATATTAAATCTTTGGATTCACTCTGTGAGATCATATGATTTGCAAGCAATTCTAATTTGACTACTACTTTTCCTATTTACAGCCATTTGATTTTTCCTTTCTTTTTTATTACTCTATTGCTCTAGCTAAAATTTCCAGAATTATACTGAACAGTAAAGGGGAAAGTGAGCATCCTTTTCTGGTTCTGGATCTTAGTGGAAAGGTCTCTGACATTTACCACGAGATCTGATGTTGGCCTGGGTCCGTCATGTGTTTTCTTGATTGTGTTGAGGAATGTTCCTTCTCTATCCAATTTGTTTAAAATATTTTATTACGAAAGTATGTTGCTCCTTATCAAATGATTTCTTTACAGTTATTGACATAGTCATAGGGGTTTTATTTTTCCATGTGTTAATGTGATGTATCATGTTTATTGCCTATGTTGAACTTTCCTGTATGCTAGGGATTACTCACATGACCCTGGAGAATGATCTTTATTGGATTTGATTAATTAATATGTTGTAGAGAAACTTTACATTTATATTCATGAGGGATATTGGTCTATATTGCTCTTTCTTTGTTGTATCTTCTTTTGGCTTTGGAATTAAGGTGATAGGAGAATTCCTTCCTTTTCTATTGTTTTGAATGGTTTGAGGAAAAAATGTAGTTAGTTCTTCTTTAAAAGATTATTAGAATTCAGCACTGAAGACATTTGCCCCTGCGATTTTCTTTGTCTGGAAGGCCTTTATTTCTGATTGAGTATTCATGTTGGTGATTGATCTGTTTGGGTTTTGTGTATCTTTATGACTCAATTTGGGTAGATTATATGTATCCAAAATTTTACATATCCCTTCTGCACTTTCCAGTTTGTTGGCATACAGTTATTTCTAGTGATTCCTGGTTATTCTTTTTGTATCTGTGTCATTTTCCTGGCATCTCTTTTTTCATCTCTGATTGTATTAATCTGAATCTTCTTTTGGGTTAGAGGGATCAGTGACATATCAATTAAAAAACAAACCGGAAAAAAAAAAAGCTCTTCATTTACTGATGTTTTGTATCTGTTTTTGGTTTCAGTTAGGTTCATTTCTTCTCTAATTTTAATTACTTACTTCTGCCTACCATTTTGGATTTGTTTTCTTTTTTATATAAATCCTTAAAATACGTGGTGGGATCTTTTGATCCCTTTCTTATTTGATAGGACAATAATGCTATCAATTTCCCTATTAATACTGCTTTTGTTGTATTATATAGTTTTTGATACATTGTGTTGTGGTCTTGTTTCTATGATTTTTAATGAAAAGGCGGATTTACAGAGAGAATGACAGACTCAAGACATTCCAAAGCCAGGAGCTTCTTATGGGTCTGCCACACAAAAGTGCATGGCCATCTTTTACTGCTTTCCCAGGTCACAAGCAGGGAGCTACAAAGGAAGTGGAACAGGCAGGACCCATATAGGATCCTGGCACATGCAAGGCCACTAGGCCATCGTGCTAGGACCTATGTCTTTTTTTTTTTTTTTAATTTAATTTCCACTCTGATTTTTTTCTAGGATACATTTTTCATTCAGGAGTATGTTATTCAGTTTTCATGCATTTTCTTACTTCTGGGTTTCTTAAAATTTTTATCTCCAACTTTATTCCATTGTGCTCAGCAAATATGCATGGTCTGATCTCCATTTAAAAAAAAAACTATTGAGACTTGCTTCCTGGACTAGCATATGGCCTGTCCTACACATAATTCTCTGTTGACAAAAAGAATGTGTACCCTATATCTATAGGATGAAAAGCCATATCAATATCAAACAAACTTTAACACAGAAAATCTTCAGAGACACCTATTAGTGATAAACATGTACCAGTGATTAAAATGACAGAAATGACCAAAAATTGATTTTTACAATTTTAAAGAATTTGAATAGGGTAGTTAGAACTAAAAATAATAGATTTGGCAGAAATAAACACTAATGAGAAGACAAATAAGTGAAAGAATACACTTTTAACTGTTTTTAAAAATATTTTCAATAATTAATATGTATTTAATTTGCAAGTAAAGAGAAAGAGATCTATCTTGTGGCCCACTAGGGCTGGGAAGAGAAGAAGCCCGAAGCTCTTGGAAGAATCCTAAGTACCCAGGCATCATCCAGTGCACCACCAGAAAGCCAGATCAGGAGAGCAGTCAGGACTCAAAGCAGGCATTTCAGCATGGATACAGATGCCCCAAGAAGCACCAAATGATTGTATTAAACCCTGGTCCCACAATAAAATCTTAGGTGGAATGATAAAGTTAGGTAACAGGTGCATCTGAATACATTTTGTGATACAAGTAGCAAAAATTTTGGTGAAATACAAAAGAAATTAGAAGAACTAGGGGAAAACAGATAAATAAGATTATGGCATTAAATAATATAAAACATAACCACACTTAGGAAACTGCTGAATCAAAGTATAAACAACAATATAGAAGGTAAGGAAGTATTTTTTAAAATAAACTAAGATGGAGAGGAAAATAGTATTGCTAAAAATGAAGAGTACAGAAGCCACATGGTGATGATTTATTGAGTTGAGCTAGCACCTGAGATATGGATCGCCGATGAGTGCCATTTGCAATCCTGGCTGAACATTTTCAATCCAGCTCCCTGCTAGTGCACCTGGGACAGCAGCGGATAGTGGCCCAAGTTTGTGGGTTCCTATGAGCTACATTGGGGACCAAGGCGCAATTCCAGACTCCTGACCCAGCTATGGCAGCTATCTGGGGAGTGAACTAGTGAGTGGGAGATCTTTAATTCTGCCAAGTAAGAGCACCAATATTGAACATAGGCTGTGTGGTTCCTGCAACTGCTTTTGCGCTGTAGTATTTCAGGCTGGTATAACATAATATCAAAGCAGATGGCTTAAGTAACACACCTTGTTTCTCACAGTTTGAGACCAGGAATTCCAAGATCAGGCTACTGGAGCGATCAGATTCTTTTCTTATGATTTATTTATTTATGTGAAAGACATAAAAGAGACATCTTTCATCTGCTGGTTCACTCCTCTGCAGGCTTCAGTGACCAAAGCTTGGCAAGCTTTTCGGTCTCTATTGGGTGGCAAGGTACCATGTACTGGGCTCATCTTCTACTGCTTTCCCAGGCACATTATTAGGGAGCTGAATCAGAATTGGAGAAGCCAGAATATGAATTGACGCCAATGCAGGCAGTGGTTTAATTATTTATGCCACAATGTTGGTGCCACAGTCTGGCTTTTGATGAGGGACCTCCCGAACCTCATCTGGCTGTCCTTGGTATCAGCATGGAGGATGAAGGGTAGAGGAATATTGTGACTGAGAATGTATAAATAGTTTTTTCTCTTCATAAAGTTACCAGATGTTGTGTTAGTGCCATGGGTTAACTGCTGTTTGGGTTTCTGATTATGTCCACCTCCTGTACTGGAGGGTTGGTTCCACTGCTTCTGATCTAGCTTTTTCCTGATTGCATCCTGTAAGGCAACTGATGGCCCTAATGATTCCAGCCACACAGGAAACCTAGATATAGTTTATGAGTCCTAGATTCATTCTGGCCATTTCTTGGCTGTTCTAGGCATTCAGAAGTGAATCAACACACTAAAGACCACTCCCACCTTCAATATGTACAAAACTATATCAAGAAAATAAGGGATGGGTTGTTATTTATGATGGCTCATATACATGACCCAAACCCTTTCCAAATGCCCATATTCCATCACATTGCAGGTCTACTCCACGCCTCACTGAAAATAAGGCCATTGCTAAATATTTAAGAACTTCTCCAAAAATTTGACTCTATTGGTAGGCATAATTGGGATCCTCCAGAAATACTAGAATAAATGCTGAGGTGAACTTCATGAAGAGTATCAGATAGTTGATGAAATAGATACTACTTCGGTTTTCATAAAGCACACTCACACATTTTCATTTTAAAGAGGAGCTGGTCTACTTGATAACTCATTTTTGTGGTGAAAAAATTGCCTTCAAATATCCATACCACATCTTCCTAAATGCTTATTTAGGGAAAATTAATTTGCTTAAGTAAGTTGCTCAGTTTTCCTCTCTGTCAGTTTGTTGTTATTGGCATAAGATAACATGAAATAAAATACGCACCTGGTATGTAGTACTGACTACGGAAATCCGCTAGCTTCTATTTTAAAGTTGAGAAAACAAAGGCTCACAGAGGTTGTGTCACCTGCTAAACATCACTCAGCAAGTCAGCTATGGAGAAGAAAACAGAATTCAGGTGCTCAGATTTCTAATTTAGATTTTTATATATGTTTTGGGAGTGGTTAAGGAAAATGGCATCCACACTGATCACAGAAGTTGATCTGTATGTGAAGTATAAAAATGTCATCCAAGGATTAAGGGGCATAAAAAGTCTCAAGGAAAGAGATGGGATAAATAATGGGTTTGATTTGGGGGAAACTGAACAGAAAATGTTGTCCCTAGATGATGGTGGAGATGAGCAGAACATGCAATAACACTAAAGGAGCCCTTTCAAGAGCTTACAGAATCACATGTTAGTTGTGTTATGTGTGAGCATACTGTGTTATAGGTTCCTTTCTGAGCTCTAAATCAGCCTGCTTTGCAGTCCCAAGGCTGTTAGGCAGTGTATCTGCTACAATCTATAGCATTCTTGTCTAAATGTTCTTCCTCCCGTTCTTGTGTGAATGTTCTTGCCCCATGGTCAATTCATGCAGATGCCCTTCAAAAACCGTCTCTTCAGAGAAGTCTTGCTGTATGGCCTCTTTGTAATACACTCCATCACTACAATCTGTCCCATACCTTGCTTCATCTCTCTTACAGTCATACAACCTGACCTATATTAGTGTTTGTATAGGTATACACAGGTATGCGTGTGTCCCTTGTCCATAATCATTGAGGAAAGGAACTTTGTCTTGGAACACCCTCAGTGCCTGATACATGTTAGGTGATTGTTAGCTAGTTGTATAATACATAGATGAAGTAATTGAATTTAAGGCCAACAGCCCTCTCCTGGATCTTGTGCTGGTGACTGGGATATCTTGTTGATGCCTTCAATTTTTGCTTCTTAGCTTTTTACCTTGTACATGCAAATGCATGCCTGCTCCGTTTGTGTAGGTTGTGAAAGACTTAAAATACAGACCCAGGAAGAAAGCAGAGTAGATAGCTTATCAAAGAAGGCTCACCGCCCACATCTTCCTGTGTATGTTTTCTCTGTGTACCTGGGAATGTGCATTTCTATTTCAAAGGGAATTAAAAAAAAGCAGCAGCACATTATGATTAAAAAGAAAGTTTTAGGTAAAGATTGGATGAAAAATCTGCTTAGAATTTGAGGCTGCCTTTTACACATTGTCTGCTCTCTTTAAACAGGACTCAGCTCAATTAGGTTATCAAATACTGGAGCATCCCCAGGGTCTCCAAATACAAGCAGCAGCATTTCTTGAATACTTAATTCCCACAAGAAATTCAACAATAGGCTCGGTATTCACTCTCTCATTTACTGTGTGTTGAAAATCTGGCTGTCACTGAGGCAGCAGCAGAGAAGTAGTCCTGACTTCCAGACATGTTTCAGTGTTTACAAAATGTATTGCCTGGTGTATTTTTAGGAGCTACATATTTGTTTTAGGAACAAAAAAATTCAGACTGTACCAAGAGGGCAGTTGTTGCATTTGCCTTACTCAGAATTGATCAGAAAGCCTGGCATAATGGAGACCTAAATGAATGCATAAATTAATACGTGTATAACGTTGAAAGAATTTTTAAAAGTTAGGACACTTAACATTGATGTTTTAAAATGTTTCTTTAACAAAGAATTTTTTTAAAAAGATTTAATTTTTGAATGGTAGATTTTAGAGAGAAGGACAGATAGACCCTCTACCCACTGATTCATTCTCCACGTGCCTGCTAATGCCAGAGCTGAGCCCATCTGAAGCCAGGAACCACAAGGCTTTTCCAGAGCTCCTCTTCTGCGCCTATCCGTACTTTTAAGTTGCTGATTATGTTGCTTGTAATTCAGTACCTTGTACTCTTTAATAAAGTACTTTGTACTTGCCTAGGATCAAGTTTCAAGACAGATTGGTCACTTTTAATCACTTTAACCATTGTGTTTTTGACCTTATTCACCAGCAACCTTTTCATTGATCATTTGTCATTAAAGTAATTATAAATAAATAGTTTAATAGGAACATTAGTCCTCAGTCATTACTATCTGAAACTCAAAGTGATGCTCTTAGTCAAATTCTTTCCTATAGGATGAAGAAGGCCATTTTCCCCTTCATTTTAATATCATTTCCATGCAGCTACCTGAGGAGTATTTGACTCTGAAACTCTGATCAGGAGGGATTGTTATTCCTTTATGTTGAATATTTTAGAATGTGGCAATAACTTCTAACTTCAAGAACATTTCCCCAGGCATTCAAAAAGCAATTAAAAAATCACATAGTTCAGTGATCAAACATGGCTTAAACTTCATGATAGAAGCAGTTAAGTCAGGAAAATATAGAAATTTCAGCACAATATGTACTTGGGAATTTTTGTCATATGAATTATAAAAACACACCTTTAAGAAACCCCAAATGGAACATCCTTTAGTACTGTGCTCAGGTTTTCTGGGCTTAACATTTTAGGACCCCAATTAACTGGCTGAGGATCCAGGAGCCATGGTAGCCATGGGGTACAGTGCTATCCTGCCCCTTGACCATTCTTGATATTATTAGAGGAGAAAGCTGATTGAAGTATGGCCAGTTAGTTTCATAGGAATCTGAGCCCCAAGGTCATGCCTGTTTACTGCTATGATATGCACAGACATAAAAGGAGGGAAAAGCATAGAAGGGCAATGGAGGGGACTGTTCAGTTATATCCCTAGTTTTTATACATTTGTGTTAGGTGTCCATTGCAATAGAACAAATAAGTTTCAAGCACAGCAACTTTAAAAAGATGAAGTTTATTATCTTATATTTTAAAACGTTTATTCTGGATTTGTGGGTTTATTTAAATGGTAAAGTGACAGAAGTAGACTCAGAAATCTTCCACCAGCTGGTTCACTCCCGTAATAGTTCCAGTGGTTAAAGCCAGGAATCTGGAGCCCCACCTGGGTCTTTCATACAAGCGATAAGGGCCAAAGCAGTCGCACCGTCACCTGGTGTTTGCCCGGGTGCATTAGCTGGGAACTAGACCATAAACGGTGCATCTGGGAATCAAACTAGCATTCTGGTCTGGGATGCTGTTGCTGTAAGCAGTGACACAACCTACTATGCCAGGACAACTAGCTCATTCTTACTGTTTGAGATCCCAAATCCAAATTGTACGGAATGGGGTGTCTCCGAGGCTCTCGGGCAATACCTCCCTCCAGGGATTGACTGAGGTTGTAGTCATTGCTAATCTCTTCTGGCAGAAGATCCATTTCCAAAGCCTGTCACACAGCTATCATCAGGCATACGGTCTTTTCTTGATATTGACGTGAAAGATCATTTGTCTGCCACATAGGCTTTTCCATATGGCTTCCTGTTCTCTCAGAAGCTGCTTCTCCCAGAACTAGAAGAATGAGAGAAAGGCAAAGATCAGAATCTTTTTTCCTCCTAATCCTGAAATACATTTCTTCTCTGTATTTTATTCATTTATACAGTTCCAGTGACTATCACAGATATTTGAGAGAATTACCTAAGGACCTGAGTACCAGGATGAAAAGATCATTAAGTGATATTTTAAGGCTGCCCTCTAGACACCATTGGTTCATATCTGTACTATTCGAAAAACATGGATCCCCAATGGAGGTCTCCAGAAGTCTCATTCCAAGATCAGCTCAAAACCAAAGGATGCTTGATATAAATCAGATTCAGGTATATCCATAGACTCCTCAGTTTCTGAACTATCACTCCACAGGTGGAGTTCTGCTTATCTCTAATTGTGTAGATCCATAAAGCTAAGGGTCAGATTTATCTGCAAAAAAGTACAGTAAACTTCAGGCTACTGACAACATGGCAGCTGGATTCACCCTGAGCAACACTTAGAAGTAGCTGTTGATGTCTCAGTATTTTTGTGATTTAGCAACAGGAATGGCATTCTATCACTTTTTTCAGGTTTTATTCATTAGAAGTGAATTACTAGGTCCATCTTACATTCAAGGACAGATTAAACGGTATAAATTCTAAGAGGCAGAGATTATTAGGGGCAGTGTGGAGGCTGAGCTGACTGCATTTGTGGCTTGGCTTATAGCAGTTAACTTCAGATGCTTCTGGTTTGTAAAAAAAAAATTTTCCTTTTATATATATTTAACAGAAGTTGATTCCTGCTTTTTGAAGCAAAAAGTTGTATGTATTCTATATTCTTAAACCAGACTTTTTTTTAACAAGTTAACTTTTTTAAAGCATCTGAGATTGTTTAAATATATCCCACTATCTGTAGGATTTTCTCAGACTTTTCCTTTAATTGCTTCTTGTTAAAGTCATTGGACATTTTCCTTCACTAATATTACACTTTAAATAATCATATCCATCTTTGTGCGATGAGAATTGTAGAGTAAGGATCTGGAGTAAGATTCTTGTTTGAATCCTGACTTTGCCACTTCACTGCTTGGAAACTAATGACCTTGAATGAGCTGCTTAGGTTCTTGATTCCATGTTCCTTTTTTGTAAAAACATATTAAGATACTATGATAACACTGAAATTTTTACAGTGATGCTGGTAAAAACATTTAAAACTATATTAGGCTCACAGAAATATAACTTGTAGTCATCCTTTCTTCAGCTGATGAATACAACAGCCTCCTAAATAGAACTCATGTTTTACTCTAAATCATCAATCTAAACCATTCTAACACTGTAGTGGAGTGAAAAATCTAATCATGTTCTTTCTTACTCTTATTAAAACACTCAAATGCTTACCCATAACACTCAGATAAAAAAATACTTAATTATCTTACAGTTACCTTCATCGTGTTCACATTATGTTTTCTCACCATGGTTCTAGGAGGTCTTTTGAATTGTCATGTTTCCAGAGAAATTACTACATATGAATGGATGCAAGGACTTTGTCTTGTCCTCGCATGCTCTTCATGGAGTCTTCCATGTTGTTGACTTTCAATTCTCCAAACTAATCACACTTTTTTATTATTCTTATTTTTTATTGGGAAGTCAAATATGCAGAGAGAAGGAAAGACAGAGAAAGATCTTCTGTCTGCCGGTTCACTCCCCAAGCGGCAACAATGGCTGGTGCTGTACCAGTCTAAAGTCAGGAGCCAGGAGCTTCTTCAGGGTCTCTCACATGGGTGCAGGGTGCCAAGGGTTTGGACCATCCTCAACTGCTTTCTCAGGCCTCAGACAGCGGAAGCTGCCGGGATTAGAACCGGCAGCCATATGAGATCCTGGCACATGCAAGGCAACAACTTTGGCTGCTAGGCAACCATGATAGGCCCACAATTCTCCACTGATCACATCTTCTGCATCTTTGAATATCCTGCTCCCTCTGCTTCTTCTGATGTCTCCTTTTAATCGGATGATGAAATGCTGCTTCTGTCTTGAGTTCCATGTCAGGCATGCCCTTCTCCAGGAAAACCTTCATGACCACTGAAGCTTGTGTAGTGGGCCGGAACTACCCCCATTTAAATCTTATTTACGTTTCAGATTTGTTCATAGTTTGCAAGTTTGCTGAAGGCCAAAGCTCAGCTTCCATTTGTCTTTCCAACTCTCGTGCCTTGTATCATGTCTAGAGTAAAGTGAGCATTTGAAATACATCTGTTAACTTCTGGATATGAGCCACTGTAGGGCCTTTGTAGCTGTGTTCTAACTATGTCAGAGACTGCATCCACCTGGAAGAGAATTTTCCCTCATACAAAGTCACAGATGTTAAGTGTACATACATTAAAGATAGCAAGGGAGAGAAGGGGTCATAATGAATATAGATGAGAGCTATTTATTTTAAAAAGTCATCTGGCCTAAGCACATTGGAAGCAACTGTTTAATGAGAAAGCTAAAGATACTGAGAAAGAATGTGAGGAAGAGTGGTAGATGAGAGAACAAGAGCGAGAAGGTTGTAATGAAAGCAAATGAGCTGGACTATTAACATTTCTGAGGAATATTATAGCAGAAGTATTCAACAGAATCTGTAATTGAGGCTTGGTTAGCAGCTGCCATTTTAGCAAGGACATAGACCACACTGTTACTGCAGACATCAGCTCCCTGGATATCTGGCATCAGAATCCTCAGTATAGACGACAGGAGATGACAACAGTGACAGTGCCCCTGGTGTGTACCAGCTATGGAAACAATCTTTCTTTTGTTGGCAGATACAGAAGACATCTGTGCAGCAAGCTGAGCCAGAAGGGAGGGAAATGGTGGTTGTTAGAGGATAGCCAAGAAGACTAATATTGCATCTTGTTTTAAACATTTCAGAGAGTTCTTATAATGTCTTGAAGGAATTTGAACATGAGAATCTAGAGCATGACAAGCAGGTTGGGGAAGAAGGCAACAATTTATTTTTCAATACTAATGTAAATCTAATTTTCTATCCAGAATGTTATGGTCTATGATTGTATGAGCTGCTTTAAACAATGCCAGCTATTTCATATGTATCCTGTTTTTATACCACTCTGGATTTTCTTGAAGTCAGTGAAAATATCACCTTTAGATCTTGTATCTATATATGTTGTTTGTTTTCTGTTAGTTCACATTTTCAACATGCTACAAAAACAAAAGTCCACACATTTCTATGTTCCTGCAAAATGAGCTTGTGTATCTGCTGTGGGTTATCTTTTACTTAATTCTGTGTGTTTCCTTCATTCTGGGTACCAGGCTGAGAAATTAATGTATGGGGGTACTCTGTGCAAGCAACAGAAAAAAACAAAACAAAAAAACCTCAAAGCCTAGCAATAAACTTTTCATATTTCACTGGCATACCTGACGTTTGTACAATAAGATGGCAATGGGTAGAGATGGTTTATCTCATTGCATTTGCAGCAAATAATGGAAGTATATAATCCAATGACTTATATGCTTCTGTAATTATGAAAATCTTTCATTTCTCAGTGGTTATTTTTTCTTTGTAAATGTTTTAGCAGCATATATGAATTCTAGCTCTTATATTTCTGTAGTTAGTTTCCTATTCACTGCTTATTTTCTATGTGATTTTAATGGTTTACTAGGTTTAATAGTTAAATAGTTGCTGTCATATTTTTATGGCATTGTGTTCTCATTTTTTTATTGATACTTTGGTACTAAGCAAGAAAGCCCTACTTCAACTTTGCTTCCTACCCTCTTGTAAGTAATAAGTGACACTAATTTTACTATTAGATAACTTTCTCTTGTGTGTAATTATTATATGTGAAACATTTACACATATTTAAAATTTTTTACTACAGGGAGCTTAGGATTTAAAAATCTCACATTTTAATCAAGTAAATGTTCATAATTTAACTTATAAAAATAAAACACTTTTTCTTCAGATTCAAACACATATAGCACTGTTTTGGAAGACTACTGACCAATAATTTAGTGTATCCATGAAAAACATGATTTACTCCATGAAATGGAGATTTCTCAGTGCTCCTGTTGTATTTTCTTGTCTCTGATGAGAACAACTTCACAAGCCTTGATAATCATCTTTGCACATGTATTGAGTATCCAGTTGTATCCAAATAAGAGAAAACTCCCACCAAAAAAGTCTTGCAATTAAACAATAAGGAAATTTATTGACACATATAAATGGAAATTTGCAATAGGACTTTTTAGAGCAGGTGCAAAAAGTATGTGATGGTTTTATTTTTCCCCTTTCCTTGTATTTGTTGTATCCTCAGACTGAGAGCAAGGAGTACAGCCTTCATATCCTATACATAATAACAACCAGAAGATGAAATATATTGCCACTTTTGGCAACCTTTTCAGGACAAAGAAAAAATAATAATCTCCGAAGAACTTATTCAGAAACTCTAGAAAAATACCTTTGTGGTATTTCATTTTCACAAATAAGGTCCATGACATCCCTTAACCAATTACAGGTGAGGGGGATTCAATTACTCCTAATACAATCATGTGCCATCTGGAGATGTGCTTGATGACAGTCTTGGTGGCACATAATTAAAAAAAAAAAAAAGACTGGAAACCAGAACAAAATCAAGGCTCGCAGTAGAGGGAAAAGGGGTAAATGAATTCTGGATAATCAGATCACAATAGAGGTGTTTAATTAAATAATCATGCTCCAAATGTGGTCAATTTTTCTTTTTTGTTATTGTATCAGTAATGCTAGGGCAGAACAATATATTTGTATTAGCAGACACCAGCAGAAAAATGGCTTTCATGGAATTACGCATCATCTCTTCAGATATAGTGAAGGATTTTGCTTCTGGCACACATACATTCTGCATTAGTCCTGTCCTAACACTTGATAATTTCAATATCTGCAAGAATGGCTCTGCAGCAATATGGTTACTCAGTTTCTTGGTCTTTCTTACAACTACGATTTTTTTCCTATTTTATTTCTTGTCCATCTTTTCCAACACTGTAGTTTAGACCTTGTCCTTACCAAAAACCACAGTCCTTCATTGATTGATTTTTTTTGTTCCCAAAGCAATTTACAACATAGTACCAAGCAGAACCTCCCATCTGCTGATTTGAATCCACCATACTTTGTTTTAATCTGCTTTTACTCTTAAATTTGCTTAATTTCCCTCATTTATCATTATGGTCAATCTGTTGTATAACACCTTCAACTTTTGTGGTATTTCTTTCTTTGACATAATTGTTATGATTAAATGCAATCTTAATCAAGAGACGTGTGGTAACTAATACATATAGTACAAAAAACATACTTGAGTAAAATTGACATTTTGAGATTGGATTATTATAATCTCTGTTTATACTCTTGAGGAATGGTGAGTTTTCTACCTGTGGATCGTTGATTTCTTTTTTCTTATCAATTTATTATTTTTCATGAAACAGTTCCATTGGCAGAGGGATTTCTCCCTTGTCCTCCCTCCCCCTCACCAATGCTTTCTATGATATTATAACATGATATAGCAACAATCACATGCCCATCATTCTGCTATTTAAGTGTATCATGACATTGTGTAGGTATAGTTAGGTTAAGGTTAGGGCAGAGACATGGTGTATAGAATGAAAAAAATGAAATTGAGGTAAATGACAGTTTCCTACCAAACTTTAGTAGAGCTAAAATTCAGTATACTTGAGAGTTGACATTCTCTGCAAGTGAAGATATTTCTGAATTTTTAAGTTTCTGCTTATGTAATTGAAAGTGGGAATATGAATGAATCTTTCATCAGCTGGTTTAATTCCCAAGTGGCTGTAATGGTCAGGGCTGGGCCTAGATGTAACCAAGACCTGTGTCTGGGCCCCCAAATTGAGTGACAAGGCCCACACAATTGGACCATCTTCTGCTGCTTTCCCAGACACACTAGCAGGAAGCTGGATTGAAAGTGGAGCAGCCAGAACATCAACAGGTACTCATATGGGTTGCTGGCATGAAAGGCAGCAGCTTAACATACTTAACCACCAAACCCAGAACTCACTGAATTTTAAAACTGAGGTTGGCATTAGTCAATTATAGATGAACCCCCAAAGAGTACAGGTTATCTATCACTTTAACTCTGGAGCATTTTCTGAGACACTTTATATTTGAAAAACAGCTAGATTAAATTGTCACTGTAAGTATTGTCTCTAATTTCTGCTCTCTGGCTAAGCTATGAGTAGAAATTGATCTGCTAGAAGTACTGTTTTTTGCTAAAGAAACCATCAGAAGCCTATGGAAAAACACCTCCATGTATGGCTGAATTTGTTTTTTTTTCCTGGAAAGTCACATATTCCTCGTGCTTTCTGAACATATTAGTGCTCAAAGAACTATTCTATGAAACATTTGCCAATAAAATTGTGTTTAATACAAATCTGGTAGTATTTCTTAGAAAACTGGAAGTACATAAAAATACAGTGCCAGGATCCGTGCAGTAGGTGTGAATGACACAAAGGTGTGAAGAGAACAGCTCCCTGCATGGCAGGGCCCAGGGAGCTTCCAGCTGTTTGGCAGGGCCCGGCGGATTTCTCTCTGACCACCTTGATGCAGTCTCACCACCCTTTTGCATGGACACTCAAGCACCCCACTAAGAATCCTGCAATCTATTGAGGCATTGTTTGCCCCTGTGAGATGGCTTTGGCAAGTAATATCAGCTTGAGAGTTAATGTTACTGATAATGTCTTGGTGAGTGGGCCTTTAACTGCACACAGGAGTACAATCAAGCCCATACCGGACATTTAGCATGCTTCCTGGGAAATGGCTTGATAAAAATTTTACAAACTAATGGAAATGATGGGAGTATAGGTTAAAACTGCTAGGACAAAAAATATAGCTACTGGGACCCTAAAAGTTATCTTGTTACTGTGACCCTAAAGGCTATCGTGTTACTGGGACCCTAAAGGCTATCCTGCTAAAGCAAAAAATATAGTTACTGTGACCTTAAGGGTTAGCCTGTCCTTGCAACTCTTTAGAACATAGAAACTGTAGTTGCTTTAGCTGCTTTCATAATTTCTAACTAGAGGAAATATAGGCTGATTTCACTAACATCACAAAGATATACTTTTGATTATTGTTTGATCACTTATGAGGTTGTAGAACCTGCAGTTGTAGAGGAACTTAATGTTTGAAAACTTTTGTCTCAGATCTTTGTTTTTTTCTCTTTTGATGTATTCCTCACATTAAGTGATGGTTAAGTTGTAGAATAAGAATTGTAGCAAGAGTGTATTACTGAATAAGATGTGTTGTCTACTGAGAAATTCTTGGCTGCAATGTTGGAATGGATAATGCCCTGTCTTAAGGTGAAACAATTTGTAGAATTATCTTTGGAAACACTCACTTGTCCATTGTGGAATTGAAACATAAATGGAGTAAACTTGGCTCATTGCTAATTACAATTCTTTCCACCGTTATAACTCTTGCTTTGCTTGTTCAGTTAACAAACTGTGTGAGCTTGCTGACCTAATGGCCTTTAGTGCCAATGACCCGTAATCCCCATAGACTAAGACTCCGGACTTACTAACCCATACATAATTCAAGGTAGGGGTCTGGTTGTCACAGGTGGCGCCTAGGTTAGAGCCCAGACCTGAGGAGAGTGGATGAAGACTGGCAAACCAAGATAAGCAAGGAATGCGGAATCCTTCCTCAATCATTTCTCAAGAAGTTGTAAATTGTGCCCCCCTGAAGCTATGTCAAAATGCCCCTAAAAGAAAACTTTGTACTGCTTCTGTATAAATAAAGCGGACGGCTTTCTCGCAAGGTCCACAATCATCAAGGAATCCTAGTGGTCCGTCTCTCCTTTCTTTCTCTCTTCTTCTTTCTACGCCTATCTCACGCACCCTTCCCGAGCTCCGAACTCTCGGCTGGAGCTGGACTCCGGCAATACAGTGCATTCTTCAGCTCATTAAAAGATTGAATTAACTTCATTAGTTCGCATAGGACTGCTGCTAAAGACAGTACTGGAGATGAGCTCTTGGTTGAGATTTTATACTACCCAGTTTTCTTCAGAAAATGGTGTGGGGGCTATTCTGGAGGCCAGTTTGGGGTTTAAGTAGATACAGATGAGTTATATAGAAGTGACAAATATCTAACAGCTAGGTTACATATTTGTCATTGGTGAAAAAGTTTTACTCCATATAATATTTCAAATAATTTTGTAGTATTCTCTATCCAGTGTATCTTGAAGAATATGGAAACTTAATGATGAAAAAGTTTCACATAAGTGTTCAAATTGATAAGTAAAAGTTAAATGTGACATTTTTTAAAAAATATTTTAAAAATCAAAATTTTGTATTTTCTAACTTACTAATCATTGCTAAAGAGCTTCAATGGAAGCAAAATTGTGTTTCTAATACTTGTATAAACACTAAGTGTGAACCAAACTCCATATCTTTATTGAAAGGAAATCTACATTGTCCCATCTTATATCAACTTTTTTTTCATCAGAGAAACACAGATGAGTTCATTGACTTTATTTCATTGCATCGGAATATCAACATTTAAATATAGCTTTGAATCAACTTAGAGTTAACATACATATTATGTTTAATGTTATTACTTAATACTTTTGTATGCTCTAAAATGTGGTACCTAAGTGCCTCAGTCTGCTCTTATTTCCCAGTCAGAGTGGTAGGATATTATATATTTGGACCGGGTATTGAGATTGGGCAGAAATTTGCAGGTGCAATGAAGGTGAAGTATTGGGACTTATAAGAATTGATCAATATATTCTGAATATTTCCTTCTCTGACATAAGATGTATTTTGATGTGATTAGTTCTAATGAACGTTTAGAACCCTCCAACGCATGGTCTGTTGTACAATGGAAAGATAAATGCTTTTAAGTTATTGCCATAGCATACATTTCTTTGTAAGAGTATCCTGAGATTGAGTTAGCAAGTTTGGAGAATTAACTTACGCCTTGCATATAGTAAAAGAGAGGTGTAGCCAATGGAAAGCAGACATGGTAAAAAGGTACAAAATAAAACAATCTCCTACTGAGGTCAGACAGATGGTCAGGGTTTGAATTTTGCTTAGAAGGATGAAAGTGTAAGACTGTTGGGAATTCATGTTTTTTTCCCTTTGAATTCTGTTATTCTTTTATCCTTTAGAAATATGCTTCTTTTAACTCCAGCACTTTAACCAAACCAACATTTTGTTGTTTCAACTCCGTTAGGATTTTTTAAATCTTTCCACTTTGCTACACGGCTCCGTGCACACCTGGCCCCACCTAATCCTTTAGACAATTGTGGAAGTGAATACACTTTCTGCTTTCTATAACCCCTACAGTAACTGACTGATTGACTTTAGATCAAGCCTCTATCATTTACCTGAGATGGAAAGAACCATCATTTTCTCTGTAGTTCACCATCCATGTTTCTTTATTTGCTAACAGAATTGCGAATAACCGTGTTAGGTGTTTAAAATTACAGCAGGCCCAATTGTGAGTCTACAGGACTAAAGCTGTCTTTATTTGGAACTGATTTATTGTATTTACAATTCCTGACTATAAAATTAAAGCTTCAGTGTGAACTACATCTCTCATATAAGGCTTGTACTCTGTTTTAATCTTGCTCTTATTGGATTTTCCAGGAACTTGGACCTGTCTTATTTTTGACAATTTCTTCTACATATGCCTAGGAGTGACATTGCTGTAGTTTTGTGCTTTAGGTCCCGTGAGTTGGACTAACACCTAGCCTTTCCAGTTGATTTGTTACCTTGGATTTTGTTGCTAAGAGATAAAAGATTTATGACCTCTCCGACAAAAGTGATACTCATATAGGTCCAGTGTCAAGTACAAAAATATAAATATTTGGATACATGAAAAACTGCATGATATAGCTTTGATTGATTTTCATATGATCAGGAGACTGTAAATAGACAATAAACTAAGCAATATAATTTGCTAATTTGTTTTCAGAAAATGGTATTTTTCTAAATTCAAAAGCTTGTTTAAATTATAAACAAACTCCTGAGGTAATGCCAAAGAAATTGGAACCTGTTTTCATATGGTACCAAATTACTATTAGCAATCAGCTAAGCAAACTGGTACCTTGGAAAGACAATGTTCATTTTTTAAGTATTATGTTAATTTAAGACTTCATTCAGTGATTCACAACACACTCTATGGAACTTGATGGTAAATGGTTAAATTGGATAAAAGTTTGCTTCATATTTTAAAGTGAGAAACTGGCTATGTGATCATCATTACAGGACAGGGAGCATCTGCCACTTAGTAAGACCAGTGATGGAGCGACCGTTTATAAGCCAAGCTAGCAATACAAAGACAAAATTTCATTCACTCTTGAGTCACACTTGACTTTTCTCTTATAATACATTAAATCTGTGTTATTTTTAAGTTGCTGGTGTAACAATTTACAAGAGAAAATACGTCATCCTACATCTCTATAGGTGCTACGTCTGACGGGAGTCTCACCA
Source organism: Ochotona princeps (assembly GCF_030435755.1). Classification (NCBI taxonomy): domain Eukaryota; kingdom Metazoa; phylum Chordata; class Mammalia; order Lagomorpha; family Ochotonidae; genus Ochotona; species Ochotona princeps. The sequence goes on from NC_080846.1 coordinate 27,986,637, forward strand.
GGATAGATCCTTGAGGGTTTGCGGAGAAGGCTGTAGAGAAGCCTGACCTTCCCTTCTGTTCCGTGAGGCTGTCCTCTTCCTTCATCTTCAAAAGCAGCAAGGCCGAGTCTCCAGGGATCACTCCCTTTGACTCAGTTTCTGCCTCCTATTCCTATGACCTTCATGGTTAGAGTGGGCCTACTTTTTTTTTTTTATATAGTCCATGGTAACTTTCCTGGTTTATGATCAGAGTTTTGGTTTTCCTCCGAATGCCAGGCTCCTGTTCCTGTGTGGTGTGGTGGGCAGAGGTGATAATTGAAGTAGTTGAGTCCCTGCTATGTCCACAGGAGACATTGTTTCTACCAGCAACCCAGACCAGTTTCAGCTGTTGGGGCATCTGGGAAACAAGCCTGCTGATACAGTGTGTGCATGCTCGCTCTTTGTCCTGCTGCAGCTATAATACGTGACTTGAAATGGAATGATAAATATGCTTTGTTCTTCTTGGCAATTTATTGTGTGGAAGAAATAAAAACAGCTTCCCATCATATCCAAGTTTAATCTCCACAAATTATGTTTCTGGTAAGTTACTTACAAAAATGGGATTGCATTTGCAGATATTATTCCCCATAAAATGGATTATTGAGTAAATCTTCTAACTGGTTTCACTACTGCATCCTTATCTTTATTGACTGTGTTTAACAAAACAAATGAGTTAATTTCTTAAAAGATAAGTCAGGGAAAAAAAAAGATGAATCAGGGGCCTGGCATGGTGGCCTAGCAGCTAAAGTTGTCACCTTGCACATGCCAGCATCCCATATGCAAGCCGGTTTTCATCCCAGAAGCCCTGCTTCCCATTCAGCTCCCTGCTTGTGGCCTGGGAAAGCAGTGGAGAATGGCCCCGAGACTTGGGGGAAGTTCCTGGCTCCTGGCTTTGGATTGGCGCAGCACTAGCCATTGCAGTCACTTGGGGAGTAAATCATCAGCCAGAATATCTTTCTCTGTCTCTCCTTCTGTATATATATCTGACTTTGTAGTAAACATAAATAAATCTTTAAAAAAAAAAGATGAGCCAGATATGTATCACTTGCCCAATCAACAGTAAATTTCAATGTCTTTAGAGTAATTAATTCATTAGATCTTCTGAAATATGTCCAACTTATCTCTCTGACCTCATTTTATGGCACTCTTCTCTAGTTAAACACTGCTCTAAAGAAATTGGCTTCTTAATGTTCTTCAATTGTCAAAGCTTATCCTCCTACAAGGCTTTTGAACATGCTATCTTCTTTACTTGGAATGGCATTGACCCCCTCCCCAGAGAAGTCTGTACAGTGTCCTCACTCACTCACTATTTTTCCCAGTATGAGAGTTTTCCTAGCCATACTTTTGAAAATAGCAACCTTGGCAAGTCCCAGTTTCCCTTTATTATTTTGCTTCCTCCCCACAATGCTTTCATTATCTGATATAAAACATTTTGTCTGTCTGTTCCCAACAAAATGTCTGTAACACAAGAACAAGAAATTGTTATGTATTGCTATATCTTCAGTATCAGGAAGGCTGTCCGGCACAGAGTATACATTCAATAAATATTAGTTGAATGTCTTTGCAATGAAGAAATCCATTTCACTCTGGTTTATTTTGAAAGCTTCTGAGCAAAGTCTAGCAGCAACCTGCAGGTATATATTTGATCTTACATTTCTAGATTTTTAAAAATTCCATCTACTGATATTTTGTTTAATCAAAAAGGATTCAGAATAATACTGTGATATTTCTACCTAGGTTATATATACCACAACCTACATTCTTTTCTTACTAATGGAAGAATACCCAGCGGATGATGTCTGAATATGTGTAGTAATGCTTCATTGTGTTTGCATTACACTTTGCTCTAACTAATCTTGACTTGTTTTCCATCAGGGACCTGAATCACTGAACTAATTTAGATTGTTTTTCTGATTACAAATGGATTTCTTTTTGCCCTTTGGTATGAGCGCATTTTAGCTAATCTAGCTAGAGATTATTGATATAGGCAAGCATGGATATATATGTGTAAAGCATCATTTAAAATTGAACAGTTTAAGAAAATTCTCTTTTTTTACTGTTTTATTTTATTTTTTAAATTAATTCATTAATTACATTGTATTATGTGACACAGTTTCATAGGTACTGGGATTCTCCCCACCCCTCCCCAAGCCCTCCCCCCATGGTGGATTACTCCACCTTGTTGCATAACCACAGCTCAAGTTCAGTTGGGATTCCCTGATTGCAAGCATATACCAAACATAGAGTCCAGCATCTTATTGTCCAGTCAAGTTCAATGGCTTCTTAGGGAGACCCTCTCTGGTCTGAAGGCAGAGCCAGCAGAGTATTATCCCGATCAATTAAAAGCTCCAACATACCATCAGCAACAATCCAGGTACAATGAAGCTGGTGCAGAGTCCACTGATTGACGTAGTCCATCATAGAGTCTCCCCTTGTCCAGTATTTCGCTGCCAACATACAGTAACCAAGAAAAGATGGAAGATGGGGCAGTTTAAGAAAATTCTTCTAAAATTTTCAAACAAAATGAGATTGAAATTTCAACTTTAATTCTGTGATGCATAGAATGTGCTAAACCTAGTGTAAACCTACTAATCTCTAAGACAGTTACACATATTTTACACTAAAGTGTGACTTAAATAACTTTACTTTAAAAGGTAATTGTGTACCAAAATGGTTTCTTTACATCCTCTGGTTAATTCCCAGTTGGTCACAACCATGACTGGGTGAGACTTAAGCCAGACACCAGGAGCTTCATCTGGGTATCCCGCATAAGTGCATGTGTCCAACTACTAAGGTCACTTGCTGCTTCTCTCGTGGGCTCATTATCAGGGATCTGAGTGGGAAGTAGAATGAGCAGCCAAGACTCCAACCGATGTCCATATGGAGTGCTGGCCTTGCACATGGCTGCTTAGCTCATTATGTCGCAATACTGGCTCCACAAAAACACTTTCCTGTTCTTTTTCTAAATGTTTATTTGAATTTTTTTTGAATTTTTTTAATTTTGTTTAACATTTTTTAAATGTTTATTAGAAGGATAGGCATGTCAAGCAGCTATTAATAAAGCAGAGGTTTATTTTGAATTATATAGCTGGATAACTTCAGTTTAACTTGGAAGATACTCATGTTGTATAATTTATCCAACCAAGACATTGATATATCATATTCACCCTTCCTCCCTAAGATAAATTAATTTATCAAAAGGAAAGTATTTTGAAAAGAATCTCTCCCTAGTGAATGGCTGAAGTCATAGGATAACAGAAAAACAATTGATCTCAATGTATATTTTATAAACTTTTTGAATAGGGAGGTAATGCAAGTTACCTATATTTCTTTGAATCTTTGTTTTTACTTGTAATATGAAGCAATTAAACTTATGTTCTCTGTATAGATTCTCAATTTCTCTTATTTTACAAAGATATATATCCCTTCTTTATATCTTGCATTTCATACCAAATGGTAGAAATGAAAAATTTAATAATAGCAGACATAGTGCCGGTACAATTTGAAAACTTCAATAATGATTTTCCTAAAACAATCAAATTATTCAAAAATCAAAATACATATAAAATTATCTAATGTAGCTTAGTGGAAGAATAATGGATTTTAATATTTCTTTCAATATGAAATAGCTAAGAAAGTTGCTACCATAGAAAAATAGGCACTTTGGTTTAGCTATTAGAAGCAATTGTGAGGTTAGAATTTTTATGTATTGTTTCTAAGTATGTGACAGATGAACAAAAGCTGTGTAAAAGACCCTTTATAGCCACAATAGAAATCAGTAGCAGCTGGCTGAAACTCCACTTGTAGGTACCAGCATCCCACATGGCGATAATTCAGGTCCTGGTTGCTCCACTTCCCAGCACAAGCTCCTTCTTGTGCCCTGGAAAATCAGTGGCAGATGGCCCAAACTTTTGGGACCCTGCACCTGTTTGGGAGATGTAGAAGAGATTCCTGGCTCCTGGCTTCAGATTGGCTCAGTTCCAGCCCTCGGGGTCAATTAGGAAGTGAAACAATGAATGAAACGTCTCTCTGTCTCTCCTTCTCTCTGGAAATCTTTCTTTCTAAAAAAATAAATATAAAAAATAAGAAATTAAACATGTTCCTTCTCTTTATCTGAATTTTCATGTATACATTGTTTTTATTTGTAAATGACAAGTATTGTGCAGGTTTATAAGATACCTATATATTATGTAATGCCCAATCAGGGTAAACATATCCATCCTTTTGTATCTATCCACTGCCTCAAAAGCAAACTCTTTTGCTGATAATTTATCATATTAATTGGTGTTTTGAGTTTTTTCACATGTGTTACATGTTGTAAAAGTTGACCAAATTTGTATTTCAACAAAAACCAAAATTGCATGGTTTGTGACTGAGCTAAGCTTAGCCACAAAGTTATTATATCTCACTAGGATGGCAGTTTTGATAATGCCATCCTAACCTTTCTTATATTATTTTTTTAGCCAAAAAAATGGATAGGAGCCTGTTTGGTCTACAGAGCGGTTCTGTGATTTTTGATTCAGTGTACCAATTGCTCTGTCATTCACCTTCCTCATTCTCTCCATTAGCATTCACAGAATGTAAAAATATTCTGGAAATATTTTGAAGAGGTAACCTGCTGTTTCTCATTTCAATATTCTATTGTGATGGTTTAGAGTTACAGATGTGAAAGTGCCTTAAGTTGTTTTATGAGAAAACTGAAGCCAATCACAAAATACATTAAATCTCAGGGTGGTTAACAGCCTTACTTCTGAGTCAAAGTGACAGTAACGATTAAAAAACAAATTACCTGAGAATAAAGTACTCTTGAGAAAAGACTCCTGACCACTGCTAACTTCTCAAGTAGATCTGAACAAAGATTGAAAGATTTGACATGCTTATGGGAACGGTTTTCCTGTTAGTGCCATTTGCACCTTGAGCCCTTTGGTAATTTCTAGGAGAGTAAGGGGAGAAAGTAAAGCAGGATTGTCTAGGGTATTAAATGAATGTATCCCATAGCTGTAAATTACACAGCTAGATTGATAAACCTCACGTTGACACAACAGGAGTTTATAATCTTTCCAAAAATTGGAAAATGTAGTTAATGTAGTGTGTATTGTCAGTGCTATTTAGGTTGGCACTTCCCTGTGCTTTTTGCTAAGGACGAGATAGCTTCTGTAGTTGTCCTTCGTTACCGTCACCACCAGGAGGGTATGATGACAAATTTATCACAAATTCCATCCAGATCCTGGCTTATCATTTGATCCTTCATCTCAAGCAGGGTTGTTTCTATTTAGTAACCTGAAAATGATACCTTACCCTTTACTTTGGCACATTAATGCCAGATGTAGAATCCTGAAGAAACTAGCCAGTCATGCCTACAAACTAATGTAATAATCTGATCTTAAGACTTAGTCTGGGTTTAAATTGTTTTGGTTCATTTTAACTGCTGCGGCTCTTTAAGCTTCTCCATACAGCAAAAATAGTATCAGTAATACTCAAGTCCATTAGAAGTGTCATGAACTCTACAAGGGAAAACACAACCTCCAACAGCATTCATTCATTCTCAAATTCATTTTCAAAATCAGTTAAGATGTGAGAGCTGGAGGGAGAGACAGACTGAGATCTTTCATTACATGGTTCGCTCACCCAATCACCCAAATAGCTGGCAGTGGGCCAGGCTGAAGCTAGGAGTTCATCCAGATCTTGCATGTGGGGACAGGGGCCCAGACACTTGGCCTTCCTCAGTTGCTCTCCCCAGGCCGTTGGCAGAGAAGCGAATTGGAGATGAAGTCATCGGGATTTGAATTCGTGCCTGTGTGAGATGTTGGTGTTGTGTGCTGAGGCCTTGCGTGCTGTTCTACAGTTGACCCCCTCCAATTCGTACATAATTTTCCATGTTTGCTCATATGTGAGCTGCACCTCCAGCCATTTCCTCCCTCAGTGCCTGTCTGCATAAGGAAACTTCTCTTTGAGGCCTTAACCTTAAGGCATTTGCGTTGTTCCTTTCCTGTTCAGTTTGTAATGCAATTGCCTCTTCAAGTTGATGCTGAGTATTATGCTTTCATTGTGGGAAGACCAGAAAACGGAAGCACTCAATCTAAAAGCTTTAGACTTCTCTGAATAAGTACCCCATGAATATCTATTGTAAAGATTAAATGGCTGTCTTTGAGGTCTTTGTAAAAAGGCAACTATTATGAAACTAGTTTGCTGTGTGGGCCCAATCAGTGAAAAGGGATAGTAACTTTGCTTTATTTTTTCAAATACTGCTTTCCAGCAGACTAGATCGTTTTTCTTTGCACAGACCTGTATAACATAACAGACAGATGTCATAGCTTCTCCAGATGTGTTATGGATGTTAGAAAAGATAAAATTCTGATCAAATATAAAATCATAATTTCAACCTTTTTTCCCCAAAGACTGATTTCAAACTGTACAGATCAATCCTAAGTAGTCACCTGCTTTGCCATTGTTCTTATTCCGTATCTTACTCACAGGAAAAATATTTGCTGCTTGGGTAAGTTCAATAATGTTCCTTTTGGCTTCTGGAAGCCTGGAGGGTTAAGAATTAATAATAGTTTACAAATTGAATTTGATTGATGATGGACACCTTTTGAAAATGACAGGCTAGCGTAGCCTTGCAAAAAATAGAATGAACAAGAAAATTCTAATATGTATATCAAACAAGAAGCATAAGCATCTTTTTATGTACTTTTTTCTCTGTAGGGAGCAAGGAGTGTGTAGGTGTGTGCGTCCATAACCAGTTACCATGAAGAGTAACAATCAGATAGGCTCTGAAATCACTAGATTGTTCATGCCAGACATTGGCAACAGTTGTCCTTGACATACAGAGCTTGGTCTCCAATGGGATACCTGCAATCTCTTTGGAAGAAACACCGTGTTCTGTGTGCTTTCCTGCTGACATGGCATTCTTGCTCTTTTTTTTTTAAAGATTTCTTTATTTTTATTGCAAAGTCAGATATATACAGAGAGGAGGATAGACAGGAAGATCTTCCGTCTGATGATTTACTTCCCAAGTGACCGCAATGGCTGCTACTGCGCCATTCCAAAGCCAGCAGCCAGGAACTTCCTCCAAGTCTCCCACGCAGGTGCAGGGTCCCAAGGCTTGGGGCCATTCTCCACTGCTTTCCCAGGTCACAAGTAGGGAGCTGGATGAGAAGCGGGGCTTCTGGGATGAAAACCGGCATGCATATGGGATCCTGGCATGTTTAAGGTGATGGCTTTAGCTGCTAGGCCACCATGCCAGGCCCAGCATCCTTGCTCTTGCTCACTGGTGGTATATTTCTCTTGTCTTATCCACATTGTAGGTAGTCAGCTCCAGCAGAATCCATATGAACTGCACAAGGCTTGCAGAGCACAGTCACTGTTGTCTAATCTGCAGCAATCCTTTTCGTCCAATATCTGCGCCTAAGGCATCTCCAAATGGAATTCAGGGCCTAACTTCTGTAGACCTTAGGTTCCAAAGTTATATTTTGAAACATTTTTTTTTCATTCTCTTCTAGCAGTAGGGCGGGCTCAAGAGGTTCACAAACTGAGTAGTCATCTAGCTTGAGAATGAGATGGAAGATTCTCCTGCTTTTTGTCAAATGCCACTGTTGTGCTGATAATTCTTTTACTGACTTTTGTCTAGACTGAAGTTAGAGTCTACATTTAGGAACTGAATGATTTGTTTGTAGGTTCCAAGGACATATGTCTTATGAGTAGGCAAAGATTGAGGGTTAAAAGCCAATTGTTCCTGGTTTTGGGCCTCAGGAAAACTCAGAAACGAGGAAAAGTATTTGCTGTTTAGATAAGTTTAATTGTACTTCTGAATGATTTCCTTTTGCTTGAATCTTCTCATTGGGATTTCCTTCCTGTGTTGATCATCAGGAGCCTTTCATTAGGGTGCCCTGTGGTATTCTGGATATGAAATGCCTGTGTAATCTCACCCCCTGATTTCTTTAAAATCACTAGTCAGGAACACAGTATGAAACACTTGGTTGGTCTAAATGTGAGTACCTAACTTAAGCTTGATCAAAGAGTCTCTAGGATTTTTCTTAAACATGGATTTAGAAAATGTGACTGAGTTTTTCTCCAGTGAATGAGAAAGATTTTGTGAGACCAGTATTTGCCAGTGTTAATGTGAGGCAGTGCTGCTACTTTGGTGCCATGGTAACTTTGCACATACCCACACAGACCCAAAGGCAAGAGCTTGGATTCTGGGTGGAGTGCCGCCTTAATCCTCCCATGACAGAAGAGAATTGGAGACCCATAGGAGGAACCTCTGGGGCTTCCCTCTTGATTTCTTCACTTTCCTGAGGGGCTGTCCATGAGACACTTTCTCATCTCCTTCCTGTTTCTAATGAAGTATGATACTGTCCCCCTTGTCTCCACCTGTATACGGTGGCAGGATGAAAGAACGCTGAACTGCAGTCCGCAAGTGGCTCTGTGGGCTTTAGGAGATCGCATCACACAGCAGACATCCAGCATCTTTGGTTTCAGTGTTGTCCTCTTTGGCAGATCGTAGAAACCCTGGGGGAGTTAGCACCTTTGGCTTTTTCTTCTTTTTCTTGTCTATGTAAGTAATAAACCATCTGAACCTGAAAGTGCTTGCTGTATCTTTACCTGTTGAACCAGCTGGGCTTTGGCCTTGGCATTGATTTGCCTTGTGTGGGCCTGAGAGTTACGCTTCTTCCCGCATGGGGGAAAATAACAGGCTGCAATAAAAGAGAATAAAGCAGAGACAAAAGAAGCATGAACTGTGAAAGGAGAGCTGCGGCGTCGCCAGCCTAAGTCTCCCGTGGATTTATAAAATTACGACTTAGGCTGGCTTTCTGTTTCTCTAACTATGTAAGTCTTGACAAATGAAGAGATGCTTCAGTTAGTTTGTGAAAATTCAATTTTTGTTTCATGAAATTGATATCCATGCATATGATCACAGACATGTGTCATATACAAATATACACAGATTTCGCATGTTTAGAATCTATTTAATCCCATTTCTGCAATTATTTGAAGTATCTGTGTGTAAGATCCCCTACCCCTCTCCCAAAGTTGGTGTTTGATGACAGAGCTCCCGGATTGATTTTAGTGAGTTCACCTACTCTGAATCTCAATCCCTCCAGATCCTATTATAGAACATTTATGCCATTTTAATCAGCGAATGGCTGTTACGCGCCTGTTCACTGTCATATGTGGGGAATCGGGCTCAGTGAAGGGCCTGTTCGCCTGGACCTGCCCTCAGATGCAGCTTTCAGCAGAATTTAGGGTCCTTGGTTCCAACTTAGAAAAAACTAATGAATTCACATTGGCAAGTGGTGAATTGGCACATGCAAATGAAAAGTAAGAGGCTTACTTATCCATGTTGAAAATAAGAGGTTTCTCTCTCTCAGAGCATTTTCTTTAGCAAACTTGTGTATTAGTTCTCCCTTTCTCTGAAATATATGTAAATCTGTTTAATGGCAAAGTAAGGCCTTGGCTAGTTTTATAGCCCAGCAAAGTCTCACTCAAGGACCTAGGGCCTGCGTGCTGGAAATGTCCAAGGAGATGGTAGTTACAATGCCAATCTTTGCACAAGGGTAGCAACTTGACTTCGGTGCACCCTGCTATAAGTTGAAATTCTCATCACAAAGAGAATTTTGTTTTTGTGTAAAGGCAATTAACTGCAAGTCACTTTATCATTACTGTATTTAATATTAACCGTCTTTGATAAATGGTAACGTCAGTTTCTCTTATTTGTAGTTCTTATTTATCTTGAATATGTACCAGGGTATTTCAGAAAATACATGGAATATCTCGAGTATCTGAATTATTTCATGAATTATTTTGTATGTGTGCTGCTGAGGTGAGCACATCCACAGATGTTTTGAAGGCCCTTGTTGATAATTAGTTGCATCTACTTGGCTAAACTCATATAAAAGGGGAAGATTATTTTTGTGTTTGTAATCTCTTGATAGATTGTTTTTGATATCCATCACAGTCTAATTTAATGCTTATTCTGTGGCAAATTTATTTTCTTTGCTAACTGTGTGAAGGTGTTTCTCTAAGTGGGAATCTGAACAATTACCTTTCACAAGCTGCATGACTAATATTTTTCAAAGATTCATTCATTTTTATTTGAAAGGCAGAGTTTCACAGAGAGAGGGAGAGACAGATCTTCCATCTGCAGATTTGCTCCACAAATGGCCACAATAGCCAGATCCAGGAGCCAGGAGCTTCTTCCAGGTCCCCCACGTGGATGCAGGGACCCAAACACTTGGGTCATCTGCTGCTGCTTTTCCAGGCACATTAGCAGGGAGTTGGATCAGTAGTGGAACAACCAGAACTTGAACTAGCATCCATACTGGATACTGTTGCCACTGCAGGAAGAGACCCAGCCTGGTGCTGGTCTTAGCATGGTTATGTTTCAGGCGTCGCAAGGTGAGATCCCTATCTTTGTATCTTGTGGAAGAGTAGATGAGGCTTCATGTTTTCAGGGGGAAATAGTGGTTTGTGTTTCACCATTGTGTAACAGTACCCTCCCCACCACAAAGTAAAACCGAATGGTTTGTAGCTGAAATGATTTGAGGGACAATATAAAGAATATAAACTAGTAGCATTTATAGATATTTATGAATAGCAATTACAAATCTCAGGAGACAGCACAATAAGGTCGGACAGCACTTTCACCCATCTAAATGGGGTTCCTTCTGCCTTTGCTTATAGCATAATGATGCGTGCCACATAAACACACTGAGTCTTGCTTTATTCACTTGGAAAAGAGGATTTAACAGTACTTAGGTCTTATAACATTTTACATATATATATATTTATATATTTATATTTATATATTTTTATATATAACACATATATAAATGTTATATATGCTCATCTACATATATATACATATGCATATATATTTAGCTGAGAGACTGGTGCCTATTTTATGTTCAACCTGTAAAAGTTATAATTATCCTTGTACCCAAAGCTTTCTTGTGTCTCATTACTCAATTAGAAATTCAATCTTTTTTGTCTCAAAGACCACTAAGCTACTAAAAGCTATTCATTAAGATGCAAATGACCCCTGGGTAAGGTTACCTTTAAACTAGATTTAGCACCTTGTAAGCAATGGTTTCTACTGGACTCATTATCTCAAAGTGAAATGTCTTGAGCAATCAAGGCAAGGGATGGGATGTGTGTACTGATTGGTGTGGGGATTGTGGAGAGAGAAGGAGAACTTGAGTGTGAACTGAAGAAGTGCAGCCAATTAGTGTATAAAACAGGGCAGTATCATATCCTTCAAAACTGACTGGTACCATTAATGAAGATGATCACCTTTTCTGTCTTTTGATTTTATCATTTTACTAAATACCACAAGCGTGCATGTGTATAATAAAGGTGTTGCCTTTATTACAGAAACCCAGGCCCAACATTCTTAGGGACATTAGTACAGCCACTCCCAGACTCCTCCCAGATCCCAGGATTGAGGCCATCAGTGGCAGATGTGCAGTCCTCACTCTTAGGCAGCAGTCTCCCTGCACGTATTCCCCCTGGCAAGACCTCTGAGATCCAGAGTGTGGCCAGAGATGGGCTCTCATTTTGGGCTGACTACCAGCTGTGTGATCTGGAAGACAGAAGGACCTGAGTTGACCAGGCTAATGTGGATCAAGAGATCAGTCCAGCAGAGTGTCTGCTTTGCATTAATGAGACCCTGACTTGAACTACGAAGGTCATTGGAATCTGTTTATTATCTCCTTGCATATCCAGGATGAGCAAATGGCATCCTATAAGGCCATCATGTTTTTTACCTGGTTCAGGATAGGTAAAGTGTTGGTCTGGACCCCTTCTAAAGTGGCAGCAATGGTGGAATATTCATGAGAGTAGATTCGGATTCGAGTGGGAACGCCAAAACAAACAACTGTATTAGTGACGGAAGGAATGGCATTTTTCTGGAGACTCCACAGGTGTTTGGCTTTACTATCTCTCAGATTTGTTCATGTTCTAAGCATGGGTGAAGCCCACGAGAGCAACAGTGAGTTATGTTTTATGTGAGTGATCCCGCCAGTAGTGAGTAACCTCTGTCTAGACAAGTAATGTACTCTGTACTGTTATAGATGCCATTCTGCAGTGTAGTCAGTCCTCCGTACACATGCCCCCTGAGTGCATTACCACGGGTGAACAAGGCAGCAGTAGGTCCCAGATGAGGTCAATGGTGTATCTCTGCCTGGAGAGGGGAAGGAGGAAGATGCTACCAGCTAAGGGTTCCCTGAGAATAAGGCACAACTGGATTTCCTTACCTTGTGCTCCAGCACAGCTAAGCCTAAGCCTGTGCTTTCCCCATCATGATAGAGTTGCTTTGATTCTGAAAATAAAAGGTACCTGTTAGGACTTCTGAGACAAATCCTTAATGACTGTCATTTGTGAGCTTTGTGGAATGGCATAGCACACTTGGGGATATGGCCGTAAGATAGCTGGAAGATAACTCCTACTTAATCTTCTGTGTCACTGGGGCTAATTTTGTGGTGAGAATAATTTGTGAAGGCTTAACACGGCAGTCAGGAGCAGCTTGCTGTTGGGAAGTTACCCGGAGTAGAGCCCACCCATTTCCCTCATACCTGCAATTTTGATTTAATCCATCCCACCTCAGCTAAAAAGAGTCAAAAAGTAGTTCATCATTTTGAAATGAAGTCTGTGGTATTTAAGATGGGGTGGGGAGGCAGAGTGGGAGGATGTAAAGGGAGTTTTTGATCTCAGTAATTTGAGACAAAATGTATTGTTTCAAAATGAACTTCTTTCAAGCTTGTAAAAACTTTAAAAATATAAGGCAACAAAAAATGTATGATCCATCACTCCATTCTTGATACTACCACTGAATGCACTATTTTCTGTTATGTTTTACCTCTATATTTATGTCTACAGAAAAACAGTATGCTGCACGTATTTTGGCTTCATTCATTTATTTAAATTCATTTAGGAGCCTGAGAGAAAGACAGAGCTTCCATCACAAGTTCATTTCTACAAATGACCACAACACCCAAGACTTGGCCAGACCGAAGACAGGAAGTAGGAATACCAGCCATGTGAGGAGAGGGAGGCAGGATGTGGTGCTGAAGTCTGGTTCCGCAATGTGGGAAGTCGGGACCTCAGCTGGGCTAAATACCACACTCACATACTTTGACATTTGAAAAGTGTCTTTAGCAACTTATTTGGAACCTATTTTTCTTTTACTAATGTTGCATGTCTCTTTAAACTACATGCAACTTGGGTGATATTTTCTCTGCCTGACATGTTACTTTCCCTAGTTTTGTGTGATGATTTACTTTTATGTCATTTGCATCTCAGCAGAATCAACATGGTGAGACCTTTAGACAGTCCCCTACCAGCACCCCAGTCTACATTCGTATACATTCCTTTACCATCATCTGATAACTTCCTTCCCTTATCTTTTTTTTCCTTGTTTATTTATTTTGTATTTCTACTTTCACTTAATTCAAATAAAAGATCCTGTCTTCTTATCAGAACAGTTTACGTAATTATCACTCATTGTTGCTTTGATTATCTGTTTTCTTTTAAGTTTTGGGTCCCTGGAGTTATCCTTCATTTTCTTACCAGTTAATTGAGTTTTTTAAGTTAGTTATCCATAACAGCATTTTATGATATTTATAGCAATGAGATTTATCCGGAAGGGAGGAAAATATATAATTTACCACATGGTCAGATTCGAAAGTATTCCCTGTTCACTGTCTAAATGCTGTATGTATTTAATGGAAATGTTACCTCTTGACAAATATTTGTTAGAAGCTAAAAGAAAAGATTTATCCATTACTAACTATTGCAGGTGCATTATAATTCAGAAAAACAAACTTTATAAAACTCTATTCCATTTTTATGTTATTGCCTGCAATAGGGCCGATTTCCTGTGTTTCAACAGAGACTATTTTTTTAGAAGTTAAATAGATGTTAAGGAAATATATTCATACTTCAGAAATTGCTAGTAGATTATCTAAAATCTATTGAATGGTAGAATCAATTTGCCTGTGAATCACTACAAGAAATTTATTAGGTCTCAGCAAGATATGGTTTTCTTTTTAAAAGTCTGAATATTTGATGTTTCTTTATAACATTACTAAAGAATAACAAGTTCTTAGTTCACAAATTGTGGAACAAGGTAATAAAAATGTACTAAGAAATTTTATTTTAGTGGCAAGTGGCAAGTCTTTCTTAGATAAGCAATTTGATCTGTCTGAATTCTTTTTTTGTCTTTTGAAAAATTTTAAGTATGGATGAGATATTTGCCAGTTTGATTTTCAATTTAAACAACCACAGTTCTGGTCATCAGATTCATTGGAGGGGTGATAAAACTTCATATGACATAGCTCTGCTATTAACATGCTTAATGCTTGAAGTAGTTTGACTGTTTAATAGCCATTGGAATTCATTTCTGTAAGGATCTACGGACTTCCTCCTACTACATTTATTTTGAATAAATAATGTGTTTTAAAGTATTTCTAGAGAAAATGTTTTCATGAGATTATAAAATAATAAGACTAAAATGTAGGCTTATAAAACATCAGTGTTGGCTAAACTTCCTAAAGACATACTTGTTCCTCTTGTTCAACTCAAGAATGTTTTTTACAAAACGGTAGGAGAATATATTGATTTGCTAGATAAAAGGTCAACAAGAAAATTCTTAATCTGAAATTCAACACTCCATAGTTATTACGTACATTCATAGTTTAAAATAAGTAGGTGGTTGGCTGCTCTTCAAGCACAAAACCATGTCCTAAAGCTCAAAAAGCTTTGATTATATGCTGCATAAGTAGAAAGCTAATATTGTTCTTTTAGAAAGAATTTTAACTGTTTTGAGCAAGGTAAAACAAAATGGGTCACCCCTGTGAGTTATTCAGTGTATTTCTGGCTCACCGGCGTAGGTTAGGCTTCGGAATGTGCATGTGTAAAGCTTAGCCTCCTGTTGGGCATGCTTTACCAGTTTACTCGAAAGATAATTCAGACAGTAATCTGGCTAAACAAGTCTGTGTAAGCCTAATTTGAAAAAAAAAAAAAAAAACCTTCAACATGATCCTGTGTTCCTCCTCCTCCCAGTTTTTACCCATGATTAAATCAGCATTATAAAGAAACCTGGGAGTATGTTGATTAAAAGATTTGCACACAGTGTCATAACCAGACGTATAACCTTTTTGGCTTATAGCATAAATGTGTGCATAACAACCTTACAGTAATTCTTGTAAGATATTAGCTTTTAACAGAATAGGGCCGGTGGAGTTAAGTAAGCTCTGAAATAAATACAGATGGGTCAAAAGATGCAAATCCTAAGCTTCTCAGCATACTGATTGTATTACTTACTTAGTAATGTTACTGAACAGTGCATAATTCTTACCAGTTGATATAGCCAATATTCCAAAACTTCTTAGAATGTAAGCCAGGGATACATAACTTGGAAGTTTTTATTCTCCTATTTCATGATGTTATATTTACCATTTTGTAAATATTACAATATATAGACTCTAATTGCAACAGTCGTATGTTGATAGCTCTTAGAAAAAACTTGTCATTTAAAGTTCTGTCAAAATCATGAAATTAAAGTTCTATAGATTTAAAAATCTAAAAACATCCCTCTAAGCTATGATAGTGTTGTGAAAATCACTAGCTGAGAAGAGAAATTAACCTATCTTTCAAGAAGCCTTTGAAGAATCTATTACTCTGAATAAACTTGCTCTGCACTGAACACATGCACTCAGGATCTGCTGACTTCTGAGCATCAACGTTTTGATCTCAAAAGAAGGCATGAAGAATTTATGATTATTATCTGTCTCTCTTCAACGAGCTAACATGTGTTCTTTCATTAATGGTATATGTTGCATGCATTTGGATGCTGAGGGAATACCAAGAAGTAAAAAGCTGGAATTTAACAAAATTGAATACAATTGGTCAGCCAAGGTGACTCTAACCTTACATGATAAATACTAGAAGAATTAAATGGTGCTCCAGGGGCTTTACATGATGATTCTCGCATTAGAGGAAGTTGAAATTCTGAGTTCAGAGAAGAGTGAGTTGCTGTCATTCAGATACTGGCTAGGGCTCTTGCAGATAACAGAATATGGGGGAATCGGGAAGACCGGAAAGCTTCACCAATTAATTACTTTATTGAGGTGTATTTATTTTTTTTGGAAAGGCAGATTTACAGACAGGAGAGACAGAAAGAACTTCCATCTGCTGGTTCACTCCCCAAGTGGCCACAGTGGCTGGAGCTGAGCTGATCCAAAGCCAGGAGCTATTTCCAGTTCTCCCACATGGGGGCAGGATCCCAAGCTTTGAACCATCCTTGACTGCTTTCCCAGGCCACAAGCAGGGAGCTGGATAGGAAATGGAGCAGCCAGGATATAAACTTGCACCCATATGGGATCCTTGTGCATGCAAGGCAATTTAGATTTAGCCACTGAGCCATCAGGCCAGACCCAGTTTTACCATTTTAAATGTAAACCACCAATACTGTAGCAAGTGGAACTGACAAAAACAAACAACAATAAAAAGTTTATCCTTTAAAGAAATGGAGATCTGGCGTTTTCACTTCAGAGGTCCTAAAATCTGTGCTGATAATAATTAGAAAACAGGAAACACTGTTGTGCTGTTGGGGATTTCCTAATCCTTAAACTAGGTTTTAAGCAGATTTTTTAAAAAGTCTAGATGGAGTCATCCATTGAATCAGAATAAGCAAAAGGATAACAAAGGCAGTACAACTGAAAACGTGTTTGCAGCCTGGAGATGTGTTATAGCGAGTTAAATCACTGCTTGGCCTTCAGGCATCCCGGACTGCAGTGTCAACTCCCGTCCCTGCTGTTCTGCTGCTTATCCAGCTTCCTGTACTGTCCCTGGGAAGGCACCAAGGAGCTTGGGCCCCTGCTGTCCACATGAAAGACCTGAATCTTGCTCCTGGCTCCTGCCTTGAACCTGCCCCAGTCCTTATCGTTGCCACCATTTGGGGATCAAAACTGCACATGGGATATTTTTTTTTCTCTCCTTTTATCATTAAGTGTTTTAAGTAATTACAGTGAATCCTTTTAAAAATCCAGAGATTTTGGGCTCCAGCTGACCTAGATTTTACTTGCAGTTTTTCTGTTTGTAGCTTATGTATCTTGGCAACATTATTTGACTCTTTAATAAGGGTTGTTGCCTCCTTGATAGAAATGAAAGCAAAAAAATGATAGTCCAGGAAAATTAGAATGAGCAGATTTGACACTTGACCCCAGAGCTTATTCTCTCATTCACTATATTATTCTTTTTACACTTTTGTTTGTACTTTCTAATCTAATAAGCATTTTTTTCATATTGATCATGTGCCGTGTCCAGGGCTTTGAATTAGAAATGCAGTCAGACGTGAAACTTGTACAGTGTTACAGATGAAATCAGGTCATTGATAAATATTTAATCAAATGTTGAGATAAAGGAGTAGTTACGTAATTCCTTAAGAAGATAAATTAACTTCATCTAATTGTGAAATCTAACATATTCTAAGGAAAGTAACATCAGAAGGGTAACCTAAAAATGATAAAGGACAGATTCTACAGGGTCTTGTAGGGAAGCTGAAGAATCTTGGTGTTTTCCCAAAGATGGTGTGAAATTATTGGAAAGTGCTAAGCAGGAAGTGACGTGCTAAGAAAAATCTGGCAATTTGGAGAATGGTGGGAGGAGACCCAATAGAGATAAAGGAGAACTGGAAGCAATTGTCAAGATGATATTAATTTCCACATTCTAATGTATTACAAAGTATTACCGAAGAATGAATTGGGTAATTACCAAAGAATTAGAGAAGAGCAGCTCCTTGGGGAAATGGTGATAAGAGTAGATTTTTGAAAGATTTTTAGGTTATCAACCTTAAGGACTACATGATTAATCAGATGTCAGAGAGCAAATAGGAGATAATACGAATAGTTCCTAGCTTTCTAGTTTAATAATTTGAATAGGAGAGAATTAAGGTTTGGGAGAAAAATAATGTGCTGAGTCTTAGATTTGGGGAGTTTTGAAATACCTTGGAATTCAAGTGACGACATGGAGTAGGCAGCTGAATGGCCCAGAGGGGGTTCTACCTGAAAGTAGGGAGATGGAAGGACATGGGTTTGATTACTCAGGAACAAAGTCAGAGAGGAGGGAAGACAAATGAATCATGGAAAACTACAACATGAACTGTCCGGGGCTAGAATCACAGACATAAAGGAGATTAAAAAGAATAGAAATACAGCTGTAAAACCTAGAGAGGGTAGTATCACAGAAACCAGGAAAAGGCTAATATTAGGGAGAATAAAAATGGCGTGTCAGCATGGTCAAGTGGAAATACTAAATAAAATGAAGACGGAAAAATGTCATGAGTGTCAATATTGATATCATTGGGAGTTTTCATCACAGAAAAGAGAATGAGCCTGTTTGGGGAGACTTGGGGAATGACTGGAGATGAAGAATTAAGACAGTAACTGTGAATAGTTCTTGCTAAATTTGAGTTCAGGCAGACAGTGGAAATTGTGCAGGGAGCAAATGCAGGTTAAAATATGAATTTGGATAATTTTAGGTTTGAGAGAGATCCAGCTGAGAGGAACTAGCACACAAATAGGAATGAGAAGCAATAATTAGCAATTTAAACATCCTCAGAGTAGAAGAGTGAATGGATACCCGTACAGATTAAAGGACTATGTGTGGTTAGAAGAGAGATGTCATCTCTTCTAATGTATTGAAGAAAAAAGATGTCTTGTGCGGGCTTGGCTAGGCTTTCATAGTTTGTGTTTTGTGGGGCCAATTGGGAGATCTCCTTTTGGATAATTTCTGCATTCCCTGTTCACTATTGTTTCCCTGAAAATCAGCCTGCCTACCTTTCAAGGTTTAGAGTGAAGTTGCTTTTCAGTTACCGTACAATTTTCTTTTTAAATATGTATTTATTAATTTGGAAGTCAGAGTTACAGAGAGGGAGGGAGAGACAGATCTTCCATTCCCTGATTAACTCATGGCTTCTAGGTCCTATGCTGAAACAATCCAAAGCCAGGAGCCAGGAGCCTCATCTGGGTCTCCCGTTTGGATGGCAGGGGTCCAAGCTCTTGGGCCAGCTTTCTTTGTGTTCCCAGGTGTGCTGGCAGGAAGCTGGATCAGAAGCAGAGGAGCTGGGTCGTGAGACAGTATCCAGTATCAGATGCTGATACTGCAGCTGGCTCAACTTGCTGTGCTACAGTGCTGGCTCAAGATACACACTTTTAAACAGCAAAAGCTACCATCTGTGTTATTTAAGCTATTTTAATGATTGAACAATTTACTTACACAAAGTTAGCCTGAAGCCTTAGAGTAAAAGTTGCATGCCAAAATCAATGATAAACACTAGATCTTGATCTGGTTTAATGGAAAGGATCAATATGTTGTAAACAAGCTTTAGAAAGTAGAACTTTTACTGAAGAAAAAAAATATTTTAAACAAATCAGAAAGCTGACATGGTGGTGTAGGATGCTAAACCTCTGCCTGTGGCTTCAGTCTCCCATATGGATGCGGGTTTTAGATTCAGCTGCTCCACTTCTGATCCTGCTCCATGCTGATGGTCTAGGAAAGCAGTGGGGGGTGGCCCCAAGACCTTGGGCCCTGCACCCATATGGAAGACTAGAAGAACTTCCCCTCTCCTGACTTTGGATCATTCCAGGCCCGGCTATTGCAACCATTTGGGAATTATACCAGTGGGTCGAAGACTGTCATCTGCCTCTCCCTACTTTCCCTGTATCTCTGACTTTCGAATAAGAGAAATGAATCTTTAAAAAAGATCCTGAGTTAAAACATCCACAATTATTTTCTTAAATAACATATTTTTAATATTTCTTAAAGACTTATTTACTCACTTTTCAGAAAAAGGTTATAGAGGAGGAGAGATCTTTCACCCCTTTGTTTTCTTGGGCAGGGTCTAGCCACGTTGTCTGGGTCTCTCATGTGGGGGGCAGAGGCCCAAACACTTGGGTGGGTCATTTTCTGCTGCTTTTTCCAACTCTGGGGAACCAGATGAGAAATGGAGAAACCAGCACCCACATGTAATGTCAGCCTCATATGCCTCGACTGTGCCAGTTCACCATGAAGCCAGCCCCTAATGTATATCTTTTTCACATTCACATATCCTGTTTTAAGTACATGAATGTGTGAATATCACACAGATTTTTAATCATAAATATCTTTTCATCTTACCAGCCTTCTTGATTATCGTGCCACTTTGTATGTCAATGATCCAAGTATAGACACAGATTATATGCATTGTTCAGCTTTTTATGCATTTATAGTTATAGAAAAATTGTATGGATATATCAACAGATTTCATTTTTGATAACTCACCGTTTGTCAGAAATGGTCCAAATGTGTACTCCTTTGTAAATTCAGGTATTTTCCTACTCAACTCTATCATGCAAATCTGTAAAAATTAACTAATGGGCTTCTAATTTATTCTTAATATTTGAGATGGAAGTTTATACCATAAACTATTCAGTTTTCCATTTAATAATGACAATTAAAATTGGTAGTGATTTTTTCTATAAAATATTGCTCCTAAAATATAATTTATATGATTTTTTTTTCTTTTTACTAAAGATAGAGAGGGATACATACACACAGAGGTCTTCATTCTACCAATTCACTTCTTAAACAACCACTACAAACCAGGAGCTTCCCGTAGTCTGTCCCATTAGTGTGTGGGTCCATCTGCTGCCTAACCACACCGAGGCCCAACAGAGAAGCTAGTATAACACTCCGTTTCTAGAAGTTGAACAATACATAAATACTCCATAAAATGTGGTGCGTTTGTGAGAATCAAGAAAGCTTCAGCAATGTGAAGCAATGACACAGATTACCAAGCAAAGAGTAGCATGAGTCAGGAGTCTCCATCCCATTTGCCGTAGTAAGGAGTGTGAGACTTCCCCCACAGAAAGTTCTCCCGTATTCCTTAACCACTGCTCTTCTGTGTCTTGAACAATGACTGAAACTGTACAACTTTAATATTGATTTTAAGAGCTTTTAATATAAATATGCACGAGGGGATAACTTTAATTTTAGAAAGAGAAAAGAGAAACAATAACAAAATCATTGGTGAACCGGAGGGACAGATACAACCTGAAGTGTATTCCACTGAATCCCAGCTCTGTACAACGTTGCATTAAAGTGTGTCCTTTTTGATTTCTATAATGACTCCTTCCAGATTTCCTGTGTTTTTCAAATGACCATATATTTTGTTTCTACTGTTAGGCATAGTGCTTCCTACACAGTTGCTTATGATTTGATATTAACATTGAGTAAAATGTGCTGGTCCCCATTCACAAGCAGGACTTCATGGAAGATCCAATTGAGTAAAAGAGAAAATGCTAGAAATTCAGATGTAGATAGATTGACCCTGGTTAACTGAACAATGTCTTATGGAAAGAACGGAGTCTACGTATGCTTTGCAGAAAGGAGAGGTTTTGCATGCAGAATGCTAGTAGAGTATAGACTAACAGACAGGAAGTGCAACTGCCCAGGCTGCATTCAGAGCATGTGTCCTTGCCTGGAGGAGGGGAACATGTGTGTTTTAATAAGATACTTATGTTTACAAGGTTTGAAATTTATTTTGTAATTTTTAGAAGTATGTGAGGAAGGGTGATTGGCTTGAGAAAGATAAAAAAAAAAATTACCCAGTATATTCTGAACTAGAAGAAAACAAAGGAAAACAGTAAGCAGTGGGAGGTTAGAGTAATGGCTTTCAAAAGGATTAGCATTTAAACATGCCTGTGTAGAGAGGGTTAGGTCTTGGTGGAGCAGGAAAATAAAGGTGGAAAAGCACATGGGAGATTCCGCCTGATAAGAGATGGGAAAGATGACAAGAAGAATAAAACATGACATAATGGTTTGGAGATGGAGGCAAATGATGGTCTCATTCAAAGAAATAGGAAAATCTAGGAAAGTAGATATAAAAGACTCTCTATGCCTTGAACTGAATAAATCCATAAATTGTGTAGACTTTCAGAATCTCATGATGTAACATATTTAAAGATATTTTTATACATTTTCATAGCTATAAAAATGTAAATGCTTTCCCAAATTCATTTGAAAACGAAAGTATTTACTTTTCAAAGTTAAATACAGCTGTCTTTTTCTTCTGTACTTTAGTAATCAATTCTGTTGTCTTTCATTCCCATACAGCTTGGCTCAGCCCTGGTTTTGATGTAGAGGGGTTCTTGCAGAGTGAACCATTGTGACTGAAAGTTCTCTCTCTCTGTCCCTCTGCCTTTCAAATAGATACTATTTTAAAGTAGAAATTGTTTTAAAAACACCACCTGAACGTTGTTCACACCCTTTGGCAAAAACTTGGACATCTGAGTTTAGGAAATATTAGGTCTTGGCAGTTATCCTAACCAAAATTGGAGCTAACAGCGATTCGTTTCTAAAACAATCGAGGCCAGCCCTGTGCAGGGAAAACTGAAATTTGCTTATATGTAATGTAGTGTACCTTGCCCTATAGACATACTTATTATTAGGTTTTTCACACTTTATTATGACAACTTAGAGAGTTTCTGCTGCTAGTTCACTTATTTTGTGTGTAGCAGAGAAATGTTGACACACTCAGAACTAATGTGTTCTTTCCTTTTGAAGATTTGTTTTTTGAAAAAATTACACAGAGAGAGTTCATGCTCTTTGGCCGAAGAAGAGCTTTTTTAGATTTTTTCAAGATGATTTTTTTTTTTTAATTTGATGACCAAGATCTGATGTGTTAATTTTAAGAGATAACTTCCACTGGTCTGAAGTGCCCCCTTTCCCGAGTGTTCTTGTAAGTTTGACTAAACAGGATTGTATGTTTTGGTCTCAGGTAAGAGTGGTACATTGTGCTTTGGAAGCTAATACTGTGAAAAGGGAAAAAAACCCTGTAAAAACAATAAAGATGAGAAGTTGTTAGTTACCCTAGCCACATGTTACTCAGATGAAAAGATAAGTGAGTGTGTGGACAAATGTGTTTGATCCATGGCATCAAAAATGATCTTCAGGGCTCAGTGCGGTAGCCTAGAGGCTTAAGTCTGCACCTTGAACGCACCAGGATTCCATATGAGTGCCGGTTCTAATCCTGGCAGCCCTGCTTCCCATCCAGCTCCCTGCTTGTGACCTGGGAAAGCAGTCGCGGATGGCCCAAGGCCTTAGGACCCTGCACCACACTGGGAGACTCGGAAGAATTTCGTGGCTCCTGGCTTCGGAACGGCTCAGCTCTGGCTGTTGCGGCCACTTGCAGAGTGAATCATCTGCCAAAAGTTCTTCCTCTCTGTCTCACCTCCTCTCTATATATCTGATTTCCAATAATAAATAAATAAATCTTCAACAAAAAATGTTCTTTAAATGGTTAATTATAATTTCTGAAGATTCTTCTCTTCACATGTTTCCTCAACTCTGGTACAGGTAATCAATAATTTGTATTTGTTATTCTGAGGATTAATGGAGCAGGAAAGACATGTTACTGCTTGGAGATTGTGGATTGCAGGGAAAGTAAAAAAAAAAAAACAAAAAGGACTAAGGATAGATAAGCATTATCATGTTGCACTCAGAAGTTCCAGAACAGAGTGGGTGGTTGTGCTTGTGGCAAATCTGGAGGGACATATGTAACTAGTGCACTGTTGGGCACGTACTCGCTGTGTGTGAAGCAAGGGGCACTCATGGGCTGTTTCTGAGGTGTGCTCGGAGAGGAGGTGTAGGACTCACAGATTTGATTTTGCTTTTGGAAAGCGGTTGAAATTGCACAGTGCTACGCTTCTCCCAGGGAATGTTGATTCTACTCTTCCTCAGTTAACATTCCTAGTAGCAAGGAATTAGTGGCCTTGAATTAATTGCACTGTCATACTCACACATTCCTCCTTCATTTCTTCTTATAGTCAGAAATGCTTGGATTTAAAAACTGGCCATATCGCTAGGAAATGTCAATGAGTATGTTATTTAACATCCCTGCAGCTTAGTTTCATTACTTTGAATAGATTTTGTAAGCACCACTGTTGGCTATGTCTGTGCAGTAAATATTTATGATTTTCTTTTTTTTCATTTTTTGTGATTAGCAGCTGTGATTTTTGTTTGGAGGAGTGCATGCCCATGTCTCTTTGGAGCTCCTCGTGGCCATTTATCTGCTTTGTTCAATGATAGACAGAGGCAAGGGTATCCTGTGTTATCCCTGGTCGTGATCACTGGCAGTGTTCTGGTACAGCCTTCGCCATGCACATCACCTGAGTGGAACACCCAGCAAACTTTGGGGGCATGTAACGTGAAAATAGACTCTTGTTGCTGGAAGTCCTTGGGATTGTGTAGGTGTTAATTATTTTAGCACAGCCTGGTTGATTTTGACTGACACAGCAGTAAGTGGTAATTTCTGGTTAGAACAGTGATATTTCCCCTTAAATCTTCTCTTCCCAACCAAATACAATCTCTGCCATTTCTCTGCATCAGTAAGAGTAAAAACATAATCTAGTAAATTGTTATGCATTTTAAATGGGGGAAAACTATACATGTTTTGTTTTTCAGTTTCTATAAAGATATTGATTCAGAACACAGAACTTGCTGATAACTGAGCTTGTTAGGGACCTGTCCTGAGCTGCTTTCTCCCCATTATCTTGACTAATTTCAAGTCAGTGAAACTGCCCCACTGAATTATAATCTGTTGGTTGATGCTTAACTCTGTTTCTGATTAGAAAGTTCAACAACTGATGAAGCAAGCTCACAAACTGCACCTGTGGTCACAGTGATGCCTGCTGTCTGTCTGTAACACCACAACGTTGGTTGCACCTTTTTTGCTTGCTAGAATATTGCCACTTTCATTATTCCTCCCGGCACCATTTTCAATATGGCATCAGTGTAGCAAAGATGCTATTTTTTGAGAAGTTATTTCTTTTAATATTTCATCTACCTTGGAGAAGTGTTAACTATAATTTCTTTGACCTTTTTGCTGGGTTATAATTTAAGCAACTGGTATGTGTTTTTCCCCTCGTCTTTGTTCCTACGCTCTCAGTCATGTGACAGGACAAGCATCACCTGCTAATCAAAATAGACACAAAATAGACATTTGCAAGTAATATTTAAAACCAGTGTGCCCTTCAATTTCCTAATAATTATTCTTCATCATTCCTCTAGATTTTTCTACATAGATCCTATATTAATCTTGCAACAATTTTTCTCTGATTATATGTTTTACTCAGACATTGAAAGTAGTAATATATAGGAATTCTTCTTTATATTGTTTCATTTAATGTATATGACATCTTTGAAATTCAAATGCAATACCTGTGGCTGTTAATGCATGCTTTCAAAAAGTACTCATTGTAGTCCTATATCCAATTCAGGGCATGCAGCTCTGAAAAAATATGAAATCTCTCCCTTCATAGGTATAAACTGCTATGGTTTTACCAGGTTCCTTTGATTAATAGATATCTAAGTAATAACCTGGTAGAGTTAGTGGCAGGATAATTGGGATGACTAGGGAAGAATTGGCAGGCAGAGGAAATGTTATCATGGACCACACTGTCAACCGAAGGCCGATGAAAGATTTCTCAACTTCCCATGTGATTGAAACTTACTATGGCATCAATAATGAGTGAAATGATCAATAATAAGGTGGAAGGTTTTATGGAAGGTTTTATGAATTGGTCTTGCTGTGGAGCATCTCATTTTCCTCATTATGTTGATGAGGATTCTGACCATTCCCAAACTATTGAGATGCTGAGGGAAGTAATCCAATACAACACTCAAGAGAGAAGGAGTGGGGATTTGGTAGGTAGATAAATAATTTTGGGGTTAGCACAAAATATATTGAACTTCTCTCTTTGTAGTTTGCTTTCAATGAATGCGAAAATATGAAATGCATTTAATGAGTGGATTTCTTACAAAATATTTGTGTACATGTTTGTTAAAATACCACCTTTTTAAAATAAGAGCTTTGTCAAAGGAGAAATTGATAGTGCGTGTTTTCTGCCAAGATGTGAAATTATTTTGGCTGTTTTTTAAACATAATTTTTATTCTTCAAAATAAAGGCAAAATTGTCCTTTTAAAAAGAATTGCATAGGTTCTGCTGATAAGATCCTCCACAACGCCTGTGAGGTTATAATTGGAATGATCTTACTGGGAAGATTGATGTTACCAATACAGTTGACATTCACTTGTTTTCTACAACAGTTTTACTCCTGGTTAACATATCTAAAAGAACTTGTACCAATGAGCAGAAACTTTTACAGAACATTCATAATAACAGCATTCATAAACACAGATTTCAGAAACCATTTAAATGTCAAAGGACAAGAATGTGAATTCACACATTGTTTCATACATGGAATACAATAAGAGGGTATGTTAGATAGGAGCAGTGTTCTAGTAATTGGCTTATCCCTCCATCAATCCTTAACCCTGCCTCTGGGTTTGCTCATGGGCTTTGTCCAATAGGCCAATGACAGATGTGATGCCAAGGAAAAAGTACTTGTTCATTGGAGCTTGTTCTTAATGGAAACTCTACAGTTGACACTGTTAGTTGAAGCCTAGGCTTATCTGATAGAAACATGTTTTCCAGTTAATTGTCCCAAGTCATTGTCATACATGTAACAAATGCCACTTTTGAGTGACCAGCATCTAAACAAATCTGTTCATAATGGCTGCACAAGTATACACAGCAAAGTCAGTATAGATGCTGTACATTAAAATCCAGTAATACAGATTGACCAAAAAAATTGGGAATTAATTTTTAACTGTTCTTTGAAGTCATAATATTTAGGGATGATTTATCATTTTGACCACAATGTCAAAATATGAAAATAATAACTTACTATTTTAGTATTTCTAAGTAGTTTTTTCTATAGTTAGACAATGTTATTTAATAATGTCTGAACATTTTGTACCTTGTTTTTCCTAATGTGTTCTCCAATATGAAGACTTCTGGTGATCTGTAATATCAGCTAGTATCATGCTTTATTCAGCTTCCTATTTTTTAAAATTAATTATTTTGCATTATGTGACAGTTTCATAGCCTCTGGGAATCCCCCCACCCCTCCTCCTCCTCTCCCCCCTGGTGGATTCCTCCACCTTGTTGCAGTATTACAGTTCAAATTCAATCAAGATTCTTTCTTTGCAAACATATACCAAGCATAGAGTCCAGCATCTTATTGTCCAGATGAATTGAACAGTTTCTTGGGGAGACCATTTCTGGTCTGAAGGTAGAGCTGGCAGAGCCCCAACATAACATCAACAACAATTTACAACATTATGGGGTTAATTGACATGGTTTTGAGTAACCAGTATGTTAAAAAAAAAAAAGAAAGAAAAGAAATGCAAGTTCTTAGCCACATCCTATGATTAGCTCATTGACATTTCAATTTTAGTTTATATACAGAACCGGCTTCTATACACCTTAAAATGGCTATAGGGTACTATTCAGCTGTCTCGTGTCTATTTTCATTTTAGTATTTAGCCGTTTGTTGTGTTGAAGTCTAATTTTGCTGAACTTGGCAGATTTTAGGATAATCTAGACTGGCTTATAACTCTAACAAGACATTTGTCGACAATTAAGGTGCAGAACATTTTGTTTTTTTGGAGGGGTGTGCAGAGAAATCTTCAACACCATGGTGAGGAGTGACTAATCTTTGTGTCCCACCTAGTGAGGCATGAGTAAATCCACACTAGCTCTTTCCTGTCAAATTCTATCAGCTTCCTATTTTTATAGTTAGCTTATTTATAAGGTGCCAACAGTTGCAATGGGGACAACTTCATCTATGATTTTATAAATCTTTGGGACATCCTCTGTATAAAGGAACTTCTTAGATTTAATCAAGTGCTACAAATATATTTAAATGTTTTTATACCCTTTGAGTAATTATATTCTGGAATAGGAAAAAAGTTACAAGTTGCTGGATATGTATTACATTACTCTTTTTGGATATTTATAATCATTTGGTAGTATTCCATTTCTAACTTTTGACACGTTCATAGGTAAAAACATCTTACTATCATTTTCATTGTTAGGTTGCTAACTGAATGGAGAGCTTTATTTTTCATCTATATTTTCACAGATCTGGATTATCTTTTCATGTATTTTACTCCAAATACTTGCTTTTGACAGTTTGTAATACAGTTGATTGGGTTCCACCTTTCTTAATTACAATCACATTCTAGTACTAACGATAGAGATGATACTCTCATCACCTTGATTGTACTTCAGTGTTTGTGTACTTCTCGGTCTGAAAATTTTATTTTACTGATGATAAGCCTCCGGTTTTATGAGTGTCTGATAATTCATGTATTTGTATAGTAGATTTTATTCCTTAGAAATCCAATACCAACTTGAGAGGGCCAATTTTAGGTTGGTTCTTAAGAATTATAATGGGGAATCATTACCTCTGTAGTTAAAAGTTGCTTAACAATATTTTTCCTGTGCTTTGAGTTATATCCTATACAACCAGGCAAATATGATCAACACTTCACACAAAGAGGTTTTGGAAAAATAAATTTATCTTTTCCATGGATTCTATCACTTGATCTAAGGGTCATCAATTGCAGAATCAAACTGCAACAATTATAGGAGAGGTACCATTAGAAAACTTTAAGTGAATGAAATTTGATTTCAAGATATGTAGTAATCACAACCACAAGACAAAATGTTATCTTCACAAATGATTCTGATTGCCAAACCCAAATGCAATCGGTCATTTTTATGCTAAATCAGTATGCATAAAATTACAAGTAGACTAACTCAAGTATCCTTTTTAGAAAATTTTGCCCTGTGTTGTTTTTATCTCTAAGTCTTGTTAAAAGTTTGTTATTTAGAATAAAAGGAATCTTCCATACCTGCATAGAAATGAGTTAAGTATTTCACCAGGAATGGACATTTAGCCTAGTAGTTAGTAAGCTGGTTAATGCACCAACACTTCACATCATAGTGCGAGGTTGATTCCAACCTCTAATTCCCCTCACTATCTTCCTGCTAATACCAAACCTGCGGAGTAGCTGTGATGGTGTATGTGTTTGGATTCCTGTGATCATGTGGGAAATGTGGATTGAGTTCTAGCTTGGGCTCTAGCTCTTAGAGACATTGGGAGAGTGAACCAGCAAACAAAGGCTGTTTTTGTTTTTGTTTTCTGTCTCTGTCTGCCTCCTAAGTGAATATTTTTTTAAAAAAATTAAAGAAGACAGTATATGGATATTTGCATATTTAATCAAGCTTAAAAGTGAATTAAAGAAGGACTAATCAAGAAGGCAAAGCTTTAAAGAAATCATGTTTTGATGCTCTTGAACTAAAAACTTACCATAAAGGTCAATTTTTTTCCATGTGGCGATAACTTTCCACGGAGCTTATTTTGAAATATAAGTTTTAAAAATCACTTTGGCTTTTTCTTCTGGCTAAAACCTTCTTGGATGCATTCATATTTCTCTCTTAACATTGTAAAGGTACCGTGAGCACAAAGGATGAGATATATGTAGAAGTATTCAGGTTAGGAGCCCCGAGCTCTTGACCACAGCAAGTCATTCATTAGGTTGGCGATGCTATTACAACACATACTTGGAGCAGCACATTTTTCAAAATATGTATGTGTTTGCTTTATAAAATTGAGTTTAAACCTGTAGGCGATCGAGAGTGCATGAAAACAAAAAAAATCATTTTTATAAAGGTCATCAAATTAATGTGAGAAAGCCTCTTTCCATGGGCATACATATTCCAAAAAAAAAAGCATTATCCTAGAAGCTTTTTCAGGACAATATTTGGACGTCCTAGAGTCCTGTCACACCATTATTTCCAGAGGATTGATACATAGGCATAGTATTAAATTGGGTTTATTTAATCAGGAAGTAGACTCTGCATATTATCATTGTTCTTAAAGGTATTAACTTGACACGTGAAAAACCATTATAAGAGCACTACACAGTAGCATAATTAAATACAATTTAGATTTGTCCTGATTCTGTCTATCAAACTGTTTGTTTTGAAAATCAGGTCCTTTTATCTCTCTGAATATGCAGCAAGTTCTTTTCAATCAGTAATACAATAGATGATTATTGTACTACTCGCAGAAACCTTTAGTATTCATTAGAATTTCATTATGGAGTTAAGGAGGATATGGAGAAAAGGAATTGCCTTCTGTCAAAAGAACTCGCAGTGTCCTTTGCTTCAGGAGACTAATTGCTACAGAGAAGAGGAAGATAATGTGATTTGTTAATGATAACCAAACAATATTGTGGACAACCCCATCCTCATTAGATCGTCATTAATCAATTCCAAGGATACTTTGCATTTCCATTGTCATTCTCACTCTCCAGTGGTCTGAAATGTTTCATTCCCACAGTCTTCTGTCTTTTGGCAGATAAAACAACTTGTTGGGAATAAGTGGCTGCGATTAAGATAAAGGAGGACAAATAAATATTTGATTAAAAACACACATAAAGAAGTTTAATTCATGAAGACCTGAAGTGTTCTGAAGTGAATTGTCAGTCTGAGCTGGGACGTGAGCGTAGGAATCCTCATTCATCATTTTCCATTCTGAAATACTTAAGTTTCTACACCATTGTTTTTGTTACCAAAGACATACTCATAAATCAATGTATATCATGTTGATAATATATTAACTGGATCAAAATGAGTGTTTTGTAAAAATACAGTTAAATTTTCAAAGTTACTTTCAGTTCAAACTTAGAACAATCTCTAGACACCAAGGCTCTGTGATCTTAAGAATTATCTGGGGGCTAGTGCTGTGGTGTGGTGGGTTACATCTCTGCCTGCAGTGCCAGCACTCCAAATTGGCACCAGTTCAAGTCCTACCTGTTCCACTTCCTTCCCGGTTCATTGGGCAGTTGCAGAGGATGGCCCAAACTCCTGGCCATTACAGCCGTATGGGAAGTGAAGCAGAGAATGGAAGACCTCTGTCTGTACCTCTCCCTCTTTTTAACTCTGCCTTTCAAATGTATGAAAGAAACCAAAGTGCCTTTAAAAGAATCATTTGAACATTCCTAAGAAGCCCCATAGTTGCATAACAAAGTGTATTGTCTAGTTTCTTAAGTTGCCATCAGAAATGACTGTGCAATCGTTCTCACAACCCTGTGACTGGTGAGAGGAGTCTATGGTTCCCTCCTCTTAAGATCTGTTTGGCCAAGGCTCCCAAATGCTGGATGGTGCCTGAGCCACATTGAGTAGATGCATGGACTATAGCACTGCTTTGCCAGCATCTACAGAGCATCTATTACCACCATCCGTATCCATCGTAATTTTCATTTTGCAGAATTAATATCAATGCCTTGGTAACCATTATTATACTTTCTGTACCTGTACTTGATCTACTGTAATTAACTCATACAAGTGGAATATATAGCATTTTTTCTTTTCACTTAGCACAATGTTTGAAAGGCTTATTCATGACTTGCATATATCCAAATTTCCCTTTAAAATGGAATAATATTCTGTTGTACATTGCATTTTTCATCATCTATCAGTAGACAACTAACTGGTTTAACATTTTAACTATTGAAGATACTGCCATTATGAACTTGGATATTCATTTCTTTGAGATGAGTGTATACCAGAAATAAAACTGAGCTATGATGGTCATGTTTTTTAAAAATATATTCATTTGAAAGAACTATATAGAGAGGGAGAGACACGTACACATACAGAATGTGCATGTGCTGGTTTACTTTCAGGTGATTGCAAGGTTGGGGCTTTGCAAAGCTAGAAACAGGAGGCCGGAGCTTTCTCCTGGTCTCCCATTTGGGTAGCAGGGGCCCAGGGCTTGGAATATTTTCCACTGCTTTTCCTAGGCCACAAACAGGGCATTGGATTGGAAGTGGAACAGCCCATACATAAACTAGTGGCCCATATTGGATGTCAAGCATCACAAGTATTCTTAGTATAGCTGTGATCTTCCTGATCAATATTTTTTTAAAACTGCCTAATGTGAAAAATTTGTTTTGTGGTTTCCAACACAAAATGACTTTACAAAATGGGAAACAGTGTACTGAGTCAACTGTTCATTAGGCAATTCCAATATCAACTGCAAGCAACTGAATAAAACTGAAGGGTCTTTTTTTTTTTTTTAGTTCTCTTTTCTTTTTTCTTAAGGAATAGGTCTGGGAGACACTGTGGTATCCCCCATCCCACCATTAACTCCCCCCCAGAAGCTCCCAAATGTTAATGTATTCAAAAGACCATTCTGCAAGCAAAAAAGGAGATCTTTACCTGGAAGTTTGAGCCTGAAGCTCTGGTTCCATAGTAATTTTTTATTTACTGAATTTGTAAGGTCTGCCATTCAATTTTCCTGATGGACTGGAAAGAATTAGGGGTGCTCTCCATTAACATTTTACACTGCAGGCATAGCCTTCTTTCTTGTCCCATTGTGTAGTAACAGCTTTGGACTCTTTAGCGGTAGATATACTCACAGTAGCAGCTACTCTGTACTTTATTATTTCTGCTTGATGAAGGTGGGTGTAAAGTCAAAAATGCAAGTCCATTTTCAGTGTAAATGCTTTTTTAACCCTGGTGAAAATTTCTGGCCTTTGAAATTTAAGATATGTGGCTTTATTAAAAAATGAAAATCCAGAAGTTTTTATAGTTAACAGGACGAGGTGGGAGAGGAGTCACTCTTGCTTCTAATACCTGTGTGCCCTGCCTATTGGGAAAACTGCACTGTGTGTTTGATGACCCAAAGCACACATCATGTCCAAGAAGATAGCAGTTGAAGTTTACAAGTGGTTTCCTATGAGTTTTCAGATATCAGTTTCATAATTCTATCAGGTTCACTACCTCTGGGCAATGAGGCATTTAGTAAGATCAATACATTCCATGTTCTTAAGTCCTAAGTCCTTTGCTATCCTGCTTGTGCAGAAACAATATTTGTATAGCACACAAGGATGAGAAATGAGATGTGACGTTGGTCCCTGAATGTTGATGCTGGTATAAGCAGCACAAGCAGCAGAGCATATCTGTGCTCATACTGGCTGTTTTTTGCAGGAAGACCCAATCACTGTTGTCCACATGGAGCCAATTTCCACAGATAGCAAACCGCCATGGTGCAGGTGGCTTACTCCCACGGGAAACAATACCCTCAGGGGGAGTGCTAACCTCTGCTTCTGGAGGACTGCATGCCCATCCGCAGCAGAATAGAAATCAGCCTTGGTGAGAACTACGTGCTGCAGTAGCCCTTCATATTATCTTTCTATTGCAATATAGTTTTGAACATGCTCCATTGAGCAATCATGAGGCTGATTGGAGAATGACAGACTGACATTCATAGCATTGTATGCTTATTAAGAGCCTACTCAGCAGTGTTTAGTGAGAAAATATCCATGAATCGATATAACTCAATTTTGACCATTTTTTTTCTTTCCAGGCCCCCCTTCCAAAAAAAAAAGACATTCAAATTTACTGCTTAAAAAGCCACTTACTGGAGTTTTCTGTGTTGTATTTCTGTGTCATTCTTGGATTGAGATGAAGGTCAGAAGAACTCAGCTTTAAGCTGATGCAAGTCAACATTGCAAAGGCAAATGGAAGCCAAGTTGCTTTTGATACGCTCCTCTCGTGTGGCCACTGTTCTTTGCGAAAAGGTGACAGCAATGCAAGAGGAGTCCTTATTACGGGAATCTGAGCTCTGTTCTCAGGCTAATTACTTGAATGTTTCAGACTGGCCTACTGCGGAATCCATATTTAGCATTTCCATGCTGTTGAATTGCTGTTAAATCTGACTGGACTGCTGGGGGCTGAATGGCCAATGGATAAGACAGCTCCCAGTTCAACAGGGCCATCACAGGTTCATGTCGCTTGGTGTTCTACAGACAAGAGTTCAGTCACTATCACCAAGGCCCACGACAGAAGCAGAAGCTGTTTTTCAGAAACTGGAGTGATACCTGCAGGTAAGAGTGTTTTAAAATCATCCTCCACATCAAAAGGGCCTGGATTCTTGCTCTGAATCCTGTTTTTAGGAAATGGGTAGGAATAGCTGATATAACCATGGGCAATGTTGATTCCCACAAACAGGCAGCTAATTACCAAAAAACTGAGATTTTTTTTTAAGATTTATTTTTTAGTGGAAAGGCAGATTTACAGAATGAAGGAGATATAGAGGGAAAGATTTTCTGTTCACTGGTTCACTTCTCAAGTGGCTGCAATGGCTGGAGCTGAGCTGAGCTGAAGCCAGGAACCAGGAATTTCTTCTGGGTCCCCCACACTGGTGAGGGTCCCAAAGATTTGGGACATCCTCTACTGCTTTCCCAGGCCACAAGCAGGGAGTTGATCAGTAGTGGAACAGCCTAGATATGAACCAGTGCCCATATGAAAGCCTGGTGCATACAAGATGAGGATTAAGCTGTTGGGCCATTGTCCTGGGCCTGTTTTCCTACTTTTAAATGTTGCATGGTGTCACATAAAAAATTCAAGATCCCTGGATCTCTAGAAACTGAACAGCATGAAATGTCCTACATTTTTCTAGGTTTGTCTTCCCTGGTTTGGCATCTATAGATTTCACTAATGTGGTTAGCAAAGTATCTATTTCTTGCTCAGCAGGTCAGTCATTAAGTATGTTCGATGCAGTGGACTATAATGATAGTGTATGGAAGAGCCAGAAAATCTATTTCCTGAAGACTATAAGACAATGGAGAAGTGCTGATTTATCCCTAGAGGAAGAAATCTTTTCTGTCCCTATCTGATGAAAGTGAAGTGCTTCTGTTTGTCACTCAATTAGTGTGGTGTAAAAATATCAACAGCCAGAATCCACAGTGCAAGCTTGAAACTGCACTTAGCCCTGAACCTCATGCACACTATTTGTAAAAACATCTCATACTGCACAATAAGACTTAGGAACAATTAATATTAAAACAATTATAAAAATACATATTCCCCAACGGGGAAGCCTGGTGGCTAACAGTCCTTGCCTTACACAGGCTGGGATCCCATATGCATTGATTTATGTCCTGACTGCTCCACTTCCCATCCAGCTCCCTGCTTGTGGCCTGGGAAAGCAGTAGAGAAAGAGGACGGCCCATAAGTGTTGGGACCCTGCACCCACATGGGAGACCCAGAGGAAGCTCTTGGCTCCTGGCTTCCAATCAGCTCAGCTCTGGCCACTGCAGCCACTTGCAGAATGAATGAGCAGAGTGCAAGATCTTCCTCTTTGTATATCTGACTTTCCAATAAAAGTAAGTAAATATTTTATATATCTGTATATCTAGTAAGAAAAAGTATTTAACCCTTACAAATGATTCATGCCTAGAATTACCTATATAATGTTGTTGGCCCATGATTCATGAAAGATAACTTGAAATTACAGAATGTGAAATCAAGAAGGGGCTTGGTGTCTGTTATGACCGTTGATTTGTGAATCTGGCTGCCCCTCAGATAGTCCAGTGAACAGTTATTATTTATTCACAATTCTGATGGCCAGTCATCTGAGTGGAGCTCTGCCAAGTAGTTCTGGGTTTCTGCCTCACCATCGTGTTTAGTCATGAGCCTCTGTGTAAGAAGTGTGCTAAGCCTGCGGCTGTCATGTTGCAAGGAAAATCAAGCTGTGATAGGACCAACAGTGGAAATCCCCATGAAGAGTCAGAAGTGTTAGTAGACACATCCAGGTAATTCCAGCCCCCCGCTACCACCAGCTGTCCTGTCTTCCCAGTGATAGACTCCATAGTAGAAAGCATTTTGTATCTCTGAATTTAAAGATAGTATATTATATAGTAATTGTAATGATAGTTTATGTTAAAATTCCTTCGTCCACTTGTAATTTGGTTTTATATAAGAGGTAGTAATTTTATGTATGAGAGGTGTTTTCTTTAATTCCTGTAACACTGAAGGCAGTGTTTTAAAAAATTATTTATTTTCACTTCAGTTGAAAAGGCAAGGTGCCAGAGAGACAAAGATCTTCCCTCACTAATTCACTGCCCAAAAGTGTGCAATGCAATGACTGAGTCAGACCAAAGTGGGGAGCCTGGAAGTCAATCTGGGGCTCTCACATGAGTGGCAGAAAAAGACCTAAGTCCTGAGGCCATAATCTGCCACCTTCCAGGACACACAGTAGCAGGACATTGGACTTGAACCAGGTACTCTTAATTGGATGCAGCTGTCCCACATGGAGTTTTAACCCTTGTACTGAATACCCAGTGTTGAGTCATTATTGGAAACATTTTCCCACAATGAATTTGCTTTCACAATTCCTCTTTTTTTGTATACCTGTTCTGTAGAAGCTATTTCTGTATTTCTCTAAATTTTCTTCACTGTTTCATTTATCATCTATTTGTCTATGTCTCTTAGGTCTTTCTACATAAATGTAACTACCCTTCTCAAAAATCATTTGCATTATATTATACCTTTAAAGCTATACTATTTTGCCATAATTATTTTCAGTTGTTTTCGTTGGTTGTCATACTTGTCCATTCTTCCAGATATGATATCCTTTTCAACCCATCCATTTTGATATCCATACTGCAAAAAAATGTTTATTTTAGGAACGCATTACAGTCATTACGTTGAGCTTTAAAATATTTTTTCTTGGGACAAGCATTTAGTATAGCGGTTAAGATGAGGACATTTATTTCCTATATTAGAATGCCTTGATTCAATTCCTAACTCCAGGCCGAGGCCGACTCTGGGTAAGCACTAGGATGACTCACTGAGCTCCCGACAGAACAAGGAGACCTGGACTCACTTTCTGACTCTTACTGGCTGGAGGCATCTGAGGAGTGGGGACTCTGGCTCTCCCGCCTCCACCCACCTGCTCTGCCTCTGCTGCTTTATCTACACCTACCCCGTCCACTTCCCTCTGGATCTGCACTGAGATCTCTGTTTCTCTACTCCTTCTGAAAACAGTATAAAACAATTTTCCTTCCATATTGGAACTAACAATAATGTGTTATATTCTGAAGGCCTAATAAATATGGCACTTTACTTGCTTGTGCAGGTTTTATATAGAATTGGAAAATTATCAGAGTTAGATTAAGTGAGCTTGAAGGGTTTTTTTTTTCTTCACTGTGAACTCCTGAACTGACCTTCAGTGAATTATCCTGTCACAAAAAACAAATCCACATTTCCTCTGGAAAGTAATAAACATGAGGATCAGATCACTCCACACTGGCTACTTGTTGGGTTACTCCAATTCAGGCCTATTTTAGTAATGGTCACTCTTTTATGCTTAATTTTGTTGTAATTTCTTCAGTGTTTCATGTAAAAAAGAATGAATGTGATAGTGGGCAGTTAACTCCGGTAACAAGGATCTCTTTCAATTATATTTATGTGCTTCTTTTTAGTCTTTATGTAAATAGAAATGCATATGTTTTTTCTATGAATGTTTGTTCCATTAACTGGCAATCTGATGGGAAGAGTGAAGAATTCAGTTTTATATGTGTTTTTAGTTTGTAGAGCATATTGCTTACAATTTTTTCATCAAAAGGAGCAATTCTATAGGGCTTTGCAAAAGAGCCCCTTTACTGACCTGTTAATTCTTCTTTTCTATGTCTGCAGTTAATTATTTCATTCATGGAAATCTTAGGTTTTTCAGTTCACTGTTCATTTCCACTCAGGGTGAATAAGGTCAGTAAAGAATGGTTAATGGCCAGAAAAACTGCAAACTGTGGGAATTTAGAAAGCGTGAAATTTTACCTTTTCATGTTTTCATCTTCCCAGATTATTTATACCTGTTAAGTCTGATATTTAGAAAAAAAATTAACCAAAGTTTCTCAAAACACACAAATTTTCAAATACATAAAATGTGACATCCTCTAAAGCAGAATTTTTCCTGACACCTTTTTTTTAGGCATCAAGAAACATAATTCACAGGAATAAGCTGATATTGCATGATAGATTTAGAATATATAAAGTTCAGCATTTCCCAAATTAGGCTTTTTTTTTTAAGATTTATTTTATTTTTATTGGAAAGGCAGATATACAGAGAGGAGGAGAGACAGAGAGAGTGATCTTTTGTCCGATGATTCACTCCCCAAGTGAGCACAACGGGTGATACTGCGCCGGTCCCAAGCCAGGAACTCTTCCAGGTCTCCCACATGGGTGCAGGGTCCCAAGACTCTGGGCTGTCCTTGACTACTTTCCCAGGTCACAAGCAGGGAGCTGGATGGGAATCGGGGCTGCCAGGATTAGAACCGACCCCCATATGGGATCCTTCCCCGTGCAACGTGAGGACATTAACCACTATGCTATTGCGCCGGGCCCTGCCAAATTAGGTTTAAGCAGACTTCCCTTAGAGAGAATTTTTGCTGCAAGGTATTTATTATGTTGAATAATCTGACAGATAAAATGAAACAAAGGAAATGGCTTTTCCTGAATGATAACAGCCACTGGCTGCCAAAACATAAAAATCCATATTTTTGGAAGATTACAGGTCACTACAAAATGTTGGTGTTTTAATTCTGGTTTAGAGAAGCAATGTTTATTTGTGCTCTGCCAAGCAAAGTACATACACTCCATTTTATAGCTCAAGTAGCCACAGCAAGACATCTAAAAATTGTCAAAGTCTACAAAATGCTCTCCCTTCCGTTGTGCCCGAACAACCAGGGAGGCCAAACTCCCCAAGAACCAGTTCTCAGAACAGGCAGGAACAGTCAATAAAAGTGGCTGTTAGAGAAACCAAGGCAAAGATGAAAGCTATGAGAGGCCCAGGGGACTAGGAGTTGCTGTCAGGATGCGCTGTGCGCTTACAGAACAGGAAGCCTGAACTACCACCTCGGAGCTTCCAGGAAAAGCAGCAGCTGGCGTTTTCCCTGGGGGTCAGCATGGCTCCACCCTCACCCGCACAGCTCTAAGTGCCTGAAGGTTACTACTCCCTAGAGCAGAGAGCATCTAACAAAGAAGAGTCTTGTTTTTTAAGTTGAAGCAGATAAAAAGAAAGCTTCTTAGAAACAGTTCCCCTGTCTCTGACCCATTTATTTTTTCTCCTAACAGAAATTATGGGTCTCTTTCTGACCCAGAGTAGATTTATTAAATTTGTTTCTATAGGAAGGTTTGAGTGCTTGTTCAAAAAAGACGTGGAGAACAAATACAGATGCAAAATTAAATTAAGGAAGTACATAGCTAAAGGTTTAAGTGCCTTTTCTCTGCATATCATCTGCTTGTCCACCTTTTGAGTATTCGTTTGTGTGCCCTAAAGTTGTCCTCAGATATTAAAATTCCTTTCACTTTAATGCAACTCTTTTCTTATTGTCGAATTACATTATTGCTTGACAGAATCGTGTGGCTTACTTTTGTCATCAAATTGCTCAAATGTACCTGGCACGTGACTCTCTGATCTGGAATCGCTGGTTGATTTGGGAGATATTCAGCTTTGATTGGAAAATCAGTCTTTAAACAGGTTAGAGTTCCACCGTGCAGCTGTCACTCCTTTTACAGCTTCCGAGTGTATTGTATTGCTTTTAGAAATGGAATGTTCATGGCAACAAGAAATAATGTGTTAGGAACCATGTAAATCTGCATTTATGTATCAGTTTCCAGTGTGCCTACAGTCTTCCACTCTGAAATCTCATGCTGTAAGTCACAATAGGTGGCTGTAAAAGCCAACACCCATATAATAAATAATTCAGGAACACACGAAAATGTTATGCACTTAGACAAATAACTAGCAAATTCCAGTTACCAGAGGCAGCCATAGTAATCAGTGTTGCCTGTGACATCATCTCCCTCATGGAGATGCTCAGTGTTTTTTGATTCATTGAATAAACTGTTTGGGATTTAGCTTCATTAACAGAAGTTGTCGTAAGAGCACTTATTTCAGCCAAAATTAGAAAAATGGAAATGGCTCGAATTAAACTCATATTTAACATCGGAAGCTTCCAGACAGCACTCCCTTGACAATGAATGCAATTCAAATATATTTCTGTATGTTTAGTAGAGCTTTCAGCTATCTGTCTCAACCACTTGAAAATTAATCATTTCATGTTTACCCTTGTAATTCAAGTGATGCAATGAAGAGTAAAGCCTCTGTCTTCTAAGTTTTGCAGGAAAATGTAATTTTATTTTTTGGCCCAGAGGCTCATGCAAACATTGCTGCTGAAAATTTTTAGTATATTGAGAGAGAGAGAAATAAATTGCATGATCGAATTTTTTTCACAAGGTAAATCATAAAATAGATCCCCCCCCCCCCCACCAATTTGAAAAGCCCAATTTCATTTTAGTGTTCAATACTGACTCCATGAGTACAGCCCTCATGGAATAGGTTTGGTCTTGGTTGTGAGTTATTTTTTCCTAGGCATAAGAGCACGTAATATGCTTTGGCAACCATCTTCAAACTTAATGTGCTTTCCCCAGGCTTTATTTTTTATTCTTTTCACATCATCTTCATTGGCAGTCAATAGGTAGCGCCGATCACTAAGGATATTCTTTTCAAAGGGAAACTGTTTGTCTCTATGGGGTTGTAACAGACCCCCTGAGCATTTTTTTTTAGATCAATAAACTCATGCATCATCCTAAATCTTCAGAATCCTACAAAGTTGCATAAGTTGAGATCCTAGGATACTAGAAACCATGAGAGAATTTTGGGAAGGGCATATGGTTTCAACAGTCTGTTTATCGGGATGCACATGCTATCTTTCTGTACACACTTGCCATGGCCTATTCTTGCAGGGCTTTGAGATAAACTTTGTAGTAGCATGCAGCTTCTACTTCCATATGTATTTGTAATAATCCTAATCTTTTTGTGAAAATTAAGTGTTAGTATGAGAAAATTCACTACCTATAGTTCCATCTTTATTAATCTACTGAAATGATGTGTTTAGCCAAAACTGACAAATTTTGACAAGAAAAAAAAATTGGTTCATTTAGTTCGTTAAAGGATAATATCAATCCTAAGATATTGGGACGATAAAACATCACTTATAAAGGCCAAATCATCAGTAAATGTCTAAACTAGGAAAGAATAATAAAGATGTTCATGAATAGTGAGCTAATTTATGCTTTGTTATTGATGTAAACCTTTTATTTTCATTAAAATGTCTCCATTTGATTGAGGCTAATCCTGGCTCTACCATGAACATTTGACAGCCTTGGATCTACTCCCACACCTTGACCGCTATAATGAACTCATTATACTCTCACAAAGATTGATCTTTAAAAACAGATGCATAGATCGAACCCTAACAAATTCACTAATTGTTTTGCCTTAGTGCAGCTATTAGTCATGATTAAATATTTAGAAGCTCCGTCTTTTAAGTCTCTTTCTTAATGTTTCAGTAGGGACGTGAGGGATACCATGGGATGCTGTTGATAAGGCAGCAGCTCACTGAGTTACTCAGAATTCCATTACGTGGCAGTACCGTGTAGAGATGGACAGAAAGAAGCACCAGTTCTTTCCTCCAGCGGGGGTTGGGAGATAACAGATAGCTATTGGAGTATAATCATATTAAACACATTACAGATTCCTCTAAAATAATTTTATGTAAGAACTCACTAGTTTTCCACACATAGTAATTGTGATAAGCTGGAACAGCATATAGACTATGTGTCTTATTCACTTCCTGTGGTAGCAGGATTATAGGACAGGCTGTATATGAAGCACATTTCTGGAGATGGAGGGAGAAATGTCTTCTTCCTAAACAATAACAGCAAACTGCACAGCAGTTATTAATACATTTAAATAATTAGGTAAAAATGGTAAGTCCATATGCATATTATAATGTGTGGTCTTGCAAAAATACCCAACATTTGGTTCTTCCAAATCCTTTTCTTTTTTTTTTTTTTTTTTAGCAGAATCAAGATTCACAAAGGTGTTTACCTGTTTTGATCTGTGAAAAATGTTGTGTAGTTTTTCCTTGCTATTCAAGGAGAATAGAAAACGGTTTCATTTTTCTGCCAAATGACAAAATTGGGAGTATGCCACCTTTATTCTCTGAGAAGGGAGAATATTTTCACGCAGTATGTGCTGCTTCTAGAGATCCATCAAAACACTGACCTAACACACCATTGAAAAGCATTTCTTAATGCATTATAGTGACAGTACTAATTCATATTCATTGCTAACATGGAACACTGGGATGAGCTAACCCCCTCCCCCCCAAAAAAAATCAGCAGCCTCTGTAGGTTATTTCAAAACTGCATTTTGCTAAAGGTTTAACCAAAATGGCTAATTAATTAATTTTGCCTGCATAATCATCTTAGATTTTTTAAAGGATAATTGGTAAGCAAAGATCAAGTTTATTCAAAACAGGAACAGATATAAACTTTAGGAATTCAAATCGTATTTGCAAGTAGGGAACCTCAAGGTCCTTTCACCTCTCTTGCATACCCTTGAGAATAAAGTGATTGTTTGTAGAATTTGGGAGGCTATTGATTGAAAGCTCTGTGATATCGTCCCCGGTGTTCTGAGACCAGAAAGTCAGCTGGAGAAGGTGGCCTAGGGTTTATGTATTTGCCAGGGTATTCAAACAAAGGCGTTCAGAACAGTGCTTTGTTTCTGCAGTTTGGGTTGATAGGAATTTTAAATTTTAGCACTTTTTTTTTAGATTTTTGTCAAATGAGGATTTGCAGAGAATATCAACTTCAACAACAACAACAAAAAAGATCATTTTGCTGTGTGATT
Source organism: Ochotona princeps (assembly GCF_030435755.1). Taxonomy (NCBI): domain Eukaryota; kingdom Metazoa; phylum Chordata; class Mammalia; order Lagomorpha; family Ochotonidae; genus Ochotona; species Ochotona princeps. The sequence goes on from NC_080846.1 coordinate 28,029,156, forward strand.
TAAACAGAAGTGCCTTAAAATAACATGCTCTTTCAAATACATGCAGCATAGGGAATTCTCTTTGATTAAAAACAAATCATACCTACCCCCTAGTACAAAGACTGACTTTGATACTGCAAACACAGCTTTTTAAAAGATCATACACAGTGAAAATCTGTGAGTAGCTATGGTCTTAATATTACCCGTAAAGCAATGTAAGATTTTCCAGTTTTTCTTGTAAGTTCTAATTATAAAATCAGGCTGTGTTTTCCAAAATAGATTTTAATAAACGACCTAAATACTTTTCCTTCAATTAATTTGCAGGCTGAAACTAAAATAAACCTTTTTGACACAATTAAAAAGCAGGTAGTACTGCAAAGTGGTAAAAATAGCTTATGTGAGAAGTTGTAAAAGGAAAGCTTAAATAGTACATGTCTGTTAAAAGAATAGAATTTCCTAAGCAGTGAATCAGATGTGTAATTAAGCTATTTCAAATTTGTTCTCACTTAAAATTCTCGAATAAAAACACAAAGATCTACAGAAATATCTCCCTGGCAAATGAAATCAATGTGTGGATAACCCTTAAACACAGACATTGTCTAAGTAGTTAACAAAAAGCTAGTTTTTTATTAAAACCTAATAAATTAATATCTACAATTACATTCTCTACATTTAGTAAGATATTGAAAATTAATCTGATGTCATTAGAAAGTAAATTTCTAAAGCATGTTTTAAGTACTCAACAAATATATTCTTTTAAAGATTTATTTTTATTGGAAAAGCATGTTTACAGAGAAGAGATGCAGAAATACTTTCCATCTGCTGCTTTACTCTCAAAATGGCCATGATGACCGGAACTGAGCTAATTTGAAACCAGGAACCAGGAGCTTCTTTCTGGTCTCCTGTGTGAGTACAGGGTTCCAAGGTTTTGAGCCATCCTCCACTGCTTTCTCAAGCCATAGGCAGAGAGCTGGATGGGAAACAGGGCAGTGGGAATACAAACTTGTATCTGTACGGACTCCAGGGCTTTGCAAGGGGAGGATTGGCCAGGTGAGCCATTGTGCTGGGCCCTCACCAAATATTTACCAAGTAGTTATCAGATATAACTAACAAAGCATCAATATTAATTTGTGCCCTGTTACGGATTTTTTTCTGTAACTTGATGCATGTTGCTTTACTTTTAGTCTGAATGTCCAAAACAAGACAAAGCAACAAAAATGCACGAAGGCGTAGCCTTTTCTTCTTCCTCCTTAACATATTGTTAATATCAGTTCTAAGTCCTGATGTGGCTACAGTGAAAGAGTCCTGGGCATGTAGGTCACACTGCAGTGCAGCTTTTTTAACATGTTCATATTGGCTATATGTTCACAAAGCAATGATTTTCTCATAGAGAAATAATGCACCTTGGTAATGCAGGAGAAGTTAGGAGCTACAAAGGTCGCTGAAGAAAGGTTCAGCAGTGTTAAGGACAGGGATTTTTTTCCTAAGGAAACTTGTTTAGGCAGAAGGGTTCACAATTTTGTTGGGTTCAAATTGCTTACCATTTGATTATGCTTATCAGTCATTACAAGAACACGTTGGAGGAAAACAAGAGTTGGTAAGAAAGTTTTCTATGACAATGAAACATCAAAGCTAAACTTGAACAAATAGTTAGGCCTGTTGGGTGCCAAATAAGCTATCTCAAGGTTATAGAAAGCCAAAAATTCATTATCCATGGATGCTTTTTGTGAATGTCAGCATACCCATAAGTTGATTGATGAGCAATCAGATATTATGTATGTTTAAAAAAACTGACATACAATCAATAAATTAGGACATCTGAGAAATGATTTAATTACTCTTTGTGTGTATGTATATATAGCCACAGAGCAGCCCAGTTATATCTTTAAATATTTTACAGCAAAATCATACAACAAAATCTCAATTAATGGTAAATAGCAGAGTAGAAGTTTGCTCAATTTCTTGAGAGAGAACTGCTCCAGAACTTCAAAGAGATTTTTTGTTTCTTTTAAAAATAGGCTAAGTTTATGATAACATTAGTGTTTTCTAATCATAATACTATCCTTTAGATCCATTATTTGTCATACAGTGTATCACAGAGTTTCATTTCTCAGTATTCTTTGTTTACAGCTATATCCCCTGCAAAGGTCTTTATATTTCACACACAAACACACACACATATGTGAAATATATACATATATATGTATATGTACATGGCATTTACATATATGTGTCATATACATAGAATATAGTTGCCTATGATATTCCAGATGTCATTGCTGCATGTCATTCAGTCAAAATAGGACTCATCATCTCAAATTCAATAGGCCCAATGATTTCTTCTTCATACTCAGAAACACGGGCACTTGTTAGGTGAGGAAAGATTGCAGTTACATTGAAAGATGTGTTACAATTTCATGTTCTTCAGTTTTTATCACTTTCAACTGCACATAAAAATCCCTTTTTCTAACTAGCTTTTTCAAGACCCATTCAAAATTTCACCTTTCGTATTTCTTATGCCTTCAATGCAGATGCCCTCAGTTTTTCATGTTGAAGGGAAAACTGTGTGTGCATCTGAAAACAGTCTCCCCTGCCCCTGATCCATCTTACCCTTGCCAACAGAAGAGGCATCTGGTCTTGTCCTTGCCTTGTACACATCTTAGTCTTTGTCCGCTGGCTATCCATTCTTTAACGCAACCGATGAAACTACTAAGAGTTTTGGAAGGTTTCCACAACCATGTCAATATTTTTGCTTTACTTTTCATAGAAAAATCTTTGGAAGAAAAATGGATACTATTTTGCTGTATTTCTTTACTTTCTATTCCCATATCCACAATGAGATATCTCCCATCATTTAAATAGAAATGACTCTTTCTAAGATCACCCATGGACTAGGAATCCCTGAATCTAAATGACTTGCTTAAATTTTCTTTCTAGAATTCTCTAAACCACTTAGTCTGATAAAACATCCCTGTTTTATATAAGGCTCTCTTCCAGGAGATTCAATAATATTACATTCTAATTCTTCCTATTTACTTATTAATATCACCTTTCATTTAGATTCTTCATTCTCGAATATCAGTTCTTACAGATATAGGCAATCTCTGGTGTGCAGATTATATGAATCACAATAAAATGATTTGGTCTGGCCCTACCAAGGCAACCCCAGGTGGGATGTGAAATTCAATAAATCTATAGCAGACTAATTTTTAAGTTAATAAGTCTGAATGAACAATGAATGACTTTTCATATACCCAAATAAGCATTGTCAGAAAGAAATTTCCCTACCCTATCTTAGATTGAAGAAAGAGGTGAACAAACCCAGGCTTACACAGAGCATAACATGCTGGGGATACATAGTGGCCACAAATATACTTATGTGTAGCCCCTCAAAAGGTGGGATTTATTGCTAAGTTTGATGAAGGAGACCAACGATGAAACAACTGCATCAAGAAATATTAACTGCTTGGTAGCCAAGTAAGGGATATTTCAGATGTCAGTGTTTATCCCGAATGCTTGGAATAAAGCAAAGGTTACAGCCAACATGGTGGTTGTTATAGCAAGCTGGATCCCTACATCACACGTATAGATACACGCAGGCACAAACTGCTCAAAATCATGTGCTATCTATAACCTGGGTAGCTTTTTTTGCTTGACTTATATATCCTAAAGGCCAGGTTCCTTTGAAGCTAAATTTAGTTTTAAAATCTACCATCTCTTTCGTTATTATATATATATATTTTCCAATGAGTGACTCTTCTATCCACTACCCAGGCTTGGCATTACATTTGATGCTTTTCAATTATTTTAGTCACGTTTCGAGTCTTGAAAATCCCAATGGCCTCAATCTTAATTAATACTCTCATTCTCACTGTTAATTTTAATCTGAACACTGCCCTGCTTGCTGCGAAAGTCCTCTGTTTCTAGTTTAATTTCTTGGTAAGATAGTATCACATCACAACTATAATCATGTTTCTGCTTATGAATGTGTGTATGTGTGTTCATATTGTTCACATGCAATAGGAACCGCTCTCCTATAGTGAAGATACCATTCTCTCTGAGTTCTAAGGTCCACTTTGGAAGTTACGCTGAAGAATGGTAATGAGTGAAAAATTGAGTAAGAAATGCTATTTTTTCTGGACATAGCTGCTTTCCCAGAGGAGCCCATACCTTTGGAATTATTATATGCTACACTATGCAATTCCATAAATTGATCAGAAGTCATACTTTCATTTATTTGCTAGCTCTGTTTTGGGCCTCAGTTTTCTGAAACTTAGTTGTCACTGTGTACTGTATCACACAGTTCCATAAATTAATGACAGGCCATACTTTAAACGTCTGCTTGGTGTGTTTCTTTTTTCCTTAGTTGTCTAAAACTTGCAGAAATGAGTAGGTAACATTCTGTAACCTTAGAAGACTCAGTATGGTGGTGGAAGTGGTACCTGTTCCTTGCAGTATTTCTTAGACTCACTCTGGCTCCTGTGTTCCTCATTTCTGAGGAGGCCAGGCTGAGCATACAGAAATTCTTTATCTGGCAAAGAAAACCTCATTAAATTATCCAATAACTAGCTATGATTATGTGCTCTTAGGCTGTGCTTGCTTTATTTTGCTTATTTTTAGTATTTATACCAACAACTTGTGTTTCACAGGTCTCAGTCTTGCTCTCCTTGCACAGGATGGTTAAGATCTGTGACCTGGCCCTGTTGCTATAGGCTCTTGGCCGCTTTCTCTGCTTGTAAGCTTTCCTTTCGACATTCCACTCCACTGCGGTCACAGTGTTCCTTCCAAAGTGCAAGTCCAATATCCAAGCTCCATTTACCCCCCTGGAGGGGAGTGTGAACACCTTGCACTAGCGCCTGAGTTTCCCTGGGGCATAGCCACGGTCCTTTTTTTTCCTGCACTTTTCAATTAGCTCTCCAGAGAACAAGCCTGTGGACTGGGATTTGCCGGTGGAGATGTGGTACAAAAGCATTTCAGATCAAGGAAACACTTTAGATGAGAGACAGAAGGGAAGAGAGAGGGAGGGAGGATGAGAGGGAGAGAAAGAATAAAGTGCACTGAGAAGAATTTTTAAAGGGTAGCTATTGATGGAAAGGAAGGCGACAGGAAGGTTTTCACAATCAAGCTCTCTTCTCTAGACTGGAGCCACAATGCAGTGGGTTCGCCTGTCACTGGTGGCACCCGTATCTAATGTTGGAGGATTTTTAATCTTGCTTCCTGATAATATGCCTAGGAAGGGGAAAAAAACAAACAAAAAGCAAAACCTGAGACTTCTAGCACTTGGGCTTCTGCTACCTACCTCCTGGTTTCAGCTTTGCCTCAACTTCAATGTTTTGACCATTTTGGGGGTGAATTAGCAGAAAGAAGATGATCTCTCTCTCACCATATCTTTATATCACTCTGCCTTTCAAATAGTAATCAATTTAAAATGATTATTTCCTCTGGGAATCCTTCCATAAGCCTAGGGAAGAAAAGTTGGATACCTTCTGCTTCTCACTGAATTTTGATGCTGTTCTCCTGTTAGTAACAACACATCCTATCCTACTTGCCAGGTAATTTCTCTGTTTCTTCCTTAGGTTCTATGATTTACAAATTTTGACCAAGTTTATTTTACTTATTTTTTTATCTCCCTAAGTAAGCTGTTTTTGAATTTCCCATTTCTCACTGAAGTGAGATTATATTCTTATGTATTGAAAAATTAAATTTGGGGATGTCTATTACAACCCCCCCCCCAAATACTAACAGACACATGATACTCTAAAGGGTCTGTTTTAATTTCGAGTTGGTCTCTTAGGTGGTTATCAAGGTAAGATGATGGAACTTGAAACCATCAGGTTGATATATCAAAAGCTGTATCATTTTTACCCGTAGTTTTTACTTTCCCCATGTCCTGGGCTGCACCTTCAGAGACACCAGCCCAGATCGTGTGCAGTGTTAATGTTAGGGGTGCCTAGAAGGTTTTATATAAAACCATTTACTTTTCCCTCATTACCTTATCACATCTTGAATGTTCGTGTTTTGGATCTCTTTGCCAACTGTCTTCATCTATGGTACCTATGCATCATGTTACATGCTCCAGCAAAGCTGAACTGCTTTCCGGCTTCTCAAATGCCTATGGTTGTGTTCACTCTGAATCTCCTAACATTTCAGAGATATTCTTCCATCCCCTCTTATCTTGCTTCTATCAATAAATGTTCTCAGAAGCCTCTTTGATCCATTTATAATCATTCCTCATGTTGCCATTCATTTTTCCACAATCCACTGCGCACTTCTGTGTTACTATCACATTAAAATGGAACCACATGGTAACTCATCTCTCCTTACAGTCAAATACACTATAATCTCCATAAGGGCAGAGACTGCGTCTTATTCAATCTCCAACTCTTCAGTGACATACTTGGTACAAAATAATGGATTCAAACCACATATAGAATGTAAAATGTTTAGTGCGTTCACGAGCTTAATGGATTTAGTAGAATTTGGACTTTTTTGGAGGGCATGCTAGCATTGTGTGTTTTTTTAACAAAGCTACTATATTTTTTAAAAAAGTAAAATATAACAAAACAGTAATGGTCCACTGCCTTATTAGTGCACTGTGGTGTTTTAAACGAACATGTTTCAGAGATACTATAGATGCTATAAAGTGTGTGATGTAGCAATTACTATCTTAACTACAATACATGGTGTAAATCAATGGTGGCATTAAATCTTGTGTAAATGACCAGAGCATGAGCTAAAGCTCCCTTTGTAGCACATATTTCTCTTTAGTTGATTTCACTCCCTTTAGGCTTGCGGTTTGAGAACAGAGGCTTTTAATGACAGAAAAATCAGGATCATCTTATTTCAGTCTTCCAAACGGGATCTCCTGGGGACAGGGTATAGTCTGTCGCTAAATACCAACTATCATAGAAACACACTTGCAGTGGAAAGCAAGAAGTTGTTAAAATGATAATCCAATAGGGCAGAATTAGTTTTTATCCTTGCTATAAATATTTTTGAAATGTCTCAGAGTAACAAAATAGTGAAGAGTAGTCTTGGATGTTTAATTTCTTGGATGCCTAAAAGAAATTGCAAATATTCAAAATAAGCGTGCTTAATTCCCTGTGTATTTTTAACAGGTTTTGTAAATAGTTGTTGTCAATGAAAGGGATGATCTAGTAAACAGTAAATGGCTCAATTCCAAAAAAAAGATTGGGAAGCATTTTTATAAAATATATTTGCTCCAAAAGATTTAAATAATGTAGCTCCAAAGAAGCCTATTACGCACTTGTCTCTCTCTCCCCATAACAGATACACCTCTCATTTTTCTGAAGGTATTCCACTTAAACTTTGTCGGCTCTACGTTTTTTCGTAACTTGAAGTGTGTGCTATGTGATTCTAATTTCTTTTCTCTCTCAGCATTTCAGTGGAAGAAAATAACTTTTGTAATGTTCTAAAAGTTATTTATTTGGAGGTGTGGAGGGGGAGGAGAGAAAGATGGAGAAAGATCCCCTATCGGCTAGTTGGCTTCCTGCATGCTAGCAATAGGCAGATACGGCTAGGCTGAAGGCCAGGAGACTAGAGCTCAGTTCAGGTCTGCGAAGTGGATGGCAGGTATGCAACCAGCTAAACTTCCCTGGATGTACATTAGCAGGAAACTAATGTGATTAGAAGTGTGGCCAGGAGTGAAGCACAGATGCTCAAATTTTGGATGGAGATGCCCCAGGTGGCATCACATTGCTAAATGGCTGAGCCACCAGTAGACACATCATTTAATGTTCTTAGTGTAGAATAGGAGAGGATGTGGGACCAAGTGTTCTTTTTAATTGAGTTCTACCCATGATAAGCACTGCATTGAACCTAGAGATCTGTTCTTTTGTAATACTAAAATTATTGAAAATAAAATTTATAGATTCTTTTATTTGCTTACTTGAAATTCAAAGCTACAGAGACAGGGGGAGAAACAGAAAATCTATCTGCTGGTTTACTCCCCATAGAGCCACAATGCCAGGGATCAGGCCAGGAAGAAGCCAGAAGCCAAAGCTTCGTTTAGGTCTCTTTTATGGGTGACAGAGCCTGAACAGTGGGGCTGTCTTATTCTGCTTTTCCCAGGTAATGAACAGAGAGATGTATCGGAAGTAGAGCAGTTAAGACACAAATCAGCACCCATATTAGGTGCTGATACTGTGGGCATTGCCTTAATCTATATCACAACATTGGCCCCCCAAAAATAAAATAAAATAAAATTAATATTACTGAATTCAGGCAAATGAGATTTGATTAGGTCACTTATATTGTGATTGCAAATCTTATAGTTACAGGACCTTTGTAAATGTCAGACTTAGGATGACAGATTTACTGTTTTTGTAATTCCCATATTTTAATAAAGAATAAATAAAATCACAAAATTATTCAGACTTATTTTATTTTGCACATATTTGCTTCTGTTTATATACCTCTGTTAACGTAGTTGCAATGCAATTCAGAGGAAAACAACTATCACCTTTAGAATAAATAAAGCAATGGCAAATTCCAGGTATAATAATATTTACAGATATTTAGTTGTAGCGATAACATTAAGCTAGTGTATAAGAATTCAAGCTGTGACAAAATATAAGCTTACATTTTCAGTGAGCCACAGAAGTTGATGGAGCAGTGGAATCCAGTGCTGTGACTAATTTAGTTTCTGTAACTGCCATATGCTCATTTGTTATATGAATGTTTTAAATCTGTCTTGATTATCCAAAGTGAGGAGCCCTTAAATGATGCCTTAATGAATCTGGCTTCCTGGGAAGGTTAGGAAAGAAATTTTCAAATGCCAGCACAAATAGGCATGAATGCTGTTGATCTTTGGAGTGAAGTGAATCACATTCTTTTATGCTCCCAGCATTCTACCAGCAAATAATCAATGAAAGTCACTCTCTCCCTGGGATGTAGCTAAAAGCCTGCTAATAAGAGATGAGATTGCTTTGTGTATGGATACAGAAATATCTATTCTCAATGGACTGAGAGATCATCTTTCCTTTCTCCTTACCCCAATAAGAGGGTCCTGGTCTGATTTTATGTTCACTCGCATATCTGATGTGGAAATGAGACCTTAATGCGTAATACGTAATACATTCAAGAGTTTTTTTCTTGACTTAAAACAGGTGCAATTAATTTGTGATCATTTCAATTTATCTTGCCCTAAATGCATCCATTTAATTGAAGTATCAGTGTAGTGTTGGAGCAGGAAAATTGTAGTTTCTTGAAATCTCTGTTGTATTTAAATGCTGACATAGGTTCATTAGGAAAATTAAGAAAATGAAGCAGGCAATTTTCCAGAACACATTCTGTTTCTTTTGAGGTGAGCCAACTGCCCTCCTTTTCTCTGTCACTTTACTGCGCTAGGGAGGCTGATTTTGTATGATGCAGCCCAGCCTCATTTTACAATGACAGGGTGGAACATTGCTAAGGGACTCCATTGCCAGAGCGTCATGAACTCTTCAGCGTGTCCGATAAAAACACAGACCAGTGATCTGACAGGTAGTAGACTGGAGCTTCCAGAAAAAGCAGGTCAGTGTGGGTTTCATGGTGGCAGCCATATTACAGCAACCAATGTGAAAATTTGTGTTTTGTGTGTCAGAATGAATACCATGAACAACACTGACATAGAATTAACAGATGGTTTTACAGTACTTTGGTAGGCTTTTTTTGAGTCTCTCTTTAAGTGTGTTTTGTTAACATTCTATTATTAATGCCAAAGGAAATATCTAGCAATACTTGGTACAGTCTATTGTCTGGGATCTTTTTTGCGAGGGGGGCAGTGTTGAGGGGCGGCTTTTCTTTTCTCCCTACCTCCTCCAAGGACAGGGTCATTTCTGTTCACATTTAACGTACATTTGTATTTCTTTTGCTAATTCGTGGTCTGGCTGAGTTTCTTCCTCAATTTGCTCACTTCATTGCTGTTTTAAAATGGTGGCACTTTTTGTGTTAGTCCAACTCCCAAAGGAAACTAGGACTCAATGAAGAAGGATATTTTGAGATCACATATCTGAGAGCTGAAAATCTGGGAGTAGATCTCACATTTTCACTGTTTCCAGCAGGGGTACAAGGTGCGAATACAAAAGATCTGGGTTCCTGTACACTGGTCGATCTCTTAGACTCTAGATCTTACTTCTGAGTTAGCATACTAAGAGTAGTAGCAGTTGTTCCATTTGTTCACAAAAGAATACATAAATAAAAAGACAAGAGATGATTTACATCAGTAAATGGTAAGTGGTGGCTAGGTGCTCCCAACACTCAAATACAAAATGAGATAAGAGACTGCTGCCAGGAATCGTGCTAAGTTTTCCCCAGGCTGCCTTGCAGAACTGAAACACCTTAGGGAATTTTCTGTGGCAGAGAGTCTGATGATCTGAATTAGAAACTAGATTTTGCAAGTGAAATAAGTGAAAAAAGTAGATTGGTTTTTCATAGGAAACTTATATTACTGAAGCTCAGAGTAGCGATGTTAAAATTTTGTCCATGAAGAAAAAAAATTCTAATAGTGACATAATTGACCCTGCCATATTCACCCTGAAGAACCTGGAAGTTTTCTGCCCTTTGTGATTCCACCTTAGTGGCTTGGCTGGAGGCTGTGTGAGCTCCACCCCTGATAGCCTAGGTGACACCCAGCAGGACATGTGGCAGGTCAGGTAGGCAGACCACTCCTCAGGAAGGAGGTACCTGGTGTTTGATAAGATCCACCTCCCTATAGCTCATGGATTTGTACTTTCTAAAAGTTGCTAGTCTCAAACCCACCAATAGAAGCCTGCTAGATCATCACTGTATAATTAATAGCCTGAAATGTATAAAAACTGGAGGGCTTGGGCTCTGGCTCTCTCTCTCTCTCTGGCTCGCAGGCTCCCTGTTTGCTAGCCCTGTGGATCCTGCAGCGGCTGCCCCTCCCCCGCCCAGCCATGCTGAGCTGGGGGAGGTGGCTGGGAGACCTGGGCTGATCTGAGTAAACCACCTTTATGCCTTAGCTCTGACTTCAGACTTGATGATTATCTGGGGATTTCAAAAACCGGCACAACAACCCCTTATGGGCAGAGACACATAGAAAATGACATTATAACCCAGTGGTGCCGTTGTGGTCATGGAGTAAGGAAATCAGTGTAAAGGATTCAAATGTTAGGTGACTTCAGCCTTGATAAACCCTCGGCACCATTTCCATGAATTATCAGACAACAAAATAACATTTGCTGAGTACTTACTAAATGCCTGGAATTGTGCCAATATTTGTAAAACTTGGCTAATGCAATCTTTGCAGCCATCCTTGGCAGCACATCCTTCTTGAGCCTAAATGGCAGAAACCGAAGCAATGTTGAAGGAGGTTGGCGCTACCAATGATCTGACAGCTGTCGTGTGCACCTCCAGGCTGTTGTTTGGAACACCTCAGGGTGCTCCTATTTCCAAGGCTTTGTGTTTGTTTTCTCTACAAGAAACACAATTGTCCTAGATATTCCCATACTGAGCTCCTTCCCTTCTGGTATAGACAAAAAACCAACTGTCTTGTGGCTGGCATTTGACACTGCTGTTAAGCCGCTCGTTTCCCATAACAGAGCGTCTGGAATGCAGTCTCTGCCCCAGGTACTAGCTTCCTGCTAATATTTACTCCAGGAGATAGCAGGTGGTGGCTCAAATACTTGGGTTCCTGCCTGTGAGAAAGGAGATGCTGGCTGAGTTCTGCCTTCTGCTTTCAGCCTGACTGCGGTCTGGATCTGAAGATGAAGGCTGAATCCATAGACGGAGAGCCCTCTCTCTCTGCCTTACAGTCAAACATATCTTACCCCCAAAAACAGCTGCTTCATTGAACTAACTCTAGATTCTATCTACCATTTCCAATTAAGCCCCATACAACGTTTAACACACCTCAACGTTTCCTCTGTGTTTTCATGACATACTCCTCTCTAACAAACATAATCAGCATGAACTGCTGTGTCATTTTGGTTGTCTTTTGTTGCAAAAGCAGTCCCATGGGAATGTTTATCATTAACCCGCATGTTATTCCATCTCCAACAGACACCTCTCAGACTGCACATGCTCAATGTTGAGTGAATGAACGAGCCACTGCCCTAAGGAGTGTTAGCACTGCAGGTTATTAAACATTACCCACTTTGTAAGCAGTAGAAGGGACCTGTGTTGTGGAAGTGGCAACTGCGGATCCCCCTCAGGCTAGGAGCCTTCCATTACTGACTAATTTGCCACCTAATTAGCACATTTTTTTTCTTTGACACTTTCTGTCCTCTCTTGTAATCTGGGAGTCAGTTTCTGCGAGGACTGTTTTCCAGGAAGTTTTCCCTGAGACGATAGCTTAATGAAGACAAAGGACCCTTACTAGTGAAATCTTAACAGAGGAAGCAAATCTTACTATGAAATTGTGAGAAAAAATTAGATTCTTATATTCTGAAATTGCACATACATGTATTTCATCTTATTCTTGACAAAATAGCTCCTAAGTACTACTAGGATCTTTTGAAAGTGTGATTAATGAATCAATGTTTCCCATCAAAATATATGATAATAGGATTCTTTGCTTTATTTGGACTTTTTCACTGTCACCGTAAGTAGATTCATTATTATAAAAGCATTAAACCCATGTGGATTTAATTGATTTTTCTGATTCATATCTTAGTCCTTTATGCCCTAATAGAACTACACCCTCCAAAATGCTTTGTCACATCTTTTTTTTAAAGATTTATTCATTTTTAATTGGAAAGTCAGATACACAACAAAGAAGAGAGACAGAAAGACATTTTGTCCACTGGTTCACTCCCTAAGCGGCGAGCTGAGCCGATCTGAAGCCAGGAGTCCAGAGCCTCTTCCCAGTCCCCCACATGGGTGCAGGGTCCCAATGCTTTGGGCCTACTTCTACTACTTTCCCAGGCCACAAGCAGGAAGCTTAATGGGAAATGGGGCTACCAGGACACGAATGAGGATTTTAGCCACTAGGCTACTGTACTGGCCCCACAGCTTTTTTTTAAAAGATGTATCTATTTTTCTATTTGAAAGGCAGATCAGATTTACAGAGAAGGAGAGACAAAGAGAGATCTTCCAGCCACTGGTTCACTCCCCAAGTGGCCGCAACAGCCAGAGCTGAGCCAATGCAAAGCCATAAGTCAGGAGCTTCTTCTTGGCCTCCCACATGGGTGCAGGTTCCCAAGGCCTTGGGCATCCTCCATTGACTTCCAAGGTCACAAGCAAGGAGCTATCGCAGCCAAGACACAAACCCACAAACCGGCAACCACAGCGTATCCTGCCACTTGCAAGGTGATGTGTTGGACTTTTTTTTTTCTTTTTTTACTTCATCCAACTACTGAATCTTTATTTGTGATGTCATTTTCATATATTACATGAAATATTTGTTTTATTTTCATTTATGTTATTGTGTAGTAACAGATGCCAGCAGAATTGGCTGTTAATTGAATGAATAGCTATAGGTGAGACAGATAACAAGAGTCAAGGAGGTTGGAAAATTTTAAGTGTAGTGATAAGGATGCATGAAAAATTCAGTTTTCATATGCAATTTCAGATGGTTAACAAATTTTCTAAAATGAACATTGTTGTGATTTCCTGTGAAGTTTTTGAAGGACATGTAATGTTTACTCACCGCTGACGGTCATGTTCTGAGTGGTACTGTGTGCCAGGACTAGGCCAGCAGTGACTGCTGTGCGGTCCTTCCTGTCGAGGGAAACTGAGTCTCAGGATAGACGCTCTCACTGGCTCCTGCTCTTTCCTTGCAAAGTTAAGCTTTCAAGTAAGTGACGCTGTTGCTTTCGAAAAAAAGACTTTGTGTAGAAGGCTGGTCCACCAAGGCATTTATTCCTTTAACTCATCAAAAACATTTCCCTTTTTTGGTACGTATCATGGGTTTTGAAATTTTTACTTAAATTTTCACTTATTCAAAAAAGGTTTTTTGTTTATTCTTCACTCACATATAGGTCATACAGTAGCATCATTTTCTTCAAGAAGGTTTTTGATTTTCTTTTCATTTTTGCAACGACACATCGGTTATTCAGTAGTAGCAAGTTATTTAACTTTGTGCTGTAAATTAACTGTTTTTCCTCCTGTTGTTGATTTTGTTTATGGTTTTTCATTTAAGGAGACATGCAGTAACTGTGTTATAGGGACTACCATATCCAGATGTGAAGATGCAATAGAGTATGCATCTCTACCTCCAAATCAAAGGACTCTCATGAAGTTGTTAAATATATCTTGAAAATAGGATGCTGGACTCTGCCATTGCCCATACCTACAGTGTCTAGATACACTTAAATATTACTCAGCCATTAAAAAAAGAATGAAATTTTACCATTTGTAACTAAATGGTCCCAACAAATACCATTATGCTCAGTGAAATAAGTTAATCCCAAAAGGACAAATACAGTATGTTCTCTCTAATATAAGGCAATCTTCATGCAATTTGTAAGATCAATAACCCTTCCCATACTGTGTTTGCTGCATCCCATGTGTTAATGTTTTTGTTTTATTTTCATTTCTTCCAAATAGTTTCTTTTGTCTTGTCAAATTCATAACTAGATCATGGATCACACAGTGGCATCATTTTACCCAACAGACATTTGTGTTTTCTTTTTCATTTTTTCACCCGTGCATTGGTTATTCATTGGTGTGTTTTTCGAACCCATGGTGCTATAATATTTTTCTTTTAACTTCATGCCTGTTCTTGACTTTGTTTCATGGCTTCTCATTTAAGGGAATGCAGAGTGATGGCGTAATAACAACTATCATATTCAGACATGAAGACACAATACAACATTCATCTCTATGTCCAAATCACAGATGGACTCCCAGTGAAACTGTTGGACATATCTAGACAATGGGATGCTGGATTGTCCGACATTGTCTGTACCAGCAATGTCAGGGCACACATAACAACTGATAGACTTATGACTGCTTATGAAGGACTATACTATTGCAATAATATGGGGAAAATCAGTCAGGGGTGGGAATTTGGGGAGGGGTAGGGAAATCACAGACCCTATGGAATTGTACCATAAAATTCAAAATTAAAAAATAGCAGAATGATGGACTTATGACTGTTTGTGTAGGACTATAACACTATAACAATATGGGGGAAATCCTTAGGGGAGGAGGAGATTTGAGGAAGGTGAAAGTTAAATCCCAGAGCTTATGGAACTAAATCATAAAATAATTTTTAAAATATAAATAAATTACAAAGAAAAAATAAGCCTATCTTTTAATTCCATTTTTTTTTCAGCAAAATGTTAATATTTATTGTTTTTTTAAAAGGCAGAGGAAGATAGAATCTTCCATCCACTGGTTTAGCCTGAAATTCTCTTCTGATCTCCATGCGGGTGGCAAAGGGCTAACATGTAGATCATCTCCTGCTTTCCCAGGTGCGTTCGCAGGGAGCTGCATTAGAAGCAGAGCAGCCTGGGCTCATGCTGGTGGTTTAATGAGGTGTATGCCTTCTTCACAAGTAGTGGCTTCACCGGATGTGCAGCAATGCTACCCCAAACAAAAAAATTCCTGCATTAGAGTTTTGATTGCCTGAATTTATTACTTTAAAATGCCTGAAGACCCATTTTTTGTAATCAGGTGTGATGAGAATAGTAGCAGATTTGGTGGTTGAAGTGCTTTGCCTTTAGGGCCTAGTGAGGACGCCTTTCGGAGTCGTGGTTTCCTTCACTGTAAGGTGCAGGTGAGCGCTTCGTGGTGAGACTCCGAATGAAGCTCAGATAGTGTGTATCAAACTGGAGTGGCAAGTGTTTACAAGTCCTTACATGATAACCTTGAATCATCATCATCTGTAGATAAAGAACTACTTGGAAGTAAAATGTCCTACCACAATCACCAGATAAAGATTGTGCATTGTTGGACATAACCAGGAACTTTTGATTGGGATATTTTTACCTCTAAACAATTGCAAACTCACATTTAAGAGAGCATTTTTTTTTAACCTTCCATCGTAAGAATAAAGGAGTTGTTCAGCCTGATTCTGCCCACTTGGCCCTCATGCAAACGAGTGGGAGCTGCAGCCTGGTCAGAGTGACCCACAGTAACCCTCCACCAGGCCCATCCCCTGCCCTGATTCCCGTGTTTACCAGTATGTACAACAGACTAGTCCAGTCTGTCCCACATCCCATTCAGCTCTTACACATGTCAATGGACATTGAAGCCTAGTTCAACCCTACCAGGCCCACCATCTAGACCACACACATGCTGGTGGGTGCTGTTCTGTCCAGCAATGTCTGCTCCACTCCTGGTTTTCACACACTCCTGTGGGAGTGGTAACCCAAGAGGGAGGTGCCGACTGTTTCCCTACTGGACCCACTTCCACTCCCAGATCTTGCACTTTCCAGGTGGTTCTGTAGTTTAACTTGACACAATTAGCTCCCAGTGCCAGCATCTGCCAGCTTATGCTGTGGAAAAGCCCAACCAACCCTCACCCACTCTGATTTATGCTTGCACCAGTAGGAACAGTCAACCCAGCCTGGCTTTTCCCTGATCTAGCTCACATGAGGCTCACAGGTGTTGTAGCTCTGCCTGGTCTGGTCTGCCCCCATCCCAACTCATGCTCTCCAGTAGTAGTGGTGATCCAGCAGGGGAACCCCCCACATTCCCCCTACCAGTTTTACCCTCCCCACCCCAGGGTCTTGTGTGTGCTACTTGGGCACAGTGGCCCAGTCTGGCATGGCCTGCCTCACTTCAGCATTTCCAGTGGGTGCTGAGGCCTGGCCTGGCCCAACCCACCCCCAATTCCAGCTCAGGTTGGTGGGGGCTAAAGCTTAGCCCAGCCCAGCTGGCACCAGTCCAAACCATAATGTGTATCGGTGTATGCTGCAACTGGACTGGTCCCACCCACACTCAGTTCTGGTGCTTGGATTTGCCAGCTGTGATGTGAACTGGCCCTGCCTGGTTTGCCCCTCACCTGTACCATATGTATGCTGCTGGGTACCGTTCCCTGCAACACCGATTGGTTTTATGGAAGATAGGGCTGGAACAGAACTGACCCAGTAATTGCAGCCACCAGCATATGCATATGTAACCACCAGCGTGTGGGGCAACGAATTGTGCCGGGCCTTGTATTGGCATTCACATACAAGAATCAGCTCTGGAATCACCTCAGACAAAGTTTCTTTGGGGATCCCCCCAACTGAACTGCTGATCTCAGAACCCCAACCATGAGGAGAAATGCAGGTTCCCTGGTCTGATCATGGAGTGCAAGTGTCAAAGCTGAGCCTCTTTAGAGGCTCAGAGGGAGCAGTAGACAGCATATCTAGGTGCATACAGAGGCTATGGCAGTCCATCGGAACCTGCAGAGGACAGCTGGTACCATAACAGAGAATGGAGGGACAGAACAAATCGGCATCTACCCCTGCCAAGTGTTGGCAGTGAAAATCTGGGCTAACGGAGACTCTGGGGTAGACAGTGTCAGCCATTGGATTCTGGAGAGATTTTATCATGCTTCTAATGGCGAGATTGGCAGCAATTCAGAACTGTTGAACTATCAAAACCACTTGAGCAGTGCCCTTGGAGCATGCCCCACATTGGGAACCCTGGGTTGGGTGGGATGCTGGATGGGGCTTCTCCCTTTATCTCTCCCCTTACCCAAGATCTAGAAAAAAAATAATAATGTGGAAACAGTGGTCTTACCCACTTTCCTGTAGCCCTTGACTCTTTGTGCCCTAATCAACTATGTAAAGATTATCAAAGTAAAATAATAAAGAGTAACTTAAAATCAAGTGTAAAGGAGTTGGACGGAGAATCCAGGTTCTGTTTCTAACACACTCACGCTGGAGCTTGCCTGTTTCTCTGAGTCTTTACCCTCTGGCCATGGTGATTGTGGGAATCACTTTGCACAAGTCGCAGTCATGCTCTTGCCTCAGAACCTCTGGACTATTCCTCTGGTCTGGGGTATTCTTCCTTTCTGTCTAATTGTCTAATTACATTTCAGCCTCTGCTCATCAACCACTTCAATGAAAAAGTAAATTCCATATGGACACACTCTTGTGGGCCTGTGATTTTTCAAAGATTTGTGGTCCTATTAAATATATATTCATTTTTAAATTGTATCTTCATTTTATTTGAAAGGCATTCACTTGTTCACTGCTGCAATATTTGCAACAGTAAGAGCTGGGATAGGCTGAAGTCAGAAGCCTGGAACTCCATCTGGGTTTCCATGAGGTTAATGGAGTCTGAAGTGCTTAGAGCAGTCATCTCTTCTCTCTTAAGTATTTGCTAACAAAAGGCTAGAGTAGAAGCAGAATGGCTGGGACTCGAATAACATGCTCTAATGTGGGATATGGGCATCGCAAGTAGTGATTTAAACTCTTCACAATAGACCTGCCTCAAGTATTCAATGTATTAAGGTTATTGCTTTCATAAAGTCACATTCTTAGGAAGTTGGATGTGTGTTTACGAGACTTGCTAATTTAAATTATTGCCTCTAAGGGAAATTTAATGAATATTTGTTTCCTTTTATAATCTTCTTTACATTTCATTAAATATTTAAGCAGTATTTTAAAATTTGATATATTAAATTTTCTTCACAAGTGTTGTTTGTTTACATTAGCTAACAAACTCTCCCAGAGTAAAATAGCTATTGTAGTTATACTGAATCATTAATATTAAATAAGTCAGAAGGTTGGTTTGTCACCCTTACAGGCCAAATTCTCCTAAACATCATTTGTACTACCAAACACTTGTATTAGTAAATATGAATAGATTTCATAATATAAAATGTTAATAGAATGGCTTTATTTTATTGATCTAAGTGTTCTTTAAGTTAATTGCGAATGTACTGAGGGATTAAAGATTACTATGTCATAAAAACCATTATTTGGCACTATCTTACTGTCTATCAAAGTTATTCTTGATGTTTTCTTGAATCAGAAGCCTGAAGTGACCAAAGTTGAATGAAACTTGTTCACAGTTCTTACAGTCCATGAGGAAGAGAAAAATGTGTCATACAAAACCACCTTTTACTGCTTAGTAATATGTTAATTTTAAGTGATATATTCTATCAACCCCTCCCATTGGCTATATCACTTCAGTGTTTTTTTTTTTTTTTTCTCTTTGCCACTTGAGATATGTAAGCCTAAGTATAAAACTCACTGGACATAACAGAATGCTACTTTTTTGCAATTATTATTTTTTTTACTTTGCATCACAGTAATTACAGCTGTTAGAGTAATATTCAGCTGAGTTCTAGTTTCCATTCCATTGACTGACATCTTGTGTGTCATTATCATGAACCTTTGGTGATTGCACTTACTGAACATGGTGTCCCACTCACAATTTTATTACTTCATCTGACTTTATTTTTCTTCCTAGCACTTTTTGCTCCCTAAGAAATTATGGACTAATTTATATTTACTTTGTTTCTTTCCTCTAACGTATGAACTCTATGGTGTGCAGTGACTCACCTTTCTTCTTGTATTTCTAATGCCTTGAAGAGTATATTGCACATAGAAGACACCATAAGATGATCGTTGGGTCCATTAATATAATAATGAAGGAGACCTGATGTGCAACGTTTGGGTATCCATGAACTAATGCACCAGCAGTTGGGATCAGACTGCCATGGTTAGCTAGATGAATATGTAGCCTGGAGTTTGAAATAATGTCAGTTCCTGACATTATAATATTTGTTTCCTTTTATAATCTTCTTTACAATACCATAGGTGAACAACTGGGAATAATATAAAAATCATTTTGATAGGGCATTTGGGAAGGAAAAAAAATGGAAGTGGAGATTAATTCATGGTGACAGAACTTGATAATATACAGACATTAAAGAGAGATTTTTCCCCCCTTGTATATTTTGACACATCCTGGACAGCCCCATAGACGTAATTGTGTGACAATATTATTTTACTATGCCCTCCATAGTAGAGAATGTAGTTATGGTGCCTCATGGCCCAACTTTGTAGATCATGTCAAAGAGGTAAAAAGATTAAATCCTTAATTGTATTTTTTATTTGAGAGGTGAAAAAACATTATCTTATGTTCTTTTGTTAGATTTTTTTCTTAGGTGACTGTTAAGTGGATAGAATTTTTATTGACAACTGTTCTTTAATGAGCTTTTTAATAGCCTACATACTGTATAATGAGTAAAACATCCCATCTCACTAGGAAAGATATTGGAAATTCTATATTGAGTAAAATGTTATTAAGTAAACGTTGAATATCTGTACAGAATAAATGTTGCTGAGCTGGCCATAGAAAGCATTAATTGTCTCAAAATTTTGTACTGAAATTAAATGGAAACTATATTACAACACAATATTCAGGTAGCACTGACCTGCCAAGCAGTTGTTGGGAGTGAAGTCTTCAACAGAGTCAAGTTTCAGTGGTTTGGCTTGCTTGCTTATTGATTGATTGTTAAAGCTAGGGCAAAACAGAGAGCGAGATTGTCCACCCACTGATTGACTCTCCAGTTGGCCATGATGGCTGGGCTGGGCCTTGCTGAAGCCATGAGCAGAGCTGCTTCCAGGTACAGGGACCCAAATACTTGTGCTGTCCTGCACTGTTCTCCCAGGCCCATTAGCCCAAAACTGGATCAAAGGTAGAGAAAGTAAGAATTGAACAACGTCCTTAGGGATGCTGCTGTCACAGGTAATAGATTAACTCGCAATGCAGTGAGGCCAACCCCAGATATTGCTTATATCAGGGAACTCCAATGCATGCGCCTACTGTTTCTACTAAGAAGTTTATGTCTCCCACATCCCACATAGATGTTAGTACTTGGTGTTTATAGCCTCAGTACAATTTGGATTTCTCAACTAGAGAGAAGAACTAAAGGCAAACTGCAACGAGGGGTTTAGAGTAATTGAAAGATGTTCTTGTCATCAACAGTTTTAAAAATATGGGAGTAAACATACAATGTACCACAAAGCAGCTCCAAAAAGCGATATACATTAAATTGGTGATTGGTAAAAGTTGAGAAAAGCACATGATTTTAAATTTAAAAAATAATAATCTTAAACAATCACCTTCATTCTTGAATAATCTGGAAGGTGAACCCCAGAGAACCAAAAGGATTTGCACTCTGTCCCATCATAAGGGAGGTCTAGAACTAGAAAATAAGATCCTAACTCACCAGGATCCCATATGGGCGCCAGTTCTAATCTTGGCAGCCCCACTTCCCTTCTGGTGCCTTGCTTATGGCCTGGGAGAAAAATTAAGGACAGCCCAAAGCCTTGGGACCCTGCACTCACATGGGAGACCTGGAAGAAGCTCCTGGCTCCTGGCTTAGCCCCAGACATTGTGGCTACTTGGAGAGTGAACTAGTGGATGGAAGAGCTTTGTATCTCCTTCTCTCTATAAATCTGACTTTCCAATTAAAAAAAAAAATCTTAAAAAGAAAAGTGAAACTCACTTAAGTGGCATAGGTTGATAGTTACTGGCAAGGAATGTAGCAAATAATAAATACCAGTGCAAGTGTTAACAAGTAACAGTTGGATGTTTGTTATTTACGTAGCCGCAGAAAAGATGGCAAACATCTTTTGTTGCTTGTAAGTGATGAGCCCCTTGGATTAGGCAGTCATTTTGTATGCATAAATAGAGGGCATTAAGCAAAAGATTAATACTTTGACCTTTTCAGATTGAAAGGCCTGTGGTGGCTAAACGATCTCATTTATTCAGCTTCATTGGGAAGTAGCAGCTTCTGTAGCTGTGAATTTCTAGATTAGCAGATTCATTCATTCATTAATTTGACAAATATTTGTGGAACACTCCCTATTTGCCAAGTCTTATTCTAGGGACAGAGATAAAGGAGAATACAAGCTAGGCTTGTGCTGGGTAGTCACACGGTTAACAGGTAAATAAATACATAGATGTGACCAGGACGTGTGCCAAGAAGAAAATTAGAGGTAATGAGATTGGGGGTGATTGGAATAGTGCTAATTTAAATGGTTTGATCATGTGATGGCTATTCTTGTAAACATGATAATTCCATAACCATTTTACAAATATAAGCATATGATACATTTTAAATTGTCTCAATATTTTAAAAATTCATATATCATCTGATTTCAGTGTTGATCAGCAACCAGACAACACAACTTAGTTCTATCAGCACATGAACATAATAAAATTTCTAGGTGTAAGCAGAATACTGCATTAGAGTAGAAGTGTTTGTGTCTCCTTCTCACCTCAAGAAAATGCCGCTAAGATTCTAAGAGTCCAGAATCTTAACATAGGTAAAATAGCTTTCTTGGTTTAGTTTGAATATCTTTCAGGTATTATTGTATGTATTTTTCTCTTCCATGCTTTCTATGTATTACTAAGTATTTGGAATATGTTATAGATGGTTAAAATGGGAGGTGAAAGACGAAGACAAAGGTGAAATGCCAAGAAACCTGTTCACAGGTTAATGTAAGAGCCCAGCTGAGATATGGTGCAGATTTGGTACAAGACACAGTTGCAAATGGACAGATTTTAGATCTGTACAAAGGCGTGTGATCTGTTCCAGAATACCTTTCACTGCAGCCATGAACAGTATTGATTGAAAATGGAGCTATAGAAAGTCCTGAGTTTTCATCCATGACTGTTGCACTGCCACACATTTTGTCTACGTGCAGTTTGTGTCAGAATTTGTTTTAATATCTTTAATAAGATCAGTAGGATAAAATGGCCCATTTTGCCAACCAAAAACACATAATGTGTATGTGGATAAATAGCCAGTAGTATTCTGAATATGTTTAATCATATACATTGGACTCTGTTAGTTACGACAAAGCAGTGAAATCATACTATGTTTGTGTTTTGGGGACACAATGGTTTCCAGTTGTAGCCATTTGGTTGCAAAAGAAAGGGTTTCATTCTGTGTTTTGTGTGTGTGTATCACAAACTCTATAATGGTCAGTACTAGTAATGGTACTAGTTCACATACCCACCAACAGTGGATTTTCCCCATATCCTTACCAGCATTTATTGTTTGTTTTTTTAATAATTGGATGATAGCATTGTAACTGGCATGAGGTGAAAGCTCATTGTGATTCTTTTTAATTCTTTCATTTTGATAATCTTTACATAGTTGATTAGGGTGATTTGTATTTGCATTTCCCTGACGGACAGTGAACCTGAGTATTTCTTAAGTGCCTGTTGGCCAGTTGTATTTCAACTTTCAAAAATTAACTGCTAATTCCCTTATCCATTTCCCAACTGGATTATTTTGGTTGTTGGGCTTGACTTTGCTGAGCTGCTTATACATCCTGGATAGTAATCCTCTATTAGCTGAATAATTTTCAAGTATTTTATCCCAGTCTGTCGGTTGCCTGTATACCTTTGTTGTCATTTACCTTTGCACTGCAGAAACTTCTTAGCTTGATATCAATCCATTTGTTCATCTTTGCTTTAATTGCCTATGCTTCTGGAGTGTTTGCCATGAAGTCTTTGCCATGCCAATATTTTAGAGTCATTAATGTTTTCCTCTAGAAAATTGATGTTATCAGCTTGTAGGCTTAGATCCTTGATTCATTTTGAGTTGTTTTTGTGTAAGGTGTAACGTAGGAGTCTTGTTTATATTTTTGTACATGTAAACACAGTTTTCCAGCACTGTTTGTTGAAGAGTCTGCCTTTCCCCCTGGATTCATTGTTGTTAGCTGTCAAATATTAGTTGGCTGTAGGTATATGTTAATTTCTGGCATTTCTGTTCTTTTACCTTTATGTGCATGGCTATTTTTGTACCAATACCAGAGTGTTTTGATTACAGCTGCCTTGTAGGATGTCTTGAAGCCTGGAATTGTAATGCCTCACCTTTGTCTTTCATTTCATTTCATTATTCTGAACTTCTTGTGTTTCCATATGAATTTCAGCATCATTTTTTTGAGAATCATATTACAGCTATTTTGATTGGAATGACATTGAATGTTAAATTGCTCTCAGTAATATGGGTATTTTGGTGATATTAATTCTACCAATCCATGAACATGGAAGATTTTCCATATTTTTGTGTCTTCTCTTTCATTTTTATGTTCTATTTCATTGTTGAGCTCCCTAACATCCTTGCACCACGGCAATGTGATTGGTGGCATTGCCATAAATATTTTGAATAGCCTCGTTAACAAGGTGTCCATCAACACAATTTAAAGATATGTTACCTTGTGTTAGAAGGTACTTAAACATAAAACAATCTTGGGAAAAAATGACAGAAGTCATTGAATTTATCCTCATCTTAAGTAAACAAAAGAGATTGTCCTTTTCAATCTTTATACATTCAGAAATTTTAAATCTTTGAGGCAAGAACACAATCTGCCAGAAAACAAAGTTTTACTCCAAATAGACATATAGGTAAGCAAGTTTATGCATATATACTCATAGTGAACTATATAATGGAGACTAAAGTTCAGATATTGCAGTATGAGTCTGTGTTACTGAATAAAAGGAGGATGCCCAGTGGAACTGTTAAATACATCTTGACAGTAAGACATTGGATGTTCTACCAGTGTCTATGCCTACAATGCCGTAATACCCTTAAACAGCAGAATTTTAAATCTGTAACTGTTACTAAAGGACTATACTAATATAGTAATGTGGGGACTAATCGGGAAGGTGGAATCCCTATACCTACAAAACTGTCATGGAAAACAATAATGGAAATTTTAAAAACTTTCAGAAAGTCTTATTTTAGTGGCTAAACTTGTCATCTTCAAGTAGAATAAAGGGAAAAAAATCTGTGTCACCTGTAATATAGGGTGTGTTTAGTGATCAAATTTGGCATTTCATTGTTGTTTTTCAACCCCTAAGTGAAAACAGTCACAGTAGTTTCTGCAGGTCACAGAATGAGATTTTTTTTTTTTTGGTAAGATAATTTTAAGGAAGACTGCTACAAAAGTTGCTAATACTGGAAAACTTACTATATAGAATTTGAATAGAGTCACAAACACAAGTTTCATTGAAGGTTTGTATTTAGGCTAGGCCTTTCTTACTCCGTCTTGTACTTCTGTTTGTGGTTTAGAAGGGAAAGATCGTGCTGAGAGCTTTTGAATGCCATAGTTGCAAATCATACACACAGCAATGGAAACTAGACTCTGGAGAATAATATTGCTGTGGTGGGGGAGAGGCAGCACAGGCTAAAGTAATTTAACTTATCTATCCTAAATCAAAGTTTTAAGACTTAGCCATGAAAGAAGTATGTGTATGGCCCAATTTCACATTATTATTTTTCAGACTGCCTTGCGTCTTTGCTTTCTAACTAAATCAATATTAGATATAGGGATTGTTATCTGAAAATTATTTGTTAGATATTTTAATAGATATTATAATGGGTTTTTGCATTTATCCAAATGCCATGTTATTTTCTATAATACATAATGTTATTTTGCTTGTATACTCAAAATATTTTAGAAAATATGTAGCATAATGTGGTGTAGTAGTTTTTTAGGTGGTAGCTCAAGTTGTTTGAAATTTATCTTTACAACCCTGTGTGGTATTTATTTACTTGGGATGAGTGTAAGTTTCCTTTCTCAAGGGCAATGCACTAGAAAATGTTCATAAAAATCTTGTCCACTGATTAACAGATAATAAAAGAATATGAACATCATAAAATTTTTAAAAGTGTAAATGAGATAATATGAAAGATGAGATTTACAGATCATAAAAGAGAAGAGCTCACTGTAACACACCTCCTATGTTACTGCATTAGGTCTAAAAACAGAAAAGCACTTAAAACAATGATATTGACTGCATCCAAACTTTTTTATTTTTACCTTTTTTATCAAGAAGTGAAAATATAAAAATATCAACATTCTTCTTTAGATATTGTTTGAATATTAACTTTTAAATATTGTTTTAATGCTAATACTTTTAATATTTACGTGGCTGAGGTAGTTGCACACCTATACAGGCGTCTATTATGGTGGGGAGGGCCAAAGTACAAAACAAAGTGGGTGGGGTAAATGTTGAAGTTCCTTTTATTATCCTAGTTTGTGGTTGGGGGAAGAAGTTGGGACCACTCTTAGCTGTCAAACTGCAGCAGCACCCAGGGATGAAGGACAGTCATTTGGTGATGCTGTGGGGAAGAATGATCCACGGAGGTTGCTTGAGTGGTTTTGATAGCTCTGAGCCATTGTCAGCTCCTTGGTATCAGGGTTGAGAAAACTTTCCAAAGTCTATTGGCTGACCAAGTCATCACAGTGTACATGTATAGACCCGGACGCTTGCTGCAAAGTTTGACCCGGAGAGTTATCCAGCCTTTTCTGCTTTCCATCCTCTGACTAGGCTTGTAACATTCTCTGTTAGCCTAAATGAACTGACTTTCATGTCCGCTGTGTGCATCTGGGCAAGCATTCCACTGCACAGGCATGAGCAACTGAGGAGGTCTAGTCCTGATACATGTACTCCAAGGTCATACCGTGTATCTTGTGATGTCTCCTGTGGTCGGGATTTGAAACCAGTGGTCTAGTTGGGGAGTCTTCCAATTTACCTTGTCTGGGGTGACCTCAGACTTGACTCTTGCATGCACCAGCTAGTGCAGGATCAGGTTTGGTTTGCTATCTGTTCTAGCCAGTGCATACACATAGCTATCTGGTCAGCTCCACCCCCAGTCTCATCCTCACATGAACTGATGGGTGCTGTGGCCTAGCCCAGCCTGCCACAGACCCAGTCTTCAAACACACCAGCAGATACCCTGGTCTATTTGAGTCAACTCCAGTAACCTTCACCAGGCCTTCAGCCTAGGTTTTTGTGTGTGCCGACATGTGCTGTAGCCTAGCCATTGGAGATTGCATCTGGTTCTTGTGCTTACCCATGAGTACTATAGCTTAGGTCAGCTTTACCTGCCTCTAGATATGGCCCACACATATGTCCAAGGATGTAACTACCTTGACCAATCTGGCCCACTCCCAGCCCTGGCTCTTGTGCTCATCAGTGGAAGCTGCAGCCCAGCAGGGCAGTGTTCACAGTTCTGGACAGGAAAATATCTACATCCCTATGGGCATATTATGGTTTCCATTAAAACTGAATTTAAATACATTTTTTACTAGTCCCATTGAGCATTGGAAACAAAATTTTAATGTTTTCAGCCAGACTGCATACTTGAATAATTAAAGTTATAATATTAATTTTAGGACAAGTATCATTAGCTGAAATAAAATATTAGAATCCTTATGAAACATGAGAATAGAATCCTTCTGAAAGAGTATAGCCACTACTGCATTATTACAGTCATTTAGCCTCATTAATAACATAGAATTACTACAATAAATACAAAATCTATCTGTATTAAATACGTTGCAAAATTTTGGGATACACCAGTATCTGTTCCTTATAAAAATAATCAAATAACTTGTCTATAATTTTACTTTGCAATTAATGACAACTTCCTACTTTATTTTTGTCTTCTTACTTTTTTAATAAGAATGTTAAAAAAATTGGTGTATTTATTTGAAAGGCTGAGTTACAGAGCGAGATAGGGAGAGACAGAAAGATCTTCAGTCCACTAGTTCGCTCTCCAAATGGCGGCAACAGCCAGAGCAGGGCCGATCTGAGACTAGGAACCAGAGCTACTGCTGGGTCTCCCACGTGAGCGCAGGGGCCCAAGCCCTTGGACTCTCCTCCGCTGCCTTCGCAGGCGCATTACTGCAGAGCTGGATCAGAAGTGAAGCAGCTGGAAAGCTAAGCCTTACTCGTATGGGATGCTCCCATTGCAGGCAACAGCTTTACTCACCATGCCAAGTGCTAGCCACGAATTTCTACTTTTTATTATTTTTTTAAAGATTTATTTTATTTCCACTGGAAAGGCAAATATACGGAGAGGAGGAGGAGAGAGAGAAAAAAAGAACTTCCATCCACTGGTTCAATCCCCAGGTGGTCCCAATGGCCAAAGCTAAGCAGTCTTGTAGCCAGGAGCCAGAAGCTTCTTCCAGGTCTCCCATTCAGGTACAGTAGTCCAAGGCTTTGGGCTGACCCCAACTGCTTTCTCAGCCACAATAAGGGATCTGGATAGGAAGCTGAGCCACTGGAACACAAACTGGAAGCCATGTGAGACTCTGGTGTGTGCAAGACAAGGACTTTGACAGCTATGCTACCGTGCCGGGCCCCAAATTTCTAGTTTTTAATCACCTTTGGTTAGACAATAACTTTAAACTACAAAAGCTCAAATATACTGAAAAGTGAGATTGACTCCCTCCCGTTTTTCCCCAAGATCTCCTTTCATCACCCCCACCTAGTGTTTGAAACATCTGTTTTAACAGTTTTATTAAAATATTTAACACATGGTAGTCTTTCTAGACACTATTCTTTTATATCTCAATGCTGTATCTTCTCGATGATTCTGTGTTAATCCACAAAACATTTAGCAGCAGCTACATTCTGTACTTATTCATTTCTAACCGATAGCCATTTGAGAGTGCTACCTTCTCTTACCCCCAAGATGCTGAAATGAATATAGGTGTACATACATCTTCAAACATCTCTCTGACACGCGGCTTAGAGATACAGCGTGTCATGAAGCACATGAATTAATAATTAAATGAATAACTACTAATTATCATCCAGGAAGGCTTTTCATTTTACATTCTCACTAGCTATGTGTTAAAGTTCCCATTTCAAAAATAAAAAGCAAAATATCACATTTTATAATTTTTTTCATCTTAGCCAATGTAGTCAGTGAAAAAATGCTTCAGTTTTGTGCTTCAGTCTGCACTTTCGTGCTTAGTGTGGTTGAAAGTATTTTATGTTTATGTTTTTTATATTTATGTTTAAATGGCATGGTATTTTCTCTTCTGGAAGTTATCTGGGTAAAAACTGTAAGTTGGCAATTATTTCTACATTTGTTATAACTGGGAAATTAACACATTATTTACCATTATCAATTCCCTACTAAATTCACATTTCTGTTGCTTCACATTTCTTGAGTAATGGGTTAAGTTCTCTTTGAAGCAAAGGATAAAATCAGCTTTGAGTTTGGACGGATGATTTATGGAGAATATGTGCTCACTGCTACACTTATTCCAAGGCTGGGAGAAAAGTAGTTCAGTAGCAGATAAAGAATTGGTTATTAAAACTTTCAAAATAGATGAAAAGGGTCTTTCTAATGACAATTGAAAAATCCTTGTAGTTTGAAAACAGAACACAATAAATTGGAGATTACACTTGAGTCTCCTGTAGGACTGGTTTCTATAAATACTTGAATTTGATCATCATCATTGTTTCTATTGTAGGCCTTTGTTTATAATGCATTGAGGTTATTAAATATAATTACTTTCCCCTGAGGCTTGCATGGTAAAGGGGCCTGGAAAGGTGGGACTTCTCAACTAGAACAGATTCTTATAAATAAGAATGTCATATTTATAACAAATTGAAAAAGAAAAAGCAGGTATAAAGTTGCTTACTTCAAATTCTAGTCAAGAATAATGGTATGAGAGAAAAAGCATAACTAATTTTGAATAATATGTCCGTGGAGCTTTTCAGCAGGATAGAGTCACCACTTCTTTGATCTACTTGCTGTTC
This sequence comes from Ochotona princeps, assembly GCF_030435755.1. Taxonomy (NCBI): domain Eukaryota; kingdom Metazoa; phylum Chordata; class Mammalia; order Lagomorpha; family Ochotonidae; genus Ochotona; species Ochotona princeps. The sequence continues at coordinate 28,058,577 of NC_080846.1, forward strand.
TTTTGGGGGGACAAGTTTTACAGAGAATGCTGGGTCTGTATTTTGAACTGCAGCAACTCGCTGTTGTTTCGCTGTTTCCTATCAGTTTGGCCTAGCATTTTTGATGTTACTTTTTTTTTTTCTATGAAGCAGTAAATGCCATATCTTGGGCACCAAGCATGGCAGCTAACAAAAAAAGTCATTTGGGAACACAGCACGATGGCTCAGTTGCTAAATTCTCTTCTTGCCTTACATACACTGGGATCCCGTATGAATGCTGGTTCGTGTCCTGGCTGCTCTGTTTCTGTTCCAGCTCTGTGCGTGTGGCCTGGGAAAGCAGTTGAGGACTGCCAAAAGCCTTGGGACCCTGTAACTGCATGGGAGAGTCATGGGAGGTTCCTGGCTCCCGGCCCCTGGTTTTGAATCCGCTCAGCTCTGCTGTTGTGACCGCTTAGAGAGTGAACCAGCAAATGGAAAAATCTTTTTCCCCTGTTTCTCCTTCTCTCTCTCATTCTGCCTTTCCAGTGAAAGAAAATAAATCTTTAAAAAAAAGGTATCACTTGGGATACCCCATACTATATCACGATGTCTGAATTGCAGTCCTCTCTCTACTTCTGATCCAGCTTGCTGCTCTTGTGAAGATGGGGAGGCAGCAGGTGATAGCTGATGAACCTGCATCCCTACCACCCGTGTGGGAGATGTGGACTGAAGTCTGGTTCTTTTGGCATAGCTCTAGCTGTTGCGGGAATTTGGAAAGAGCAGTGGATGGAGGACATTTGCCTGTCTCTGTCTTTCACATAAAAGAATTTAGAGGCCAGTGTTGTGGTGTGGCACGCAAAGCAGCCACCTGTGCACCAGCATTCTGTAGAGGCACTGTTCATGGTCTGGCTGCTCCATGAGTGATTCAACTTTGTGCTGCTATCTCAATACCTTATAGTTAGGAAAGGCCATATGAATCACTCTGAATAAGGGCTGTGGTTAGAACTGCTTGACAATTTCCATGCAGAAAAACTTGTGAGCCAACACATGCGCTATGTTCTGCCTTTCTTCTAGTGATGGTAGAAGAACAATGTTTTCCAGAGATGGAGGTATGGAAGGTAGAATCTCCACAAACTCTGTTTCTCTGTGGAACAAAACTCTCTACCACTGCTGTCAGAAAGTTTATGCACTCTGAAGAATATTAATTTTTATACGAAGAGATTTGTTAGAACCAAATGAGCTAATGATTGTGAAGCTATCATCTTAGTACCTTGCATGATATAAGAACCCAATATTTAGCTCAGTGTTTGGCAAACCTCTTTTGCAACGGGTCAGAGGGTAAGCAGTTTGGGTTTTATGTGCCATGTGGCCAGTGAGGAAATTACTTAACTATTACAATGCATAAGAAAGCTAGTATATTAGAAGGAAGTAACCATTGAATATATGTAAATGTTAAATAGTGCACTCTTTCAATAAAACTATGAAAACTACAAAACTATGCTTCTTTGGATTTGGCCCAGACCATAATTTTCTGTCCTTTCTCCATAACATTTTAATTATAGTGGTTATGAAAAAGATGGAAGAAAAGGCCTTAGTTGATTTGAATTGAACTGAATGTTTTTAGAGAGCATGGAAATGTGCTTGCAATTTTGTTATTTGCTTTGGGAAAGAAATTTATGTATGAAGTATTCTCCATGTGTCAGGCAATCTGTAGGGTCCTTCACATACATAATTACATTTCATCTTGGTATTTTGTAGATGAGGGTCTTGAGGCACAGGGAGGATTGGTGAGGAACCCAAGTGAAGGCTCTTTCTTTTTCTGAAATGTGGAATTAGAATCCAGTTCTAATTGGCTTATATTCTTAGCTCTCTCCATGTTCTTATAACTGTTCCTTTGAATAAACAAAACCCAGAGTAGTCATCACAAAGATGTTTTTTCTCTCCCACTTGACTCTCCAGTCCCATTCTGTGGTGCCATTATTTCTTCAGGCAAAAAATGGGCAGATATCTTAGATGGCTTATCTGATCACTCTATTAACAACTTTAAAGGTTTTTTTTTTTTGATAGTCATTTTAGTCCCTTGAATAGGCTCAGTTCAATGATTAACTTTTCCCATTTGATCATAACAAGTACAAACTTTAGTCAAAGTGGAATCTTTGCCTCAATTTTAGTATAGTCTTGCAAAAGGTAGGAATATTAACAAGGAAAGAGAAAATAATTTCCCCCTTTACACTTTCGCTAAATTTTCTCCCCATTCCCAATACCCCCTTCATCACTCCCTTCTACATCAAATTGTCCAGGTTTGAGCTAGGGGCTGGATGAGACAGGTAAGTAGAGACCTGACTGGCAGTCATCAGGTGGATGAATTCCCTTTTTGTTACTACAGTGAAATGAAATTCTTGACTCTGAATCACCTTATGCAGAAGAGTATTTTATTAAGCTTACAGTACTGTTGGTCTAAGTTGGATGGGTCACACCTGGTGATGGCTATCTCGATGGCAGGATCCTGCTGTGGTTCACAGCATCACAGGGCAAGGGGCACAGAGTGGACGAGTGTGTTTTCTGGTCTCTCTTGTAAAGCCAGCAGAATTCAATCAAAAGGATTTTACCATGATGATTTATCAAATTTTAATCTCTTCCCAAAGGCATCCCTTCTGAACACTGTAATTAGATTACATTTCTTTTAATACTGTCCAGTGGAGATTAAATTTCAACAGAAGAATTCTTGGAAGGCTGTCAGCTCATATCTAAATTATAGCATCTAGCTATGGAAAGTGTTTAAAGGTAGTGCTTCAGACACCACCGGACACTGCAAGGGTGAGGAGGGCGTTGTGAGCCCCCCAGTTTCCTCTTCTCCATCTATCTCTGGCCTCTTCTTGCCCACAGAGGTTCCTCTGTCCTCAGGATCTTCTTTGGAAAGATCTTTAATTATTCTCTTTTTCCCCTACACATAAGCACACACAGAGGCTTTTCTTCTCTCTCACTTTCTCTCTCACTCTTGGTACTTATAGTTCATATGAGGATTTCCCAAAATTTCAGTATCTGTTAAAGCACTTATTTGATTTGAGGGGTGCTGGACATATCCCTTATTCCATATAATTTTCTCCAGCCTCTGCTCTTGGATCCTTCAACATCCTAAAATGTGTAAAAGCTATATTAAGTCACTGCTCATATGTCTCTGACTAGTTTTTAAAGTATCTCTTTATAGACTATGGGAGAAATTAGTGAGTAGTGCACCCTAGGGCATCTGTACAAACTTTTCACAGCCTTATATGAAAGTCTAAGACACTCTAATTTTCTTAAGGCTCTTACAGTGTGGTTGTGAATACTAAACAATTGATCTAGAAATTCTTAGTATACCCTTACGGATCAGAAAAGACTTAGAGGTCAATAGGTTGATTTCTTAGTTATACCAGTGAATACTTAGTGCCTACTCTTCTCAGTGTGGTGGGCTATGGCATAAGCTAGAATGGAAACAGAATATAGAAGTCCTACAGTGTTAACTTTAGTAACTCGAGTTTGGGAGAATTTGTTGTGCTTTGAAAAATGCCGTTTCTATTTTTTGTTTTTAAATCTTGGGGCCTCGTGTTCAGCAAATATGTTTACTTTGCAGTGTGGTATCAGTATTAATAGGACTGGATTGAATCCCAAAATAAGGATGCTGAAGACAGGATCACATTTTATTCATTTTTCTTTCTTTAGAGTTTGTATCATTCACTGTCTAAAATAATGATTTTTACTGTATAAATTTAACAGATGCACTAAAATTATACATATCGAGCCACTAGTCAATGTGTTAACACAGGTGTGTGCTGTGTAATCAAGGTAAATATTATCATGTCCTTAAGCATTTAACATTTTTCCCTTTGGGAAACGTTCAAAATCCTTGTAGGCTTTTATTTTTAAAATAGAGGAATATGTATTACAATGGCATTGGCTGTAACCATCTATTGTGAAAAAAAGCTCATTCTTTTCTCATTCATAACGTAGCTTCTACTTTGTCATGGATGATTTTTTTTGAAAATGATTTGTCTCCATCAACACTCAAGCTGACGCTAGGTCCCCAGCGCAGCAGTATTGGGATGGGCCGCCTCTGAGAGGTGTTTGGATCATGGGCTAAGGCTTTCTCAAGTGGATTGATGCCTTTCTCCCATGATTTCTTTCTCCCCATGAACTACAGTGACATCGAAATCAAACTGTTATAAATAAGTCCACCACTTGTGTTTTGCTGATGTCTGCCATGAGTTGAAGCAGCTTGAAGCCCTCAGCAGACACTGGAGCCTTGCTCTTAGACATCTAAGTTTCCAGAAGCATGAACATAAATAAAACTCTTTTTCTTTATAAATTAGCCAGGATCCAGGATTCTGTTTTATCACTAGAAAATGCATTAAAGGAGGGTGCATGTCACAACTTTACTTCCTGTCTAGTTTTACCTGATCATTTTTTACTATTTTATCGTTATTTATAACTTTACAACACCTAAAACAGTATTTTAAAACAAATGCTTAGCGGTCCAAAACATTTTCTGCTAATGGTTAGACAAACCAAATGTATAAGTCACTAACTGTTAACTTTTCATTCATCTTTGTAATTTTATTATAGCCTCAATTTACAGTAAGGGAATATGGATGAGTCCAACTGAGGAAAAAGCAAACTACCAGGAAGTTTTGAAATGTGGAGATTGAAAATAGATTAGTATTTCAAGATATAATTTTACCCATCCTGCACATCCCTCAGTCTCTTTCACATTCTTGACTTTGTCTTAAATTGCTTTTCAGTACTAAAGAAATTACTTAAGATATTCTTCAATCATGTTCTAATATTTCTATATTAATTTATCAAAAAAGATTTAACACTCTATTTATAGAGACATACCCCACTGAAATTTATAGTAAGGAATGCTACTATATTTAAAACAAAATGAGTTTGTGCCTGGCACTATGATTCACTGGCTTAAAAGCTTAACTGTAACACTGGCATTCCATATCAGAGTATCAGTTCAAAACCTGGCTATTCCACTTTCAATTAGCTTCCTGCTAATGTACCTTAGAAATAATTGGAAGATAGCCCAAACACTCGGTTCCCTACCTCCCGAGTAGAAGAACAGGATTTCCTTGCTCCTGGCATCAGTCTAATGGAGACCTGGCTGTTGTAGTCATTTTGGGAGTGGCTCAGCACATGAAGCATCTTTCTGCCTTTCTCTGCCTCTTCTCCTTCCATTTCTGTGTCTTTCAATAAGTAAATCTTAAGAAAAATAAAGGCTATTCTCACAACATTTAATTTTTTTGTTTATTTGAGAGAGGTTGAAGAAGAGAGAGAAGCTCTTATCCACCAGTTGACTCCCTAGCTATCTATGATGGCTGAGGTTACCCAAGGCCAAAGCTAGGAGCCAGTCATCCAATCCAACTTCCCAGCAGAGGTCCCCAACTCTAAGCTTTATTTAAATTTAAGAAAATGATTGGTTTTCTTTCAAAGGTAGAGTCATAGAGAGAATCAGGTTCCAGGAACTTCATCCAGTTCTTTCACAAGGCTGGCAATGGCCTAACCGCTTGTCCCAACTTCTGCTGTGTTCTATGTCCCTTAGCAGGAAGCTTGATATAAAACAAAGTGCAAAAACTCAAGCAATAAGCATGGGTTGCAGATGTCACAAAGAGCAGCTCAACCTCCTGAGCCACAGTGTCTGCACCTAACTAAATTTGTAAAATTTTGAGTTTAAATTTACTAGTTAAATTTAGTAAACATTAATTATTGATTTTATCAAATAGTCATGTTAGAGGCAAAGAGACATGATGGGAATTCTGACTTTTTTTTTGCTGCTGAAACTCAGGGAGGCTGGTTGATGGCTTAGTAATTGGGTTGCTGCCATCCTGGTGGGAAATCTAGGCTTAAATTTCAACTTTCCTGATTATAGCTTCATTTTGGCAGGCTGATTTTTTTCTTCAAATGTTGATATCCTTATTTTTGAAATTGATGGAAGCTCTGCTGAAAGGGCATTTTACAAATTGCATACAATTAAAATATTAGACCTAGATCAAATAACACATAAATAATCAAAAAATTCAGCCATCCTTTTCTGTCAACAGAAATAAATATAGATGCCATAATTTGGAATGTTACAAGAGATTCTACAAGATATTTAGAATTATAATCATTGTTTTTCAACATAAAATTATAAGTAGATTCAAAGATATTTTGTTAAGTCATATATATACATAGCATATATATGGTAGGTATATATATATATTTATATGGCAAATTTAAATGTTTTAGTACTAAAGCTCTCAAATGCACTATTTTTTTATAAGCTTCTGTCAAGGTCTTCAAAAACCTTTAGAAAAAATAGGAAATTAAAATTCACAACATAAATTGAAAGTCTGTTTACTTAATAGTTTCACAAAATTGTTTCATAGTACTTTCCTTTTTAATATGTACTCATGATTTTCATGGCATACATAAATTAATTTTCATGTATAAATACACACAAGTATATGCATGTACTATATAAATAAAAGTATGTGCATATATTAAAACATGTAGTCCATATTTTAGTATGAAATATTCAGATTTAAACTCTAAAATAAGCTCACCTATATAAAGATGCTCATGCGTATTATTGACTGTAAAAATAAAATCAGCAATTAGATTCAGAGCCTCTGTTGTATGAGAAAGTTTAAATATTCTTTTCAAAAATGATATTCATTCATTTTTCTGAAAGAGTGATATGGGATCATGGTGTGGGGAGGAGAAGAGAGATTGGTCTGGGAAGAGAGAGAGAAAAAGAAATCTTACACCTGCGGGGTTATACCTTAAATGGCTGTAGCAGTCAGGGTTAGTCCAACCAAATCCAAGAAGTAGGAATTCCTGCCAGGCCTGCTGTATCCTTGGGTCATCATCCTGTATTCCTTAGCATTTTAACAGAGAGTGAGATCAGTAAAGGGGCAGCTGGGTCTTTAAGCAGCACTTCAATGTGGGATGCCAGTATTACAAATGATGAATTAACTCACTGTGCCACGTTGAAGGTCCCCAAATTTTATTTTTTTAAACTATATAATTTCTCATGAATATTTTTGTTTGCATGAGGATAATATTGTGTTATCCTCAATATCTAAATATTAAAATAATTTAAATCCAGTGCTTCAGGATGGAGTGAAAACTTTCAATGGTGTTTCCACCGTAAAGTAACATAGTTTCAGGGAAAAAAAATGGCACTTGCTGAGATTATTTTAAGCCCATTGCTCATGATGCACTTCCCCCCTCCTGGGAAACAGGTAGTGCTGCTGTTTTAGAGCTCAGAGTAAAGTCGGCTTGTTTTGTTAAAAATCAGTCATTTATTGGATATGTTGACCCCCTGCTATAGTGAATTCCATAGGCAGGAGCTCCGTACTAAGGAAAACGGTATTCAACTAGGGGGATTCATGAAGAAAGTGAAATGTCTCTTCAATTAGTTTCTGAAAGTGCCCTAAGCTCTTACCTTCTCTTTTCCAAGGTTCTTTGCAGCTGCAGAGCACTTCTGGATGAATTGAGCCTGGGTGGAGCAGCTGTCTCCCCCTATGGCAATATTTTCTTTTCAAAGGGCAGTGACCACAGTTGTATAATTTTGTGCTGCGAGTGGAAGCTTTTCTGATTGACCATGCTGTGTCAAAACATGAAGGGCACAAAAACAAATTTATGCTTTGAAAAACTTTGTCAAATTCCTAATGGAAGATTGGAAGAAGTAATTCTTTCCATATTGAAAATGTCTTGTATTTTCACCATTATTGAACCTCAAAGGACTTTGGATACTTAGAGTTTTATTAAATTTGGTTAGATCTCTCAACCTGCTAGAAAGCATGGAGGAACAGAATCATTAAAAAAATATATAGTATTAAATCAAGAAATGTAAGGATGGGTTAACACTCCTGGTTCATTTACTCTCACATCTTGGATTGCGTAAATGTTCACTAACTCATAGACATCCCTTTTCATTTAGATTAATGCACTATTGATCTCCTAATATTTGCCTCACCATCTGCTATTCTTTGTATCAAGTAACTCCCTCCAGCTAGACTATCCCATCTTGAAATCCTACAAGCAACATTTTTGTGTCCAAACCTCCTATGATATTCTTGATAATAAAATAGTAAAGGTCTGGTTGATTAGAAATATTATTGGACAGATTTTAGGCTGATGGTGAAGTTGTATTCAAAGCATGTTGGGGACATGCTTGTACTGAGCCACTCAGTTTGAATGCTTTCATTCACATATTCCTTTGGTATGAATTCTGGTTAGCAAGCCAGTTGATATTTTCTTAATATAATGTTTCACATTTTTAGATTTTCCTGCTAAAATGTCAGTCTTTTAATGTCTTAGGGTAGTTTTGTCCAGTGAGAGGGATGTGAAATTCTCTGAGGCAAAATTTCCTTTTAGAAACTTACCTGAAGAAATAAAAAAATCTTTGGAATGAGCAGATTTTTCTCCTTTGTCCCTTACCTGTGTTCTTGTCTTGGCTTCTACCTGGAACAATAAAATCATAATTCTACCAGGAGAAGCAGCATATTTGGTCAAAACACTCAATAGGAAATCATAATAGAAAGAGAAATAAAGTTTGAATGTTGGAGGAAACTTTGGCATAGTTCAAGCATCCCTATAAGCCCTTCCTCCAGTATTTAATTAAAGAAACCCTATTGATTGAAGTGATTTGTTTCAAACTTTTGGCTATTCCCATTTGAATGCAATCATTATATATAAATATGTAAATGAATTATAAATATATAAATATCTCAGCAGCATGGCATCTAGGAAATGGGAAAGATGGTGGATTTAAACTACTCTGTCACGTTAAATACCTTTTATTTTTACTCTCACAGTGATAGTATTATATTCTTCAACATTTTCTTTAGTAATTTAAATAGAAAATGAAGAGTCAGCCACCAGATTTATGGTTTCTTATAGCTTGAATGGTAGCAGAAATTCCCCATTTGAGAGGGCATCTATCTAATGTGTGGAATTTATATTCAAATAGGCCATAATTTAGTAAATCTGTTTGAATCCAAGTGGAGATACTGAGATGACAGTTGGACTAGAGCTCAAAATAGAATATCAGAAAGTACATATTTATTCATCAGAACAGATAGAATACTAGATAGCATGTAGATTATGCTTGAAGTCTTATGCTGAATGAGTTTGCAAAGAAAAAAGTAGATAGAAAATGGAATGGGGTTAGTGATTGATGGTTTTATCTCGATAGTAATGTTGTTGAGAAAAACAATGTGGAGAGAATGAACAGTCAATGGAGTGCCAAAAAAAAAGTGACAACATTCTATTCTTCATGGCATCAAATACTGCTAATTGATCAAGTTAGATTAAAAAATTGAATTGGCCAATTAATTTAACCACATGAAACAATTTGGAAAGGTGATTCATGGCCTGTGCCTTTGTAACTGTTGTCTTGGCTTAATTGTGACAATGTTTGTCTTCCCAAAATATCATAATTTGACCAATAAATTTTATAACCATATTAGTCATTGCCCATTTTTATAAGGTAGTGTTAGTTTCATTATGTCAACAAAAATCTGACTGGAATATATGTATGAATAAAGGAGATAAGATTAGGAGATGGAGAGGAGAAAAATACATTTTGCCACATGGATATAGCAAAGCAATTGTGTATCAAGCAGATACACCAGACAGAGAAAGCTTATTGATGTGGAGAAAAAAATAAAAAGGCCCTGTAGTAGCGAAGGAGTTCAATCTCTGTTTAGTGGAGGGATTGGCTTAGAATAGTAAATATTAGAATATGAATCTCCAGGGGATAGTTGAATTTTTGTATGTGTTATGAATGAGGCACAGATTGCCCTATGTTCTGGGCTACATTTCAAGAATATTTGTATAATCAAACGTCTTCAAATGGGGAAAGAGAATTTGCTCATAGCAAAGGACAGGTTTACTTGTAGCCCTGAAAGAAACAGAGTGTCTTCCTCTGAAGTAAAAGGCTGGAATGTTAACTGTCCTGTATAAAAACTGAAATTTCCTAAGCTTAGAGTTCGCTTACTCTATCATAACCTACTGCATGCTCAGGTGTCATATGCTTTCTTCATGTTGTTTCTGGGAATCAGACATTAGGGAATTGGAGCCAAAGTTCTGATACAGCACCTGCTGCTACAGTTGTGGATAGCAAATCGATTTATATATTTTATTGAAGAATTATGCCTCTTTTACCACCATTCATGATTCCTGTGAGATGACATTTGCTTGGAAATAGTTAAAACTCAGACACATCCCATTTCTTACCTTAGGGGGGAACATCTTGACAATCAAACTGGGAGAATAAATACTACAAATGCAATTGCACCATTCATATATAAATATATATGACACAGAATTTCATGTAGTCAAATCTGTCTAGTGTTTTATAATTTGCTGACTCCTTGGTTTGGGTAGAATGACTTAGTTCATCTTCTCACAAAAGATTGTTCTTTATTTTCTTCTGCTATAGTTTCCTGTTAGTATGTTGTAAAAATTAGATCTTGAATCCAAACAAAATGTTTGGATGTGAGTTTAGAGCTAATTGTCTGAACATCACTGAAATCCGCCCTTACCAGACTATCTGAAATATATTTTATTATAATGTGTCAAACACATAACATGGGTATCTCTATGTCATGTTTCTTCATTTTCATGTTTATATGTATGCACATTTATATAAATATATTTAATCTCTTCTATCAACATATGTTTAACTAGCATGTGCTCCATGCTATAAACTGTGGTTCTATTTTTCCTATAGAAATTAGAGTGTGATTGGGAGAACAAATCTTTAAAAAGATCATCCATTACTTGTATAATTTAAAAGCAGTAAATTCTATAGGGGAAATAACAATGACACTTTTGTTAGAATGCTGAGATAGGAAGGAGACCTATCATGATAGGGCTCATTTGAGGAGAATGTGTTAGCCTAAATGCAGACTAAAAGAGTAGAGCATGAAAAAGACTGGGCATATACAATGTAATTAATGAATTAAAAACAAATTTAAAAAATAAAATAAAATAAAAGAAAAGAAAAAGAAAAAGACTGGGCAGAAGTGTATGCCTGGAGTGATTAGCAGTGTCTTCACGGAAAGCATCATGCGATGAGTTGGTAATAAATTTTCCCACGTACTTCTTGATTGATGAACTAACCGAATTCAGCTATTGTCTTGATAGAGTTAATATATAATAGTGGTCAATGTGAGTAGCTCCTCAGCATCTACTTATTTGAAGTAGTTTTATCTAGTGCACAGTTGTTCCTAGGAATAGATTTTAGGGATGTACTCAAATGTGGAAAATATGTGAGGAAAAGTCTTTGAAGAAACTTCTGTGAAATAAAAATGTTTCCCAGATTCTAAGTAGAAATGATGAAACCCAAGAGGTTCCTCTTATGTGGCATGCAGAATTTAACGTTTGAGGCCTTTTAGGAGTTTGTGTGGGAAGGCAGAACAATGAAACTCGCTGAGTGACAGATCCGGAGTTCCCAGGCCTGGACTCATGCAGGTGCCTGGAAGCTGCCAAACTTCTGGGCTTATTTAATGTAAGTTCAGGAGTGTGCTTCCTTTCGGTTAGTACTGTTCATTTATTTTCTAATTTTTTAAAAAATATTTTTATCGGAAGGTCAGATTTACAGAGAAAAGGAGAAACAGAAAGATCTTCCATCTACTGGTTCACTCCCCAAATAGCCACAGCAGCTGGAGCTGAGCCGATCTGAAACCAGGAACCAGGAAATTCTTCTGGGTGCTCCACAAAGGTACAGGGTCCAGAGGCTTTGGGCCATCCTTGACTGCCTTCCAAGGCCACAAGCAGGGAGCTGGATGGGAAGCAGAGCACCTGGAATTAGAACAGGTGTGCATATGGGATCCTGGTGCATGCAAGATGAGGACTTTAGCCACTAGGCTACCACACCAGGTCCTTTTTATTGAAAAAATGTTGAATAATATGAAGAGACCATCTCTCATGCATCATGCATGTACAATTCAAAATGACAGTCACACTTCCTGCACTCCCCTGATTGCCAGTCCCCTCTCCCCACTCCAGTCCTCTCTCCCTTTCTCTCTTCAGCAGTATTTGCACAGGCATATTTTTAATCGACTCTTTATTCACAGGTTTAATTTTTCACCAGTCATCATTCATCAGGTGAACAGTAAAAAGACACAGGATCACATTTCCAGTAGAGTATAAACATAAGATAAAAATGACAATCCTGTCCTGACATGATCATTTCATCCCTGTACTTTTTTGTGCGGTCTGTGTAAACTGCCACATTTCAGAGGAAATATATTCATCTCTTGACACTGACCTAATTTTCTAAGCATCTGCATCCATTCTATTTGCATCCATTTTGTTGCAAAAGCAAGGATTTGTCTGATATGTTTGCATAGTATTTCACAGAATATATATGTACATATACATGTATACGTGTAAAACACATTTTTCAGACATCTTTTGATGGGCATCTAGTTTGCTCTTTAAGCTATTGTTAATTGAGCTGCAACAAACATGAGTATACAGGTAAATTTCTTGTGTGCTGATGTCATTGATTTGGTAAAATTCTGGGAGTGGGACAGCCAGATCACATGGCAGAAACATTTTCAAGTCTGAGAGGAATCCCCAACTGTCTTCAGTAATGGTTGTACTAGTTTACATTCCCACCAAGAGTAGGTTAGGATACCTTCCCCCACAGGCTTACCAGCATTTGTTTGTTGATTTTCAAATGATAACTATTCTAAGGGGTGAGGTCAAACTTCATTGTGATTTGTATTTTCATTTCCCCAATGGCTGGTGAATTTTAGCATTTTTTAAATGTGCATGTCATTCATTTGTATCTCATCCTTTGAAGATTATTAATATCCTTTCCCCATTTTTCAACTGGATGTTTATTTTGTTATTAAGTTTCTGGAGCTCTTTGTGGATCCTGTATATTAGGATCTATATCAAGTTCATAATCAGGTGCATACTTTGTAAATATCTTCCCCCAATATGTTAGTTACCTCTTCAGTTTGTGGATAATTTCCTTTGTAGTGCAGAAGCTTCTTAGCTTGACAGAGTGAGTTGGGCCATTTATCCTAACAGTGAAACATCTTGTTCAATACCAAAGCCTTAGGAACACACTTTTCATGAACTTTTTTGTAAAGATTTGGGACTATTGGTTGATGTTATCCAACATCCCATATACCAGGGTGACTGAGTGATGATTGTTCAAGTTCTAATTCAGCTTCTTACTAATGTCCCTCAGAGGATGGTAGAGGATGGCTAAAGTGCTAAGGGCCCCTATTACACATGTTTGGTCCATTTCTGACTGGTGCAGTCATTTGGTATTTCTGGAGATGGAAAATCTCTTATTCTTCCCTCCTTTTCACTGTCTTTCAAATGGTTGGATAGATAGGTAGATAACAAGGAAGAAAGAAAAGAAAGAGCTTTTTAAAGCAAGAAAGGGAGAAAAAAGGGAGAAAGAAAATAAATTGGGACGACTCCTGGAGTATTTTTGAACTGGGCCACATTAAAAGAGAATTTTCATTTCCAGTGTTCTTTCCTATACCAAATAACCTGTGTTATCTGTGTACTGGGATTCTGTATTATTTTTAATATCACTAATTGTATGATCTCAGAAAAATGCTGAAACTACCATTAATATAATGTCTGCTCTGGGTATGATAATAAATTTTTTGTTGTTGTTTCTATTTACCAATGCAATGAATATTTCCTTTTTTCTGTTTTCCTGACTTTTGGCAGTTTGTTATAGTGCTGGAAATTAGGAAGAATAATTATCCTTAAAATATATGTAATACTGTATTTTTACACTCCAAAATGTTCTAATGAGGAACTTTTAATTCATTATTTTTTTATCTTGAAGTTTAATAGCTCATTCAAATGTTTTTAATATAAGAATAGGTATAATAATTGGCCTTGAGCTACATCAAAATATTAATTCATTTCATAAATCAGTTTGGTTTATTTCTAGATTTTTCAGGAAGAAAATTATAATCTTCCTCTGGCTATTTTCTGGGATTTCCATCATTGAATAAGAAAGTGGTTAGGTCAAATAGATTATTTTCAGGAAATATATTATTCATGATCTTTTAAGTCGCTAGCACCTATGGATTGTGCTTTAATGTCTTATTCCTGAAAATACTGATGCAAAATGAGGCAGTTCTGAAACTCCCAAAAGGGAAAGTTCTACACTACGTGAGCAAAATTCTTAGAGACGAAGAATCATAGAAAATAGGAAATGCAGCATTTTAAACATGTGGAGCCTCAAGCATTAATTTATGAATGGAAGTTAGCATTACCAGGATAAAGATGCTAAAAGCACCTTTCATATCCTCTTAGGAAAGCATCAATAAGCATAAGTTCTGGTTTGTGTTCTCATGACTTCTATGTGCCATATGTGTTTGTCCTATGAGCCTTCAGGCGAATCTCCCTCAAAGAACTTACTGCACACCATTTAATTGCTGTTTGCATTTCTTTTCATACGTAGATTAACTATCTATAAAATTAGTAGCTGGTCTTTAAAATTTCATTCATGTAAAGAGAACAGATTTTATGTTTCATAGGTATACTAGTAAGAATATAACTATGATTTCCTCCCTCCGCAAATCCTGTTCCTTTCCTTCCTTCCTTCTCAGTTTTTGCAAAAGCTTCCATAATCACAGACTTGAGGAATCACTAATATTAAGTAACAAGAAGTAGGAAGACCACAGTTACACAGGACATCTTGACATTGGATGTTTGTTGTTATTTTTTTGCCCTTAATTTCACTGTCTTATTTTAATCAAAACATCATTAACAATTTGGTATTTGAACAACTATAAAAATATTAAAGTCATTTTGGCTAGTATTGAAAGAAAAAAAGATTGGGACTATCTAGGAAAGTGATAGGCTAAAATGTTTGGCAGCATCATCCTGATGAAAATATCAAAACAATTGTATTTAATGGACCTTTTTATTTTAAACCTTGATGGAGTTGACAAATACATGAATGAATTTAAAGAGAATTTAGAATTAAATGAGATAAGTGGAATCTGAAGTGACTTTTGCCATAACAGAATTCGTCAATCCATGGCTAGGTGGAACATCTGTCTCAATAGCTTTTCAGTGCTCTGTGCTAGATGGTAGAAGTCGAATGCATGCACTTCTGAAGTGGAGACTTTCAATAGGAACCAAACCATATTACGCTGGGATGTGCAAAGGGCATACATTAAGTAAAGGAGCCAAAACTGCCACCTCAAAAAAGTATCATGGGAAGTTGCTTTGAGTTCAGAAGAAGAAAAACAGGATTCAAAATGTTAGAAAAGAAAAACTGTTGGGATATTTGTAGTTACAACCATACATTTTATGCATATATGTAGCTTTGTTATGTAATAGAGTTGGAATTTCAGTTCAGTGTAAAAAATGTGCACAATTTCAAGTAAGTGTGGGCATTTTACACAGGATTTTGATGCAATTTGGGAGAGAACTAGTGAACATCCCTTTATATTCAGTAGATAGGACACAGTATAGCAAACTTCTTAGGAAATTATTGCTGCATCATCTGTTCAGGACTGATGCTCTGATATCACTACACTTAAGTCATACTAGATTAGAAACCAGCAGTTAGGAATATTATCTCTCTTCCTTTTTCTCTCTCTTCCTCACTCTCTCCCCTATCTCAAATAAATAAATGCTTAAATTAACAAAAGTATGATATAGATACATGAATGTCATTTTATACATATGAAGTACTTGATATTCTGTATTGTACTGAAACCCATATCTTATACTGTGATAAGTATATTACTGTAGATATATCTGCCAACTTTTCCTCATAGTTCTAGTATTTTTCTTTCTGTTGTGTAGTGCTCTTTAGGTTAGGGAATATAGATTTAATGTATCTAATACTAAAATTTCCATTAAAACTTTATAATAGGGCTGGTGTGATAGCGTAGTGGTTAAATCCTCACCTTGCATGCACCAGGATCCTATATGGGCACTGGTTCATGTCCTTGCTGCTTAACTTTCTGTCCCTGCTTGTGACCTGGGAAAGCAGTGAGGGGATGGCCTGAGGCCTTTGGGACCCAGCAGCCCTGCGGGAGACCCAGAAGAAAGCTCCTGGCTCCTGGTTTCGAATGGGCTCAGCTTCAGCTGTTGCAACTGTTTGGGGAGTAAACCAGGAGATGGAAGATCTTTCTGTGTCTCTTTCTCTCTGTAAATCTGACTTTCCAATAAAAATATTGAAAATGAAGGAAGTATATTTTGAAATGTTGCCTTTCAAATCAATAATTTAAGAATTATTTTGAAAACTTTGTCAAAGTAAAAAAATATGTATTCCAATATTTTGTCTGTTTTTTTCTAAATCAAATTCATTCTTGTGACTCATTGATAGCCTTTTTTATCAGGTACATCTAACAAATCTTTATCTTTCTGTTTGATTCTAGATATGTTATATTTAATATGTGACTTCATCATAAAAGACTAAGGGCGAGTTTAAGTTTTTACAACAAATATCTAGAAACAATAAAAAATGTAAGTGACAAGGAAACATTTAAGCAAAATATAGTCGTCTCACTGGATCAGGGGGACTGTGATGAAGTTTTAAAATTTAGAAGTCAAATAAAATTTGAAGATATTGCTCACCATGTATTTTGCTGGGAACCAGGCAGAGAAAGCTTGTGGAGTTATGGGACTCTATCTCTGCAACCCACCACTACAGTCTATCTTTATTATGTGTGCTAGACATTAAACATGGGTTGTTTGCCTCAGCAGACATCTCTGACAATAGTAAATTCCTATCAAATGCATGTGATATATTTATAAAAATTGGTTATGTTTAAATGGAGACTTGGAAATGTGAAAAACTTGATCAAATAACTTTAACAAATTGTTCAGAAAAGCTTTTTCCAATTCTGATTTCAAAAAATCAATACCTAATTACTACTCTTAAATATTACTTATACTTATTAATAAATAGAGACCACTAGCGGGGTTGGGGATGACCTTGCCCTAGGTTGTGTAAGATCAATAGAATAACTTGGTGTGGCCCTTCCAGGGAATTGTAGGTGGGACTCAAGATTGGATCAATTTGTAGCAGGCTTCTTTTTAAGTTGATCATTTGCATGGCTTTTAGATAATGAAATAAATGTGGAAATTATTCTTAGAGAACTGTGTCCCCATTCTGAGACCTATATGACGATGCTAATATTAAAAATATTGGGGTTTTAAGTATATTACTTCATTTTAACTCACATTTAATTGTAATAAAGCCCTATGTCATTAGTAGTAGTACTTAAATACCAGCTAAAGTAATACTGAGCTGCCAAATTTCATATAGCCCATTTATAACAGAGCATGAAAGTGAATTCAAACTTATTGGTTCCAAAGCACAAAGTCTAAATCCGTGTCCTTTATTTTCTCTATACTCCGCAGGGACACTACATATAAAAGTAAAGTGGCATATGATCAAAGTAACAAGAAAACACAACATTAAGTATAATTAGAAAAAGCAATAACAAGATAGGAGTTAAAACTGGAAACTCAATAATACAGTAAAAATAATACATTTCTAATCAACAAAAGGAGTTGACATATCTAAAATCAGATATTATTGAAATAGGACACACATAGAAAACATGAGAGATTTAACCAATAAAAAGCAAAGCCAGTTCTTTGAAAAGATCAGTGAGGTATCGACAAGCCTTTGACAAACATGATCAAGAGCTATCTAAAGAGAGAAGTTACAAAAAGGAGAAAAAGGCAGCATAAAAAAGGAGGTCATGATTTCAGGTCTAGAAGAGATTTAAACCTTTTCATAGAACACTATACTCAACTTTACACTGAAAAAACTTAACTCTCAACAATTGTGAAGAGGACTTTTGTCAGAATTGTCCATGGCAATACCAAAAAAAGAAACCAAAATGAAAGGAACACTTTAGAAAAAATGAAAAAGATTATCAAATACTGATTGGTAGGAAAACATAAGATCCCGGAAATTTCATAGGGAATTATGAACAAAATCTTAACTGATATGTGAATCCAATCTTATATTTTCCTTTTTTTGCAAAGATTTATTTATATTTACTGGAAAGGCAGATAAACAGAAAGAAGGAGAGACAGAGAGAAAGATCTTCTATCTGCTGGTCCACTCCCCAACTGGCCATAATGGTCAGAGCGGAGCCGATCCAGAACCAGAGCCAGGAGCTTCTGCAGGGTCCCAAGGCTTTGGGCCGTCCTCTGCTGCTTTCTCAGGCCACAGAAGGGAGCTGGATGGGAAGTGGAGCAGCCAGAGTACAAACTGGCACCTACATGGGATCCTGGCATGTGCAAGATGAGGATTTAGCCTCTAGGTCATTACCTGGACCTGGGGAGGCCATTACACAGATCTGGTGTATCCAATCTTTAGTTACATTAACAATTTCTGAGGCCACCTGGGAATGAATCAGTCCATGGAAGATCTTTCTGTATCTCAATCTCTCTCTAAATCTGCCTTTAAAATAAAAATAACAAATAAGTCCTCAAAACATTCAAAAGATAACATTTATTTTTATGACAAAATCCTTGATAAGAAATAGCTACACTAATATATAAATGATTTTTCATGTGCATGTAACAATATGTAAATTATGGTTACAATGATTAGATACTATAGTAAAGTTATATAAAGCTTTTGGAAGGAGAAATCCTTTGATATATGTTATAATTTAAACAGTTCATTTAATGCTAAACTGAAACAAACCTAGTAGAAAGAGACATTCTAGGTCAATATGCTGTTCTGTACCTTACAAGGTCTAGATGAATGTGTCACAAGTATAAAACATTGTCATACAGTCAATGCAGTGTACTGTCCACACACACACACACACACACACACATTGGCAAAAGGTGCGTTTAATTTTGATCTCTAGTAGAATATTGAATTTGTAACTTTATGTAGGATTATACTGCTATAATTTTGCGGTGAGATGGGGAGATTGTGGGAAGGGAGGGGGAGAAAGAATCCCTATACCTACAAACTATATCATGGGAAATGATAAAAACAAATTCTTTCACAAGAGCTCTTTCTTAAACAATTATGTGCAATTGGACAAATACTTTTATTTAAGAGTGACTTCCAAACAAATATACACAATTGTGCATTAATTGATTTGTGGAAATTAAAATTAGAAATGCCTTCAGGTTAATATGCATATTAGAAGAGAATAACATTCATAACACCAACAGATAAATAGAAAAGAAGCTAAAGTAAGTAATGTTTCCAGGTTTGAAGTGATTAAACATTCAGGAATGGTGTGTTGAGTGTAGTGATGAATGTACCATGGCAAATTTGTGCTGCAGAGCATTCTCTAATGATCCAAGGAGCCCTTCTTGTGCAGTTGGGGTGTTGAGGCTTGCTAACACACAAAACAATAATTGCTAGAGTATATAGACTTTGTAGTCATTTTTCTTTTGTTTAGGATCAACTTCTTCTGTCATAATCTACATGAGATGTTTTGAATTGGATAACTGCATTTTGGATTTTAGACCTTGTTCCTATCAGAACTGATGTTCAAACAATCCCTGCCTCTTTGCTTCTTCCTGATTTCCTCCTCCTCTCCCTTCACCCCTCTCTTTCCATAACTCCCTCCCTCTCTGCATCCTTCTTTCTCTCTCTCTCTCTCTCCCCCCTCCTCTCTTATTCTGTCCATCCTTCATTTAGTTTGGATATGTGTACAAAATTGGGCCATGCACACTTTCTTAGTTGACTGTAACTATTTGGAACCAAGTGTATAGTACATATTTCTACAGTGGTCTTTTGCTTAGTCACTTTTCTTAAGTGCATAATGACTAAATCTTAACTTTTAATACGATTGAAAGTGACTTTACATAAATCTATCAAAGAAGTTCATTTTTCTAACATCATATTCACACAATGTTCCTTTGTTAAATTGTGCTAATTTCTAAGTCAATGTACAATTTCTGACAAGAATTTCACTTTTAAATCCTGACATACAAAACATTTATGCTAGATAAATTGATAACAGCAAAATTTTGTAAAAAATTAACACTATTTCATGTAGTCTGAACTAAATATAAATTAGGCTTTAATAGCCATACAATTACATTATATATGTCAAACAGTTCAGAATAAATGTCCAATGCTTATAATATAAATTCTAAACTTTCCTGTCTGAACTCATGTGTTCCAGAATATGGATATATTAAGCGATTTTTCTATGTTGTAAAATTCCTGTCTTGTTATTCTGATTTCCCTGTCTCTGCAGACTGTGACCAGTTCACGAGGTCTGGCTTGGAATCCCTTTGCAGCTGAAAGCTGCACATCTGGTATCGATGTTGGCTCCCATTTTGAAGCATTACGGGTGTCATTTTCTAGACTGATGTTATCTTAAACAATGCCATTTTTAAAAGAGACCTTTATTTCCAAGATTTGCTTCCTTAATTAAAAACCTTGTACACTGGTTTCTCATTTTTAGACTACTGTGCAAATCAATCATTTCTGACTAAAATTTAAAAACAGGAATTGAGACGTTGCCTTTCTTTCTTGGAAATCAGAATAATTGAAGTTCAGGCCATTAAGTCTAAGCTTTTCCGGATTGTTACATGCAGTGTCTTGCAGATAGACACATACCATATCCCTGCCTCAACAGTGAGGGACAGATTCCGTGTGAATGGCTGAAAACTCCAAGATATCTCAACCATATAACACTATGCTTCTTCATTCCCATGATGAAGTTTCATTTGTAAGACTGACAATAAAATCAGAACAATTACAATAATATACTATCATTAAAATTAGGTGAATGTGGTATGTCTGGTACATGTAAAACAAAATCAAGTAAATTTGTGGGCCCTAGCTGACTCTGGGTAACAGAATCAATGGAAAGTAAGGCCAGGAATAGTGGGTAACCCCAATACTTTAATCTCTGAGCAAAAGAATACTTTCCATTCACTTCACCTGATGCATTTTTAAAGAAAAAACAGTTATAATTTCTTCATGTATTGTGTGAGGTGAATATGCAAATAATTGGTTTGGAAACCATGCGTGTCTAAACAAACTTCTATTTTAATTCTTTCAATGATAACCCTCTCTCTCCATGTAGATTTGAGGCTTTTTTAAACATGTTTATATAGGAGACTTCTGGAGAAATTTTTCTGTTCCTGTCAGTTCTTCTATAGGAGAAAGTGATTTACATGAAAGTTAACATTGAATCGTGTGTGTGTGTGTGTTTGTGTGTGTGTGTGATACTGTAATACATAGTTTATGGCCCGGCGGCGTGGCCCAGCAGCTAAAGTCCTCGCCTTGAACTCCTGGGATCCCATATGGGCACCGGTTCTAATCCCAGCAGTCCTGCTTCCCATCCAGCTCCCTGCTTGTGGCCTGGGAAGGCAGTTGAGGACGGCCCAAAGCCTTGGGACCCTGCACCCATGTGGGAGACCCAGAAGAGGTTCTGGTTCCTGGCTTTGGATCAGCTCAGCTGCAGCCATTGTGGCCACTTGAATCATCGGATGGAAGATCTTCCTCTCTGTCTCTCCTCCTCTCTGTATATCTGACTTTGCAATAAAAATAAATAAATCTTTAAAAACATACATACTTTAAAATATTTTGTTAGTTTTTAAGATACAATTTTGTAGAATAAGGATTACCCTTTCCCCCCCTTTCTTCCCTTCTTCCCATCTCACTATGTTCTCCCATATTTTGCAATAGTAGAATTTTTTTAGACACAGTTGCAAGTTTTACATTTTTCTACTTACATGCATCATGGCATTGTAACTATAGATAAAAGCAGAAAATCTATTATCATTGTCAAGGTATTTTTAACCGCTTCATTGCATGTCCTTCACTTATTCAGGGGCACAGATGCTTATGACAACATATCTTCACTTTCCAGTGTGCCAGTCTTCCTTCTGCAGTTTGTCTATGAGAATCTAGGTATATATGCGTTCACCTGTAAACACATTTGTTTTGTATTTTGCATGAAGGATGCCTTATATTAGAACATATGATATGTGTCCTTTTGATTAGCTCATTATCACTGAGCATAAATGGTCTGTAGTTGGAATCATTTTGTTGCAAATGGTAGAAGTCCATTCGTTCTGACGGCTGTGTAGCATTCCATGAACTAGATGTACCATGGTTTTTTTGTTCCTTCCTTTTTTTGATGGACATCTGACTTGTTTCCAAGTCTTCACTAATGTGCATTGTGCTGCTGTAAATATGGTGTGGAAGATTGCTTTCTGATACGCAGATGTCAGTTCATTTGGGTATATTCCCAGGAGTGGGTTAGCTGGGTCATACGGCATAGATCAATTTTCAGCTGTCCAAGCATTCTTGATACTGACTTCCACAGTGGCTGCACTAACCACCTACACTCGCACCAGCGGTGGAGTAGGGTACATTTCTATGCACATCCTTGGCAGCAGGTATTGTTAGTGCATTTCTGGATATAGATCACACTCAGTCTTGTTAGGTAGAAACCCAGTGTGGTTTTTATTTGTATTTCCCTAATAGCTAGGGAGTTTGAGCATTTTTCATGCCTATTAGCTATTTGAATTTGTTCTTTTGGAAAAAAAGCTGCTCATTTATCTTTACCAATTTCTTCACAGGATTTTTTGTTTTGCTGTCATTGAGTCTCTAAAGCTCTTTGTAAATCGTGTATATTAGTCCCCAGTCAGATGTATAGTGTGCAAAGATTTTTCTTCCATTCTGTTTTTGGCTTCTTTGCTTTGCTGACCATTCCCTGTGCTGTAAAGAGGCTTCTTAGTTTGATGTATTCATGTCTGTTTATTTTGGCTTTGATTCCCTGAGCATTTTGGTGACTTTTCTAAGAAGTTTTTACCAAAACTTCTATCCTGCAGAGTGCTTCCTGTGTTTTCTTCTAGCTGTTTGATGATTTCTGGGTGCAGATTTAGGTCCTTGGTCCATTTACAGATGAGTTACACATACCGTGAAAGGTCGGGGGCGGGAGGGGAGCTTATTTCTTACTTTTGCAAGATTATATCCAATTATCCATAAAACATTTGTTGTAGAGACCAGTGTTTTTGCCTAGCTGATTTTCAATTTTCATGTCAAAGAATATTTAGCTGTACATGTGTGGGCTCTCTTCTGGGCTTTTTATTCTGTTCCATTCTGCTTCTCTGTTTTGTTGTTTATTTATTTGTTTTGCACCAGTACCAGGCTGTTCTGATTACCACTACCCCATAGGATGCCTTGAGATGTGAAATTGTGATTCCTCTAGCTTCGTTTTTATTCTTCAAGACAGCTTTGGCTATTTGTGGTCCTTTGTGTTTACAGATGAATTTTTGTATCATTGTTTCCAACTCTGAGAAGAATATTGGGATTTCAATTAAAGTCGCATTAAGTCTGTATATCACTTTCACTAATGTGGATATTTTGGTGATGTTAATTTTACCTATCCACGAACATGATAAATTTCCACATCTTTTAATTACTTTTATATCTTTTTAAAATGGTTTATGATTTTTGTCATAAAGGTCTTTCATGCTTGGTTAGGTTTATTCCACAGAAATTCAAAGTAGAGTTGGCAAGAAAGTAATGACCCTAAGCAGCTACATCTAAACACAATTAAATGAATATTATGGTATAGAATGTGAAGAAAATTCTAAGTGAAGAACTTAGGTTTTAAGAGAGAAAAATTAGCTAGGGGTTAATGCAATAACTTCTTAAGTCTTTCTGATCTACTATTTTATCTCAGATCATAATATTTCTGCTAGAGAAAATCTCTTCTGGGTCTTGGAGGATTTGACAAATACTTAAACTTCAAATTCTTTCATCACTTTGTTTCCTGAAATTATTCACTGTTCAATGCCTATAAAATGTATTACCCTCTGTGAGCCTGTAATCGTTATAAAGGCATTTATATAACATTTATGAAATAGCATTGTTTGTTCTTAAACATTCTGAAATATATGTGGTTAGTGGTAATGGTTGCTTGACTCAAAGGGATATGGATTTACAAAATCTGATAGTGCATCCTTAAAAGCTAAGAGTTTTCTACCTTTCAACCACCCTCATCATGTTTTCTTAACACTATTGATTCTTTGGCCTGACCCCAATTGACCTACTATGCCATCATAGCTGATATTAGCAGCACTCACTTTCATTAAACATTGGTAAATACAAGCCATGGTCATTACCATGGAGAATCTTAATTACAATAAAAAGATGCTAAAACCAAAGGCGATACATAGTAATTTCAGGTACATTATTTTATATAATAACCTGGGAATTCCTTGATGCCATCATTCTTACCTCATTCACTTTCTAATCCATAGACTGTGCTACAAACTGTAGCTCTGGAAAGTAAATTTTAATCATTTGTTGAATGGAAGTTGAAATGTTAAATATAAATATTGTGATGAGATATGAAGTTTACCACTAAGAGATGCAACTGAATAATGTTAAAACCTAATACATAAATTTATCTGTTCAATAAAATTTTTTGTGTCTTCTGTGAGTCAGAAAAATTTTGTTTTCAGAGTGACTCATGTTTTGGAGATATTTAAAAAATGTAATGGGTAGAAACCTCAATTCAATTGAACTTATTAAAAATAGGGAGGTCACTGAAAAATTCTGGAGCTAAATTAAATCATTTATCTGAGCATTCTAGAGTTTTGTACTTTCTCTGATTAAGTAGTGAGCACAAATTGGCCCTTGTTAGCTGCTTCTGACGTTTGGCTGAACTCAGGCTACCTTATAATCCATTGCAGCCCAAATTCATTGGGGCAGGGGGTGGAAAGGAAAAACAATTAGCATAGTTAGAGTTACAGACCTTCTGAACTGCTTCATTCCTTTACCAAGCTCTACCCCTCTCCCTTGTTTTTCTCTTTTCTGCCATTCTTTCTGAGCTCAGCAGCTATTGTCCAGGAAGCAGATGGTGTAGGCCTAGGGTAGTTAAACTCAGCGCTACTCCACAGCCCCCTTCAGCTGTGCGCTTACAGAGAAAGTGTCCAGCACAGTGTAAGTGAAGGACTGTGCATCCATTTCTTCTACTGCAAGAGTTTAAATTGGGATTGAGGGAGATTATAAATTCAGTTTTCTTGTAATTTCAACCATAATGAATCAGAAATAAGGATGATGACCTATAGAGTAAACTTTAATTGGAAATATGTTTTAGGTTTGGTTTAACTATGTCAGAGACAGAAATAAAATATTGGTTTTTTTATTAGTAGTATTGGTTATAGGAAAAAGATATTTATACCTATAAGTTCTGCTCAACTCTTTTCAGGGGTCTCTACTTATCAATAAAATAATAGAATGGTAAATTTATATGAGTGAAAAGTTTCCTCTTTGATCCAAGCATTTTTCAAGAAAGAAATGACTCATATAGAAAAATATGTATTGACAGATTCCTTTAAATCATGATATTCAAGACCCCTAAAGCTTTTATGCCAACTTGCAGGCATTTCAGGAGATGGAAAGTTCATAAGGCTGCCAAATTGGTTCCCCACATCTGAAAAATCTGAATGCATTTTAATAAAAAGTTAATATATTAAGACTTTCCAATTTGTTCTTTCCGGGAAGTTGGATTAAAAGACGGAAGGAATACATTATTTTTAATGTATCAGGTAACTCAGAAATTAAGCCTTTGATGTTGCAGAAAAATGGTAAAAAGCCCTAGACAGAGAAAAATCTGACTATGGAAATATAGGGTATTTTAGAATTTATTTCACCAGTGGAATCATTATGCAGCATCTCCGCATATCAGTTTATGTATAATGTATAAAGCACACTTTATTTTTTTAAGACAGCTAATGCAGAATATAAATTATGAAATTTTGTCTCTAGCAACCTTGGCCTCTTTTTGTTACGAAGCAGTATACCCTCCCTTTATTTTTCTGAAATGAATCATTGCCTTTTGAGGTTGTCAAAATAGTACGTATTTTATGTTGTTTATATCTATTTCAATGAATCAAAATTTCTATGGAACTCTTTTAAATGTTTGTTTATTCATACTTATATGAAAGGTAGAGTGACAGAAGGGTAGAAGTGGGGAGAAAGAAACAGTCTTCTATCCACTGGTTCACATTTCAAATGTCCACAACAGCTGAGCTGGATCGTATTGAATTCAGGAATACAGAACTTCTTAGTTCCACAGGAGTGACACAGCCCAAGCAGTTGAGCCATCGTCTGTTCTCTACCAGGATGTATTAACAGGAAGCTGGCTCAGAAGTAGAATAGCCAGGGGTTACACTGGCACTCAAATATGGGATGCGGGTGGCCAACTAGTTGCTTAATCCACTGTATTACAACGTAGATGGCAATACATAGCAAGGACATCATGTGTAACATGTGATGCCCTGTCTCTCAAGTTGTCATTCATTTCTTTATGAGGAGGTATGGAAGAGCTTAGGAATTCATTTCATCATCCCAAATGGTACAGAGAGCACCAACATCCTTTTCAGGTGCAACATTTTTATCTTTCTGATCATTCTGTTTTCTGAAGAGCTTAGGAGCTTAGGTAAAATAATACAACAGGTGAACTTGGCAAAATACAGGTAAGGAAGTGGTTTGTGCTATGCTCCAGGTTTGTGGCTACCAAAATCCGTTGTGATGATGTTGAAGTTTAGTTGAGTGTGTTATCTAAGTAGATCTCCCTAACCTTTGCTTTTCAAAAGCTCCCACTCTTTTTGTTTCTGAGAAATGGCTTACTCAAAAATCTGCCTTGTCCCCCATGACTTAGATAAGATTGTCCATTCTTTCCTAAGCCTTTAAGACTCCAGTAGGCTTCTTGTTTACCTGGGACAAGGTCAAATACAGATCATTCTCTGTCTTAATCTGCTAACAAGGCCAGGCACAGATCTTCCAATTTCTCATTCTCTTTTCTTGAATGATTAGCTGAGATTAGACCTGAAACCTGAAAGACACAGAGATAAATATTCCCTGCTAATCGGCTGATTCTTCTGATTTCAAAGCAGTCCCAAATGTCAGTCACCCTGCATTCCTGCAATGACCAAACCACCTTGCAAGGACAATCTGAGCTTCAGATCTAAAGTGTGCCTTCCCCTGACATAAACCAAACAAATCAAACTTCTCACTTGTCACCTTTTTTTTAATCAATTGTTTCAAAATATTAGGAAACCATGCCTTTTACGAACAAAATGCAAAAAAATCTGTTTTCATTAATAGTTTACCATCCAAGAAAGTATATGAATACTGCCTACTCGAATTTTTCAAATGTGTGCTTTGTGTCTTTTACTTTGAAAAGCAAATATTTAGGTTTCTTGCTTCCACTTGGGAGAGAGGCAGTAGAGTGTCACTTCAGGATTACAATAGCAGCAAATATTTGGTCACACTGAAATGCAAAATTTTCTAGAAACCATCCCAGAGTTGAAGTTTCAGGACCACCGTCTCACCTGAAATCCAAGCAAAACTAGGCTCTGTCAAAGAGAATGCATGCAGCCCTCCCCAGCTCTTCTGCAGGCAGGAAGAATCCAAGGGCTGCATAGGAATGATTTCCTCCACCTAGAGCGCAGAGGAAGTTGTAGACAAAATATGGGAACAAGCAGATAATTTTCTCAAGGATGGGGCCACGAAAGAGGAGACCTAGTAGGACAGTACCCAGTGGAACTTTGTTTAGAGTCACCAAAGAGAGCTTCTACTGGACAACAACTGGTAGGGCTGGGTGAGTAAGGCCACCCTTCAGGTTTCAGAACTAAAAAGGTAGTAACATTGCAACATCAACCTGAGATTTCTGCAGGCACAAGATGCCCACTGTGAGAGTCAGGAATGGGGCTTCCTAACACCTTAGAAGCCCAGCCCCCACCACAGTGTGTCCATGATGTGGAACTTGTGTCAGAGAAGATGGTTCTGCAAATTTCAAATTTAGTGTCATTCAGCTGTTACTTGTAATCCCTTTATTTTTGTCTAATTCCCTCCCTTTGGAATGGGAATGTTTATTTTATGTTTGACCATTTGTGTTTGGAGCCTCATAATCTGTTTAATTTCATATGCTCACAGATAAAGAGCAATTTGTGTCAGGACAAAACATGACATTTTCAATGATCTATTTAGAAGATGACTGAACTTCTGAGTTGGTGATGGAATAACAGACTTTGGACAGTAGGGATGGACTTAAGGCATTTTGTATATGAGATGGACGTAAGCTTTCCTGGACTGAGGATAGAATGCCTTATGGTTTAAATGTTTGTCTCCTTCTGAATAAGTATTGAAACTTAATTACCCTTGTAACTGGTTTTCATGAGTGGTTCAGCTGCGAGGTCACTATAAATGGATGGTACTATGGGAGTAGGTTTATAATCATAGGACTGGGTTCCTTATGAATGAACAAGAGCAATTCCTCTTGCTCTCTCTTGCTTTCCCTTTCTTCCAAGGAACAGTGTAACATGCAGACTTTGGACAGATGTATGTTCCTCAATTTTGGATTTTCTTGTCTCTGTAACTATGAGCCAAATATATTTCTGATCAACATAAATAACTGTGCTTTTCTGTCATAACAGCAAAAAAAAAAAAAAACTTGCACAGTCAGGGTTGAATAGTGAACTTAATTTCAAACAACAGGAATTTTAAATCAGAATTATAATATCACCAAAGATGAGTATAATATATATACACTTAAAAAAGTATGTGTAGATTTATATGCTGAAATCTACCAAACATGGGTGTATAAAGATAGAGATTATCCAAATAAAAGGGGTTTAAAATACGTATAGATTGGAGATTCCATGTTGTTATGATGTCAATGAAATTCTAATCAAAATCTCAGCATGGTTGTGTTGGAAATATTGGAAGACTGATTCTAAAATCTATAAAGGAAACAATGGAAGTAGAAAAGTCAAAACAATTTGACAAGTAAGAACAGAGTTGAATGACCAAATTACTTGATTTAATGACTTATAACATTGTTATGATCAGAACACTGATTAGAAGATAGGCTGGCAGAATAATGAAGCAGAGTAGAGCTTTCTGAAATAGATTCTGATACATCCAAGTACTTATTTTACAAAAGTGGGAATGACAGTTGATGGAAATATAGCCTTTAAGATATATTGTGCAGAAAAAGCCAACATAAAATGATAATGTATTTTTTTACATGATTATAAATTTGACTGTAAATTTCCTGGAAAAACTCATGACCAATCTTTGTTAGGTTAGGTGAAGATAACTCTAATAAGACTCAAATCACAAAATCCATCAATAAAACTGATAAATTAACTTTGTCAAAGTTAAAAAGTTTGGGACTATAAAATACATTGAGAAGGAAGGAAGAAAAACTGCAGATTATCACGAAATACTTAGAAACTGTGTTTCTGTTAAAGGACATGAATATAAGTTGACAATAGACTATCAGACAGCCTCCAGTGCCCAGAATAAACAAAGTGAGTAGGCACTCCACTGAGACGAGATATAACATATTAAAATGCACATAATTGTTAATTATTGGAAAATGTATATTAAGTTCAAAATTATCTATCTTATCTAAACAATACAGCATCAAGGAGAAAAATTTAAAAAATTGTAATGTGCTAGTAAGGATAGGTGTTTGAAATTCTAATTTGCTGTCAGATATATAATATGGTACAAGGGTTTTGAAAAATAGTTTGGAAGGCTTTTATATGCTACACACATTTGCACTATGAAACATTGCGGTCCCATTTCTGGATAATTACCCAGGAAAATGAAAACTCTTTCTACAAAAATCTGTGAGGATATTTATGGCATATTTTTCATAATTAATGAAAAAATGTTTTTTCAGTTAGTGAAAAGATGGTGAACTATGGAATAATACACAGCAATGAAAATGAACAAAATATATGCAAAAATATACAATAAGAAGAATGAATGTTTAACACATTTGAAGACAAGCATGATAGGTCATACAAGTTATGAGCTGAAAAACATATAAATATGAAGGCCAGATGAGATCAACAGCTAACAGAGTATCCACTGGTTGCCTGTGGCTAATAATAGTGATAGACTATCAAGCCTGCAGAGTTTGGAATGAGAGGTTATGAAACTCTATTTATATTTATTTTTACTATTTTATTGTAAAGATTTATATTCTTTTATTGGAAAGGCAGATTTACAGAGAGGAGAGACAGAAAGATCTTCCAGCCACTGGTTTATTCCCCAAGTAATTGCAATGATTGGAGGTGAGCCAATCCGGAGCAAGGAGCTTCTTCTGGGTCTCCCACACAGGTGCAGGGTTCCAAGGCTTTGGGCCAGCCTCCATTGCCCTCTGTGGCCACAAGCAGGGTGCTGGGCAGGAAGTGGAGCAGCCAGGATGCAAACTGGATCCCAGAAATTGAAGGGGAAGATGAGCTAATTGAATCATGGTGCCAGGCCCTGTACTCTTTATTTAAATTATAGTAGTTAATAGATTAAATTTTTGTCGCAACCCACAAAACTTTATATCACATTTTACTGAATGTAAATTTTTTTAAATTACATCTATGAAGATGTAATATGTTTATATTCTTTTTTTACAGCCAAATATATGTAAGAGATTAATTGCTTATTAGTATAACAACAAAAATTAAATGCTCAATATCATTTAGCATGCCCAATAAAATACTGTAATACAGTGTTTTGAAACTTGCATATCCTTTACGGATCAAAACCTTAGATTTAAAAAGGTGGCTTTTTGATATTCCTATCAAGTACATACATAACGAATGAGATTTTTGTGTTTGATTCTTAAAAGGCACAATTTTTTACCTTTGTAAATCAATGTAACTAGAAGTTATTTTATGTGTAATAGTGTCAGTATTTTATTACTGTTATTAAGTTGTGTGAATTAGGTTATTTGAAACATTCAGATTCCTGAATTCTATCATCATTATTCCCCTATAAAGTCAGTATCATTTTTCAGTGACTATACTTAAATGTAATATGGAGAACAGTGTTACAGATCTAGTATTAATAAATTTTAGGTTCTAAGCTTGATTATGGTTTCTTACCTCTTTTTTAATTTGATTACAAGTGTAATTTCAGTACCTGGATCATATCATCTTAATTCTATCAAGTTAGGCGAAGGTCTGTCTGAGTTAAAAATGTTTCTATAAGTTTCTAAGTTGGGGCCTGGTGCAATAGAGTAGCAGTTAAAGTCATCACCTTATTGCGCCGGGATCCCATTTGGGCACCAGTTCTAATCCCGACAGCCCCACTTCCCATCCAGCTCCCTGCTTGTGGCCTGGAAAGAAGTCAAGGATGGTCCAAAGCTTTGGGACCCTGTTCCTGCATGGGAGACCTGGAAGAAGTTTCTGGCTCCTGGCTTCAGATTAGCTCAGTTCCAACCATTGAGCTCACTTAGGGAGTGAATCATCGGACAGAAGCTTTTCCTTTCTGTCTGTCCTCCTCTCTGTATATCTGCCTTCCCAATAAAAATAAATTTTAAAAAATGTCTAAGTTTACTATTTAAGGTCAGAGCAGCAACACATGGTTGACAATATGTGTAAGCTTACTGTGGCTTTGTTGGTGATCCACATGATTGAAATTCTGAAATATCCAAGAAGTGCAATCTGGAGAATGGTGTGAGGATATATCCTGGAACCAGGTAATTAAAAACTTTACATTATAGCAATTAAAAGTCAGAGACTTAGATGCAGATATATGTATTATAGATGAAACGTGATACAAAATATAGTAGTACATAGCACCTTGGATGATTAGAGATAGAACAGATAAATTAATTCAAATGAATCAATTTTAGTTTATTGGAATTTCTCTCTGCTTGTCTTGAAAGATTGATGTTTTCTTTGTTTTGAAAGTGTTAGAGAGGGAGACGCGCAGAGATAAAGATCTTCCAACCACTTGTTCACTCCCTGTGTAGCCGCCATTATATAGAGTGTCTCTTTCAAAACTTTGAGTCATTTGAGAGTTTGCCTCTGCTTGTAAGCTGACAAGTTAGACTACTGCAGTTCTTGTGTCTGAAGTCATGGGACTCCAGATCAGAGATAAGCATTTTGGTGCTCACGGCTCAGCAGGCATCCTGGATTGCATATTCTCACCGTTTTCTCATCTTTGAGGACTCTTGGGAGCAATGGAAGTGGCCAGATAGAAACTCTGCATGACATGCGTTTTCACCATTACCAGGGAACTCTGAGCAAAAACAATGCCAATCTCTTAAAGGTACTGCAAAAAACTTGTTCAATATTTTCCTTGGAAAGAGACATTATCTTTATTGGACAGTGAAAAAAAATCTCAACCGGTAGAAATTATTACTATCTTTCAATTATTTATGCTCTATAAATACCCTTTTAAGAGCAGATCAAAACAAAAGGAGTTGGTTTCTCTCCTGACAAGATGGACAGTATAAGAACTGATGAAGCATTATGTCCTAATATGTTCAGTGGATAAAAGTGGTTAAACTATATCTTCCTGACATTAACCAAAAATATGTTTTAAGCCAATAAAGCCTTTGCCATCCCAAGTCACTTCTAATCACAATTATAAAAAACAAAACAAAAAACAAAGATTGGAGTGAACAACTAAAGTAGTTGAATACATATTATACATTTTTAGGCATTTTCCATCTAATGATTCACTCTCCAAGTGGTCAGAACAGCCAGAGCTAAGCTGATCTGAAGCCAGGAGCTAGGAGCTTCCTCTGAGTCTCCCACACAGGTGCAGGATATCAAGGCTTTTTGAGCAGTCCTCTGCTGCTTTCCCAAACCACAAGCAGGGAACTGGATGGGAAGTGTAGCAGGTGGGACAGGAACTGATGCCCATATGGAATCCTGGCTCATCCAAGGTGAGGATTTAAACACTGAGCCATTGTGCCAGGTCCAACCTGGTACAAATAGTAGGAATACTTACATCTAATCTCAACTGTGCTTGAAGTGATAGCTCTAAAGCTACATTTGCTAGAGATAACATATCCTTGATCTGCAAACTTCTCTGGAAATTGTTAGCAGATGCACTGGAAGATAGATGCTTTCATAGCAAATTTCAATTGATATTACTCGCACATGAAAATGAGAGAGTGTGAGTGTGGATTTTTAAGGAGTGATGTACATTTATACTAACCAATGTTTGGAATTGTATTTATGGAGGTATTTAATTCTTCTCTATCAGATACACAAGTCCATATTTTTTTTAATTCAGCATAGTGTTGAGGTCTACTCTAGAAATATGCACCAAACTCCCACACTACTTTTTTAAAATTAATTTTACCAAGTCCTTCAAAGGCATCTAGCTGACAAATGTCAGAAGAGATGACGGAGAACAGCTTGACTGCTTATTATTTCACTTTGAAACGTGTAACATTCTCCAGTTTTGCTGTTCATCTTTTTTTTTTTCTTTGCATCCAGATTAGTGGACATTATACAACTTGTAAGTTCAAGTCATAGCACTTGCTATCCTAAACCTTCTAGTATGGTAGCTTGACGCAATGTGGCTTTTTCATATATTTTCATTGCCTCCAAACTACTTGCAGTTCATAGATAGGTGTTAAGCACCGATATTCTGCACATACTATTCTGTGTGTTTTTAGTCAATGAGGTAAGGACACAAATCTGCCTCACCCACCAGAATTCCCAAATGCAGTCTCCCCCAGGACCTGCGTTTCAGAACGTCTTTTGACTCCATTTCAAAAGCATTTTTGCATCTGCCAACCATTTGGTAAGATTCTCCCCCTAACATTCCTGCCTTTCCTTCCACCTTCTCAGGTGGCAATCCTGTCATGTTTCAAAGTGTCTTGGAAAAAGCTGTTGTAGCCCCACCCTCTTCCCCATGTCTATGATCTCTGCCATCGCTCAGAACATTCCAAGACGCCCAAAACTATAAAAAGCCCTGCCCGGCCTGTCTCTGCTACTTGCCTCTGTCTGCACATTGGTAGCTGGTCACCTCTTTGGATTATTTCTTTAAAATTAAAATCTGACTTAGCTGTGAGTCTGCTCCCCATGTTTTCTTTGTTCTGTGTCTCTCTATCCACAGGAATAACCTGTATGGAAGACCCACTTATCGCACTGTCTTTCTGGTAACTCATTCTGCAAGTTTAGTACGAAACAGAACATCATAAAAATACAACCCATGAGAGAGCATGCTTTATTTACTGTTAATTCCTTTTGTTTAGTATATTAGAAGTAACTTTTATGTATTGTTTAATAAATTGAAAGCATGTGATTATCAATTTTTACTTCCTAGGGCAATCTGTTATATTTCAGAAGCCTACTCAAACCCTTTGTTGAAACTGATATATACATTCTTTTATGGGGTAAATTTCAATATGAAATTTCAAGGGGAGGTTGATTGTTAAGATACAAGTAATACTCCAGAGCATATAATTAGATGCTTATAATTCTTTGTTCTTGTACATCCTGAAGAGTTAATTTAGATTCAGGGCTAGAGATCTTTGTGCCTATGAATGCCATGCGAATGTCAGAACACTTCAATTGAAGTTTATCAAACTGAGTGGCAGATTAGTTTATCTAAATTGAGGGGTTTTTCCCTCTACCTTTTAATTGTGGATCATTCTTAAGGTGTTTTATTATAATTGTTCACAGCTTGTGCTGCTTTATTGATTAAACTGCTGTGAAGCTGTTGGGGAAAGTACAGCATAAACCATGTGATAAAAGCCTTTTAAGGTTATTGTTATGCTTGTAGTCAGATGGCTGCAGTGGTGATGGCTGTGACTGAAAAATAAATGAAATGTTTTTGGGAAACTGTAATCACATTAGTGTTGACATTTTAGTACTTCCCCCTGGGTAACTAATAGATTCTTTCCATTTCTTTACAAAAAAAAACAAAAACAAAAACAAAAAAAACCTTCTAATTGAATATTACTCCCCCTCCCCCGCAACCACCCCATGCCTTTTTTTTTTTTTTTTTTAAGGAATGAGCACTAACTCTAAAAAGACATCAGACACTCAAGTTTTTCCTCTTTATACTTGAGTTTCTACTATACATCACCGCTGAGTGAAGTTTAGGTATATATGCTTAGAGTGAAACTACCCCCAAAATGTGTGTTTATGTCAATAGATTTACTTAGACAATACATATAATTATTTAAAAGTGTGATTCTGAATGGCTGGGTTATTAGTGACTGTGATATTACCAATTTCATTGAGTTTGCATGAAAAGTCAACAGGAAAAATGGAACATGAATTGTTCAAACTTCTTGATACCATGAGGTATTACACATGTAACCTACTATTACTGCAAAATTGAAAGCAGTTTTAAGGATCAAGTCTCCAATTTGAATCCTGGCCTTATCACATAGTACTTCTGATTTTTGGACAGTTATTTAATCTCTTTAATATCTGTTCTCATCTAATAAGGAAGGGTAATAGTATTAATTAGCATGCTGTGGTCAGCTTATAATGACTTAACTCAAATGTTTTCTTTAGAATTTTAACCACCCAGTAAGTGTTATTTTGGCTAACTTCACCTTTCATAGACTGAACACCTAAAACATATGACGCACTACAAAGCACTTGAAGAAAAGCTGGATCACGTCTGTTCAACAGGGTATTTGGATACCCATTGGATGCAAGATACTGTTCTGAGTACAAACTTGTTAGAAACAAAATATTGGCATGATTTCCTTGAGCAGAGAAAAATTACCCCTGGAAGCATTTCTAAGTCAATAGATGGCAAGCGTGTTGCATATGAATTGTGTTTGTGTTTAAAGGAAGCATTCATACTGAACTGGTACTACTGATGAATAAGTTAAGGTTGTGGCTGATCAGTCGTTTCCTGAAAATTGATGTTTCCAGTTGCTTTGTATTCAGAGAACATGTGTAAGTGCCGTTCCACTCCTCCTTGTAGCTCATTACATGTGCACGTGCGTGCACATGGTCAACTCTAAAAGAAATACTCAAT
The DNA here is from genome assembly GCF_030435755.1 of Ochotona princeps. Taxonomy (NCBI): domain Eukaryota; kingdom Metazoa; phylum Chordata; class Mammalia; order Lagomorpha; family Ochotonidae; genus Ochotona; species Ochotona princeps. The sequence goes on from NC_080846.1 coordinate 28,094,314, forward strand.
TTTCTTTGGTAGGCAAAGTCTAAGGAAATAACCATTATGGATGAATCTGACTGGCATTAATTATTTGGGAATTGTAACATCAATATTCAATTTGCCAATGTTAGGACCCTTCTCAAGAGTGAAATAGGCATGATTTATCTCTTTAAATTAAAAAGGTTGAATGGTATTATCGCATATACATAATTCATTTTAATTAAATGCATATTCTTGAATAGCTTCTTAATGGCTATCTAATGCCTCATTAATCTTAAATGTAACACCCTGGGATCCTTTGGGAGGTCATGTGACAGCTCAAAATTCATAAACATAATGTGTAATGCCTAAGTAAAATGCCTATCAGGTAATCTGCACAGACTGAATACAAGTCAGGCATGCTATTTATTTGTGATACAATTAACTTAAATATCCACACTAAAAAGATAAAAATTTGTAGATTTAAGGAGCTGGATTTTCTACCATTTCAACCTGAAGATTCTCTTCCAGAGCTGTTCATATTTTACTTTACCTTTGATATGGACAGTATATAGAAATTGGAGATGTATTGGATTAGCTCCAAAATTTCTTTTCTATAAAAAGGAGTTCCCTATGCACAGTAGACCATGAGCTTACCATAGGACAGACACTTCTGTTATGCTGACTTTTGTGTCAATAGAATCTAGAAAAACTCTCTCACATATATAAGTGTTTGAGAAAATTCCCATGAGTTAAGGAGTGATCTTGAAATCACTAGCATGCATTGTGATTGTCTAAATAAGGGAATGCATCAGTTTTGACACACTTGATCTTTGTATTTTTATCTTGTGAGACACTACTGCTCCAAAGGGTGTAGTTGGGTAGTGTTCTTTTGATTCCCACTTAAGCCTTCCATCACCATGCCCAGTGGGATCTGTGTGGATTGTGGATGTCAAGCTAAAGAATGTGAGGGGCACTTGCACAAACACACTACACTCACTGGGGGAGATAAATGTGAACTTTTAAAGCAAGACAAAATTGTTATCCTTGTGAACTCTATTATAGGTGAAATAGTATTTACATATGCAACAAATATATTTTGCCCAACTCCTGCCTTCAATCTGTTTATAATGCCTCTATGATGTAAAATCACATTCTACTGTTTCTCAGTGCTGGGTGGGAGAGAGTGTATCCTTTTATTATCAAGTTTCTTTAAGAAGGAGTTTCTTCTGAAAGAAGAAAAGTGTCAGAAATCTCTCTAGTACTTCAATTAATTTGATCGAAAAAAATGAGAGAGTAAAACAGTACATTGACTTACTCACTTACCTCCCTCCCTCCGGGTAAGGAAGCAGGCCCTGGAGAGTGACAGACACTGCTTCTTACTGTAAACAATCACTGTGTGAAGGCTGAGTCACGGGTGAGTGTTCAGCACCTTTAATTCTTTAGTGGGCAATACAACAACTTGATGAATCGAATTAGAAGAAGGTCTCCATTTCACAGATAATGAGATTGTGACACCAGGAAAGGAGCAGTTTGTTCAAGGTCATGTAAATAGTAAAATGCAAAGATGGGAAAAAAGTTACCATTGATAAATATGTATACTTTTATGGTCATAAAAAAGCAGAGAAGATGGTTGTGAGAGAGAATAGAACTGGACGGGAAGTGGAGATTGATAAAGAAACCTGGCATTATGTCACTGGAAGATTACAATTCTTGACCAAATTTCTGATGGGAATTTACGTTGAGAATTTAATCTTGCAGTTCATCACAACCAAAGAGCATAGCAGAGGGCTCTGAGAGTTTTCATAAATATACTCAAGTGATCATGCTTTCAGTTAAAGTGTCTTCAGTTTGCTAAAATATACGAAAACCAACGTATAACAGAGTGAGAGGATGAGAGAAAATGACTAGGATAATTCTTTTTAAAAATGCATTTATTTGCTCTTTATCTGAAAGAAGACAGAGGGAGAGCGAGCAAGTGAAGGACGGGGAGAGAAAGAGAAACAGAGAGAGAGAGAGAGAGAGAGAGAAGAATGGAAGAAACAGAAGCATTCTACAGATGCTTGAAAAACTCAGGACTGAGCCAGACTGGAGCCAGGAGCCTAGATTCCACTTAAGGTCTCCTGCATAGATAACAGGGACCCAAGTATTTGGGTCATCTGCTGCTGCCTCCCAGGGTACACATTAGCAGAGACTGGATTAGTAGAAGGACTACAAACCAAGCATTCTTCTGTGAGGATTTCAAGGAATGACTGAACCACTGCTCCGAACGGTCACTTCCAAGAATAGTTTTTACCGCTTTGCAAGTATAAATTCATACAACTCTGGTCACCAGCACTATGACCTTACTATTTTCATTAGGTGTATTTGAATATTAGGGCAGAAAGTAATTTGCTCAAGGTCATGTAGCTGAAACACACATGCACACAGTCTGATTTTAGAGACCATGCCCTTGCCACTACGGTATTCTACTCTGCTTTTTCCTTCTCCTGGATTAAGAATTTGAATTGAGGGAGTACTAAGGCACAGAAATCAGATGCGGGAAGCTGAACACTGACCTCTGAGTTGTGCTGCTAGCCCTCAAACCCATCGGCTGTGTAACTGATTTCTTTTCTGTGTGTGGGGCTTGTTTCCCCCAGGGATCTTTTCTGCTGAATAGAAGTAAACTAATGGTATAGATTGACCAGAAAAATTGAGCAGCATGACAAATACAAAAATTCATATCAGTTATATAAAAATTTATATCAAAGATATTAGATATCAAATTATTATTATTGACTGAATCAATTTTACTAACAAAGTTTCAACCATATAGGGAACCCAGACTGATGATTTTTGTCATCCTTTTTCTCTGTGTGTCTCTCACTGACTTTAAAATAAAAATATATATTAAAGTAAATCAATACAACTTAAAGGATTAATTTAAGCATGGTGGGATACTGTGAGAATTAATTGAAATTCAGATCCAATGTTTTGCGACTCTAGAAAAGTTCTTTTTCCTTTTTTTTTTGCTTTGGAGGAGGAATTCACATACAATAGAACAAATATACCTTAAGTGTTTATTTTGATGAGTTTTGACTGTATAACCAAATCAGAACCTTATTTTGACACAGAAGGTTAGTCTGCCATTTGGCATGCCCACATCCAACATGGGAATGCTGGCTCGAGTCCGAGCCCCTCACCTGAGTGGAGTTGAAGGCTGCTGGATTTGGCCTGTGCCAGTCCTGGCTGTTGGCAGTACATAGGAAGTGAACCAATGGGCTGAACTTCCACACTCTCTCCAGCTCTCTGATGCTCTTTTTCTAAAACAAAGAAAACAAAGCAAAAAACATTTTTTAAAGCACTGGCATTGTGGTTCAGCGAGTTAAGCCATTGATCCTGTTACTGGCATCCCGTGAGAATGCTGGTTCACGTCCTGACTGCTCCTCATTGGATCCAGCTCCTTGCCAATGGCACCTGGGAAAACAGATGACCCACGTGCTTGGGCTCCTGTCTTCCATATGGGATGTCTGGATGGGGTTCCAGGTACCTTGCTTTAGATCCTCACTCCAACTGCTATGGAATCAACCAGAAGCTATAAGATCTGTCTCTATCTCTGTAACTTGGCCTTTCAAATAAATAAATCAAAAAGAAAAGAAAAAGGAAAGGAGAACACAGTCATGTAGAACATTTCTGTCTCTAAAGGCGATAGTGTCACTTTCAGTTAACCTCTTGCTGAGTCTCTCCCTTCTACGTGAGCAGCTCTGCCCTCCGTCCACGTGGCTGCCACTTGCTGTTTCCTCCCTTGCATGTCACACAGAATATGCATATCCTGTTTCTTCTCTCCACAGGGCAGTGTTTGAATTCACTCATTTTGTATAGTAATAGATATTACATTGTACAGGTAGATATAATTTTTACCAGCTATCGATCGAACCTATTTACAGATCTTTATAATGAAGGTTCTGTGAACACTTTAAAATTTCTGAAAATATGGAAAGGAACTCCAAAATTTCTTAGAAAATTCAAGATATTTATGTTGGTACAACAAAATTGAAACCCGTGTATATATATATTTAAAATAAGCATTTTTCATGATCATTTCAAATAGTGCTTGCATTTCCATTTCTCTTGAGGAGTCATAGGGTAAATGATAACGTAACTTCATAGGAGATTGACCATCTCCGAAGTGCTGTCACTTTCTCTTCCTAAGAGCAAGATGAAAAGAAAGGGTTCTACCCGTAGATTTTTATTTCCCACTTGCTTGTGGGTCCTTTTCATAAATGGGTTTTTCAAGAGGCTGGTCCATTTTATCTATAATACCAAATTACCAAGTAAACATTCGTTTACTTACAATACCCTTTTCGATGTCTGTGAAATCCTTTGGTAATATAAACCCTTTAAATTCTGATGTTAGGGCTGTCTCTCTCTGTCACACATACATATACAGATTCCCCCCCCCATTTTTTCCACTTTTGTTAGTCCTGTTTATTTTCAGGAAACCAATTTCCAATTTGCAGCATTTCTTATTTTGCATTTCTAAAAATGCAATGTAAAATATTTTTGTTATTTTCCACTTACAATTATTGTGAGTATAATTGTCTTTTTAGCTTCTTAAGCTGAAAATTTAGAATTTCAATTTATACTCTTTTCTTCGTAATTATTATTTATTGGTGTTTTTGTGATACAGTTCCATAGACTCTGGGATTTCCCTTCCCCAGCCAAGTCCCCTTTTTTCCTATTGATCTCCCCTCTAGTATTACAATGAATGGTCCTTCCTGAACAGTCATAAGTCCAACATTCCACTATTGACGTGTTTCCTAATCTTGTAGGCATGAACAATTTGGAAGAGTCCAGCATCTTACTGTCTGTCAGGGTATTTTCAACTGTTTGGGAGTCCATCTTTGGTCTTAGCGTCTAGTACTCGCTCCACAAGTATGCTGTCAAGGCCTGAGCCCAGCTAGTGGTGGCAATAATGGCGATAAACACACAAAACGTTAAAAAGGAAAATAAAAAGTTACTGTTTTTCTCCCTGTTGTGGACTGTTTTCTGGCTCTGTATTTAAAGGGATCTATAATAGAAGTGTAGTGGAGACTGACATGTTCCAGATGTGGAAACATAGTGCAATATGTCTCTCTGCATCCAGATCAAAGATGGACTCCCAGTGAAATAATTTATGCCATTTTCTAAAATTAAGTATAGACATATAGCTATATATTTTAGCTAAACACCTTTTCTATACAGTTGTACTATTGTTGACTGCCAACTGTGAGTTTGACTTTCTACCCACAGATGTGTCAGAGTCAAACTGAGTATATTACATATATCAATAGTGGGATGTGGTGTATTGTATATATAGCAGGTTTTCTAGATGAAGCGGGACCAGCTCATGCCAATTTCTATAATTTGAGTGAATCAGAGAGTAGGTTTGGTATTAATTGTGGTAAAAATATACATTCCTGTGGATATTGTCCTGAGCATGGGTGATACCATAGGCGGCATAGTTGGAACCAGGGAGTAATGTGTATGTGATGAGTAATGAGAAGAGACAAGAAAGATACAGATACAGTCATCCCACTGGCCGCTCTGGCTGATGGGGGGAGGGGCACAGCCTAGCCTTCTGAGCCAGGAACTCTCTATGCTGGCTGCTTGACAGCAGCTGGTACCATCTTGGCTCGGGTGGCCAGAGCGCCAATGGTACCAGACGAAACCCGCTGGCTGCCCGGCAGCAAGCTTTGAGGACTTGGGGGTGACAAATTACTGCCTAGGGACACCCATGGATAAGGCCATGCACGTGTAGGTAAGGGATGACTCCTGAGGGACTCCTAATGACAGGGCCACTCTACTTATAGACAAGTAAGGGGACTGAGACCTGGTCATTTGAAGAGGAGAGACCAAAGGACCTGTATGGGTCAAACTGATGCACCAGCCCACATGGGAGTACTGAGTTGGAGTTGGTAGCATGGAACATTGCTAACCACCACATGCCAGCACACAGGAAAGCTGCTGGGAACCTCTGTGGCAGTGCCAGATCCCAGTCCCTAATGGAGTGTTGGAACAGAGGCTGGGTTATTAGGCAGGGCTATGATACTAACCATTATGCAAGAGACCCAGGTCTGGGGGTAGATTCTATGGGAGATATGTGGGCCTAATCCTATGGAAGTACAAGTCCTGCTGGTTGGCTTAAGAGTTGGGATGGTGCTGTGGAACTGCAATCTCTGCTGGCACACCGAACCACTGTGGATGGGAACAGGCTTGGCTGGGGAGCTAAGGGGATGCCCTAGCTGGGTTGGGATTTCCACTGGTGAGCATGAGAGCCAGAATGAGGGCAATAGGCTGGGCTGGACATGTGTGTAGCCTCCCTCAGCACGGGTGTCTACTGAGTCTGGGGAGTGACAGATGGGCTCCAGCACCCACTGGTACTCATGAGTGCCAGAGTGGGTGTAGAACAGGCAAGATGAGGTCTTGACTTCCACTAACTACACAAAAGCTGTTTCTGGGCATGGACCAGGTGTGGCTGGACTGCAACACCCAACAGTAAGAACCAGACTGGGTGTGTGCTGATTGAGCAAGGCCACTGTTCATGCCAGGACAAGAGTTGGACAAAGCCAATCTGAGCCAAGGAACCAGTGGTGTGCATGAGATCTGCCACTGGAAGGAGACCTGACAAAGGAGCTTGGGAAATTCCTTAGTTGGGATGCAGCCTATGCAGGTGAGTGCAAGAACCAAGTCAGGGAGCAAACCTGACCATGCCAGGTTACAGTAACTCTTGGCATACATGTGGGTCAGGTCTCGGGTGAACCAGCCTGGGCCAGTTCATGACATCCACTGGCAGATGTGAGAATCAGGACTGGGTGTAGGAGCGGCCACAAGGCCAGCCAGTTCACACTGAGCACAGAATAGGTTTCTGCTAGTACTAGACAAGGTACCAACACATTAACAAGGTTGCAGCACACACTAACAGGAGCTAAACTGAGCCAGGTTACACAACATGATAGTGGATGCTGAGCTGAGGCCAGCCATGCCAACATGAGGTCAGTAAGTGCTGGGTTTGTGAGCCCCAGGGATAGGGTATCTGGTGGGGCTGAAGTCACCAGGCCTGGGTCCTGGGACCTGCCTTGGGGTGGGTGCTGGGTTTGTGAGCCCTGGGGGTATGGGATCCAGTGGGGCTTGGGTCACCTGACCCAGGTCCTGGGGCCCGCCTGCGAAGTGGGTGCTGGGCTCGTTAACCCCAGGGGTGAGTGACCTGGTGGGAATCAAGTTAACTGGCCCTTGTCCTGTGACCTGCCCTCAAGTTAAAAATGTGGAGCAGCCAGGTGGTCCTCAGGTGAATCTTCACATACCTAGGGAAAAGGAGAGCAGGACACAGAGACCTTAAGAACGCCTGCTGCCTGGCCTTGCCAACCGTGGCTCGTAGTGGTCTGTCTGTTGTTCTCTGACTGCATGTGAGGGCTCCTGCTCTGAGAGCTTTGGCTTTTGGCTGACTGCTGCCTTGCAAATACAGAATGACTTAACAGTTCATCTCAGAACCCTTAGTTCCTGTTTGGGGCAGAGGATTTGAATATTCCATCAGAACCAAGAGAAAATACACAGAAAGTATTTTTACTGGCTTCTGCAGTCAGGTACAAAAAGCACTGTGGGTGATAAGCTCTCAGTATTGGCACATCAAAAGTGGGATCCTGTTCTTGATCAAAGCAGTGCTTATCTCTATCCCATTAATGTTATGCTATATTTCATTATCACTTAATAACTTTTTCTTTATTATAAATTGACTAATTTGAAAGGCAGAGTATAGCTAGGAGTTGAACACAAGCACTCCAATATAGATTATAAGTGTCCCAAGTAGTGTCTTAAAGGCTGTACAGAATTTACGCTCCTAACATCATTCCCTGATGTCCCATGTGGTTCCTTTCAACCTATGAATTATTCAAAGAAGAGTATCTTAATCCCCAAATATCTAGGAGTCCGTCCTTGTATTTTATTCTTCTTGATTTCTAATTTAACTAGATATTTCGTTTGAAGCTATTTTAGTCAAATGACAAAATTTTGCTTATTTCAAACTTGAAATTGTTCAAAATGAATTATGACTCATGAAATTACATATATATGTGTTCTTAAGAGGAGTTTATATTCTGATGGTGACGAGTGTCTATAAATATCACATAGTCCAGGCAGTGATGGAATTTGCAGATATTCCTTATTTTTTATACCATTTGTTTCATTTCTGTATCAACTACTGAGAGTAGCATGTTAAGACTTCCAATTTGATTCTGAATTGATCTATTTTTCCTTTTAGTTTCAAAGTTTTGCTTTATGTACTTGAATCTCTATTATGAGACTCATTAGTGTGTGTTTCTCTTTAATCAACTTCTGTATTAAAATGTCTTTTTATCTCCTGTAATACACTTTGACTTTGAAGTCAATTTTTGCCTGATAATCGTGTAACCACATTCATTTTCATGTATTTAGTGTACTTAAGGTTTGTCATGATAGAGGTAGATAATGTTACTCTTTTCCATTCAATCTGTCTCTTTCCCCATACACAATTTCTTGGGCTTGGTATGACAGTTCAGTGGCTTAATCTTCACCTTGAATGAGCTCGGATCCCATAGGAGCTCCAGTTCATGTCCTGGCTACTCTACATCCCATCCAGTTCCCTGCTTGTAGCCTGGGTAAGCAATAGAGGAGGGCCCAAGGCCCTAGAACCCTGCACCTGTTTGAGAGACCTGGAAGAAGCTCCAGACTCCTGGCTTCAGTCCTGCTCAGCTGCTGCCGTTACAACCACCTACAGAGTAAACCAGCAGACAAAAATCTTTCTCTATGTATCTCCTCTCTGTAAATCTACCTTTCCAAAGAAAATAGATAAATCTTTTTTAAAAAGGATTTGTTATTTTCTGTAATTTAGCAGTCCTTATTGCTATAACTGCTATGCTTGTGTGTGATGTGAGGATGGGTGGTATTTATCCTGTTTGGTGTTTCCCTAGCTTTTCCAATTTGTGTTTTCATATTTGCAATTGATTTTAGAAAATTCTTGGTTATAGTTATTCTGCATATTTTCTGTTTTTGTTTGTACCATGCCAATGATGCGTTTATTACATATTTTAGTATTACATGATAGTCTTTGGTGTCTTGCTTTACTTTTTTCCTTTTTCTTCTTAAAAATAATCATGTTTACTAAATTTATTTACCTTTTTTTTCTATTTTGAAGCAGAGAGTTAGAGATAATAGACCCAGAGATCCTCTATTTCTTGATTTTCTCCATGAATATGTGCAGCAGCTAATGGGATGAGCCTGGCAGGCCCAGAACTCGCTCAGATCTTGGGTGCTGGTGACAGGGTCCCAAGGACTTGTGCCGTGATCTGCTTCTTTCTGCAGAGGGCATTAGCAAGAAGCTAGATCATAAGTGGAATAGTTGGAACTCCAATGTGGGATAGACACCCCAACTTTCTGTGCCAAATGTTCACTCCCTTCTTTTTTTAAGATTTATTTTTATTGCAGACAGATATACAGAGGAGGAGAGACAGAGAGAAAGAACTTCCATCCAATGATTCACTCCCCAAGTGACCACAATGGCTTGTGCTGCTATGATCCGAAGTCAGGGACCAGGAACTTCTTCCAGGTTTCCCACACAGGTGCAGGGTCCCAAGACTTTGGGCCATCCTTGATTGCTTTTCCAGGCCATAATCAGGGAGCTGGATGGGAAATGGGGCTGCTGGATTAGAACTGGCGCCCATATGGGATTTGGGTGTGCTCAAGGTGAGGACTTTAGCCATTAGGCTGCTGCACTGGGCCCATTAATGTTTTACTTAATATTTTAGTTGTTTCTATTGTCCTCTCCTGACGTATACTAATTTTCGTGGGTCATGTACATGTTTTTGATGAATCCTTTGAAAGCAAACTGTAATTCTGATGTTACTTTTTTTTTCCTGTTTCAAACATTTCATTTTGATTCTCAGTTTGTCTCCCTGCTTATATACCCATCTGTTCTTGTCTATTATAAATTTCTTCTATCAACGCCCATCCCACATTAATCATAACTATTTTAAATTTCCTCTCTGAGAAGTTTAACATTTGTTTCTTTTCTGAGTACAGTTCTGATGAGTGTATACTTTTCTTGTAGTATTTTTAAAGCATTTATTTATTTATTGAAAGTATTAGAAATCAGAGAGGGAGAAAAGGGATGAGGGGAGAGAGAGAGAAAGAATTAGAGTATCTTCCATTTGCCGTTCATGCCCCAGATGGCCACCGTGGCCAGTGCATTGGTAGCCTGAAGCCAGGAGCTCATCTGGGTCTTCCTGCTACATGGGTGGCAGGGGCCCAATCGTGTGTCTCCTGCTGCTGCTCTTTGTAGGCTCCAAGAAGGGAGCTGGATTTGAAGTGGAGCAGCCAGAACAGGAAGCAATACCACATGACATGCCAGCATCACAGCATTACTTCCTGTGCCACAGTGCTGGCCACCCAGAGTGTTTTTACTTGCATATTGGTATGACTTGTAGGTTGCATGAGGTAATAGGAACTGAAGTAAATAGGCCTTTATTGTGAGGATTTTTGCCAACATGAGTAGGAGTCGAGCTTTGCTTGTTGTACTAATAAAAACCAATGATGTTGAATTCCTCCGATGTTACTGTATTTTCACTGCTCTTGTCTTTGACCATCGCTATGTAGTCTTACAGTAGACATGTGCCTTAACCTCTCTTAGCTGCAATATCCTTTTAGTACTCTGGAGCCAGATGGTATTGTGGAAATGTACAGGAGAGGGGAAGCAGTGAATAATCTCCTTAAACCACTTTTCAGGGAACTGTCTGAAGGAGATGGCCTTCCCAAGTGTTTCTCAGGTAGCATCACTTTTGTGCCCTCTTCCTTCTAGTCCCAGCTGCAGGATTTCCATCATACTCCTTGGATACCCAAAGCTTTACTATTTCTCCTGCCCCCTTATGTGAGGCAGAAGATCCAGACTTAGAATGGGGGGGTGGTGTTTGGGAGATTCTCTGCATAAGGTTTCCTATTTGCTGTCTGAAAAAGACCTTTCCCCTGATGGTCAGGGAGTATTGGGGGCTGATGGGATGGCAGAGTGGGCTGAACTGATGCCTGGCATGCCAGCATCCTATGTATGTGATGTTCAAGTCCCAGCTGCTCTAATTCTGATCCAGCTCCCTGCTAATATCATTGGGAAGAGAGCAGATGGTCTGAGTACTTCTCTCCCTCTGCAACTTTTTCAAAATAAATTAATTCAAAAAAAACTATTACACGATGGCTCTATTGCCCTTCTCTTTTGCCTTATTTGCCAGAGCTGCCAGGGTGATTTTTCTTGGATCCTCACTGAGAGAAAGTGGCAGCAATTCTGGAAAAGAGGACATTCAAAAAGGTGCTTCTTTTACGCCTTCCCATGATGTTAGTCACTGGATTTTTCACTCTGCAGCTGATCTACAGTGGAGTTCTTGTCAGTTTGCCAAAATTGCCAAGTGTGTGCCTCTACCAGTTTTTGCCTTTGGGGGCACCTGCTTCAGGAAACACACAGCAGCTCTGTCCCTACGTGAGCTTGTCTCCCCAGGTTGAAAGGTGGTGGGTTGCTGTCTGAATGCAGTTCTTTCATGGTCCAAAAAGCGACTGATTTTAAGTTTTCCAGTTTTTTCTTAATGTTAGGGTAGGAATGGTTTTCTGTGTCAGAACAAGAATCAGAATTCTGAATCTTTTCCTTCTGTTTTTCTCTCCATTTGATTGGAGAGTTTGGTCTCTGCCTTTGATATTTGTCAGTGTTTTAAAGTTTAAGTCTACCATCTTGATAGTTCATCTTTTATTATATCTGTGCCTTTGTTTCTATGTGCCTTTCCTTCTGACTTTACAATGAGGCTAACATTTTATTTTATCCTTTCTATTGGAGTATTTGCTAGTCTCCTTTGCTTTATATTTTAGACATTACTATAAAGGTCACAATGCTTGTAACACTACAGTCTAATTTTCAATATTAGGTGACTTTATGGTAAATGAATCAACCTTAGAGTAATATTATTTCAGTTATCTTTTCCTCCCTTTTTGTTCCTATCATGTTATATAGATCCATATGTGGAGAATTTCACTATTCATTCATTTAAATTGATCAACAGTCTTTTAAACGATCTCTGCCCTTATGGGCTTGAAGCAGCTTAGTGCAGCCGTTGCTCACCCCCTCAGCAGTTTCTCAGCTTTTTGTTGTTGTTTTGACTTTATTCTTTAGTCATGTGTTGATTTATGTTAGGGCAAAGCTCCACGTCACTCAGGAACGACCTCTCCGTCTCTTAATTTTGAACCCTGTCTTTGACCACTACTCCTGAACTTGTGTAGGATTGTGAAGAGAGTGGGCAGAATCCAGCATCCATATGGGATGCCAGCTAACACACACACGTATACATGTAATTTATTCAGATTATATCCTAATTTAAGGTGGTTAACATTATTACTTTTTTTAAAAATTATTTATTTTTTATTATTATTTTTAATTCATTAATTACATTGTATTATGTAACACAGTTTCATAGGTACTTGGATTCTCCCCACCCCTCCCCAAACCCTCCCACCAAGGTGGATTCCTCCACCTTGTTGCATAACCACAGTTCAAGTTCAGTTGAGATTCCCCCATTGCAAGCATATACCAAACAGAGTCCAGCATCTTATTGTCCAGTCGAGTTCAACGGCTTCTTAGGTATACCCTCTCTGTCTGAAGACAGAGCCGGCAGAGTATCATCCCAATCTATTAAAAACTCCAACATACTATCAGCAAAAATTTACATCATTATGGAATTAATTGACATAGTAATGAGTAGCCAATATGTTAAAAATAAATGCTAGTTCTTAACCACCTTCTGTGACCATCTCATTGACATTTCAATTTTAGTTTATACACAACATTATTACTTTTTAAATTCTACTCGAAACTGTAGATCTTATTGTTTAAGACATCATTTGCCTATTTGTGAGATGTCATGAAAAATTGTAAATAACCAAACAAAAATATTTCTACATGTGTTCTAAGATTCACATTTATGCACACTTAGTATTTCAAGCTTGGCTGAAGAATCCAGGGCAACCATAAGATTCTACAGTTCTGACGGAGCTACTGTTCTGGTAGCTTCAGGAGTTCAAGGCAGCTCATACAGATTGTTCAGCTTGACTAGTTAACAATACGGCTGATTGTACCGGGTCATTCAGGGGTCCTAACACTTCTATTCTCCTCAGACTTAGGAGATCTGTACTAATACTAGACTGTAAGAAGCACGGGAAAAGTGAAAGTATTCATTTCTTTAGGAGTGTGAACAGGAGTAAAGATCAGAGTAACATTTATTTAGCAGTTGGTTTAGAATGACTAAGTTTAGCTCCTTTTCTTGTGCCCATTATTCATGGAGAAGTGGTAGAAAATCACAACACCTCTTAATTAAGAATGTCTGGTCTTAAAAATGAGCATCATTACTATGGTCATCGAGCCGGGTCATGGAATTACTAGCTGGCTAAGGATGTTTCATGTGGATACTTTCTTCTCAACCATTATTACTTCTTATCACTTAAGAACTCTCCCTCGGGCCCGGCAGCGTGGCCTAGCGGCTAAAGTCCTCGCCTTGAAAGTCCCGGGATCCCATATGGGCGCAGGTTCTAATCCCAGCAGCTCCACTTCCCATCCAGCTCCCTGCTTTTGGCCTGGGAAAGCAGTCGAGGACGGCCCAATGCATTGGGACACTGCACCCGCGTGGGAGACCTGGAGGAGGTTCCAGGTTCCCGGCTTCATATCGGTGCGCACCGGCCCGTTGCGGCTCACTTGGGGAGTGAATCATCGGACGGAAGATCTTCCTCTCTGTATCTCCTCCTCTCTGTATATCTGACTTTGTAATAAAATAAATTTTTTTTAAAAGAACTCTCCCTAGTCTTTCACTTCCTCACACAAAAATATGTATGCATGGTTTCTTTTTGATGGAAGATTGCTTATGTTTTAAAATCTTCTTTTGAAAATAGTTTTATATTTATATAGAAATTATAAATAACTGAAACCCAGTCATACCTATTACCAAGTTTTTATGTTGGCGTGACATGTGTTAGAATGAGAGTTTACCGAAGTTCACACTTTATTCATATTTTCATAGTATTATATCCAATGTTAAAATCCTCTTTCAGAATTCCCATTCAGTATATCATATTCCATGTAGTCATGTTATTTTATTAAGGCTTCTTGGCTGTGATGCTTTTTCAAATTTTCGTTATTTAACAGAACCTTGACACAGTGTTGAGGAATAATGATCAGGTGTGTTTCAGAATGTCAATTTATTGGAGTTTGATATTTTCTAAAGTTTAATATGCCAAAGGTATAAATAAATATATGCACATACGCACAATATGTAAATAATATATAAATATATGTAAAATGTGATATAGACTGAAACTGAATCAGTCAGAAGTGAGACTTGAGCTTCTTATCCAAGTATGTCTCTGTTTGCTTTAGCTTTACGAATAATCTTTCCTTTCGACCGCCCTAGCATCCAAAATAAACTGCTCCCCCACCTTGTCCTCATGAGCTCCTGATGGAACTTCGCCCCAGGTGTGGCCTTTCACCGCAGGTGGGAGCAAGTTGCTCATTTTCCTTTCATTTTCCTTAAGTGTTTGCTGAGAGGGAAATTTGTAGTCTGGCCTCAGAAGTTTCCAGGCAGCTCATGACAGAAAAGCATACTTATTTTAAAGTCAAGTCTTCTTTCCGCTCCCTCTAGAACCAGCAAACAGGATCCCACACTTGCGCTGTGACTTGCCATCTTCACACCCGTGACTGCATTTGACCAGAAGTGTAGCAAGTGTAAGTAAAAAGGCTTTTCCTTGTCTCAGCATTTAGCTAGTGGATGCCGTGACTGAGTACTTTTTTATAACAATATTGATTGGCAGTCTTCCTAGCTTTAAAGAACATTTCTGTGGAGGGATGGGACTGTGGAATTATTCATAACACCATTTGTGTAACTGCCTACCTGAGTGTCAGTTTTGGAGAAGTGGTTGCTCAAGTTTTGCCTGTTTTTAATTTGGGTTGTTTGTTCTCATGGTGTTCTTTGTTTCAGATATTTGAGTAATTCCTAATTCAAATATATCTTTTGCAGCTGTTTTAATTCACTTAGGGGCTTGTATTTCTAATTCTTTAACTTTTCACAGAGAAGAAATGTAGTTCATTTTTGTCCAAATTCGTGACTTTTCTTTTGTAAATTGGTCTTGGTATTGTATTTAAAAGTTTACCACCAAACACCACTCACTAAGAGATCTGTTCTTATGTGTTTTCTGAAAGTTTATAGTTATCATTTGATGTTTAGGTCTACCAAGGCATTTTGAGTTAATTTCTGTGAAAGATTTAAGGTGTGTGTATCCAAGGTGATATTTTTTTTCCTGCATATAAATGTCTTGTTGTTTCAAAATCACTGTTGAAAAGACTTCTCAAGTGATTGCTTTTTCTTTCCTTGCCTAAGGTCAGTGGATGATATCTGAATCTATTTCTGGATATTCTGTTTTGCTCCTTTTGAGTATTGCGCAGTCAGCAAGGCAAATAATGTGAATTCTACAAACTTGGTTCATCTGTTCATTTAATGACCAGGTTTTCAAAATGCACAGTTTTGAAATTTTAAATATTTTAGGTTGTTGAAATTTCAGGTAGAATTGTATTAATTCTGTAGTGAGGGAAAAGTTTATGAAAATATGGAGTATTCTAATACATGGTGGTGAAATAAGCTCTGTATTTACTTATATTTTTATTGAATCACAGTTTCTAGTTGTGTGTGTGTGTGGGGGGGGGTCCTCTGAATTTTTCATTGCAATGAGATGCATTTTGCTTTTCTGTAATAACATAGTAAATAGTTTTTATTTTTGAATATCCCAAATTTTGAATGTTCATTACTGGTTAATAGGAAAACAAGTGAATCTCTTATCTTGAATTGTGTGATCACAAAATTTACATTTGTTATTTCCAATAGTGTTTTTTGAGGGGGACAGTTTTCTTTACAGTTATTTTTGGGTAGCAAATATAGTTTTCCCTTCACCAGATCCTTACAGCTTTTGAAAACTTACCTTTGCTGTTATGTTATTTCAGTAGTTCCCACCAAAGGACTCAGTAAGAGAGGTTGTTTGTGTAATTTCTAATCTTAGAGGAAAAGCATCCAGGTTCTCATCATTAAAACTAAAATTACTTGTAGAGTCTTTGCAGGTATTCTTTGTTCAGTTTGGGTTATCCTCTATTCCTTGTGTGCTGGAAGCTTTTATGATGAATGGATGCTTCATTTAGTAAATGATTTTTTGTAGCAATTGACTTTTTTCCTTCTTTAGTTTATCAATGTGTCTTGCAGTTATCTCACGGAAAGAGTTTGGAAGGTTTATCCTGATCTTCTGAGAGATCTTACATCATTTTTTTTAAAAAGAGTTTGCTGATAGATTTGCCCGAGTCTGGTTAGTTATGCTTTAGTTCATTAATTATTGCGTGAGTTTCTTGTTTGATGTAAGTAATGGGTTATCTATTTCTCCTTTGTTCATCTTAGCAGTTTGTATTTCCAAGGAATGGGTCTATTTTGTCTAAGCTATGGAATTTAGTAATCTAGGTGTGTGCGTAGTTATTTCCTTGGTATTGTTTAATGGTATGTGTTCAGTAATGGTGGTCACCTTTTCTGCTCTATAGGGAATAATTTCTCTCTGTTAGCCTACTTGGATAGAAGTTTGTCAATTTTACTGATCTTTTCTAAGAATGAAATTTAAAAATTGCTTCTGTATTCATCATTTCGTTTACTGTCTTCTGATGTCTGGTCATTTTTATTGTTTCTTTTCATTTCGCTTTAGATTAAAATTGTTCTACTTTTACCAGTCTCAGGTATAAACTTCCATTATTGTTTTAAGATTTCATTTTTTCCTAGTATAGATGTTTTAATTTTAACCTAAGTAATTTCTTTGTTGCATTGCACATATTTTTTTTTTAAGATTTATCTATTTTTATTGGAAAGATAGATTTACAGAAAGGAGAGACAGAAATAGATCTTCCATCTGCTGGCTTACTACCCAAATGGCCACATCGGCCAGAGCTGAACTGATCTGAAACCAGGTTCAGGAGATTTCTCTGTGTCTCCCACACAGATGCAGGCTCCCAAGGGCTAGGGCGGTCCTCCACTGCTTTCTCAGGCCACAAGCAGGGAGCAGGAGGGGAAGTGAAGCAGCCAGGAAGTGAAATGTTACCATCAGGATGCTGGCACTTAGAAGTGAAACATTATACACCTTAGTCAATGGGCTGACCCCTACACAGATTTTTTTTTAATGCATTTTCATTTTCATTTAGTTCAAAATATGTTTTACATTTCCATGGAGACTTTTTCTTTGACAGTAAGTTATTTTTGTTTAGTGTGTTAATGTGTAATATTTTAGGATTTTCAAGCTATCATTCTATTAATTCCTGATTTGCTATCATCATGGTCTGACATATATTTATATATGCATATATTTATATATACATATATTAAATGTGTGTGGCTTCTCTCTCACTTCTTTTTCTTCCTTTTTTTCCTTTCTATTTTATTTTCAATTTTATGATACAATTCCGTAGGATGTTAACCCCTCCCCAAATTCCCTCTTCTCAACTTATTTTCCCATGTTGTTACAATACTATAGTCTTTCATAAGCAGCCATAAGTGTATCATTCTGTTATTTAAGTGTATCCTAACATTGCTGGCACAGACAGTGATAGACAGTCCAGCATCCTATTGTCAAGATATAACCAACAGTTTCATTGGGAGTCCATCTGTGATTTGGAAATAGAGATGAATACTGCACTGTATCTTCACATCTGGATATGATAGTCTCTATTAAACAGTTATTACACATTTCCTTGAATGAGAAGCCATAAAACAAAACAACAGGAATGAAATTTAAAAATGTACAGCATCATGGAGTTAAATAATATGCTACTGAATAGCCAATGTGTTATTTGTTGAAGAAATAAAAAAAAACCACAAAAAATCCTCTTGGAAAATGATGCTACTCCGTTATCGATGAATCAATGAAATTTTGCACTATTTTTATTCTTTTTATTATTTGCTGACCATCCATATGAGCTTGAGATAATTTTATATTTTAGTATTCCTCAAAGGGATATTCTGTAAACAAAACCAGTAAATTATTTGGCTGTGTTCTATAGTTCAACTAGATCCTTACTGATTTTCTATATCATTGACCTAACTGATGCAAAATGATAAAAAGCATCCAACTACATTAATCTATTTTTCATTTCAATTACTCAGTTCTAAACATCAATATTTGAATGCTCTGTTTCATAAACAAGTCTTTTATTGTGCAATGCTGTTCTTTTCCCCCAATTCCTTTATACATTTTGCATTCTTCTTTGTCTAAAGTCAGTGTAACCACTCCAAAAATTGGTGTTTGTATGTTATGCCTTTTGCTATTCTTTACTTTTAACACATTTAAGTCTGCATTAAAATGGATTCCTGGTAAATCTTACAGAATTTTATATTCTCTCTCTCCTTTTTAGAATTGTATATTCTCTTAAGCTGATAATCACCTAATAATCACTTTTTAATTGGACCATTCAAACAACTCTTATTTCACATGATTACTGAAATTATTGTATGAAATGTACCACATTTGCAACCATTCAGTTTGTGCTGTACTTGTTTTTCCCCTTCTTTTTTTCATCCTTCTCCAATTTTAATTGAACATTCCACTATCTGTCCTATTATATCAATTATTTTGCTTCAAAATTTTGCACTGGTTATAGCAACGTGATCTAAGTTCACTGTCAATACTGTGTCAGTATACAATCTCTTAAAGTGCTTGAAATCCCTTGCCTTCCCTGCAGTTTGTTGCATTGCTGACATTAATTTTAATACTTGTATGCCATATAACCAACCAAAGCATTCCAACTATTATGACCTTAGAAGTTATTTGTATTAACAATAAGTAAATTGTATTTTACCTTCAATAATTGCTCTCCTGGATTCCTTCCTTTAAAAAGAAGAAACAGAGAGGCTAGTATGGTGGCATAGCATATTAAGCCACTGCCTGCAGTGTTAGTTAGCATCCCATACAATTGCCAGTTCAAGTCCTGCCTGCTGCTCTTCCCATCTGGCTCTTGGCTTATGGCTTGAAAAAGCAGTGGAGTTGGGCTTCAGTCCTTGGGGCTCCCACACCCAAGTGTGGAAGCTCCTGGCTTTGGATCTGCTCAGCTTCAATCAGTGAGACCATTTGGGGAAAGAGCCAGTGGATGGAAGGTATCTATGCCTTTCCTTCTCGAACTCAGCCTTTCAAATAAAAATGAGTAAGTAGACTGATAAAAAAAAAAGCAATAGATCAGCATTTCCAAAGTTGTTTGTATCAACCTAGAAAAAACATCAAAGATTCTGTTTTACCTTCATTTATTTCTCTTCGGATTTTCTTTCTTTGAAAACAGATGAATTTCTGACTTTATTTCTTCTCTCTGAAACATTTCTTCTTTTCATATTTATTCTTGATCACATGTGTTGATAATGAGTTTCTGCAATTTTGTTTTTCTAAGAAAGAATTAACTCTTCATCTAAAAGGATAATTTTTGCTACATATAGAATTCTAGATTGCTAGTGTTTTTTCAACAGTTTATTCCACTGTGCTCCTGCCTTCCTTATACATTTCTGACAGGTACTTTGCTATAGTTTTTGTTCTCTAAAGAGGTTGAATTTCTTTTTCTTTCCTCATTTTCATTATAAGAGCTTTTTCTTTGTATTTGGTATTCTTCATGTAAGCTAGAACATGTCTAATTGTAGATTTTTCTCATATTTCTTCCATTTGATCTTCTCTGGGTCCTGTGACTTCATCTTTCATTAACTTTGAAAGTGCTCCATAATTGCTATTTCAAGCATTTCTTCTCTATTGTCTTAAATGACAATCCCTACAATTTTTGTGTCTCTAAGAAAATTTACTCTTCACTTGAAAGCATAATTTTTGTTATTGAGTTCTATTTTTTCATTCAACAAAATAAATACACCACTCTTGCCTTCTCTGTCTTTGCCTATATATCTAGATTGGAGGTGACAGTTTTACTATTACATCTGTTCTTTCATGTGTCGAAGAAACATCATTGATTTTTAGTTGAGCTTTCATTCTGTGAAGATGGGAGTGATAATTTGTGAACTCTACGTGTTGGAATTGAAACTGGAAACCAGTTTATGTGTTTTTACGGCAGAGTAAACGAGAGTACTTTTTGGAGTTTTCTGTGCTATGAAGCAAAGTTTTAAACAGTCAAAATTAAGGAAAATGTGAAAGAATTGGAAGGAGGGGTATACATTACAGAGCTATCAATAGGTTCAGAGCAGAGTACTCCGTGCTGTTTCAAAGAAAGTCCTAGCTTCTGGCTCTGTCATTCTGTCTGTACTTCTGTTTTAGGGCCAGCACTGTGGTACGGTGACTTAAGCTGAGGTCATAATGCTGGCATCCTACCAAAGCATGAGGTTTGAGTTCTGGCTACTTTCCTTCTCATCCACCCCCCTGATTACAAGTCTGGCATAAAAACAAAAAATAGCTCAAGTCCGTGGACACTGCAGTCGTCTGGGAAACCCAGTAGCATCTCCTGGAGTTCCCCTGGCTCAGTCCCAAACAGGGAGTGATCCAGCAGATAGATCTCCTTTTGTGTGTCTTCCTCTAGTGTTGCCTCCAAATAAAGATTAGTTCTGCATTAAATTGATAGGAAGATATAATTCTAACTGCATGGCTGAGATGTTTCCCAGTAAATATCAAACCCAGAATTAAGTCAATTATAATTATGAGCTGTACTGTTTTTGTTCCTTTTTGGGTTTAAAAACATAACTTTGTGTAGCAGATAATTTAGAAATTAAAGCTGAGCATTCTGTGATTTGTTTTGCTTACAGTCACTTTAATTTCAAGATTTTCAGCTGCAAAATATAAAGTTTTTATTACAGAAATTGGTATGCAACAATGAAAATAAAAGGAAAACAATAAACTGACTGGTTATGAATTTGACCTAGTTTTCCCTTGCCCTAAGCAGTCTCTCCTCCAATTACATCAGACAATATGAAGGGGACCCTAAGAACAAATACTGGAGCTTTCTTCTCAGTCCATTGTATGATAATGAGGCCCTTTATTTTTGTAGATACAAAAGCAGTTCTAAGAATTCCATGACAGTATTGACAAGATTCAAAACCTGCTTATGCAGCGGAAATGCTGTTGGCGTTTTTCTGGGACAGTGATAGAGAAATATGGTCCTCTATCTGTCTTGTTTCACAGTAATGATGCCTGTAAGTAAATCCATGGGCTGAAACTCTTCAAAAAGGACATCATATGTAGGAACTGAGTGAAGTCAAATATGGAAAGATGAATTATTTAATAAATGCACAGTTAATTTAAGCTTTTACACTAGCAATACAGATCTGCCTGTGAGGATTGATACCAATCAGTTCTGAACAAACTGTTCATGTAGACCTTCAGCTTTGTTTTTAGGCAATAACACTGCAACACAGGCATTTTGGAAACCAAAATTAAAAATTCTAAGTACTCATATTTAGTACAGCTATAAAGTACATACATTTATTTTTATATTTAATGGCATTTTGGGTCTTTACAACTTCTGTTCTCTTTTCTGACTTCTCTACTGTAGAAAGCTTAACTATGTCAAATGCAAGGCATTTCTCACATTCAAAGAGTGAGAAGAAACATTACAAAGACATGCAATGTCTGAAATCAAACATTTTTGAAGGTGAATTAGAGTTAGATGTTATTTTATAGATTATATAATTAAAATTAATCATCTAACAAGAGTCAAAATTCGAGTGGTATGCTGGGGTCCGTGCAGTAGGTGTGAATAACACGGAGGTGTAAAGAGAAGAGCTCCCTTGCTTGGCAGGGCCCAGGGGGGCTTCCAGCTGTTTGGCAGGATCCAGCGGATTTTTCTCTGACACCTTGACACGGTTTCACCCACTTTTTGCATGGACACTCAACCACCCCACTAAGAATTTTGTAATCTATTGAGGCATTGTTTGTCCCTGTGAGATGGCTTTTGCAACCAACGTGAGCTTGAGAGTTAATGTTATTGATAATGTCTTGGTGAGTGGGCCTTTAACTGCACACAGGAGTGCAATTAAACCCATGCCATTTCTGGACACCTTATTGTGTGCCTACCTATTGCCCTGAAATCTGGCTCAGACATATAGCATGCTTTCTGGAAAATGGCTTGATAAGAATTGTACAAGCTAATAGAAGTGATAGGAGTATGGACTGAAACTGCTATGACAAAAAATATAGCTACTGGGACCCTAAAAGCTATCCTGTTACTGGGACCCTAAAGGCCATCCTGTTACTGGGACCCTAAAGGCCATCCTGTTACTGGGACCCTAAAGGCTGAGCTTGCAGGCCTAATGGCCAACTAATGTCAATGACCCCAATCCCCATAAACCAAGGCCCCAGACCTTTTAACCCATATGTAATTCAAGATAGGGGCCTGGTTGTCACAGGCAGCGCCAAAGATAGAGCCCAGACTTGAGGAGAACAGGTGGGGCCTGGCAAGCCTAAATAAGCAAAGAATGTGTAATCCTCCCTCATTCATCTCTCAGGCTGTTGTAAATTGTGCCCCGCTGAGGCTATGTCAAACTGCCCCTAAAGTAAACCTTGTACTGCTTCTATATAAATAAAGCGGACAGCTTTCTCGAACTGTCCACGATGATCTTGGAATTGTAGCAGTCCATTTCTCCTCTCTCTACGCCTATTTCACGCACCCTTTTCGAGCTCCAAACTCAGCTGGAGCTGGACTTCAGCAATGGTAATTTTACTAAAGCAATGATGGCTAAAATGTGAAATAGACAAAGGAGTAAACATTATTTTTAGCATGATTTTAGCATCATCTTTAACATTTTTACCGTTACATGTGAAAGAGTCCATGAATGGATGAACCAGTCTTGAAACTTCAGTGTATGTTCTTAAACTTAAATTTGATCTTATTGACCTATTCGTCCTTGAGCCCCACACATCCTTCCTGAAAAGCATTCTCATTTTTAACCATTGGAATGCTTTGTTTCACAATGTTCTTATTTTCATCAAAACCGCAGCTTTTTAAAATTTTCACACTTTTCTTTCTGCTCTGGACTCTGGCTGATTTACGCATGAACACAGTTAACTCTATTGCAAGTCATTATCACCTCAAGACTGGTTACTGCAATAGCCTTTTAGGTTCAATGTATCATTTTACTCTTTAATGTTTTTGATTACAGTTAAGATCCAACAGCAGCCTACAGGATCTAGTAATGTCTGACTCAACCATGCTTTGCCTGTGTCAGTTAGAAATGGTTTATTTTTTCCTATAGTTCAAACTTGGTTTCTGAACCAGGGCTGTTATACAGGCTTTTCTTTCTGCCCTAAACATTTTGATCAAATCACATCAAGACCACCCTCTTTTTAATCTACATCTTAATTACTGCTTTGTAAGAAACTCCTGCACTATTTCATTTAATGTATATTCTAAGATCCATCCTAAATAGGTAATATGCAGCATTTTAAAGTCTTCTCAGTAACTCTTTGAGATACTTATCATTCTTATCCATTTCTTACAGGTAGGGAAATTGAAATCAGAGATTAAATCAATTCTCCAATTGAGCTAGAGCTACTTGTAAAGCAGATGCTGAAGAGCCACCTCCTAAACACTGCTGTCCTGCCAGACCTAATTGCTGTCTTCTCACCTTGCCTTATTTTCATTGATGCATTTTGACTGCCTGATAATTTCTTGGTTATGTATTGTTCAGTGCTTACTATATATATATTCAACATAATCTGCAGGAGTATTTTTAGTCCTGTTCACCATCCAACCTCATCACTTAAAATAAGATCTGAAACAAATTGTCAACAAAATGGTTTTCCATCAGCAAATCACCGTAACAGGAACAAATCTCAATCAGTAAGAAAGGCAGTAACTGACATAAAACTACAAACTTTTAGATATGCTGATTGGAGAATGGGGAAGGATTTTTATAAACTTTGGGGCCTGTGTTAGATCAAGACTGTAATTGGAGTGGTTTGTTAGGCCGACTCCTCTCCTTGGCTCACTTTGGGACACGGGTAGAGGCTAGCCAGTGCATTTGCCTCTGATTGTAAAAGCCATCAGTATTAAGCAATTGTGTTGTCGGTATAATCTGAAATAGAAAACCATAAAAGTCTAATAATTGTACTTTCATCTATTATAGCATTTAAAATACCACAAATTTTTTTCAACATGCAATTTTACTTAATACTGATTTTACCTCTAGGAGAGATGATTGTCCTCATTTTAAAACAAAATGGAGTGTAGAAATCAAATTACCAGACCAAATTGTTGATAAATGTTATATCCTAACTGTTGAACTCATGTCTTCTGTTGGAAATTCCATTGCTTAAGTTTTTTGGTTACAATATAACCCCTCTTGTAACCAATTTCTTATTTTTTTTAAAGATTTATTTATTTTATTACAAAGTCAGATATACAGAGAGGAGGAGAGACAGAGAGGAAGATCTTCCATCCGATGATTCACTCCCCAAGTGAGCCGCAACGGCTGGTGCGCACCAATCCGAAGCTGGAAACCTGGAACCTCTTCCGGGTCTCCCACACAGGTGCAGGGTCCCAAGGCATTGGGCTGTCCTCGACTGCTTTCCCGGGCCACAAGCAGGGAGCTGGATGGGAAGTGGAGCTGCCGGGACCAGAACCGGAGCCCATATGGGATCCCGGGGCTTTCAAGGCAAGGATTCCAGCCGCCAGGCCACCATGCCGGGCCCTAACCAATTTCTTATTAACTGTTTTGGCTCGGATACATTGGCAGAACAGCACCCAGGATGCAAACTGGTACCTGTAAGGGATACCAGCACCAGTTTTGAATTTTTATAACAGGAAGGCTATTTTTATATCACCATTTCTTTTTTTAACAGTTTTTTTTTTATTTTTAAAGTTTTTTAGTACTGGTAGAAAAAGTTTCATTTCTTTCGTAGGTACAATTCTAAGAAGATAATTGTATTTCTCTTCTTCCTGCTCTCCCTTTCCTCATCCCTCCATGTCTCCCTTCTTTTCATTAATCTTTACAAACTTAATTTTATCTACTCTATAATAACAGACTTAATTCACCAATAGCCATAATATTCAACAAATTTAAAAAACAAAACAAGGAGACCACAGGAGTATAAGGACTAAGAATAGCAATCATATTATAGATGTCAGTTTCATTCCTTTACATTTTTTTTTTGTGTGTGTTGTATATTAACTGCCATTGGCTGGAGAAAATGTGATATCTGCCATTTTGAAATTAATTTTTTTCACTAAGCTAATAGTTTCCAGTCACATCCATTTGGTTGTCACAATTTTTTTTAATATTTATTTATTTTTATTGTGAAGTCAGATATATATATATAGAAAGACAGGAAGAGAGACAGAGAAGAAGATCTTCCGTCGGTTGATTGACTGCCTAAGTGACCACAAAGGCCAGAGCTGAGCTGATCTGAAGCCAGGAGCTTCTTCCAGGTCTCCCAAATGGGTACTGGGTCCCAAGACTTTTGGACCATCTTCTGCTGTTTTCCCAGGCCACAAGCAGGTAGCTGGGTGAGAAGTGGGGCTGCTGGGATTAGAACCTGCGCTGAAATGGTATTGCGGCATGTTCTGGGTGAGGACTTTTAAGCACTAGGCCACTGCACCGGGCCCAGATTTTTTTTCTTTTTTTTTAAATGTGTGAGTAGTAGTCCCTAGTGTGTGTGCCTATGTTTAAATGTGTGTATTTTCTTTATCCGGTCTTCAGTTGATAGATATCTGGATTTATTACATATATTTGATGTTGTTGAATTGAGCTGCAATAAGTAAAAGGATACAGATGATTTTAATATGTTGTTTAACTTCCTTTGAATGCATTTCCAGGACTGGGATAGCTTGATCACATGGTAGATCTATTCTCAAATCTCTAAGTGATATCTATAATGATAGTACTAATTTACATTTCCACAAATGGTGGATTTAGATACCATTATCCCCACATCCTTGGTACCATTTATTGTTTCTGTTGTTGTTTTACCATTGGCTAATAGCCATTCTAATTGGGATAAGATGAAAATTCATCCTTTTTTGGTTGAAAGATTTATTTTCATTGGAAAGGCAGATTTTCACAGAGAGAGACAGAGGGAAAGACCTTCCATCCTCTGGCTCAATCCTCAAATGGCCACAACTCAACTCAAAACCAGGAAGCAGGAGCTTCTTCCAGGTCTCCCAAGTGGTGCAAGGTCCCAAGGTTTAGGGCTATTCTCCACTGCTCTCCCAGACCACAAGAGGGAGCTGGATGGGAAGTGGAGCAGCGGTGTCCAAGTCAGTGCCCATATAGGATGTCAGCACCTTCAGCTGAGGGATGAACCAGATTGAGTCATCACGCTGGTCCCTCTTTGGTTCTGAGCATTTTTTCACGTGTCTGTTGGCTACTTTTGTTTCGTTGTTTGAAAAGTGTCTGCTCGTGTCCTTTGCCCATGTGCTGAATGATTTTGTTCTGTTATTGCTGAGTTTCTTGAGCTCTTTATAAATATTAGATATTAATCCTGTATCATATTTAGTTTGCACATATGTTCTTCCAGTCTTCTGGTTGCATATTTGTTGTTTCCTTTGCTGTGCTGAAGCGTCTTAGCTTGCTGTAATCTCATTTGTCTAGTTTTGCTTTTATTGTATGTGTTCTGGGATGTTTTCCAGGAAATCTTTGCATATGCCAATGTATCAGAGTTTTCCTGATGTTTTTGTCTAATAATTTGATAGTGTCAGGTTGTAGATTTAGGTCTTTGATCCACTTAGCATTGATTCTTACATAAGGTAAAGTTAGGGGAGTCATTTCTTCATTGTAGATCCATTTTTCTCTCAGCACAATTTTGTTGGAGAGTCTGTTCTCTCTACAGGAACTGATTTTGACTCATTTGTAAAAAAATAGTTATAGACACATGGATTCATTTATGGGATTTCAACTCTATATTGGTTCACATACCTATTACTGCACCAATATCGGGCTGTTTTGATTATAACTGCCCTGTAGTATGCCTCCAAATCAGGGAAGCCTCTGGCTTTATTTTTGTTGTTTAAGATTGCTGTAGCTCTTAAGGTTTTGTTGTCTTTCCATATGAACATCTCATAATATATACTTGTGTCATAACACTGCAGATTATCCCCAAATATGTATAATTGTTATGTGACAGTTAAAAAGAAAAATCATATTACATCTTAGATATAAATGTATATTGATTATGTACAGACTTTTTTCTTTTTATCTTGTCTTTCTCCCACAAATATTATTATTTAATTTTATAGTATTTATATTTCATTAGCTTTATAAATAATCTAAACATGATTTAATGTATGTAGGCAGATATTTATTATATATTAGCTTGTATCCAAATATGCACTTACATTTTATTAATCTCCTATAATTTAATGAATGATTGGAAAGACAGAGTGACAGCAAAAGAAGAAATGACAGCAATGAGAGACCTGTCCACTGGTGTGTTCCCCAAATGCAGTGATTGCCGTGACGAGGCAAGGTTGAAACCACACTTCCGGACCTCCATCCTGGTCAGCCACAGGGGTATCAGGAGATTAAAAATTGTGCTGTCATCTGGTGCCTTAGCTAGGAGCTGTGCTGGATACTGGGAGTAGCTAGGACTTAAACTCCACTATGTGACGTAGGCATCCCGAGAAGCAGCTTAACCTGTGCCAGGTGCCCATCTCTTTCCTATACGGTTACCTGTGTAATGTGAGCATCTGTAGATTTTTTTTATATTTGAGAGGGTTTCTGCTATTATCACCTCCCCAGGATTTTTTTGAAAAAGATTTATTTATTTTAATTGGAAAGTCAGATCTACAGAGAGGAGAAACAAAGATTTTCCATCTGCTGGTTCACCCTCCACCCCTACCCCAGTAGCTGCAACAGCCAGAGCTGACCTGATCTGAAGCCAAGGCCGAGAACTTCTGGGTCTCCCACACAGGTGCAGGGTCCCAAGTTCTAGGTCCATCCTCTACTCTTTTCCCAGAATACAAGCAGGGAGCTGGAAGAGAAGGGAGCAGCCAGGATACAAACCAGCAACTATATGGGATCCTAGTGCGTGCAAGGCGAGGACGTTAGCTAGTACGCTACTGCACCACATCCCTTTGCCCCATGGATTTTGAAACACAACTCTAAGTGGACTCTTCACATTTTCCTGCATGTTGCTTGCATGTGTACATAATATGCACAAGTCATATCCTACTATTGTCAATATAGTGGCGGTTACAGGAGAAAATTCTGGACTTCTAATTCAGTGTTATCTGCATTAATTTGAAAACTCTTTCAACTTCATTGACTGTGAACTAGTTTCTTCCCTGAGCCTTTTTCCACTTATAAAATGGGAATCATAATACCATTTCAAATGAATCCTGTGAGAATGAATTAAATAATGAAACTAACATGTACTGTGCTTGGAATAGTAAGTGTTCTAAAACAGAAAATGAAGCATCCCTCCTCTCCCATCATGTGCAGCACATTAGCACAAACCAGGGTAGATTTGCTAGTCAAGAAAGCATTTAATTTAAGGATTAAAGCAAGTTTTATCTCTCTCTCCTTTCCTATCATTCTAGCGATCTATTTATATCTATTTATCCTTTTATCTACCTATCATCTATCTATAATTTATCAATATACGTTTTATATCTACCAACTGAATAAATTGATCACAGTACATATTATTTTTGTTTTTTTCCCCCTAAGAATGGATACTTTCAAATTAAATTTCAGTTGGAATGCAGTCAAATTTAAGTTTGGTTGGCAACTGTGTTTCCCAGAGCGAATTGAAAGCACTGTGGCCAGTCTAAAAATCACTGACCTAAATAAACTTTATGGTTTGTATATCCATCCCAATTCTACAAATATTTGTATCCTTGGTTTATTAAAGAGTATTTGTGTTTAGACACCATTGACATCACATTTTGAATAATGACTGAAATGTTATTGACTTGGTGTTTTAATATTTTCATAAAAGGTTGGTATCCTATAAATCTCAAATAACAAATCAGATTTGATTAATAGGAGTGTTTATGACTTCAGGGGAGAGAAAGATAACATTTTACAGAAAAAGAAGCCATTTCTCTGTGAAACTAAGCTTTTCTGAAAAAAATTATTTTTCATAATAGAGTTTTGTAGGTATGGGAGTTCTTTCCTCCACCTGCTTGCCCTCCTTCCCCATTCTTCCTTCTCACCATTTTCCCGCCTTAGTGATAATATAGTCAGTATCCCTTAGTAAGTTACAAGTTTAGCTTTCTGCTTTTTAAATGTGTCATGGTATGATAGATATAGATAAAGATAGAAAAGTCTAGTATAACACTGTAAAGGTATATTTAAATGTTTCATTGGGAGTCCTACTTCTAATCAGGAGCAATGTAGTACAACGTGTCTTTACATCCTGTATACTAGTCTCCATTATAGTTCATCTATGAGAATATATGTATATACCTAATTACATCTATCTATTTTGTATTTTGTATAAAAGCTGTTTTTACATCAGAATAAATGGTAGTTGTCTTTTTGGGACATGCTTCACTAAGTATAATGGTCTTCAGTTGAGACCATGATGTTGCAAGTGGTAGGATTTCATGCTTTATATGGTGGTGTAATATTTCATAGAGGAGCTGCATCGATGTGTCATTATCCACTCATTTGTTGACCCACATCTGGATGTTTCCATGTCTTCACTTTTTTGAACTGTGCTGTTGTGGATTGAGTTGTAGGTTGCTTTCTCCAATACAGATTTCATTTCGTTTATCTATATCCCTAGGAGTGGAAGAGATGGGTCATATGGCAGCTCAATTTTCAGTTGTCTGAGAATTCTACATACTGACTTCCATAGTGGCTGCACTAGTCTGCACTCCCAATAGTGGATCGGGATATCTTTTGCTCCACATTGTCACAAGCAGTTGTTTGCTAATTGCTGAATGTAGGCTATTCTCCCTGCAGCTGGTAGATCATCAGTGTGGCTACATCCCAAGAAGTAAATAGAAAAATCTAGAAATAACATAGTTATGTTTAGTGTTGCATTTTCATGGCTGTACCTTTGGGATATGACAATTCTTCTGCAGAAATCTGATTTCTATGACATAGAATTGAAGCAGAACTGATTGTATGGTTTAGGTAGCTGCTTATTCATTGTCATGAGCTTCTAATTATGGTTCTTAGAAGTAAAGTCTGTTTTCCATCCGATCCTGGCATCAAATAGTGTCAATATCTACACATAATATTAGGAAAGCCACATCTCAGAGGATTGCGTATAGCTAGATTTGGAGTCCACAAGATACATGGAAAAGATTTCCTCACCTGAAGTATTCCCAGAAATCACATCATCTGAATTTTTTTTATTATTATTTATTGAAAAGCAGAACAGATTGCTAAGAGAA
The DNA here is from genome assembly GCF_030435755.1 of Ochotona princeps. NCBI lineage: Eukaryota > Metazoa > Chordata > Mammalia > Lagomorpha > Ochotonidae > Ochotona > Ochotona princeps. The sequence continues at coordinate 28,124,660 of NC_080846.1, forward strand.
GGAGAAACAGAAAGATCTTCCTTCTGATGGTTTACTCCCCAAATGGCTGCAATGGCCACAGCTGAGCTGATCTGAAGCCAGGAACCAGGAGCTTCTTCCAGGTCTCCTGTGTTGGTACACGGTCTCTAGGCTTTGGGCCGTCCTTTACTGCTTTCCTAAGCCATAAGCAGGGAGCAGGATTGGAAGTGGACCAGCTAGGACACGAACCAGCACCCATGTGGGATCCTGGCATGTGCAAGGTGAGGATTTAGCCGTTGAGCTTTTGCAGTGGGTCTCTTTCCTGAATTTGGTGCACAAAATCCTAAGAGAAGGATAGTAGAAAGGAGTAATGGTATGTGGTCGAAAGGTGTCATGGCTCTCCTCGTACTTCTTCCCACTGAAAGGACAGTGACACATTTTTTTCCTCTTATGTCATTTAAACATATTGAGTAATTTTAAATATGTTAGGGTCAATTGTATTCTTCAGGCAGCCAAAAAAGCAAAGTTGTACTCTATCTTAGGAAGTAGAGAAAAATTCATTTTAAAAATATAAGAGGCCAAACTATATAAATTTTGGTTATATTCTACTTAGGAACATACCTTATTCTATTGTGTTACCATGGCTTCCTGTTGGGCCTCATACCTGTCCTACAAGAAATTGGTCTTCAGCCAATACACACAGGGAGCCAGCAGTCATGAGTGAAAATCAACATTAAGATAAAACTGTTGGGGCCCGGCGGCATGGCCTAGTGGCTTAAGTCCTCGCCTTGAAAGCCCCGGGATCCCATACGGGCGCTGGTCCTAATCCCGGCAGCTCCACTTCCCATCCAGCTCCCTGCTTGTGGCCTGGAAGGTAGTCGAGGACGGCCCAAAGCTTTGGGATCGTGCACCCGCGTGGGGGACCCGGAAGAGGTTCCTGGTCCCGGCATCGGATTGGCGCGTACCGGCCCGTTGCGGCTCACTTGGGGAGTGAATCATCGGATGGAAGATCTTCCTTTCTGTCTCTCCTCCTCTCTGTATATCCGGCTTTCCAATTAAAAAAAAAAAAAAAGATAAAACTGTTGGAACCATAAGGAGAAAAGGAACACACAGCTCTTTAGATTTAGGTTTAGATAGTAAGGTATTTTTAAAAGATTGTTTCTGTTTATTCAAAAGGCAGATTTACAGAAAGAGAAAAGAAGAGACAGAAATAAAGAGAGGTCCTCCATCTGCTTGTTCATACCCCACATTGCCACAATTGCTGGAGTTGGACTGCTCCAAGCCAGTAGCCTGAACCTTCCTTCCACATGGGTACAGGGGCCCTAGGACATGAGCCTTCTTTCACTGCGTTCTCAGGCACATAGGAAGGGAGCTGGATTGGAAATGGAGTAGCTGGGACTCAAACCAGTGACTATGTGGGATGCAGCAACATAGGTGGAGGCTTAACCTATTATGCCATGATACCAGCATAAATAGTTAGATTTTTTTTAGTGGCTAGTTTGCTTCTGTAGAAAATTTAAGAAGTTTTTTTGAAAACATCCTTTTAAACATTTTAAATTCTTTTTCCTCAGGTTGCAGGTACAATTCTGTTTATCCAAAATACTTACTGTAAATATACTCAGGTGATTACTACCATTCTAAAAATTATTTCTCTTTAATAACCAAATGTTTAAAAATAATTTGACTTGAAAGGTAGAGTTAGACAGAGGGAGACACCCATAAACATATACTTAGCTCTTTTATCCCCTGGTTCATTCCCCGAATGGCCTCAGCAGACTGGGTCAGACAGAAGGCAAGAACCATTAGCTTCATCTAGGTCTCCTACATATGTGTAAAGGCCCAGATACTTAGGTCATATTTGGCTGCTGTCCCAGGCACATTAGCAGCATATTAAATCAGAAGTGGAGCAGCCAGGACTTGAACTGGTGCCCATTTAAAATACCTGAGTCATGGGTGGTGGGTTAACCCACTACACTGAAATGCTGACCCCTAAAATTTTCTTCCTGAAACTTTCCCTGGATTACCCTTGAGATATCAAAATCATCTTGATGTTTGACAGGCTTGTTACCTAGTAACACTTAAAGAAGGGTCACAATTGCATCTTTATTTCTCTCTGGAGAGATAAAAGGACAACATTTTCAACATGTGTATGAAAAAGGTATTGCATTGTATGGAGAAGAGCCCTGGTTGTGAAATCAGAAAACCATTTCTTGCATGGTCTTTTAAATATGAGCATTGTGGTATTTGGCCACCTATCTCCCTGGGATTCAGTGTTTGCATATAAAATGGGACAAGTATAATGCTGTGTTGTATTCCTTATAGTTGGATCAGAATAACATCAAAACAAACATGAATGCACATTGCAAAATTATATACAGGTATGCTATTTTGAAAATCATTGACCTCAACTCACAATATCCCTTATATGTGCTTAGCTGTATCTGTTCAAGCAAGTCACAATGCAAAAGAATGAAGGAATCTATCACATTTAATTAGGCCTAAGAAGCATGTATGCATTTAAGGTAATCCATATATAATTACCTACAAAACATAGATGATGTTTTTTTCCTACTTGCTAAATTTACTTCAACCTTCATACATTTCCACAGTAAGAACAAAAGAAAATTTCTTTGTTTTTGCTTAAAACAGGTAATTATTCTAAATATGTTTTCTTTATAATTTGAACATTCATGAGCAACAAGACTGCTGAACTCCAGCTCTGCATTATGATAGCTTTTTAGCAGTATTACAAGGCGGTATTGTAGGGAGTCTTAGTTCTGCTTGAAATACTACATTTGCAAGGAGTTTTTCCATTGAAATGGAGTGTGTGCACCTTGCAATTTTTGCCACATTAAAGAACAGAACATTCTGCCACATTTTCATCTCATTCAAATCCCATATATGCATAGAGCCCCTACTGGTTTAAAAAAAATCCATAGGGGGTGCATTACATGATTTTCATCAAAGTAGGTGCAAAATTTAAGGACACTATTTACATCACTCTGTGACTCCATCTGTCTTGTCATATATACTAGTGAAGAAAGGATTTTAACAGTTATAAAATTTTCAACCCATTGCAAAAAAAAAAAAATCATCTCCTCTGTTACTCCTGTTAACTGGTCATTGTAATCAACAGTGAGTCATCAGATTCATGGACAGGATCAATCTTTCTTGATCACATATTGATAAACCTACTTGCACATATGGAAAATTTAGTTTGTTTCCAGTGAAGAGGAAGGATGATCTTCTCTGTATGTAAGTCTATATTAAGGTAAAATAAATCATATATATATGTATACATATGCCTCAATTTTAACTATTTGAAGTTTAATAAATTGTTTTAAAATTGACCAGTTATTCATATTTGCATCTCTTTTACTGATTTTCTAGATTTCTCATCAAGAAATATTCTCTTCACTCTTTTAAATCCACGCTAGTCTGAAAAATTTCCTTGGTCAATGAAAACAGAAGATGTAACATGCATTTTTCCTCAATATCTTGCAATGTTATTCAACTTCCCTATGAATAAACTATGTGTAGTGAAGAATGAGAGGCTCTATGAGGCTAAGTTGCCATGTCTTAACCTAGACTTGACCAGCCAATCCCATCTGTGCTAGGCTAACTGGAAATGCGTGAGTGAGCATCTACAGTACAGCCGTGTTCAGGATTCTCATGTGCTGGGCCAGGAACTGGCAATTCAGATTTGCTTTCCAAAGTAGTGCAAGTTAAATACTATCGAATCAACTTACTGTTGGCCTTATTTCCATTATCCAATTCCCCTTTCACATCTTGGAAAAAATCTATCAATAGTGTCAATTTTTTAGAACATTTATTTTTACTGCAAAGTAAGATACGCAGAGAGGAGGAGAGAAAGAAAGATCTTCTCTCTGCTCATTTCACTCCCCAAGCCACCCCACGGCCAGAGTTGAGCCACTTCAGAGCTAGAAGTCAGGAGCCGGAGCCTCCTCCGGGTCTCCCACACAGGTACAGGCTCCCCAGGCTTTGGGCCATCCTCAGCTGCTTTTCCTGAGCCACAAGCAGGGAGCTGAATGGGAAGTGGGGCTGCCAGTATTAGAACCAGTGCCCACATGGGAACCCGGTGTGTTCAAGGCAAGGACTTTAGCTACTAGGCTTCTGTGCTGGGCCGATTAGTGGACATTTTATCATTGTATCCCATAGATGCACTTGCTGTGTATCATTGCTTTGGCTTCTGCTTGGTTGTTCCATTTTCTACCTCTTTTCTGCAAATACCTCAACTTTTAGGCACATTAAACTGTGTGTATTTCCATGGTTTCTGGCCGAAAAGTGAGAAATATTCACATTTTTAAATAGGTGTCAACTGTCTTACCTAATAGCTACTTTATAAATATGTGTCGACTTAATAAATAATGAATGAATCTATAGATGTCAAGAGCCAAGGAGGAAAATACATTCACTGTGAACATCAATTTAAAATATCAGGTATCACACACACAAACAAACTATCATTTGAAATTGTCCAAACTTTAGATTCACAGACCTTTGGGATCCTGTTAAATACATTCAGATTTAGAATCAGTAGATCTGGAGTGAGAATGAATTCTGTTTCTGCCCAGTGCCATAGCTGCTGGCCCATAGACTACACTTGGCTTACTAAAACAAGATTACCAGTAGAATTTCCACAAATGCAGAAGGAAAATATAAATAAAGGAACAGCACTACAAAGTCACGGAGTTGGAAAATCATTGGTTACTTCTGGCCACAATGAACTATTTCAATTTTGTGGAAGCAGAATTCTGCAGGGGTGGTGTATATAATATTGGAAAGATAGGTTAAGACCTATTGTGGAAAATCTTAAAATGCAACGTGAGAAAGCTATTCTTATCAGAGCTAGCAGTGATAATTAAATTGTGTTTGTTCAAGTAGTGGAGCTGGAGCTGGAGCTGCAGTTTGCAAGCATGTGTGTATGTGAGAGTTTGTTTTGCTTCTCTGAGTTGTGAGAAATAATCAAATGGAAATCCTGTTGGCAAAACATCAAGGGAATTTAGACATAGCAGCACCTGGGGCCCAGTTTCTGAAATTCATTGTCAGTTGTATCAAGAGAGTATCTTCAAGTGACTGTCAAACCATGACTATCATGGTTTTGTGAAACCAGTGCAGTTTTTCCCCTCCTGCCAACGTCCCATGATTATGGATTCAGTGAACATCAGTTTGAGAGCTGGGTGTCTGACATATCTTCTTGATATGTCCACATCCTGTGTTTCAGTGCTTGAGTGAGTCCAGTTGCACTGTTGACCGCAGTTCCCTGCTGTGTTCACTGATTCAAAAGTGGGATGCTGTCACCAAGGCAGGAAGCCAGGATTCAGTTCCTGACTGTGGGCGTTGGCTTCACCCTAACCTGACTGTTGGCTTTTGGGAAGTGAGTCTGTAAATGAAACATGACTCTATTTCTCTTCCTTTTCTTTTCATCTTCTCAGTTTCTCTTTCAAATAAATTACATAAATACATTTCTATAAATGAAAAGAGTCTGGCTGAAATTTGGCTTGGAAAGACATCTTGTGTATTAGTTTTATCTGTTCATTTCAGAAATACGTGGATTTTTTTTTTTTCTGAATCTAGTTGGTTGAATTACTAACAGAAAGCACAAGCAAAAGCCATCACAAAGCCTAATTCAGTTACCATCCCCGTAAACATTTCAATATATTCTTTGGTTTTTTGGTTAGGGTTGAAGCACTCAATAGACATATTAAATTTTTTTCACCTTCTGATTCATACTTTCATTGGATCATTTAGCAAAAAATGCTGACTCTGACACCATGATAGGTTTTGGAACATGTAAGAACAAAATGCTAAATTCCCCAAATGTGTGAACTGAGGCTGCCTTATATTTGAGAGCTTAACCAGTGGCTTTCATACAACAGAGAAGTCCCCACATTGGGTGTGATCCAGGATAAGCATGCTCAGCAGAAAACAATAACATCAGCAGAATTTGCCTAAGCCTTGCAAGTTCTGAATGAGGGGAACTGCTAAAGTTGGTATCATAAAGCAATCCACACCTCCCACCTTATGCTGTTTATTTGCAAAATAAATCAAAGCAATATGTTTCATGCAACTATAACCAAACTCATGTATTTGATTACTTGAAAAACTTTTCAATAGAGAAAACAGCCTTTAGAAATTGCCTTAGCAAGGTTATTTGCTTTGTTATGAAAACATAAAGATTAACAATTTGTGTGTGTATGTGTGTCTACTAGTATCTTATACTAAAATAATAACCAGAATGTTTATAATTGACAGATGGATCAAAACCAGGAGAATTAGCAGACAGATTAACTTTACTGAGTTTCTACATCATGTACATCTAGAACTTACAATGTGCTCGTAAGAAGTATTTGAATTCTCCATGTACTTCTACATAATATAATTTTCACCAAATATCCATTTAATAGCTATTTACCTGGGGCCCAGTGTGATAGCCTAGTAGCTAAAGTCCTCACCTTGCACATACCAGGATCCCATATGGGTACCTGTTCTAATCCCAGGAGCCCCGCTTACCAGCTAGCTTCCTGCTTGTGGCCTGAGAAAGCAGTCAAGGATAGCCCAAAACCTTGAGACCCTGCACCCATGTGGGAGACACAGAAGAAGCTCCTGGCCCCTGGCTTTTGGTTAGCTCAACTCTGGCCATTGCGGCCACTTGGGGAGTGAATCAGCAGATGGAAGATCTTCCTCTCTGTCTCTCCTCCTCTCTGTATATGTGACATTTTTTCAATAAAAATAAAATATAAAGAAATAGTTATCTGCCTGTGGAGTTCTTGAAAACAAATGACCTATTGTCACTACGTTCTTAGGAATTAAAATCCATCACTTAGTTTCCTGGGAAGTCAAAGTGAGAAGAAAAAGAACAGAGTTTTAAAAACAGGTCAAGTTTAATTCAGAGCCAAGTTTTCTCTTCATTCTGAGCGTGATATTGAGAAAAAAAAATCAGTTCTCAGCATTCTGATTTCTCCATTTGTGAAATAAACATAATAAAATCTGTGTTGCAATTGTTAGCATGAGATTTGGAGATAAGATATGTAAAGTGAGTGCTAGAGTTCCTCTTCAATAAATATCAGCTCTTATTAAAATAGAATCTTCACATCTTTAACTTTTAACATGATCAAGTTACCCACTCACATTCACATTCAACAGGGCTTTGTTTTCTAAAGTCAGGACAACCTCTCCTTTATCTTGTTTGTTCAAAGACACTTAAAGCCAACTTGAGCTATGAAACCTGAAAGCTACGCGAGGAAATAAGCACTTAATCATTTGGTTTGGAGAGTGTTCTGAACTCTCAGGAGACAGAATAAATGTTTAAGACAGTGAGCAAAACTGCTCCCATCTTGTTGAAGATGGGCAAAAGGCAGCACCTCACATTTTAAGTGCTTTTCAGTTAGAAAAACAAAACCAGAGAGAGTGAACATAGTCCCTAAAGCCTAACTCCAAGGTCAGCGAAACAAAGTGACAACATAGGTTTTTTTTTTTTTTTGAAAGTTTGTGCCTATTACTAAAGAAACTTTTGTGGGGAAAAAAACAGAAGAGAGATCATTAGAGATCCTCATAGATTTTTCTGAAGTTGCCAGGATCATCACCTCTTAAAAGTCCTTCTGAATTTTGAGAAACCAAATATCACACTTTCTTAAGCATCTGATGTGACTAAGCTCTTACTTTTCTAACATAATTACATCTTCCATTATGACAATTTTCCTAATAATCAAATGTTTATATTTCATTTATTTTAATTTGTAAGGTCCAAAACATCATTTTGATTGATAAATGAGTACAGATTTATATGGATTTCTGTAAGTTTGGTGTCTGGGCATATTTTACGTTGAGTCAGAAAATAATTCAACAATGGGATTTTGGTCATGAACACAGTTCCCAATTATAACACCGCTCTTTTGTAATTTTCTTTCTGGGAACACATTGTGGCAAGAAGCATGAAATGGAATTCCCTGAACCAAACTAAAACAAAGCAAAATCCCAAACAAGCAAAAACAATTGAATAACAAATACAATGTAATCAAGTATACAAAATGCCAATTTTATAGGTAATTACTATATAAAATATGCAAGCCTATTGAGAGGTACACATGGGAGTATTTGTTTTTGATGCTTATGTCAATGTTTTTATGAGATTTGTAATTTATGATGGTACTTTTAATTTATTTCAAATTTATGATCATCCATTATTTCTAATGTAAAATTTATGCATTTAAAAAACAGGAATACGTAAATCTGACAATTTGCTAAAATATATGAGAATTTTGAAAAATGTAACAAAACTTTACATTCACTCATTTTTAACTTTGTATATTAAGCTTACGATTGAATTGAATAATGTACTTAGAATACTTAACTATTGTAAGAAGGGTCTAAAATACAATGTAAGCCCAGATATTTTGGAAAATATTTTAGACACTTGCTACATAAAGAGAAGTGGAAACATTTTTAGTGTTTTAAGATTTTTTACAAGATTTAAAATCATTGATTTGGAAATTCTTTACATATCAGAGTACAAGCAAATTTAGAATCAATTAAGCCAAGAATATTTTCCTGCATTGCATAGAAAAAATAATATATCTTCTGGGATATATCCAGTGAAAGGGGCTTTGCTAACCCCATCTTTCAAAATCATTTATTGAATATTCTTTCTCACATTTGATTGGCATTCAATTGTATCATTTGCATCTACATTTACAAAAAGCAGAACATGAGTATTTTAATTGGAGTGCTAGAGTGCAAACTAATGCAAGGTTTGATGACAATTTTGTTTTCCAGAAAGAGGTGTGCAGCACAGTTGCACAGTTTAAAAATCACTGGGCCAATCAGCTTTGTACTTCGGATATCCATCCCGATTCAGCAAAGCAGTGTATCCTTAGTTTCTTAGATGCTATAGAATTCATAAGGCACTCTCCTTTGCATGAGAAAATGTGGGTATATTGTTGTTATTTTCAAGTAATTGTGATTGATTATTTCCATGGAGAAATTGACATCTCCATAGAAATGGTGTCTCCTGTAGGTTGAATATTAATCTTAGAGGAAAAGCTTGGGACCCTGTAGTCAATATTTTAGCAATTAAGTCCTTTAAAAGCCTTTTTTTGTGGGGGGCAGGAAGGCAAGGGTCAGGTGCTGGTTTTGTGGCATAGCCAATAAAGCCATGACCTGTGACAGCTGAACACTGAGTGCTGGTTCCAGTTCTGGCTTTTCCTCTTTCTAACCCAACTTATTGTTCATGAGCCTAGGAATGCAATACAAGATGGTTCAAACACTTAGGTCCCTGCCACTGGTGTGGAAGAATTAGAGTTCCAGGGTTCTGTCTTAAGCCTGGCCCAGTCCTAGCTGTTGTAGCTGTTTGGGGAGTAAACCAAAGGATGGAAGATTTTTCTTTACATTTCTCTCATTTCTCTATGTAACTGTGCCTTTAAAATCAATAAACACATCTTAAGAATTAAATCAACCTCTTTAAAAAATATCTGTATTGTCCTGAATAGTACAGTGCAGTTTGAAATACTGCAATCAAGAATTTGAAAATTCACAAGGGGGCTTCAATTTTCACCAGCTGCCTGAGATGAGAAATTTCAGTGATAAATTTGGAAAGACAACCAGGGAACAATGTTCAGAAAATCAGCTGTTTCCAATATTTCACAGGTATTCTTCAGGAGAGAATATCAGATGTTACATGATCAATTGTCCAATGTGCATCATGTCAGATTGTGAGAAATTGTGTTAGGATTTTCTAAGTCTGTTGAGCCAACAACAGCCACATTACTGAGAAAATCCAGCTTAACAACCTTATAACTCTTAGGATTTTCTGATGAGATGTATTCTGCAGACTAATATTAGGACTGGGTGAACGTCTATGCCCATATTACCATATTATCACATTTTGTGTTCACAGGATAATAACAAGGCATTATACATGTGAAGTCACATTCCCGTTAAACAATAACCCCTCAATGGGTGGAATTGTAATGTATCTATTGGATGAAAGCCATAGTGGGGTACTACAGGTGTCATTAGGGTAAGTTGTAGCAAATGTAAAGATCCCAATAAAATTAAATCTCATTTCACTTAGATTTTATCATGTTTAAAAAGAAACATTTCTCAAATGGCTACCTTGGGTGCTCAGTGTTATAAAAATTTTATGGATAAGTAAGCAATTATGAAGGTAAAATTCAGAATCGGAATGCTTTCAGTCTATAAATGAAGTAAATGCATTTTACATTCCTGGGACTTCTTTTTTGTTTTGGTTTGTATCCATGTATCGTTTCCATGTGCTACCAGGTGTAGGGACTGTGGGTTGATTAGGAAAATGGACAGGGGGGTGTAGGGAATAGAGAACTGAGAGAGTGTATTACAGGAATGATTTCTGAGGGACTTTCAATGATCCCTCTAAATGCAGGCAAGCATGGGGGCTGAAACTGGGCAGTTTGGAGGAGAGAGCCCAGAGGACCTTTATGGATCAGACCAATGCACCAACCCATGTGGGAGACCTGAGCTGGGGTAGTTAACATGGACCACAGCCAGCAACCACTCACCAGTGCACACTATAGCTATGGCTGGAGGCCTGCCTGGCAAGGCTAGATCACAGTACCCACCAGTGAGTGTTGAAACGGGATGGATCATGTTAGGCTGGGCCACAAAGTTAACCAGCACATGAGAGAACCAGGACCAGGGGTTAGATTCTATGGAATATATGTGCGCTCACCCCTATGGGACTGCAATTTCTCCTGGTTAGCTTAAGAGCTGGGGTGGTGATGGGCTGAGCTAGGCATGACTGTTGAACCCTCTGATACTCATGGGTTCTGAGGTTAGGAACAGGCCAGGATGGTTCAGGCTGCAGCACCCACAGGTACACCAAGAATAGGGTGTAGGGTGAGCTGGGCCAGGCTGCAACATCTACCAGTTCATACAAAGGCAAGGACAAAGGAGGCAGACTATGTTCGTTAAGGGTCTAGCACCCAGTGGCACATATGTGGCATGGGTCTGAGAGTGGGTCTGGGAGTGGGCCTGGGAGTGGGCCTGGTGAGAGAACTAGGGAAACTCTCTTGGTGGGCTGTGGCTCCTACTGGTGAGCATGTGGTTCAGACCTGGGTGTTGGGCAGGCCAGGCAATGTAGTTCCCCCTGTTGTCAGATGTGTGGGGTGGTTCTGGAAGGGGAGGCAGGGTTGGGCCAGCCTTAACTCATGGGCATGTGCAGGAGCCAGTCGGGAATGTGGATCATGATGGACTAGAATGTCTCACCTACCAGTTTGCATGAACCAGGGATGGGGCAGAGTGGGCAGGGATAGACTGCAACAAGTGAGAGTTGGGATTGGGAGCAGGCTTATATGGGTCACTCTGCAGCATCCCATGGCAAAGGCCAAGATGGGGATGGGCTATGCTGAGCTGGATCAGAGCAGCCACTGGCACATGCAAGATCTGTGGTTGGGAACAGGCCTAGTTGAGGAGCAAGGAGATGGCCCAGCTGGGCTGTCATTCCCCTTGGTGAGCATGAGAGCTGGAATAGGGGCAGCAACCTGGGTTGGATATGATTGCAGTCTCCCTCAGCATGAGTGTGGACTGGGTTTGGGCTGTGCCAGATCAAGCTGGACTCCAGCATCCAGTGATGCTTATGAGAGCTAGGGAGGGTGTAGGTCAGGATGGGCTAGGCCTCTGCCCTTGCTGAACCATGTGAGAGCTGTGTCTAGACATAGACCAGGTAGAGCTGGGCTGTAACACCCAACAGTAACAACCAGAATGGGTGTGAGCTGGTTGGGCCACTGTTCCTGCCAGGACAGGTAATAGACGAAGTCAGGTTGGGGCAACAACCCACTGGTGTATGCAAGATCTGCCACTGGGAAGATACCTATTAGAGGAGTTTGGGAAACTCCTCTGTCAGGATGCAGTCTCTGCAGGTGAGCACAAGAACAAAGGCAAGGAGCAGCCCAGGCCAGGCTAGGTGAGTCAGGTCTGGGAGTAGACCAGCCTGGGCCAGTTCATAACAACCACTGGCAGATATCAGAACCAGGACAAGGTGCAGGACAGGCTGGGTCAGGCCAAAATATCTGCCAGTTTGCATTAGGGCTGGGACTGGAGGTTGACTGGACTGGGCAAGGCCGTAATACTCTGGATAATGCCAAGGTAAGATGGGCCATGCCAGACTGAGCCACAGCACACACTTGCACATGTGAACATGGGAGGGTGGGTGGAGGGGCTCAAGCACTGTAGGAGAGCTACAGAGGCTCCTCTGCTGGGCCACTACATTCACTAGCAAGTGTGAGAACTGGGATGAGGGCATACCAGGCTGGGTCAGACTATAACAGCTGTTGGCCTGCATGTGAGCTGGGTTAGGGGAAGAGCCAGGCAGTGCTAACCAATTGTACCCACTGGTGCATGCATGAGCCAGAGTAAATGCAGGCTGATTGGGCTTTGCCACAGCATCATCTGGCAGGTGCTGTGACTGAGGGCAAGTCCTGTCAAGCTAGACTGCAGAACCACATGGAGAGTGTAAGATTGAGGTCTCGGAGTGGGCCCAGCAGGGAAACTTTGAGCATCTCTCTGATGGGTTGCAAATCCCACTGGTGAGCATGATAACCAGGGCTGGGGGCGGGCCTGACTAGACAGGTGATTGCACCTGGCAGCATGAGTGAGGGCTGGTTGAGTTGAGCTAGGCTTCAGCACTCATTGATGTGTATGAGAGCTGAATGGAATGTGGGATGGTCTGGCAAGCATAAGAACCAGGATTTGGGGTAGGCCTAGTGGAAGTTATTAGAGGTTGCTCCACTAGGCTGCAGCTCCTGCTGGTGTATGTGAGGGCTGAGTGTGTGGTAGGCAGGGTTGGTTTGGGCCACAGCACGCATTGGTTTATGTAAGAGATGGTGTTGGAATCAAAACTGATCCAGCAATACTCTAACTAGTCTGTAAGTAGGCTGTTGTGGGGAATGGAAAGAGCTTGAGCCCATATTGGTAAGCACATGCAAGATGCAGGTCTGGGATCACTTCAGACAAAGTTTCTTTGGGGATCATCTCAACTGAACCACTGGACTCAGAACTCCAAACATGAGAAGGATTCCAGGATCTGTGGTCTGAACATGGAGAGCATGTGTCAGAACTGGGCCTCCTCAGTGGCTTAGATGGAGCAGTGGACGGCATGTCCAGATGCATATGGAGGATATGGCAGGTAATCTATTGGAGTCTGCAGAGGACATCTGGTACCATAACACCAGTTATGGTCAAATTGGTCAACTACCCCAGACAAGTGTTGGCAGCTATATCTGGCCAAATGGAGATTCTAAGGTGGGGTATGTCAGCAGATGCATCTTGGAAGGACTTCCTCATCCTTGGATCAACAAGATCAGCATTTTCAGAACTATTGAACTATTGAAACCACTTGAGCAGAACACTCAGAGCATACTCCACCCTGGGGATGTGGGATGGCGTTGGGTGACTATTCTCCATCCCAGGGTACTGAGGCGGTTGGGTGCAGCTTCTGCCCTTAACTCCACCCTTCCCCTACATAGAGAAAGAAGACAAAAGAAAATGTGGAGGGCTCGGCGGTATGGCCTGGTGGCTAAGGTCCTCACCTTGATCCCATATGGCTGCTGGTTCTAGTCCCGGCAGCTCCACTTCCTCTCTATCTCTCCTCCTCTCAGTATATCTGACTTTGTAATAAAAATAAAATAAATCTTTAAAAAAAAAAAAAAGAAAATGTGGAAACATGGTCTCACCCATTTTCCCCTAACTCTCCATCCTTCCCACCCTAATCACCTATGTAAACATAATCAAAAATAAAATTAAAAACAAATAAAAAATTTCAGGTATACATAGGCGAGCCACAGCAGTCCTCTGAGGGAAAATTTTGCAGTACTTTCAGCCACAGAATGGCAAAATTATGCCCAGCTCTAATTCTCTGCTAATACTCTACTGAGTAGCCCCTGGGTCTTAGCAAACATGGTGGTTGTAAAAATCAGAAATGCAGACTGAAAAATAAAAGAATATGCTACTTGAAAAAAAATTCAAGTATTAATTATTGGCTTCTTATCCTCTGAAAGACTGAAGATTTCTCTTGTTAGCTGAACTATAGTGGTATTATCTATTCAAAAGGAATTGTATGTTGTATATTTTTATGGTCACCCTGCTAATCATTGCAAGTTTTCTTTCCTAAGTTACATGTGTGTGCATCTTTGCTTTCATTGATGTCATCCCAATGTCAATAGCCTGTTACTTTCGTAGAGAGGTTTGTGTGTTTACAGCAGAAGTATTATCACAGTTGGACCAAAAAGCCCATTTTTTTTTAAAGATTTATTCATTTTTATTGGAAAGCTGGATATACAGAGAGGAGGAGAGACAGAGAGGAAGATCTTCCATGCGATGATTCACTCCCCAAGTGAGCCGCAACGGCCGATGCGCGCCGATCCGAAGCCGGGAACCAGGAACCTCCTCCGGGTCTCCCACGCGGGTGCAGTGTCCCAATGCATTGGGCCGTCCTCGACTGCTTCCCCAGGCCACAAGCAGGGAGCTGGATGGGAAGTGGAGCTGCCGGGATTAGAACCGGCGCCCATATGGGATCCCGAGGCGTTCAAGGCGAGGACTTCAGCTGTTAGGCCACGCCGCCGGGCCCAAAAAGTCCATTGTTAGTGATGCAGACAAACGAAACAGAATATAAATGTGGTTCAAACGAACAATGACCATTTCACTTTGGGTATCAGTTTCCTATTCCTCATTATGATGAAGTCCAGAAATCTTGGTTGAAAGCCTGTGGTACTCAGAATATATCTGCTATCCAAAATTGAGCTTATTTGATTAGTGTTTGTTTACTACACTTGCTGAGTAGATTAGAATCCTGACTTATTGAAACCAAGAATCAAAACCTTATAAGCAACTATTTGTAAGTGAAAAGTCTCAGACAATTAATATCTATTCTCATTTCTTCCAAAAATATCCTTATAAATCAATGTGGGTGTTTAGATGTGGGTCCATTCAGAGAAAAGTAGAAATATAGAACTAAATAAAGGAAAAATTACCTAATCTCCTATAGAAATATAAAAAAAACTTAGGATTTCTAGTAACTATATGTGGGCCAGCGTCCACGAGAGTTCTGGTTTTATCTAAAATATGTTTCTTAAACAAGTATTTCAAATGTGAAACATTTCACCCTTTTCAAAATTTCTTTTTTAAACAGTAACTATATTCCGAGAGATGCCAGAAATGTGACTAAATCCTTATTTTGTGATGCATATGAATGCATGCTTATACATTTTCCCTTTGTCAAGAAACAATTCAGAAAAATATGCATTCTCTGGAAATTCATGGTTACTTTTTCCTCCAATGGATAGATGTTATTTGGTAAAATATGAAAGACTAAAACAGAATTAGCTTAGTATCTCTCCATGTGGACTTGGTGAGAGAACACAAAAATTGTTTCAAATGATAAGTGTTTCTAATAAGAGAATAACCAAATTTACCTTTTAAAAATATGTATTTTTATTTAAAAGGCAGATTTCTACAGAGAGAGGAGAGACAGGCCTTTGACTTGCTGGTTCACATCCCAAATGATCATAAAGGCCCATTCTGAGCTGATACAAAGCCAGTGGCCAGGAGACTCTTTGCGGTTCCATGTGAGTATAAGGTCCCAAAGCTTTGGGCCATCCTCTACTGTTTTCCAGGGCCACAAGCAGAGAACTGGAACAGTAATGGGGCAGTTGGGACATGAACTGGAGCCTACATGGGATGCTGCAGCTGTAAGGTAGAAGATTTGTGCATTGTACCACAATTCTGGTCCTTTATTTACCTATTTTTAATGATGGTTTTCTAGGTTAATATAGATTACTTCAGTTTTGTGAAAATGAAATAAATTGCTGTCTTAATAAAATGAGTGAGACATTGATATTAGTCAATGGGTATTAAAATGGCAAATGGCATTAAATATAGGAACGAAGCTATTTTTAGCACTAGCTTTTTTTTTCACCTGCACCCTGGCCAGGGAGTTAATGTGCAGCTTCCTCAATTGAAGCAAATTAAATTCAGCATCACTTCCTCGCTTCCCAGGAAATAGGACGGTGGTCAGTAACCTTGTTAGCTATAGGTATAATCAGTGAAACTACAAAACAGATCATTTGTGTCATTGGTTTATTTTTTTAATCAGAAAATCACAGCTAAAATATAAATAACATGAAATAAGTGAAATTATAAAAGGTAGCAGGAAGGACAAGTGGAAGAGAAAAGGAACAGCCACAAAAAATGGGGGAAATGCTGATAATTGACTGGAATTCTTGAATTTTCTAGGGCTGACACCCAGATTCCCAGGAATTACTTTTGTTAAATAGTCACTATTTTTATTCCTCTACTATGGTGATGGAAGGATGCTATAACATATAAGGAAAAAAAGAATGTACTTTTGCCTTCCAGGAAGATAGGTTTCAGTTAAGAATGTGGCCATGAGGCCTGGCCCAGTAGTCTAGTGGCTAAATCCTTGCTTTGAACATAGTGGAATCCTTTACGGGCCCGGGTTTGTATCCCGGTTGCTCCACTTCCCATCCAGCTCCCTGTGTGTGGCCTGGGAAAGCAGTGGAAGATGGTCCAAAGCCTTGGGACCCTGCACCTGTGAAGGAGACATGGAGGAAGCTCCTAACACTCAGCTTCTGATGAGCTCAGCTCTGGCCTTTACAACCACTTGGGGAGTGAACCAGCAGATGGAAGTTCTTTCTTGCTGTCTCTCCTTCTGTCTGTGTAGCTGCCTTCCAACAAAATAAATAAAGAAATAAATCTTTAAAATATAGTGTGGCTATGGTTTAACTACGTCCTTGGCAAAATACAAATCCTTAAATTTAGAGACCATTTTGCTGGCATTACGTGATAGGGAGGTGAGTGGGTGATAGAGGATCCCTGTAATCTTAAATCTGTATCATGAGAAATAAAAAGTCTACTCATGTTACATAAATTTTAAATTCCAAAAAAAAAAAAAAGAAAAAAAATTTAAAATGGAAAAAATGCCAAATAAAATGTTGGAGCTTTACGAGATGTCTAAGCCATGGGGGCTCTTTTCTCAGGCATATGATTAAGACCCTCATAGAAAAACTCCGCAGGGTTCTCAGGTATCCTGCCTTTCTGCCTTCTGGCTTTAGGCCATTACCCTGTCACTGCTGAGGGTGCCCTAAGAAAGCAGCCCTCACCACACAGCCAACTATTGTTGGCACCTTGCAGTTGCACTTCCGTGCCTTCCAAACTCTGGACAGATTGCTGTTCTTCATAAGTTGCCCAGCCTGTGGAAATCTTTTATAGCAACATCCACAAAATAGGACAAATGTCATTCTGGCTCATGCAATAAAGGAAGAGTTCATGACACTATCTATTTAAACTCTGAAAATTTGGTTAGATTACAGAATCCATGTGGAAGCTTTCTCAGGCATTAACTAACGCATTTGTGAACTGGAGCTGTTTTTCCCTCTGGAAATTGTCCTGACACACCTCTCGGCAGTACTCCGGATAAAATGATCCTACTTCTTCGCTAGCTTCCTTCATATTGAAATTAGAAATAAAAGCAAAAGTCTCATTATGATTTTGCCACCCTCTGACTTCTGATCAATTCTTATTTAACTGACTTTAAAAGGCAAATTTTATAGCATTTGAAGGGAGAATAAGTATCAGCCTACCATCATTAGTATTATGAAGAAATAAATCATGGAAATATAAAGCATTAGATAACATTAGAAATTTATTGAATAATCCAATATTTTATTCATGGCCTTATATATTCATAGTATCCTGTCTTAATTCCATAATGTAGGCACAGTTTGCTATTGCTCATTGGTTTGTTTTAGATTATTTGTTTAAATAGAATCTAGATGTGATGTCTATGAAACATGGTGGTTTTCATCAGAACATATTGCCAGTCCCCTTGGTAATGTTGGTTATGGCTGTAGCTGTGCTTACATTTTAAAAAGCAATGGGAAATAAGATGATTTGTTCTTATGCCAAACAGCAGAAGGATGCGAAAAGCCAGGTTAAGTGTGCAGTGATGTGTTGTCAGTATCGGTCATGCTGACTTTCCTCTTCTGATCAGTAAATGAGGTCCTGATAGCTGGCATTCTGTCTGTTCCATGCAGTCTGGTAATCTTTTCTTGTTATCATTTTCATTTAAACCTTTTTCTTTGTTGTGTAATACTCCCCATTTATTTCCACAGAGTAGCAAACACACTGAATTTCTGTCCACTCTAGTTACTTTTTTGTTTTTTGAGATTCTCACAACTCCATCCTTTTCTGAAAATTGTAATTTCCCCTGCTTTTTGAAATAGGTTTCAGCAGTCCTATAAATTCCTCTCCCATGTTAGAGATAATCTTAACCACTATTCCCTTGAAGTGAGGAGTACAACAATGTTAACAGTGACATTTTGTTGCCTATGGAACTTTTGAACTTCTTGTGTGGGAGCCTACACATGCTAAAGGCTGATAGCAGTTTACTCCTCTGATATACAAAGAGGACCAAAGGCTAATTGTCATCAACCAAAGAACCATGACTTCTCTGTGTATACTCCCCCTTGCCCCGTGCTACCATAGTATACCTTACCATTCCTGGAGTAGGGATTTTTTTCAGTGTAAAATGTCTGTTAGAGACAGCGCTACATCACAAAATTATTTGCCTTCTGCAAGCTTCCTACCACAACGAATGGATACAAGAGGCATATTACATCTGCTGCGGCCTGTATGCCCATGCCGACACCTCTCAGAATGAGAAAAAATGTCCCCAACTAGCTTTCTGTTGAGTTGGTGCTGCTTATGATTCCTGATTACCCAGTCTGTTGTGTTCTTTGTGTTCTTCTCTATGTCCTCCTGCCAGTTTCTGAAGAGGTATTTAGAAAATGTTTCCTAGTTTGGCAAGAAAATGTAACTGTTTTTAATGTGAAATAGTTTTGGTAAATGTCATTTTCAGCTCAGAAAGGTTACCATCATTTGGTGTAATTACGTCATCTTGGCATAACTTCATCCCTGGGGAATTTGGATATGGGCCTCATACAACAGTGTATGTATGTTGAACTTGCACAATCTGTGAAATTAAAGGGAAAAGTAAAAGTGAGTTAGAGTTTATTGAGCACCTGTTTATCATGTGATTTTGCATACATTACTTAAATCAGTTTCCAAGGTTCCATGGTGAGTTAGGGATTACTGTTTTTTAGTCATGCATATTGAGAAAGAAGTGATATGATTAGACCTAATTCTCCCTGACTCCAAATCTCACCTTTTCATTAAGAGTTGGTTTCTCTCTGTCTCTAAAGGAGTAGAAGAAAATTGCTTTATTCTGAGTCTGAACAGGAAAAAAATGAGTAGAAATAATTTCATTAGAAGACAGTTGCCATCTGAACTCAAAATCAACACATAAATGACTGGTTAGAAGGACCAGGGCAAAGTCTGAATGTGTACTAAGAGCAGTTGGCTTCACTCAGAGTTTTCCCCAAAATCTTAATTTTATATTTATTTAAATTTTGCTTGACTGGCAGAGACAGAGTGACTGAGAGACAGAGAGATCTGTGTGTGGGTCAATTATCAAGATCACCGCATCAGAAAGAGCAGGGCTGGGCTGAAGCTAAGCTCTGCAAAGTTAATCTGAGACTCCTCCATGGGTGGTGGGAACCCAAGTTTGTACACTCACACCTGCTCCATCCCACGGTGCATAATGACAAGTGGTTATAATCAGAAGCAATACTGACACTCAAATCAGATCCTGCAATATAGGTCATGGGCATCCCAAGTGGTAACTTAAATGTTGTGCCAAATGCCCAAAGCATTGAAAACTTTTACAGTTCTAAGTATAATAGTAAGACATAGTCTGTTTTAATATCTCAATTTTAAAAAGCATTACAAAACATGTATTCATGTTAAGTGGTTTATATCTTATTTTGAGTATAAAAGATAATGGTTAGCAATCTACTTTGTATTGAAATCACTACTAATTATATTTCTAGATATGACTAAATCTGTATTTTTAACATTTTTATATGTTAGTCTATGTAATTATAATTTCCATTTATTTTAAATTCATATATGTTTAGAAGGTCAGTTTAAAATAATCTTCCATAGAATGAAAAGATATCCTCTCATTTTTACAAGGGTTCAAGCACCTTCAAAACACTTCCAAAAGGAATTATCTTCAGTATTTAAAACTATTGTTTGTTATTGGGTGTCTGTGTACATGCTAGGCACTGTGCTAGACAATAAGTACCTTATCTCTAATCCTCATAGAATCCTGCCAGGCATTTGTAAATAGTCTCATTTTCTAAATGTGGAAACTCAGCCTTAGCCTGTTTAAAAAGAAAATGTGTAATGTCACAAAGCTAGCAAGTAACAGAATCAAAAATCAAACATCCTGGTAGTGTTGGTTATGAAGCCCCAGGCAATAACTACCCAAGCAGGTCTCTTGGCTCCATCCTTCATTCTCTGCTTTGGTGGAAGCCAAAGCCACAGGAGGCCTGCGGTCCAAAGTCAGGGCTGGGCTGTTGAGTTTGGTGACTACTTTATATGAAAAACAAAACCAAAGAGCGTGATAGTTTGATCCTTGTTGTGATCCCCAGTGTTTGTCCTTAATATGTTACCCGTGGTAAGTGATTAGCAGACACGAAATTGCAAAACCCAAACCAAATTTTCGAATTCCAGTCTTCAGTCTTTATTTTTTATGCTCTGGTGCTTCTGAAATGTCAAATTTCAGGGATGAAATTCTTTTGCTTCTTAGGACACAATTCAACAGGTTTAGAACATGTAGAATAACAATCAAAATCCATATTTCTGCCACTGAATTTTATAATTTGTTTTGCTGGTGATGTATTTTAAAATAAGAACTTACAGAACTTCACAGCTTCCCCAGGACTCTGTGCCTGTTCCTTTAACTCAATCCAAGTAAATTCTCAGTGTACTCAACTTGTAGTATGCCACTCTTCCTACACATGCATTTGACAAAATGGTTAGAAATAAGGGGCCAACGTTGTGCCACAGTTGCTTAAGCTGCTATTTGCAATGCTTCCGTTTGTTTTCACTATGTCAATTTCAGTCCCGGCACATCAATTCCTTTTTTCTTTTTTTTAAAAAAATTTAATTATTTTTATTTTTGATTTTTTTTTTACATAATTGATTAAGGTGATAAAGGTCAAGGGCTACAAGAATTGGGATTGACTTTTTTCACATTCTGTTTTTTCCCTTCCAGTTTCTGGGGGGAAAAGGGATATAAGGGGAGAAGCCAAACCCAGCCTCCCAACCATCCCAGGGTCCCCAATGCAGGGCATGCTCTGTGGGTCTGCTCAGGAGGTTTTGATAGTTCAGCAGTTCTGACCTATTCCTGATCTCACCATTCAAAGAACAATGAAATCTCCAAAATCTACCGGTTGACATAAGTCAGCTTAGAGTGTCAATTTGCCCAGTTATCCACTGCCAACACTTGGCTGGGGTAATTGATCAATTTGTTCTGTCCTCCATTCTCTGTTGTGGTACCAGGTATCCTCTGCAGACTCCAATGTACTGCCATATCCACCTGATATGCTGTCCACTGCTCCATCTGGGCCACTGAGGAGGCCCAGCTCTGACACACGCACTCCACGATCAAACCACGGAACCTGCAATTCTATCCATGGTTGGAGTTCTAAACCTAGCAATAAGCTGGGGAAGATCTCCAAAGAAACGTCTGAAGTGACTATTGTGTGTACTTGCCAATACAGAGTCTGGCACAGTCCATAACCCAATCAATTTATGCAAATGCTGGTGGTTGCCATTGTTTGGTCAGTTCTGCCTCTGGCCCTGTCTTTTTTTTTTTTTTAAGATTTATTTTTTTTATTACAAAATCAGATATACAGAGAGGAGGAGAGACAGAGAGGAAGATCTTCTGTCCGATGATTCACTCTCCAAGTGAGCCGCAACGGCTGGTGCTGCGCCAATCTGAAGCCGGGAACCAGGAACCTCTTCCTAGTCTCCCACGTGGGTGTAGGGTACCAAAGCTTTGGGCTGTCTTCAACTGCTTTCCCAGGCCACAAGCAGGGTGCTGGATGGGAAGTGGAGCTGCTGGGATTAGGACCAGCGCCCATATGGGATCCCGGTGCGTTCAAGGTGAGGACTTCAGCTGCTAGGCCACAGCGACATGCCTTGGCCCTGTCTTCTACACAAACCAATGGGTTGGCTTGATTTCGCCCATCACACACTCTGCCTTCACACAAACAAGTGGGAGCTACAGCATAATCGGAGCAACCTGCAATCATTCCCACCAGGCCTGCCCCTTACCCTGGTTCACGTGCTTGCCAGTATGTGCAGTCGCTGGTCCAGTCTGTCCTATATCCCATTAAGTTTTCATACTAGGGCCTTGAAACCTAGTTCAACCCAAAGAGCCCCACTTTGCAACCCATACATGGCACATCGTTTTTTTAATTTTTATTTTTGAAATTTATGATGCAGTTCCATAGAGTCTGTGATTTGACCCCTCAAAATTCCCACCCCTGACTGATTTGCTGCATATTGTTATAATAGTATAGTTCTTCATAAGGAGTTATATTTCCATCAGTCTGTTATTTAGTTGTGTCCCAACACTGTTGGTACAGACAATGTCAGACAATCCATCATCCCATTGTCAAGATTTGTCCTACAGTTTCATTGGGAGTCTTTGATTTGGAAGTAGGGATGCATGTTACATTGTGTCTTCCTATTTGGATATAGCAGTCCCCATTATTTCTTTACTATACTTTCCAATTTGTATGACTGCTTCCTTACATTAAAGAGAACACATGATATTTGTCTTTTTGGGATTAACTTAATTCACTGAGCATAATGGTCTCTACTGGAGACCATCAAGTTGCAAATGGTATAACTTCATTCTTGTTAATGGCTGAGCAATATTCCATGGAGTAGATGTACCACAGTTTCTTTAACTACTCTTATTTGGACCCACATCTGAATTGTTTCCATGTCTTTGCTATTGTAGATTGTGCTGCTGTAAATATAGGATTACAGATCCCTTTCTCATATGCAGGTTTTGTTTTGTTTGGGTATATTTCTAGGAGTGGGAAAGCTGGGTCATACGGCAGATTTATTTGCATTTCCCTAAGCACTGTCCATACTGATTTTCATAGTGGTTATACTAAGCTGAATTTCCACCAGCAATGAGGGAGGGTACCTTTCTCCCCATATCCACGCCAGCAGGTGTTGCTAATAGTTCTAAGTGTAGGTAAGTCTCACTGGAGTTAGGTGGTACCTCAGTGAGGTTTTCATTTGTATCTCCCTGATGGCTAGCAAGCCTGAGCATCTTTACATATGTCTGTTAGCCATTTGAATCTGTTCTTTTGAGAAATATCTGTTTATTTCCTTTGCCCATTTTTTTAAACTATTCCTGGGATTCTGAAGCTTTTGTAAATCCTGGATATTACTCCCCTATCACTTGTGTTGTGTGCAAACATTTTCTCCCATTTTTTTTTTTGGTTGTTTCTTCACTTTGTTTTATTTGCTGTACTTTTTCATTTGTTTCAGTCCCATTTACTTATTTTGTCTTTGACTACCTGTGCTTTTGGAATTTTTTTCTAAGAAGAGTTTCCCTATTCCTATATTTTGGAGAGTGTTTCCTATGTTTTCCCTTAATAGTTTGATGGTTTCTGGGTGTAAATTTAGGTCCTTGAACCATTGAGTGCTGATTTTTATATAATGTGACAAGTGTGGATCTTGCTTCTTAATGCTGCAAGCTGCTATCTAGTTGTCCCAACAGCATTTGTTGAATAGACCAGTCTTTTTCCCTGGATTATTTTCAGTTTTCTTGTCAAAGATTAGTTAGCTGTACATGTGTGGGCTCCCTTCTGGTGTTTCTATTCTTTTTCATTGATCTTCCCTGTTGCTGTATCAGCACCAGAGGGTTTTGATGACCATTGCCCTGTAGTATGTCTTGAGGTCTGGAATTGTGATTCCTCCAGCTTAATTTTTATTCTTCACGATAGCTTTGGCTATTCATGGTCTTTTGTATTTCCAAATAAACTTGTGTGTCTTCTTTTCTTGAGAAGAATGTTGTCGGGATTTTGATTAGGATTGCGTTGAATCTGTATATTACTTTTGGTAATATGGACCATAGCAATTTGATTTTGATGATCATCAGTTTATAATCAAGCTCCCTCATAACGCATTGGGAAAAGCAATGGAAGACTGGCCAAAGTATTGGGGGTTCAGCCACTCATGTGAGAGACTAGGATAAAGTTCTCAGCTGCTGGATCTATTTGGGGAATGAACCAGCATAAGAGAGACCTTTCCTTTCTTCCTGTTTCCCTCTCTTTGTCACTGTCTTTCAAATAAACCTTTTAAAAATTCAATGAATACTATTGTTTTGAACCACATGACAAAATATATGCATATCATAATTGTTATCTAATTTTTAAAATAAATCACCCATAAGATTTTGTGGGTTAAGGCACATTACCATTGCTTTTTCTTCTGTTTAGTTTGTTCATCTCTGGGGTTAGATGGCTTATCTTTGCTGTAATTAGTACCAGTTCAGACAGTTAATAGGTTGAATAGCCAAAGTTTTGTCATTTGCGATGACATTGGCTCTTTGTAAGTACTTCAGGAGGACCTGTGAACCAGTTCGTAGATATCTGGCCTTTCTTCTCAGTTTCCTTATAACTTGATTACTTGGTTTCAACAGTGAGCATTTGGAGGTGGGATGGAAGGCAAGGTGACAGTTGGATGATTCACTGACTTTCTTAATAATACCTTAAATTAGGGGCAAAAAATAGAATGCTGGTTCCTAGATGTGAACATAGTGGTACAGGGGTTGCTATTCGACATAAAAAATATAAATTTACACAAGATGAGTAAGATCTAGAGATTGTCTATATGACATTTTACCTAGGTTGTTCTGTATTGTGTGCCTGAAATTTTATTCATGTGACACATGTTAACTCTTCTTATCATAGTAAAAATTAAAGATAAAAGAAAGTAACAACACTCATATCTCCCAGTTTTGGGGTTCCATATAGTATGTGTTTGATAGACATCAATTGGCAGACTCACAACATAATTATAATGACCAACCTCATGCTGGTGTTCTCCAGTTACTTTTCTAGTAGCTGACTCCATTATTCAAAACTCCCTCGCTGCTTATTTGGTGGAATTGAGTTCAGCTTTTCTCATCTATTGCTATAATCTTCAATATAGTCTTTGTGGCTTATTTCACTCTGGGCAGTACATTTTTTCTTTGATACTTGTCCAAATTTAGAATACTTTCCATGAAAAGGTACACTCATCACATGTCAAGTTATTTATCCAAAATGCCCACATTAGCAGATCAACTGTGAGACATTTAATCAGCCTAGAGGGTGGTGGTGGTGGTGGTGGAGGGGAAATAACAGAATCAGTGTCAGAGTGGAAAGACATTAAAAAAAAATGCAACTAAAAGACAAGTAGCAAGGAGTGGCATTTGTAAGACACTTAAGGTACCCATATGCTATTTTGGTGGATCTATGGGCTTGAGTCCTGGCTCTGTTTCCAACCAGCCTGCTGCTGTAGTGTTTCCTTGGATGATGCAGATGGTGGCTCCAGGTCAAGGGCACCTGCTACCCACCTGGGAGAATGAGTCCCTGGTTCCTGGTTTTGCTTAGTTGTTTTGGACACTTGGAGAATCTTGGTTTATTTCTCTTCCTTCTCTCTCTGGCCTTTAAGTAAATTAATCTTTTCAAAGATTTATATGTTGAGAGGCAGAGTTATAAAGAGAGGTACACCAAACACACACACTCAGACATACAGCTCTTCTATCAGCTGGTTTATATTTAAATGGACACAATGGCCAGGGCTGGGACAGATCAAAATCAGGAGCCTGGTGCTTCTCTCAGGTCTCCCAATGGGTGCAGGGACCCAAGCAGTTGGGGCATCTTCTGCTTTTCCAGGTGTGTTAGAAGGGAGCTGGATCAGAAGTAGGACAGCTGAGAACGGATCGAGCACCCTCGTGGAACCTGGCACTGCAGGTGGTGGTTTAACATACTGCACCACAGTCTTCTAAACAACTTAATTTAAGAGAAATTTAAAAGACAAGAGGCAAGACATGCAAAACCATGATAAACTAGAAATGAAAGTAAAAGATAATTTATTCTAATAGTGCAGTAACAGAAATCTGATCATTGAATTCCTTTACATATTACTAACAATGGGCAATGAATAGAAAGTTTGTGAATACTTCCCATGTTTTCAGATCATCAGACTACATTATGCTATTCTCAGAACAAAAAAGTTGTATATCATTAGAGCTCTGTGTTAAAATTACACAAATATTATAATAGGTTATTGGTGGCATGGATACATGACCAGTAAAATGAGACTAAAATAAGTATGAATATTGCTTAAAGACCCTATTTCTGTCTAGCTGGTATCTGGGTATATCATTTATAGGGGTTGTTTTTATAACCATTGCTGCAATGTTACTTAATTATGATTGTTATTATGTAAATTTTATGTAAATAGCTTATTATGGAAATTGAAGGTAGATTTCATTTGTATTCTCTTAGTAATACTTTGTGTGAGGATGTAGGTTAATTATGAGAAAATTACTTGAAACTAAAGAATGGAAAAGGAGAGTATTAGTACAGTTTTTATGCAGCATGTATAAAAACAGTACAAAAATATTGAATTTATTTAATCTTTTTAACCTATTTTAAAAATGTGTTGATCTTATATTTCTTGTCACATGAACTGAATTTATTAGAGTACAGAAATTTCAAGTTTAGAAACTGGAAATTTTATTGCCTTATTATAAAAATGTGATAGATTCCTTTTACGTTTGACTTTTAAAATGCTACATATACTCATAAATATCCAAATATGAGTGTACTAGATATTCTTTTACTGGATACGTATGTGATAGTTAATGATAGGTGAGTGATAAGTTATATATTATCTAGTCAAATAGAAATATTTTATAATTTCTTTTGAAAAGAAAAGATTGTGCCATTTTAAGAGCCTGGCATGGCAGCATAACAGCTAATGTCCTCACTTGCACGCCACTGGGAAAGCAGTAGAGGATGGCACAAAGCCTTGGGGCTCTGCACCTGTGTGGGAGACCCAGAAGAAGCTCCTAGCTTCTGATTTTAGATCAGCATAGCTCTGGTCATTGCAGCCCCTTGGGGAGTGAATCGGGACAAAAGATCTTCCTCTCTGTATATCTGACTTTCCAGATATTAAATATTAAAAAAAGAAAAAGATTATGCCATTTAATAATTTTCCATAGTAAAATTTTATTTTCATAACCAAAGCTATAACATCATATGGTAGAACAGATGGTTAGTAGTAATACCTTATTTGTACATAGCATAACAATTTACAAAGCACTTTCATTTACAATTATTTCAATTAAATTCAATGAGATGATTAATGGTGATTTTTATTTTTAGTATTCTTCAGTATTAAATCAGGAAACAGACCCAATTCCATGTTCATAATCCATTTTAATAGATTTTTTAAAAAGCCATGAGCTACAATGATTTCATTTAATAGCAAACTTTCAAAAAAATCTTGACTTTGAGCCTGAAGCCTACTTCATAGAATTAATTAGTTGGTTTATTGTTCCACATTTATTGAGTACCTGTTATTCTTCACGGAAAGAATTAGTAAAACCAGTGCTATTAAAGAGAGTTTTATAGCTCCAAAATGTGTAGTTATATTACATAGGGAGGGAGTTACCATTTCTGTTGTGAGGACATAGACTGGTGAGGGGAAGCTGCAATCATTTAACCTTAATTGAAGAATGAATCTGGTTAAAGGAGGCAATTTATTGTGTGTCTAACAGTTTCGCATCCCATGAACTGGACAATTTGTGACGTATCATTGGTATTCAGCAGATCACAACAATCAGTGTCTTGAACATTTGAGTTGTTCTGTAGGCTTCATTAGTTTCTATAGGATTTTTGAGATCAGGGTATAGGAGTTTATTGGAAATTTCTGGAAATGGAAAATTAGGTTAAGACAGAACAATGAAGGAAATAAAAAGTGATTTTTAGAATGTAATTTCTTTCATTTTATCTCTTTTTTTGTGAAAACGTTTTCTTATGTAGTTCTCAAAAATAATTGCATTCTGTAATTCTGTTGTATTATTACTAGTATCAACAATAGTAACACATTTTGCACATGTCATTTACCAGGAAGGACTGTGTACCCTTTGCAGTTCTGCCACATTTTTAATAAATGCTGCTCTCATCCAAAGTTTATAAAGAAGAAAACTTAACTTTTGAGAAGTTAGATAACTTACCTACATCTTCAGGTCTTCTAACAGGGAATATAAAGCATGAAATCACAGCTGGTGTAACTATAACCAGTAAGTTACACCGTCACTCAGATATCGCGGAAATAGCAAAGACATTATTTTCAGTGGTACTACAAGTATTCTAGGTCAAGAGCGTATGATATCAAACATCCAATGATAACAGAATGGCAGCCTGTTCCCATTAAGATAACTTGGTGAAATCATCCCCATTATATCTATGCAGGACCCCTGGGTTCCTGCCTGTGTTGAGCCTATTTTAGCTTTTTAGCTTTTGTTGTGCTCCAGGGATATTTATGTTTCATCACTTCATAGAACTGAGCGGCTGTTTGTTTAGTTTTTGAAATAATTATCAAAGAGAATAAATGAAACCATTTCTTTGGTGACTGAAAAAAATGTATTTTTTTTTACAAGTACTGAAGCAAGATAAAAATTCTCATAAGTTTTCACTCTCTAAGGTTTGTGGGGCAGGGAATCTAGGATTGAGAAATCAGGATTTGATTTTTGAAAGGATTTCTGATGATTTATATTAGTCTCAATTTAAAAGTTTAAAGAACTCAATCTATACTTCATTGTATTAAATAATTCATAGCTACAAAAGTAATCTTGAACTTTCATTTTTAATTGTATATTTTATTATTGATTTTATTCACTTAGAGTGAATAAATTTGAAGTATTTCACTATATAGATTTAGAGGCATAGCTGCACCTCCCACCTCACACTCCCCTGTGCCCCCACACCCCACCTTTATACCTCCTTCCTCTTGACTACCTAATTTTTGCAATGGCATTTTTTTTCCATTTTGCTTCACAATCACAAGTTTCTGTTTGCACTTATTAAGATATATAGTAAGGGATCTTACTTCATACTTCTGGCATGTGTAGATCAAATTTTCCTAGGACTATTTGTTGAGGAGACTGTCTTCTCCTTGGATAGATTTCAGTGTATATGTCAAACATTAGTTGGATATGGATCTGTGGGCTCATTTCTGGGATTTTATAGTGGGGGATAAAATCGATGACCATGTCCATTGGAATGAAGGATGTAGGAGATTTGGACCAGTTGTTTTCAGAATTTTAATTTTTCAAAACTGACTCATTAGAAATAAAAATTGTGAAGAATGTTAATTTTAATGTAAATTTTTAGGAGATTTAATTATTTATTTGAAAGGTACAGTTTCAGAGACAGAGAAACATAAAGACAGAGGTCTTTCAACCACAGATTCCCATTCTCAACTGCCAGAATGGCTGGAGTTAGACCAATCTGAAGTCAGGAGCCAGGGGTTCTCCCAGGTGGATGCCAGGACCCCAGTATTCATTGATCTGTTGATGTTTAGCAGGCGATTGTCAGGACTGGATCAGAACTGAAGCAGCCAAAAATCAAACCAACGTACACATGGGATGCTATGCCAGTGCTATCCCTGAGAGCTTTTTGTTTTGTAACAGTTACCACAACAGCAGTTTTAAAATATGTACATGTGACTTTCCCACTTTTATTTTTGTACTTTTTTATTATATAAAGCTCAAAGAAGAGAGAAATTCATAATGAATGTGGATATATTAGTCATCTAGTTTTCATAATAATCTGCATGACTAATAATTTCTATTTTTCAAGCCTCATTTCTCGATCCATCCTTACCACTCTCAGTGTCATCACATTCCTCCAAGATTGTTTTGAGGTAAATGATAAACTCTATATAGTTTGTTCATGAATATTTTAATATTTCCTAAAAGTTTGATATTCTGGAAAAAACTTCAAAATATCTTAGTAAGATCTAAAATTAATGAACACAATACAGTATCAAATATGAAGTGAATGTTTGCTTTTCTGTCCTTTTCTCAAAAGGTAGTTGGAAAGGATACTTGTGTATTTCCAGCATGAAAAAAAAAATATATATATATATATATATACTTAAGAAAGATGCAAATGATTAATACTCAGATGTCTTAATTTAAAAGACCTTAGGAAATCAATACTACAATAAACAACTTCACTTATTCTCTGTAATATTCCTGTTATACAAACATCTGCTCAGGCCCTGC
Organism: Ochotona princeps; assembly: GCF_030435755.1. Taxonomy (NCBI): domain Eukaryota; kingdom Metazoa; phylum Chordata; class Mammalia; order Lagomorpha; family Ochotonidae; genus Ochotona; species Ochotona princeps. Next base: position 28,154,910 of record NC_080846.1, read on the forward strand.
ATGATGGCTTAGTGACTAAATCCTTGTTTTGCACACACTGGATCCCATATGTGTGCCAGCTCGTCCTGGTTACCACACTTTGCATCCAGCTCTCTGCTTGTGGCCTGGAAAAGCAGTCGAGGACAGCCCAAAGCCTTGGGATCCTGCACCCATGTGGGCGACCTGGAGGAAGTTCCTGGCTCCAATCTTAAGATTAGCTCTGCTCCAACCATTGCAGCTACTTGTGAACTGAACCATCAGCTGGAAGATCTATCTCCTCCTTTCTCTAAAATCTGTTTTCTAATTTAAAAAAAGTCTTTAAAAATCCCATGATCTATTAGTTGATTCCACAAAGATACAGTTTTATAGAACAGGCAGAATTAATTCTGGATGATGTTCTCTTATTTTATCCTTTGCAAAGTTGTTAAGTAGTTCTCTACTACCCTTGATGAGATACTGGTATTTTGCTTTGAAATATCATTATGAAGTTAGAATATATTTGTAAATTCAACTCTATTGCAGTTACTGTCCTTCACAACCACATTTTCCAAATATCTGTTAGTGGGACCTGTATAATTAGTTCCTATGGTTTCATTAAGAGTATAGAAATGCATTTACAGATCCGCTGATCTCAAATCAGCAATTTATTTAAGAATTACTGCCCCCCTTGGAGAATAATTAATTGGGAGATACAGAAGGAGAAGGGAAAAAGAGGGCCAGGGTAAGAGAGAGAGATATAGAATAAGAGACAGAAAATCTTCCATCTAGTAGTTCACCCCACAAATGCAGTTTACTATAGCCAGGGCTAGGGCAGCCCAAAGCCAGAGCCCAGAATTCTATCCTGGTCTTCCCTATATTGGGAAGCTAACTGCTTGAATCATCTGGTGCCTTTTCAGGTGTATTGTCAAGAAATTAGATAGGAAGAACCAGCCAAGACTCAAAGTGGCAGCTCTGGGAGGCAGGTATTCAAATATAGGATGCAGGCATCCCAAATACTGGCTTAATCCAGTAAACCACACAGACTAACCCAAGAATATCTGCTTCATTGGTTGGTAGAGTACAGAGAGAAAGGAAATCTTATAAAACATTTGGTGGGAAAGTGAATTAATAGAGTAATTATGGTAAACAGCATTGGAATTCCTTAGAAAACGAAAAATAGTAGTGTTTTTTTTCTTTTTTAAAGATTTTATATATTTTTATTGCGAAGTCAGATATACAGAGAGGAGGAGAGACAGAGAGGGAGATCTTCAGTCCAGTGATTCATTCCCCAAGTGACCACAATGGCCGGTGCTGCACTGATCCGAAGCCAGGAGCCAGGAACTTCCTCCAGGTCTCCCACACAGTTGCAGGGTCCCAAAGCTTTGGGCCGTCCTCGACTGCTTCCCCAGGCCACAAGCAGGGAGCTGGATGGGAAGTGGAGCTGTTGGGATTAGGACCGATGCCCATATGGGATCCCAGTGCGTTCAAGGCGAGGACTTTAGCTGCTAGGCCATCACACCGGGCCCAGTAGTATGTTTTCTAATCTTATTACTGGAAAATTTTCAAAGGAATTGAAATGAGTGTGCTGAAGACATGTATACTTGTCCATATTAATTTTAGCATAATCATGATAGGAAGAAGTGGACACAAATCAGATATCCATCATCAAATAAATGGTTAAAGAAAATCTAGTATATATACAAAAGAATACTGTCCAGATTTAATAAGGAATAAATGCTGTGGTTTTTTTTCTTTTTTAAGATTTTTTTTTTAAATTGCAAAGTTAGACGTACAGAGAGGAGGAGAGACAGAAAGATCTTCTGACCCTTGATTCACTCCCCAAGTGAACCTCAATGGCCGGTGCTGCGCCAGTCTGAAGCTGGCAGCCAGGAACTTCCTCCAGATCTCCCACATGGGTGCAGGATCACAAGCAGAGACCCCGATGAGGAGCTGGGCTGCCGGGATTAGAACCGGCACCCATGTGGGATCCTGACACATTCAAGTCAAGGATGTTAGCTGCTAGGCCACCACACTGGGCCCAAATGCTGTGTTTTTTGACAAAATGGATGAACTTGGACATACTACATAAGATAAATATGATATGTTGTCTTACATGAAGTCTGAACATTTTGAACTCATAGAAGTAATACAACAAGTGATGGTTCTTAGCGATTGTGGGAGAGCTGACAGTTGAAGAAGAAATGTGTCCAAAAGTTAGCGACTAAATTTCAGTTAGGAGGAACAGGCTTGAGTAACATTAAGCTGAAAGGTGACTAATTAACAGGAATGTAGTATATATTTGAAAAGTGCTAAAATTAGCTGATGTAATGACTTTATTAATTAGCTTAATCTTTCCACATTGTAAATAAAGTTCAGGGCATCACAGCATATGTATGTGTGTGCATATATATAATATGTAATTAATGGCAAAATCACAATAGTTTCTGAATTCACAAAAATTTGTAACAATTTTCTAACACTCCTGAGCATACTGATTTTTTTTATCTTTTTTATATAAAGTGAATGGATTTCATTTATTCCCCAATACAGATTAAGAGCACAGTGATACTTCCCCACCCAACTTCCCCTCCTGCGCATGCTTCTCAACCTCCTTTTTTCATCCTTTTTTCTTTATTTTTGTAAAAATGTTACAATGGAGGTCCCGGTGTGATAGCACAAGTGGCTAATTCTTCACCTCAAAGTGCTGTGTTCTGTTTGAGTGTCAGTGCAATTACCAGATGTTCCATTTCTCCAGACCCCTGCTTGTGGCCTGGGAAACCGTTAGAGGGTGGGATCCCAATGGCATTAGCTTTGGGACCCTGCTCCCATGTAGGAGACCCAGAAGAAGCTCCTGGCTCCTAGCTTTGGGTCAGCTAAGCTCTGGTCATTGAGAACACTTGGGGAGTGAACCAGCAAATGGAAGATCTTTCTCTCTGCCTCTCCGTCTCGCTGTAAATATGGCTTTCCAATAAATATTTAATTTTTCTTTCACAATGGCATACTCACATTTCTTAATCACAGGTTTAATACTAAATTGGGTAAAAATCTAAGTACATAGTAAGTAGGAAAAAAGAAGAGGAAAAGAAAATCTTGTATTCCTCAAGAGTGTAAGCAAAGGCTGCTAACAGTAATTAAATGTGAAAATTTCAGCCTCATCCCATACTCTATATTAGTTACTATAGATAAAGGAAATATAAGACATTTGTCTTTGGGGAACTGGCCAATTTCACTAAGCATAGTGATTTCCAGTCACATCTATTTTGTTTAAAAAGAGTTCATTTTTGTGGCTGAGTAGCATTCCGTGATATACCAGTCATCTGTTGATGGACATCTAGGTTGATTCAATCCCTTAGCTATTGTGATTGAGCTGCTATAAACCTGGGCTGCAAATATCTCACATGCTGGTTTAATTTCATTAAATGCCAAGTGTGGGATGGCTTTGTCATATGGTAGATAAATTTTCAGATCTCACTAATGTCCAATCTGTCTTACACAATGGTTGTACTAGTTTACATTCCCACCAACAGTAGATTAGGGTACTTTTTTTTTTAACCAGATCCTCAGTGGAATTTATTGCTTTTTGATTTGCAGATTATAGGTCCTCTAACTCTGGTGAAGAGAAACTTTATTGTGGTTCTTATTGAATTTTTCTGATTATTAATGATGCTGAGGATTTTTTCTTCCTACACCTTATTTATGCTTAATTTAGTGAAAATGTGCTATTCATTTCCTTTGCGTGTTTCCTAACCAGGTCGTCTGATTCGTTGTTGTTGAGGCTCTTGAGCTCTTTTTAGATTTTGTGTATCAATCCTAAATAAGTTGTGTTTGCAAATAAATATCCTCATTCTACTGGCTGAAACTTTGCTGACAATTTCCTTTGCAGTGCACAAGTTTCTTAGCTTGATATAGTTCCATTTATTTATAGTTTTGCTGTAATTGATGATGTTTCTGGGGTCTCTTCTAAAAAATCTTTGTTTATTGCTGTGTCCTGAAGAATTTCCCCAATGTTTACCATGGTAATTTTATGGTATCAGGTCATAGATTTAGATCCTTGAATAATTGTGAGTTCAGTTTTGTGTGAATTGTAAGTTAAGGGTCTTGCTTTATACTTCTGCAAATGTAGAAGCAATTTTCCCAGTACTTTTGGTTTGGAAGACTGTCCCATCTGCCTGGATTAATTTCAGTGTGCTTGTCAAATACTAGTTGGATATGTAGGTTCAATTCCGGGATTTCTCTTTTATTCAGTTGATCTGTATATCTGTTTTTATGCTAGTCTCAGACTGTTCTGATCACAACTGCCCTGTGGTACATCTTGAAGTCTGGTTCTGTGAAGCCTGCAACTTTTTGTTGTTTAAAATTGCTTTAGCTATTTGGGGTCTCTTGTGTTTCCCTATGAATCTTAAAAGCATTTTTTTTTAGGTCTGAGAAAAATGTTATTGATATTTTTATTGGGATCTCACTAAATCTGTAGATTGTCTTTAGAAATAGATATTATATAATTATATAATTTAATATATAATTATATATATATATATGATTATATTCTGCGAGTCCACACACGGTAGATTTTTCCATGTGTTGCTTTTTTCAAATTTATATTTTTTAATTTTTAATTTTATGGTACAATTATGTAGGGTCTGGGATCCCTCCTCCCAAATTCCCACACCCAGACTGATTTTCCCCATATTTTTTCAATAGTATAGTCCTTCACAGTAAGTTGTAATTCCATCAGTCTGTTGTTTAAGTGTGCCCCGACACTGCTGGAACGTCAGGCAGTCCATCATCCCATTCTGTAGGTTTACATTTTGCAACCTTGCCAAAGTCTCTTAGGAGTTATAATAGTCTCTTAGTAGAGTCTTTTGGTTCCTCTATATAGAGAATAATGTCATTTGCAAATAGGAATAGCTTAACATCCTCCTTTACAGTTTGTATCCCATTGATTTGTTTTTGCTTTATTGGCTCTATATAACACATTCTGAAATGCAGCCTACACAAAATGGTGCCCAGTGTGGCTCTGGTGGTTGTCTGGGCTGGGAGATCCACTCTACTCCTGCACCTCCTGTTTTGGATCTGCTGTTCTGTCTCTCCTCGTCGAATCAAACAAATCAGCAGGAAGGGCAGTTCTTTGTCTGGGTTCACCTCCTGAACGCCCGATGAAATTCCCTTCCTACCTGGTTGCTGGTGGAGCTCTGGCTACTAGTGGAGTTCAGTCACTGTTCACTGACTGCCACTGGGGTATCTTGTCATTGCAACACCATACCATCATCTCTGCTGCTTTCCTGTGTCCATCAGTCTCCATGTGTCCCTCTGCCAACAGTCTGTCCTCTTTTATTTCCTGGAATTTGCCCTCTCTGCTTCACCCTGGCTAATGATTCTCTGTTTAAAAGTGTCCTTACCCTATTCTATCATCTTGATTCTCCCAATAATTATTATTTAGATGTACATAGTGTTTGACTTTATTAATTTGAGATTTGTATATCTTTTTATGTTAACAAATCTTAGTTTTCAATAATACACAATTCTTTTTAAATACAATCGTATAAATATTTTATGATTAGTGAACTATTCAGACTATTAGTCAATGAGCATATTCCACAAACATTATAATTGGTTTTCTTATTTTTTGTTACTACAGCAAATTATAAACCGATTAATTAAAACCACACAAAGCTACCATCTTACAGTTCTGGATGTTAGCACCTCAGTATGTAGTAAAATGCAGTTATTGGCAGGGATGTGTTCCTTTCTGAGAACTCTGAGAATTCAGTTTGCAGCACTCAAGATTTTAGAAGGTGTCCTCTTTGTTTCTGTTCACAGCTTAGGGCCCAGGAATAGTAGATTTAATACAGAGAGGTCTGAAAATTAGCAGTCATTTGTGGGTTTATATCTCCTGTACTCTTAGCTGAGCTGAGGGAGAAGATGGCACAGGAGACAACCATCTTTGTGTTCATGCAGCTGGTGGGACACGCACAGAAACATCTATACAGATACACAGGCACACATACTCATACAGCTTTTTCCACCACAACAACTCACATGGCCACTTCCATCTACAGATAGCTGCAACAACCCATACTTCCCAATTGAATACATGAGTGGCCCAGAGCCATTAAATTAAAAGTGTGTGTACAGCCAGCCAAACAGATGAATCCATGGTAATCTACTGGTTACCATGACACCAGTTACTAGACACAGAGACATGGGAGCATAGAGATAATGAGATGAGATAAAAGACATGAGAACCTTATGCCTTCACATTCCCAAATTAATCTCTTTATCAGCTTCATTTTTTTACTCCTCCTTTGATTCTGAAAGCCAACCATATTGCATTTTTGTCATTTTCTGTCTTCCCATTACTGTGTATACACATTTGAAAGGATTATTCATGTTTGAGAACTCGTGTGCTTACTTTGGACCCACTCAGTTATACAGAATAATCTTCCTCCCTAAAGTAAGCATCTCAGCATTATAATTGCAGAACTGCTATTTGCCTTGTCAGGGAACATATGCATTGGTTTGATACACAGATTCTATTCATGCAGACATGTGTTGGGATAGAAAGACATGGTTATTTCCATTACAGTTTTTTTTTTCATGAAACCGCTACACACATTATGATGTCAGATTTTCAGGGACAGTTTACCCATATAAGCAATATTCATGTAAAATAATTATAGGATTCCAACAAATCAATGTACAGCACAAGGCATATCCAAAGTGTACTTTTGGTAATCCTAGTGTGCCTATTGCTGCTTCTGTTTTTGATTAAAACATTTTTATTGTCATTCTATTCTTTCATTGGGTTGTCATTACTACCATATACATTATTCAGGGTAATGTGTGTTTATACTCCCCTCAATTCTTAAACAGCTGCAGTCTACACACACTTTACATTTTTTTATTGGGTAATGGAATATTTGCAAAAGTTTGTAGTAAAATTAAAATAATAATATTTTTTAGTTTGGAATTTCTATGAACTTGTTGAATATTCCTTGTGTATTCATTTCAAATTTTTCCACCAGAATAAACTCTTATTTATGTTTTTCACAAACTTTTTAAAGTACTTTGTAGATTGGGATGTTCCCTCAAAATACAAAAGCACATTTTTCACACCATTGTACAGTGTGTCTGTTATGTACATACCCTCACATTGGAGAATCCTCCTTGATGGGACTGTGGTTGTTCCCACTGTTTAAATGTTGCAGGGCATGGCACAGTCTTTAGTTATTTTTTGAGTTAGCTAATGTATCCATTGTTTAGATTCTGATGTCTGTTATTGGCCACTAAAAAGATATAGACATGTGGAACCCTATCCATTTTACATTTCCCATGTCAGTAATATGGAACCCCAAAAGCAAGCTGTGACCTAAGCTTATGGACTGTAGCTCTAAAACTGAGGGCAGTACCTTTTCAATACATAAGCAGAAAAGTCAATGCTTTTCCTCTGAGACTACACAGTTCATAGTGCAGTCATTTTACTCTGTTTAAGTACAATATTTGTTATAGATATTGTATAAATGAATGCATTACCTATGTTGGCATAGGCACGTACTTAGGAAAACAGGGTGTTAGCTTGCTTTGTACAGTTGAATGTAGTTTATCATTTCTCTAGATGCATATATTCAAATAAATTACAAAGGAACATTGCTTTCCTAAAAAGCAGATTTTTGTTGAAAAGTAACACTGAAACAATATGCATTTAGGCAAAAGGAGTACATTTATTTATTAAACAGGAAACTTTAAATACATTTCATAGACTCTTATAAAAGTGACTCTTACCTAAAAACTCTCATCTGACTCATTGTGAGACGTTATGTAAAGGTCAGCTTAATTATATATATTGGCATTTTAATGTGAATACCTCAAATCTATGTGGGAGAAATTTTGATATTATTTTTAGACTCATAACCAAGACTAGGGAATCAGCAATACTTTGACTTGGAGTACCAACTTTCCAGGATATAACATTTCTACTAGGAAAAAAATTGAGTGCCTGATAAACAACTAAAGATTAAATATATTTGATTCAGTTTCCAGTTCTTCATAAAGACTCATTTAGACTTCACTTGCATACATCCAGAACTGACAAAGAGTTAAAAGACGTTCTAGCCTATTTAATGGCAACTGTTGGAATATATTGACCTTGAATTTGTTGCTAAGAGCTTATTCATAATTTTACCCATAGAGATTGATATCTGGATCTACACATGATACATAGTATTCTTGCTTCTGGCAGTACTCTGAAAGTAGTGGTTTGAACTGATTGGATCCTAAATTACAATTTTTGTGACTCTCAATGGAGCTTTCTGTATTACCCAATTCTGCTGGTTGAATTAAATATTACATGAGTCCATATGTTGTTTTTCTACATTATATATTCCAGCCAGACTGGCATCACTGTACTTCAACACTGTAATCTCATTTACAATTCTAAACTTTGGAGCATACTTCACTGCTAAGGAAATTTTTGCTATCCCAGCTCGAATTCCCACTCTTTTGTCCTCATATATTATTTGAAAAGTATTGAGTTTTAGGATTATGTTAAATTCCATAAGCTCAAAGAATGACATGTTATCTGATCCTTAAAAATGTTCAACATGAAGAGTAACACATACAAATTCAATAAGATGTGATAGTATAACAGATCTAAGAAATAAAGAAGCACCATGAAAGAAACTGAACATTTTTGGAATACATAAGTCAATGCTTGGTTTCAAAGAATGGGCATAATTTACTAAAATGTTGCATGAACAAAGTGTGGTAAATTGAAGGAAGGAATGCCATGATAATGTACCCTTAAGATTCTTAGTTTCAGCATAGAAGAATTATGTTAAAATTGTTGGGCTCCAATCTCTGTTTTACTTATTTTACTTGGATAATACTTTTGGACACCCAGATATGTATGTTAAAACACAAATACACATGTATAAATGTACTATGTGTGTGTATCAAAACACAAATATTTTTAATTATACAAAAGTGCTACTGTAATATTTTTAAAAATGTAAAATTTATTTTTTTGAAAGGTAGGTTGAGATAGGGGAGGGGAGCAGACAAAAACAGTGATGAGAGTTATCTCTGGTCATTTCCAAAGCAGCCGATGCCAGTGGTTGGCCAAACTGAAGGCAGGAGCCAGGAACTCTGTCAGGGCACATCAGCAGAAAGCTGGTTTGAAAGTAGAACAACTAGAACTGAAATCAGATTTTAAATGGGATGTCAGCATTGGCTTGACTTGTGGTGCTTCATTGCTGAACTCAGAAATACAAGTTTTTAATACATAATAACATATTTGTAAAGAATATGATAAAAGAAAAAAATGGGGAAATCTGATTTCTCAACCATGTGGATTTGTTTGTAAGTGTATGTCTTTGCAATATTGGCATACTTAAAGACCACTGCTTTATATTCTGGTTTCCTAGACTGGATAGGAAAGTAAATATAACAGAGTTGGCATATGACTAAATTCACACAATTCCTGTTCTGTATTTCCTTTTACATTATTTCTCTCCTTGTTATAACATTTGCTCTTCCAGTACTAATTTATCCCCTTGGTAATCAACACCTTGAGAAGTTAACATTATTTCTATCTGTAAGCAGAATACCAAAAACTCGTTCCCTAAGTATTTGAAACAAATTTCAGTGATAATAAGACAATCATCTTACTTTTAAATATGTTGAATATACCTTTAGAAATATACATAAAGCAGTCTTAGAGATGATGATTTCTAAAAGTATAAAAATGGACTCAGGAAGGACTTGTGAAACAGAGAGGAGACAGGGTATGAATTCACAGCCAGAATATATTTATTAAATTTGCAGAGGTGGCTTGCAACTATATGGAGAAAACACGTGGAAGAAGCCGAGTCCTTCAGCAGGTCAAGACTTCTGTAACTTACATGGTTTGAAGTGGTGGGAGAGTGATGGCTCTGAGGCAGCTTTTCCTGGGATTTTCAAACGCAGTGGACTTTCTTCTCTGAGGGAAAGGATGCAGGGAACAGATTATACTATATTTTTGGAGTGCAGGGGCAAGTGTCCCTGCAGGAATTGGGTCTGTTTACAGTTGGGAAGCTATAATGATTGAGGAACTAAAATTACTGAGACCTGTGCCCTTGCTCTATTAATCTTGATTCTGGGTATAGACAGAGAAAGAGGCCAATTTTTTTTTTTCTGCTGAAATGGGGCATTGATATGTGAGGCTGAGCTTTTATACAATGGATCAGATTGATTGAAGAGTAGTAGTATTGTGTTGTTCCTGTGTGATGCTTGGAATATAGAAGTTCTTCACTCTTGTAAGAACTTTTAAAATACATTAATCATACATGGTAGGAATAGAAGTACTATGATTATGAGGCTAAGAGGACATTGCCAGTGGCAGAAAAGATGGCCAAATGAAATGGAGTTATTTTGGGAATAGATTTTGTGGGTGCATTTGTGTACATGTTTTATCCCTTCTCTTACTCTGTCTCACTTTTATTTTTCTTGGAAAGGCAGATATACATAGAGGAGGAGAGACAGAGAGGAAGATCTTCCATCCGATGATTCACAATGGCTGGTGCTGCGTCGATCCGAAGCCGGGAACCTGGAACCTCTTCCAGGTCTCCCACACGGGTGCAGGAACCCAAGGCTTTGGGCCATCCTCGACTGCTTTCCCAGGCCACAAGCAGGGAGCTGGATGGGAAGTGGAGCTGCCGGGATTAGAACCTGCGCCCATATGGGATCCCAGCGCGTTCAGGGTGAGGACTTTAGCTGCTAGGCCATGCCGCCAGGCCCCCGTATTTATGGCTTCTTTTCCTAGAGTTATGTCCAGCACAACTCATCTGATTTTTCTATTCAAGTAATTTGATGGCATCAGATCATAGATTTAGATCCTTGATCCCATTTTTATGATTTTTGTATAAGGTGTAAGGTAGGGGTCTTGTGTCAGAATTCTGCACACATAAGCCTAATTTTCCTAACACCATTTATCCTTTCTCCCTAGCTATGTTTTGGATCATTTGTTAAGAATTAGGTGGTTGCAGTTTAGATCTTTCTGGGATTTCTATTCTCCTTTGTTCATCAAGTCTGTCTTTGTGCCATTACTATTAAACTATTTTGATTACAGCTGAACTGTAGTATGTGCTGAAGTCTGACATGTTTTTTTATTCTGTATTTTTCATGATACAGTTCCTTACGCTCAGGGATTTCCCCTTCCACTGTTCGTCCCTCATCCTTCACTGTTTTCTCCTGTATTGTAACAATAGTTTAGTCCTTCTGCAAGTCTCAAGTATATCATTTTTCTGTTTAACTGTGTCTTGCAGTGTAGACATAGAGAATGGGATAAAGGCCAACATTCTAGTGTCTTGGTAAAAGTCTGGTGTTTTGGCTTCAGCGTTATTGTGGCTGTTGAAGGTTGCTTTGGCTTTGAAGTCACTTGGGTTGCAGCAGGAATTTATTACGTTTTCTAGATCTAAGTAGAATATCACATACCTTGATTGGGATCACACTGATTCTGTGAATTGCTGTCAGCAGCATGGATATTTTGATGACATTGTCTACCAATCCATGAACATTTGATGTCTTATTTCTTTAATGTTTTCTAACTTTCAATGTAAACTTCCCTCAAATCCTTGTTTAAATTTATTCCAAGATGTTTAACATTTTTTAGCTATTATAAATGGGTTGGGTCTTAGAAGTCCCTTAGCCATGTTATTGTCTACATATATCATAATGGATCCTTGTGTGTTGCTTTTTATATCCTGTAACTATCAAATGAATTTTGAGTTCCAGTAGTCCCAATGTATAGCTTATTCTCACCCGCAAGCAGGGATACATTGACTTTCTTATTTCCAACTTGTATCACTTGGATTACATTTTCTTGCCTGATGGCTCTGTTAAAATGTCCAGAACTAGATTAAATAGCATTGGTGAGAGTGGGCACCTGTGCCTGTTTCTTAGAAATGCCTCCAACTTTCCCCATTCAATATGATGCTGGCTATGACTTTGATATATTGCCTTGATTGTGTTGAAGAATAATCTACCTATTCCTAACTTGTTTAAGTTATTTTGATCATTTTCTTAGAAAATTTGGTAGGATTCTGTAGTGAATCTGATACTGGGCATTTCTTTGTTTGGAGCATCCTTCCAACTGATTTAATTTCCATCATAGTTATTGATCTATTTAGGTTTTCTGTCCTCATGATTCAGATTGTGTCTAGAAATCTATCCATTTCCTCTTGATTTTTCAATTTATTTGCATACAGCTGTCTGTAGTCATTCCTGGTAAGTTGCATATTATTGGTATCCATATGTCTCCCTTTTCATCTGATTTTGTTGATGTGGGCCTTCTCTTTTTGAATTACTAGGGCTAACTGCATTTATGAAAAATAAACCCTTCCATTCTCTAATCTTGTGTATTTAGTTTAGTTTCAATTTCGTCTGTCTTCTCCATCTCCATCCTAATTTTGGGTTTGGTTTAGTGTTTTTCTAAAATCTTGAGATGCATTCTGCTGCTTTCTGAGAACTTCCCTCTTGACACCAACCACTTTTGCTACCTCAAATGTTCTGATATTTTTTACTGTTATCTTTCAATTCCAGGATATTTTCTTTTCATAAATGTGTGTTTGTATATTGTGTAAAGGCTTTTTTTATATTTGTTGCTTTCTAGTTTCATCCCATAGTGGTCTGAAAAGATACATGATATATTTTCAATTAAAAAAATACTTGAGACTTGCTTTATGTACTAGAACATTGTCTATCCTATATTCTAGGCACTCGTAAGAATTTTTATTCTGCTCTTTGTATGAAGTGTGTTGACATCTATTAGATACATTACTATAGTCACTTCTTGCTGAAGTGCTCTTACTTATTATGTAATGTTCAATTCTGGGTATTAAACTGTTTTGTCTGGTATGGTGGATACGTGTGCTCATTTCCCCTCCTTTGGCATGGAAAATATTTGCCCATCCTTTCACTTTTTGTATGTATTTGTTGAAAAGTTTCTTATAGGCAGCAAACTTTGGAAGAGTCCAGGCCATTTGCAATCAGGATTATTACTGAGCCTTCTATTTTCCCATACATATTCTCTCTGCTTGCTTTGGATTTCCTTTGCACTTTCATTAGGAGATTTTCTACCTTTACATGCTGTCTTTGTGGTGTGTATGACTCTATTTTTGTGTATAACAACACATGCTTAGGCATCAGTCTTAAATGTGGGCAAGTGGTGAAAAATTATTTTGGAAGGTTTTGTCTTCATATAAAATTAAACTTTGCTAGATATGCTATTCCAGATTGGCAGTTTCTTTCTTTTAGGGCCAAAAACATGTCTCTGTACTCTCTCCTGACCTGGATAGAGGGTTTCTGAGGAGGAATCAGCTTAGTGTAAATGTGGATCTACTGCATTTGGTTCAGAGGCCCTTTGGGCATGATTGAGAGACAGACCCTCAGTCCAGGCAAAGAGAGCATCTGATAGACTGCCCTTCGTGGGAGGTAGCCCAGCGCCGCTCAGGTTAGGTACGGGGAAGTGACTGCATGAGCGAAATGGTCACATAGGCTACACAGCACTGGCATTTTGTACACTCTTCGCATGCTGTGGTGGGAGATGTATAGGGGGAATAGGCAAAGGAGTGAGTGTCATTACCTGTACCAGGAGACACAGCCTCAGCAGGGTTTTCTGGCAAGTATGGGCATCTGTATATTGAGATAATGTTTCGGCTTCAGTGGGCATTCATTATAGAGAGGAGGGATTCTATTGTACCCAGGCTAACATTCCAGGCTTTGCTTCCTGCTTGGTGGGTGTCTTGGTCTCTGACAGTTTGCAACTGTGAAAAGGGGTATAGTGGCAGGGGGAGGGGAGTTAGAATGGAACATTAGTGGGCCTAAGGCGAAGCTGATTAAAGGATTTATGAGGGAGAACCTTGACTCAGTCCTACGGGAATGTCACCCAGATGAAGCAAATAGGGTATGAAAAGAAGAAGCAAAAGGAGTATGTATGGTTATGGCAGAGGAAAAAAAAAATCCTCCTGATCTGCTTAGCTGGTTGTAAGGTACTGTGGGATAGAGCTAGTCTGGCCTGCTTCTTGTCCTGGGCTCCTTCATGCCTTCTCTCTGCCTATGGGAATACTGGCTGCTATTTTCAAGGGCTTAGGGTGACTTTGACGATCCAAAGCCAGGAACTTCTTCCAGGTCTCCCACACGGGTGCAGGGTCCCAAGACTTTGGGCTGTCCTTGACTGCTTTCCCAGGGCACAAGCAGGGAGCTGAATGGGAAGTGGAGCTGCCAGGACTAGAACTGGCACCCATATGGGATCCGGTGTGTTCAAGGTAAGGACCTTAACCACTATACTATCGCACCAGGCCCAACAGATGTTAAACTCTTAAGGGAAGTCATCAGGATGTCTCCCGTTACCTGACTGGAGAGGGAGGAGAACTGGTCTAAGTAGGCAGCTAATGCAGAACCGGAAATGTCTCTAGATGGAAAATGTTAATTTATTATCTTACGGCATTCCCTCCAAAGCAATGGCTGCCTTGGAAGCAGGGCAAACTGGAAGAATTTTTAGCTAGAGGCCTATAAAAATTCTGACCCATGGGTTCTTTGGCCCCTGGGACAATTCTGTTTTAATTTCTGGCTCTTGGGGGAGCTGACAGGTTCCTTTGAAAGCCAGCTTCTGTTATAGAAAGCTAGGTAACCAGTTGCTCATATCACAAATGGTACTTATATTTAAGTGTGGACTGATCTTGCTGGGTCTCCTTGAGAGCAGATCACTGTGTGAAGTCAATTTAATGAGCCTCTTGCTGTCTAGCTCACTTCTCTTCCTCTTGGTTTTTGGTAAACTGGACTACAGAGGCAGGAGTCAGGATATTAACGAAGGGGATAATTGGTTCTATTACTAAGTCTTCAATAGGCACAATTTGACAGGATTTTTTTTTTCTGAGACATGGTAATGGCCATGAGGAGAGCAATGTTTTTCTAGTCTTTTATGTGTGGCCAGGCATTATTACAGAACATTAGTCACCTTTTATAAGGTCTGGAGATCAAACTGTGCATCCTGAGAGTCTTAATTTCTTACTCGCAGACTCTAAGAAGCAAGTCAGGAAATTTAGATTGTTTAGTAGCACTGTCAGGTAACTGCATTTACCAAAAGGCCTAATGCCGTCTATAAACTGCACATGAACAGTAGCGATGTTTACAACAACTTCAATTATATTTCAATTGTACATTATAAAGAGCAATGACTAACATGAGTAACTTGTATAACTAACAAACGAGCACATCTGGCATAAAAACATTTTAAAGTAATAGACTAAAAGTCACATAAACTAAAAGATTTTGTGTAAATTGAGCAGTCTTTTATCCATAAGCAAATGAAAACAGATTTCTTAATGGATTTTAGCACTTAAATGTCCAACATGTACACACATAACATAACAGGCATTGCAGGACAGAACAACGAACCAGTTTCAGCAACAGTATTTTAAATGTACCTAAAGATTTTAATAAACTGTTGATTAGAATTAAGCTTACATTATTAAAAGCAGACATTGTATTTACAAGCAATCTGGGAAATATAAGTGTCTAAAGAGGAGAATATTAAACTGGATAACAAAAAATTCAACTTGTCATGGCAAGAACCATAGAATTCATTAACAAGAAGAGGCATCTGTTTACTCCACATAGTATTTTAGGAAGTACATACAGGATTTTATATACAGTTATACATTTTTGACTGCAGGGCCTGTTTTATTGTAATGACAATTATAACTGATAATCATACAATGTCCTTAGACTTTTGTAGCCTTTGGACATTTGAATCAGTACCGTTTTGTTACCATAACCTCAAGTGGTGTACACTTTGGATGTTGACAAACTAAAGACAACAATTAGTAATCTCAAGATAATCCAAATAAATTCTTTGGTATTTCAGTGAGGCCCCCTGGAAATGTCCAAATTTGTAACTTCTGAGTTTCAGAATGTTTGGCAAGGATGTCAAGAAGTTTAAAAATGTTTGAAATTTCACATCAACTTTATACCAATAATTAAATCTATCACTCAATTATTTCTAATACAAGTGCAGTACTTTTATTGCTTACAAGCAATGCAAAATTGATGAGAACACGATTAATATTAGAAAAACGTGTTGGTTAGAGTTAGCACATGGAATCATCTCATAACTTGGAACAATTTTATGGACTAGTGATTACTGTAACTGGCTAGCAAATTGATCATCACAATTAGACAAATTATTTAAAATGCAATCTGCTTAAAGGCTAACATCTTGAAATTCATTAAATATACTCTATCTATTTAGAGAGATATAGATAATCTTTAGATGGATATCTATCTCATATCTTGTTCCTTTAACCCTTTAGGCCTTGGGTGGTCTGTGGAGCTGGGATGTCGTGAATCTTAACTTGATCACAGAAAGAACAATTACCAAAGATGTGAAGAAAAGAATGAGAAGAGCTGCTGTGGCTGTTGCTGAGGTGAGGGGTTGGGGTGGGGAAAAAAGCTTGCACATGAGAACCAAATTTTATTTTTGATGTGACAGCATCCATAGCAGAGTTAGAGATGGAAAGAAGAGTTGCAGAGGAACAAGAAAGCGTAAACGGAGTGAGAAGCTGAAAATATCAAGGCAGTAGGAAGTGAGCCTGTCTTAGGAAAGTCAGGGTGTTCTGGTTTGGCTATGGCAGAATACAGACATGCTAAAAGACAGTGAGGGATGAGACCATAGGGAAAAGAAGGAATGAACGTAAGAAACCTCTGGCCATTTGCCATACAGTGATAGAAGTTATTTAGATCTAGAAAATTTGGAGGTTAAGTTTTATTATCTGGCTAAATTAAACCATTGTCTAATCTGTATTGAGTCCTTACCACATTGCAGAAGAAAACTGATCATCATGGCCAAATGTCTGAGTTACAGGTTTTTGAGATCTTTTAGGAGGTTTCCACATGGCAACTCTGTAGGGTGTTGAGCTTTGTTAGATTTTCCCTGTCCAAAATTAGGAGTTCTTTCCCATATTCAGTTATTTCTGTAAAGATTGAAAGAACACTTTATGACATACTTTCAATCCTCTTTATAGTCACAGGCTTAAAACTCTACTAAATAAATAATTCATGAAGTAGAAAGACTATCCTTTTTTATGGGCATATAGACAAAGACTATTAATACTTAATCTCAAGATGTTAATTTCAATCATATAGAATACCAATAAAGAAATGTGTAAGTTAAATATCAAACTTTTGGGGGACTATCAGACTTCTCTGAGCATAATGAGCTCCAGTTTCACCTGCTTTCTTGCAAAAAGAGGCAGCATTACAAATGTGTAATATTCAATAGTGCATATAAACCATAATGTCCTTATCTAGCCAGACACCTGGGTTGATCTGTATCTTATGAATGGAGCTGCTAAACTAGGGGTAGAGACAACCCAGATGTTGAGCTGATCTCATTTGGGTAACTTCCCATGAGTGTAGGACTGGGTTATATGGTAGGCCAGTTTTCGGATCTCAGTGATCTCCAAATTGTCCTCCATAATGGTTTTAATAGCTTACATTCACATCAACAGTAGATTAGGGTACCCTTTTCTTGACAGCATTTCATGATTTTTGGATGATAGCTACGCTAACTGGGGGAGGTAACCTAATTCACTATTGGTGGGACTGTAAACTAGTACAATTACAATGGGTTTGATTTAAATAGCAGAGTGCCTTAGCTTTGAGTGTATATACAGTTGATAATCGATATCATGAAATCAGGGACTGGGATGGATCATTGCAGAGAATTCTGTGCTACTCCCACAAGAGCTGCACAGATTCCTTGACCAGTACTTGCCACGGTGGGAAAACTCCCATCCCTGCATTTGCTTCTCTGAGCACTGATCATAGTAGCAGAGGCAGTGATCACTCCCATCCAACATCTGAGAACAGCACAGTACCACACGCAAGGTGGCTGTCACTCTGGACTCCTGTAGCAACCCACCCACCCACTGACAGAGTTCCACATCCTGACCTCCCATATTTCTCTGTCCTCCACAGAAGCACTCTTCAAAGACAGGTCATCAGAAGAGAAAACCAACAAGTTGTTCCACAAATACCTAAACAGAGAAACATGAGAAGACATGACAGAAAACTTGAGTAAAACTACAAAGGAGATTGAAAACAATAGGAGTATTTATGGTAAAATTATAGGACCAAGCCATTTAACAATAATAACTGAATGTAAATAGGCAAAACTACCTAATTAAAAGATATAGTTTGACTAAATGAATTGAAAACCAACTAAAATACTAGTGTTGATATTTTGTGATGAGGAATCTTATATTGATCATGTATTTTACAGCCACTTGGCATATCTGATATGTTTAACTTTTCTAGGTCAGATTTCCAGATGGGTCCCTGGAGGTCTCAAAGTCTTAAGAATGTATTTTGGGATCTGGGTCACCTGGCCTGGGTCCTTAGGTTTGCCTGCGAGAACTGGTCCTCCTCAGTGGAAAAGATGGAGTAGTGGATGACTAGCCTAGATCTACAGAGTGGATACAACAGCCCTTTGGCTCCTACAGAGGACCTACCATAGCAGAGGAAGGAGAACAGAACAGATTGGATGACTACCCCAACCAATGAAGACAGCATTTATCTGGGCAAATGGAGATTCTAAGGTACACTATGCCAGCCAGTGGACATCCTTGTCAGTGAAACTGACATTTTAGAAGAATTGAAACCACTTGTGTAGAACCCTCAGCATGTGCCACATCAGGACTCTGGGTCAATACTGGGTGGCTGGGTACTGGGGTGGTTGGGAGGCTTGGTGTGGCTTCTGCTCTTGTCTCCTCTCTCCACATAGATACAGAAGAAATGGAAAACTGGGAAACAATGATTACATCCACTTTTGCCCGACCCTCAACTCTTCCCATCTGGATCAACTATGGTAAGCATCATCTAAAATAAAGAAAATATAGTCTTTGACTTTTGTTTTCTTTTTTATGGTAATACCTAATTTGGCTATTAGGTTGGTATGGAAAATATTGTCAAGATGTGAAATTGCACTACAAACAAAGTTAACACAGAAACATCCTTTATAACACTTAAGATAATAATCATGATAACAAACTTTTATAAAATATCTAAACGGAAAGGAGACCGCAAGGCCTAATGGGGACAAAAGGTTTTCCTAGTCAATTAATGAGCTTTATCATTTTAACCATGGCTGGTTGAAGTTTTGTTACCCACAGATTTGCATTCTTCACTAAAATATTTGCAGCCACCAAGTGTTCCTGAATATACATTTGATTACTCTAAGGTTAGTAGACTAGAGAAAAATTCTAGAACTCTAATGGATTTTATAGGTCTTTAGCTTTTTTTCTATAAACTGCTAATAGAGATCAAACAAAGTTATATGAGACTGATTTAATAACAATTTTAAATATAGAAAGCTACCACAAAGTTTGATTCTGTATTAAAATGTTTCAGATGTTCATGAACACTCCTTCTGTGATTATTATCATTTTCAGGACTTTGGGATAATTTTGTGGATGGATGAGAGTGTTCACATTTCCCCATCATCCATTCCACTAAAACAGAAAAACTGTGAGGATTTTTAGTTTCTCTTTGGCAACGTGACAATGCCTAAGATTTCCTAGCTTTGCAGTAAGTGAATGCGTTTCTGTGGAGTATAAAATAAGAGTTAAAAACAATTGTATCTGAAGGTATCTATTCTTACTCCTAGACATTTTTATTCTATAAATTGTCACTTGGGTCACTCTCCCCTGCTTTTCTAGGTACATTAGCAAGATTCTAGATTACAAGTCAAGAAGCCAGGAATTAAACTGGTGGTCAGATATGGTATTGTAACATCCTGGCAAGCAGTGTCTTAGCCTACTACAACACAGAACCATTCCCTTATAATTTAAAACTTTAAAAGCTTATTCATTTGAAAGGAAGAAAGACTCAATACACAGAGAAAGATAGAGACATTTGAACAGAGGTATTCCATTGGCTGGTTTTCTCCCCAAATGCCATAACACCTGAATCTGGGCCAGCGAATCCCAGAATTCAGGAACTCAACCCAAGCCTAACTGGGTGGCCACCACTTGCTGGCTCCCAGAGTGCAGAATAGGAGAAAATTAGAATGGATAGTAGAGCTTGGATTTGAATGTCAATACTCCAAAGTAGGATATAAATGTCCCACACAGAGACTTAATGTTGGACCCCAAACATATGTCCCCATTTTATACTTTATGTCCATCTTTAATAAATGTACATACTCCTTGTGTTACAAGCATACCTCTTACAAAAACATTAACGTCTATGTACCTACAAGGTAAGTACTAGAGGAGGTTGTTTCATGTCCTCCACTTTGTAACAGTTAAGCGTTTCCAAGTAAGCTACTATTTTACCTTAAAACCTCTGTAGTCATCTTCTCAGTCACATGTCTTACTATCACTGTCAAGATGATAAATGGTGGTCCTTTTTCTTTTTGTGTAACATTGTCTGTTAAATAATAAAAATCCATAGTTTAGTGATACATATCAGATGAAGAAAATAAAAATATGTCCAAAATATAAAATATGGGGAAGGATTAGATTTAAAGGTATGTTGTTGAATTCTTATAATTTCAGGCCAAGAAACTCTCCAGTCAATACTACAGTAGGGTCTGGATAATTCTGAGTTTCCTTTATTAGGTACCTGTCCTTCTCAGGATAAGGATAGAGAAGCATTTGCATTTGTTAATAAGCATGTATATATAGATTACAGTTGGAATAAATTTAATTGTTGCATTAGTCAAAACCGAATTTATGTTCCAAATCTGACAAAGTGAAGAAAAATAATTGGCTTAAAATTTATAAAGTGCCATTTTTACCTCTGATATTTCATTCGAAGATAGTTATTATTAAAACCAAGTTTAACAAAGATGTGCTAATGATGAGGTCACTGACGCTACATCAGAGTGAAAATAAGCAATCTGCATCTAACTTTATGCTGATGATACAGTGGGAAACATGTGTGAAAGACCATCTGTTATTTCCAGGCATTTATGTGCAACTGTAAGAGGGATAGCTAAACTATGACTGTTACCTTAAAAGAAAGGCATATGTTATTAGCAACTGTAAAGCCATCAGTTGTCCTTAGATTTGTTAAAGAGCTGAGGTTGGTAGAGTATTTATTTGAAATAGCATTCATTGCCTAAAGTAGTTTATTCTCTAATATATGGGCTTCATTATAATATTCGGCTTTCATCAAGGTCAGTATGGTAAACTTAAATAATACTTTGACTTATTTTGAAGCCCTTTGGCACATATGAGTTAGAAAATGCCTTTCCTCCATTTAGTCCTAATTTGGTTTTAAAAGAAAAGTAAGACCTTACATTCATAAAAAAAAAAAAAAAAGTATCTTAAGATGAAGCTATTAGGATTCTGTTAACCATCTAAAGTAGTTCTGCACTTACTGAGTTCCCTGGAAGTCACATCAGCACTACATACTCCCCATCATTTTTTGAGATTACACTTCTAGAAGTCCATGAGCAATGCACTATTTGGCTCTTGCCAAGGCCTTAGGACAAATGAGGTCACAGTGGTAACAGCCTATGTGGGAGAGACCATTTTGTAAGGTAGAAAACTGGCAACCAGAGAGGCAATACATGTGCTCTTGTAACAATCCATCCTCACAGGAAATAACTGAAGCCCTATGACAGCTATGTTAGTACCTCTAAGAGCAGCACTGGGAACGATCCAACTATCACCTACTGGACCCCAATTTTTAATGATTCCACCATTCATTAGTAACACCATACCTAAGCCCACTTAACTGCAGAAACTGCATATACACACACACACACATACATACACACCACACCACTGTGGAAAACTTTAAAATTTGAGTTCTTTTTGCTGTACAACTTACTCTCTAATAGAGCTAAAATAGGAAATTCATTCAGTTTAGCAGTGGCGGTATTGAAGATGGTCTTGTTTTCCTGTAGCATCTTCTTAGAAGCCACTGTGCTCATAGATGTTTTTGATCTACAGCAGCTGTCTGAAGGCTTGGATCCTGTGTTCCTTAGACCTGCCCTGTAACAGAACCACTGTTCCTCAGCCTGAGCCTTCTCACATTGCATGGGAAAGTAAACGAGACTCCTTCCTGCAGAGGCACACTGCAACAGAAAGCTCTGCTGGCATGTTCTGTAACTTCAATGTAGTTTTGCAAAATACTAGATCTTTTTTTCCTGTCCATTTATTATCATCTTCCACCTAAAACACAAGAATCCTTAATGATGGTAGAAATATGAATGCTTTTTATCTACTTGAAAGGCAGAGACGGAGAACAGAAGGGGGTTCTTCCATGCATGTAGTCACTCCACAGATTCTCACCACACCCAGTGCTCCTGAAGTCCAGGAGTCAAGAACGTCATCTGGGTCTTCCATACAGATGGCAGGAACCTGATTACTGGGCTGTCATCTGCTATCTCCCAGTATGCTTTAGCAGGAAACTGGATTAGAAACAGGAAAGTCTGTGTTTGAGCTGGCATTACAAAATGGAATGTGGGCATTCTGTCAGCAATTTAACTTATTTTGCCAAAATGTCCACTTGATGTATTTTCAATAATTTTTTTTGGTAAAAAGGATTTATGAACCTTCATCTGATTCTTGCTGTATATTTTAGTAATAACGTTAGAAGAGGCATCTGTAATAGGTGATTTCACAAAACCACAACCCTACTGACTAAAAATTTGATTAAAAATTAGCATTCTCATTATACTTTTGTTTTTACTTCTTAAGGGACAATGACATTTTTTTGTTTCATTCTTATTGAGGGAGAATAAAAGAGAGCAAGAGCTGAAGGAAGAGAAAGAGGACAGTGTAAGTATGTATCAGTGAGCAGTAGAGTGCGTGAGATACCTTTCAAAATAGAGTTCAGATAAGATCATTCCTATCTTTTGATACAGAAGGTAAATGCTTTTCAGTATTCCTTTTTCTTACTTTTAGCATTGGTACTTACGTATGTTTTCTCCTCTCATTAGCTGGCAAGTAGTTCAATATTGCAGTTAGCATCAGAATAAAACTGGACAAAACCCAAATAAAATAGAACAAAGTCACTGGAAATAAAGATCTGAAATGAAAAGAAGGGGGAAGGGTTTTTCCTCATGCAATTCTCTGCCCTTTTTGTCAAATGTAAGGTCAGTGAGCAAATACATCATTTTTGCATGGGTGAGTTTATGCTGACACTAAGTGAAAGGGTGAATCACAGGAAGGAACTAAACTGAAAGAGAAATTTATCACCTAGTGGATTCAAGTTGGTTGAGTGCAGAAAAGCCATCCGGTTTTGACCAGGGGACCTAGCACAGGATAGGTGGAGGACATGCATTCCCTGGGGACAGTTGTTGAGAAGTTTGGAGGAACAATACTTCTGTAATGTAGAGACCATGGAGAGAGGTGAACACAACACCCGGCTGTTGTGAGTAGGCCCACCAGCAGCACCTGTGGCCCAGGACTGCTTAGACTGCAGTTCACTCAGCCGTGAGTCGGTCCATCACAGCCAGATACGCTGGCAATAAACATGGACAAGTGAGGAATTAGCACCATTTTAGAGTCAGTAGAGAGCAATAGGTGCTTCTATGCAACATGCATGAAATCCAGTGCCATAAGCATCTTACTGGTCATGATTACAGATGAGGAGATCTATCATGCCCAAACTAGGTGTCACCCTAGGGTTACATCCCATGTTTGATTATTGGCCACAGTATCATGGCCTCACCATGAATACACCCCTGGATTTCCATTACGGTGACTCACATCTCACCAAGCCATAGAGAAATAGCTCAAATATTAAAACTATTAAAATAGTTTTCTATAAACACTAAACACAAATATAAGAAATAAAAACAAGAAGACATTGATTCTGCAAAATGAAGACATCTCTTCAGTGCTAAAATGTGAAGGTACAGAGATTCAAGAAATACCTAAAAATAAATAGAAAAAACACGGGATTGCTCAAATGCACATAGAAATAAATTGAGATAAATCCATACATGACATAGATGACAGATCCTTAGAGATTGAGATTTTGAAGAGAAAGCAAATGGAAATACTAAAAATGGATAATTCAGTATACCAAATAAAAAAGTAGGGAAATCCCCAAAACAATAGGCTTGCTAAAGCAGAAGAAATAATTTCCAAGCTAGAAGACAAATCCTTGAAATCTCAGTAAAAAAAAAAAATAGTGTCCCATAAATCTTGATTATTTGTAACTTTAAGTAACCAAATATACATATATTAGGAATTCCTAAAGTTACAGAAAAAGAGAATGGATTAGAAGGCACACAGCTACATAGCAGAAAACCTCTCTAATGTGAAGGGAGAAACAGATACAAAAACAGGAAGGCCACAGAATTCCCAAGAGCGATAATCAGAAATGACATTTACTAAGACACGTAACAGTCAAACTTCCAACACTGAAACAAAGATTCTAAAATGTCCATAAAAAATGCCAGGTTGTATTGAAACGATCCCCAGTTAGATTAATAGTTAATTTCTCATCAGAAATCTTTCAAGATAGATCAGAATGAACATAGTCCGGGTCTGAAAAGAAAGAAAACATGGACCTAGAATACTTTATCTAGCAAAGTTCTCATTTCTGCATGGAGACAAAGTCCTTCAAAAACAAAAAGAACTTGCTAAGCATCATTCTTAGGCTTGGACAGCCCTTAAGGATGAGCTGCATATGGATATAGGGAATGATCATCACTATGATGAAACAATGTGAATTTGGAAAATGTCATTAAAAAGTACACATGAAATCCAAAGCAAACAATAAGAATATTCATGGGGAAAAATGGTAGAACCAGGTCATCCCTTTTCAATAATAACGCTTAATGAAATAGTCTAAATTTTCTAAACAAAAGACACAGACTGGCTGAATGGATTAAAAAGCACAACCAGCTTGCTTGCTCTCTGCAAGAAATACATCCCACCAACCAAGATACAAAAAGACTGAAAGTAAAGGGATGTAAAAACATTCCATATCAATGGAAAGGAAAAGCAAGTGTAGAATACATTTAAGTACCAAAAAAATGCTGGGAGTCAGTGCAATAGTTCAATTGGCTGATCCTCTAGCTTCAAGTGCAGGCGTCTCATATGGGTCCAGTACATGTTCTGGATACTCCACCCCATCCCCCAGCTTCCTGCTTGTGACCTGGGAAAGCAGCATAGGACAGCCCAAAGCCTTGAGATCCTGCACCTAAATGAGAGCTGAAAGAGGCTCCTGGTTTCAGATGCAGCCAGTTGGGGAGTGAAGCAGATGATGGAAGATCTTTGTCTGTCCTTCTTTCTGTAAATATACCTTTCCAATAAAAACAGACAAAATCTTAAGTACAAAAAATACTAAAGGAGAGGAATAAGGGCATTATGTCATGATGAAGATACACAGTCAACAACAACAAAAGTCTCTAGTAAATGCATATGTACCCAGTGCCAGACCACCTGGCTGTTTCAAATAATTGTTAATGGATCTAGGAAGAAAACAACTTTAATACAATAATGGGGGCTTCACTATTCCACTTCCCAATATGAAATAAATGAACAGATGAATGAGACATAAAATCAGCATAACAAACAATAGTTAATCTATACTACGGACCAAATGGACATCATGGAGAGCTATAGAACATTTATCCTACAGATGCAGAATACACATTCTTTTCATCAGTGTCTAAAACTTTCTGTAGGATAGATCATATGCTGTTTCATAAAGCACACCTCAAAATAGACCCAGAAAATCACACCATGTATTTTTCCTGGCCACTACTGAATTAAAACTCAAAAAAATTTTTTTAAAAAAATTTACAAAATATGCAAACACACTGAGACTGAACAGGATACTACTGAAGGAAGAGTGGGAATAAAAGAAACCAAAAAAGAAATAAAAGAATTCTTGGAACTTAATATGAGCAGAGAACTTATCTAAGTTTAACCAAACTTAACACAGCACAAGCAGTGTTAAGAGAGAAATTAACAACAATCCTAAATCAAGGAATGAGAAAAAGATCAAATAAGTAAGCAGTGCATCTCAAAGACATACAAAATCGGCAACAAACCAAAGATCAGAACCACCAAACCATGAGATCGGGAAATTCAAGTTGTCTCGTTTTGAACAAATGAAATTTGAAAAGCTAGTTTGATTAATCCCCAAAAGAGGGAGAAGATAAAAATCATTAAAGTAAAAAAATGGGGATATAAGAATGGACAACACACACATATGAAGAATCTTTGGAATGTTCAATTATGTGTGAACAAACTGCAAAATCTAGAAGTGGATAGATTCCTCGACATGTACAAATTACCCAAACTGATTTGTGACATAGAAAGCCTAAACAGACAAAGCTAAGATGGAGATTGAGTAATAAAGACCCTCACAACAAGGCCCAAGACAAAACGGCTACACTGAATTCCACCAAATGTTTAAATACTGTAAGAATTGGAATTAGTTCTTGAAAACAATTGAAAAGGAGAGAATCCTCCCCAACTCCTTCTGTGAGACCAGCATTACCTCAATCCCAAATCAGAAAATGACACAATGAAATTTACAGACTAATATCCCTGATAAACATAGACACAAAAATATTCAACAAAAAACTGGGTAATTGAATCTAATAGCACACCAGAACGATCACTAACTTGGATCAGGTTGGATTGATTCCTGGTGTGTGGAGACGATTTAACATACACATATCGATATATGTGATACATCACATTAAGAACCTGAAAAAAATTTAAAAATGATTATCTCAATTGATGCAGAAAACGTTTGGTAATATACAATATTCTTTCAGAATAAAACCTTAAAGATATTTGCTTATAAATGGGATATTCCTTAAAATAATTAAGGTAATGTATGAAAACCTGCCAGCCAGGATCTTACTGGATTGGGAAAAGTTGGGTGCATTTTGACTCTCATCTGTAACCAGATAAGGATGCCTAATCTGACTACTGCTCTAATCCTGATGAGGCACTGGGCAAGAAAAGTAATCAAAGCAATACAAACTGTAAAGGAGGAAATCAAGTTTTCCCTGTTTGCAAATGATTCTCAGTATAGTAAAACCAAAGCACTCTACAAGAGATTATCAAAACTCATGAGTTTGCTATAGCTGCTGGATATAAAATCCGCACATAAAAATCAATAGCCTTTGTTACACAACATTTCTATCACTGAGAAATTACTTATAAACCAAACCTGATAACACCTGCAAAAAAATCGAAATATCTTGAAATCTAAGCATGAATGCAAAATGTTTTTGTGACAAAAATTACAAAACAATAAAGAAAGTAGAACACACCAAAACGTGAAAACTCTTTCATGTTAAAAAACCAGCAGACTTAATATCAAAACTTCACACCAAAAAAGCAATTTACAAATACAATATGATTCCAATCAAAATCCCGGTAACGTGCTTCTCAGATCAAGAGAACACGATGCTAAAATTCATATGGGCACAAGAAAACCTGATTATCTAAAGTAATCATAAACAAAGCTGGAGGCATCACAATCCCAGACGACAAAACTATACAGGGCAATTGTAATAAAAACAACCTGCTTTTGGTATGAAAATAGATATGTAGATCAATGGAACAAAATAGAAAATCCTAGAAATTACCCCACACACTTACAACCAACTAATAGTTGATAACTGCAATCAAACCAGGGATAAATGACAGTTCTCCAAGAAATGCTGCTGGGGAAATTGGATCTACATATGCAGATCAATAAAACAAGACCTTTATCTTTAATCTTATACAAAAACAAACTCTAAATGGATCAAGGAACTAAATGAATCACCAGATACCATGAAATTACTATTGGAGAATATTGGGGAAACTCCACAGGGCATACATAAAGACAAAGACTTCTTGGAAAGGACCTCCAAATCACAGGAAATTAAAGCCAAGGTCAATAGG
This sequence comes from Ochotona princeps, assembly GCF_030435755.1. Classification (NCBI taxonomy): domain Eukaryota; kingdom Metazoa; phylum Chordata; class Mammalia; order Lagomorpha; family Ochotonidae; genus Ochotona; species Ochotona princeps. The sequence continues at coordinate 28,182,782 of NC_080846.1, forward strand.
ATTACACAAAGCTAAGAAGCTTCTGCATGGGTAAGGGAACAGTCAACAAAAAGCAGCAACAGAATAAAAAGTATCTGAAAATTATGCAACTCATACAGCAACATCTGAGACTTATGAAGAGTTCAAGCTCAGTAACAACAAAAAACAATCCTCTTAAGAAATAAGCAGGGGGCCCGGCAGCATGGCCTAGCAGCTAAAGTCCTCGCCTTGAAAGCCCCGGGATCCTATATGGGCACCGGTTCTAATCCCAGCAGCTCCACTTCCCATCCAGCTCCCTGCTTGTGGCCTGGGAAAGCAGTCGAGGATGGCCCAAAGCTTTGGGAGCCTGTACCCGCGTGGGAGACCCGGAAGAGGTTCCTGGTCCCGGCATCGGATTGGCGCGTACCGGCCCGTTGCGGCTCACTTGGGGAGTGAATCATCAGATGGAAGATCTTCCTCTCTGTCTCTCCTCCTCTCTGTATAACCGGCTTTCCAATAATAATAAAAAAAAATCTTTAAAAAAGAAATAAGCAGAGAATTTTCAAATGATAAAATACAAATAGGTAGCAGACGTATGAAAAAAAATGTTCAGCATCTCTAACCATCAGGACAATGCAAACAAAAACCACAGTGTTACTTTACTGTCTCTCATTACAATGCTATAACCTGAGAATTCAATGAACAATAAATGCTGAAGAGTATGTGGGTCAAAAATTATCCTAATCCACTCTTGGTAAGAATGTAAACTAGTGCAACTATTATAGAGGGCTATTTGGAGATTCTTCAGAAACTTGAAAAATAGATCTGCCATATGAACCAACCAACACCTGGAAATTTACTCACACAGAGGTAAATCAGCATATAAGAGCGTTACACCCCTCCACCCCCGTTAATTGCAGTTCAATTCCCAATAGCTAATATAGGAAGTCAACACAGATGCCCATTAATGGGTGACAGTACAAAAATCTTGTATGTATACACACACACACACACACACACACTGAAAAACCACTAATACATAACAAAAACAAAATCCTTTCTTTAGCATCAAAATAGATGCAACTGGGAATCATTATGTTTAGTGAAATAAGCTAGTACAAAGACAACCTATGTTTTCCCTGTGTTAACTGACACGTAGGCTACAAAAAATATATCTGTGTAAGACAAATTGTCATCTTGAGATCTGATTGTTACAGCTTGTGATTATGCATTTTGGGAATATGGGGAATAGATTCTTTTTTTACTTACTATTTGTTTAAGCCTGTGTGTTAAGCCCAGAATTGCCAAAGTGAAATGAAAGTATGCCGGTGTGAAATATTTTTTTAAAGACAGAAGAGTACCAACCACTATGCTTACAAATATGCACTTTGAAATATGTGAATTTGTTCACTTTTTATAAATAAATTAGAAAAAAACCCACAACTTTCTGGACCTTATTCTTTGGAGGGGGTTACTTATTTGAAATATAGGGTTACAGAGAGTGAAGGAGAGATGGAGATGTGGGGAGTGAAAGTCTTCCATTGGTTCACTCCCCAAATGAATGCAATGGCATTGGGTAGTTCTGAAGCCAGGAGCTTCTTCTAGATCTTGCTTGTGGGTGCAGACCTAAGCACTTGACTCATTCTCTGCAGGTTTCTCCAGTGCATCTGCAGAGACCTGACTCTGAAGTTTGGCAGGAGGTACTTGAATCACCACCCATGATGCCACATAAGTGCAGCATCATCTGCTAAGCCACAGTGCCAGCCCTTTTCTTAAATCTTACATCACTGTCAAATGTCTTGACATTTTATCCATTATTTTCATTTAAACGGCTTTCTGTGTGTCTTCCAATCTAAGTTATAAGCATCGTGAACACAACTTAATCTGTTTTCTTAGCCAGCAAACTGCAGTGGTGCCTAACATAGTCCGAGACAGAGTGCTCAACAATTCTTTCCTAAATAAATCCAAGTTCCTTACCAAACAACCCCACTATATATTATTAACTACATATTAACTCATCCATCTCTCCGCACACACATCATCTCATTTTAGGTCATATCTACTTTTCTTAGTTCTCTACATTTTGACTCTAGAGTCTAACTATAAGAACATCCTGGCTAATCTGTTTTCAGAATTGTTGATTTCAGTATCCACTGATACATTCATTAGACTCAAACCATTTCCTTAGCTAACAATTGTAATTCTCCAGTTTTTTTTAAACAGTCCAGAAATATTACTATGGAAGACAAAAATGTAATAGAAATTTGTCTCTGTTTTCACCAATTTCACTGATGATCCAGCAGGGGCTATAACTGTAGAAACTATTAAACGCTCTTTTAAGTTCACAGCCAAACTTAAGTACTGATTAACTAGATAAATCATATAAATCACAAGTAGTCTAACATATACCAGCTTTATGAATTCTTGAATCTGTTAAAGATACCACCATTAGTAAGTTTTACTATTTTAATAAAAAATAAATTGCCATCTCTTCTGTGTATGAAACACTATAATACCTGGCAGCTTGATAGTTGTTCAAGAATGAAACTTTCTCATGCCCAAGTCACAAAACTGCTGGTTAAAATATTCACTCATGGGCCCGGTGCTCTAGCCTAGCGGCTAAGGTCCTCGCCTTGAATGTGCTGAGATCCCATATGGGCGCTGGTTCTAGTACCAGCAGCTTCACTTCCCATCTAGCTCGCTCCTTGTGGCCTGGGAAGGCAGTGGAGGACGGCCCAAAGCTTTGGGACCCTACACCCGTGTGGGAGACCTGGAGGAAGTTCCTGGCTCCTGGCTTCGGATCAGCATAGCACCAGCCGTTGTGCTCACTTGGGGAGTGAATCATTGGACGGAAGATCTTCCCCTCTGACTTTCCTCCTCTCTGTATATCTGCCTTTGCAATAAAAACAAATAAATCTTAAAAAAAAAAAATCACCCAGTATCTGTTAAAATAGTATTCTTTTTAAAAATTTCTAGTTCAATGATCTGATAATCCTGATAGAGTAACATGATTACACATTAACATATCAATAGTAAATCTGAAGAGAAAGGGGATTTATATGGAGAAGTTTGTTTATTTATTCAGCATGTATTATCTGCCAGGACTTATCATAGGCCATAGGCAATTGAGTAGGGATACAGAACAAATAAATGAACACAGACTCCAATATGGCTGACCTGGGTATAGCCACAGTAATTTAAGCTTCTCTGGGAGATTAAAAAACACAGGAAGGAAACCACACCCATAGGTTTGACTGATGAAGATATTCACAAAGAAAAAGGAAAAAAAAAAATACCACCAAGACTCCATGGAACAAAAGAGAACAGATACCGCGGATGTCAGCCACGTGACACAACCAGATGCTTGCTATGAGCCACAAGTTCAGCACCTCAGAGTAGCAAGAAATCACGGCATGCCCATCCACTCATGTTTTAAGCTCCAGAAGAACACAGGAATCATTCAGAATTAGATCCCGAACGGAAGGAAATCTGTGACATGACTATTAGAACATCAGCCTTCTCAGTAGAAACCCGACAGGCCAGAATTGAGTGGGATGATATATCCAGGTAATTAAAAAAATAATAAAACATTCAACCAAAATTATTGTTTCCAGTGAAGTTATTCTTTAAAAGTGAAGGAGAAATTAAGTATTTTGCAGATAAGCACAAACTAGAGAACTTACCACTACTAGTTCAGCCTTATAATAAACCAAGCAGGTGTGAGAATTTAAGAATCAAAGCAGAAATACATGAAATTGAAACTAAAAATACAAAAGACCAACAAAAGAATGTTGGTTTTATGACAAACAAAACAGATAAAACTCTACCCAGACTAAGAGAAAAATTCAAATAAAATTAGAGATTAAAAAGGAGACATTATAACTGCCCTGGAATAGCATGGTAAGAAACTACTATGAAGGACTATATGCTAAAAACTGAAATACCTCAAAGAAATGAACTAATTCCTGGATTGATATGACCACACCTTAGATTAAATCAAAAAGACATGGGCAATTCAAATAGACCTATGACAAAAAATGAGTTGAAACAGTAATCAGGTTTTCTATTAAGGAAAAGTCTGGGACCTGCTGGTCACTGAATTCTAGAAAACGTTCAAACAATCTCGGAATGTAGGAAATAAATCTCCAGCATTCTACAACTATTTCAACACACTGAATAGCATGACCCTCTGCCAAACTCTTCTTATATGAGGTCAGCATTAATTTGCTGCTAAGACCAAAGACACAGCACAAAGATGAATTTCAGACCAATATCTGCAAAGGACATACATGCAAATATTATCAAGGAAATATTAGCACATCAAATCAAAAGCTACATCAAGTCATATATCACAATCAATTTGTTTTAATCTCAAAATGTAAATGCAGCCAAACATTAACAAATCCATAAACATAAATCACATCATTAGAGTGAAGAACAAAAACCATATGGTCATCTTAACAGATGCAAAAAAACGTGATAAGATTCGACATACCTTCATGATTAAAACCCTGCACAGTTAAGTATAGAATGAACATTCCTCAAAACCGTCAAGGCTGTGTATCACCAACCAACATCCAGCGTCGCACCACATGGGGAAAACTAAGAGCGTTTCTTCTCAGATGTAGTACAATCAAGGATGCTCAGCATTGTCACTCTTGTTCAATATAGTACTAGAGTAATAAAAAAAGGAAACAATAAAAGCCATCAAAACTGAAAAGGTCACATTTTCCCTATTTACAAATGTTTCCATCAGTCAAAATTTGGAATCAAGGTGTCCATTATACGATCAATGTATAAAGAAAATAAGTTCCACGGGGCCTGGCGGCGTGGCCTAGCGGCTTAAGTCCTTGCCCTGAAAGCCCCGGGATCCCATATGGGCGCCGGTTGTAATCCCGGCAGCTCCACTTCCCATCCAGCTCCCTGCTTGTGGCCTGGGAAGGCAGTCGAGGACGGCCCAATGCATTGGGACCCTGCACCCGTGTGGGAGACCTGGAAGAGGTTCCTGGTTCCCTGCTTCGGATCGGCGCGCACCGGCCCGTTGCGGCTCACTTGGGGAGTGAATCATTGGATGGAAGATCTTCTTCTCTGTCTCTCCTCCTCTCTGTGTATCTGACTTTGTAATAAACTGAATAAATCTTTAAGAAAAAAAAGAAGTTCCATATATACAACAGATTATTATTCAGCAAAAAAGAAACAAAATTCTACCACTTACAGAAAGGCACTCAAGTGAAGGACATCACATTGAGTGGAACAAGACACAGAAAGACAAATACCAGAATTTTATATGTGGGAGCAAAATGTTAAGAACTACCAAAACCTGAGAACAGGAAATAAATATGTATTAATATGACTCCAAATACAGTTTTGTAAAACTTTTTTATACCTTTGTCAGCCCATAGTTTAACCCATGATTAAAAATGTTATATGATTATAGCTTTAATGATCTGTAATTGAAGTTTACTCTATTATGGGCAAAATGGCTATTTTTCCAATCATTGTATCTCCTGTGTACATTCCCACTAAAGTTCTTTTGCTTTTTGCATATGGAGCTTATTTGATGAAGCATTAAGTTTTTTCTGTACTATAAATTTAAAATATTTCAAAAATGTTTAAAAAGACAAAGGATAGGGCCCGGCAACGTGGCCTAGTGGCTTAAGTCCTCGCCTTGAACGCCCCGGGATCCCATATGGGTGCCGGTTCTAATCCCAGCAGCTCCATTTCCCATCCAGCTCCCTGCTTGTGGCCTGGGAAAGCAGTCGAGGATGGCCCAAAGCTTTGGGACCCTGCACCCACGTGGGAGACCTGGAAGAGGTTCCTGGTTCCTGGCTTCGGATCAGCTCAGCACTGGCCGTTGCGGCTCACTTGGGGAGTGAATCATTGGATGGAAGATCTTCCTCTCTGTCTCTCCTCCTCTCTGTATATCCTGCTTTCCAATAATAAAAAGTATATCTTTAAAAAAAAAGACAAAGGATAAAGAGAGGATAGTGGGAGGGAGGGATGAGGAAAATATTATTAGGTTTTAAAAGATTAAATGCTTGTGGATATAATTCTAAGAATTAAGAAGTAATTTTTATTTTTTCTTTATCTTTTCAAAAAAGGTTTTATTTATTTTACTTATAAGTCAGAGTTAGAGAAAGAATGAGAATTAATCCACCTTGTCTTGATTTAATTCCCCAAACAGCCACAATGGCCAGAGTTGAGCTGATTTGAATGCATGAGCTGGTTTTGAATATCCCACATGGGTGCAGGGACCCAAGCCACCCTCTTTTGCTTTCCAGGTCAATAGCAGGGAGCTGGATTGAAAAGGGAGCAGCAAGGACATGAACTGGTGCCATATGAGATGTTGATGTTGCAGACAGAGGATTAGGCTATCACTTCTCAGCTTTTGGCTAAGATCAGCTGTACAGGATTAGGCTGCTATGCCACTGCACTGACCCCAAAACAGTTTTTAAAAACACACAGAAATACAAGAAAGTATAACCCATATTTGAATGGGAGAGAGGTAATAGGATTAAGTACATATTAAAGATTTATTTTACTTCAAAGGCAGATTTACAAAGAGAAGGAGAAACAGAACTCTTCCAATTGCTGGGTCAGTCCCCAGTTTGTCACAAAGACCAGAGCTGACACAGTCTGAAGGCAAGAACTTCTTTCATTCTCCCATTTGGGTACAGGCTCCCAAGGACTTGAGCCACTCAAACAGGATGCTGGTGCTGCTGGCAGAGGCTTAATGTGCTACATGACAATACTGGCCCCAAACTAAATTATTTAAAACATTAAATGTGGTAAAATATCATGGAAAAGTCAATCGAAGGAATTGGGAGGTTCATTTTAAATGGATTATGAGGCTGACTTCCTTGACAGGATATTTGAACAAAGCCTTGCAGACATCTTGGAAAACTATGCAAGGCTAGCAAATTAAGGACTTACTCAGCAGGTGTGAGGAACAGCAAGGTGACCAGCATGACTGGAATAGAGTGTGTGAAAGAAGTAAAAAATAAGAGGTATTGGTAATACAAAAAAGGTAAAAACTTAAATATGAGACACATCAGTAGGATCAATCATTGAGGAAATTATATGAAAGATAAAAGAAGGATTGAAAATAATGCATTTGAATTGGAATATAGTCCTGAGGGAATCATAGTCATTAACCAGGATGGACGATTTTGATATCTGAATGGAAGAGACATTACAGATAACCTCTTATACCACTCAATAAGCAGTAACTCAAACAGTGAAAGAATGAATAATGGATAAATGAATATATGAACTGATAAGAACTCATTCTAGTAGTCTTTCCTCTGAATGATTTACTTACTGCTTTAGCACAGACCCAGGCCAGAAGCTGTTGTAGACATTTGGTGTTATGATAACACAAAGCTCCAACCTTAAAGCTCTGAAGAGATTAACAGTACAATGTGTTAAAAGCTCTTCAATGGATTTCTACTGTAGTTCCCTAAGCAAAAACAATATTTACTTGTGCTAATGAATCTAAGAAGGAATTAAGAGAGTAACTTAGGTCCTAAAGTAATGCAGTCACTTTTTCTCTCAGCAGTGTGACAGTAGAAGTGGATGAGGCATGTATCTGCAGCTCAACCTTTGTGCATCACTGTTTACAGAGGTGGAATAAATATCTATCAATGACATAATATATACGAGACCATCCATCAAGGATGAGAAGACAGAAAGGAATGTCTCTGATTAATTGGTTACTCTTCAACCCATCAAGCAGTGAAATAAATATTCTTCAATTTAGCTGCTGACACACTCGAAGTAAGGAATGGAATACACGTTGGTTCAAATTGTGTGTGTTACTAATTTCAAGAGTGAAATAAAAATCCATCAATGACATACCAAGTAATTGGAAATGCCTTGGGAGGATTGTCCAGAGATGTTACTTTCCTGCATTGCCTTTTTAGAATTTGTCTTCACATCAGAAAATATCCGCTCTGATTTGTTGGTGCATCAACTTCAGTTGGGAACTGATTACGGGTCAAAGATTTGTACAACTATTTATACAACAAATGACAACAAACCTATTACAGTCTCAGTGCCATCATGTGATAGAGAAGTGATTTACAGAAAGCTCTATCATCAACAAAAGCAGACATTATTGGGCAGGAGAACTTTGCTACTTAGAAAACAATATATGGTTCCCACTTTTGTAGTTTTTCCATACCACATATATGCAACACTTGGGCAACATCTCACATAGCTCTTCCTTAAATAAATGCTTATTTTTATATGTTTTTAGAGACAAAGGGGAGAGGGAATAGGCAATTCTTATCCCCTGCTTCAGTCCCCCAAGTCCCCCACACCACAATGCTTGCAACAGGGCAAGGTCGACGCCAGGAGACAAGCATTCAATGTAAGTCTCCTACATAAATGGCAGGAATTCAACTATTTGAGTCACCACCTCTTGCCTCCTGGGAAGCATATTAAGAGACAGTTGTGATAAGAAGAGAAGACAGGACTGGAACTCAAGAGCTGCAGTATGGGTGGGTGGTAGACATCTTAACCAGTGTCTTAGTAAACAAAACATCAATCTTTCATATAGTATTCTTGCTCACTAAACTGCATCATTATGTTTGATGCACATTAAAAATTGTAGCTTCTCTCGTTCAGAAATGTAAAACATTATAACACTCCATTCAGATTATATCTGCCTCATATGAATGTTTCATGAAAGCAGTATCTTTATATGATCAATAGAGTATAATCTAGGTAACTGAAATTTCAGCTTTTAATTAGAACATCTGTTTCACCAATGCTTATTATGGAATAACAATGTTATAATAAAAATTAAATAATATAGTATTACCATATGCTAATATTGAGCAAAATATAAGAGTTCCAGACATCCAAGTTTCATTGTTATGATACATACACAAAATAGACTAAAATATATGACTGCTAACTGTAGGCTAATACAAACTGTGGCATAACATTGAAGGTAGGCTAACCTAAGCAATGATATTCACTATTTTACGTATATTAAATTATTTCCAATTTCTAGTGTTCTCAAACTATGAGTTTATCTTGACAGCCCCATTGGGATTCAAGAGGCACCTAGATATTTTTTTCCCAGAATTGCAGCCCAATGTAGGGACTCCAAAATAGTAAATCACGAAAAGTTTCACGATATCTATCAATACCAATGAATTGCCTTCTTTTGAAGATGATTATAGAAATAAATGTAACTATAGATACAGATGTACAAATGCCCATGCTTATTGGGATAATGATTATTTTTTCTGCTTCTGTGAAATCTTTATGTTCAATCATGAGTGGAATTTTCAGTAATTTCAGGCATGCTCTTTTAAAAGAAACACGGGATAAATACACTTGTAAAATTGTTCCATTTTAAATTGCTTCAGAAATTAGGCAGTTAGCTTTGATTTATATGCTCGCAAACTAATGACTGGAACATTTATTTCCTTTGTATGACAGCATTATAAAAATTAGTTTCTTCAGAAAATCAGTCACTAATATTTATATTTTTTACTTTCAGCAATCTTGATTACTTGGTATAAGTCTTTAAGTGATTAAACATGAGAAGCTGTTTCCACTTAATTATTACCACCTACTTTGATACTTTCTTCTAAAATAAGAGAAGAAAATAATAATAATAATAATAATAATAATAATAATAATAAGGCATGGAGGATAGAGAGTAGGCAACTTAAAAATAATTACTGCCTCAACAGGAACACTCTCCAGTTCCTCCACTAGCTGGACTTCCCTTGCACCCCGATCTTCTCTTTCAGCAGGTAGGGATTGTGAGTTCATTTCCAATACTACCAATGATGAAAAGTCCACAAGTTTGTAATTCACCTGTTCCAAGGCAAAACACCATCATGAAGGCAAGTTAATGAAAGCTCAGGAATTAATATCAACCAGACAACATAACTTCTTAAGGGCTAACAGTAAAGGAGGAAATAAAAGTCCAGATAACACTATTTGGTGAAGCCATTTGCACTGACAGGCTCAGTCGTAGGAAATGGCTCAGAAATGAAGATTATGAGGCCACTAATACAAGGTACATTTATCCACTGTTACCGCACACTGAAAACAAAGATGTCAAAAGATACTTGATTGTGCAAATAAAAATTGTGTATAGCAGAGATTAAATACATCCATCTATGCTTGAGTTACATCTAAGCAAACACATATCGATTAAAGCATCAGTGCTTTTATTATTTTAGTAAAAAACAGTGTCTTTGCATACTGATCTTTATAATGTTTCTGCTTTACAACAGCTTATGTATGGAATATCACATCATAGCCAGGTTGGGATTAAATTTTATTCTACCAAAATATCTCTTGGGGGTAAGAGGACATACAACAGGACTTAAGATTACTTACCAAGTATGAATTTTTCTAAAGTGAAGGATAAGATTGATGCCAGATTAGATAGGGTAGTTTTAATAACTGTGGACTCTTTAACAGCAGGAAACAGATGCTAGACTACCCACATGGCTCTAATTTTAAGAATGCTTTCTTTTTTTTTTTAAGGAAAAGGTATTTAAATATCTCACATTTAATCTTGTCACCCACACAGGTTATGTTACAGCTATGACATGACATATTTCTTTGTAGATGCTACAAATATTTAAATAGACTTTCAGACAGATATTCATGTTTTTGAAGCAGAACGCTTTTAAAATCTTAATGCTTATATTTTAAGAGTTGTGTCTTCTCTAAAGCATTCTGTGCTTGTTCAAGTCTTTAAGTACAGGAGATTTTATTGCAGTATCAAAGAAAATGTTTTTCTTGGAGTAAAAGTCAACAATCACAATATTTAAGAGAAGTAGGGCATCAAGTCTAACCTGATCTTATTGAAGGTTTGAGAAATAAAATGAACTCTTCTTGAAAAACGGGAATTCTATCTGAATCCCACCCTTCACTTCTTAACTAAAAATAATTTTTTTTTCTTGGACAAAATAGGTAATTAAATGATGCATCTGAGATACAGTTGGGGCAAGAATACTCACTGAACACTTTATTTCAATCTTTTACAATGAGTTGGGTTTGGCAGTCTCTCCCAAATGTTGAAATAATTGTGAATTAGCAACCAAACAGAACACAATTGAAACCACAACCAAAATCACTGAAAAGATGAATGATATTTAGAAAAATTATATCTTGTGTAAAACATTTCCCTCCAGCAAAATTAATTTTTCTTTCTTTTTTTAAAGATTAATTTATTTTTATTGGAAAGTCAGATATACAGAGAGGAGGAGAGACAGAGAGGAAGATCTTCCGTCCAATGATTCACTCCCCAAGTGAGTGCAACAGCCGGTGCTGCGCCGATTCGAAGCCAGGAGCCTGGAGCTCTTCCGGGTCTCCCACACACAGGTGCAGGGTCCCAAGGCTTTGGGCCGTCCTCGACTGCTTTCCCAGGCCACAAGCAGGGAGCTGGATGGGAAGTGGAGCTGCCAGGATTAGAACCGGCGCCCATATGGGATCCTGGGCGCATTCAAGGTGAGGACTTTAGCTGCTAGGCCACGGCGCCAGGCCCTAATTCTTCTTTCATGCTTTTATCACAGACAATCTACTTGGTCATCATTCTCAACCTCTAATCTCATAGGATGTTATTGCACTTATTCAGGATTTTTTATTTCACCTAGGAAAGAAGAATCCTTGAAGGGAATCAGTTGTTTATGTATGAATTGTCAGCCCAACATGCAATATCCTCTTCCATTCACCATATCATACTAACAATCCTCCTCATGTCTACTTTTCCACTTTTAAATTATGCTCTGTTCCTGTTTCTTCCTTGTCTTGTCTACTCCCAGCTTTATCACAAATAAGTATTCTATAAAAACCAAACTTTCTAATTTTCTTTCTCAGAAATTGATATGTATGAGTGTAGTGTTGTATCATTTGAAGACTTAAATCTCTTGATATCTTAAAGTGCTACCATATGATTTTTCTCTTTTAAAAGAGATACTTTATATCTTGATATGATATTCTATTGTACAGTTCCTCTAGATGACTATATGTTTACATATATATCTATTAATCTTGCATTTTGCATGAAGGTTGCCTTATATCAGAAAGAACATGTAATTTTTGTCCTTTGGGGATTGGCTTGGTTCATTGAGCATAGTGGTCTTTAGTTGAGACCATTATGTTACAAATGGTAGAATTTCATTCTTTTTAATGGCTGAGTAGTATTTCATCAATTAGATGTGAAGATACAATGCAGTATGCATCTGTACTTTCAAATCAAAGATGAACTCCCAATGAAACTATTAAATCTATCTTGACAATAGGATGCTGGACTCTGCCATTGTCCATACCTATAATGTCAGGATACATTTAAATGGCAGAATGATGGACTTATGACTGATTCTGAAGGACTATATTATTGTAATAATACAGGGGTAATCAATGCAGGAAGGGGGTTTGGGGAGAGGAAGAATGGGAAATCCCAGAGCCTATGAAACTGTATCATAAAATTAATAAATAAAAGCCTATCAAAATCACAGACTTGAGAATTGTGTAGTGGATTGTTATATATATATATATTTTATTTTAAAGCTTGACCACATTTAATGGATATGTTTCCATGTCAGGAAAAAATATGAGATTTTTAATGGTACATAACACATATTGTACTGCTTAGGCTTTTTGGGTAAAGCATTTTTTTGTATACTATATCACTTATTCATGAATAAAAAGCAACATTAATGAAGCATTTATTGAATACTGCACTCAGATTCTGAGGGTAAATAGTAAACAAAAAATGATAAAGTTCCCCATCTTGAAAATCTCATGTTTTGGTATTAAAATCAGCATGTGTAAAAACCTTTATAGGGGCAGACATTTGGCAAAGATGACAACATCACTGGAAGCTCTCACATTCAGCATCACCGTGCCTTCATTTAGGTTCGGCTGCATTTCCTGTCAGTTCCCTGGTAGTGCACACCCTGGTAGGTAGCAGGTAATTGTGGCTAAAGTAAATGGGTCCCTTTCAGCCATATCAGAAACTTGGATTTGGTTCTAGGCTCTTGGCTCCCTCATCCCAGCCATGCAAGTTGTGAAACTTTGGGGAGTGAAGTAGTAGGTGAAAGATTTTTCCCCACCTGTCCCTGTTTTTGTGTCTCTCTGCCCTTCAAATAAATAATTAAATTTATAAAGCAAACAGATAGATTCTCTTACTTCCCCAAGTAACTTTCATGCTAATTATACAAATGTGGTCAGCCATTTAATTATGCCATTTTTTCTCAAATACTGTATCTTTATATGTTGTTTTGAATGTAACCTATTCCTTCACATCCTAGTGAAATCTTATACATCCTTTCAAAAATGTTTCGACTTCTTTTAAAATTCTTCTTAATTTTGAATATGAAACCTTTCTTTATTCTTCCTAACCCCTTCCATAATTGAATTTGGTAATTTATTTTACCATTTTCATAGCCTCATATGTGCAAAAGTTTGGTAGAGTGTTCCTCAACCCTTGTGGCCGTTTTGTTTTACATACCCTTATATTCAAATACCTAATATAGTGCAGAAATATATCAAGAGCTTAGTGTATATTTGATTAAGTGATTAATAATTTGGTAAAAGAAAATTACCTTATTCCTGCTTTAGCATAGAAAATAATTAAACATAACAAAAATCTAAATTGATGTGAAATATAATATAGTTAATCCCCAAAGATTAACGGTTTCTTGATAAAATACATTTATCCAATTGTTCAGGAGCAGTAGGAAAGTAGTGGTATTTTTAAATAACTTTGTGGGAAAAATTATGGGAAATAAGATCCTCTAAAAAATATACGAAAAATTGATATTTAACACTAGAATCAAATTAACATTAGATGTCATATGGTTTTAATCAAATCAATCAAAATACATGTGACATTGTGCCTATTTGGGCAGAAAATTGTAGAAAGAGTAGGAATATGTAAATGATTGGACTGATTCAGAGGTGAAGAATTACAGTAAATATTTTACACAGGTAGGAATCCTGAGCCCAGCACTATAGCCTAATAGCTAAAGTCCTCACCTTGCATGCGCCAGGATCCCATATGGATGCTAGTTCATATCCTGGTTGCCCCCCTCCTCATCCACCTCCCTGCTTGCAGCCTGGGAAAGCAATGGAAGATGGACCAAAGCTTGGGTACCTGCACCCACGTGAGAGACCTGGAGAAGCTCCTGGCTCCCGGCTTTGCATCAGCTCAGCTCCAGCCACTGCTGTCGCTTGAGGAGTGAATCAGTAGTTCGAAGATCTTCCTCCCTGTCTCTCCTCCTCTCTATATCTGCCTTTCCATTAATAAATAAAATCTGTAACAAACAGGTAGGAATCTTGTAAATTACAGTATTATATAAATGGATTAAATAATTGTTTAATTTTGAATTATGGGAATAAAGTCAAGTAAAAAAAGTGATAGAGACCTAATTAAAATAAGGGACACATGCAGAACTCTGTGACATAAAATATTATGTTTGAACATGGAATGGAAATTTCTAGACAGATGTAATGTTTGATCAAACTGTAAATTTTTTTCTTTTATTAAGCAGAGCACAGCATATGTTTCCAGGATCATGGCAGGCAAAATGTTTTGTAACTTTCCCAAAACAATGCCACATGGCTTTAATGTTTTTGAAATAGTTTTGAGAACAGTGCCTTTCCCCAACCCTCAAACATTCAATGGTTATTTTAAAAAAAAAAATCTTACACATACAAAACAAGACTCATCCAAAACCTGATCTTATTCATAACAGAACAAACACATCCAAAAGAAAATAAAAACCTGATGTTGCAACTCAGATTTAGAAAATACTTACAGCCAGGACACATTATGCTTTTGAAAACAGGTGATAATGGTAACCCTTTGTTAGAGAATTTATCCTTTGGATCAACCACAAAATAGGAAGCATGAAACTCAAGACTATTGCCATAACACCATGATTTTAGACGGATCTATTTTCATTTTGAATTGAGGAGTATCCACATCAAAAAGAATCAATCAAAAAAAATAGAATTAAATTGGGCTATCAACCAAAAGGAGGTAATTCATTGTCGAGTTTTGAAATTAGTAACGATAGGCACTTAAAAGCTGCATGTTTTACAAGCATTGAAATTAACAGAGGATGAAGTGATGAATGAATAGGAGCATACCATGAAAAGTTTAATTATAATTGTCAGATCTAATGTTAATCTAACAATTGTTGGTGAAATCTAACCTGATCATTGAAACAAAATGTATATACATATGTTCAATAGCAATATAAAACAGGATAGATTAAAGAAAATAAATATAAGTTAAGATGCATTTTTAATGTCAGTCAAGAGAAAAAATTGAATATATGAATGGTAATCTAATAGATAAAAAATACATGGTATCTTATTGTAAAGCTAAAACATCAGAACTGAGGGAAGGCAAGAAATGAATAAAATATCTGAGAATTTTCTCATATTAAAATAAGTCAGAATTATCAAGAAACAAGATATATAAAAACAAGAATCATTTTTAAATCCATGACTAAACATACAATAAAAGACTCAAAAAACAAAGCAATATTTAAAGTGAAAAGATATATACTTACAAAAATGAATATTAAGTGAGCAGGAGACATCCAAGTGATAACAATGGCAACAACAACAAACAAACAAAAAAATTAGAATTATCTAGAGTACTGAAGTAAAATAATCAAACTAAAGTTGTGTTACCTGGTAAGAAGTGGTTTCTTGGTGATAAGGGTGAACTAACCAAATCTGGCAAAACCAAATCTATGGTCATAAATGTCCAGAAAGGATAATTTTATTTTATTGCATTTCATTTTATGACATCATTTCATAGGCTCTGAGGTTCCCCCAACCCCTCTCCGTGTCCTCCCCCCATGGTGGATTACTCCACCTTACTGCAGTATTACAGTTCAAATCCAGTCTTATTTCGTTCATTGCAAACATGTACCATGCAGAGTCCAGCATCTTATTGTCCAGATTAGTGCAACAGTTTCTTGGGGAGACCATCTCTGGTCTAAAGGCAGAGCTGGCAGAATATCATTCTGACCAATTCAAAGTTGTAACATATCATCAACATCTGTTTACAACATTATGGGGTTAACTGACATGGTGTTGAATGACTGGTATGTTAGAAAATGCAGGTTCTTAACCACATCCTGTGACTACTTCATTAACATTTCAGTTTTAGTTTATATACATCCAGCTTCTATCCACCTTAACATGGCTACAGGATACTATTCAGCTGTCTCGCGTCTATTTTCATTTTTGTATTTAGCAATTTATTGTATTGAAGCATAATTTTTACTGAACTTGGCAGATTTTAGGATATTCCAAACTGACTTCTAAAATCTGGCTCAGAAAGGATATTTTTAAAAATAAAGTGGTTGCTTATAGGAATTAAAAAAAAAAACAAAAACTACTGAACAAACGAAAGTGTGGAGTAAGTTTGAAGTAAACAGAAGCGTAAGTTTAATTACGGCATTTTTTTCCCCTTCCAAGCAGTGGCTGAATCTGTTTCTTGTTTGTTCATTTGTTTTTGCTTTGCTTTGTTTTTCACTCTTTTGCTTGTTAAACTCTGTTTCATGTAGATTATGCCTTTGACTACAATGTAAGTTTGAAGAGGTGATCTATTGGGGCCAGTACAGATGCCTAGCACATTAATCCTCGCTTACCTTCAAGGAAAAAGTTACCCTGTTGTTGGAAGTCCCTCAGGATTGATTCCTCACCCATACGCACAATGACCTCAATTATCAATTGAAGTATTTCTTAAATGTCTGAACACTAAACTTCATCATATAGCCCTAAATAGTTATGATATAAAGCATTGCATAATTGTGAAGTTTCAAGTGTTTATGAATTCGTACCAGCAATTAAAGTTAATATAATGCAGTGTAACATACTAATGTGTTCATTTGCTAGATTTGCATATACTAAGGATTCCTAAGAAACCATATTACTAGCTTTTAAAATGAATTAGCTGATCCTTATTCATTATGATCATATATAAGATATAATATAAATTTCTTTGTAACACTAATAATTGCAGATTTATGATGTAAAAGGTAATTTTGATAATTTGTTGTTCAACTCACTGGTCTAGAAAGGCATTTTCAAAAAATAAGACGTCTTTTAAGACACTGGCTTCAGGCGCTTCATTGGATTTTCTGAATGTTCTACCCTCTGATCTCTCGAGAGGAGTAGGAGAAATTTCTCAAAGACAAAGGGATACTAACTTTCTATTTGCTTTTGGATATAGTACAGTCCAATTTGGCTAATTTGCATCCTTTAACTAGATTCACTTCAATTTATAGTCATGTTTACTTAAGTGAAATAGATATTAAAATGTGAATAATTTTCTATAGTATGATATTCACATTTTTTTCTCTGAAATAATGAAATCCTTCCCATTGCTCATTGAAATTCCTTTTAATGCAAGGTATTTTAAAATAAAATTTCTTAACATAATTTATCATTTTCCTCATTACTAAAAAGATAATCATACAATAATATGATGATACATTCATTCCTGGTGAAGAACAATTAATTTCTGTGCTATATAAACTGAAATTTTCATCTCTACAGGAATCTTATTTTACGCAGTTAATTCAAACTAATCTTATTTAGGAAATCTAGAGTTGCTTCTCTCTTCTGTATCAGAGGCAAATCCTGACTTTTATGTCACCCTTTGCCTCAACGAAATATCCAAGAAATGAGAGTTAATTCCTCACTCTTGTCGCCCTTTTTCCAAATAAGCTTGTCATCCCTTTTTCTCACCCCTGACTTACATCAAATGGTTCCAGATCGAGTATATCTATGTCTGTAGAACTATAAAAAAATCTTACCATCATTGGATTTTAAGTTCCTCTGCATAGTCTAGCCTTTTTAAGAACATACATTTTAATTGATTACCTTTGCTTCACACATTCCAATTTCAGTTCTCTTTTAAAAAAAAACTCAGTCTAAGAAACATAATAATATCTATATATTATGGCAATACAACACTGTTGTCATTTTGGCAAGTCACTTGTCTGTCATTCTTTTCACTTTAAAATCATTTAAAAACAGTAAATCTACAAAATGACACAAATATGTGCATTTCTTTAAGATAAAATAAGTAGCAAAAGGCAGTCCTTTTCGTAAGATGGAAAAGAGGAAGTAATACTGAGGCAAGGAAACTGAATACTTTAAAATGCATTGCATTTTGAAGCTGACATTTTAATAATACTTCTTTGCCATTGCATTGTCCTGATTTTCTTTGCAGTTCCTACAAAGAGAGATTATTATCTTAATTAGAGCTGTTAGATCTGGGAAGAGAAAAATGTGTGAGCAAGCTCTTTGGTTTTCTTCTTCAAGGAAAATAAGACTCCTAAGTTATGAAGATCAAGTCAATAAAGTTCTTCACAGAAAAGATACTTTTTCAGAAACTACTTCAGTCTTTAACATAAAGCTCAAAATTGCTATACCTTTAATACTTGTGTTTGAAAGCTGGCTTTGTCTGAAGCCCAGAAATCATCCACCATTAGATCGGCCCTTAAGAACATACAGATTTAGTCCTCCATGTTGGCAGGCTACTCATCAATGAACTGAAGCAATCTTGGATCAAAAGATTTGTAAATACTGAAAGTCGCCAAGACAAAGCTTAACTTTGCAATTTGTGGAATATTTTATTGAATTCACATGAATGAACTCAGGTAGGCATTGCAGGTCATTTATAGAGGTTTAAAGTGCAATGAGAATCATGCACAGGTTATTTTGCAAATGCTTTGCCACCTTATTTTATGGAGCTGAAGATTTTTGGGTTGTGGTATCTATAGGACGTTCTGGAACCAATTTCCCATATGTACAAAAGGATCATTGTATTCTTTAGTGTTTATTACATTTAAACACATGGACCATAATTAAAGGCTGACAGAATCACTAGCATTCAAACTTAGGGATTGGACAAAAAAAAAAAAAAAGTACTGTCATTTTGTACTACTAACCTCTACTTCAATGCTCCAACATAACTTACTACCTATACTATGTAAATATACACTGCTGTATGTACACATGTGCCATATCAGGCTGTGGTTCTCTCAATATCATATTCAGGATGGTAATAAAAAGATCAAAATCATTTTAGATACCAACAGGTTACTTGCTAGTCTTAAATTCATTTAAGTTTTTGACTGTCTAATCTACTTATTTCTAAAAATATTGTTTAGGTTAAATTAAAACAATTCTTTTATATTACCAAATCTGGAATCATATTTTATTCTTACTTCATGTTTAGCTCATGAACAAAGTTGATCTTTTACCTCTCTGCTATGGATTGAATGCTTATGTTCTTCAAAATGCATAAATTTAACTTGGAATTTTCAAAGTGATGGTATTTGGAAGGACAGTCTTTGATCCTAGGCTATGAATGAGCAGCCCTCGTGAATGGGAGCAGTGTTCCTCTAAGGAGAGATTACTCACTTTCTGCTATGTGAGGCTGCAAGATGAAAGCTCTCTGCAGAGTGCCTCCCCAGAACTGAATGAGCAGGCAGTTTATTCTCCAAATCCTAGTTAGTATAGAATATGTGTGACTATTACTTTAGTCAGTCAGTCTAAAGCAATTTGGTATAACTCAAGATATTCAAAATATCAGTTTGGCCATGAAAACTTTGACTTATTTTAGAAATTTGAAATCTCTGGTAGATTCACAGAAAGCAACATAAAATGTGATCTAAAAAGCAAAATGTACAGCCTATAAACTAAATGAGACTAAAACTGTTAGCAAAAATTTTTATAAATTAGCAGTAATAAAGGAAAGACAACATATTTTATGATCTAACATCTGTAGTCTTTAATAATGTATATTTAAAATATTTAAAATATTTTACTTAAATTTTCCCACTATTAAATTTTCCATTAAATATGAACTAAAAATTAATTCATTAGATATGCAGGGCAAATAGAGATTAACTCATGATGTTCTACAATGGACCCACCATCTACAGGATTTAGCAAATTATTGTCACTATGAAGTCTTATGCATTAGACATGCATTTAGTTAACTCTTCTGTGACCTGCATTTAGTCAACTGATTGTTTGACAAAGTAATTTGTCACCATTGAAAAGTGACAGCCAATTACTTTGCTTTATAAATAAAATTTTCCCACTTTTGAGAAAAATATTTGTTGTGTGGGCATTTGAAGTGTGAGTTTTGTCACAGTGCATTGTTTAGTAAAGCCAATTTGTCTTCTGCCACGTAACTGTTTCAATATATATTCAGCATGCTTAGTTCTTTAATTGTTCATCAAGACTGTATATGTTTATTGTGTAGCTGGAATAAATATATACCTTTAAAGATACTCAAGATTTGAAAATGGCTCTGGTCCAAATGGGAAAATAAGTAAAATATAGATTGATGTAACTTGGTGTGAATATTATAAAAAATGCAAAAGGTACTTAGAAGTTTTGGTGTCCACTAAGCCTTGAAGCAGGTTTGAGAAATATTTGGGACAATCCTTGAAAAGTAACATGGTAGAAGTTGATAGAAGAGTGTACTCCAGGCAGAGGAAAGAACACCTGGAAGCCTACCCTGGTGCTCCCAAAGTTTGTGGGACACACATTCCTTGTATTACACATCTCTAAAGTAGCTGCTAGGATTTCTATTTGTGAAACTAAATCCAGCAAAATATTTGAGACTAACAAGTATCAACCATAGAGTTAAAGGCATGTCATAAGGCAGAAAAGAAGATACTCATAATTGGAGCCCAGGACTAGATATGAGGTAGCAGGTCTTTGAATAGCACATTGAATTATGAAGGAATTGTACGTTCAAATACAGTGTTAAATTTTGTCTTAGCTATGAGAATATCACTGAAACATTTCATAATATAAGCAAAAAATAATTTAACGTAAGAGCTTTGGAGGTGATACAGTATATTTTGTAGAGGGAAGCAAACCCAGAATACTGGAGTGAAATCCAGCTACCAGACATTGAGATGGTCCATATGGGAGAATGGTTTGCTAATGGCATTATAGGATTATAGAGAAGACATCTAAGATATACACCAGAATTAAAAAAAAAAAGACAAAGTGAATGTGAGTGATGAGGAAAAGCTGTATGTGCCTACAAAATGTGTTTCTTCTCAGAACATGGAGACGGTGATTCTGGATGCTTGGGTACGGTAGGAAAAGACAGTTTACTGAAAGGACAGGGATAGCAGCTGTGCTTGGAAGAAAGGATCATGGTTCCAAAGGGATGGGAGGATATTTGCAGATAATACTGATGAGTTCAACTTGGATAAGGATTCAGCATTGATTCCTCTTTTATCCATGATCTATAAGGAAGTTGTCTGTTACAGAAAATCAACAGCTGGACTCTTCCAAAAACTCCAATTCACATCAAAGATTTCCATATCTGTTTCAGATCTTAAAGAGTCACTTTCCACTGTAGGGTCTGGAAGCATGTATTGTATGTTCCAGCATACAATATTCTCTACTTCTGCACAGTACCACACACAATTTGCACAAGAAACTCTGGGCCTGACGTAGGTACACCTGACACATTTACATTACAGCTTGCCATCCAAATGAAAGTGAAAGTTTTGAGGGCTATTGAACACCAAATGTTCCTCATGAATCACATTACAAAGCACAGACTTGAGTTAAAGAATTTGATGCTAACTTACTGTGAAAATGTAGTGTTCAATGGCCCAACAAACTTGCAGTTCTACCTATAGTAAGATTTTTCTAGTGCTTGCACAATGAATTACACAAAACAGGCAATACAGACACCAGTGGAATATATACTTAAGAATATACTTAATACCTCTGAGTTAACACATCATTTCTTCTGCTTGGATTTGGTTTAATATTACACTCAGACATATTTAAAGAAAACTGAGATATCTTAAGGCTGTAAATGTTTTGGAAAAAATATAATATAATAATTAGCCACAATTTATGTACCAATTATCTGCTAAAAAATGGTTACTTTTCCACTTGAAAGCATAGGATAAAGAGAGAAAAGAGATGGAGTTTAGTCTTCATTCTAATTGTTTTCTGCTTAATTTTATCCATTTATGACTCCACTTTAAAAAACTGTTTTGTTTAGAAATGTTTGGCGGCAGTATCTCCACTGCTTCAGAACTCAGCACCAACATAATTATGCCAAGTGCCCAGATTTTGCCACACAGAAATGAGAGAAATTAGGTAATTCAAAAAGACAAATAAAACTCAATATTCAACCAAATCTGTGAAAGCAAGGTTACAGGATCATGAAGAAAAAAATCTACTTAAAATGCACAGTCACAAATGAGTGTAAGGGCAGTACAGTGCTGTAACAGGCTACTCCTTTGCCTGTTGGCACCTGCAATCTCTGTGGGCACCAGTTGTATCCTGGCTATTCCACCTCTCAATCCAATTCCTTGCCTGTGGCCTGAAAAAACTGAGGTGGCTCAAGCTCTTGGACGCCTGCACCCATGTGAGAGACCCAGAAGAGTGTTGGCTCCTGGCTTCGGATCTTTGGATCAACTCAGCTCTGGACACTGCAATCACCTGGAGAATGGACCAGCAGATGGAAGATTTCTCTCTATTTCCCTCTCTCTAAGTAAATTTACAAAAAATTAAAAAACAAATGAGTTTCAGTATTATGAGATTTGGATTAAAGGGTTACATTTTTTTCAGTCTGCTTTTTGTAACATTGAATTTGCTTCTGTGAAGATATGTACTAAATTAAACTCCAAATCATTTTTTTTACTTCACATGTATTATGAGTAATTTATGATAAGGAATAATATGTAACCATTCTCATTAATCAATGGAATTTGTGTTTATATGCCAGTCATTTAAATAGAACATTTTGAAGTAACCTGTAATTACTATTACCATAACTATATTGTGTTAACTAATGATTAGATTAAGATCAATGATGTCAAACTGATAGCCAATTTTAAAGAACATGGACTCTATTCTTTTCAAGACTTATTTTTATTGGAAAAACAGATGATATATAGAGAGAAGGAGAGACAAAGAGGAATATCATCTGTCAGCTGATTCACTCCAAGTGGCCGTAATGGCCAGAGCTGAGCCAATCCGAAGCCAGGAGCCAAGAGCTTCCTCCAGGTCTCCCACAAAGGTGCCAGATCCCTTGATCCACTACTGCTTTCCAGGCCACAAGCAGGGAGCTGTATGGGAACTGGAGCAGCTGGGATTTGAACAGATTTCCACATGGGATCCCTGGTATGCAAGGCAAGGAATTTAGCAACTAGGTACGGCGCCAGGCATGACCTTATTTTCAATGTCAGATATACATTACTGTAAAATCCACAATGTCCTTATTACTTCATAAAAAAAATAAGCAATCAAGTGAAAAGATAACAATATATTTACCTAATTATAACTACATATTTTGTATTTAAACGATTCTCTTAGAAGACTTGGATTTTTCTCTACAACATATTTCATCTTGAGGGATCAATTTTTTCTAATCTAAATTATTTATAGAGAGAATCAAGATGGAGGAATAGGGTAAGGACATGCTTAAACAGATGGAGAAACATTAGTTAGTGTGAAACAGAGGGCACATTTCAGGAATGGAGAGGACAGAACAGCAGCAGAAGGGCACCTGGAGACTGACATGGAAAAGCAACAACAACGGTGTGGCATTGCAGTGACCATTACCCAAGAGGCATTCAGTGAGTGGCAATCAGAACTGCACCAGCAGCTGAAATTCTACTAACAAGGTGGAAAGGAACATTAACTGGGAGCTCAGGAGGTGAACCCAAAGAACTGCAGGTCCTGCTGGTCTGTTTGATTTGACCAGGAGTAGAGACAGAACAGCAGGTCCTCCACAGGTTGTGAAGGAACCAGGTGGTTTTCACAGGCCAGTCTGCCTCCTAGAGCCAAATCAGGTGTCATTTTGTGTAGGGAGGCAAAGGCTATGGAACAGGACTGCACATGCACTAGCTGGGAGTGAACTCATTTCTGGCTCAGTGAACTACAACAATGTGACATCCTACAGGTTCCACCCAAGTTAGGTCCAGATAGCCCTCAGACCTGATGAGCAGCAGATCAAGAACTGTAGTAGTGGTATATCAGGCAGCATTTTGTAAAGTTTGGCAAAGGCTTTAAAACTGCAGGGACAACAGTGAGCTGTGTATGCGATGAGCAGGGAGCAAACTCACTGAGTTCAAGTGCACTGGTCACACAGGAAAATAATACCAACTTTGGCATTGTATGGGTCAAAATAGGTCCATGTGGCCCTCAGACTTAACAGTCAAGAGATTGCATTTTTTGTTTTTTACTCTAAATTATCGCAGACCAAGAAAAGCCTAAGATATTTTCATTTTTGTGACTGGCTTATTTCACTAAACATAATGGTTTCCAATTGTGTCCCTTTTCTTGCAAAATAGAATTTTATTCCTTTTTAAGACTGAGTAGTATTACATAGTATTTACATATCACATTTTCTTTATTTAGTCATTAAGTGGTATCTTGGTTGATTCCTTATCTTAGCTATTGTGACTTGACACTGCTATTAAATATGGGAATATAGAAAACTCTCCCATATGCTGATTTTATAAGGTATATATAAATTTCCAGGAGTGAGATGGTTGGGTCATATGGTATATCTGTTTTTAAGCTTCTTAAGTATCTTCATATTGTCTTTCACAATTGATGTTGTAGTTTACATTTTCTCCAGCATTATATTAGGGTACATTCCCCCACCCCCCAACATCCTTGCAAGCTATTATCATTTTCTTATTTCTGAATGACAGTCATTCTAATTGGAGTTAAGGTGAAACCATACTATGGATTTTTTAATAGTTATTTTAGATTTATTTAAGAAGAGAGAGAATATGAATCATTCATTCATCCAAAATGGCAACAATGGCTGGAGCAGTACAAATCTATATCCAAGTTTCTTCTAGTCTCCCACCTGATTGAAGGTGCCCAAGCACTTGGGCCACCCTCCACTGCTTTCCCAGGCCATAATCAGGGAGGTGGATCAAGAAGTGGAACAGCCTTGACATGAGCCAGTGCCCATGTGGGATGTCAGCCACACAGGCAGCTTGTCCTACTATTCCATGGTATCAGCCCCCTCACTGTGGTTTTAATTTGCATTTCCTTGATGGTTAGTGGTTCTCAACATTGTTGAGTTTTATTCTTTGAAAAATGTCTGTTCATGTCCTTTTCCTATTCCTTATCTGGGCTCTTTATTTTCTTGTGGTCAGCCCAGAATACTCTACCCTGCAAAGTTCTTATTCAAAAGTGAAAGTGAAATAAAGACTTCTAAAGCACGCAGAAGTTGAGACAAATTTGTAAACATCTTTACCACCTAACAAATAATTTTTAAGGATGTGCTACACACAGGAACAATGATACTTTGGAAGAATATGAAAAGCAGAAAATCTCCTAGTAAAAATACAAAGAAAATCCAAAACAAATGTTAAGAATATACATAGGAGGGCCCGGCGGCGTGGCCTAGCGGCTAAAGGCCTCACCTTGAACGCCCCGGGATCCCATATGGGCGCCAGTTCTAATCCGGGCAGCTCCACTTCCCATCCAGCTCCCTGCTTGTGGCCTGGGAAAGCAGTCGAGGACGGCCCAATGCATTGGGACACTGCACCCGCGTGGGAGACCCGGAAGAGGTTCCAGGTTCCCGGCATCGGATCGGCGCATATCGGCCCGTTGTGGCTCACTTGGGGAGTGAATCATCGGACAGAAGATCTTCCTCTCTGTCTCTCCTCCTCTGTGTATATCTGGCTGTAATAAAATGAATAAATCTTTATAAAAAAAAAAAGAATATACATAGGAAAATGTCAGGGCCAAGTCATTATTTATGAGTAAACACTTAGAATGTAAATGACCTAAACTGCCCTAGTAAAGTACACAGTTTTACAAAATAGATGATAGCACAGAGCCATTTGCTGCTTGAAAGAAATACACCTCAATAACCAAGATATACATGAGTGAAGGTGAAGAGATGGAAAAAGATGTTCAATGCTAATAGAAAGCAAAGAGGTGCAGGAGTGGCCAAGCTAATGAAAGACAAAACAGACTAACAAAAACTGTGAAGCAACGAAAGACCTAATGTCACAATTAAAGGACCAATTCAACAGGAAGAATGACCATGGTAAGGGCACATGCATTCAGCAGTGACTCCAAAGGGACACATAAGATCAGGACTTCATCACCGAGCATTCTTCGGTTGTTAGGTAAATTAGACAAATCAACAAAGACACAATACAATCTATAACATGGACCAAATGAACTCAATTGATATCTAAATAACATTTTATCACACAGATGAACACATACTTTTTGCTTCATCAAAGTAAATTTCTCTAGGATAAACCATATGCTAAGCCATAAATCAAGTCTCAACAAATTTTAAGAAAACTGTTATGTATCTTTCTGACTGCAATGAAATGAAGCAGGAGATTAATAACTTACTAAACTCTGTAAAACAGACAAACACACGGGGAGTGAAAAACATACTCCTAAATGAACAGTGGGTCACAAAAGAAAAATGGAAATCAAAACATCTCTGAACAGGAGTAAAGATGACATTTCAACATGTCAAAACACACGGGATGCAGCAAAAGCATTGCTAAGTGGGAAATTTATATTAATTAGTGCTTACATAAAGAAATTGAAAGGCATTAAATGATCTATTATTAAATCTCAAGGATCTAAAAAAGGGAAAAAAGCAACATAAACCTCAAATTATTAGAAAGAAATAATCAAGATTCAAGATTACAACTGATATAAAATATATAAAAATAACATGGAAATGAAAAGGCAATGCTTGAAAAACAGGACTAACACAATAGTGGCCCAACTGGAAGAAAATGACCCAACATCACACAAAGAAAAAGAATCAACACGAATTACTACAAATAGCTATATTCCAACAAATTGGAAAATCAAGAGGAAATGCAGATCTCTGGATCCTGACAATCTATCAACACTGAATTGTGATGATACAAGATCGAAATAGAAACCCTCCCACAATTCTATGAAGACAGCAGCATCTTCATTTCCAAAGCAAGAGAAAAGTATGGATCATATCCTTGATTAATGTAGATGCAAAAATGCTCAGGAAGCACTAGAAAACCTAGGAACACAGCAAAAGTATCATTCACGCAGCCTAGGAGAGGCTTTTCCTGGTATTCCAGGATGGCTCAACACATGTTAATCAATAGGTATAAACATTACAGTAACAAAATGAAGAATCTTAAAAATGCATTTGAATAGATGGCAGAGAAAACACTTGATAAAATACAGTGCCCTCTTAAGAAAAAAAAAAAAAACTTAAGAAAATTGGGTATAGAAGGAACATTCCTTAACACAACCAAGACAATATATGCAAACTCACAGCAGCACCACATTGAATGGGAAAAAACTGGAGACACTCTCATTAAGACGCAGAACAGGAAAAGGATGCCCACTTTCACCACTCCTATTCATGAAAACTTCCAGTCAGAACCATTAGGCATGTAAAAGAAATCAAAGGAAAACATTGTATTTCTCTTTTAAGATTTATTTATTTTCACTACAAAGTCAGATATACAGAGAGGAGGAGAGACAGAGAGGAAGATCTTCCGTCCGATGATTCACTCCCCAAGTGAGCCGCAATGGCTGGTGCTGTGCCAATCTGAAGCCGGGAACCAGGAGCTTCTTTCCGGGTCTCCCATGCAGGTGCAGGGTCCCAATGATTTGGGTCATCCTGGACTGCTTTCCCAGGCCACAAGCAGGGAGCTGGATGGGAAGTGGAGCTGCTGGGATTAGAAACCGGTGCCCATATGGGATCCCGGGGCGTTCATGGTGAGGACTTTAGCCACTAGGCCACGCCGCCAGGCCCCAAAGGAAAACATTTTCAAAGGAGGAAGTCAAATATCCATGTTTGCAGATAACATCATCTTATAGTGATGTCAACAGGCTTTACTAAGAGAGTATTGGAATTCATGAGAGGTTGGTAAAGCTGCAGGACATAAAATCAACGCACAAAAATCCTCAGGTTTTGTATACATAGATGATGAGATTTGTCTTCTAAAATTCATAGTGAAGTCTTAACTCCCAAGAAAAGTGTATCTAGAGTCTTAGAAAGTAACCAATGTCAAATAAGGTTATTAAGGGCCTTGTCCTACTCAAGTAAGATTGTGATTTTAAACAAAGGGGAGAAATATTCATTCATTCCCTCTCCCGTCTCTCTCCCCACATCCCTACTCCCTTCCTCACTATGTGAGCTAACAAGAAGGTGGCAGTCTGTAAGTCAGCAAGTAGAGATTAAAACCTGTTGGAATCTTTACCTTGGATTTTGTAACTTCCAGAACTGTGAGAGTAAATCTCCCTCCCCTCTAAGTTTTATTTATGGAGGGCTACTACTACTACTACTACTACTACTCACACACACACACACACACACACACGTATACACACATTTACACAATATAGAAACATGCTTTTAATTAGAGGCTACTCCAAAAAGCTATCATTGGCATTCCTATGTATTTCTGTGCTTGGGAAAGAAGTGCACCAACTTCTATTGATTATACAACGGAGGAATACAGATATGTTCACATATGATATAACCATTATTCTCAAGACATTTTTATTTTTTCCAGCAATGGGCTTGTGTTTCAGTTCAAATTTAACTACATTTTTATCAGAACCTGTCACTTCTAGTTTTTTACTTTCAGCTGTTTTGGTGTGTGTGTACATGGGTATGCATGTGTGATTGTGTTTTGTAGTGGAGTCTTCAATGATTAACAGAATGGGGGACTTTTTCATAATCATTAGTACTTGGATAATATTTCTGTTTGGTTTTCATTTTATTTCTTTTTATTGGAAAGCCAGATTAGTAGAGAGAAGCAGAGACAAATCATCCATCTGCTGATTCACTCCCTAAGTGGCCACAACAGCCGGAGCTGAACCAATTTGAAGCCAGGAACTAAGAGCTTCCTCTAGGTCTCCTAAGTGGGCGCAGGATCCTAAGGCTTTGGGCCATCCTCAACTGCATTCCCAGGTCACAAGCAGGGAAGCAGAGCAGCCAGGACATGAACCAGCACCCGTACGGGATCCCAGTGTGGACAAAGCAAGGACTTTAACTACTAGGCTACCACACACGGGCAAAAACTCAGATAATACTTTGAGATATTTATCCGACCATTTAATATTTTTCTATTTGGTCACCTATGTCTTTGCTCATTATTTATAATTTTTAATATTCTTTTATGATTTTTTGACAAATTATATCTTTTTTGTAAAGACCTTTTGATATTTCTTCATCTATTTTAAGGCAGTGGCTCTTTAACGTACATAGTAGCAGTAATTTTGTGAAAAGAAAATAGTTTATATTTGAGAAATCACAAAGATTTAGAATACATAAAAATAGATCAAATTGCCCTTATTCTTTAAAAATAATTCTAGAGTCAGGCTTAATGGTGCAGTAGGTTAAACTGCCTCTTGTGCAACCAATGTTTGAATTCTGGCCTAGCTTATGGTTTCTTCACTGCATATTGGCAGCTTCCTGCCAACGTATCCTGTGCAACGGTGGGATACTTCAATGTGATTCCTGGCCCCTGGCTTCACACTGGCCCAGTTCTGGCTAACCAGTGCTGCACCTATGTCCACAGATCAAACACTAGAAAATTACAAAGACATCTGAATTATTTAAAAAAAGGAAAGGAAAGGAAAAGGAAAAGAAAGGAAAATGAAAGAGAAACAGAGGGAAAGAAAGAAAAAACGTAGTCTTTGGATACATTATTCTTGTCTAGCATTCACTGTAGGCAAGGTTTATTCAGTTTTCTTCAGGAGAATTCTTTGATTGTCATTACACAAACTCCAAGAGATAGTTTGTTCTTTTTTTTTTTTTAAAGATTTATTTTATTTTTATTACAAAGTCAGATATACTGAGAGGAGGAGAGAGAGAGAGAGGAAGTGGAGCTGCCGGGACTAGAACCAGCAGCCATATGGGATCAAGGTGAGGGCCTTAGCCACTAGGCCACACTGCCGAGCCCTGATAGGCTAGTTCTTAAAGGTACATTATTTCAATTATTTTGTAATGAAATAGTAGGAAATGCATTTCTGTAGAAAAGTTTATTGACATATCAAAAGTCTGGAACAACAAGCTGAAACGTTGTAAAGATTTTTGCTTTTCTGTTTTTTTTTTTTTTTTAAGGGAAAAAGAAAAATCCTCTTGAAATAGTAGACAAAAAGGAGTTCATTGGCATGCTTATCTGGGTTTTAGATATGATTTGATCCAAGTCTTGTCAAAATCATTATGGATGTTCCTGAAATAAGATCTATTTTCTCTTAGCTGTAACAGTGAAAGGTAAGATTATGGATAGAAAAGCATGCAAAATTTTCAAAATTATATGAATTACCTCTGTAGGCTGAGGTTGAGCATGACAAAAATTTGTCTGTTTCATTGAAGGCTGAAATTTTCAGAGTATTTTAAACACTTCAAAAGTTCTTTTGCAGGTACATCTGTTCTGATAAACTTACAATCATCATGAGTAATTTTTAGTGTTTTTTTTTTCAAAGCAACCAATATAAATGAAACAATATGGATTGAGGCCAAGAAAAAAAAATGATTGAACCTATTTGATGGCTGCCAAGGGCACTGGTAGGGAGGGGCTGGGTCCACTCCAGACCAGACATGTCACTCCGGCTTCAACTCAGAGCAAGGAGGGGCTACCGGAACCTGGTGGGATTCCAGCTGACCAATGACATACCTGAATGGACATTCCTTACCTAACCAGAGCAGGAACAGCCCCTTCACCAACTCCCTAACAAGTCTGATGTTACGGCCCAGTGCCATGATTACATTACATCAATGAGCTCCAAAGAGGAAGAGGCAATTTTAATAAAACACCATTTGTTTTGTAAACAAAAAAAAATATCATGTGGAGGAATTTAAAGCTACAAGTAACAGAGAAATATGGTCTTATATAGAATTTCTGGGATTATGTATGACTAACATGAAAAAAGAGACTGCCTTTTAATTTGATTCTGGCATTTTACCAGTGGTAAAGCAATGGGTGGGAATTACAATGTCAGTTTGATCTTGAACTATACTGTTAGAGCAAACACTATTATTAGGATAGAATTAGAATATCACAAATTAAGACTTTTAATGATTAATTTTATTAGAAAGGGAGATATACAAAGAGAAGAAGATCTTCCATCTTTTGATTCACTCCTAAAGTGGCCCCAACAGCTAGAGCTGAGCTGATCCAAAGCCAGGAGTTTCCAGGTGTCCTATGTGGGTACAGGGTCCTAAGGCTTTGGGCCATCCTCTACTGCTTTCCCAGGCCACAAGCAGAGAGCTGGATGGGATGTGGAGCAGCCAGGACAGGAACCTGCATCCATATGGGATGCTGACACATGAAAGGTAAGGACTTCAACCACTAGGCTATTGTGCTGGGTGCTGACACTGAAAGAATTTAAATGGGAAGAGGGGAGTTATAACAAAACATTGTACATGTTATATTACATTGTATTTTATTGGATGAATAGCAAGTTAAACTTCAGTTCAGCTAAAAATATTTGACATTCTTCACTGCCTTTTATTTGTTCCCACACCCCCCCCCAATCACAAAGTGATATTATCCCTGCTAACCTGAAGATATTTTTATGAGCATAAAATTTGAGCAGCTGGTGTGGTGGCTCTGCAAGCTAATCCTCTGACACCAGCATCCTTTGTGGGAATCAAAATCTAATCCCAGCTGGTCCCCTTCTAATCGAGCTCTGCACTAACAGCCCAGGAAGGCAGTGGAGGATGATCCAAGGACTTGAGCCCCTGCACCCACCTGCTTTCTACTTGAACTATTAGTGTAGAGTATACCTTTGACTAAAATGTAACTTTAAAAAGATTATCTCTTGGGGTTAGTGAAGGAGCTGATAGTGTCTGTGAACTAGAGGCTTAACACAAGCCAAGAACATGGGGTATCTTGGAGCAACCAAGTCCCAGTGCTTTCTCTGCTTCATGTCTCCCTTCAGTTATAAATGAGTTGTAAATGATGGAAGATTCCCAATCCCAAGGCTGTCTCCTCCTCTCTCCCTTTGTTCAGGTTGGCTATGTTGCTCTTCCTTTTTGGCTTTCTTCAGTAATTAACATAGGGAAACCAACCCTAGAGACTCTTAGCTCCACCCAAGATAGTGATTAACAAAAGCCTGCATATCCTGGCCTCTGTAAGAAGAGCTCTGTCACTCTGGCTTTTGGGGATATAAAAGTCTGTAAGTTCCTAAAAACACTGATGGCCGCAGTATAGTTTAGTAAAATCATTTCTCTGATCGATCCTGACAGGTCAATGAACCAGCAAGTGTGGCACTGGCATCCCACAGAGGCACCACTTCCTGTCCTAGGTGCTCCATTTCTGATTCAGCTCCCTGTTAGTGGCCTGGGAAAGCAGTGGAGCCATGCACCAAGTCCTTGGACTCCTGCACCCACTTGGGAGACCAGAAGAACTTCCTGGCTTCAGATCAAATTGCCTTGGTCTTTTTGGACATTTGAGGAGGGAGCCAGCACGTGGAAGCTGTCTGTCTCTCCAATTCTAATTTTCAAATAAAATATGTATTTCTAGAAAAGTAGGTATTTTGAAATCAGTTTTCAAGGTTAATAATAGCAATGAGTGAGCTGCATGCTCAGCTCTGGGTGGGTCTGTGTACAATTAGACTATAAGATGTTGGACTCTATACTTGGCATATGCTTGCTAAGAGGGAATCTCAACTGAACTTGAACTATGGTTACGCAACAAGGTGGAGGAACCCACCATAGGGGGAGGGTGTGGGGAAGTGGGGGGAGAATCCCAGTTCCTATGAAATTACAACACAATGTAGTTAATGAATAAATTAAAAAAAAAAAAGAAAAATAAATACTATAAAAAAAAGAAACATAATTAATTCAGTGAGCCATTTGGTTGAAACTTTCTTTCACTTAATTCTATTTCTTTTTTAATCCTTTTGAAACAAAAGACACTTCACAACTCAGACATTAAGGGACTTAATAGTAAACCTATTTACCCCTCAAATTTATTCTCCCCTTTCTCAGTATTTCCAGAAGTTATTCTAAGGACTCATGTCCTAGGAGCTCCTAACCCAATCTGGCTTTAGCAACAGCACTGTTTCTGGGATTTTAATCTTCAAGCAGGTACCAGGTCAAGGCTACGACTCTCCCCATCAACCCCACATTTTCCCTCAGATTTTCCCTTTAATCATAAATAACATTTTAAGACAATGCTGTTTGAGGGCTATTTCCTGAGAATTTACCATAAAGAACTGAATCACTGAAATCCTTTCACCAGCCTGTGCTGCATGTACTGTTAACTGATCCAGCCAGGCATGAGAGTGGGACTTCTCTTTGTTTTATATTCTTAAATCCAATGCCCTTACATCTAGTTCCAAAATTTTGAACTGTCAGTGGCTCTGAGCTACTCAGGAAATGACCTCCAACTCATGCTAATAGAAAAATGCTCAGACTATCTCCAATTGCCACCTCATTCTTAAACTCACCAGTCACGTCTCTACCTTGTTCTCAGCTCAGTCAGTGCAAAATTGTGAAAAAGAGAACTGGGCATTTTCTCTCAAATTAAAAGTTGCATGGGAACATGAATCTAAACACCTAAAAATGTATGTTTCTGTGATAAGAATGGTACATAATTTCTTGAATTATTAATTTTAAATTATATTTTCATGACCTTTTTTTAAAGTATTCCCTATAATATTTCTGTTTTTGCTTTATTTTGTTTCTATTGCCCTCAAACTTTAAAAAAAAATTGCTAGTTATATTTTTAGGCTCTCAACATTTCTTATGTTGTATTACTCTAAATTAAAAGAAAAACGTCTTGACATTGATATACATTTATTTGATGTTGTCATACTATATTACCTTACATTTGCTGCAACAAATTATAGATTTGGTGATTCATAAACTCGTTCTCCTACAA
The DNA here is from genome assembly GCF_030435755.1 of Ochotona princeps. Taxonomy (NCBI): domain Eukaryota; kingdom Metazoa; phylum Chordata; class Mammalia; order Lagomorpha; family Ochotonidae; genus Ochotona; species Ochotona princeps. Next base: position 28,216,651 of record NC_080846.1, read on the forward strand.
TTCTGAGTATTATATCTACAGTATCAAGATTTTTGGCAGTGATCTATTCCTTAGGGAAGATTAAGGGGAAAAGTTATTACTTTTCATTTCACAGCTTCTTAAAAGGTCACACATAAACCTTGGCCAAATGTTTTCTACCTCCATCTTCAAACCAACAAGGGGGTTAATTAAGTCTTCCTCTTACTGCATCATTTTGACATTATATGTTTATCGCTCTGCTCTACTCCAATAAGGACAATTGATTACCTTGAAATCTTCTGAACAGAACAATGCAATCTCTGCACTTTAAGAACATAAGCTAGTCACTTCAGCAAATTCTCCTTTACCAGGCAGTTATACATTCGTGGGTTCTGAAATATCTTTGAGGGTCTTTTTTCAGCTTACCAGAATTGCCTTTATAAGTTATTTTTATCTTCATCGTACAATAATACATTATGAGCTATTTCTAATTACAATTAGAAATCTGAAATGTAGTTTTGCTGCTTTCTTTTTAAAGATTTGAAAGGTAGAGTTGCAAAAAGGGTTGGAAAGGCAGAGAGAGAGACAGAGATGAATCCACTGGTTAGTTTCTTAAATGGATGCCATGGCTGGAGCTGGGCCAGGCCAAAACCAGGAGCCAAAGGTTCATTTGGTTTTCCCCACTTGGGTGGCAGGAGTCCAAGCACTTGTGCCATGTTAAACTACTTTCCTGGCAACATCAGTATGGAGCTGGGTAGAAACTGGATTGGTTGCAATTTGGACCAGCATCCATACTTCCTTTTGTTTCTGTTCCTTGGAAGAGAATTCTACATTATGTGGCATTTGTACATTGGTTGAGAAGGCATTGGGATGCCAGCATCCCCGTGTCCAAGCATCTCATTCAATCCTAGTTCCTCTATGTCTGAGTTTTCTGTTGATGTGCACTTCAGGAATCAGCAGGGGTGGCTCAAGTACTTGAGTTTCTGTCACTCATTAAATAGATATCAGTTAAGTTTGGGGGTCTTGTCTTCAGCCTGGCCCAATCCTTGCTGCTACACACATTTGGGAAATAACTCAGCAAATTTTAATGCTCTCTCATTCCCTCCCTCTTATAAATTAGAAAAAGTTTCACATCATTTTGTATCTTAGTTCTATTAGCAAAAGTTTCCATCTCTAAATCATACTTTAAAAATGTCATCTTGTTCATAATTTTCTAACCTTAATATGGCTTATTTTTAATATGGATCTATAGTGTTTAACATCCACTGAGTGTCCTTGGATCTGTGATTTGATATATAACATGTGCAGCTCTTGCAATTTTATCTCCTTTGTCTTATATTACCAAGACACATACCTTTTCATGTTTTAAAAATGTTTTTATTTGTTTTTATTGGAAAGTCAGATTTACATAGAGAAGGGGAAACAGAAAAATCTTCTGTCTGCTGGTTCACTCCCCAAGTGGCTGTAACAGGTAGAGCTGAGCTGATCTGGAGCTAGCAGCCTCTGAATCTCCCACACAGGTTCAGGGTCCTAGGGCTTTAGGCCATCCTCTACTGCTTTCCCAGGCTACAAGCGGGGAGCTGGATGGGAAGCGGAGTACCCGGGATGTAAACCAGCAGCCATATGGGATCTTGGCACATGCAAGACAAGGACTTTAGCCACTACACCACTGCACTGGCCCCCACATTTTCATTTTTAAATGACGCCATAGTTTGTGGATATTTTTTTTCTCCCAGCATTTTATTTGGCTTGGTTTAGATTGACATTTTAAGATTTATTTTTTAAAGATTTATTTTATTTTTACTACAAAGTCAGATATACTGAGAGAAGGGGAGACAGAGGAAGTGGAGCTGCTGGGATTAGAACCAGCAGCCATATGGGATCAAGGCGAGGACCTTAGCCACTAGGCCACGATGCCGAGCCCCCTTTTTTTTTTTTTTTTTTTAGATTTATTTTTTTATTTTTATTACAAAGTCAGATATACAGAGAGGAGGAGAGATAGAGAGGAAGTGGAGCTGCCAGGATTAGAACCAGCGACCATATGGGATCCTGGCGCATTCAAGGCGAGGACCCTCTTGGGTCACTACTCCCGCGGGAGGGCATGAAAACTTAGACGGGGGTTGGGGTGGCTAGACAGAGAGGCACTCAACAACATCCGTGAGGGCTGGAGAGTTGAGTTGGTTAGATGGAACTAAGCTTTAATACCCACTGACAAGTACAAGAGCCAAATAGGATGTGTAGCAGACTGGACTAATCTGCTACACATACTGGCAAACCAGGGTAGGGGGCGGGCCTGGTGGGGGTTACTGTGGGTCGCCCTGACTAGGCTGCAGCTCTCACTGGTTTGTGTGAGGGCCGAGTACGTGCTGGGCAGAACCAGACTGGACTGCAACACCCATTGGTTCCAGTGGAAATCAGGACTGAAAACAGAACCAACCCAGCAATTGAAACCACCAGCTGAACATGGTGATGGACTGTGCCGGGCCCTGTGCTTGCTAAAACATACAAGAATCTGGTCTGGGAATACCTCAAAGTTTCTTTTGAGATCTCTCCAATCGAACTGCTGGACTCAGAACCTTAGCCAAGAAAAGACAGAGGACAGAGCAAGTCAATCAACCACCTCAGCTATATGTTGGCAGCGAAATACTGGGCAAATGAAGACTCTATGAAGACACTGTGTCAATCAGTGGACAACCTCATCGAGTGAAGCTGGCAGTGATTCATAACTGGAGAACTATTAAAACCATTTGAGCAAGGATCTCAGAGCATGCCCCACATCCGGGACTTGGGGTGGGTGGGAAACTGGGTGGGGCTTCTCCGTCAATATCCCCCTTTAGCTCAAATACATGATGGAAACAATATGGACATAATACTATTACCCACTTCCCTATACCCCCTGAACCTTTTATTACCGTAATTAACTATGTAAAGATCGTCAACAGAAATACAATAAAAAAAAAAGCAAAAAATAAAAAAGATTTTTTATTTGAAAGGCAGAGAGACAGAGAGGGAGAAAAGCTAAATGATATCCAGTTGCCTGGCCCTCTTCCCCCAGTTCATTATGAGAATTGATGCTTTTTCAGTGTTTGTTCTCTATTCTAGCCCTTACAAGATTGGACTGGATGATGCCCACCCATAAGGCTGGGCAAATTACTCTATGTAGCCACTGATTCTAAAGACAGTCTCTTCTGAAACCATACTCAGAGAAACCTAGAAATATGTTCTGTCAGCTCTCTGGGTATTTTCTAGAAGGAATCCTTTCTAGAAGGAAGGGTATTTTCTAGAGAAATGTCATGGGTAGAAGTATTCTCTGCCTTTGTGTCTGCTTCTCATGATTTTTTTTCAAATAATCATGACATATCCCTTTGTAAGTGAACTCTCCTAATTGCTCACATTTGCATGAGTCTACCTTTCTGTACTAAGATCTTCATATTTAGAATGTACAGAATATATTTCTCATGAACATGATGTACCATGTATGGGCAATCAATTGTAGATTAAGAAAAAGTTCCCATGACAATACTAAAATATTGCACTGAGTGTAGGTTAATCAAACATCTTAGTAAGAAGCTTTGAGTGAACATACTTCTAATTAATTTTAATATAACATGTTTCTGAAAATAACTTTGGTTTTTTTATGATTGTTATCTGTGCATTATTAAAGGGAGAGACAAAGTGTGAAGTCCTTAATAGACCTGCACGTTTTGGCCAGAGCTATTAGGCAAGTAAAAGAAATCAAAGAGAAGCAAATTGGAAAGCAGGGAGTAAAGCTAGCTCTTCATAAATGACATGATTTGCTATATAAGGGAACCAAAAGACTCTTGGACTGTTGGAATTCTTAAGAGTTTGGGAAAGTTGGAGAGTGCAATCATAACATAAAAATCAAAGTCTTCGTTACACATATAATTCCATGGCTGAGAAAAGACCCATTCACAATGGCTATGAAAATTTATATTCTTTGTAATAAATTTAAGCAGAGATGATCTCTATTATGAAAATTATAAAATTTAAGAAAGAAATACATTATCAAAGCAAGGAAAAATCTTCCATGCTTCTAGAGTGGTTGAATTAACATAATCAAAATGTCCATACCATAGAAAGCAATTTGCAGATTTAATGTGATGCAAATCAAAATATCTACAACATTGTTCTCAGATCTGGAAATAATGATGTTAAAATTCATATGAAAATAAAATAGGCCATGGACAACTAAAACCGGCATAAACAACATAAACAAAGCTGGAGGGATCACAATAGCAAACTTCAAAATGTACTATAGGCATTTCTAATCAAACAGTTTTGTGTTGGCATAAGACAGTCATGAAGACCAATGAAACAGAATAAAAACCTCACAAATGGACTCTCATAGCTACAACTAATTTTTAACAAATAAATAAATCCAGGGAGACAGAACAGTCTCTTCAACAAATGGTTCTGTAAAAATTAGACCCATGTATGTAGAAGTATGAAGCAAGATCCCTTACCCATACTTTATATAAAAACCAATGATAGGACTCGCAAGATGGCCGACGTAGGAGGAAGACTGTGAGAGAGCTCACAGACAGAGAGGGCTAGAACGCGACAAAAGCGTAAGTGGAGCAGCATAGAACTACAGGGAGAAGAACGTGAAGTTCCCTGGACAGTGTGGAGCCAAAAAAATCCACACAACTCGGAAGAGCAACCAGGGAAAAACAAAGCAAAGGACAGGGAAGACGACTTTCCGCTCCTGACCTGCTGAGTCACCTCTGAGTGCAGACGCTGAAAGCCGCCGAACCCACCCAAAGACTGACCTGAAGACGCTGTGGCCGTGAGGACCGGAGGTGATTGGGACCCGCTGGCATCTGCTCACCCTGGTCACCAGGACTCGCCAGGACCTGCCCCGCTGCGGACACCAGGACCCTGAATCACCGGGACCCGCCGGCATCTGCCCACCCTGGTCGCCAACCCCCGGGACCTGCACCAGCCGCAGCCTCCAGGCTCCATTGCGACCCGCGGAGACCAGCAACGGACGCAGCAGTCGGGAGACGCACTGGCGGCCAGGATTCCCACCAGAGGAAGAGGCAGACTGCAAGAACCTGAGGTTTGAGTGAGTTGGGTGGGGACAGTGGTGGGTTGGAGGCTTCGGGAGTTGGCCCCCCAGGGGCACGGACAGAGCCTGAACACAATTGGTCTCCCCGCCCCTCCCCCCCCCCAGGCTCCAGCCTCTAGAGACACAGGGCGAGTGCCTTGAGACTGCCAAAACTGTGTCTGGGAGAAAGGCAAAAGGCACACTGGATACTCCCCTGTGCCTTTGCGGTGTGGCACTCAGCTGGGCGGTGCTATCCCACAGGAACCCAAGCACGCCTCTGGGCTGGGCAGTTCCCTGCTAGCGCAGGGGCGGTCGGTCCCCTGCAAGTGCTGGGGTGGGCGGACCTGCGCAGGAGGCGTTTCCAGAGAGCACCTGGAACACGCCCTATAGTCCCTTGCTCCGAGCCCTGTGATCCAGTAAACAGGGTGCGCGCACAGAGAGTGCCTTCACTCCCCCACGCCCTGTGGTAGCATACCTGTAGGGGACGAGCTGAGAGTGCACTTTGAATCCTCTGGACCCTGGAAGAGGCGCCCTGAGGTCCAGTGTTCTGGAGACGCACCAAAAGTGCCTTGAAAATTCCCACACCCTGCTACTCCACGCCTGCAGACTCCGATCTCTACAGGATAGTGCTTGGAGACCCCTCAGCACACTGGTGCCTAGGTCTCTCAAAAAAGAAACACTAACACAATGGGAAGAAATACCAGAAAAGGTAATGATCCAGATGAGAGTGCCAACACCCTACCAATAAAGGATCGAAAGCCAATGTCTATTTCGGAGATGCGAGATGAAGACATAGAAGATCTACCAGACAAGGAATTCAAAAAAATAATGTTAAAATATGTCAGAGACAATGAGAAGAATTGGGAGGACTTCAAGGAATTCAAGAACCACATAGCCTCAGAAATACAACAAATGAAAAGTAAAATCCTTGACTTAGAGCACAAAATTGAGAGCCTAACCAACAGAACAAATACAGCAGAAGAGAGGATCTCTAAAACGGAAGACACACAAAACGAACACACCCAGTTCATGAAACAGCTGGAGACAAGTCTGAACAAAGCCAATAAGACCATACAAGAAATGAAAGACAACCTCAGAAAATCAAATATTAGGATTATTGGCCTTCCTGAAGGAGCGGAAAAAGAATCAGGAATGCAAATGGTGCTCGACGAAATTATACAGGAAAACTTTCAAAACACTTGGAACATGAATCCAGCTCAAATCCAGGACGGTCAGAGGACTCCCAGCAGATATGACCCAAAGCGATCTTCACCCAGACATATGGTGCTCAAGTTCCACTCCAACGAAGACAAAGATAGAATCCTGAGACAAGTACGAAGCAGAGAAAAGATCACATACCGGGGAAAACCAATCAGGATCACGGCTGACTTTTCTGAAGAGACCTTACAAGCAAGAAGAGAATGGACAAAGATCTTCCAAATCCTGAATCAGAACAACTGTCAACCAAGACTATTGTACCCAGCAAAGATCTCATTCGTATTTGAGAACGAAATCAAATACTTCCACAGCAAAGAGAAATTAGAAGAATATGCCAGCACAAAACCAGCTCTACAAAATCTCCTTAGAAATGCACTAATTCCAGAAAAAAAGGAGGTGAATCATAAGCAAAGATGGCAAACAGGAAGATCTCCCCACTAAAGTCCACACAAGGAAGGGCAATAACACAGATATCAACACCCACAAAAACAAGTATGGCAGGGCAAAATCACAACCTCTCAATTTTAACTCTCAACACAAATGGCCTGAACTCACCAATCAAAAGGCATAGATTAACAGAATGGATTATCAAACAGCACCCAACTATCTGTTGCCTACAAGAGACACATCTAACCGGAAGAGATTCAAAGAAGCTGAAAGTGAAAGGTTGGAAACAGATATTTCATGCCAATGGACGAGAAAAAAAGGCTGGGGTAGCTGTCTTAATTTCAGATGATGTGGACTTCAATCTGACACACATCAAAAAGGACAGGGAAGGACATTATATATTGGTGAAGGGACTGATCCATCAGGAAGTAATTACCATTGTGAACATATATGCACCAAATTCAAACGCACCTAGCTACGTGAAGCAATTACTCACGGACTTAAGGGGAGACATAGATATGCACACAATAATAGTGGGTGATCTTAACACCCCACTAACAACTATAGACAGATCAACAAAACAAAAACTCAACAAAGAAACAACAGAACTCATACAAACAATAGAACAACTGGACTTGGTTGACATTTATAGAATTTTTTACCCTAAGGCCACAGATTATACATTTTTTTCAGCAGTGCATGGCACCTTCTCCAGGATCGACCACATGATAGGACACAAAGCAAACCTAAATAACTTCAAAAAGATAGGAATCATACCATGTACCCTCTCAGACCACCACGGAATGAAGCTGGAAATCAGCAATTCAAAATGCCCCAGGAAATACAGAAACTCTTGGAGGCTGAACAATATGCTACTAAACGAACAATGGATCAGAGAAGAAATTAAAGATGAGATCAAAAAATTTATGGAAACCAATGAAAACTCTGACACAACGTTCCAAAATTTGTGGGACACTGCCAAAGCAGTGCTACGGGGTAAACTCATCGCAATTGGAGCTCATGTCAAGGCCCAAGAGAGGCGCCAAATACAGGAACTAAACACACACCTCCAGGAACTGGAAAAACAACAGCAGAAGAGCCCCACACACAACAGGAAACAAGAAATCATCAAAACAAGGGAGGAAATCAACCAGATAGAAATAAAAAAACCATACACAAAATCAATGAATCAAAAAGCTGGTTTTTTGAGAAGATAAACAAGATAGACACTCCACTGGCCCGATTGACAAAGAAAAAACAAGAGAAGGCAAGAATTAACAGCATCAAAGATGAAAAAGGCAACATAACAACAGACACCGCATCCATTAAGGCCATAATCAGAAATTACTACAAAGCACTGTACTCCAACAAATCAGAAGATCACCAAGAAATGGAAAAGTTCTTAGACTTCTACCACTTGCCAAAACTTAGCCCAGAGGCAACAAACGACCTGAACAAACCCATAACTGAAGTAGAGATTGAATCAGTGATTAAAGACCTCCCAACAAGGAAAAGCCCAGGCCCAGACGGCTTCACTCCAGAATTCTACAAAACATTCCGAACAGAGCTGACCCCAATCCTCTACAAACTCTTCAAAACAATAGAAAAAGAGGCAACCCTTCCAAACTCATTCTATGAAGCCAACATTACCTTAATCCCAAAACCAGACAGAGAACTAACAGAGAAGGAAAACTACAGACCTATCTCTTTGATGAACATTGATGCTAAGATTCTCAACAAAATCCTAGCCAACAGAATTCAAAAACACATCAGACAGATCATTCATCCAGATCAAGTAGGATTCATCCCTGGAATGCAGGGATGGTTCAACATTCGAAAATCTATAAATGTGATACACCACATCCAAAAACTGAAAAACAAGAATCACATGATAGTATCAATTGATGCGGAAAAAGCTTTTGACAAAATCCAACATCACTTCCTACTAAAAACCCTAACCAAGGTAGGCATAGATGGAAAAATCCACAACATAATTAAAGCAATATATGAAAAACCCAACGCCAGCATCATACTGAATGGAGAAAAGCTGGAACCCTTCCCACTGAGATCTGGAACAAGACAGGGATGTCCACTTTCTCCACTACTATTCAACATAGTCCTAGAGGTACTCGCTGAGGCCATAAGACAAGAAAAAGAAATCAGAGGAATCCAAATGGGAAACGAAGAAGTCAAGCTCTCACTATACGCAGATGATATGATTCTTTATGTAGAAGAGCCAAGAGACTCAATACAGAGACTGCTAGAACTTGTACGAGAGTTTGGTAGAGTGGCAGGGTACAAAATTAATGAACAAAAATCAACAGCCATAGTGTATGCGAACAGCCCCAAGATGGAAAAAGACTTAACCAGCAAGATACCATTCAAAATAACAGAGAAAAGTATGAAATATCTGGGAATAAATCTAACCAAAAATGTAGAAGACTTATTTGAAGAAAACTACAATCTGCTTAAAAAAGAAATTGAACAAGACCTCAAAAGATGGAGTAATATCCCATGCTCCTGGATAGGTAAAATCAATATCATTAAAATGTCTATACTGCCAAAAGCAATATATACATTCAACGCAATTCCAATCAAATTGCCCAAAATATTCTTCATGGAACTGGAAACAATGATCCAAAGGTTCATCTGGAAGCACAAAAAACCACGGATAGCTAGAACTATCCTGAAGAACAGGAAGTTAGCAGGGGGAATCACAGTTCCGGACCTCTGGACATACTATAGGGCAGTGGTTATCAAAACAGCGTGGTACTGGCACAAAGATAGAGAGGAAGATCAATGGAGCAGAATAGAAACGCCAGAAGGAAACCCACACAGATACAGCCAAATAATCTTTGACAAAAAGACAAACGACAACCCAGGCAAATGGGAAGGTCTGTTCAATAAATGCTGTTGGGACAACTGGTTGATAGCCTGCAGAAACAAAAAAATAGATCCACATCTCTCACCATACACTAAGATCAGATCTAAATGGATAACAGATCTAAACCTACATCCAGAAACCTTCAAACTTTTGGAAGAAAATGTTGGAAACACACTGGAACACTTAGGGGTAGGCCCTCACTTCCTAAAAAAGACTCCAGATGCAGTAGAAATCAAGACCAAAATAAACAATTGGGACCTCATCAAACTAAGAAGCTTCTGTACAGCTAGAGAAACAATCAACAAAGTAAAAAGGCAACCCACAGAATGGGAGAAGATCTTCGCACACGACATAGGTGATAGAGGGCTAATATCCAGAATATACAAAGAGCTACAAAACAACCAAAATGTCAAAACAAACAACCCACTCAAGAAATGGGCACGGGAAATGGGCAGACACTTCACAAAGGAACAAACCCAAATGGCAAATAAACATATGAAAAAATGCTCAAGTTCCCTGGCAATAAGGGAAATCCAAATTAAAACATCAATGAGGTACCACCTAACGCCAGTAAGACTGGCCCACATGAATAAAAGCACCAACGACACTTGTTGGCGAGGTTGCGGGGAAAAGGGAACCCTACTCCACTGCTGGTGGGGCTGCAGGCTGGTACAGCCTCTATGGAAATCAGTATGGAGAATATTCAAACAACTCAAATTCAACATACCGTATGATCCAGCAATAGCACTCCTAGGAATATATCCAGAACACTTGTTCTATGAGAAACCAACATGTACTCCTATGTTCATAGCAGCACAATCAGTAATTGCAAAAACATGGAAACAACCAAAATGCCCATCAAAAGAGGATTGGATAAGAAAGCTATGGTTCACCTACTCCATGGAATACTACTCAGCTATTAAAAAAAACAAAATGCAGTTCTTTGTGGCCAAATGGGCCAAACTGGAAACCATAATGCTAAGGGAAATGAGCCAATCCCAAAAGGTTAAATACCACATGTTTGCCTTAATTTAAGATGATATGATGTTATGTATAACATGTTATGTTTTGAATGTTATATGTTGTGTATAAACTAAAATTGAAGTATAGGTGAGGTGGTCACAGAAGGTGGCTGGGAACCCGCATTTACTTTTAACATATTGGTTACTCATTACTATGTCAATTAATTCCATAATGATGTAAATTTTTGCTGATGGTATGTTGGAGCTTTCAATTGACTGGGATGATACTCTGCTGGCTCTGTCATCAGACCAGAGAGGGTATACCTAAGAAACCGTTGAACTTGACGGGACAATAAGATGCTGGACTCTATGTTTGGTATACGCTTGCAATGGGGAAATCTCAACTGAACTTGAGCTGTGGTTATGCAATAAGGTGGAGGAATCCACCATGGTGGGAGGGTTTGGGGAGGGGTGGGGAGAACCCAAGTATCTATGTAACTGTGTCACATAATACAATGTAATTACTGAAGTTAAATAATAAATAATTAAAAAAAAAAAAAAACCAATGATAAATGGATTAAGGATGTAAACATACGTACTGATGCTATCAAAGTATTAGAAGACAACATTGAAACACTCTAAGACACAGGCATGGGCAAAAACTTACTGGAAATGGCTAAGAACAGGCAATTAAAGCAAAAATAGACAAATGGGATTACATCAAGCTAAGAAGCTTCTGCACTGCAAATGAAGGCATAAATAAAGTGAAAGAGGCAGCCAACAGAATGGGAGCAAATGTTTACAAACTGTGCAACTGATAGAGGACTAAAATCCAGGATCTAGAAAGAGCTCAAGGAACTCAATAAAAGAATCTAATTAAAATGGGCCAAGGCAATTTTCAAAGGGTGAAACTTAAATGGCCCACAGACATCTAAAAAATGTTCACATCCAGTAGCCATCAGGAAAAGGCAAATAAAAATCACAGTGGGGTTTTATCTCATTCAAGTAGATTGTCTATCATATAGGAATCAGAAAACATATGCAGACAAAGATGTGGGAGGAAAAGCACCTTAGTCCAAATGCTGATAGAAATAGAAACTGATGCAATCATTATGGAAGACATTATGGAGATTACTCAGATACCTGAAAATAGATTACCATATCACCCAACCATCCCACTCCTAGGAATTGATCCAAATGGCCTTAAATCAGGATATGAATATCCCCATGTTTATAGCAGCCTAATTCACAATAGCTAAGATATGCAATCAATCTGGACATCGATTGATGACTGGATGAATACATCATGGGCTGTATATTGTATGGAAGAAAATTTGAGATCTTGTCTTTTGCAACTAAATGGAGGCGATTGGAAATTATGCTTGGTGGAATAATCTAGTCTCAAAATAAACAAATGCTCCCCTGATCTGTGATAAGTAATACACAGAGTGCAAAAATTGTCATCTATAGGAATCAAATCAGCATCCTGGAATTTATTATTTAAAGCCTATGTCTATTCTGGAGATCTAGTGGATTATTTTATTGTTCTTTTTCTAGCTTGTTTTTTGTTGATATCTTCACCTAATGGAGTTTTAATCCTGTGACTGCATAGTAAAATGAAAACATGCCATCATGAAACTAGGAAAAACAAAGAAAGAGAGTTAAGTGAGTGGGAGTGGGAGTAGGACAGACAGAGGGTAAGGTAGGAAGTATAGCTGTGCTCTTAAATCTGTGTCGTAGAATACATGTAATTTGTTTTTGTTCAATAAATTAATAATGATTCAAAGATTTTTACTTTTAAGCAGATTTATTTATTTTGCAACTCTGACAGGGAGGGAGGAAGTGAAGAAGGGGAAGTGCAGAGAGAGAGAATGAATAAACCCATGTGCTGGTTCCCTCCCAAGAGGGCCACAACATCCAATGCTAAGCCAAGCAAAAAGAAGCCAGGAGACTTCATCTGAGTCTGCTAAGTGGGTGGCAGGGGCCCCAATACTCGAGTCATATTGGAATGCTTTCCCTAGGCCTTTTTCAAAGAGGTATATCAGAAATAAAACAGCCAGGTAGACCTTATGGAATGCTGGTGTCACTGATTGTGGCTTTACTGGACATTCAACACTAGCCCCTGGTAAGGTCTTTTTAACTTATAGTTACAAATAATATTACATCTAGGAATTCTAATACTTCTAATACGCTGATATTTGTCACTTCCTCCATACATGTAAACTCTGTATTTCTTTTTATAGAACTAATTTTGTAAACGTTAGCACTCTTGGATTGCTTAACATTTCCCCAATATTTACCATTTCTGATCTGCTCAACCTTGAGGAATTTGAGCTTTGTTATTACGACATTTTATTTTTATGACACTTCTAAAATTTCATCAATTTTAATAACTTTAGTTTTCCCTTTTATTGCTAGTTTTAAAAATTACTGCATTTGATTCTTAAACATCTCTGAAGACAGCAATCTAAAGATAAAAATCATTTAATAATTTCACAAATATTATTCTACTTTTATATTTTCCACTTGATAATAAACTGGTCATCTTTTTTCTGCTGTATTCTGTTCTTTTTCAGAAGACTTAAATGTCTGATCTGAAATATTAGCAACATTTATCATTCCAAATTTGTATCATAATATTTGTACTAATTTATTTCAGCCATTTCTTTGAATGACAGATAAGAACAAGAAAATGAGGTATCTTCTATCTGTTTATTCAATCCCCAAATGGCTACAATGGACATGGCAATACCAGGCTGAAGTCAGGAGCCTGGAACTTCATCTGGGTCCCTTGCATGAACAGCAAGGGACCCAGAAACTTGAGCCATTATCCACTGCCTCCTCAGGCACACTAGTAGGGAGCAGAATTAAAAGCAGAGCAGATCACACTGGAAATAGTGTTTTGGTGCAGTATGCTGGATTAGCAGGTAGGACTTGGCAATCTGCACCACAACTCCAATGCTACTAAATATTTATGGCCATAGATCTTAATATGTATGAGTATTGTGATATCTACACATTCTTAAATATCACTTCCGTGCATGACAGCACTGCTGTTTTATCTAGTCTTCCTTCCTACCCTTACTACATAGCCACAGTGGCTGAGTAACCAATACCCAGGAGATCAGGACCTTCCTGTACCATCTGGTTTGACATCTCAGTTTTCTGCATTTATGTGCCTGCAACCCAGAGACTAATATTCCAATGTTACATGCGGAGGTGGGATCTTGGATATGCTGCTGTTTACAGGTAGTACTTCTGGCAGCCGTCTCACCATCACCAATGCTTGCTTCTATTCTCATGGCTTCATATGATCAAAAGCACTTGTAAATGACGCTTTCCCCCCACAGCAGGAAGTATCATAACCCTGTCTGTCCACACTACACTGTATGATCCTTCTGTGTGAAGTACTATTTATCATCTGTGTATCTCAGCAAACTCCTGCCAAATGTTTACCTATTCCCTGTCCTCTCCTTCTGAATGAGTGGCAGTTGTGAAAACTGTAAGAGAATAAAATAGCCTTCTCAAATCATCTTTATTTAATGTCTTAGATTGAGTCAGCATTATGCTATTTAGATACAAAGAGCCCCAAAGCAGGTTTCTAAGAAGAAAATAATTCATTTTGAGTTTTGTCCACCATGATAAAGCAACATTATGCAAAAACAAAACCCCAAGATTTAGTAGTTGGAGGGAACTACCTTATAGCTTCAATCTTCAGTCCATTTCAAAGATTGTATTTTATATTTTTCAATAGGAGGAAATAATATATAACTAACTAGAGAATTAAAAATAAGGATCAGGAAGTAACTACACGAGTTAATTTACACAGCCTCAATCTTCACAATGCAGTGTTTATTTTTTGAATCCTAATGAAATATATACGAAATATATACTATAAACTGAATTTGCTATTTCGCAGAAGTTTTGATGGGAAACTGCAGAAAATCAGGGAAAACAGAACATCTGATAATTTATTGTCTCTTTGAAAATGTTTGTTCAAAAAGTTGAGGCTCTTTGCCTCCTGTCAGTCAGTTGGGTGATCCCAGCGTGGCTAGAAGGCAAGTCTCTGCCTGTCTAGTGGAAATTGGAAGCATAGCTAATCATATCAGGAAGTCTCAAGACAGACCAGATTTTTCTAAAAAAAGAAGTTGCAAAATACATTTCAGACACACTGTGCCCAAGAGAGAAATCACACACCTATAATGAAAAAGTTTTGTCTCAACAGTAGCACCATTTATCCTTTTTATTAAAATTGATTATCTTTTTTTTTAATGTGAATGAAAAAGTTTTAGATATTTTCTTACATTGATTCCTTGGTCAAAGTACTTAGTTCTATTAGATCTTCCCGAGTTGTTCTTACCGCTGTTGATCAATAAATACATCGGAATGAAGTCAGTCATCTGAATTTCTTGGGACAAGTATTTAACAAATTGCGCAGGACAAAGGGATTTTAAATGATTTCAAAAATTGCAGTTTATCATATTCAGCAATATTGACTAGTTTCAGGGTAATATACAGTAAGCCTTTCCTCATTTCATTTTAAATCTCATCACTTAAACATAGATTTAGATTTGTTAAGGTAATTCTACTTTTTCTTAAAAACAAAATTTAACTTTGAGTTCTGCTTCATTACACTGTAATTAATTGCAATAAAAAGTCAGAATGTGGATTCAAAGTTTGGAATGTTTTTTAAACAAAAACAATTTTGAAGGGAGAGTAGTTAAGATTCTTTTATCTTCATAAGTAATACTAGATCAAAGATTATGAATATTGAAAGCTAACATCTGTGTACTGCTTAATTGAATCGTAGCCACTGTATTTATTTGTATAAAGTAATCTGCAAATAAAATACATTAATATGAAGAAGTTTTGTAATTATCTCTGCTTTACAGATACAAAAACAACCCAGAATGGTCACATGTGCTACTGCTGTCAGAATTAATCTGCATCTGATCTCAAATCTGGTGCCTCATTCGTTCTTTATCTCTGTTTTTCCTTCTACTTACTGATGTGTATGTATACAAATATACATACATATATGATAAAATGAGATTATGACTCAGATCTCTGAGGTTAAAAGCAGACAGTGTGCAATCATGGACAATTAGAATTGTGGTGCTAAATCATGATCTGGCTACCCCCTTAATGTAACAGAGGAGAGGACAAGGAAAAGAAATGTAAAACAAATGCATTGTGAAATAATGTGGCTTCCTGGATTCATGCTGCCTTAATCCTGGCTGCTGTGGTCATTCAGGGAGTGGACCAGCAAAGAGCAATCTTTCTCTCTGCACCTCTATCAGGCAAAAAAAAAAAAAAAAAAAAAAAAAAAAGACAACTAAGCTGGAGTGATCTACCTGGAATTTCCTCAAGAAGACCTAGAACAAGGGTAAGCATGTGATGACAAGTATTGAAGATAAATCCCTGAAAAAGTGACCAGAGAGTAAAATGTAAAAACAAAGCCACAAAACAAAAACAAACCATCAGCTGCATGCCAGAACTACAGATTGCTTCCATCCAATCTAGAGAGAATTCCTGAAAAATTCTCCAAATCACATGTCTGGGGATTAAACTGCTATAAAATCTTTAGATCCAGAGACAGGATCTGACATCAAGAAGGGTCAGCCCTTTCGGTATGTCTAGCCATTTATGATCCATCTTTTAGCTACTAAGCCTTCAAAGGACCAAAAAGGATGCGTGATGGTCAATGACAAGGAAGTGACCAGCACAAATCAGGAACAGAGAGAAAAAAAAAAGCAATCATATCCCTGCTTTACATCATATCATTCCCACCAGCCCAGGCTGCAGTCAGAGGAGAAGGGTAGGTCTAAGTTTGGATTTTGATTTAGTTAATTTAATTTCTCAAAGTGAACTACTGTTGCTAAGAATGAGGAAAAAAATGATTTAACTGAGTGTTCCAAAAATTCAACTTAGCTCCAAATTTTTCTAAACCATCAGTTTTATAGATTGCATTTGGAGAAGAAAATTGGGGCAGAATAGTTTCTTTCTGCTACCACTTACAACCCCACTAAACACCAACCCGGCATTAGATATCATCCAGTAATTTTGTCAATCTTGTGTTATCATATATAATTACTTATTGAAAGTACTGGATAATTTTCTGCCTTGTGCCAGGTAGTATGCAAGGCTCTGGAAAGAGAAGCATGAGATGCAAGCAAATAATAATGAAATAGACACACAATCAATATGAAGGTGTAAGCATATGTGTAGTTTGCCTGTAATACAGGAGTTTAACTTGTGTCTCTTTAGTTAAGGAATTTCTTTATATTTAGTTACAAAAGAATCCACCTTTTGTTAATGATACTAGGAAGTTGGCCATTTAATCAAGATATGGTGTTTCAATTTAATCTCTTCCCAAAGTGCCTCACCTTGAATCAGCTCCTTGGAACTGATACTGTGGTATCATAGGTTAAGCTGATCCCTGCAGGCTTAGCATTGCATAAGGGTGCTGGATTGAGTCCTAGGTGCTCCGCTTCTGTCTAGTTCCCTGCTTATGGCCTGGGAAAAAGCTCTCGGCTCCTAGTTGTGGCCTTATCACAGTGCTAGCATTTATGGCCATTTGAGGAGTGAATCAGCAGATGGAATCTCTCTCCCAAACTCTGCCTTTCAAATAAACCTCTATAATTAACTCCTTAGGGTAGATCCCCATGACTGAATTCCGATGGCTTTATAAAGAGCACCAGTTGATAGATACAGGGATGCAATGCTCAGACCGTGAAGTGCTGTGGGTAAGGTAGACCCTGCCAAAGCCTACTTCATGCTGTTTCTACTCTGAACTCCCAGACCCGTGACCAACATAAATTCAATTTCTCTATAAAGTAACCTCACATTTTTTTTAATGAAAAATACTGAGACTCAAGGAAGTGACATGGATTCTGAAAGCTCAAATTGAAGAGGAAAGAGACGAGAATTTAGTGTACAGTGTTAAGGCAGAGCTGGTAAAGTGACTGCCTGTGATACCTGGCATCCTGAGAGCCAGCTTGAATCCTGGCTGCTCTTGCGATTCAGCTGCCCATTGATGACCCGGGAAATCAGTGGAATGTGATCCTAGCACTTGGACTCCTGCATTTAGACACAGGATTTCCAAGTTGTTGGTCATTTTGAAAGTGAACCAGTGGTTGGAAGATCTGTCTAAACTTTTTCCTCTGTATTTGTGATGTTCCTGAACAAATAAATCTTTTCTATCCTTAAATTCTTTTAAACAAAAGAGCAACTATAAAATGTGTGTTGTGGTAGAAACAAGGAGGACAAAAAGAACTACAGGAAGATCTTTTAGGATTGGAGCAGAAAAAAGTTGAAGTTTGTAGAGGTTGAACCACGCAATTCCCTATAGATCTAGTGCAGGATTTTATCCTAAGAAAAAGGCACTGAGCAGCCACTGAGACCTACGTATCAAACAGTGCTACATAAAGCATAGCATGTTTCCTCTTTCCCCAGTGAAGTGGCGGTTGGACAAGATACTGTGAAGGACATTAAATCCAAATCCTTCATCTTTTTAAACGCATCGCTTTTGCCTAATAGTTTCAGAGGGTACTCAAATTATACCATGTACAAAGGTCTTTCTAATCTTTTGATAACTTCAGCAAATACGACTCTGTAGTTCTGGCATTTAAATTCATCTTTTTATTTTTTTCAAAAATGAAATGCTTTTTGTTCTTGTCCAATTTCTATCTGTTGATGAGGAACATACAAGATTAAGTCATCTAGATAGAGTGTTACATAAAGGAGAAAAGGGTGAAAGGGAGTTACTATTTTTCCTTTTTGTATATACATCTTTAAACTGGCAAGAAAGAATTTAGTGAAGTTTTTGAAGGGAAGGAAACTATGCTATTTGCAGAACTTAGGAGATTTATCAAATGAGGAGGGAGCTATTTGAGGAGTAGAAAGAAAAATGTTTGTTGTCTGGGGAGATCTTTAGAGAAGATCCTCAGAGCGCAAGGATGCATGCATCAAATGCATTGATAGCTTGGGAGTTACTAAAAATAGAATTTTGCAACTATGCAACCAAAGATAATAGTTTCGGTGTATGAATTGTCAGTAGGACAGAATTGTGTTGTATTGTCCCCGGATGTGATATTAAGCCTACTAATTTCTGTTTAATCTACATAATCAAGTTTTTAAACTCTCACCACTTGTTTAAGGCATATCTAATCTGTACAAGTTTAGGGAATATTCAATCACTGAGCTGCCCATTTATCACTGCTTAAGGAAAAAATCTTATAGAAGATTCCTAGTGTACTGTTAGAAATAAATCAACAAACTCAATTACATTCTCAGATATATAAAGCACAATCAATTCACCAGGAATGATATAACACCATTTCATGAGTGATTCACTTCTCATAATACACACACACACACACACACACACACACACACAGAGTATATTCACAATTGTTTACAGAGCTATTCAATACTTGGCAAATTAAGAAAAATAGATCAACCTCTTGAAACTTACTGTTACAGACCAAGTGCCTAGCCCCTAATGATTTTGAGAACTCGCCTTTTCTGGTAAGTCTCCTCCAGTTTAAGGAAATGAGACACTCCGGAGAGGAACACAGGGCAGATTTCATTGCCTTCATTGCATTATCACAGACTGAAAAAACTCCTTGTCAGTCTTCATATAAGAGTGCACTTTTAAATTTATATATAAAATTTAGAAGCAATGTACATATACAGTAAATTTTCAAACAATTCCATACTAATCCCTGAGAGCATATAAACTTTTCAATAAATTTGTATAGAACAAAAGAGAATGTTTGATTCTTAAATGTTAACTAGTTTGGTGGATTTAAACAAATGTTCCAATACAATGCTTATAGAACATCAGCTCTTGCAGACATTTCTATAAGGATGTTCGTCTATGTTGTCCACATAGGACAGCCTAGTTTTGATAAGAGTTTGAAGAGGCTATTTTAAAAAGTTCATCTTCATTGGGGATCCCTTGATCTGGGAAGAAGAGGTGGGGTGAACCTTCTTGAGGAGAAATCCCATTGACCCCTATTGCCTGGCTGGACTGGAAGCAGGGCTGGTCTGAACAGGATGTTAGTGCAGAATAGGTCATGTGTCTTTAATGGAAATTTACAGTTCTAACTGCCGTGTTACTGACCCTAGGCCAGCCCCTCAGTAGCATGGTTGTTTTGGAAGCTGAACTGAGTCAAGTGCTTTTTAGCCCGAGGCTTATGGCGTCTGATTCAAGAATCCTTCAACCTCTAGAGCAGTTCCATTCCTAGTGGCCTGACTCGTGGCAGAGCTGACAGGATTCTCTGAAATCCAGTTTCTGTCATGGGCAGCTGTTCGCCCAATTCTCTCACTTCCCACATCACAAACAAGTGCCATTTGAGGGTGGACTGGCCTTGCTGGGTCTCCTGGACAGCAGATAACTGTGCAAGGCCATATTGACCAGTCTCCTGTGGTTGAGCTTTCTACTTTCTCTCCTGGTCACAGTAAGAGACCACAGAGCAGGGCTTTAGGATGTCAGCCAGCTCTCTCTAAATTTTAGTGTCCTGAGCTAGAGATCTGTAGTCACAGGCATGTTAACAGTGTTTATTTCAAATGTACAAAGGGCTATGCCCATGAAGGGAGCAATGTCCTTCTAGGTAACACCAGGTTAGAATGATCACCTTGTCCGTCTATACATTTTGAGTCATCTTTCCCTTAGTTTGGTTAGAAAGAGGGGGGTGCCTATGGCAAAATAAATTTGCTGAGAAACTATAAAATTTTTCAGATTTTTTTTGGAAAGGCAGATTTATGGAGAGAAAAACAGAAAGGATCTCCCCTCTGCTGGTTCACTCCCCCAGTGGTTACAATGGCCAGAGCCAAGCAGATCCAGAGCCAGGAGATTCTTCCATGCAGGTGCAAGGTCCTGAGGTGTTGGGTGGTGCTCTATCACTTTCCCAGGCCACAAGCAGGGAACTGGATAGGAAATGGAGCAGCGGGGACATGAATTAGCACCCAGATAGGATCCTGACACAGGCAAGGTGAAGAGTTAGCCACTGAACCATCATACCAAGCCACAATTTAGCACTATGGTTATTCTCTGACAAAATTCATGACTCAAGATGACCATGTTTACCTGATCTTAGTAATTTAAGTGCCATTTAAGTTAATATAAAAGATTAATGCTCCCAAATACATGCACTCTTTTCTTTGAAGCTATATAAAAAGATTTTAGACTTTTATTGTCTTCCAAGATTGTTGATATTGTACTGTTAAAACTTCTAAGTTTTCACTCGATATTGTTAGTGAGTGAACAATCTTTGGGGGTCCTGACATGTTTCTTCATTCTCCTGTGCTCTAAGATGGGAAACTAATTGTAATCCGAAGGACTGTCAGTTTGATCTCTGGAACTTATAAAAGAAATGGCTATGTAATGGTGAAACGAATGACCGAGAGTTCCATTACTTGGGAACATACAGGGAAGAAAGAGGGGGATAGAGGAGAGGAATGACGCTCCTGTGCAAGTAGATCTGTATGGAGAGGGAAAACAAATAAGTATTTAAAAAAAGAAAGAAAAAGAAGAAAATGATCAAACCATTTCCGTAATAATGCTTGGCCACATATAAAATACCAAACAGGATAGCAAAAAGTAAGAGCTTAAATTGTGATACGAATTTGGGCGTGGTGCACTGGCCTAGTGTCTAAATCCTTGCCTTGCATACTCTGATCCAAAATGGGTACCAATTCATGTCCTGGCTGCTCCATTTCCCGTCCAGCTCCCCGTCTGTGTCCTGGGAAAAGCAGTGGAGGATAGCCCAAAAAAAGTCTTGGAACCCTGCACCCACATGAGAGACCCGGAAGTAGCTCCTGGCTCCTGGCTGTAGATTGGCTCAACTTTGGCCACTATGGCCTCTTGGGGAATGAAGTAGCAGATGTCTGTATCTCCTCCTCTCTGTAAAATCTGCCTTTCCAATAAAAATTTTTTAAATCTAAATTGGACTTTCAAGGGACTAAGGGCCATTTAACACAAGTATAACTGATCTGAAAAACAAACTTTAGCACGAATATGTCAATGACTTCACAGTTTAGGTTCTATGAAAGAACAAATTTAAAGCAGCTATGTGACTTCAACCAAAAAGTTAGTTTGCTAATGTAGCATACTTAATAACGGAGCGATCTTTTACCCATACGCCATTAAAACGAAGCTTTTTCTCACCAGACATTTAGTATGCAATACCTAACATAAAAAATGCATTGTAGGATGGAACAATGAAACAGTTTCAGTAACAACTCTTTTAATGTGTATCTTTACAGTTTTGACTACTTTTTAAATGAGTATTAATTGCTTAGACTTGTTTAATAACACGTGTTAAGGATAATTTTTCAGTTTGCTCACAAATGATTGTAAGTGCTTTTACAGAATACAAAATTGCATATGATTATAGCTCCAAACAATTTGGGCTGGAACCATGAAACTGATTAGCTAACCAGAGGCTCTGGTGACGAGGCTTTTACAAGTCCAGACTTTAGATACTAAAAAAAAAAAAAAAAAAATAGGGTATTATTCAGAGAAATTCTGGTACCCAATTCCAGTTCTTCTTGAAGAAAAAGTGTTAGTGATTAATGTGCCTGACTCTTATAATACATTTTCCAGATATCAACTTTCATTATTTGCATTGTTTTTTGAATATCGCATTCCCTTTCTAGCCCTTCATTAAAACTCAATGTCTGCATCTCCTAACCCCGTAAGTTTATTTTATGTAATGATTAGCCAGTCAATATATTTAAGAGTTTGCTTATTTTACAAAAATTCTGTTGAATATTGATTGCCTATTTTATTCATTAACTAAAATAATTCCCTAATATTGGAGGTTCTTTGTAATTCCTGACCTGAGTTAACCGAGATAGTTTCTTATTTTCAAACATCCCTAGTAGTAAATTTTTTCTTCATACACATATAGAATCAAAACAAAAATTGCAGCATCATGGAGTTCTTTGAGTGAGATCACTAAACATCTGCCACATTTTTTTTTGTCTTTACTCATATAAACCCTACAGAATTATTCAACACATGAGCCCCCTTTTCCGTAGTGCATGTATGTATGTGTGTAAATGCCCAAGTGCGTTTAAAATAATTATACAGTAGCATATTTTAAGAAATTATGAGTGGAATTAAAATTTTCTAAGTTTTGAGAAGCAATAAAGTAGTAACTCACATCAAACATAACCAAGAATGAAAATTTGAATTTCTAACTATTTGAATCTAATGAAAGAACCAAGCTATAATGATATGCAAATACACATGATTAAATGTGAAAAAAAGCAAAGGTTTTAAAAGATGAAAAACAAAGATCATAAAATATTTTAAGAAAAACACTGTCCTCATAAATATCAAGGAATAAAGCCCACATTTTTTAGCAAACTCCAAAATTGACCCTCACAGTAAAATCTCCTCATCTATGAATTGACCAAAATATAATTCCCATACCACAAATATTCATGTATTAATGTTAGCCAGTACACAAACAATAGTGATTTCTAGAAAAACAGGTAGGAATGTAATGTTACATCACACTGTATACAACTTCATTCATGATTTTATAATCCTAAGGACCACTGTATGTTCAAATACATCCAAGTGTGCAGTTGCAAAAGTGACACTAACTTACCCTAACTGCCCAGAGTCAGTTGTATGCTGAAAGACATCAATGCAAGAGTAATGATTGTTTGGCCCATACTCTTTGCTGTGTTGGAAGCAGATGCCTTGTTCAGTGGCTTCTTGACAGACTGCTGGGTTTCTTGGTGCCTGGAGAGGGAGTCTGGTTCCCCCAGGCCTACTGCTGGTAAACTGCCAGCAATCAATCTTCCTTTCCTATTTTACCATCACTTTTTATTATACTGAAGTCTTAACTTTTTCTCAAGTTTCCTATTCATTTTTTGGAAATGTTTCTTCTCTCACAGAGTTAAAGACCATTTTTTTTTTTTGCTGATTTACTTCTTTTCATTTTAATACTCTTCCTGTAGCAATTCAACACAAAAATTAAGAAATTTTTTACACATGAGATTTTTTATACATACCTAGGAACCCATAAAGCTAAGCAAATTCAAAGACTATTTTAAACATTGCTCTCTTTGCTTGATTTTCCTATCTTATTTATCAATGTAAAACAGTGACTACTGAATATTATAAAATTATAAGGTAAACAGATGTTCAAGAATTTGCATATCTAAATATTTCATCTTTCAACATCAAAATGGCTGTCTATGCATTTCAATTATACCACTTCTATTTAAAATATTTAACTTCATTCTGTCATTTTGTATTGTTATTTCTTTATATACACCATGGGAGTCAGCAGGTGATGGCAGAAGTGGTCACGTCTTTGTCAACCATTTAGCAGGCACAGATAGCATTTCTGACTCCAAGACATTGAACATTCCCCTTGCCACCAACAGATGGGCCTTTGAGAAGTAATCAATCATTTATGAGTATTTTTCTATCTCCTTCTCAAGGATGATTTAATGAATTTTTTAAGATTTTTTTTTTATTGTAAAGTCAGATATACAGAGAGGAGGAGAGATACAGAGGAAGATCTTCCGTTCAATGATTCACTCCCCAAATGGCCGCAATGATTGGAGCTGTGCCGATCTAAAACCGGGAGCCTGGAGCTTCTTCTAGGTCTTCCATGCAGCTGCAAGGTCCTAAAGCTTTTGGACTGCTTTCCCAGGCCACAAGCGGGGAGCTGGATTGGAAGCAGGACCGCCAGGATTAGAATCTGCACCCAAATGGGATCCTGGCATGTGCAGGTTGAGGACTTTAGCTGCTAGGCTACTGGGTCTGGCCCCAGAATTATTTTTAAAGGAGCAAGTCACTAATTGTTTTGTTACTCCTTTGTGTTTTCCTTTGCTCTACCTGTTGCCTCTCAAGAAAGCAGAATGTTCTAGTCCTTAGGGAAAGTGTGTGGCAGAACGTAACTAGCAGTAATCCATAAGCTTTATTTCCACACTCATTTGGAAATTCTGAACCTATAAATGGGAATGATGCTTGAAAAGAGACTTCCTGCAGATAAGAAACATACCATAAATTTCACTAATTTGGGAGGCTTAGAAAATTCAGTAACTCCAGGGAAAAAATAACAATCAGTTCTTTTATGCAGTACTCCCAAGCAAACTTTGGACAGAAAATGACCATATTGTGCCTCCAAGAGAGACAGAAGCACATCCAGAATTATCAAGGTTATCATAAATCCCTGAATCCCAAACTTGACACGTATCAATGAAACAAGATCCTGAAATTTCTTGAATGTGTATCTATTCACTCTAACTTCTCTAAAGTAGTTATGTAACTTCCTCTACTTGGAAGGTAGAGCACTGCCTAGAGAAAGATTTCCCATCCCTTGTCATACTCCCTAAATACATGCAATAGCAACATTGGGCTGGGCCTAATCCAAGAACACAGAATTTCACCTGTCTTCTCAAGTGGATTCCAGGGGCCCAAGGATGTGAGCCATCATCTGCCACCACACAGGATACATGAGTAGAAAAGCTGACTCAGAATAGCAGACATTCGGTCTGGCACTCTGATATGCTACAAGTGAAACCCAAACAGTGGCCTGATCTCCTGTAATGGAAGACCAATTCTGTGGCAATTAAAACTTCCAATATTAGAAATCAAATTTCTAATCAAATGAAAGTTCATATTCTTCTGTTCCATGTAATGAACTAATATTCAGAGTGGGGGCTGTATGTTAACTGGAATATCAAGTCAGGTCAGTTGTGGAGATAGTTGCAGTAATGGCCTTGATTTATTTGTTTCTACTACATTTGCCCTTGAGAACTTCCTTTATGAATTCTTTGTCAGGCTAAGTGGCTTGTATTGTCCAGTGACAGTAAGACAAGCTGGAATAACAGCCGACTTGAGAAGTGTGTGCCTGTGCTTGGGTTTTGCCTCTTATCACTCACTTTTGTAAATCTGGGCCATCCATGTACAAGTGGCTAGGACAGCCTATTGTACAACATAAGACTGAATTGAGAAGAGGTGCACTAACTTAGAGGGGTTCAACTCACATCAGCTATGAAGATGAATGCTACCACCTTGCATCATCCAGTCTCAACTGCCTGGAGTATAAAAACTGCTGAAGCCGCAAGAAGTATCCAGTCAATACACAGAAGGTGAAAAAGTATATTATTCGCCTTTGAAGTCATCATATTTGAAGCAGTTTTCATGCAGCAAAGCTAACTGATGAAATATTTTATCGTTACTGGAAAGGATGGTTAATTATTGATAGTTCTTGTCATTTTCAAATATGCAGGCTTAACTGGTAAATTATGTGGCCACCCTAATTAAAAACCAAGATCTGAGATCCCAAGATGCAATCAAGAGCAATTTGGAAAGTGTGGAGTTTGAACAGTCCCTGTACGAAGCTCTCCTCTTCATGAATTAAGAACTAATTAAGAGGTGGATGTGGATATCAGAAACATCAAAAAGTATTTTTAGAATTGTCAATAGCCAATTCCTTACTTTGCAAAATGTGGCTTAGGAAGTTGGAAGCAATGTTCTGGCTAACCCCTCACCCCAGAATTAAATTTACCCATCATGTTGAGAAACTATAGAATCACAGAGCTATAAAGTAAATAAAAAGAAAATCGAAGAGAAGACACAGCTCATGTTTAGTTTTTCATCAAGAAAATTAATCCACTTAACTCTTTGTCCAACTAAAACTAAAAAGAATTATAGTTAGAGATAGACCTTAATATATACTACTCAGTACACAGAAAACTAATTTTATCACACATCTGTTATACCTCCTAAAAAGAACACCTCCTTTTGAGGCAAAAACATTGGAAAATTCCATAAAGTGAACAATGGAAATGCTAAATAGACAACCTATATAACAGCAGTTTTACATACAGGACTTGTTCTTGCTTTAATCTGATCTATTGGCTTACACAGTCCTCATTCTTGCTTACACAGGACTAGCTCAGTGCTCTTTCCAGTCCATGATGTTTGCCTTAACCTTAATGATCTTGAACTTCATTGGTTTTCTTTAATCCAAAACAACTGCATGAAACCACTAGCACCTCAGATGATCAATTTCCAAAGCTTTGAAAATAGAAATAAAAAAAAATTGTTACTTGAACATCAAGTTTCTTCTTTGCTTAATATCACAGCCCGTTTGTTTCTTCTTTCCTCACACCTTTTAATCTACTTTTCAGCCTCTTTTTTTTTTTTACCAAAACCAGACTAGAATTCGCACAATCACTCGATTCTTGAACCAGCAATGCTAACAAACCGCAGTCACTCTTCTTCCCCAATATCAGAGCAGCATCCATTATCATTGGTATTTCATTCTATCTTGAAGCCTTCTATGCGTAATGACTATGCAATTAATTATTTTCTAACTTATATCTGTGACTTCTCACTTTGTATGTTTAAGCTGTTTTGTCCCATCCTTAAATATTACTATTTCTTAAAGTTTTGTCACGGGATATCTCTCTTCTAAGCAGGCTTAAGCAATTCCCTTTATGCTTATATAGCCTTACATTGAAAATCTCCAGATTTATTCATCTTTCTAGACTGCTGGGCTTCTAGTTCCTATTAATTAAGTTTCATGACCCTCTAAAGTTCCCCAGTTCACAGGCACACATTACCATGCAGTGTGTTAAGCTGTTGCTGGAGACACACCCCCACTGTGATGTCTGGGTCTGAGCTCTTCCTCTGCTTCCAGTCCAACCTAAAGCTGAAACAGCTCAGAAGGCAGCTGAAGATGGCTCCTACTGTGGAGTTCATATTACTGATATAGGAGGCTGAGAGCACCCAGTCCCTGACTTAGCCTTGTTGCTGTGGACAACTGGCTGGTGAACAAGTTAATCTGTTGCTCTTCCTTGCAAATCAAATTAAATAAACATTTTAAAATTGTACAAATTGACTAATACTCTAGGAATTAAATACTCCTTTCATAATTTCACTCAATTTGAAATTAAAAATATGGCCAAAGGGCCCAGCATGGTAGCCTAGCAGCTAAGGTTCTTACCATGAACGCCCCGGGATCCCATATGGGCACCAATTCTGATTCCGGTGGCCCTGCTTCCCTTCCAGCTCCCTGCTTGTGGCCTGGGAAAGCAGTGAAGGATGGCTGAAAGCTTTGGGATCCTGCACCTGTGTGGGAGACCTGGAAGATGCTCCAGGCTCCTGGCTTCAGATTGGCTCAGCTCCAGACAAGCGGCCACTTGAGAAGTGAAATCATCGGACGGAAGATCTTCCTCTCTTCCTCTCTATATCTTATTTGCAATAAAAATAATTTCTTAAAAAGAACATTTTATCTCTTTTTACATTTGTGTTTAAAACAACCCGACGTCTAAGTCCATTCATTTTGCTTTTAAGGTTAGATCCTTTTCCATTCTATATATGAAACACTCAATGGATAATCAGTTGATTCCATTTCCTAGTGATTGTGAATTATCTCAATGAATATGAGAGTATTTCTGAAATGCTGATTTAATTTCCTTTGTATTTACACCCAAAAGTAGGATAAACAGCTCTCAAGATGGACCAACTTGCTCTTTGATGAACCTCCATACAGATCACATTGCCCCTGACAGTGTAGATTCATTGCCATTTCTCCAAATACTCACCAGCATTTATTAAGCTTTTTTCTTTTTATATCATTCTAACAATAACTCCTTACAATTCGGATTTGTACTTGCCTAATTGCTTATGATAGTTGACATTATTTTTCATGTATTTGCTGCCATTTTTCATCTTTTGAGAAATGTCAATTCATATCTTCCCATTACTTACACTGAATAGTTTGGGAGTCTGTCTTTAGTTTTCAAAGTCTATGTATGTATTTAAGATGAATCTTGTCAGAACAACTCTTTGCAAGTATTTAATTTTATCATTTAGTTTTTCTATGACTGCCTGACTCGTAACACTCTAATTCAATATCAATTACAAAGTATTACTTCAAAGTTTTAAACTGTTCAAGTGATTCTAAGTGGAGTGCTATGATTCTGTAACATAAGATTCTTAGCCTGTACACAACTCCCCCTTCATTGTATTCATGACCTATGGCCAGTAGAATGTAGATACCTAAAGTATTTTGTATACATAAGGATCTTAACCAGAATTATTTTAATTAAGAGGAAGAGTCTTGCATTGCCTACCTTAATTTAACAGGACCCCCGCTGAAGGGAAATTATGCACAGTAGAGTGGTTAAGATAGTGTGCATTTGTTTGTTTACAAGTTCAGCGAATTAAAATACTATGCCAGTGATGTACATTTAAGAAAGAAACTGTGGACATCTTCTAAGATCCCAGAACTGCTTTAATTTGATAACAGGTAAAAACAACCACAAACAACTTTTAGTATTGAAACTTTATGGGAAAAAATTTTCCCAACAATCAGAAGACCCTTGCTAGTAGAATCTTTCATTGTCTAGCCTCCAAAAGTAAACATCCTAAACTTAACTTGGTTGCAGTTCTTGGAGATCCTGAATGAAGGACCCAGCTACTTTTTGTCTACATTAATTTAGGCTCCTGAGTTTCTTTTAACTTCCAATTCATCACAGCAATATAACACTGACTATTTTTCTATTAGCAAGTGGGTCTGAATAAGCCAGATGTGCTTGCAAAACAAGCAATCATTAATGTCATGGATTTAACACAAGTTTATTTTTGTCCATATTCACTAGTTTGGACAATCTGCACCACATATTGATCTTAAACAGTAGGGTCAACTATTCTATTTATATAAAACTCATAATATGCACAGACAAAAATTAGCAGTACAGTTGTTAAAAATAAGTTATCTCTAGATAACTTTATATTTCACATGGGAATTAGAAGTAAGCACAATAAAAGTTAAGATTTGCCATAAGTTAGTCCGGTAAGACAGTAGTATATGTGTTACATTGGGAAGTGTAGAATTGATCAACGAAATCCTTTCACTGCACACACAAAATCTCACGAAATAGAAATGTTCACATTGATATGAACATTATACTATATAAATATCTACTTAATTTTTATTTTTCAGTTAAAAATAAAATTTGTTTTTCTATAGCTGCTTTCAGCTACTTAAGTGAACACGTGGAGTAAGTAATCACACGTTTAACCATACCCACCATTATTCCATTAAAGAATAATAACACAAAAGGGAACGAAGATGATGGTGCAATTTTAATGATCTGACATGAAGAGCAGTTTTGTTTTAGATGACAAAACACAAAGATATGAAGGGGTAAGTGGAGGCCAAAAGTGCCAAAGGGAAGTAGCAGCAGAGTTGAGGAATCTGGGTCTGAGTGGTCTCGGAAACACTATGCCTTAATTTTAAGAAGCTGTTCCTAGAGAGTTGGATGTTTATGATTGAGATTTGCAAAAGTGACATCTGTTATTGGTCATCAAAACTTGGACAGCATGGTTGTGATAACCACGAGGGAATGGAGTGTAACATTTTTTAAGTTTAGGAAGTCACAATGTATTTGTATGGAACCATGTGATATTTCAATACACATGTCAACACTGTTTAATATGTTCACATTAACATTCTGATACAAGCTAGTGCTCTAATTATGCTGTCTAATCAATCATCAGTTTTCTGTGACATCAGTTCCTTGAATGTGTCATCCTTTTTTATGCCCCAAGTGCCATTCTCTTTCTTCTTTTGAAAGCTTAGACTTCCCAGGGAGCTCTAATGCATAAAGTGACTTCTTGTAATTGAAAAAAAAAAAAAAAAACAATGAGTGGCTTCTCTACATTGACTTCTCTGAAAACAGGGTTTTGTTTATTAACATTTTGAAAATCCCATTATTTTTATCTTTTATAAACATTATGAGTATTCAGACTTAGCCTATTGTCTCATTGAGTATCAACAGTTCTAAGAAAAGCATCTGGATTATAGTAACTGATAGTTACTAAAAAAGTAAAAGTCGACTAAAATATGCACCAAAGAAGCTTTCAGAAGACAATCTAGAGGAACAACTGACTATGTATAGGTGAGTATAAAGACGATGACAATTTTCCTTGAGCCTTTTGATCTGTACAACTAGGTCGATCATGGCAGCACTCCTCAAAATAGAAACAGATGATTTGGTATATATTAAGATTAAGCCATTGAGATACAGAAAACAAGAATTAAGTGTATTTTATAAGATTTGATATATGCAAGTTATTTCCTGAGAGCAAAGGAATAAATTAAAAATTAACCTAAAAGCAATAGGTTGGAGTATGAAAAACAATGTAAGAATCTGAGACTGAGAATAAACCTACTCTTTCAAAAAGATTGAAGAAAAAGATAAAACTCTAAAGCAATAAGAGTTGGAGACAATTGTGAGGCTTAAATGTATTTGATATAGTGCATAAGAGACCAAAGAACGGCGGGGCCGGGAGGAATTCACTCTGCATCGACTGCTAACCTAAGTTAGAAAGTGGAGAAAATCTTTGCATCTCTCAATGTGAGACAGATGAAGTCTGATGATGAAGAAACAACTGCTGGCTACTTGGAAAAGTTTGGAACAATATTATCAGTGCATGAAAACTACAATGATCGCAAGACATGTCTGATGGCCACACTGTCAAAAGTGATATAACAAATAGTCATTTTAAAATAATTTATCTCCAGACTTCAAGTAGTTTGTTATTTAAGCTAAAGTGTAATGTAAATTTTATTTGAAGAATACTGAACAAAAAGTCCAAGCAGAGTTGGGACATTTAATTCAAGTTGATTATTGTGGATACCTGCAACTAACTATAATATCATTATCATTTTACATGGCTGACATTTCCATCATGTATCTTATACCATGATGCTTCCCAAAACAGGTGAGGAAAGGGGTGATACTCAAACCTCCTCCCAAACACGGACCTCAGTGACAATTCACTTGAACCTCGCCCCACACACCAACCCATATGCCTCACAATATAAAGGAATGATTTTGAACATTGTTGGGCACAGTGCATTCTCAACTGTTCCCACATGACCTCTCAATTTACTTTTACTTTTCATGAAAGTAAGTTTTGTTCCTATGCTGATTCTGTTTTTTGCTTCTTGTCCTCAAGTTCTTCGTGATGGAGACAAGAAACTGGGCAGTAGTGGTCTCACAATAATTTCAACTTGATCTCAGTCATTCACAGTTCATTCCTAAAATGCCCCATTTAGACGTTTTTTTAAAAGATTTATTCATTTTATTACAGCCAGATATACAGAGAGGAGAAGAGACAGAGAGGAAGATCTTCCGTCTAATGATTCACTCCCCAAGTGAGCCGCAACGGGCCGGTACGTGCCAATCCGAAGCCGGGAACCAGGAACCTCCTCTGGGTCTCCCACGCGGGTGCAGGGTCCCAATGCATTGGGCCATCCTCAACTGCTTTCCCAAACCACAAGCAAGGAGCTGGATGGGAAGTGGAGCTGCCGGGATTAGAACCGGCGCCCATATGGGATCCCGGGGCTTTCAAGGCGAGGACTTTAGCTGCTAGGCCATGCCGCCAGGCCCCCCCATTTAGACTTTTAAAGATGAAGTAATTGGAGGCTATGAGGTTAAAAAAAAAAAAGCATAAACCAACTTTCTGGGATGTCCAAGAGAATAAAGGGGGTAAAGAGACAAAGAGAGAGGCGAATGATGTTGGAGTGGAGAGAACTGATATGAACCTATTATGTTCCAAGACTGGATCATTTTCCCTGGAAACAGCCTGCTTGTGGACAATGACATTTTAGAAGGGAGGCTTCTCCCAACTAGCCACTGTTATACTTAATGAAATAAGTTAATCCCCAAAAGACAAATACCATCTGTTCTCTCTAATATAAGGAAACTATCATGCAAATTGGCATATGCAGTGACTGAGTAATGGAGATGACCATATCCAGACGTGAGGACACAATGCAACATGCATCTCTACTTCCAAGTCTGGGATGGACTCCCAGTGAAACTGTCGGACATGTCTAGACAACGGGATGATGGATTGTCTGACACTGTACCAGCAATGTTGGGGCACACTTAAATAATAGACTGATGGAATTATAACTCCTTATGAAGGACTATGCTACTGTGATGATATGGGGAAAATCAGTCGGGGGTGGGAATTGTGGGGGAGGGTATCCCAGACTCTACAAAACTGTACCATAAAATTCAAAATTAATAAAATTAAAATTAAAAAATAAAAATAGTAATAATAAACAAATCTTACAAAGGACAGAGGGGGCATAACAATGGAGTAGGGTTAAAGATTGTCTTCAGCCTTCAAGTTTCTCTGGCAGATAGAAGTAGTAGACAGAATGATTCTCTGGGTTAGATTATAGATTACTCCTTTACCTGAAACATGGAAATACATATGACTGAGGTTAACATGTATAGATTTTATCTCAGATATTATAACTTGTAATTAACAACAATTTAGTAGTATCTACCATGGATACAGGAATATGAAATGATGAAATATACATGTACAGTTCATTTGAGAGTATGGTTTTGAGAAAAATGCATAAAGTATCCTCTGTGCTGTTGGTTTATTATATGTGTATCCCCAGCATAAAGTAATCCAACCTGCGTAACTCAAAGGTGGTGTGAAGATTGAGCAAAGTAAACAGTCTAAGAAGTGTGAGGGCTTTACAAACTGTAACACTGTCAGATTAAAATTTTCTATATATTATAAAATATTAGAAGTTATGAAGCAAAGATGGACAGAGGGAGGAATTTTGCTTTCAATTTCAAAATTCCAAAATTCATGTGTTACATTCTAAAATGTTTATTGAGAAATGAGAGAGAAAGAGAATGAATGAATGAATATATTTCCATTTCTTATTCATTCTCCAAATGCATGCGGGTGGGGGAGCAGGAAAGAGACTCCTTTGGTTCACTTCCCAAGTGCCCACAGATGCCAGGATTGGGCGAGCTTGAAGTCAGAAGCTGAATAATCAATCCATAACTTCCATATTGATGGGAGGAGTCCAGCAACCTGAACCATCACTACTTCATTCCAAGTTCTATTTGGAAATACTAGAACTTAGGCACTCGGATGTGGTACATACGTATCTTAACCCACGTTTTTCTCTCTTTCAAATAAATCAATCTTAAATAACTCACCTAGAAGATACTAACAGGAATAGCATATGGTTAATCTCTCTGAGCTGCTGTATATACTGTTATCCTGAACTTTGCCTCTACAAGTGCTGCTGAGCCCAGAGCCCAGGATGAATACAATCAGTCCAGTGTTAGGAAGACAATAGATGTCAGAACTTCAACAGGCCTAA
Organism: Ochotona princeps; assembly: GCF_030435755.1. NCBI lineage: Eukaryota > Metazoa > Chordata > Mammalia > Lagomorpha > Ochotonidae > Ochotona > Ochotona princeps. The sequence goes on from NC_080846.1 coordinate 28,250,332, forward strand.
GAACAATCCTTTAATTGAAATTGACGCACATCACACTGAGTTGGCAAAAGATTGGTCATAAAATGGTTAGTGAGGAGGAAATTCAGAATTTTTTTAGCTAAAAAAAGAGTACATAAATCACCAATACACAGTGAATGGTGAAATGATGCTTTTGAGGCATTAAATTACTGAGTATTCGGGCAGAACTAAGAAGAGTGATCTTTAGGTGTAGCCCTAACACTTACTTCACATGATTCAGAATATGCATTTACTATCATTAATGTGAAAAAATACTGATAATGGAAAGGATGCCAGTTAAACATTTTAAGAGAAGCTTTAAAAAATTACAGGAATCAAATTACACTTCAAATAATTCAGATTTGATCACTAAATAGAAGTAGCTATAAGATGTAGTTTATACCAAGTTATGCAATTTTTCCATTAACTATAATGACTATTTTTCTGAATAGTTTATCAAAATTATGAATAGGAAATTAGAAAATGAACTAAAGGCTAATCAAGATATAAGGAAATATTTTAGTAATTTATCTGATGACAAGCATTTTGGGATCCTAATTCACTGTCATTTCACCTATAGAATAAAGAAATAAAAATGCATATTCTACATCCTCTATTATTAATTTTTCTGTTTTATTAAAAATTACAGAACTTGTAGAACTATAGAAATCACTTCATGTGCAGGAAAGAAAACTTTCCCTGGTAGATATTGGCTAAAATGTCAGATACACTTCTGAACATGTGGCATACACAAAACTCGATTAATAGCGGACAAAGAAACGCCAATTTTTTTGCTGACACTGAACTAGAATTACTCAACCAAGACCATCTCAAAATTTAAAATGTTGAAAAATTCATGACTGTATTTGTATCACAGTTTATTGCTTGCAGATGAAAATTTGACACTTTTCAATAAATCAGACAAAAACAAAATTGCTGTACAATACTGCATGACTCCACTTAAGTGAAAGACTTAGTACAGTCAAAATCAGACAAAAAACAGAATGACAATTTTCCAGGGTCTAGGCAGGTGAATTTGGGGACATCCTGTACAGGGGCCATATAAGGCCTGCAAAATTATTTGGTCAGGTTTGCAGGCAGGATTTGAAATTCAATAAATCTAAGCAGACTAATTTTTAAATCAATATGTTTGTAAGGGAAATGAATGACAAAATAAATATTCAACGGCCAGTGGCAGAACAAAGTTCCCCACCTCTGTGAGAAAGGGGATTGATTGTTTCTTAAGTACAGAATTTTAGGTTTACAAGATTAAGAGTTCTGGAGGTAAATGGCAGTGATGTCATAGTGGGAATTTATTCAGTATCACTGAATATTGAGCTTACACCATTTGTATGCCTTTTGTAAAAACCAATTTGGACATTATCTTTTGGATTTTAGATGTAATTAAATATCTGCAATTATATACAGTATTTGCAATTTACAAGGTTAGTGAACTTGTACCCCATCTACTGTGGCTGTGGGGTCTTAATCTGACCAAAGGCATGTTTTTTTCTGAGGAATTATCACTAGCCAAAGAGGATATGCCCAATTGTCTATCTGTAATGTTATCTGCCATAAGTGAGTCATTGACAGCTCACTACCCTCTTAACATGGAGAAAATCTGGATCTTCCTTCAAAGTGGAAGTCACCCTGTGCTTCAACTGGCACAGCAGGTGTTTCTGTAAGTGAGATCTTAAACAAGTCTGCAACTAAAATCACATGGTTACTATTCTTTTCCTTGTATCAGATATTTTTCCCCTCACTCCTTTACTCTGAAAGTGTTTGCATAAGTAACTTACTCAACTGTTGTCTCTGACTAGCGACACAATCCCTAAAAACACACTCAGTGTTTAATTAAACAATTGCTGGAAACTCAGGATTTGAAAAAAAACTCAGGACCTGAAAAATAGAGGTCTGTTTCATTAGACCTCATTTTCAGGAAAACATTGGAAGTCTGGATATTTCAGACCATGAAAACAGATTGTAACCATTCGTGAAATCCTGCCTAACACAGAAGCCAGGCCAGCTGCATGGCACAGAAAATAACCATGGAACCGATATGAACAATGTATTAATTTTATTGTAAGTAGGTTGGCTGAAAAAGTAAAAGAAACCTCATTCTCCCCCTCCTCCCAAAAAAGGCTTATGAGCATATGGGAGTATCAGGGCATAGCTCATAATGGTGAATGGTGATTTGCTGAAAGATGATTGCATAGCTGTTTCCAATAACCTTTGCCAGACAACATTAAACTGAATCCATCATAGCTATTTGAGCTCTAAAATGGTGAGAGGAATAGCATAGGCTACACTACACTGGCAAGAATCCAATGAAGAAATTGATGAAAAAGTAGCTTCTTGTTTGGCATGCCAGCTTTCATAACATGAAATTATGAAAGAGATATTAACCAGAAGGCCATAAGCTGTCAGACCACGCGAACAAGCTGGCAGGTGAAAAAAAATTGCTATTAGAGCTATTAGAGATTTGGAATTGTTATTTCATGATCTGGAACTACCAACACAAAAAGAGGCGAGGATGAAATGCAACATATTCAACAGATAATATTGCCCAATTTAAAAGTAGAATATGATTTTTTAACAAAATGTACTGAGGTCATCCACTCCTGTTTGGATCTACCACATGGGATGGAAGAGGCCCAAACCCTTCCTTGCAGTATCCAAGGTCATTGGAACAGTAAGCTTCCTTCAGGACTAGGGAGAGGAGCTTTCTCTGGTCTTCACTTAGTTCCAACTTTGGATCCCCACCCTATCTTGCAATGACCCTCAGGGTCACTCAGGAGCCCCCTACCCCAAAATACACACTCACACGTGCACACGCACACACACAAATTGGAATAGACAGAACAACAAGGAAAGCTTGGAACCAGACAGGAAACGATCAGCATGGACTCACAAACACCTTACTAGGTAGGACACAAAGATTAGTTACTCCTCACTAAGGTATTGAAGATTTCTCTGCACACCCCTCCTAAAACTGTTCTGCACTTCAATTGTTGACATATGCCTTGTTAGAGTTATAAGCCAGTTTAGACTATCCCAAAATCTACCAAGTTCAGCAAAAGCTTCAACACTATAAACCGCTGAATGCTAAAATAAAAATATTCACAAGACAGCTGAATAGTACCCTATGGCCGTTTTAAGGTGTATAGCAGCCGGTTCTGTGTATAAACTAAAATTGAAATGTCAATGAAGTAGTCACAGGATGTGGTTAAGAACTTGCATTTTTAACATATTTGTTAACTCAACACCATGTCAATTCCATAATGTTGTAAATTGATGTTGATGTTATGTTGTGGTTTTTACTTGATCAGGATGATATTCTGCCAGCTCTGCTTTCAGACCAGAGATGGTCTCCCCAAGAAACTGTTGAATTTATCTGGGCAATAAGATGCTGAACTCTATGCTTCCAATGAAAGAATCTTGACTGAATTTGAACTGTAATACTGCAATAAGGTGGAGGAATCCACCATGGGGGGAGGGTATGGGGAGGAGTTGGGGGATTCCCAGAGCCTATGAGACCATGTCACATAATGCAATGTAATCAATAAAAAAAAAATAAAGCAAAAAAAGTAGAATATGATTTTTTAACAAAATGTACTGTTCCTGGATACAACTGTAAGATTAAAATGTGAACAATTTACAAATTATTTTATGTAAACAATTTAGATGGCAATATTACTTAAATAGTACACACTGCAGAATATTTGCTATCAAGCTTTTTTCATTAATAACATGTAATATGTGCATTCCACTAAATGAACTATAAATGGCAGTTACATCCTGACAAATATAGCAAATTCCAGGAAGAAATACAAAATTAGGAAATACTGAATCTTTTAAAATATGTAGTATCCCAAAATTAAGATTCTCAACCAAACTGAGAATAGATAAAATAATGGAACATCTAAAACATAAATTTAGGCTAATAACTTTGACACAATATTTGGAAAATTGATTTTTTTATTACACTGTGGGAAAACTAAGTTTCATGTTTTTCAAAAATTCACATATTTCTTTGAGTAAAGAGCTCCCATCTGATCTACACATCTGGAAATGGGGTAATTTATCTGCAGGTGAATTATAGGAAGCCCTGTATATTGCATATCGATGTTCATGTCACATTTTAGGATTAATTTTGCCATGAACATAAGATCAATGTTTACTTTTTACTGATATTGCCAAGTAAATTCAAGTAGTTTCAAATATGGCACATAAATGGCATTAAAATCCAATGTCACCTCTTTTTTGATTAAATAGACAATAAAACCGGACAATATTCATTAATTCTTGTGACATAGTAGTTTTTTGCTTACTGTATATTTTGAGAATACTACATGTAGAATACTGCTCACATGTTTCTAAGTTTATAAAATAAAACATTTCAAGTGCAACATGAAGTAACAATACACTATATAGTATTTCGTCACAGATATTTCGATAGTGACATATTGGAATTAACCCACTTTAAAAAATCTGTCAAAATAGTGCTATTCTACATACCACAGAATCCATTATAAAAGTACTGAAATTGGTCTTGTTTTGATGATAGGATTTTAAAAATGATACTGGACAAATCATGTATTATTTGTGTTTGCAATAAGAAAATTTGCAGTTGTGCTCTCCCTCAGCAGTGTGAACACCCAAAACATAATAAATGTGACTTAACTTATTAGCATTGTTAGTGAACAAAAGATTAGGGCACAGCATCAACTAAACATCTGATGATTCCCAATGACTAATTATAATGTTCTTTCTATCCCTTGGAGCATTAATCTGATACCACTAAATCATTTTCTCCATGTATCTCCTTTGTTTAATTCAAAATTCAAATTGAAAAAAAAATGAATGTCTAAGAAACAGAGCTGATAAACAAAAGATGATAGACAAGTCTAAGCTGTTATGTTTCTGCCTTCCAAATCATTCCCCCCCTGAAGAATAGTGGATATTTGGAATGTGAAACAGCTATTTCTAATCATCTTTCCAAGATCTAGCATTTTCTCATTAGAAATCATGTGTCACTGAAGACCTAGCCAAACCCACAAAAACAAATCAGATATTTTGGAAAAATATCCATGACCAAAACTAACAGGAGAATATAAACTTCATGAGGGCAGAGATGTTTAAGTATTTTCTGATTTTGTTAATATCTGCAACCCAAATAGTTTTAAAAATTCTAGTATATGGCGGGATGTGAAAATAATTTTGGTAATACTTGGGCTCAGACGCAGCACACTGAACAGCCAAGGAACTATAATTGCTCTTCCTCTCCTCAAAGGAAGTGAGAAAGCCAAGAAAAGATGGCTCCTCAGTTCTCTTCCCTACTTCTGTAATGGATGTCCTACATCACCCAGGAACACAAGCATGCTCTCCTGAGTTACTCCCAGAGCTTACACTATACTGGTCTTTGTCCAGTCTTGTTTCTCCTCTTCCATCCAACCCTTAGTCAGGCTTAGCATAAAAACACAGCTTTGAATCTTCATTTGCAGAAGCCTGCTTGTTACGTCAAATTTTGATTAACTAAAGTTGTTCCACTTTCCACTTGTTCAACTGTCTTTTATGATGGTTGCCAGCCATCAGTCTTGTTACATGCAAGAAAAGGATGTTTTGTCTCCTCTACATCTTACAAATGAATTACTTATTTACATTTGAGTTGCATTCAGACAGTATCTAAAAACTGAACAAATTCTTGAGAAAAGTGGATTAGAGTTATCAGGGTTCGGAGGAAGTAAGAATGAGGATATCGTTTTGGAAATGGTGGTTGTATAACAATGAATGTGATGAATGGCACCAAATTAAAAGCATAGGAAAATTATATATTACTAATAGTAAAATTTCTGAAGGATTTATAACTAATCTGGAAATAAACATCTGAAAACAGATAAAATTACTCAACAGACTGAAGAAAACAACAGCATTTATGATCATAATGTGTCTATGTTTCACACATACTAGAGATGATGTGTTTTCCAGGTGAGAGTTACACAATGAAAATGAACATATCTTCAGCGGATGACCCTATGGAGCCATCATTCCTGACAAATAACATTGCTAGTAGCCTCAAAAGTTCCCTCTTTTGAAGGTGTGCTGAGGATGGCTCACAAAATCTTATAAGAGCAGCTTGATCAATTTCAGGTATTTTTTTATTACTTAGATGCTAAGCAGACACTGTTAAAAATTAAATTATATATTCAATTAAATATTTAAAAAGTTGATATATAATTAAAAATCATCTTATTTTACTCTTGTGCTCTTGGAATTATTACCTATGAATAATAGAAATCCTGGGTTGTTATATGCTACTTTATTTCTGATTCTGTGTTCAATGACTCCATAATGGCCTTAAGTATAGAAATTAAGAATATTTTAAATAAGGGCTTTTTTTCCCCCTACAGAGAGACTGTCAGATACAGGAGGGTAATTCAAAACGTACGTTGAAATGTATGTTATCAGTGATGTAGGGTACCTTTCTTTCCGCATCCACACCAGCAGGGAATAGATTTCTCAATGTAGGCCAATCTCAGGGGGGCTAGGTACAATCTCAATGTGGTTTTTCTTTATATTTCTATGATAGCCAGAGAACCTGAGCATTTATTCATATGTCTATTATCCATTTAAATTTGTACTTTTGAAAATTGCCTGCTAATTTCCTTTGCATGTTCCCACCCCCAAGGGTTGTTTTACTGTCATTGAGTTTCTGGAGATCCTTTGCAAATTCCCTATCTGTTGAGTAATGTGCAAAGACTTTCTTGCTTACTATTGGTTGCTTCACTTTTTTGATTGTTTCCTTTGCTGTACAGAACATTCTTAGTTTGATATAGTCCTATTTGTTTATTTTGACTTTGGCTGTCTGTGCTGTTAGTGGGAGTGTAGGCTAGCACAGTCACTATGAAGTCAATATGGAGAATGCCAAGACAACTGAAAACAGGTATGTCATATGATCCAGTTATCAGACTTCTGAGAATATATCCAAAGAAAATGGAATCACATATGAAGTAATAAGCTAGCTATAAACCTATATTTACAGCAGCACAATCTATAATAGCAAAGCACAATCTATACTAGCAAAGGCATGGAAACAACCCAGATGCCCATCAAAAGAGGAATGGATAAATAAATGGAGTACATCTATTCTATGGAATACTACCCAGCCATTAAAAAGGAAATCCTACCATTTGCAATAAAATGGTCCCAACCAGAAACTATTATGCTCCATGAAATAAGCCAATACACAAAGGACAAAAAACATGCTGATATAAGGCAACATTAATGCAAAATACATGAGCAATAGAGAAACATGTATGTACACATACTCATCTAGAGGAACCGTGTTAGCATGCTGAGAAGTGAAAATTCGTTGCACTATGAATCTCTACTTCCAAATAAAAGATGGACTCCCAATGAACTTATTGATTATATCTTAACAGGATGTTGGACTCTCTACCATTGTCTATACCTATAATGTCAGAATACAATTCATTAGCAAAATAGTGAACTTGTGACTACTGCTGAGACCATTACTATTGTAATAGTATAGAGAAAAGCAGTGGGTGGGAGGGAATGTGGGAAGAATGGAAGTGGAAATCCCTGATCCTGTGGAACTGTATCATGAAAAAAATTAAAACAAAAAGAAAATATACATTATCTCTTCATTCCAACTTCCAAGAATTTTTTTTCAAGTTTCCTCTTCTTTCCATATTTTTGTTGCTCAGGCACCTTCCCACCCATTCACTATACCTTAGTGGGAAACAATATATTTCATATCTAAACTGTAGCTTACTCTTGTTTTAAAATTCCTTGAATTTCACACAAGTGAAATTGTATATTATTATGCACCTTTTTACATTCGAGATTTTTCCACTAATATCAGTATTTTTATGATCATTGCAGATTATATATTTCTATTTTTCTAAGATTCTTATACCAATAGTGAAATTACTTGCGACTTCATGTTACTTCGAATTACGCTGTTGCATGTTGCTTGAATGGAGACTTCAACAAGGACTCCTATTGTGGATACAGGGACCCAGATGCTCAAGTCACTGCCTGCTGCCTTTAGCTTTGCATTAGGCTGGATCAGGAGCGAGGCCAGTATTAGCACCCAAGCCTGTAAGTGTGGGATGCGCACATTCCAGGTTGGATCTTGACAACTATGACAAATCCTTGCTCCTGAATTCTTGTTATTGTCTAAAAGTGTAATGTTCAAATGATGTATAGGTAGAATTTTGAATGTGGCAGTTTTGCAAATATGCACCGTGCACATTTCAGTATATGAAAGCTGCGACAGCTCCAATTTCTAAAACATAATATACCCAATTGTTTTTAAGTTTCAGCAATTCTAGACAACTTAAAATGATAGCTCAGGGTCCAGTGTGATAGCCTAGTGGGTAAAGTCCTTGTCTTGCATGTGCCAGGATCCCATATGGATGCCGGTTCTAATCCCGGCAGCTCTACTTCCCATCCAGCTCCCTGCTTGTGGCCTGGGAAAGCAATCAAGGACAGCCCAAAGCTTTGGGGACCCTGTACCTGCGTGGGAGACCTGGAAGAGACTCTGGGCTCCTGGCTCCTGGCTTTGGATCAACTCAGCTCTGGGTGTTGTGGCCACTTCAGGAGGGAATCATCGGATGGAATATCTTCCTGTCTCTCATCTCCCTATATTTGACTTTCAAATAAAAAAATAAATCTTTTAAAAAATGACATCTCCTTGTAGGTGTAATTTGATGAGTAATGATGTAGAGCATAATTTCATGTGATTATTATCCAGCTGTATATCTTCATTTGTAAAGTCTCTGCTGATGTCTCTAACTCAATTCTTTCAAATTGGGTTAACTGCCTATCTCTGGTTTATGTGAGTTCTTTATAATTGTTAATGCAATTCCTTTGTGAAATACATGCATTATAAATACTTCCTGTGTGAGGATCGGCCTTTCTTTTTATAAAAGTGTTTTTGTGAAAAAATCCAAATTTGATGATTGTTAAAAACTTCTTTCATAGTTAGTGTATTTATCCAAGTAGTCCTTCACTTCCTGAATGTTAAGATATGTACATTCTTGGGCCCAGTGGCGTGGCCTAGCAGCTGAAGTCCTCGCCTTGAACCCACCGGGAACCCATATGGGCGCCGGTTCTTATCCCGGCAGCTCCACTTCCCATTCAGCTCCCTGCTTGTGGCCTGGGAAAGCAGTTGAGGACAGCCCAATGCTTTGGGACCCTGCACCCACGTGGGAGACCTAGAAGAGGTTCCAGGTTCCCGGCTTCGGATTGGCGCATACCGGCCATTGCGGCTCACTTGGGGAGTGAGTCATCAGACGGAAGATCTTCCTCTCTGTCTCTCCTCCTCTCTGTATATCTGACTTTGCAATAAAAATAAATAAATCTTAAAAAAAAAGATATGTACATTCTTGATAATAGGATGCTGGACTGTTTGGCATTGTCTGTCCCAGCAATGTTAGGATACACTTAAACAACAGAATGATGGACTTATGAAGGACTATACTGCTATAATAATTTGGGGGAATCAGGCAAGGGGAAAGAATTTGGGGAGGGGGTAGGGAAATCCCTGACCCTATGGAATTTTACTATAAAATTCGAAAAAAAGATACATTCCATTGTCCTTTAGAAGCTGTTTCACCTTATATGTTGAGTCTTCTTCATGTTTTGAGTTTTCTGAGGCAGTTGCTAAAGTTATTTTTTCCACGTGTCCACCCAACAGGTCTAACATCACATTTTTACATTTTACATGTTTTTCATAGCTGTTATGGCCATTTTGGAAATGAACCAACAGATGGAATGGTTCTAATTCTGCCTTTCCAATGAAAATAAATTTTTTTAAGATTTATTTTCATTGGAAAGTCAGATACACAGAGAGCAGAAGAGAGAGAGGAAGATCGTCCATCCGCTAACTCACTCCCCAAGCGGCTGCAATGGTTTGAGCTGTACAGATCCAAAGCCAGGAGCCCAGAGTCTCTTCCAGGTCTCCCATACAGGTGCATGGTCCCAAGACCTTGGGCCATCCTTGAATGCTTTTCCAGGCCACAAGAAGGGAACTGGATGGGAAGCAGGGCCACAGGGATTAGAACTAGCGCCGATATGGGATCCTGGCACGTGCAAGGCAAAGATTTTAGCTGCTAGGTTATGGCACCGAGCCCAATAAATTTCTAATGTTCATTTGCTGATTTGCCTCCCAAATGGCTGCAACAGCTAGGCCTGGGCCAGGCCAAAGACAGGGGCTCCATCAAAATCTCCCACATGAATGGCAGAGGCCCAATCATTCAGTCCATTTCCCACTATTTCCCATGCATGTTAACTGATAGATAAATTCAAAGTGGAACATCAGACACACAAAATAGTATGGATACTGGATGCTAGTATCATAGCTTGTGGCTTAGCCCATTATCGCACAAAGGGAGGTCTGTTGTGTTAACAAGTCCTAAAAGTACAACCCTAACTCCCCTTGGGAAGCCTCTCTAGCCTGAAGAGTGCTATGGAGAGAAAGTTAGTGCAAGATAGTTTAGCAATCAGCTTTTAAATTTAATCCTTTCTATCTTCCAGAAGGAGGATGTCATAGAGTGTGGTGGTCCTATCTAATATCCAAGCTTTCCATAATCCTCTTTAGTATCATTGATGTAAAATGACTCTCATTATCTAAATCAAGTTACCTTTCAAGGCCAAATAGATACAACTGTTTTCAAATATCAGTCCTTCTACATTAGGCATTTCTGTAAAGTATAACCAAATACTTTCAAATCTCCTTAATCCAGAGGGCCTTCCTTATTTATTAATTATCCTGACTTGTAACACAATCCCCACACACCTGCTTTACTTGAAAACCTCCCACAAGACCCATCAACATTCCTTTCAAATGTAGAAATAAAAATTGTTTTAAATGTGGAAAAAAGAAACAATTACAGGTTTCCCAACATCCAAATTTCCTGGAGATTGCATCACACACAGCTTGGGGACACAAGTGGCTCTCATTATGCAATATAGACATTTCCCTCATAAGTACAACATCATGTTATAACATTACAGTGCACTCTTAGAGATTCAATGATTTGGCCAAAGAAGATCCAAAGGTTAGTTAGTTTTTGCAAACAATCAAGATCCAACACTAGCAACTGGAACACACGTGAAACCTTTACATATGTTTTTTACCAAAAGATTACAAACCCTAGAAATCTCAGAAAACGTTTCAATCTAAAAGACAAAACCTTTAGTTATCCTCTTTAATAAACAGGGTACTTCTGTGTTCAAATTTGTTTAAATAAATTTTAAATCTGGATTGAGAGCATGAAATTCACACGTCAGAGCTGACCATTTGCTACGTCCTCAGCCACCTTCACATAATGATCAAGCAATTGAATGAAATGTTTTTAAACCCCTTTCTGCTGATTTCCATTGGTCTTTTGTCTACTCTGAATCACAGGACCCGTTTCCTCTATCTGGGCTCGTTTCTCTCACAGGAGAATGAACACACAGATTGGGACTCCACAACTGCTTCACATCTAGGACACGTCTGTCACACAGACACACTTGACTGGCCTCTGAAAATACCCAGCCTTGAAAGCAGCACTGGGAGACCAATTTTTCCTACCTTGGCTTGAGCAAGAACGAATGGTTGCCACCATGTCTGCTTTTTCTTTGCATCACCGCCGGTGTCTTCTAAGTGTCTTTCTTGGGCCTTTTTGTGTTTTCCTGTGGCTTTCATGGCGATGTAAGGCACCTGAATAGAGCAAACCACCAGACCTCATACTTGGATCTTGCCCCAGAAAATTCTTAACTCAGAAACTTACAGATGGCCTCCTAATTTGTTCTAGTCCTAGACTGATGAGGCTACTTCTTTTTTTAGAAGTATTGGAACTTGGAACCCCTCCACTTTTACCCCAATCAAACAGCCTGTACCCTTTGGATAATTTGTCAGGGAAAAATGAGATCTAACAACCACCAAATTGTTCTCTTTAGTTCTCCCCATAAATTATGTCCACACCTGTTTCCATTCAATCTCTTTAACTGCCTCTTCTACAGTCGGAGCCATGATTTTTTTTTGTTTGCTTTTCTCTTTTCACAAAAAAACAAACTTTTTATGTTTCCCTAAACAGTTCCTCAATTGATTTCTTCATTTTACCCATCAGTCTTGTGTAATTTCTCTGTGATATCAGGGCAGCTCTTAATTATATAATTAGAAATCTTTGATGCACCAGATTCCCTGAATCTATTTCAGAGTACTTTCTCAGTTAACCTCTAACTCACTAGAGAAGCAGAGAGGAATTTTTTTCCTCTGTTGAAGTGCAAGTGCCTTGGAGACATTTTGTAACCTGGAAGCAGACTCTTTGCTTCATTTCAGTATTAACTCTGAGAGTTTACATTCATGTCTTATCCCTGGGATCATCACTACACACAAGATCTACATTTGGTAATTTCTGTTTGGCTGATAAATTGCTCCCACCCCTTCCCAGGAGGATGCTCTTAAAGATTTCAGGGGATGTTAGTCTTACATTTTTATGACCCCCGCATAATCCTACTTCCCCAATCCTATGGCATTCCCTTAATTTTCTTGTCCTCCATTCTAATCTTTATCTGAGCCAAAGTTAGGTCAAAAATCAAAGAAGCTCATGAACTGGGTCTCTAGGCCAAACAAAACAGCAGTACTTGACAACTGTGGTCATTGCATTTGCCTGTCTTCATTCCTGGTCTGAGGGATCAAAACCCCCAACTTTCTCCCCAGTGGATCATGTGTAGGAATGTCAGAGGGAGACTCTTCACGCCCTTGTTTCTTAGGCCCAAAATCGTTTTCCATTTTCAACCTGTCTCTGTCCAGGTTTCCCCAGGTGCTCAGTCTCCCAGTGGAGACTGAATTTTACCCACTAGAGTGGAAGATTCTTGCATATTCCAAGACCTACTTCCTCAATCTCCAGTAGCTTCCCTCATGGGAAAATAAAACCACAGATTGAGACCCCACAATTGCTTCACATTTAAGATGCATCTTAGTCACATACACACTTGGCCTCTGAAATACACCCAACCTGGAAGGACTACAATTTCATTAAGAGTTCAATTTTTCCTACCTTGGCTGGTGTCCGATATACCTCACTGCCGCTGTGTCTGTCGTGTTCGTTTGTTGTACAGCCTCTCGGGTGTCTTCCAGATATCCGTCTCAGGCCTTCTGTGGTTTTTTGTGACTTCAGCAGTGATAAGGTACATTGGAATAGAGAAATCCATGAGAAACTGGGTGGGACTCCCCCTCCCCCATATTTGGGGTGCTCCCAGGAGGCAGAGTTCCAGGACAAGCTCTCAAATTGTGAGAAACACCCTCACGCATCACCTAAAAGCTTAGGCTCAGGCAGCGCTGTGAAAGCAAGACTTTATTAGGCTCTTGCAAGACCAGGTGCCTAATGGACCAGCACACCTGATACAGGCTGTTTCAAGCTATTTATTTCCTAGGACACAGGGCCCTCCCCCTTTCTTCATTGGCTGGTTACAATCTTGCCATATTTGTTGCAGCTGTTTTGCCTGCTAACCTCTTGCTTGCCTTTAAAGATTTCAGGTGCATGTAACCTAGCTATTGTATTAGCTGCTTGTAAGCAGCTTGCTTTGAAAATGAACCAAGTGTTAGCTTCTAAAAAAAACGAAACATTTCATGTCTTTAAATGAATTACAATATTAAGTCATTTAATTCATGATATTAAGTTGTTTGATTCATGAGGAAAATGCAATTTCACTTATTGAAGCCATCTTTAATTTTTTGTAATGTTGTTATTATTATTATTTTAATCTTGATGCCTACAGAACCCCATAATCCCAGGTGGTACTCCATCCAGCTGAAGACTGGTCTAACCCTACTTAGTTAACAAGATTAGATGAAGATTATGTTTAGGCTGCTATGCCTACAGACAGTAAGATTTTTTTGCAGCTTTTCACAAAAATAGATGTTTTGTACATATTTTTTTAAATTTATCTTTATTCTATGTATTTGGATGCATATCTTAATCATTAGGTTACAGGATTTTAGGTTCTGAAGAACGAGAGGAAGCCAATTAAAGCAGGTAAGATTTCATTTTAGAGGGACACAATGGAGGTGTGGAGAGTTGGGCAGAGCCGGTCCAGACCAGAGCGTTGGGGGTTTGAAGCTGCTTCACCTGTTAGCCCAGCAGGCAGAGTCTCAAGCTGCTTGGGGGACGTGCAGATCTCCACATGGCCCGTAACAATATGGGTGGGGAAGGTACAGAAAGGTAGCCTAGTGGCTAAAGACCTCTCCCTGTATGTGCCAGGATCCCATATGGGCTCTGGTTCGAATCCCAGCAGCCCCACTTCCCATTCAACTTCCTGCTTGTGGACTGGGAAAGCAGTCAAGGACAGCCCAAAGCCTTGGGCCCCTGCACTTATGTGGGAAACCCGGAAGAAGCTCTGGGCTCCTGGCTTCGGATTGGCGCAGCTTCGGTCTTTGCAACCACTTGGGGAGTGAAATCAACGGAGGGTAGATCTTCCTCTCTGACTCTTCTCCTCTCTGTGTATCTGACTTTCCAATAAAAAAGAATAAGGAAAAGAAAAGAAAAGATCCTTGATAAACTGTACAAAACATTATTTAGGCAGCTGGGAGTGTTCTAGGTACCAGGCTTCTCAGAGCAATTAGCATTCCAATAGTCTTTAGGTTATCTGAGTCCAGTTTCATTAGGCTTCAGTAGCATAATACATTGTAGCATTACTGTATTAAATGGTCTAATTGCTCTAAGTATATAAATGTAATTAGTTTTAAGCTACATAGCTATGATCCTGTTATATTGATCATTCTAGAAATAATTAGTAATTTACAAATTTCTTGAATTGTATTTGTAAGCACTAATGTAATGAAGAATAAAGAATATTTTTACTTCTTCTCTTTCAATGTCTATGCCAATTATTTTTTCCAGTTATTACTTTGATACAATGATTCATTAAAAGGCTAAAGAAAAATGATAAGAACAGGTATCTCTTCATTATTTGGGAGCACTAATACTGAAATATAATACTGAAATACTGAAAAGTATTCAGTATTGCACCAACAATATGTTCCTCATTACAATAGAGGATTTGTCTTCTATCCAATATTTTCCGCAAGTTTTTGTTGTGAATCGATTAAGATAATACTTTTTCCTTTTACTCATATAACATATTGATTTACTATGATTGGATTTGAGTGTTAAATTGTTTCTAGGGTTTATGTTCACTTTGATAGATGACAAGCTAGCAAGAAGTTGTTAAAAAATTTTCCTATCTAACTTCATGTAAATACAAGGGTGTGATTTAATATTCCAACATTATCTTTTTCAAGTTTTAATGCTTGTTAATATGCTATGAATTTCACATTTTCTCTTCCTCATATTTGCAAAAGAATTTGTGTATTGTATTCATTCTGTATTTAGTTGAATTTATCAGCAAATTGATTAACCTTTTCTAAATGTTTGTGCCAATGAGTTGAATTCTTAAATGAATATGTAAGAGTTTCATCAACTCTTTCATATGAAGACTTGGGAAATTTTCTTAATATCCCTTTGCATTTTCTAGGATCTATATGGTGGTCTTTGTTTCACTTCTAAGAACAACACATTTAGGAGTTGTCTTCTCTTTTTTCTAGAGAGGTTTAGCCAATAGTTAAACATCTTCAATCATATTTTCCAAACAGAAAATTCTTCACATCGCTATTTTCTTTTAATGATTCTTGTATTTCATTTCATTGAATTTTGCAGTTACTTTTATTATCTCATCCCATTTGCCTATTTTTGAGCCTACTATGTTTTCTTTAACTTTGAAATTTGAAAATTGATTTTTGGTTAAAATTTTTGCACAATGCATACCTAAATCAACGCATTTAAAATGTGTCATAAGAAATAAAAGAAGATGTAAGAGCAGGCAATTAGTCTGATGGTGAAAACATTTAGTTCCCACACTGGAATGCCAGAGTTCAATTCCGAGCTCTCACTCCCGACTCCAGCTGCCCAGCAGTACTCCAGCTGCCCTGGGAAGCAGCATCCATGGCTCAAGTAATTGTGTTTTTATTACTGACCTGGGAAACGTGCATTGCATCCCCAGCTGCTTACTCTCCCCTCAGCTCCGTTGCAGCCACTGCACGCATCTGAAAAAAACAAAAAACAAACACACACAGCGGATGAACTGCTATCTCTCTGTCATTATGCCTGTCAAATAAAATAAAAAAGGAAGAGTAGGTGTTGAGCTTTAAAAAAAAATTTTATTATGCCTCCTTCCTGCTTGGCTTTGGCAGAAACTAAAACCTCTTCTTTCAGGCTGCCAGTTCCTGATGCTCGTTTGCTTTTGGTTCTTTGTAGTTTCCTACATGTATGTGAGATTGAGGAGTAAGTCATGGCTTCGGGAGGAACTTTGAGATAACCTCCTGGAAGGCCCTGTTTGACTTCTTCCTTTCTTGGATTCACTTGCTTGATTTCCATTCTGTTCGCCTAAAATTCTGTTCCATGAAATCTTAAGCGCAGAAGCTTTTTGCTTGAGGTGTAGCTTTTATTCTCACTAGGCTGGGAATGTCATCAGAAGAGAGCTTGCTTTCCTGGATGTCAGACAGTCGACTGACGATGTATAGCACTGGATCCCCTGAAGTTTATTCCTGATTTGGATAGTTCTGTAATACTTTCATAATTTTTTTTGTTCCTCGAGTTAATATTTATTAGTTTTGAATTGTTATTTTAGTAGAAACTAGTTCATCTCTTTTGTAACAGGAACTCATTGATTTCCTTTTAGTATTATTACAATCTCATTCACTTCCTAAATCTCAAACTTGAATTTATTTTTCAAGCACTTACATGTTGATAAGTCATAGGGAACATATATTAAGAAATCAATTTCAAGAAAATGCTCAAAATATGTTTAATTTTAATGCATTCAGTTACTATGGGATATGTATGTAGTTAAATTTGTCAATTCTTCTAAAAGAATGGCTTAAAATTCATATCTTATAGAAGCTCAGTCTTTGGAATTTATGAGCTGAGATGTAATTTTCAAAAGACCACCAAAGGACAACAGGTGTTTTTCAGCATTTAGGATTTTTGCTGTCTCCTTTGTTTCTGATCCTTAATGTTTATAATGCATCAGAAATGATCCCAAGCAAGTGGACTGATATAAAAAAACAGGATACCACAAATAAGTTTGCTAAATACATCATAACTACTTAACATCAGTCATATCTATAAGCAAATTTATTGTATTTATTTGTCTTATATAAAAAATGAAAAAAAAAAAAAAACACATTTCAGCACCAAAAATGCAGGCCTCTAACACTTCTTTACATCTTAAAAAAGCCAATAGTTGTAGTCAAATTTTTTTATGTAGTAACTGCACTGTCAAACCTAAACATTCTTCTTTTTCAAGACCACAAAGAAAGCAAAAAAAAGTGAAAAAACTGGGCCCGGCAACATGGCCTAGCAGCTAAAGTTCTCGCCTTGAAAGCCCCGGGATCCCATATGGACGCCGGTTCTTATCCCGGCAGCTCCACTTCCCATCCAGCTCCCTGCTTGTGGCCTGGGAAAGCAGTCGAGGACGGCCCAAAGCTTTGGGACCTTGCGCCCGCGTGGGAGACCTGGAAGAGGTTTCTGGTCCCGGCTTCGGATTGGCGCGCACCGGCCCGTTGCGGCTCACTTGGGGAGTGAATCATCGGACGGAAGATCTTCCTCTCTGTCTCTCCTCCTCTCTGTATATCCGGCTTTCCAATAATAATAATAAAATCTTTAAAAAAAAGTGAAAAAACTTAGTTTTCGAAAAATCTTATCTTGGTATAACTCCAAATTGACTTGTCACCCAGACTTTTCTCTCATTGCTACAAAATTGCTGCAGAAGCTTCAAAACTAAAAACATTTCACATGTTTTCGGGTAGAAAGACAAAAATATCCATAACCTGAAATTCCAGAAGTCATTGTTTCTGATCGACTCTAGCCACAAAAAGCATCCTGATTTAGTTATAGAAATCAGAAGTATCAAATGGCTACATTTCAAGTGATATTGTTCATATAAAAACCTTTCTTCTTGAAGATGACTTCAACGCTTCCCTCCAAAACACAGCTTTGGGTAGATACACATATGCTTGCCTTGAAGGAAAGTGGCAGGATAACTTCTACTGGGAGGCCACAGGAATGTTGTCCACTGAATGGCTCATTCTAGTATTTTTCACCTTCAGACCCTAAGGTCTCTATCACCAGTCACATTACAGATATGGTTTTAATTGAAACACATTCTCACACTACGAATCCTACAAGTAAGTTTAACATGATCCAATCAAATTCAGATTAATATTCCAGACAAACAGGAAAATAAAAAGGAAAAATTACCCCACTCTTATAGCCCATAAGGTAAACATTGAGACATTCTAGTAAAAGTGGGGCAGATTTCATTTTAGTTAAGCTGTTTTCCTTCTTTCATGCATATTAAGCTTTTTGCACTGTGCACAACAAAAGATCCACACAACAAAAATGCAGGTAATAACCAATATGCAATTCTCTCCTGTGTTCTTTTTCTTTGATGTGTACAGGTTGGACTAAGGGATGCAGAAGCTCATGGTAAGGTTATTTCGAGGCACTTTTGAGCTGCTTATTAGCAGGTCCTTATTAACAGCGTTTTATTACCAGCCTTCTCAGGCGGTTGTGACATGTTTTGAAGATAACTCTTTTGTTCCATCGAAACCATAATGCCTACTTTCATCTGCAGTGAATTTTAAAAAAAGAAGAAAAGGCCAATTAAGTTATAAAATACTTCAAAAGTTCCTGCTATACATCACTAGCTTTTACACCTTCGACAATATTAAATTATAGAGACTTTAGTGAAAAATTATATTTTGCTTTGAAATCAGTCTGGCAGCGGTAATATGTGCCTTCAGTAATGATAGGCACCAGAAAAGTAAGCAATGAAAGAACATTAGAGAGACCAGTATTTACTATAAGTATGTTAATTAAATGAAAGATCAAATATTGATGTGTTAAACAATTTAATGACAACTTACCATGTACAACCAGTTCACCAGGTATTATGGAATCTTATTTTCTTTTTATTGGTTAATTTAACTATTGTATAAGGCTAACTACATTCCACTGACTGCTTTACAAGTGTTTTGTAGAATATTACCTTTAATTCATACAATGGAGAAAGTGCTATTATTGAAAGACTACCTAGTGTTATACGGCAATTTCAAAATATCACCTGTATGCAAAAGCAGACAGTTTACATTGTGCTTCCTGTCTAGGCCATTAGCCTCCAGGCTGCATTAATTTAAAGGGTAATATATGTATTTTTGAATCTTCTTTAGTAAACCTTGCCATCTGTTTCCTTTCTGAATCTCAAGTAATATGCATTTTTTTCCCATTAATCTATATGACTC
Organism: Ochotona princeps; assembly: GCF_030435755.1. NCBI lineage: Eukaryota > Metazoa > Chordata > Mammalia > Lagomorpha > Ochotonidae > Ochotona > Ochotona princeps. Next base: position 28,269,707 of record NC_080846.1, read on the forward strand.
TTTAACATGGTCAGGCTTCTTACTGCCACCTCCACAGAAATTTTATCGACTTTTCTCCCCTTGTAATAGTGCTTTGGTTGCTCGATTCTCTACTACTAAAGTATGTTTAATTTGGCATGATTCTTCTAAATGTGTTTATTTTTCACTTGGTTGGAAAGACACAAATATACAAAGAGAGGAAGAAATAGACATCTTCCATGTGCTGATTCATCCCCCAAAGCCCTGTTTCGCTCTCCTTCTGCCAGCAGCTGGGGGTTGGCCAAGTCAAAACCAGCAGTCCAGAGCTCCATTTATGGGTGTTCACCTAGCAACCAGGGCTCAAGTACTTGAATCATTTGGCCTTCCGCCTCCAAGGATGCTTTAGCTACAAGCTGGAGCAGAAAAGGCGAAGCTGGGATTCTAAACCAGCCACTTCGTGCATGGGATGTGAATGTGCCAAATGTCAACCTTACTGACACTGACAGTTACTATAGCTGATACATTCCTTCTTTTCACTGAAAGTTTATAAATAGAATAACTTAATTCATGGGTATACTTTATATGACCCTATTTTATAGATTCTAGTCTTAGTACCTCTTACCTATATTGCCACACCTACACTGCCTTCAACCCACACCTATATTGCCATCAATATTTAACCAGTCAGTTGCAATCAGCCATCCGTAGTCATAAATCAGTGTTATTTCAGCCTGGCAGACAGTTAAGGGGGACACTTTGTTAACTTTAGTTTGGTTTGTAAATTAGTCTCAGCTGTCTATATCAGAAAGCTGACGAGCACACTTTTCTAAATTGGATAAAGCAGTGATCCGGGCATCACAGCTGCTGGGCTGCTTTTCCTATTTCTCTTCTTCATTCTTATTGCCCTTCTTTATAGATTTATTAAGCTAAAATTGCTGCACATCAAATGGTGCTCATTTAACATACTCTTTTTTTTGTCTCTGACACATATCTGCCAAATGATCAACCTTATCAGTCCCTTTGTTGTGAATCCCTCCCAACACAATTCCTTTGTGTCTAGCCAATCACTGACCTACTTTCTATATGTGGATATATACATATTATATGATATATGATATTTTCTAGAATGCATCCCAAACAGACTATGCTACTTCCTGTTTGGTACATTCACTTAACCAAACTTCCTTGGATTTATTCATATTATTGTAACAATTATTAGCTAACTTTAATTTTGGGTACATGCCTTTTGCATAAACATGCCATAATTGGCTTATCCATTCATCTGAAGATAGCCAGTAGTGATGATTTTAGCTTTTAGTTAATAGAAAGTAATGTGCAATAAACATTTGCATGTATTTGGGGGATCACATACAATTTTTAGTATTTATTCATTTATAAATTTTGAAAACCAGAGTTACAGAGAAATGTGGGGAAGGGAAGAGAGAGAGAGAAGGAGATACAGAGAGGGGTCTTTCAAAATTGGTTCAGTTCCCAAATGCCACGTGGCTGAACTTAAGCTGGAAACCAAGAGCTTTTTCTTGGTCTGCCATGTGGTTGCAGGAGCCCAAAGCGTTGGGCCACCCTCTGCTGCTTTTCCAGCCATTAGAAGGGATGTGGATTGTTAGTGTTGCATCCAGGACCCAGATGACTGCCCAAAGTGTGGCGGCTTAGTTCGCCAATACCATTGGCAGTGGCCCTTGGGAATTACTTTTTTGAAAAACAGCATCAACTAATACCATAGATATTTTATGCTGTATCTAACATTTCAACCAGCTACAATATTTTCTAAGGTTATTTTTTGTAATTTTGACTCACATTTAGAATCAGAGTTCTTAAGTTCATCCTGTTCAATTTAAGCGGCAAGAGAAGAGTTGCAGATGTTTTCCTGTTGAGGAAAGAATTATAGTTTATTATCATTTTTCTTTGAATGTTCTGTTTTCTAGAATGACTCATTATAGAACACTTTGAAACAGGTAATTGTTAAATTTGATTTTGTCAACAAGCTAAAGAGTATTGATTCAAAGGATGGACTCTGTGGCAAGACTTGCATATTCTGAATCATGTGTCAACCAGTTAGTTGTTATATGAACTTGACCTATTACTTAACCTCTCCATACTTCAGTTTTTAATTAAGGGAAAACAATTAAATCATTACGTAGCTTCTAGGGTTATTATAATTTTCAAAATACAGTAGTATATGAGTCACATAAATGGTGTATTGTGACCATGACATGAATAGTAGGGATTTTGTGTTTCAAATTTTTTAACTGAGTTATCCTGTATTAAAAATATACACTGCTCAGCCAAGTGTGGTGGCCTGGTGGCTGGAGTCCTTGCCTTGCAGGCGACAGGATCCTGTGTCCCGGCTGCTTTGCTTCCCATCCAGCTCCCTGCTTGTGGTCTGGGAAAGCACTTGAGGGTAGCCCAGAGCATTGGGACCATGAACCTGCATGGGAGATGCGGAGCAAGCTTCTGACTCCTGGCTTCATTAAGATTGGTTTAGTTCCACCCTTTGGGGCACTTGAAGCATGAAGCAGCAGATGTATCTTCCTCTCTCTGTCTTCGTCTCTCTGTAGATCTCACTTTCCATTAAGTAAAAAAAAAAAAAAATCTTAAAAAAATATATACACACACAGTTTTCATGTGTTAAAATAGAAGTAAATAATAGTACTTAATTACATATTTTATCTAATGAGATACTGTTTGTTACATAGCTTACAAGTATATGGTCAATAGGTTAAAGCCATTTTTATTATTTGTATTACATTATTCATTCCTCTTTAAAAATAGTTGTATTTATGTGTTTCATTTATCTGAAACATGAAGACAGAAAGCGATCTTCTAGCTGCTCATTTTCTCCCCAAATGTTCAAAACATCTAAGATGGAGCCAAGCCAAAGTCAGGACCCTAAAACTCATCCCAGCTCTCCAGCTATGTATGTCATCACCATTCATCTCCAAGGGTGTGCATTAGCAGGAGGCTGGAATAGAAGAGTTGGGACTCAAAGACTGGGCATCTAAAAAGGATAAATCATATAAAGCCACAATGTGATTACTATGCCAAATGCTCACCTGATATACTTTTTATTCTTACAATTATATTTGAAGAATGAATATTCATCCAATTTTTCACAATTTATGTTAGCCAATACTAATGGGAAAATATAAAATTTTTTTGAAGAATTATATAATTATATAATTATATAATAAGAATTATAGATAATTTTTAAATGAAAAATTGCTTAATAGTATTTCATTGTGTTCAATATCACATTTTCTTTATCTGACCATCAATGAACAGATATCTAGGTTTATTATCTATCTTAGCTAATGGGAATTGGTGTCTATAAACTTGGGAATGCAGATATCTCTTTCTTATGCCAATTTCAATTCCTTTGGATGCATTTCCATAAGTAAAGAAGTTGGGTCGTGTGTGTGTGTGTGTGTGTGTGTGTGTGTGTGTAAGTGTAACTTAGCCATTAAAAAGAATGAAATACAGAGATTTACAGCAAAATGGCTGGCAAACAGATCATTTTGCAAGTGAAACAGCCATACACAGAAGACAGGCATGCTTTCTTTCATGCATATAGGACATAAAAATTGCGTATCTGTCATATAAGTTGGTATATAGACCATTATTAATATTATCTCCAGTAAAAAATAAAAATGAAAGATTGCCTAAGTAATCGATGGCTACATTTTCCTTGGGCTAAAGTAAGAGTTAGGAGAAGCTCTCTGGAATGAGCTGTACAGATCTTCCCTGTTCTCAACGAGTCGTATGTTCACAGAGTGGCTGAATGAGAAATCATACCTTGAGATTATTCTCTTTGGCACATAAAATCACAGCAGGTTTTCTTCCTATGTGGCAGCATATTCACCTTTTTAGTATGTATTATTTGTGCGAGAAAACGAAACACCACAGTTAAATTCCAGCAAATCACTGGTATTTTGTGAGCAAGTGATTACAGCACTATTGACTGCTACATTCTCACAACGATTCATCTATGCAACTCAGCACATAGCTCGCAGGTGAAAAGACACATTTCTGGAAGCTGAGTCATTGCATGCCACCTCTGTGTGCCAGGATTGCTTGCACTGTATCTATAAAGTTTTTCCACTAATTTTCTTTCACTATTTATCTTTCATGCTTTTGGTCTTTGACATCAATAAATATGCCCAGCAGCAAGTCCATAAGTAGAAGGAACTCTCCTTAATACTTGTGAACTGGCTTAATCTTCTGGCTCCTTAAATCATTGTTTGTAATTTCCAGAAGTACAAATTCCTTTTTGCTGCTGTGTTATGAATACTACTACATTTTTACTGTCGACTCCGCTACTCCCTGAATAGCCTGCTGCTGGTTAATTTTGCTGTGCCATGCTGCAATCCCATTCACTTGCTCTGTGCTTCCTGAAACCTCTACCTGATGACTTCCTCAATGACCTGTACCCAGAGATAAATTTACACAATTTTACCAGAACTTCTTCACAAGTTTAGATTCTTTTTTTATTTGAAACACAGTGAAGTGTTTGAGTATGACTTGATCCACAACTTCATTTCTTACAGTTCTAGAGGCTGGCTGTGCCAGATAGGGTACAAGCATGGTCAAGTTTTTGGTAAAGGTCTCCTTTCTGGTTTGCAAATATTTTCTGATTGAATTGTTATTGGTGGAGAATACAGAAAGGATGGAAACTCTCTCATCTTTCTTCTTAAAAGTCCTTTTTGTTTGCATTCTAGCCCAAAGAAAGTGGTGAAGTTTTTTCATTTGAATACTCCACTGCCAGGATAATCAGATTACGTTATGGTAAAACAGGTAAAGAACTGAGTTATATGCTTGAATATTATCCATTATTTTGCTTTTGTAGCATAGGTTTAAGTGCAGATAATATATGGCCAGTTTCATAATATAGCTATTATAATTAGCATTTTAACATTAATTTTAAAATTAATTTGGAAGGTTGAGACAGAATAAAATAAAATGGAAAGAAGGAGGTGTCTCATTCACTGCTTAAAACCCCACATGTCTGCAACAGTTAGGGCTGCACAGCAGGCTGTACCGCTTGCATTGTGAAATCCATCAGTCTCTCCACAACCAATACATTCTCTCCTGCCTGAAGTATTCTTTAGACTCCTCCATCACAATCAATCATTCCTATAGACCTTTTTTTGTCTAGATTTTAGCTTTAAAATTTCATTTTGGGGGCTAGCTCTGTGGCATAGGGAGTAACCTTGCTCTCTGTGGTGCCAGCAGCCCATAAGTGAACCAATTTGAGTCTCAGCTGCTCCAACTCCAATCCAGTTCTCTGCTAATGTCCTAGGAAAGCAGTACGAGAGAATCCAAGTGCTTCGGCCTCTGTATGCAAGGAGACTTGGGAGAAGTTCCTGGCTCCCCGCTTTATACCTGTCCAGCTCTAGCCATTGCATTGTTCATCTCCACATGGGCACGGAAAGCAACCCAAATTTCATCGAGTAGGTAGCAGGAACCTACTTATGTGAGTCATCACTGATGGCTCTCAGGCTTTACACTACAGGAAGCTGGAGAAATACCTGGAACCAGCAATCAAGTCCAGGTACTGTGAGTTAGATGTGGACATCGTAAATGTCAGGCTGTAAGAATATCATCCCAACATTCTCGTACCATTTTATAATGAATCTCAGTTCACTCCACACCTTTACCTTCACACTCACATTCACACTCCACAACCATCTACATTTAGTCATCCCTTGTTATCTATGCAGAACTGGTTCCAGAACTCAGTGGACATCAAAATTGGCAGAAGGTCCCAATCCTTATAGAAGTTTACGCACTCTTTAATAAAACTACATATAATTTTATAAAAATTATTTTTATAATTTCCCTTTTTTGTAAGTATAGAAACTCCCCCCTTTCCTTCTTTCTCCTCCCATCAATTTCTTCCATATTATTAAAATAGCATAGTCCTTTAGTAACAGTTACAAGATTAACATTCTGCTATTTAAGTGCATCATGGCATTGTAGGTATGGACAAAGGTGGAAAATTTAGTCTCATATTAACACGGTATATTTCACTGGGAGTCCTTCCTTTATTTGGGAGTGGTGATGTCTACTACTATATATTTTCACTTCCTGGTATGCTAGTCTCCATGAAACAGTGCATATAACATACATAGATCATCTTGGGTGTTACAAATAATCTCTGAATGACTTAAAATAGCTTATAGAAAGTAAATTCTGTGTAACTAGGTTAAACTATATTGTTTAGAGAAAAAAAAATCCCGAAGAAAAGGCAATACATGTTCAGTATTTTAAAAAATATTTTTGACTTATAGTTGGCTGAATCATTAAATGGGGAGTCCACAGTTTTAGAGCGTCAGCTATCTGGATTCTATCTCTGATTTTCAGCTCGTACGCAATTCATACAAACAACATTGTATATTATATAGCCTTTGATTTGATTTCTCTAATTTAGTATAATAATGATAAATGTGATTGTATGCACTAATTTTCTTCTTTTTGTTAAGCAGTATTTCTTTAAAATAATGTACCACACTCTCGTTGGTTTTTAATAGTCTAATTCTGGTGTGTATGAGACTTAGTCTATAGGTCAAAGTTTTCCATCAAATATTTGAGGCCAGTATTTTCTGAAATTTTCTTCCCATTTTCTGTCTTTTCTCTTTTTCAGAAACCCTCCATCACATGCATACATTAAAATATCTAAATTTGCTCCAAGATCTCTAGGTATGTCAGCTAAATGCTATAGCTGTAATCACTTGCAATTGACCTATGATAATCTTTGTCCCTCAGCAAACAACTTAAAATTTCATAAATACTTATCAATGTTATTATGTTTAAGTATGCTGAGCTTATAACCTTAAAGCATTTCTACAACACTTTAATTTATACTGTATACTGTCTTACATCATGACCAGCTACAAACATGTCTCTTTCTTTTGTATTAGATTAGTTTCCTAAAGTCAAATATGTTCTGTTACTCATGTATTTCCCCATTTTCTATTAAAGTAGCTTTCAAAATGAAACACCTGACAGTAAAAATAAAAAATAACTACTGAATATGTATATTCCACTAACCCTTCAACATTGGTCAAAATGGTCCTTTGAAACAACACAAAATAAATTTACACATTATTAAATACTTAAAAGTCTATAAACTGTTCAACGGGCAAATATATTATTCAATCTGCAGGAAGATGTGAGATCTTCAAATATGTGGTTTGCAAATATACACCAAGAAGAGGTAGAGTTTCAGATTAATACTTTTTTTTTAAGAGTTCAGCTTAAGCATGAGGACAGGTAGGAAAAGGGAACATTGTGGCAAACAATGAATTTAAAACAGCATAAATGACTATTTTTTAGAGAATTTCTGCTTCACATGTCCCAACTACATAAATATGGAAAACTGACAAATTCCAAGTATATTCCAGTGTTCTTTCTTGCCTCTGGTCCTTTATTTTTTTTTTTCACAGTGATAATTGTGGTCTGCAAGCACAAGAGGCAAAATATGCAGATATGACAGAACCATGATTTAAATAAGGACATAACTACTTAGCCAATTGTGGTTTCACAAACATGTATTTATAATTTTAATCTGTAATACTATATTTTTACAAAACCTAAAGGCAACTCTGAATGAAAATTTTTTTCCCACCTGCAAAAATGTATTTTGGGTACAATGAAGATTTGGCATATAAAAATGTCACAGATCCAAATACAGAAGTACATATCCACCTAAATCTTAATAAGTAAGACCACACTAAAAACTAATTTGTGTAGTTTTCTGATAACTATTAGAGAATCTTCCCAGGCACTGTAGCTTGTTAACAGGTGTTATATTTCCCAGCCAGCTGTCAATACCAGCTGTCACCACTGTAGTTACAAAATATACACAAAAATATTGCAGATACATTCCCCAGATACCCTTCACCATAACAATTTGAAGTTAGACAATGGCAATTTTGCTTACCTGTCATCCTATTTGTTCCAAATGGAGATGTTCAAGATCCACATTATTTAAAGTTGATATTTTTCCCAGTAATTGTTACTGTTAACAAAAACAGGCAAAATGTATTTGTAGACAGATCAAAAGATGTTCCTTGCTCCGTAAACAAAAGCTTTTAATGAGTTCTTCCATGGGTTAAATCATGGGGAAAAGTATCACAAAATTGCAATTATTTTCACCGTGTGATTTCTTTCTTTTTCAGTTATAGACTTTTCTTTGATCGCTGCTTCTTTTACAGGGATGAAAGTCAACTCCATCCTCGCCTTTTATCAATCCTCAAGAGAGTAACTTTGGGATAGACATACTAAGAAATAATTAAATATAGAACTCTGGTGAATTTGTTGCCCTTCTAGCAATTTAAGTTACAAAGAACCAGTTAGGATCTTAAACCTCAAGACGATTTTATTATTTAACACTGACTCACATATTGTCCAACCTGCTAATTTTCCCGGAGCTCTTTGCATTTTTGTTAACTCTCCCACAAGGAGTTTCTTCCGGTATATCTTTCAACAGGAGAGTGCTCATCTTTCTGAATTCTTGACATTTAAACTAAACATTATGTCTAGTATTACTCTACCAATCAGAATATCCTCTAACCAAATCATTAAATTCATGTCTCCCAAAGGGAGAGACTGGAAAGTAATATTGGTATAAGTGATGTAAATGATAAATGCATACCAAAGTCAAGTTCTTTGTACAAATTCTGGCTCCTGAGAGTCGAGTTCTGTTTGATTGGTCATTCAGGATGCACAAAGTTTCAACAACGATATTTGAACAGAATACCTTCCAAGCAAGATCTTAGCAAATAGTCCCATCTACTTCTGGAGTTAAGGTCTTTTCCAAGTTAGACCATTCTTTGAAAGACTTCATTCAGGGAACAAAAATAGGTTTGCTAAAAGTATTTTGACCTTTATCTTACTCTATCTGATAATTATATATCAGAGATCTATGTAATCACACATCTGGAAGAGATTTGAAAACTACTTTAATGTTTTTTGTTGTTGTTGTTGCTTAGTCTCCCAGTGATTGAAAAATAAGTAGTCTCTGAAATGACAAGCTATGTTTCTGGTTTTGACATTCACTGTTAGAAATGAGGAAAAAAATTAAATCCTCCTTTTTCATTTAAACACGTAAATATGCCACATTTTATTTGATTTGTTCTCAAGGTAAAACTATATAGATTGGGCCCAGCACGATAGCATAGTGGTTAAAGTCCTCGCCGTGCACGCACCGGGATCCCATATGGTCATCAGCAAACCTGCTTCTTATCCCAGCAAACCTGCTTCCCATCCAGCTCCCTGCTTGTGGCCTGGGAAAGCAATAGAGGACTGCCCAAAGCCTTGGAACCCTGCACCCGCGTGGGAGACCTGGCTCCTGGCTCCTGGCTCCTGGCTTTGGATTGGTTCAGCTGCAGCCATTGCGGTCACTCGGGGAGTGAACCTTTGGACGGAAGATCTTCCTCTCTGTCTCTCCTCCTCTCTGTGTATCTGACTTTCCAGTAAAAATAAATAAATCTTTAAAAATAAACTGTATGGATTTACTTCCTTTTCACTGGACAAAAAAAAAGAGAGAGGAACCATTTAGTTATCTCATACATTGATCACTTAAATTTTCTTATCTCCATAACAAAATGGGTTTATATAATTGGTCAAGATCTCAAAACCTTAAAAAGTATCACAATTACCCTTTAAAATGCAGGGTAACTGCAATTATCTCACTGCTAAGCCCTATGTTGTGTCATTGCTGGAACCCTGTAGCCTGGACTCCCATAGAGACAGAGCAGAGGCAAAAATAAAGCTACATAGGAAATTTCAGGCACTGATGTAAAATATAGTCATTTTAATTTAATAGTTCTATTAGAAGCAGCACATCTGAGAATAATGCTAGAGCCATACAGATATTAAATTACCATAGTATATATACATGGATTAAATTTTGTATGTTCAAGCCAAACAATACTGCCCATATCACAACACAGCTCCTAGTACAAAACCATCAGTTTGTTGCACACGCAGTGCTATTCGAAGAGTATGCAACGGGAAAAATTCCTTTAAGAAACTGTGTTTATAAATATTACAATATGTGTCAGTATAGTATATATACATTTATACAGTATTTATTATTTTCATAATTAGCAGAAAAATCTCTGCCTTCGCTCACACCATGCAAGTGATTTACTCCAAACCCATGAACATGCATAACATGTTTGCGAAAAATGAAATAAAAAGATGACTATTTTGGTATTGAATGAGAAATTCCTGCATTTTTCTTACAGTGTACTTTACATGACTATTTTAGAGGCCCCTTGTAATTTCCCTTTTTAGCTTCACTTTGGTTTCAAGTTGGATTAATATAGTCCTTTGTCCTGAAGTTGTCTTAGCATTGTTTCATCATCTGTTATTTTACAGCAACGTTATGATACACATAAATTATTTACATCAAATAGCATGCCTTTGCATTGTTTAGTCTGCCCAAATATTGTAAATGCTCAAACATGCTCACTAAGCCAAGTTATCTAGATATTCAGTAATGTCTATCAATCCATCAGAGAGGTGAGCATTTTGGTGCAGTGGGGGAAGGCACCACCTGAGATGCTCATATGTCATGCCAATGGACCAACTCAAGTGCAAGCATCTCTTCCTGTAATACAACTTTGTCCTAATTCATCCAGGAAAAAGTAGATGATGATTCAAGTGCTTGAAACCCTGTCATCCATGGGGGAGACCAGGACAGAATTCTTAGCTTCTACCTCATTCCTGCTCTGTTCTAGCTCTTCTAGGCATTTGAACCTGCATGGCAGACCAGGAGGTAGCTCCTGGATCCTAGCTTTGGATCAACTCAGCTCTGGCCATTGCAGCCACTTGGGGAGTGAATCAGCTGACGGAAGATTTTCCTCTCTGTCTCTCCACCTCTGTGTATATCTGCCTTTCCAATAAAAATAAAGTAAACATTTTTAAAAAAAAACCTCAGAAAAAAGAAACTGATGTGTAACTAGGAAATCACCTAATCTGAATTAGAGCTTTAGTATGAGCATATGATTAGAAAATAAAGGAGGTAAATAAATAAGTAAATTGTGCATCAAAGTCTTTCAGCAATACCTATTTGAATGACAGATGTGAGATCAGTCTAAAAATAGCTTATGTTTTAAAATAACACAAAAATAGAGGACAAAGTTTAAGAATAGGAACAAACAAACGAATAAAAGACATGGAAGAGTATTACTTACACTTTAGTTATTTAAACACATTTCATTAAGCCAAAAATGGTATAAAGCACTAGAAGCAAGCAGCATAAAGTTAATGCAAGTACTTTTCCTCCGTGTAAATTTGTTCATATGGCCTGCATTTCAACTGAAATTATATTTACTTTTGGTCTTCACTGTACTCCTTCTTGAAATCTGAATATACCAAGACCTGTGAATGGCATTTCATTTTCTTCACTCCAATTTCTAATTAAATGGTAATGAGTCTCAGGGTTTAAGTCTGCCAGCAGGCCCTGAGGTCACCAAGAGTGAGGCAAATGGTGTCCTTCAGCCATAGGAACCACCTGTGTCAAGCTGGTGAGGAATGTCCGTTCATTGAATACAGATCCCTGAGTTATAGAGGTAACTGAAGCGGAGAAACAGAGGACATCTTTCAGCAATCCACCCTCCCCCCCCAGCCAACCACCAACACTGTAATTGGCTAGATGACATGTCTGTTTCACTTGACCTTCTGGTCATGTTCCACATGCATTCCCCTTGACCTTCTAGCCACGTCAGAGACTGCACTCTACGTGCAGGCCTGGGAGTTGTTCCTCAGGCCATGGGAAGGTAAGCTCTAAGCCATGCCCACCAGGTAGCAGACAGAATCAGGAGTGACTGCCCACAAAAGAGGTGGGACAACAGAGTGGGGGGGGAAATAAATGAATTTATAATTTTTATAAAACACAAGAGTATTGTTACCAAAAAAAATTAAAGCTAATTTTTTGTTCAAGGCCAGCATAAATAGAAAAATCAGTAATGAAAAAATGTAAAATTCTACACTAGATCCTGAGAACATTCAAGAAATGTCTATTAAGTAACTACTCAGAAGTCTACTGAAGTTTTAAGATGAGGTTGGCAAATAAATAACCAATTACAATGTCATAATTAATGAAAAACAATGTGATAAAAGAGGGGAAAATGACTATAATAGTTTTCTTTTAAAAGACACAAACTAGACTATAGCACATGTCACTGATAAACTGCTTTCACATTGTCATTAACTCTATGTTGCGTGTCTTGCAACTCTCAGAAACTGAATCTCTTTGCCAGGAGAGAAAACCCACTTTAGTATAGCCTGGCAGGACAGAAATTACAGCATAATTAACATTTTCTCTCTTTCCCCCAAAGGCAGACCTCCATTGGTGACTAAGAGGAGTCAAGAGCGAAAGACCCAGACCGACTTCCTTCATGTGCACAATGATTTAACATGCAGACCTCATATCATTTCCCAAGTTCTCTGCAGCTTTATGTTCCAGTAACTTACCATGATTGCTAATTTGATAATCCTCCTTTCATGCAACACTGCCTTCCTTGTCTCACCACTTTCAAATGGTTCTTGAATTTCCCAAATATGTCATCTTCTTCCAATCTTCATTTAAAAATGTTTGTTACTTTTTAAATTTATTTTAAGGGTCACATGCGCAAAGAGTGAGACAAGGGTGCCCCCATCTGTCCTATTACATTACAGATGTCATCAATAGTCACAACCAGGCTGGAGCCTAAGCGAGCACCTAAGATCACAGGTAGGTGTGTGTGTGTGTGTGTGTGTGTGTGTGTGTGTGTCACAAACCTAACTGTGGGACCATACACCACTGTGGAAGCGGGAAGCAGAAGCCAGAGGCATGAGTCACACTGATATGCTCAATGTGGGATGCTGGCATATTTACTGTAGGGCTCAACGTCCAATGCTAATCTTCATTTGATGTCTGCTTCTGAGGAAAATAAACTGAATGCATCTTGCAACCCCATAATTTGATAGTGAGGAATTCAATATTAAAATGAGCAGGCACCATGATTTAGAACCACAATAAATATTCATATGCTACAAAGTTCTCTATCTCTGCTTCTGTTTGTCTTGCATTCTGGATCCACCAACATTTGTCTGACTGATGTGCAGTGAAGAAATTCTGGGTCAAGCACCTCATCCTTTAGGGATTTAGAAATGGTAACTCACAAAAAGGTGAATCTGGTTGATTTTTGAAGTAATTTTAGAAGTTGGTTAAATTTTTACTAGTTTTACAAGTTCTCCTAAAAACAAGAGAAATTTTCTTGATTCAAAGATTTTTTTAAACAAGTACTATAATTTTGATCTTGTCGCTAAATCATCAAAGCCCTGTAACTTTCAGTATTTACTGACACCAAAGATATATTTTGTTATCTCAAAGAGTAACACACGTATTAGCCTAATGTCACAAAGCTTTAAATGGCGAAACTACTCTTTGCATGGAAGAAGCATAAATTACAACCATTAAGCTCTACAAAGTGCAATTATGAATATCAATTAGTTCAATGGCATAGACGTTAGAACACAATAATTTGCAGTAATGTATAAAATTGAACAGTGTTCTCAACATTCTTACATTTTCCTTCATAATTCTACATGAAAATATGAAAAGAGGAATGCAAATATTCAGAGTTACTTTATAAGGAGAGAAGTGAGATTTACCCAGCAAAATATCTTGTCAGCATACCAGAGACCTAGAACAGATACTCCGGAGGTCTGCGATGTGTGAAAATACACCACGTTTGGATTTAAAAATCAATTTCTCCAGTGGATATTTTAATACATAGTCAATTCATATTTCTTAGATTCCACATGATTCCGTTAATGAAGAAGCAAAATTACTAGTAGGAAAGATGTTCTTGTACAAATTATCATAAGTAAGAAAACTAAGATCACAAATATGACTGCATTCAAATATGACAGAACCCAGGAGCATTTCATGAGGTGATCAAACGGATTTCATTAAAATTAATGAGTCTCACCTCAGAGTTGAAAGAACTGAAGTTGTGTCTGTGTCTGGTAAAGCTATACATGAGTTCATCTATTCTTTCCCAACTCATGAAATAGTAACAGTTGCCAGGGTTAAAGCAGCGATGCAGTTAATCACATGGAAATGCATCCCCACACACATTCACACTGTCATCTTTGGACTCACTCTACCATAGACAGACAATTCATCTCTCAACTATGTGAGCCAAGGGCTAAACCATTAATTGAAAGGAAAAAAAAATTATAATGAACATTAACAATATTGCCAGTATTTCTTCCCTAAAATTTTTCATAAGAAGAAAGAATTTATGTTATAAAATGTTTTGGCCTCTTCAAAAACCAAACATACTGAAATAGAATTTCCAATAATGCACTATATATGTTCAAGGTCTCTCTGCTTTAGCATATTCATAGTTAGTGTTTCAGTTCGAATTTAGGCATGATACAATGTAAGTGATCTTCAAAAACTTTGTGGGAAATGTATATTATGGAAATAAAGTCTTGTATTACAAATTTTTACATCAAAATAGACCTTGGACCCTGCGCAATAGCCTAGCAGCCGAAGTCGTTGCCTTGCATGTGCCAGGATCCCATATGGGCAATGGCTTTGTGTCCCAGTGGCCCTTTTTCCCATCCAGTTCCCTGCTCGTGGACTGGTAAAACAGTTGAGGAAGATCCAAAGCCTTGGGCCTCTGCACCTATGTGGGAGACTCAGAAGAGGCTCCAGGCTCCTGGCTTCATTTTGGCTCAGTTCCGGCCATTGCACAGCTTGGGGAGTGAATCAGCAGACGGAAGATCTTCCTCTCTGTCTTCCTCTCTGTGTATCTGACTTTCCAATAAAAAAATCAAAAAATAAATCTTTAAAAACAATAGACCTTTTTTCAGTTCCAACTTACTGTGAACTTTTCAAAGTATCTTCCCACATCATAATCCAATAATAAAATGAAAATATGCAATGTTTTATATTCTACATATAATATTTTGCTCATCATTCCATCAATTTAATCTTTGAAACCTCAGTACTATTTTGTCCATTCTGGAAAATGTTGTGCCTAGAAGCATTTCTCTTCTCCTACAAAAGTTTGGGCACAGCACATATTAAAACAAAGTAGTGAAGATTGAAATGGATAAGCTGGTGAATAATACAATTCAAAAGAGTATTAAACATTGTTATGAGCACACTTCAATCTAAATAGTAGAAATTCTTAATGAGAATTTGCATAAATTAGATAATATCTCTGTCAAGCCAGATATTTAGTTCAGCAGTTAAGCTGTCATGCTACACCTAAATAACAGAATGTCGGACTTGTGACTGTTGCTGAAGTCTATACTGTTGTAACAATATAGAGACAAAAAATGGCGGGGTGAGGGGGTAGGGCTGAAGTGTGTGCAGGGGGAATCCCAGTGCCTATGGAATCTTATCATGAAAAATTTTTTAAAAATTAAAACTTTTATAAAAGAAAATTCCACACACTAAAATTGTACTTTAAGAGAATTAAATATATGCTTTATATGATATGTTTAAGCTAATTTATTAGAAAAAATGATAATGTGAATATGTAGTAGTAATGTTTAGAAATATAAAAAACTTGTGCTATTTGAAGTGTGAATCATAGAATGTTATTGCTGAAGGGCATATTAGACATCAAATAACCTTCGCATATAATTTTACATGAATTATTCCGTAGAAAAGTGCTGAGTATGAACTCCATTGGAATTGGTACATTTATAGTTTTACAAATTCTGAGTTTGTTGGGCCTTAGATCACAGTTTATAATCTACTTGTTTAATCTGATTACTTCTGATTCAGTAAAGGAGAATAAATTAGTCTTTAATAGACCTAATGAGCCAATTTACTTTGTGTTTTGTATTGACACTAGAGGCCCAAGGAAGAGTTAGTTATTCATCTTTATTACTAGTTTGCTTATGCAAGTATTCATTCATATTCATGACAGCACAATATGATATGACAAATACATGCAAAGTTAACATATAAGTAATATAAGAAATAGTAGAAAGAAATAGTATATTATTCAAAATTACAAATGATAGGCACCCAGCATTACATTGTCACAGGCTTACCTTTTAAGAATTTCTCTATTAACCGAGATGATAGAATTTATCATGGCAACAAAAGAAGTTGCAATTGAAACTATGGCCTTATTCGACCATGAGCAAAGAACTAGTTAAATGGCAGATCTATAAACACTTTCCCTTCCGCACAATGAGCTGTTTTCCACAAATTCATTATTTCTTTCATGGGGGAAAAATCTTTTCCACAAGCATTTACATCATTTCTTTACCTTATTTGCATATTCCAGAGAAGCACTTGATGATTATACCTGACAAGCTTACATTCTAGTTGGCAGACGGTATATAAATAAGAAATGTGTTAACATTACTAAATATCACTTCTCTGTAAGTACATATTCACATAGAAAAAAACGAATGTAAGAAATTGCAAAGTATGTAGGATTAATCATATTTTGTAAAAGAAAATTTTAAATCAGGTTTTAAAACTAACAGCAATGAAAGAGTGGGAGAATATCTTGGGTTAAGCCCACAAAAGAAAAAAATGAGTAATTCTGCTTAGAGCTTAGTAAACATGATGTCAGTGATGAGAATATTGGTGAAGCAATTAGAGAACTTGAATTGTACTAAGAGAGCCTTCTCTTTGATAGAATAGAATTACCAAAGCCAAGCAAGGAAATTATATAAACAATTATTATGTCTATCATACATAAATGTGAATCATCACTTGGGTGTCCCTAGCCCTTTTTTTTTCTCTTCTGGAAGGCAGACATTGATACAAGTCAACACTGAATGTTGGATCAAGGACAGGAAACAATAAGAGTTAAATGGAAAGAATCTGCATTTTTAAATTTCCTAATGTAGGGCATTTTTCTCAGTCCCAGAAAATTCACATATGTGCCAACTCATCAGGTCAGTATATAAAAAAAATCTTTTCTTCTGGTAGTTTAGCCTGAACACTAATAAAGAAATTGACACCCAGAAATGGGGCTATGCATCAGTAAAAATGAAAAATATGCTACACTATCTTGGTATCTGAACAGTAAACCAAGAAATGGTATATCATGTGCTGACATGCTTCTGACACTTGTCCTGTAGAAAGAACATTTGGTCTACTATAGTGAAAATTAAATGTCACATAAAGTGCCATTGAACTTGTAGCTGCAGGGGAAGAGGCTAGAAAAACACAGAATTATGTTCCTTGGTACTTTTAGCAACATCTATAAGAAGGAGACAGTGAACTTGATACTTTGTCAGAAAAGGTGGAAGTAAAGTTCTGTGGGCTCTGGCCTGTAATCTAAAAAGAAGACTCCAGAGATGGAAATGTCAATATTTCTGTATTCCACACAAAGGAAATACGATTCTCCCGTGGCTCATTTCCTGGCCAACTCTGTAATCCCAGATTAAGTTCGGGAAGCATCTTTCCTTTTGAAATTACTGTTTCATTTGGTAACTACTGCTGAATTGAGGAAGACAGGGGTGGGAAACTGCAAAGTGAAAGTAACCATAGTCCAATATAACACAACTACTTCTCTCAGTGAGAAAAGAATATATATTAGCTGAAAGGAGGAGGAACGGGCTAGGTTATGAATGGTGATGATGTGCAAAGTCAATTACCTGGCTTATTTTTTCCTGATTAAATTGCAATATTTTTGAACTACAATAATTGTATATATTTGTGGAGTATAAAGTGTTACGTGTTGTGATTATGTGTGTTGAAATCAAAGTAATTAGCATAGCCATCACCTCAAGCAACTTTAAATGTTTCAACCACTATGTTAAGAAGCTGCCTGAGACATATGCATGTTATTTTGAGTCCCTGGGTTCAAGTCCCAATTCCACTTCAAATTCGTTTTCTACTAATGTGCACTGTAAAACACAAAGGGTGATCATTCTATAATGGGGATCTTGTCACTTGCGAGGGGAACTGGAATTGAATTCCTGGCTCCAGAATTTGCTTGCCCCATCTTAAGCTGTTGGTAGACATTGGGGAATGAAGAGCAGATGGGAAACCCCGCTATATCTCTGTCTCTATCTTTCAGATAGATAAGATATATATTTTTGAAAAAGTTAATCACTATGGCTGTGGTAAACACTGACTTGTGAACTTTCCTATGTAAATGCAGATTTTAAATTTGTGAGTTAAAATTTTATGCTGCAAAAAAATTAAGTTAAAGAATATACAGCAAACATGCCTTTGAGGCATTGATATCAGCATACCAGTCACAGAAATAATCTTTGCCATTAGCACTCTATAAATCTTTTATGATAATTTTTGTTGAGCTAATTTTAATTGTTTTAGTTTGCCCTTGTACAATATATATATTAACCAGTAAAATTAACATACTTATTAAGTCTAATATTATGTGAAATCAATATGTAACTTTTAAAAACAAGCTTATATCATATTATAATTAAATATTAAAATATTATTATTCAGTAATTTCCTTGGTGACAATATATGGAAATGATACTATATTAATTGATCTGCACAGAATAATCATCAACTTTAAATCAATTCTGCATCTCCAGTTTCAGTTTAACTGTCATCCTAAATCCACAGGTCATTTTCTAAAACTTATTATATAGTTAAAATATTTTTCATCCTAACAAAACTAGATAATGCATTTCAGATTTTAATATCATGATGAATTGCCTGAAATTTTTATCCATATGACCAATATAATTGGTACTTTAAATATTTATTTATTTATTTGAAGGAATTAGGGAATGACAAGACAGGTGTGAGAGAGAGAAATGGACAAAGAGTTTTTATTCATTGATTTACTGCCCAACTGGCTGCAAGGTCAGGTTCCGGGCTGAAGGTAGGAGAACGAAGCTTCATGCAAGACTGTCATGCAGGTGAAAAGGACCCTAAAGAGCTGAGCCAACTTCTGTTGCTTTTCCCAGGCCTTTAGCCGTGAGGTAGATTGGAAGTGCAGCAGTTACCACACAAACTCGTACCAATTTGGCAAGCCAGTGTTTCAGGTGGCTGCTGTACCAGTTACTTAATCTCAGCCCCTGAAGACTGCATAGTTGCATATTAACCCTTAGTTATATTATTAATCATTAATCACATTAAGATAGTATGTTTATATTATACACATGAAATTATACTGACAAATTTGATGTATGACAATGATAGCACCTAACTATTTAGAAGTCATTTTAACTTATTTCATAACATTATAAAGTCAGAATATCCTTATAATGGCACAGAGAAACTTACCTAAAAAGCAAATACATGATCAGCTATCAAAATGAGCAACGCTTATTTCTATGGAACCTAAAGAATGTTGATGATTTCCTCTTTCTCTTGGAAAACTCAGAAGAGGATTCTTTCTCTCATTCTGTCTTCAAAGACAGTGAAAACTCATAAACAAATTTAAAGTTGCATTTTAATGTGTTAATACATATTATACTCAACAAGAGCTTATATCTCTGAATTTATTTACCTACTGTGAGGGCCAATTTTCTGTATTTACTTAATGTGATCCAACTACAATCACAAATTATGTTAAGAATTTTTTACCTTTATAAGGATTTTCTTTAGTCAACACATTGCAGCTCTATCCCAATTATTTTTTCAATGAAAACTGCTCCTGTGAAACTAAAGCAAGAGCAAAATATGGCATATAACAAAAAAGATTTCTATTTGAGCTATGAAACTGTTTCATAAAATAATAGTAGGAAACAGCCACAGGTGTGCGAGCCAAGAAAATCATTTACAAATAAGAATGAGCCAATGTTTTGAATCTGAAACACAAAACAAAACACTGTTTTCTTTGTAGCAATAATAAATTGAATTCTAAATACAAATTTAGATATTTAATTCAGGGTTAGGGTAGCGATCAATACACAATTAGATTTTGTCCTGAGAGACAGTTTGACAAAAATTACTATACAAATTTGGGGGAACCTTGGAGAAACAAAAATGATGTAAAATTCAGTGATTTATTTTTATTAGATTTGCCTGAATGATGTGCCAGTTTTATTTTTATATTAACTTGGCTATTCCCAACTGAAGTACAAGTATGTCAGACTAATTACTAAAATTTTTGAATGCTCTCTATTTAACTTCAGAAATAAAATAAATAGCTAGCAGAAGTAAAACATAAGATTGAAGTGAAAGGCATAAACAGCCCTAGACTGTATTTTATGAGCCAGTGGACAGACTTGATGCTTTGTATTTCTAACACTTGTGTAGCCAGCCAAATTCCAATGATATTGGACTTACATAAATGAAAGACTTCATATAGTGACATTGTATGAGAATGTCAGAAAACAGTTTTACAGCTTATTGAACAGGAATTTTCAGTTTCATAATGCCATTCTGATTTCTTTCCCATGAGGTCCATATTTAAATAATATATGATGATAGTGAAAAAGAGCCTTACCAATCTACTTGGCAATACTATTCCTATTAGCTGTGCAACTCAGAATGTAAGTGAAAATGCTGTCTAACCAAGTCAAAAATCAAGCTGAAACAACAGCTCAATGAAGATGATGATTCTATTAGCAATTACCTGTCACCTTGCTGTTTTATGCCAGGATTTGCCCTTCCAGAGGAGGCAAGTTGGGCCTCACCCCCCATGTTCCAAAGTTCACTTCCTTTATTTTTCCACCTAGCTCATCAGCAGCACAATTCCTTGTTTATCTCTATTAGTGACTTGTTTATCTCTGTTAGGTCACTCACTGAACATTCTGTCTCAGTTTCTAATGCTAATGTTTAACTTCCAAGTCTAATCTTCACATTTAAGGCACACATGACAGAAAATGGTCGCCTGTTCAAAGTCAGATGCAGGCCACAGGTAAGTGCATGCCCTAAAATGGGATTCAAGATCATGAGGGTGTATGATTCCAGGATTCCCACAATCCAAAATGAAGTCTACATGGCAGAACACATGTTCCAAATAGTGACCAAGCTTTCTGCAGCAAACATCCTGCAGAGGGATTCACAGAGGAATCCGACAGGCACTCCAAGACAAGGATACAGAGCAAGAACAACATTGCTTGGCTGAAGATTCAACATTTTTCATGGGATATTAATTTTTCTCAAAAATTCTTTCAAGATACTTAGACTGTACAAGTTATATATATTGTTGAAGATAAATCAACTTTTGTCTTCTTTAAGGTATATAACAAATAACTGTCATAGACCTAAAATTTTAGCTGACATTAATCAGAAGAACACCTTAATTCAGATTAAAAGATTTTTGTACTACCTTACAAGTGAAATTCTATCCATTCAACATCATATATTCCCTATGACTGTACCATCACTGTATATTGGAAGACAGTGATGATAACTTTTAAATTTAGGCATCCCTTTATATAGTTCTACCCTTATTTCTGTATGCCTATACAAATTCCTTAACCTTTTAAATTCTTATTCTCTACTTAGGAGAAAAGAGTAGTAACACATTAAACTGTTCTCATTTTTCTAACAAAAAATGCATATGTATGAACAATATCATTCAATAAATAATTAGATAGTAAATGTAAGATCTGTTATGACATGTTCTAAATATTGGCAGTATTTAGTAAATCATGATTATTTATCATTACTATGTGGCTCGTCCTGATGCTATCATAATCTAGGACAAATAGCTCTTTTTGACACATTTCCTTGATTATATTTTATAATTGCAATGATTTAATTTATTATGCACTATTAATTCTGAGTCTGAAGTTAACATTTGACAAAATATTTCATAGTACATTTGGTTTCATCCACAATACAAAAGTTTGTATTCTAATAAAATATTCTCATTTATGGATATCACTCTGATAGGTAAAAGAAAATATTTTATAACTTGTGAAATATTTCTCAAATTTTAGTTAGCCATTGATTTTTTTATCAATAATTATATAAATTAGCTATGTGCTTCCTTATATTATCTTGTCATAAATTTTTTGAAATAACACAAAATTTTAATTTAAAAATCATCCTTAAATATAATTTAAATATATATTTTAAAATTCACTGAATAAGTGAAATGATAAACTTTCTGATTACTATTTATAGTCCTTTTCTATTTTGCCATGAACTAAGACGTTTTTAGTTTTTACTTGTTGAAATCTGTTTAGTGAGACATCAAGCCTTTGATAATAAATTCAAAACATATTACAAAAAATAATAAAGACAGAGACTGAGGAAGAAAGAAGGAGAGAAATGGCAGAGAAGAAAGGAAGGGAGAGAAGATGGAGGAAGAAAAGAAATATCTTTATATTGTTAGAATTGTACATAAGAACTACATTGAATCGGTTCTCTTTATATTAGCATCACATTAGCACAAAAAAGTAAAGTATCAGATAATACAAAAATAGTAATTGTCTATGGCGAAGAGATAGTTATTATTTCTTTAACAGTTTGTGATAAAATTTGTGGAACTGCTTTGAAAACAGCATGTTTATTTTTCTTTATAACATGGAGAAAGTAACTTCAAATATTCTTTTAAGCACAGCAAGAAGCTTGAAACGTTTGTGTTCATAGACTGAAACACAGTCTTGTGTACACTGGGTGAGGATGCAGAGAGGCGTCTCGTTACAGAAAGCCCATCTGATTTTGGACTTTCAAATTGAAAGTGAAAGTGGTTTGCTTCTCTGTTAGGATTAGTAAATGTGGCATTGCTTTTCCATTAGGATTAGCTGTCAACCATCAGCTGTAAAACTGAAAAAATTGCCGCTCTACTCTGAGCAAACCCAGAAGATAATGCCAGGAAGTTTCTGTGAGATTGTATTCAGGTATGTAGAGCCATGAAACTTTACACAGAGACAAAGTGAGTGCTGAGTGTGGAATTTCTGCTTTTCAGTCCCAGTGAATCTATTCTGTTTTAATTTATTTCATCTAATGAAGGACTCTTAGCAATTTTTAGTTCCATTAATTTAAATGTTATTCCTACAGAGATAGGATGTCTTTGCTAAGTCAGGAAAATAAAATCCCCGAATCAAAGATATCATTTATGCTTACCCTTCTTAGATTTAACATTCTGAATTAATTTGAAATAGTCAGCATATGGCTAAAAAAGAACATGATTCTAGCATCATGCTAAATTGTTCATAGGCATATCAAACACACAGATAATTGTACATATCTAAACATATTTACACATACATCTGTATACATATGTAAATATGTATTGATACAACTTTTCATGCTAGTGTTTATTCAGGAAAGCTATGTGGAATAATTAGAATTTTCAATACTTGGTGTGAAGAAGTAAAGAGAAAATAAAGATGAATAGAACACTCAGGGGATTAAATGGGATTTTATTTTCCTACAAAGAACACTGGCCCAAGCCTTAGAGATAGGGTTGATAAGTAAGGTAGTGGAAAAATAGAGTAAAACCCACTTTGTAGAACATATTTAAAATCCCAATCAGCAGGACAGCCATGTGCAACCACTTCCATTAGGTCTGTTGAAGTTAAAACAGAAATTTATGCTTAAATTATTAAGGAAATCCTCCCTCAGATGTGGGAGATATTAGTCAACGAGCTGAATATAAATAAATGCTGTTGAAAGGAAATGTTCTTACATCCATCAACTTTTTTAAAAATGTGAACACTCTTCAATGTAACAGATTTACCTCTTTGAACCATGCCCTACCTCTCACTGGAGAAAAAAAAATGATTTCTACCTTAGAAAATCCTCAAAAATATCAGAAAACAATCACCTAGAGAGGGGAAAACTTCAATGACAAATATTAAAGTCCTACAACTGAACAAGAAGACATAAAAATTATTACGTTAAAAAGTGTACCTATTAGACGTAAGCAGAGTACACAGTACCACTTACCACATCCACACCCCATACCAGAGGATCAGTTGGAGTCCCAGCTGCTCCACTTTGGATCCAGCTTCCTGTTCATGTACCTGGGAGGGAGCAGATGATGATAACCCAAATGCTGAGCCCTCTGCCATCCATGAGGGAGGCTCAGATGAGCTGCAACTTCTTGGCTAGTTCTCTTTGCTGCAGGCATCAGGAAAGTGAACCAGTGGATTAAAAAGATTTTTCGCTGTCTCTCACTATTACTCTGCTTTTCAAACAGATGAAAATAAGCACATATGCATTTATAAAAATGCACTTCTTACCAATGAGACTGTATCTATCTATCTATCTATCTATCTATCTATCTTAGTTTGTCTGAATTTGAAGTGAAGTACTAACACTGATGTTTTCATTGTTGATGCGAATCATCTATCAAATACATATATCTGGTTAATATCTCCTATATGATATTTCACAATGGATGCTTATTTTTGAACCTCAGTGGGTCTCATAATGAGGTAAGTTAAACATGATTTCAAAAATCACACCTCAGCTATAGACAGTAAATACTTCTCAAATAACGGTTGGTATCCCAAACCTCTAGCACAACTGGATATGTGTAAAAGGCATCAGAACCCTTTCTAAATTCAGATGCAACTTCTGCTAGAGTGAGATGATTACTTACAGCAAAGCACTATGGGACGAAAGCAGCTTCAGGTAAGCAGCATGTCACATCACTTGTTTAGCTTGCTAAAATCTCTAGGTACTGTGACTAACAAAAAGGGGGTAGAAAAATCTCTCTTGAAAGTTTTTCCTTCAACCTGGACCTTTTTATGTTCTGCAAAGATTAATTTCCTCTTGGTTGTTTCTATAAACACCTACAGGTTTTTTTAGTTGCCTCAATGATTGGGGCAATAAAAGCAGCAATAGTTTGCAGCATAAAGAATAAGCTTATTATTCCTGATATGATACATGATATTAGAAAATTATGCAAGCTGTTTTCTATTTTGTTTGTTAATGCATACTTCTACATAACCCAAGAACCTTCCTTTAGGCAAACTTATTTTTCAGTACAAATAATGCTTGCTTTTTCTCTCACACTAATGGAGATCTGAATTTACTGAAATGTCTAAAATTTCTTTTCACATGCTCAAAATTATGTTTATCTGGCATAGGTATAAAATGGTGTCAACAGGAAAATCCATAATGTTGATGATAAATTGTCATTTTCATTTATTGATGTACTTCTAATGCAATCCAAGAAAGTTTAAATAATTGACCTAAGTTCTTTAACTTGCAAAAAGTCCTTGAAATATTGGTCTGATGCTGAATTGTCCATTGAATTTACCTGCATGGGTGCTTAGTTTTCTTTGTTGTTCTGAGTTTTATCTAAGACCTTCTATGACACTGACCAATAAAGTTAGGTATCTCTGATCTAACATCCAAGCAAGGTATTTGCTGTCATTGCTGAAAATACTCTGAAGCTTCCTGAAGTTTTAGTTGCAGCAAATGATTTCAATGGCTGCTAGAAATGACTGGAAATCATCTACTCCCCTTTTATATGTTTTTATTACCCCAACATCCTCACTTTATCTAAAAGAGAAACGAAAAGGTACAAGGGTGAGCCACTATGTACCTGCTCATGGGGGAAGGTGGAATTAAAGCCACAGCCAGCCAAGAGTTGGCAGGTTCCTAAAAAACCAATGGAAACTGAATGAGGTTCTTAACTTTCTTCCATTCCCTTTGTTCCAGTTTCCCTGCAGTTGGTATTGCTAATGATGCATTTAAAACAGAACAATAACTTTATCAAATAATTGCTACTAATTAGAAGGTCCTCGCTATGCATAGTTTTCCAATTCTTTCCTTCAATAATTTCTTCATTTCTAGTTGTTCTTTTAGGTGACCCTATTAGCAGCCATGGCTGAAAAATTCACAGTTAGGAGTCTTGTTCAACCAAATTAAGTGCCATTTACCTTCTGAGACGAAATTAGCTGTTTAGATAAATATATTAATTAGTGTGTGTTTGTGTTACTGTAATCATACTCAGGATCCCTTGGCTCAGATATATCATGTTCCAAAAATGAATAAATAAATAAAAACCTTTTAAATACTTCTCTTAAACTTTTCAGAAAGCTTTTGAACACACCTCTAATTTTCCAATCTATAAAAATAATTTATGATATGCACCTTTCCAAATTTACTATGGACTTAACAACATTATATCACTTCCTGCTTTGAAGTAATAAAAGGAGACCATGGTCTCAGAAGGATTTTATACTCCACATCCAAAGCAGAGTTTCACTCAGTACCTTTATTTCCTTGAACTCTGGTGACTGACATTACTAACATAAGCCACAATGATGGCCTCAAGGATGTGGGGAAGACATGCCATTGGCACTGCACAAAATTATGCAAAGTATATAAAGATGGATTTGGCCTCATCCTTGCCTTTGATAGAGAAAAAAAACAATAAAGTGAAATAGATGTGAAAAATGCATTGAGGGGAAGAAAGATGATATTTCACAGGAACATGAATAAGCACTGCAGATTTGCATAGGTATGTGAGAGGAACAAGAAGGTAACAGCATTCAAATGCCATGAAAAGTAAAAAGTTTATGTAGAAAAAATGGCAACAAGCCTTTCTGTCTAGAATGTCTGCCCTGGGCCGCTGATCATGTGCAATAATCACAGCGAAGACAGCAGTTAAACGCAGACAACAACAGCTTTAGTACTCAGTGAGAGAATCTTACCCGGTTTGGGGCAGAAAGCTGTGATTGGGGAGAAGAACCTAAATGATCCTCTAATTTCCTTTGGCGTTGCAGAGAAACCATTTTCTGGCAAATGCTCATATTTGCTTCACTTGTCATCCTTTATTCACTGGGTCATTCAATCATTTGAAAATAACTTATTTGGGGTCTACAAAAAAATAACAGTTACGCAATCTCATTACCAGAGCACACAGGGAAAATCCAGACATAAGTTTGTTAAGGTCTACAGGACTGAATAAGAAGATACATCAATAACTGTGCAATTAATTTTGACAAAAGTGGAGACTCAGAGGAAAAGTCATCCAAACTACCAAAAGTGGTCTTGACTCAAATAAGTCTTCTCTGATTAATTTCACATGTCTTCTTATAGAGATATACACATGAATAGAAAAAAGTTATCGTAGGTTAATTAAATAACATCCTATCTCATCCTTGTTGAGTCCCATTGGATCACTGTATTGTATTTTAGCTGGAACCAAGTTATTTCTTTAAATGCAGTTTGAGACAGGTCAGGAGAAAAGTTTATATTATCTTAACATGTTAGTTTATCAATCACATTGTTCCATAAAAGTATTTTGAGACAAAGAAAATTTGGTTTTACAACTGTATTTTCATTCGAAAGGCATTTTGCAGAAAGAGAAAGAGACAGAAAGATTAAACTCTTCCACATTCACTGGTTCACTTCCTGGGACATGAACCGGCAACCATGTGGGAATCCAGAGCCACAGGGAAAGGACTAACCTGCTGTGTCACTGTGCTAGCCTCAGGAATTTGAATCTTGAGAGCATTAAGTTGTCAAAATATAATGTGCCTATTCAATCTAAATCAGAATAATTATGCAGTGACTGAACCTGAAAGGCAGGGAAGCATGAAGGTCCAGAAGGTATGACATAGAGGAGACGGTGTCATGGAACACAAAAAAGAGGGATTTAATGAAAATCAAACAATGCTTTGCACTGATCATACTTAGAACTAAGGACAGGTACCAGTTCAATTATCCCTTGACAACATCTGCTTTGCATGTCAATGCCCCAGTGATATCTATTGTCAAATACTCCTATGCTTCATCTACTACAAACCTATATGAAACCAGTGGTTCCTCTGGCACCTCTGGTTAAATACCTGATTCTATCCAAATTTACATGGAAATTTAATTATTCAGACAAAATCCATTTTAATTTACTACTGTCTTTCTGCTTAGGTCTGCTTTTCTTTCCTGAAATTTTCATTTGGTTGACGCAATTACAAAGTAACGCTTCTACAGCAACTGGATTTAGTTGCACAATTTATCCAATGTTTTCCTTCTGGAGAATGGCTCATTTCCTTGTTTCACAGTCCATTGAAGCCGTTTGTGGTCACCAAGTCTCATTTATCTTATTTTGAGGTGACGGTGGGTCTCACACATTTAGAGAAGAAGATAAGGATTTAAAGCAACTGGGGACAAAGATCTCACATTGGATGGGCATGTGACGTCCAACAGCAGATTTGGCAAAAAGGAAAGAGGACATCTTTGGAAGTGATCAAGATGAAGAAAATAGCATTTTCTATGACCTCACAAATAATGGACATATTCTCCAATTCTTGTATTAGTAATGAACTGACAAACACCAACATCATTCAACATGCTGGGTTTCATGTGTGTGATTGGGTCCCTCATGTCTTTCCAAATCTCCAACTTCCATCTCTTAATAGTTTTCTCCTTTCATCTCTCCATTTTACGTGGTTTCTGATTGCATCTCTTTGGTATAATATTTTAAACTTAGCACTTATTCCAGGCTTTTAATCTTCAAAGCTCTTAGAGAACATTGCCTAATTAATCCTCCTCACAGTTCTGCAAAAGAAAGTCATTATTAAAAATACTTTGTACATGTGAGGAAAACAAGGGAGAGGGTAAATGGCTCCCCAAAAATCACAATCAGGGAGGCCCAGCCTGGGAAAGCAGTTGAAGATGATCCAAAGCCTTTGGACCCTGCGCTCCTGTGGGAGAGCCAGAAAAAGCTTCTGGTTCCTGTCTTCAGATCGGCTTACTTCCAGGTATCACAACCACTTTGAGAGTGACTCATCGAATGGAAGACTTTTCTGTCTCTCCTCTGTAAATCTGACTTTCAAATAAAAATGATTTTATCTTTAAAAAAAAAATCCTGATTCACATGACAGCATTTGATTCATAATACTACAACAAGGTGGAGGAATCCACTTGGGGGAAGGGCACCGGAAGGGGTTGGAGGAATCCCAGAGCTTATGAAACTGTGTCACAAAATGAAATTAAAAAGAAAAAAATCCTGATTCAGATTGAATACTGATTTTCCCCTTTGTTATCTATAATACGATCAAATGCATCAATGTCTCTCTAAATGATATCTTTATGCCTTAAATAAAATAAGACACATTTTCTGGGAGACTGTAAGGATACTATGAATATGCATACAAAATGATAAGCACGGCAAGTATATAATTGTTTCAATTGTTTCTTTTCTAATCTTTATTATTCCAAAAAAAAAGTGGGTTTTTTTTTGCACTTTCATTTAAAGGCAAAGTTTTTCAATGTATTATTATATGAGTTTTGACAAAGGTAAACATCTTCTGGAACAAGAAGAACATTTTAATCGTTTCTGAAGGTTTATACTGATAAATTCAAGCCAATATAGCTCCTGAGGCAAGAGTGTTCTGATTATCATGACTAGTCTGAATATCTTAAAATGGAATCATTCAATGTTTTCCTTGTCTCTTTTCACTCACTGTTTTTTGTTGTTGTTGTTTCATCCCAGATGGCCCCGATGGTACCTCACTATGGCTTTTGCACTTTAATAACACTGTTGGATATATTTTGTCCTTTTATTTGTATTTAAAATTCTTCTTTTGTGGATATTTTGATTGTTTCTAATTTGGAACTATTTTTAGTTGGTTTTCTATATAAAATTATTGTTAAACAATTTTGATGAACAAATACTATTATTAAACTTTTGAAAACATTTACAAATGGAGTTCCTGAGTCATAATGTAAGTTCCACTTTGTAAAGTAGTTTTCCATTCTGTAACATTATGTAACATTTAAAATAGTGTCAGTCATGAATAAAAGCCTTGCTGTTTTACAGTATTACCAACATTTGGCAACCCAAGTGTTTTTTCTTCTTTTCTGATGAAATTTCATTTAAATTTTAATATTTTATTTTATTTATTTAAATCTTTATTTTCCATGATGTGGTGTTTTGGATGCAGGGATTTTCCCCTCCCTCGTTTCTCTTCCCCTTTCTCCCTCCCCATCTCTCAGCGCCCCCTCCACTATTTTCCCTCACATTCTACAATAGTATAGAGCTTCAGCAAAACAAGTCCAACATTTTGCTGTGTGTTTCATGACACTGTAGCTGTAGGCAATGGTAGAAAGACTAGTGTCATATTGTAAAAGAATACTTGTTTTATTAGGTGTCCCCCTTTTCTTTGAAGTAGAGGTGCATACTTCAACATTATCTTCTCACTATGCTAGTCTCCGTTATATAGTTCATCTATAAGAATATGCGTATGTACATATTTAACTCTATAACTGTTTTCTGTTTTGCATGAAGATTTCTTTATACAGAGAGAACATAGCACAGAATGAACTTCGTGTGTTCTGTAGGTACAGTTCCAAGAAGACAATTACACTTCCCTCACGCCCCTCCACTTTCTGCAGCAGTTTTTGCAAAGACATAATTTTAATCCATTCCATATCCACAGACTTGATTTACCACTAATCATAATATTCAATAAGTAAAAATTGGAAGATCAGAGTTCCTCTGAAATATAAACAAAGGCTAAAATAAATAATTGTATCCCAAAGTAACCATTTGCTTTCCATACACATTTTTTTCTTATAATAGTTGGTGCATATCAGATAAAAATATAATACTTGTCTTTTTAAAACTGGCTTATTTCATTCAGCATAATGGTATCCAATTATGTCAATTTAATTGCAAATATATACTTTCCTTCATTTTATGGCTGAATAATATTCCATAGTGTATATATAACTCTGACTAATAGAGTCATCAATTGATGGACATTTGGGTTTATTCCCTATCTCAGCTACTGTGAATTGAGTTGCAATAAATATGAGGGCACAAATGATATTCTCAAATGCTGATTTCATTTCCATTGGGTAAAATTCCAGGTAATTTTATTTTCATTTCTTTTTAAGGATTTACTTATTTTTATTTCAAAGGCAGATCCATAGAAATAAGCAGAGACAGAGAGGGAAAAGGAAAGGTCTTCCATCTGATAGTTTACTCCCCAAATAGCTCAACAGGTAGAAATGAGCTGATCTGAAGGCAGGAGGCAGAAGTCTCTTCTGGGTCTTCTATGTGGCTGCAGGGTCGCAAGGATTTACGCCATCCTCTGCTGCTTTATCAGGCCATCTGTACACAGCTGGATGGAAAGTGGAGCAGCCGTGACATGGACTGCCCACATATGAAATGTCAGCACTTCAACTATTAGCCTGTTGAATCGCGGTACCCATCCTAAAAATAGCATTTTAAATTTTGCTCATTCCTCAAACAACTGAAAACCTGCATACCATATGATCCAGCAATAGCACTTCTAGGAATATACCCAGAACACCTGTTACACGAGAAACCAACATGCACCCCTATGTTCATAGTAGCACAATCAGTAATTGCAAAAACTTGGAAGCAACTGAAATGCCCATCAACAGAAGACTGGATAAGAAAACTATGATTCATCTACTC
This sequence comes from Ochotona princeps, assembly GCF_030435755.1. NCBI lineage: Eukaryota > Metazoa > Chordata > Mammalia > Lagomorpha > Ochotonidae > Ochotona > Ochotona princeps. The sequence goes on from NC_080846.1 coordinate 28,300,966, forward strand.
CATGGAATACTACTCAGCTATGTAAAAAGACGAAATGCATTTCTTCGTGGTCAAATGGGCCCAACTGGAAACCATTTTGCTAAGGGAAATGAGCTAATCCCAAAAGATTAGACACGATATGTTTGCCTTAATTTAAGTTGAAACGATGTCATTCCTAAAAATAGCACCTGTAAATTGTAACATTATTACACCCTCAAACAGCCTGTATTGTAAGCAATAAGATATTGTGATGTAACCAATGAACCAATAATCAATGAGAGACAGACTGCTTATGATCTATATCAAAGAACTGAAAAATCTGATAAGCTTTTAATACCCTATGTCATCCCACAATGGATCGGGAGAGCAGAGACATCTTCCACCTTCTTAGAGTGTGTGAGGAAGATGTTAAGTAAAATCTATCAAGATTGTAACAGGTATAGACAGCAGACTCGAATTTGCATTAGTCATTAGCAAAAACTATAAAGACATACAGTGGGATCCAATAGCGATCCTGACAGCCTCTTAACAGGAGGTCATATGCACAGAGCAGGAGGGGACCCCAGAGTGGAGCAGGAGGACAGGAGGAGGCTTATATCTCAACCCCAAAGACTTCTGGATCCTCACCAAGGACTATCAGTGTGGGCACCAAGGACTATATCCCAACAGCCAAGGAGATCATAGGGAATGGGAGTGCCTTCAAAGGCCGAGAACTCTGAAGTCAACCATTCCCTATCAGATCTCCCACATGGGATGGAAGAAGCCCAGAACCCTCCTCACAGGGATTAATGGCATTGGAACAACAGTCAGGAAACCTGAGCAGTCCTCAGAAACAGAAGAACAGTTAACTTCCTTTGGGATTCAGGAGAGGAGCCTTCTCTGGTCCTTACTTAGCTCCAACTATGGATCCCCACCTTCTCTTGCAATGAACATCAGGGTCACTCTGGAGCCCCCAAAATTAGATCAGATAGAGAGAAATCAATAAGGAAAGCTTAGAACAGACAAGAAGTCAGCTTGGACTCCCATACACTATACTAGGTAGGACACAAAGATCAGTTACTCCTCACTAAGGTACTGAAGATTTCTCTGCACACCCCTCCTAAAACTGTTCGGCTCCTCAATCGTTAACATATGGCTTGTTAGCGTTATAAACTTGTTTAGACTATCCTAAAATTCATGAAGCTCAGTAAAAATCACACTTGAATACTATAAGTTGCTAAATATAAAGAAAAAGAAAAAAAAAGTGGAGCAGCCAGGACTTGAACTAGTGTCCATATGAGACAATAACACTGCAGGTGGAGGTTTAATTGGCCTGCTATAAAACAAAGCAAGTCCTGGTTCCTGTGTGAAAAGTCAGGTCAGTATCCATATTCAAGTAAACTTGGTATTAGGACAGCAAGATTATATTTTGACAAAATTCTGCCATTTCAGTTTAACCATTAAAAGTTTCTCTTAGGAGACAGATATCTTGGTGAAGCAGATGAAAGTGTTGCCTAAGACATATTTATCCCGTATTCAAATTTTATGCAACTCCTGCTTGCAATCTGTGTGCCAGAGACCAGTGTGATGGGCCAACCCTCCACCTGAAAGCATCAGCATCCCATAGGGGCACCAATTCATGTCCTGGCTGCCCCACTTCTGATCCAGCTCCCTGCTTACAGCCTTGGAAAGCATCATAGGATGGTCCTAAGCCTTGGGATCCTACACCTGTGTCAGACACCTAGAAGAAGCTCCTGGATACTGGCTTTGAATTGGCTCAGCTCCAGCTGCTGCAGCCATCTGCAGAGTGAACCAGCAAACGAAAGATATTCCTCTCTCTGTCTCTCCTTCTTTCTATAAAATCTGACTTTCCTATAACAGTAAATAAATCTTAAAAGACAAAAAAAATCATTTAGTCATTCCATTGGCTATATATCAGTAACTTACTGAATTTTTTTGGGGGGGGCGGGCATTTCTCTGGTAACTAAAGATTTTGTGTCACATATACTCCAATTCTTTTCCTTGAAAAGTATTGTCATTGTATCCTTAGCTACAGTATTTATTATTCCTCAGTATGTTTTCTTTTTCATTTTGAAAAGATAATAAAACATTAAAATTTTTCACTTTTTTTTACCTTTCTAGAAGTTATCAGAAGAGTGTTCTTTTATCAGAATTCAGAAAATATATAAATGCTCCTCCTGTCTGAAGTCTTAGAATTCTCAGTGTTTCTCATATAAAACTGGCAAGAACTATCAATTGCCTCCTTTATAATAGAAGCAACATTGAATTTTTTTCTGTGAGCAATACTTTAATATGATATTCAGGTGTCAGTACAAAATCAAGTGAATCAAGTTCATGCCAGGACTTTAGCACAATTAATTCTACCTATCTTTCTGCCTACCACTTGTCATTTATTTACTATTGGCCTTAGAAAATACTGAGTTTTTAAATAACATAATGAAATGTATAAATATGTATCAAGCATATGTATATATTTGTATCTATATATATATATATATGTATGTATGTATGTATACGTATAGGCTTGTCAGTGAATAGGAGCTACTTCAAGTAATACAGAATGTTAGCAGCTTCCGTTCTTATGTAACATACAAGGGATATCTGATGTATCAATGCTCCCAAAGTAATACACCTGAAAATAGGAGAAAAAGCTCAAGCTTTATTGGCTATTCTAACATAAAATTCAGTCCGCATCATTGTTCTTGCTCTTGCTCCTGGCCATTACTATGCATTTTATACTTTCAGGTATTTATGTTGGTAACAAATCACAGAAATATAGAGGCAAGAATATGTGCTGGGGACAAATGCTCCATTGTCGATGCTCAGCAATAGATAGCCCAAGGGTGAGAAACTCTGAAAAGGTACATTGACAGGTTTTGAGATTATCATAGGGAAAAAGGAGTGCAATAATCTAAGGCTTGAAATTCTTGGTCTTTTCAAAGACACCTATGGATTGTGTTAATTGTGCAGGAGAAAGTACGTCCTATACCTTTAAAAAAGTCATTTAAGATCCCAACATGGTAGCCTAGTACCTAAGGTCCTTGCCATGAAGGATCCCATAAGGGCGCCGGTTCTAATTCTGGCAGCCCTATTTCCCATCCAGTTTCCTTCTTGTGGCCTGGGAAAGCAGTTGAGGACGGTCCAAAGCCTTGGGACCCTGCATCTGCCTGGGAGACCTGGAAGTGGCTCCTGGCTCCTGGTTCTTGGCTTTGGATCAGTGCAGCTCCAGCAGCTTGGGAAGTGAATCATCTGGTAGAAGATCTTCTTCTCTGTCTTTCCTCTTCTCTGTATATCTGACTTTCCAATAAAGATAAAATAAACCTTTGAAAAAAAGTCATTTAAAAAAAGCAAAATAAGATGAGGCTATATGCATTAAAGCAGAAGATGTATTCCAGGGGATGCATTCAGTAGATTAACAGTGACCATTATAACTCTGAATTTAAAGAGATGCAAATTGAGCATTTCTAATCATCATCCGGGGGGGGGGGGGGGTTCAAAAGGTACTAGAAAAATCAGAAAAGAGGTTTCTTTGTTTAATCAAATTTTTCAGGAAAAGAAGGAATTATTTCAACTTCTCAGCAATGATCTCTATAAGCATTGGGGGAAAGGCAGGGAAAAAAACCATAAAACAATCATTATCTATTGTGCTAAGCAAACAAACAGTAGGCACTTCATGGAACTTGAGACAATATGAGTTTATGAAGAGTATGGTTGGTTAAGTGGCTTGCGTCAGTCATAGACAGACAAATATGCATATCTCATTTATATGTGTAACATGAAAAGTTGATCTCAAATGACAGGAATAGTACAGTGTCATGTGGTGGTTATCAAGGTCTTGGGAAATTAGTGGGATGGATGATGTTGGTCAAAAGCTAAGTGTGGGGCCCGGTGGCGTGGCCTAGCAGCTAAAGTCCTTGCCTTGAACGCCCCAGGATCCCATATGGATGCCAGTTCTAATCCCGGCAGCTCTACTTCCCATCCAGCTCCCTGCTTGTGGCCTGGGAAGGCAGTCAAGGACGGCCCAAAGCTTTGGGACCCTGCATCTGCCTGGGAGACCTGGAAGTGGCTCCTGGTTCCCGGCTTCAGATCGGCGCAGCATCGGCCCGTTGCGGCTCACTTGGGGAGTGAATCAATCGGACGGAAGATCTTCCTCTCTGTCTCTCCTCCTCTCTGTATATCTGACTTTGTAATAATAATAATAAAAAAGCTAAGTGTGTTTATTAAATGACTAACTCCATGAGTTGAACCAATCACCTCATCTAAACTTAAATACCTCCTGAAGTCCCTATCCTCAACGATCATCATAATCAAGGATAAGGTTTCAAAGTACAAGTTTTGGAATGACATACTAAGTCCACAACACCAGACCTTAAAGTCTAAAATAGAACTCTGTAATGTGCACTCATGGTTACACATTTTTGTTCAAAACAAAACAAAAACCTGTTTCTTTAAAAAAAAAATAGTAAAGCATGTTTCTGGGCCCTTGCTTGCTAAACATGGAGATCCCAGATGATCCCTGGCTCTTGTTTTGGCTGCTCCACTTCCCATCCAGCTCCCTGCTTATGGCCTGGAAAAGCAATCGAGAATGTCCCATAGTCTTGGGACCCTGCATCCGTATGAGAAACCCAAACGAAGCTCCTGGCTTTGAAACAGCTCAGCAACAGCCATCATGGCCACTTGGTGAGCAAGCAAGTGAACGGAAGACCTTTCTGTCTGTATCTCCTTCTCTCTGTAACTCTGTCTTTCCAATAAAATAAGATAAATCATTTTTTAAAAATTATGATGCTTTTTTGATTTTTTATTTATTAAAAAGGCAGCGTAATAGAGGAGACAGAAATAGAAATTTTCTATCCTCTGGCTCACTTCTGAAAACTAGTTATGCCAACTCTGGAAGTGCTGATGCAGTGTGCGAAAAGCAGTGCTTCTTAATTCCCACTGCAATAGTAGCAGTCGAAAATCAATATGAGGGCCTGGTGCGATAGCATAGTGGTTAAAGTCTTCACCTGAAACACGCCGGGATCCCAGACAGGCACCAGTTTTAATTCAGGACAGCCCAAAGAATAGGGACCCTGCACCCGCGTGGGAGACCCAGAAGAGACTCCGGGCTCCTGGCTTCAGATTGGCTCAACTCCAGCCATTGCAGTCACTTGGGAAGTGAACCATCGGACAGAGATCTTCCTCTCTGTCTCTCTTCCTCCCTGTGTATCTGCCTTTCTAATAAAAACAAATAAATCTTTAAAAAAAGAAAGAAAATCAATATGAAATTAAAAATATGGCCAAAGGGCCTGGCATGGTAGCCTAGCAGCGAAGGTTCTTGCCATGAACACGCTGGGATCTCATATGGGCACCAGTTCTAATCCTGGTGGTCCGGCTTCCCTTCCAGTTCCCTGCTTGTGACCTGGGAAAGCAGTCGAGGATGGCCCAAAGCCTTGGAACTCTGCACCCGCATGGGAGACCAGGAAGAAGCTCCTGGCTTCTGGCTTTGGATTGGTGTAGCTCTGGCCATTGCAGCCACTTGGGGAGTGAATCAACTGAGGAAAGATCTTCTCTGTCTCTCCTCCTTTCTGTATATCTGAGTTTGCAATAAAAACAAATAAATCTTTTTTTAAAAAAATGGCCATATTTGCCTCTTGGGATGTATAAATATTATAATTAAACAGTTATATTATAAAGGCATTTTCATGTGTTTTACTTCAATGAATGGTATGTCTTAAATTATATAACATATGAACAGATATTTTATATATACTTGTATGTGTATACAGGAACTTCAATGAAAACAAAATTAAATTTAGGATATTTAGCCTAGCAATGAAGATGACCGCATTCCATATCAAACGGATTTAATGTGTGGCTCCAGTGCCTGAATCCGGGTTTCTGCTAAAGCCGACCCAAGGAGGCAGTGATAACTGCTTCATACACAGGTCCTTGCGAGCAGCCAGGGCTTACAGATTGAGTTTCCAGCTGCAGGCTTCAGCCCCAGGCCAGGTCTTAGCACTTGCAGCATGTGTAGAAGTGAATCACTTGATAGAAACGTCCTCTTTCTCACATCTCCCAACAATTATTTACTTAATTTAAGCTAATGTACATATGATACAACACATTTTAAAATCCTTACAGAGAGTTTTTCAAAAGGTCATTGAAATGCATACTATTACAAAAAGTATGTGCAAATTTCAAAGTTTTTACACCGAGAGATGCTAATCCTTTCATTCCATTTGTTGTAAACTTCTTCAATATCGCCAAATTTAAATTCGGCTTGTTTCCTTTGATAAACTAACTTTTGCATGTGATGTTTCCCTTTTCTAACGCTTTTAGAAATTCAATGTTAAGATTGCTTACATAGGGAAAAAAGTTTGAACTTACATAATAATATATAATAACACGTAGTAATGTATGGAGATATATATAGCAATATATGGTGATGTATAATAAGAAATCTAAAAATCTATGATATATAGTAAAATACAGTAAGATATAGTAATATAAGATAAGCAATCAAGTGATAGTATTGCAGTTCCAAAAAAGTTCTCCAGAATAATAAAACAATTGTTAGTTTACATTCCGTCGTAAACAGAATAGCAACCCCCCAAACATGTTCCCATCTTTGTCCCTGGGGTTTGTGACAACATTAGGGCATGCAGCAAAAGAAAATCCAAATCACCTAAAGCTGACTGTGAATCTGCTGACTGTGAGCTGAGGGAATTATTTTAGGTTATCAGGATAAGCCTATGATATTGTTTAAGTCACTGAATCTGTGACTTAAATAGAAAACTAAAACAATTTCTTAACTACCCATTTCCAACATTCAGAAAGAGTAATTCTATTCATACGTATGCATGGTATTTGAATTTCACAAAACTAAGATTTCTTTTTCCTTGAAAGTTTCTTGTTAGAAAGAGTTTTCAAAAACTTCATTAAAAAAGCAAATCACGAAAATATATGCCCGGGTTTTCCAGAGAAATATTTTGATATAGCGAGACCTAGAGATCAGTACTTGATTATTTTTCTAAGAGAGTACATCTTGATCTCGGGCTGCTGACTCCATTATTAGGATTGAAAGGGAGGGAAACTCTCAGGTCTCCCCGAGAGTCTCCTTAATTGGATAAGTCACAGGTTGGTTCGTCTGTCACAACAGCTTTCCAGAGAATCAAGGCTCTTATTACCCAGAGTCTGTTCAGTAAGAACCGTGGCCAGCAATCAAATACAAACACTTTCTGACAGTGGTAATTAATAATACGGATCTGTTTATTGGCGTGTAAAATTGTCAGGGCATGTTTTTCCTATTGCAAAAAGCACTTTTTAAATAAACAAACACAAGAGTGCCATGAAATTTCATACCATATGTCATGATTTGGGGGAAGAGGATTTCACAATTCATAAAAAATAAATTCAGCTTGTATTCAGTGCACAAAGCAAATGCGGACAGGCAAAAAGAAATTTCATATTCTTTTTCACAGTTTCATCTCCCATCTTGCCAAAGGGAGAAGAATATGCCAAGCAACAAGAATATTTTTTTATACACAACAAAGCAATCTTCTCACTAAAAATTAACATCTCCCCTCATGAATAATTCTGTCTTTACACAATGGTCTTTGCCTTCAGATTTAGAATGAAATGAGATAAACCATCATTAGCCTATGTATTCAAAATGATTCACTGACCAATCATAGCAGTGCACGTCAATGAACATTCCAGAAACAGAGTGAGGCCTGGTTTGGGGACTGAGTCCAGTGAACTCATTTACAGATATTTGTGCCTGGTAGATATTGTTTTTTAGTCACCTAAAACAGTACTGCCACCCCTTCCCTGTTCCCCTCTCATTAAGTGTAATTTTACTCAATAACAAAGACTAATAAAGCAGAACCTTTTCATGAACTCTGAATTTCTGTGAATGCCTTTGGCATTTTCTCATTGACCAGTTACAATAACAATTGCACAGCCATAGTGAGAAATTGTAGAGTGGCTGGAAAAGGTAATTATTTCTTTTTTATTACTATTATGGTGGTTCAATTAAGGGAAATGCAGAGGCATAACTTCTGCAGATTTAGTATAGACTCCTGTGGAAGGTCATTTTGCTTTATCTTATCTAGAAATTCATTGGGTATATCATAATCTATTATGGCACAGGTAATAAGAATTGTGTAAAAGGAAATTGTTTCATTAATAGGCTTTTAAACAGGTTTTTAAAAAAACACAGCTGTGTGGTGAAATACCTTGTGAAATCCTACAAAAAGCATCTTGGAATCTAATATGTGAATACCTATGTATCATTTAGATACTGTATGTACAACTCAGATGTTTTTATCTACTTATAGAAATAACAGTCCTCTGTTATCAAGGCACATTATAAGATCACCAGCAATGCTGATAGCCATGAATATTACTGAATTCTATAATCCTATGTTTTCTACTATCAACACATAATAATGGTAAAATTCATAGTACATATTAGGCATGATAGGACATTACCAAGAAAATAAACTAATAACAAAATAGAGTAGTATAACGGTATTTTTAATGAAATTGCCGGCTTCACTACTCTTACAAGTTGGGTCCATTATTATGTAAAATAGAGGCTACTTGATGCAGACAAAGCCACATGGACACAGTCAATCTGATAATCAATATGGCTACCAAGCGACTGATGAATGGGTAATGAATACAGTGCAGATATTTGGGCAAATTCAAGGAGAGGTAATGATACAGCAAAAAATTATAGTATTCCAACTACTGCACAAATTGTAATTTAAGAATTATTTTTATTGAAGTTTCCCATTTAGTATTTTTAGATTTGACTATGGAGAGCTGAAATGGCATAAAGCAAAACTGTGATAAGGGGAGAATTTTAATCTGTCCTACAGATGAAACAACAGAGATTCTGAGTTTACATAATTTGTAAGAAGTCAAAATCAACCTGGTCTGAGCATATATGCCTCACAATAAGAACTCAGAATGAGGTGATGAATATTAAATTAGCCTTATTTGTTCAGTCATAGTACATGCATACGCATATTATTGCATCATCTTATACTTTATCATTACACACAACTAATTTTTCAATGCTCAATAAAATTTTTAGAATAAACAAATAAGCAGAATGATAGGGAAAGTAGCAACTGTCTTAAGATGCTTGCTTAGGATCCATGAAAACAATTTGTTACTTTAAAAGATCAGTTCCACAAACCCATACTGCATGCTATTGATAATACTCAGTTAATGATTAATACTGCTATCTGGTAGCTTGCAGATTCTGATTTCTCAATATTTATTTTTAAAAGAATTTGCCTTTCTGTTTAGTCAAGTAATATGTGGGAAACCATGTTGCAATTCATTTTCTCAGTTCTTTGAGTGCTGAAACGGCAGTTTATAGTGGCATATGTGAGTACTGGACTTGATTCTCATTATCACCTGCTAATTACCTACTGTGAAGAACCTGTAAGCTGATAATGACACATTGTAAAACATTGATCAAAGAAGCTTTCCCTGGCTCACAGAGGTAACAAGGTTTATGTCTTTGTCTTCAGTGACAAGTTCTCCACAGAAAGTCAAGAGTGGGAAGGTGGTCACAGCCAGGTAGTTCTATAAAACCGCCCTCATCCTCTTATGCATGTGTATATACATGAAGTCTTTCATCATTCTCACCTATAAGATCATGAAGGAGGAAAAAATATCACCTTCATATGGAATCACTAAAATGTGAAGTAATTAAATAGCCATAACCTAGGAAAATGTTGTTCTTTTTAATTACCCAATGATACTGAGAATCTCTCTATGTAGTATTGACGTCTGTTACAGGTTGTATATATTTCTAAGCTAACATGTATTAGAAGGTCCACGAGGCTGTACCAAAACACAATTCTACTGAAGCATATTCACAGTTTTTGTTATTTGACTTTGAACACAGTAGCAACTATGAACTATTTTACTATTTTTTATGATTATATAACAGAGGGGACAATACCATGATACAGCAAGTTTAGCAGTTACCAACAACTTCAGCATCCCATAGCTGAGTGCTTTTTGCAGGTTCAAGCTGCTCTGTGTCTTCCTCAGCTCCCTGCTAATGCGCGTGGGAAAGCAGCAGAGGATGGTCCATAGCCACCCAAGTGGAACACCCAGATGATGTTCCAGGCTCCTGCTTTGTCCTGGCTTTGTCCTGGCTTTTTTCCTGGTGTTGTGGACACTTGGGGAGTGAACTAACAGGGGAAGCTATTCCTCTTTCTGTCTTGTTCTTCCTCTGTGTCACACAACATCTAAAATAAAATAAATGTAAGAAAGTAAAGCATATTTTAAAAGACTATTAAGCAAGAAAATAGGAAACTCAGATGCAAATGTGATCAAAATTTTAATTCCCAATTTGACTGTAAGTCTGTTACCTAATTCTAGACTGACAGAGTTTACGGTAGTGAAAAAGCTCTAGTAATGTATTAGTTAACCAATAAGCAAAAAATATTGTGTTTTTTTTCAATCCTCTTTGTGATATTTTCATAATACATTATTCAATTACCAATAGCAAAGCTATTTCTATACTAACCATATATGGGAAAATGGAAGTAAACTGAAAAGTGAATTGCTAAAATTTTTCACTTTCATGAGTGAAGAATACCAAAATGTTGTAAAAAGCAAAAATCCCCATTCAGAGTAAGATTAAGAATACTTTGAATGTCTATGTACTATGTCGCACACGACATAGGTGATAGAGGGCTAATCTCCAGAATATACAAAGAGCTACAAAACAACCAAAATGTCAAAACAAACAAGGCACTCAAGAAATGGGCACGGGAAATGGGCAAACACTTCACAAAGGAACAAACCCAAATGGCAAATAAACATATGAAAAAATGCTCAAGTTCCCTGGCAATAAGGGAAATCCAAATTAAAACATCAATGAGGTACCACCTAACGCCAGTAAGACTGGCCCACATGAATAAAAGCACCAACAACACTTGTTGGCGAGGTTGTGGGGAAAAGGGAACCCTACTCCACTGCTGGTGGGGCTGCAGGCTGGTACAGCCTCTATGGAAATCAGTATGGAGAATATTCAAACAACTGAAAATCAACATACCGTATGATCCAGCAATAGCACTCCTAGGAATATATCCAGAACACCTGTTACACGAGAAACCAACATGCTCTCCTATGTTCACAGCAGCACAATCAGTAATTGCAAAAACATGGAAGCAACCAAAATGCCCATCAACAGAGGATTGGATAAGAAAGCTATGGTTCATCTACTCCATGGAATACTACTCAGCTATTAAAAAAAACAAAATGCAGTTCTTTGTGGCCAAATGGGCCAAACTGGAAACCATAATGCTAAGGGAAATGAGCCAATCCCAAAAGGTTAAATACCACATGTTTGCCTTAATTTAAGATGATATGATGTTATGTATAACATGTTATGTTATGTATGTTATATGTTCTGTATAAACTAAAATTGAAATGTAAGTGAGGTGGTCACAGAAGGTGGCTAGGAACTCGCATTTACTTTTAACATATTGGTTACTCATTACTATGTCAATTAATTCCATAATGATGTAAATTTTTGCTGATGGTATGTTGGAGCTTTCAATTGACTGGGATGATACTCTGCTGGCTCTGTTTTCAGACCAGAAAGGGTATACCTAAGAAGCCGTTGAACTTGACTGGACAATAAGATGCTGGACTCTATGTTTGGTATACGCTTGCAATGGGGGAATCTCAACTGAACTTGAGCTGTGGTTATGCAACAAGGTGGAGGAATCCACCATGGTGGGAGGGTTTGGGGAGGGGTGGGGAGAACCCAAGTACCTATGAAACTGTGTCACATAATACAATGTAATTAATGAATTTAAAATAATAAATAAAAAAAAACAAAAAAAAACAAAAAAAAAGAATACTTTGAATGAAAAGGGGGGGAGGACAAAACAAATGTTTCCTACTTCCCAGCTACGGGGCGGTTGTGACCCACTGGACACCAGTACACTCCTGCTGTCACTCAGATAAGCTTGTGTGCTGAAACATTAGTCATACAAAGGCGAAGTTTCTGAACCTGGAAACATTGTACAAGATGGAAATGTCCAAGCATGTAAATAAACTGATGGCTTATCCACACTAGATTTTAAACAAACCCATGGTGTTTAAAAACACCCAGGTGTTGGTAGACCTGAGTTGTATGGAAAATCAAGGGGATACGTATTGCTTTGCTCTTATGTTCCTCTATACATATGACTCCCTCTTTTATGAAGGTAATTTTATTCATATCTCATCCAAAGTTTGTAGGATTTCCCTTATTGTTTTTGACCTAGGAATCAGTTTCATCAGTCATCTTTTTTATCTCTCATCTGGAAATCTGTGGCTGTTCCCTATAGTTTCATACATCTAAGGGCATCAAAATACAGCTAAAACTATCTACGTCCGTGCATTGTAATTGTCCGCATACTTTGACATCAGCATGGAGGGCAGGTTAAAATGCAGCTCTGCTTGATCCATCAGACAACTCTGATTCAGGAGGCTTAGAGTTTTTAATGGGAATGCTTTCTTCTAGCAGGTTCACAAGTGATGCCCAGGAGGTAGAGTGTGGAGTGTACAGCAGAAAGCACTGCTTTAGAAAAGTACCATTTTCCTAAGAAGGGAAAGTACAACTCTAACCCATCATCCTATTAACTGAGATTCAGATCCCTTGAGGCATCATATCTAGTTGATAATGGCATGGAACCGTAATGGTATAAAAACAATTTATACCAAAATGTATTGAAATTCTCATCAAAGTAATAATGAGTCAAAGTAATCCTGAATATTCTATAATATTCTGTAGCAATCCTCTTAGTTATAGATACCAGTATATAAAAGAAGATGTCAATACCATCATGTCTAATAGTTTTGTCAATATTTCCTTGAAAATTTCGACATCCCCTGTTAGGTATCAAAAATCCTAATACTTTAGTGTAAATACATTTATACTAGCACAATTACATGAATCTTCTTTTAGCGTCTCTATTTAAGACACTGACATAAGCATCAGTATTACATCAGAAATGTATTGTCAATGTAGGTGTACAGGGGCCAGCCTTGTGACACAGTGGGTTAAGCTTCCCCCTGCCATGCTCGTATTCCATAGGAATGCCATTTCTGGTCTTAGCTGCTCAGTTTTTGATCTAGTTCTTCACTAATATGCCTAGGAAGGCAGTAGAAGACAACTTAAATACTTGGTTCCGTGTAACTCACATAAAAGAGGATGCTCCAGGCTCCTAGCTTTAGCCCAGCACAGCCCTGGCCATTTTGCCATTTTGCCATTTGGCTGGTGAACTGGTGGATGGGAGCGCTCTCTCATTCTCTTTTTTGTAAGCATACCGTCTCTCCTCCTGTCTCCCTTCCTCTATCAATAACTCTTCCTTTAAAAATATGAAAAATATAGATCATTATGCTAGGTTAGATTTCAACACATCAGTAGACTTGGAGTTTGGAATGAAATCACCTTACATATTAGTTGGCTGATGAGATCTGAATTGTAGACCAATTTACAAGACTTTAGTCTTATTGCCTATATCCTGCTAATGCTAGGGCAGTATTTATTTAAAACATATGATTTTAATTATATTGAGAGTAGCAATTTATTGAAATAGAATTATGTATTTTATATCATATAAATTAATCTACATTCACATTATTAAACATTAATTTTAAATAAACATATTTAAAATACATAACTGCATTTGATGCATATGTAATTATACTCTTAAGTCATTCAATACAAGTTTAAATTATATTTTCATCAGGATCAATGAGGGTGCATGCATTATGTGAGTATTTACCTAAGTAATTTCTTCATGGTAAACATTCCATTGAACAAGCAATAATGAACAGAACAGAATAAAAACATTTTCCTAATTTATTTGCAGAACAAGGATCAGAGCTACCTTGCTCTGCAGATACATCAATGACATTTCTGTTAAATATTGAAAGATTGAAAATTTTAGAAAGCTTGGCATCTATAACAAAGAAGGTATGTTGGACACTGTTTTGTGCACCCACACCTGCAGTCACAGAATGTGATACTTCATCTGTCAGTCCTTTTAAAGACCATCTCAAATAGAAAAAACAGTCTTTTCTAAGATTACACTCCTCCCAGGGGAAATTGTGTGAAGCAATGGAAAAACTCTAAGGGGTAAATATGCTAATAAAGGGTATATGTGTGTATATATATTCAAAAGAATAAAGGTTGGGAAATTTAGCCCAATGTAAAAAATAAATCTTGAAGGGTCTTTTAAGGTCCTCATGTAGTCATTTCAGGCTTCCACAGGCCTGCCCTGTACTTCTGCTTTTCCCTTTGTTCAGCTCATCTTCCTTTTATTTCCTTCCATAGGCACTGATCCAAGGCACTGCCTACACTGATCTATTCACTAAATCCATTGCCACAGCAGCTTTCAGAAGAACCGAGCCTCCAATGCCAAAAAAACATCAGAAGCAACATTTAAGAGAAGCACAATCATTTCTATGAAGTCCACATATTGATTATCTGCTATTTAAGATTTTCTGTGGCATATTATTTTCATCTCACGTTTTTCACAAATATATATACATATATAAACAAAATTTTGACATCCATCATGCCTGACAGAACATTGGGTTGCAGAGTCCACACTATGTAGTAGTTGACAGTATGTCATTATTTGGATTTAAGTTGAGTCAAGAGTATAAGGAGAAAAGGAAAGAAGGAATTCCTCGAGTTTTGTGTTTCCTGTAACTCAATCTTTCAAAAAAAATTGCTTCTTGGTTGGTTGCAAACTTTCCTTTTTAGAAAGACTTACTTATTATTTATTTTAAAAGCACAGCGAAACAGAGGGAACAAATGATAAATTAAATGGAAAGGCAGAGTGAAAGTGGAGGCAGGAAATGACAGAGAAGCAGAAAGGGAGCGAGACTAAGAGATATCCCACCGATAGCCTCATTCCCAAATGCCACAACAGCCAGGTACGGGAATTACTGAAGTGTGGAGCCAGGAACTTCATCACAGTCTCCCACGCGAGTGGCACTGGTCCCACATTCTTAGGATATCTCTTGCCTTTCACGTACATTAGAAGGAAGCAAGATCAGAAGCAAGGCCACCTGGCTTACCCAGCTCTCCCATACAAGATGCTGACTTTTTAAGGACAGACTTAACCTGCTACAACACAACAATCTTGTTTCCACACTTTCTCTTGCATATTTTCTGTCCTATACCTGCTGCCATTCTACTAATCAATTACAGTCTTCTTCATTTTTACATAAAATAAACTAGCAAATGTTTCAATAGCAAAACACCCTGGCTTTACCCTGTGACTGACCTAACAGCATAGATAGAAGAAATAGAGGGTTCTGCTTTCATGGAATTTGTGTTCTTATGGTGGAAAGTATTTAAAAATAATAAATCCATGAAAACATTACTTTGGATGAAAAATGATTGCTGTGATGAGATTATACCAAGTATGTGTAATTCAGAGTAACAGAAAGAAGGGGAACAATATTCATTGGACACCATAGCAGTTATGTGATCTTTATCTCTGTTCTGTAATCAAGGTTGGCTTCTTTTAGTCTCGTATTACACAGGCTCTTCTTGTTAATACAGTTAAGTGAACAGGCTGTTCTCATGGTCTGGGTTTCCCTCTTATCTCACTTAACTTTTTCTATGGCATGTTAATATTGCTGACCTTAACAACCAGGTTAAATAATTCCTATTAAAAAATTCATAAACAAAACCAAAAAAAAATTTGTGGCCACATTGCCATAAATTATAGCAAACAATTTGATTGAATTAGTTGTTGCTAAATTACTTGATATGGCTGTAAGCTACAAGACTGAAACAGTTTTATCCGTTTTCACTTAACTTTTCATTTCTAATTCTTCTGCAATGCATGGAATATAATGGGAACTCCTCGCTCCATGTTATATATTTGTGTTCAATGTTTCGGATACAAGACGATTGCCAGATTTCAATAAGCTGATAGTTTAGAATGAATGATCTACACACAAAATTCACCATAAATCAGATGTTCTGTTACAGTTTTAACAATGAATACATTTCTGTGTATAACGATTCTGGGCTTTTATGCATTTTAACCATTCTTAAACATGCATTTGTATGCTCTGATGTATGCATTATTATGGAATATAATTGTTCAAGTCACAAATTTAAAATATATATATATATATATATATATATATATACGCTAATGATATCGGTTGAATAATATCACCATAATATAAAGTTTGGACTTATATTTTTAGCTCATTAGTTATCTATTTCATTGGGTATTTTAAGTAGCAATGGCTCACATAATTAAAGACATATAAGTTTTACCCTTAAAATTTTAAGCACCATTTTTACTATGAGAAAGCATAAATTACTCCTCTTTATTTTTCATCTTGTCTTAAGGTTCCAAAGAATAAAATAAACTTTGAAACTCTCTAGTTCTATGTGTATGCAAAATGGATAAAATACATGGGATATCCAATACAAATATAAGAAAGCAATTTAATCTATCCTGTTCTTTTTCAATGGTATAGTGACTAAATAGCCCAAATACCATGTCAGAGATGAAATATTTTAATTATTCAAGATATTGCTTTACCAGCTGAGACCAAAAAATAATTCCTTCTTTAGTACACACTCCATACACATGATTTATATTTTGCTCAGGATTTATCTTGGAATCATTATGGCAGTTAACTGTGTTTCTGTAAGTGCCCAGTGAAAAAGCTCCAGGAGGTTTACAAAATGCTGAATTTACTGATATGCAGCAAGAAGAAAAGCGAGAATTTTATGAAACTTACATAAATAACTCATGAAGATAAAGAATATTAGAGCACTATAGATTTAGAAAATACAGGTATTTAGAGTAGTAAATTTCCCTTAGAGAATTCTGTTGAGAATGCTGACTAACTGTCTTAACCAAGTCAGCCATTTAATGGCAGAGGTAAACCAAAACCTCACACCTCTAAAATTATAGTCAGTAATATTATGGCACTACACAACAATTTAATCACACCACAAATATTGCTAAAGTAGTTTTGGAAAATAGTTTCTCTTCTTACTATAAAATGAGTAATTTTGAGAAAATTAATAGTTCTTTGGATATATAAAAATATTCTGTTGAAATTATTTTTTTCTTAATGGCAGTGTACATTGTTTTATCTTCTCTCACTTAAGAGTAAATATACTTAGAATTTATGTGAAACATCACTTTTAAAATCATGTGCTTGTCTGATATCCACATCATTCCCAAAATCCACTTAGAATTTTCAGGGTAATTTCATGCAGAAATTTTGAAATCCAAAGAGTATATCATTCAATATGCCTTACCAATAATAGCTAACTTTCTTTCCTTTCACCAAAGCCTTTGTCAACATATTCCCATTCGTGCCTACCTTAACAATAGCAAACTTTCACAGTATTTTGAATCTTGAAAATTAGAGCCCATACTTGGAACAAATACTTGTAGAGTTTTTGATTACTTTCTTGCAGTTTATCGGGATTGATATCTTCAGAACAAAAAGGTGGCATGGTGTCTTAAGCATTTATCCATTGAGAAGATATCATTCAAAAACCCGTTATCCTCTCCACTGACCTGAGAAAACTGTTTACAGCACTAAATTCAACAACGCAGGTGGATTAATAGATGTGTTTTTCTCTCTTTGGAAATTCAGTTCAAGTTTTATTTTCCAGGCATGAATCAGTTTGATATCATTAGCTTACTTAAGTTTTCTTTTGACAATACAATCCCTTGAAAGTTCTAGATTTTGGTCATTTTATTTCATAATAATTTTAAATGCACAAAATAAAAGTGTGAGGTGTTAATACAAAGAATTCCCATGTAGCCTTCATCCCTCTTCCCATATTACTCATTTGTCACAAATAATGGACCATACCAACTTTCCCAGTTTTTTAAAATAATACAACTCCTGGTATCCCTCCCACTTACTATAGCCATATTCCACTGCTTTCTTATATGCATTAGTGGCGAGCTGGGTCAAAAATAGAGCAGCTCGAATTCGCATAGTCACCCATGGGAGACCAGTAACACTGCAGGTGGAAATTTAATTCACTACGCCACAATGTTGCTCTCATTTTTAAATTTTTTAGATAATGGGCTCTCCTATCCATTAGTTTCCTTCTTAAATACCCTCAATATATCAAGGATAGAGGACAGAAAAGCTAGGCAGGTATCAGGAATTCAGTGCTAGTTTTCTACCTAAATGATAGACATTCATGTACCAGAGTCCCCAAGATCAAAAAGCTGGAATCAGCTTCTGGGACTGGACAGTGTAAGCTCTGAGCAGCCCAGTCAGTGTTTGAAGACTAAACCAAATGTTTGTCCTTATTGCCAAATCTTAACTGACCTTTTATGACATGGTTTTGCCTTTGTGATATAAGCAGATGAAGAATTCTTCTCTATGAAAAAACATGGATAGCTTAGCATGATTTTTCTTAGTGCTGACACTTTTCTTTTTTATTATTTAGTAGACTTCCTATTAGTCTTGGGCAGTGAGCCTCAGATTTCCTTGACAAAGACATTTAATGACAGAGGGGAGTTGTACATTGTCTGAGGATTGGGGGGCAAAGCCTGAGGCAACTTATGGCTTAATTAAAGTGTCTCTGAGGTCTCATGCATTTTGTTTAAAAGCGAGGCAATTTTTTTAATCACAATCATGTTTTATCTTTAGGTGTAAGGCCAAATTTTCGTAGACTCTGTAGCATATAAGAATCTTCAATATAAAAATGGTTTTAAATAATTAACATTGATTACATTCCAAGATTTGCCACATTTATTTTTTTATTTCAAGAACTGGTAAATATATAAATCATAATCTACAACATCTGCAATGTATTGCCCTTTATAAATTAAAATAAAGGCTCATTGGAAAACTTTCAATCAATATTTCATTTTGAGAAACTATTGAATTTTAGCTGACATGCAATAAAATTTACAAATCTAAAGTGTACATTTTAATGAATTTAAAAAATCAACTCCTTGGTATTATAACTATGAAAATAATTATATAAATAAACTTTTTCATAACCTTAAAAGTCTCCTTCATGCAATTCTATAACTACTATGACTCCTAACTGCAGTCTACCAATTTGAATCCCTAGAGCAAAAACTAAATTTGCCAAATTAGATATCATGTATAAACATCTTTTTACAGTGTGTAGTCTTTTCATTTTCTTTTTACCCTCCATTTCATGGCTTTAATAACATCTACTATTACCTAGTTTTTTTTCTTTTCCTAGGCTTCATAGGATTTCTTTACTTCATTGGATAATTTTTTATCTACATTAATCCACTGTTGTTTATATCATTACAAACACACTATCTAAAATATAATGAGCATCCTGCAAGTCTCATTTGGTCATTTTAGCTATTACTTTTCCTCAAGAGTAACTTGCCACTCAAAAAGAGTTCAAACCATTAACTGTTCATGTCTTATTTGATATTTATATAAAAATATTAAGGTATATAGTCTTTCATGTCCAGCATATTTCCATCAATGTTGCAATTATGAGATTTTAAAAACTGTTTAAATTGCAGTTTGTTCGTAGTTGTTGCAGTGTAATATTCTATTGTGTAAACATAACTACTGCTTGAATGCTGCAGGACATTTGTATGCACCTGATGTTCTCATGTTCAGTGCTTGTACGAAAATTCTAGTACATATCTTTCCAGCATCTTTGTAATAAGGCACCTTCATACAGTTTCTTCATGGTCCTTCTGTCTGATTTGTCAGGTTTTCTGAATCTGTGAGGTCATAGGTTTCATCATATTTAAAAAAATTTAAGTTTTCTCAAATAATATTCTATGACTTCCTCTAATTCCATTACTTAAGAGAGTTGTATTATTTGCCCATTAAACCACCTAGGGTTGTCCTAAAGCCATTGGCACTCTTAAAAATTATTTTCTCTTTATGCTTCTTTTTGAAGTTCAGCTTCAAGTTCATTATACCTTCTTCTGACTAGCTTGCATTCAGACCTATCTAAAACATTTTTCAACTTTCTTCTCAATACAATAGATTTACATCACTTACAATGCTTATCTGAGTTAATTTTGGAACTAGGAAAAAATAAGTCAACTGTTTATTTAATCTAAATAAATTGTGGAAAATAAAAACTTATCAGAGTTTGCAGCTTTATTCAGCTATAAATAGCCTTGCATTTAGATTGGTATATTGTATCTACTCAAAATAGGAATATAATTTTTATGAGGGAATGTAAATGATTTGGTAAAGTTATATCAAAGAAAACCTGATCTAATATTGAGATGTTGTAGAAACTTAAAAGAAAAAGCTAAGAAAAACTACATTAAAAATGTCATTTACTGATGTAGAGGTAAATACTGAAAATCAGCTAAGCATTGTAAGTGATTACCGCAAGGACTGGAAAATGGGAATCACTGTGAGATTGGAAATCTGCAATCTAATCTTGACACCATGTACCAAAATAACTGATCTTAAAAAGCCTAACTGCAATACTAAAACACTACATATAGTATAAAAGTCATACTGGGGAAGGAAACTCGATTCAGTAAACTCTTCACTTCCACTTGCATAATGTAAGAGTTTCCAAAATTCAGTCATTTATTTCTTATAACTCACAGCATATTTAGATATCACAAGACATAGCTATTATAACTCAGAATTACGCTTAGGAAAACGGTGCTTAACACTGATCCCTGGGTCACATCCCTAATTTAAGGAAAATAATCAACTCTGAGCCAAGAATCCAATATATTCTGCCAAAAGTTGTGAAATTATGACAAACTTGTTATTTCACACTTAGGATCAAATCTCAAAGTCATTATAATCCCTAACAATAATATAGGATGTACTTAAGTTAAATCAATATTTATTCAGCAATCCGTATAAGCTCATCAAAGTGTATGTACGCACAACCTTAATACAGCATCAGTTATAATAACAGAAAACAGAAAATACATTATTTACTTTAGAATATATGAAGTGTGACACATTCCAACAATGGATTATCCTGTATCAAAAGAAATCTAAAGCTCCCTAAAAAAATTAAGCACAGATTGGTTTTCTTTTCCTTTTTACTTATAAAATGTAAAAAATGAAAATCATCAAATTGGTAAATTATTTAAGTTTTTTACTTTGGTTGATTGTGACTTGTGGGAAGTTTAGAACTAGAATGCCCAAGTGTTCCATAAAATGTTATTTTTATATCATTTGTAATTAGATGTATGCTTTATGCAATATCATTCAGCTATTCTCTTTTATGTGTATATTTTTCACTTTGTGTATATGTTTTAGAGCTGGAATTCTGAATCTATTAGTTGCAATTACAATATTCACAAGTAGGCCGGCATCAGATGGGCTAAGCACAAGAAAAAAGAAAGTAATTTAAAATTATATAAAACTATAGACAGGTGGTAAGTTCTAATACATGCCTGGAAGAAAGGCAATATTTGATATCTGCTGGAGATTTGCCAAACGCTTGAAGCATACTCATTTTCTCAGATGATTAATCTTAAGAAACTCAAATATTAGGGGTAAAAAGTACAACTATAATTGTTAGGGTGAGGCCCATCCATAAATTATTAAGAGGAAAAATAAAAGCAGCTATAAAGAAAGATGCTATTTACCAAATACTAACAATTTGACAATCAGATACTGTCTTCTGAAGACCAAAATATGGATAAAGATTTCCAGTACATCCTCAACAGACCAAGAAAAAATAATTACTAATGCATTATTTTATATCCAAGATACTTTAGCAAGAAACACAATCAAAATTTTAAGTATTTATAAGTTTACTTTCAAAGAGGGAGATAGATTGTGTGTGTGTGTGTGTGTGTGTGTTAGTTGCTTATTCTGTCTCCATGAGTTACAAGTAAAGGACAACAATTTAAATATTTTAATAAAGATGTGAAGAAATGTGTCATATGGAGAAATAGCAAGCAAATCCTCTGGATGCAAGCACCTGCATCCCATATGAACTTTGACCCAGACCTTTGCTTATGGCCTGGGAAAGCAGTGCAAGACGGTTCATTCTTGAGCCCCTGTACCCAATTGGGAGATCAGAAAGCAGCTTCTGTCTCCCTATTTCAGATTAGCCCATTTCTGGCAGTGGTGGCAATTTGGGGAGTGAACCATGGAATAGAAAACCTCTCTCTGAGTCTCTGTACAACCTGCCTTTCATGTAAATAAATCTTAATAAATAGTTTCAAAAATGATGTGGGAAAAAGTTTCTCATTAAAATACCTAGAAGAGTCAATCTATTACAAAATAGTCCAATGATGTAATTATTTCACCACATAGAAATCACTTATATATGTTAATAGTGGCTCATCCTTATTACAAATCAAAGAATGGCAAAGTATAACCAAAGTAGGAAATCATTTTGTATCAAAATCACAGAGACTGAGAGCCTTGACAACACTCGTACAGAATAATAGACAATAATAGCAGTCATACACACATTGGTGCCAGGAGTAAGGACAGACAGAAGCATTCAGGCACAAAAACAGAGTTATGAAGTGAAGTGTATTTCTTTTTTTTTTTTTTATCAGTAATTCCGAATGTTTGCAAATGAGACAGACAGACAGAGTTGGTACACAACAACCACAACAAAGAGAAAGCAGCAAGCACACTCAAGTTTCCAAGAGTAGACATGTTCAGGGATGAAATTTTATGTATTCATACACAAAGGTGCAAAAGTGAGTGATGAACTCCTGCTACATATACTACCATAACAGAATTTTAATATTACATACTTGAATCAAAAATAAGTCATTGAAATATATACACTTTCACCTGTAGACATGTAAAAATGTGAGATCAAATCCATTTACTGATATATGCAAACACACAAGCGGGAAACTTGTTAAAAAAAAAACAAGAGGGAAACAATCTACAATAAAACTAATTTTTGCCAAATTGGGACAAATGATTCCCTCTGGAAGGGAGACAGATAAGCAGAAAAGGGCCTCCTATGAGAGGTGAAGTCTGAAATTTCTGATTTATTTACTTTGTAAAATGTAAGCAATCTTGTTCCTGTGCTTGAAATTGGACTTTAATATCATTTATATACTTTATTGTATTTATTAGTATTTTATTATAAATGTATGTTACCAATGGGAAGATTTTTGTTTTCTTTTCATGTAGATACTTTATTAAGTCCCACCATTTAATATGTGCTGATGTGGTAAAATGGCTTCACTTTTCCTTTTCTTCAAAATTAATTCAGAGTGCTCTTTCCTTTATTCAGCTATCTGGGCTATTTATAACATGCTTCCTTTGCATTGCACCACTAGCTCATTTGAAAGCACAGAGTACGTGATATCGAAAACAGTTTTCATTTTCCAAAGCAATCTTTTAAAGAGAAAAGAACTGGGCCCAATTCAGCAAACCAGCAGTTAAATTCCTCGCCTTGCATGTGCTAGGATTCTATATGGGCGCCAGTTCTAATCCCAGCAAATCTGCTTCCCATCCAGCACCCTGCTTGTGGCCTGGGAAAGCTGTCAAGGACAACTCAAAGCCTTGGGACCCTGCACCCACATGGGAGACCCAGAAGAAGCTCCTGGCTTTGGATCAGCTCAGCTCTGGCCATTGTGGCCACTTGGGGAGCGAACCATAAAATGGAAGATCTTCCTCACTGTCTCTCTCTCTCTCCTCCACTCTGTATATCTGACTTTCCAAAAAAAATATATAATTCTTTAAAAAAAACCTTGTTAGCCATACTGTACCCCCTTACTTTGCAAATCATGCGTGGTTTTTCTATGCTGAATGTTCACATTTTATTGTCATTGTTTATCCCCAAAGGAAAAGGGGTATAATCCAGAGTCATGCTAGATGTTGTAAATGAGTTTTTATTTGGTCTCTTCATTATTCATTGATTAGATTTGCCCTCTCCTTTCTGCTAACAGCTGCAAAACAATGATAAAATCAAAACTTTCATTGATAAAAATTAAAACAGAGCAAAGCAAGGTAAGCAAAATTCCTTCTGGGCCATCTACTTCTCTAATAATTGCTCATCTTTAGGTGTTATTGACATTTTACTTTAAAATATCCTATTACTATATATAACTTAAAACAAATGAAACCTGAAATTATTTTAATTGATGACTAAATTGAGAAGTCTAAAACATAAAATGTGTATGCTGACATTTATTTTATATATGGCTACTTCATGGGACTATACTATTCCTCTTGATCCTCTTTGTTACTTTGTACATGATCTTATTCTATACTGGCAAAATCTCTCTCATTCTCTGCAATAAATTTTTTGTCTTTGTGCTATGCTCAAATCTTCAATAATAAAAATATCCTTGGGAGGGGCTGGTGCTGTGACATAGCAGGCGAAGCGTTTGCAGTGCTGGCATACCATTTGAGCATGGTTCAAGTGCTGGCTGCTCTACTTTCAATCCAGCTCTCTGCTTATGGCCCAGCAAAGCAGCAGGAAGTGTCCCATGACCTTGGGTTCCTGCTTCCACAGGGGAGACCCAGAAGAAACTCCTGGCTTGGGTTGGCCCTGCTCTAGCAGTTATGGCCATTTGGGGAGTAAAGCAGAAGACAGATCTCTGGCTCTGTCTCTCCTTTTTCTGTAACTCCACCTTTCGAGTAAAAATTAAATCTTAAAAAAATAAAAGAAGTGGAACCCTTTCTTTATCTATGATTTTGGTGATTTGTTATTAAACAATGATGTTCGCTATCGGCTTATTGTGGTTGATTCTATCCATTGGGATGCTTTGTTACAATAATGATGATAACAACTAATCTTTATTGTGAAACCCAACAATACATCAATTATAAAAGTAACAATTTTATTTGCATTGTCTCGGTGCCTATTGTAAACTAATGACATATTGTAAAAGCTAAATGCTGAGAACTGAATAGTTTTACTTAGCTTAATAAGTGGTAGATGTAGAACTCAACATGAGTAAAAAAAAATCATGGTCTTATTTATTTTGCTGTCATGTAACATCTTAAAAGCTTCAAAACATTACAAAATCAATTTCCAAAGCATGTACATGTAAGTAAACTGAAGTGCTAATCCTGCAAATAATACGCCTTAAAATAATTTTAAGAATAAAAAGATTAATTCCACATAATTTTCCTTTTTCAATTTTATCATTTTAAAAAACTGTGTCTCTACACTTCACCTCTGTCTCTTGTTGATTACATTTCCATACAATAGAGTTGTAAACTTTGGGGCACTTGAAGTCTATAACCTTTGAGCTAGGTTCATTGCCTTGCCTGTGGGCCACTGTGGTTTTGACAATCATAAGTAATATGATTATACCACATAGTCATAAAGTTTTGGGCCTCTTTCATTTTGAATTGAAGTTATTCTAGCATTCAGTTTTTTACAAATATTCAGGCATAGTGGCTAAATCCTCACCTTGCATGCACCAGGATTTCATATGGGCACCGGTTGGTATCCCGGCTGCTCCATTTTCCATCCAGTTCCCTGCTTGTGGCCTGGGAAAGCAGTGGAGGATAGCGCAAGAACTTGGAATCCTGCACTTGTGAGGAAGACCCAGAAGAAGCTCCTGGCACCTGGCTTTGGATCAGCTCAGCTCCGGCCTTGTGGCCACTTGTGGAGTAAACCAGCAGATGAAGGATCTCTGTCTGTCTGTCCTTATCTCTGTATATCTATCTTTTCAATCAAATAAATATTTAAAATAAAAACCTCACTAACAAAAAGCAAATATTCAGGCCTTACCCTTATATTTTGTCCTTCACTATTATATTTTTGCCAATTTAAAATTGCACTTATTTATCACAGATTTTGGGGATTAGAAAGGGATATTAACAAGTAAAACCCTTTTTCTTTAGCCAGTAATTTGGAGGCACCAGGAAGAAATCTGAGGTGGGAGGAACATTTTACATTTTGAAAAGTTAGAGAAAGAAAATCAAATGATGGGTATATTTTGGCTCAGAAATTTTTTTTTCCTTTTTAAAATTTCTTCTTTTTTTATTAGTATGATTTTATGATACAGTTCCATAGGCCCTGGGATTTCCCTTATCCCCTCCCCATACCCCTCCCCACCACTGAGTTCCCTATATCATTACTATAATATAGTTCTTCATACACAGTCACATGTCCATCATTGCGGGCATGTACAATGGCAGACACTCCTGCATCCTATTGTCAACATATAGGAAACAGTTTCATTGGGAGTCCATCTTTGTCTGGAAGTAGAGACGCATACTACATTGCATCCTTACATCTGGATATGATAGTCTCCATTACACAGTTACTATACATCCCCTTAAAAGCAAAGCCACGAAATAAACAGCAGGAAGAAAAAAAAAATTAACACCACCACGAAGTTATATAACATGCTTTTGAATGACTAATGTGTCGGTGCAGAAATGAAAAAAGAAACTCAAGAACCTTCTTGAAGAAAATAATGCTACTGTATGATCTGTGAGTCATGGAAGAATTTAATCCAAAGAAAGTGATTTGAAAAGATGAAACTAACAAAATGAAATCAAAACCCATGAGATAGAGTTTCTGCTGATCTTTGTTGGTGAGATGTGTCTTCTGTAAACAACAAATAGATGGGTTTTGTTTTTTAATCCAATCTACTAATCTATGAGTTGATTGGTGAATTTAATCCATTTACATTCAGGGTTAATACAAATATGTGGTAATTTGGTTCTGTCATTTTAGCAACGGGTTGTTTGATTTAGTCTTCTGTTGTCATTTTACTGGGATGTTCTTCGTATCTGCCTTTGGTTTTGATTGGCACTATTCCTTTTCTCTGTCAAGAGAACTCCTTTAAGTATCATTTGTAGGGCAGCACCAGAAGAGGCATATTCTTTTAACTTTTCTTTACTGTGGAAATATTCTATTTTCAAAAACAAAGGAAAGTTATGCTGGATATGTTATCCTGGGCCGACAATTTTTTGCTTTTAGAATCTGGGATATGTCACTCCATTCTCTTCTGGCCTGTAGAGTTTCCTGTGAGAGGTCTCCTGTGAGTTTAATTGGCATTCTTTTATATGTCAGTTGATTCTTTTCACATGCACATTTTAGAATCTTTTCTGTATGTTCGATTGAAGAGAGCTTGATTATAATGTGTCATGGTGAAAATCGCTTTTGGTCAAGCCTGTTGGGAGTTCTGTGCCCCGCCTGGATGCTGTTTCCCAACTCTTTCTCTAGATTAGGGAAATTTCCCTTACTATTTCATTAAATACATTTGTAAACTCAGCTTCTCTTTCTGCAGCTTCTGGGACTCCCATAACTCTTATATTTGGCCTTTTAATAGTGTCTTTCAATTCTTGAATACTTCTTTTTTTGGCCTGATCCAGCTCTGCTTCCAGCTTTTTGTTTGATTCCCCCTGGTGACAGGAAATATCTTCTAATTTTGAGATTCTTTCTTCTTCCTCCCTCATTCTGTTTTGGAGACTCTCCACTGTACTTTTAGTTTGCTCCACTGTATTCTTCATTTCTGATACATCAGCTTTTATTTGATTCATTTCCAGTGTGATATATTCCTTAAATTCCTTGAATGCCTGCTTTATGTGCTTCTCGTTGATAAGAAGTTTTATAACAAGCGTTTTGAGTTATGTATCCCCCATTTTCTCAATGTCTTCCTCAATTAACTCTGAAGTTGACAAAGCGTTTTTGTTCCTTTGCATGGCAGTCTTCAGTAATATTCATTTTGCCTTTGTGTGTTGTTTTGCTCTTGGTCATTGTACTTCTGGTTATCAGATTTTTCTCCTTGGAGCAGGTTTTTTTAATCTGTGTAACTCACAGGTCTACAGTTCAATTTTACTTATTGCAGTTGGTACAGAACTCTTTGTTTGCAGTCAGTTGTGCCACTCACTCCACAAGTTCCAGGTCTGGATTCTTATGTTAGATTTCCACCATGGTCTCTGGAGCCCCAGCTCCTGGCTCACCAGTCTCCACCTCCTGTGATCCCGTGCTGAGGCTGTATTGTTGTCTGTACAACCTTTCCCCTACTTTCGGTGGGAACAGGTCCCAGGATTAGGGAGGCACCAAGTGTCCTATATAGCTAGGTTGGTGGTGGTGCTGATCTTGCCAGAACTGGTTGGCTATTAGGTCTGAGGGACACATGGACCTATTTTGACCCGTGCAATGCCATAGTCAGTATTATTTTCCTGTGGGACCAGTGCAATGCACTGAGTTCAGTGAGTTCTCCCCCAACTCAGCACATACACAGCTGAGCGTTGTCCCCTGCAGGCTTAAATTATTTGCCACACTGTAAGAAATGGCGCCGATGTGCCATGACTAGAGTTCTTAATCTACTGGCCATCTGGTCTGAGTACTACCAGAACCTGTTTGGGTGGAGCCTGTCAGAAGCTACGTTGTTGCAATTTACTGAGCCATAAATGAAATCACTCCCAACTCAGTGCACATGCAGTCCTGCCTCATAACCCTTACATCCTTATATGAAATGACACCTAATTTGGCTCTAGAAGGCTGTGAAATCCACCCTGTTCCCACACTGCCCATCTGGGACCTGCCACTCTGTCTCTGCTCCTGGTCAAATCAAACAGACCAGCAGGAGGGACAGTTGTCTGGGTTCCCCTCTGGAGCTCCCAGATAACATTTCTTCCAGCCTTGTTGCTGGTGGATTTCCATCTGCCCATGGGGTTCAGATCACTGTTTGCTGAATGCTGCTGGGGTATCAGGCACTGCAACACCACACCATAGTTTTTGTTGCTTTCCTGTGTCTGTCAGTCTCCAGGTACTCCTCTGCCATTGTTCTGTCCTCTCCTGTTTCCTGGAATGTGCCCTCTCTGCTTCACACTAGCTAATCTTTTTCCATCTGTTTAAACATGTCCTTACCCTATTCCTCCATCTTGATTCTCGGCTCAGAATTTTTGAAATCCTTGCATAGTTGTTTGTTTTCTTTTCCACAATACAAACTTCCAGTGCTCCTTTGGAAATCCTCTTCTGTGCCTAGATCTCATTTTCTGCACCACAATAAATATATCTATTTTGCAATGCTTATTGATTATAATATACTTGAGGGTGAGAAAATAAGATTCTGAAATTTTAAGCAGATCTACGGGTCTCAGTGAAAGAGGCTGACATTTTCTTCAAGAGGTTCTGAAATCACAAAGGGAAAGGATTCCCAGCCTTACTAGATGCTGTCTGCTGTAACACGTAGGGCACACATGGAGGAGTTGGCCTCAGATGATCTCCAAGGGTGTGTACACATGTGGGGAGTTAAAGAGATGCAGGACATTCCAACAGAGATAACTTTTCCACAGACTGGTTCTGTTGGTTTGAGCAGTTCAAACAAATTAGACAAAGGATATCCTCCCGTAAAAATAAACATTTCTCTTAAAACCTCTCAGTGTTCATCGCTCCTTGACCTTAGCTGCTAACTCCAAATTCTAGTGCTCATCAGGATAAATGCTAAAACAACAAATTTTAAAACCACACAAAAACCCTGGCATACAAATCTCATTTAACTCTGAACAAATTATGCTATTTCAGCCACATGGAGAACTCCACAGAAAATAAATCAAGGAGTGCGCTGTGTGCCAAATCAACAAGGCTTTAAAAAATCTGGTTAAACGTATCCTATCGTTTCCAGCATAACTAGTCCTGATCTAATATCCTAATGATAAGGAAAAAGGGCCATTGTATGTCAAGTGGAAAAGAGCAGGCTGGCATAGCCTTCCCATGGGGTTCTTCTGTCTCTGCCTAGCAGTTACGGATTTAACTATGATCCACAGTACCCCCTTGATTCTGTGACCTCCACAATAGACATCAGACATGTCTCATTTTGGTGTTCATTAATCCGTGATTATTTCTCACTAGTTCAATGGTTTTCAGTAATCTCAAATTCTGGTAGTAGTTTCTCAAATAACGCATAATATAAGTGTGTTGTGGCTTTGATTAACTTGATATTCATATGAAAATCAAGATGATTTTGAACACACTCGTGAGTAAATGAATTAGAATAAATTATACCTACATTAGATATTCATCAAAGAATAAAGAAATTATTTTTCAGCCATTATTAATCATTCATGTCTCTTCAGTTAATGTGGAATTAAACCCAGTATTAATTTGCACAAGAATAACTTTGAGGTAATTAATTATAATTTTTATAAGAAAAACATTTTCAGAATCATTGCTGTATGAGATAAGAGAAGAATATATCTTCAGCTATGAAAGACATATTTTTAAGATGTATTTAGCTAATCATCAAATCATTCTGTAATTTCCTAAAGATTAACAGAAACATACTTTTAATCTGAGTTCATTAATAACAACATCAGTATAAGAAAGTATTATCTCTTTCTCTCTTTTCTCTTTCCCTCTCTCTCTTTAAAAGAGGAAGAAAATAAAATTTTTCTCTTTTGCTAAAATTAAAATAATATCCATTTAAGTGTGTGCTTATTTGAAAGAGCCATTACCTAATAGGATAATATGTATTAAAAAGGAAATCAACTTGTGGATTTTTTGGTTAATGCTTTGAATAATCCTAATGATAGTTTATAAGCATTTTTAAAAAATATTTTTAGATAAAATTTTATATGTGTTATTATTGGCTATTCTATGTGAAATATTGCAATACAACTTTTTCCTTTTAATATGCATTAGCATATTTATATTTCTTTGCCATCTTTTATTATTCTCATGGATTTGTTAAACTACATCAAAGATTATAGAAAAGTACAGTTAAATGAGAACATACAATAATTTTTTTACTTTCTGCTGTATATTGTTCATATGTAAACATTGCACATATACAAACATATATACATATGTGTGTTTATACACATACACTATTTGTTTTAAAAGTGGTTACATGGGGCTGGGATTGTGTCGTATAATGTAAAGACACTTTCTGTAACACCAACATCTGTATGGCACATGTTTGTGTCTGCCCTGCTCCCCTTCCCATCCAGCTCCCAGGTAATGATCTGAGAAAGCAGTATAGGATGTCCCCAATGCTTAGGTCATCACACCCATGTGGGAGATCTTCATGAAATCCCTGGCTCCTGACATTAACCTGGATGACCCTGGCCACTGTGGCCACCTGGGGAATAAGCCAGGAGATGGAAGCTATCTTTCCCTCTCCCTATCTCTCCTTTTCTCTCTATAACTGACTTAAAAATATACATCTTTTAAAGCAAAGCAATAGAGACTGAGAGTGCTATACATTCACCTGTTAAGGAACAACAGGGCAGACTGCACCTGGAATCTTAAGTTCACAAACTGCTGGTGCCAGAGACTAAATAAAACCTCTTGAAGGCAATGGTCTGTGAGTGGGCAAAAGTCCAAGACCAAGGCCAAGACCTGCAAGTAAGGGTTGCCAGTTGGGCAACAGTCCAAGGACAAAAAACTGTGTGTTTAAGAACACCCTTGAGACAGCCACATACTGACTTCTGTACTTGAATCAAACTGTTGCTTTGTAATTAGTAAGCACTGGCTGGTTACAGTGAGCCTTCTGGGAAGACCTTCTCCCTCAGAGAAGGGGACATCTTTCTGGCTGCCCACTTTCGTAGCCTTTATCAGATGTCTGTCTTATTTCTTATTTTCTCAATTGCATGTTGCCCCTTTTGCAGCCCTCTCTATATTGCAAAGAGGGTGAGAGTGAAAGTGAGGATGGAAGGAAGACTGAAAGGAAATATTAATACCAAATACTGTGATTTTAGTGAAAAATACAAAATAAGATAAAGGTTTGCTATTGTGTATGATTAACACAATATATATGCCAAACTTCATACAAAATAATGTTATCCAAATATGGAAAAAATGGTATTTCTCTTTCTGTTTCTAGTTTACTAATGTCCAATCCCATCCATTTTGTTTTAAAATGACAAGATTTCATTATTTTGTCTGATAAGGTAACACTGCAATGTGTGTATATACAACATTTTCCATTGCCCATCATCTATTGAATGCCTCACTTGATTCAATGTCTTTGTTATTATTTATTGGCTTGTTTTAAACAGGAAAGTGCAGCTTCCTTTTTCAAATGCTGACTTCATTTTCTTCTGATATATTTTCAGAAGCAACATAACTGGTTCATAAGGTAGATCTGTTTTTAGTTTTTTTTAAAGGCTGTCTATACTCTGTCATAATTGCTTTACTAATTTATATTTCTACCACATGTACATGAAGATTTCTTATCCTTCATATCTTTTCTACAACTTATTTATTTAGACTTTAATAAAAACTATTCTAACTGTAGTGAGGTGTAAAATACTTCCCCTATACTTTCCATCTATTACTTTTTAAAGAAGACTGACTGATTTATTTATGTGAAAGTCATTGTTACACAGAGACAGGGACAAAGAGAGAGTTCTTCCATCCACTAGTGCACTTGTCAGATTACCACAATGGCCAGGGCTGAGCCATAGCAAAACCATGAACCCAGAGTTTCAGCCCAGTCCCCCAAGTGGGTTTCAAGAGTGCAGACACTTGGAGCATCTGCTGCTGTTTGTAGGTCATTAGCAATGAACATCATGCTAAGTGGAGCAGTTTAAACACAAACCAGTGTTATACAGAATGCCAGCATTGCAGGTGGTAGCTTTACCTGATACTCTACAATACTGGCACCTGAGTTTATTACGTTTATGACGTTTGACAATTTGTTTTCTTCCTGAGAATAAGATTTGGTCATTGGAAAACTTAGGAATATAGTATTTTGGCTTATAATGAATAGAATACAAAATCAACTAATAGCTTAAACATACTACGCATATGAACTATGCTCAATATGTCCTGCTTTCAAACTACTGTATGCTGTATGCATTAATTCCATCGATTTGTCATTTCTTGTAATGATATCAAGGCATAAATTTAATACTTCCAAATGATGAAATTAATAGGTTGTTGATATTTTACTGTAATATACCTTTTCATTTCTTGGCTATTTTATATCCCTCATTACCACAAGTTACCAGTTTTGTTTCTGCTACAATACATACTGATTGTCTTGCTACCAGAATTATAGGCATAATTTAAATACTAAATAAACAAAGGGAATGAAATGAGAAAAGATTACCACAATTAAATCCATGTTAATAGACTTGACATTCTAAATAAAAGTAAATTACCATAGATGTTTGCTATTGAATTTAGTGTAGGTCTAACAACATCAACAAAAACTTCATTATACATTTAAATTGCTTCTCAAGTAGTCTCTTCTTATTTCTTTTGAAGAAACATACTTGCAATTTTATACATATTATGTACATATTTAATGCAAAATGTTTTTTGACATGCATTTTGAAGAACAGAGTTTGAACCTAAAAAATAAAAGAACATTTACACATTTTTATATTAAATAAAACTTGCAAGTGATCCATTTTCTGTACTTCATTTTTAGAGTCAGGATGACAGAAATAGGGAGGAAAACATGATAGATGTGGACAGAGAACTCACATCACTTTTACCCCTCAAATATTCAAATGAAATGGGTCTGAGCCAGGCTGATGCCAAGGGCTGGGAACTCAGTCCACGTCTCTCCCATGTGGATGGCAGGAGCACAGTTGCCTGGGCCATCACTATTGCCTTTAGGGGTTTGCATGGGCAGGAGCTGGGCACCAGAACTACAAATACAGCCCGTCGGTTCCAATGTTAGATATATGCATGTTTTATATGGATTTATGTAACCAACTTGTTCTCATATCCTGACAGTTCTAGTCTTGTTAATGTCTGCAAAGAAAGGAATCCTCCCAAACCTTTCTCAATAAGACACTACATGAAGTCTCCTGAACTCAGCTGCAGGATACATGGATACACATTATTTCATAGACAAAGGTTTAACATATTTTGATACAATATACTAAGAAGAATATGAACTTCGAACTAAGTTATGCATGACTCTAGCACTTAAAGCTTTTAAAAGGGTAAAAATCTGTGTTTTTCTTACATTCAGATTATTTCTACCGCCTTACCAACATTATTCTTGCCAAATGTCTCTTACATTTCATACTTTTAGATTTCAAATATTCATTTTAAGGAAGTTCAGTGAAGAAGAACATTGGTCAACACCTCAACAGACAAATAAACAAAATAAAAACATCAGCAACATATAGAAGTAATGAAAAAAGAACCTAGCCAATTCTGGAGCTTCAAATATAAAAGAGTGAATTTAAAAATTCGAAAGGGAAAATTAGCACCATCATATGGAAAAATAAATCAATTTAAGCACAGATCATTTGAAATTATAAAATTAATGGTCTCAAAAATAGTGATAAAGTTTATTACATTTATGGAAACTTGGGTAGTTAACCAATCTACACATTATGAAAGTTTCAGAAAAAAAAAAGAAATGGAAAAAGAATTAATGTTGGAAAACTTCCTAAATCTTGGAAAGTTTATGAACTTTGAGAATAATGAAGTTCAAAGTCTCAAACAGGGTCAACCACAAACCTTTCATATTGAAACATTATAATGAAATCATATAGAGTAGAAACAAATTTTAAAAGTAGAAAAAGAGAGCCCAGCGTGGTGGCCTAGTGGCTAAAGTCCTCGCCTTGAATGCGCTGGGATCCCATATGGTCGCCAGTTTGTATCCCAGCAGCCCCACTTCCCATCCAGCTCCCTGTTTATGGCCTGGGAGAAAAGTCAAGGACAGCCCAAAGCCTTGGGACCTTGTACCCATGTGGAAGACCCAGAGGAAGCTCCTGGCTCCTGGCTTCTGATCAGCTCAGGTCCAGCTGTTATAGTCATTTGGGGAGTAAATCAGTGGACCGAAGATCTTCCTCTCTGTCTCTCCTCCTCTTTGTATATCTGACTTTCCAATAAAAATAAATGAATCTTTAAAAGTAGAAAAAGAAAAGTGCACCATAAAAGTTCATCACATACTAGAATATCACTGCATGATGATCAGTAGACTGATCAGCAGAAAACCTGCACACCAAGAGATTATATTTTGAAAGTGCTAAAATTTCCAACCAAAAATAGTACATCTAACAAAGCTGTTCTTTATAAATTAAGGATATTAGTTGCAGCTGTGTGGTTTAATTTCTGAGGTTTCCATTTTGCTTCATTGGTCTAAGTGCCTATATGTGCTAATATCAAGCTGATTTGATTAAAATTTCCCTCTGGTATGCCTTGAAAGCTGGTATTTTGATGTCTTTGGCAAAAAAACGAGATAAAATCAATCTCTGGATAAAAGTCTCTTCACCAAATCTTACAGGAAAAAGAGCACATGGAAAAATGGATAAACAGTGATAAACAAACATTCACACAGTTAAGTACTGTTCATTTTTTAAAAAGAAGTGAATTCTACAATTTGTGAAAACATGATTGCAGCTGAACATTACTCTAGGGATGACATAAATAAAAATACTGCATTGTATCCTAGATATTTTTTCAGAAGATTGGTCTTCAGTGTTCTCATTACCCAAAATAGATAGATAGATAGATAGATAGATACTTTTTGTTTTGCTCAAAATGACTTGCCATAAAAGTTGTTTAATTGAATGCTTTGTTATTTTTAGCTACCGTATTCTTAATTAGTAAATAATAGGTTAATGTCTCTTTTTAATGTAAGAAACAGTTTCTACCTAAAATAGAATGCTGTGTAGGCAAGGAAAGGTTTTCCTACGTTCTCTTTTAGGAAATCTATGTAATTACATATGCTGTATTAAACGTCAAAGGACTGTGTTCCCTACTTACTTATGTGAAATATTTTTAAACTATCACTCTGCTTAAATATCCTGAAGTAAAATAGAAATTAAATTTCATTGTATAAAAGATTTGTTTATTGGAAAGGCACATATACAGAGAGAAGGAGAGACAAAGATCCGTCCGCTGGTTCACTTCCCACGTGGCCATAACAGCCGAAGAGTTCATCCGAAGCCAGGTCTCCCATGCAAGTGCAGGATACCAAGGCTTTGGCCATGCTCTACTGTTTCCCTGGACCAGAAGCAGAGAACAGGATGGGAAGTGGAGCAGCTGGGATATGAACCAGCACCCATATGGGAGCGTTGTGCATGCAAGGCAATGATTTAGCCACTAGGCTAATGTGTCGGGCCCTCATTTTATTTTTTCTATCTTGACAATGTAATGCTTGCAAATTCCAGAAAATGTTTCTCTTTTTCTTTTTACGTTCATTTATTTATGTAGGTAGTTGCTTATCTCTATGAAAAAGGCAGAATGACAGAAAGAGAGACAAAGAATCAAAAACCGAAAAGGAAAGATCTTCCATCTGCTGCTTCACTTCTCAAATGCCTGCATCGCGAGGCTGCCCAGAGGGAGGCAGGAGTCAGAAGCTCCGTGTAGTTGACCACGCCCTTGGGCTTTCTGTCATTTCCGGCCACTCAGGTTGTGTGTAAGCAGGAAGGTGTTAGCAGGAAGCCGGACGCCAAAGCTAAGCGGGACTCAATCCCCAGCACTCTCACAAGGATGTGAGTGTTCCAAGTGGTGGCTTAATCTATTTTGCTAAAACAGCTGGCCTTTTTTCTTTTCTCTCTCTTTTTCTTTCAATGATTGCCACTGCAGGAAAAAAAATCTAATTGTTTTCTTTTATTTTTCGATAATAAAAAAACAAGAGGTTGTCAACTTTCAACTACTTTTAGGTGTGTGCTTGGTTTCAGGAGGGAGAAAAAAAACTTTGATTAAAAAAAAAAAAACCCTGCACCTTATTATCCCTGGAGTGAGAAAATGCCACCTCATAGAAATCTAAAGGTTTTTCAATTAAGTCAAGTAATTAGATTTTGGAACACACATCCAGTGAACTTTCACGAAACAATTTAAACAGTGAAAACCATGGCACTTCCACAAAAGTTACAAATACATACAAAACAAAATAGGAAACATTTAGTGAATGCACCTATGTCAAATGTGCTTCACAATACAACACAGAAATTTACAATCTCCAAATTACTCACAGCATATCTCTTGATGAATTTCACAATGGAATTACACTTCGGGAAGTGACAAGGAGTAGCTGTATGTTCTCCTATATCTGATCATGCACGCCTGAGCGTATCCTTCATCCACCTACGAAACGGTAATCAAATGCCTGTTCTCACAAAACCACACCATCGCCTTTATAATTCTAAAAATAAAATCAATCATTTTCTTAGGAGTGCAGTAGAAAACAGTACTGAAAAATTAGTGAGAGTACATCTTTGTGGAGATAAGATAAATTTTATGGACTTTTTAGTCACTTATTGCCTAAGAAGTAAAATAAGAAATACCTGTTGTACTTAAATCATTACTAAAGCAAGAGCTATTTTTTAAAATATTATTTTTCCAATTATATCAACATTAGCAATGTTTTATTTTTATTGTCATTTTTTTTTTAGATGCACTTTCTGTGTTTATGTACCTTTTTGTCCTTTCTTACAAAGAATGTAGTGGAATAAAAAAAAAAATCCTGTGTTTATATTTAATCATCCTTCCTAGTTCAAATACTGTACAGCCTTACTATCACAGAGAATCGATATTGCCAATAACAGGAGCCATTTGATAAAACAGAAACACACTCATTGTTATAGCCTAGTGGTCTTGTCATCACGACACACAAGTGCCACCTGTGTATGTAACTCCTAATCAAGTTAGACAGCTCATCAGATACCCGGGGTTATGGACAATGCACTATAAGGGGCTGCAGATAATCTCTGTATATTTCCTAACCCCTCCCCACTAACAGACTAAATGGGCACTGAAAATTCCCAGTTATTTTCTTTTGTGTTTCTTAGAAACCAAAAAATGTATCAAAGCCAGCAATACATCAAATGCCATTGTAAAATGACACCTTGCACTTTCAGTTTCAGCAGAGATGTAGGAAGTGAGAGGATCAAGATCAATATCATGTGTACAATGTTGTGGAATATGCTTTTACATTATAAATTTCCAAACTTAAGAGGGAGGGCCCCAAGTATTTTGAGAAAGAAAAGCAGGAAAATGTACCACAAATGGTTATTTTTAATTATCCTTAGGTAAATGC
Source organism: Ochotona princeps (assembly GCF_030435755.1). Classification (NCBI taxonomy): domain Eukaryota; kingdom Metazoa; phylum Chordata; class Mammalia; order Lagomorpha; family Ochotonidae; genus Ochotona; species Ochotona princeps. The sequence goes on from NC_080846.1 coordinate 28,338,831, forward strand.
TTCGCTTTTATTAAGACAATGAGACAGGGTCTCATCAAAGAATTTTTTAAAAAATGATTTCACATGATGCAAAATATTTTTAAAAGATTATTTTTTAAATATGATTTCATATGATGCAGACATAAAATATTGATCCTGAGAGTGTTAAGATAAATGCATGGAAGAAGGGGTGACATTATGGTGCTTGCAATACCTGCATTTCACATGGAGTACTGCTTCCTGTCCCAGCTACTCAGGCCCCGCCCAAATTCCTGCTAATGCATTAAATAACAATAAACGACAGCTTGAGAACTTATTATCCTGCCACCCAAACATTGGCAAGACAAAGGTAGAATTCCTGATGCAGGGCTTTAACCTAACCCTATGCTATCTATTACGGCCATTTAAAAAGTCTATCAGCAGATAGAAAATCAATCTCTCTCTCTTATTTTGTCTCTCCTCTTTCTGTTGCTTTATCTTTTCAATTATTTTTTAAATAGTAAATGAATAGAGGAAAATTTCCATGTCTCCCAGCAGTTCCCTTTTACCTAGCCAACACTCAGAGACAGGTGGCTTTATGATTATAGTTTTTCCTTAGAGAATTCTTTCAACTGGACACGCTCTACCCTGAAAGTAGATGTTTCAGTGTATCTTAACTAAACTATACTCTGTGGTCCCAGATGTCAATTAATTTGCCATGACTGGGCAACAAGATGTTACCACTGCAAAGCAAAATGACCTTCTCTTAAAGAATAAAACATATCTTTGGAGCTTATCATTTATGATCTATAAGGTCTAGATGCCAAAAAATTCAAGGTCAAATAACAGGTAAGGGCCATGGACCAGATTCATCAGTAAGATCGGTTCTCTTGGCCTAGTATTGTTAAGCTGCCAATTGTGATGATAGCATGCCATATCTGAGCACTGGTTTGAGTTCTAGCCACTCCATATCTGATCCAGCTCCTGGCCAATATGACTGGGAAAGCAGTGAAAGATATACAAAACATTTTGGTCTTTGTCACTCACAGGGGACATCCATGTGGAGTTCCTGGCTCCTAGATACAGCCCAGCTTAGCCTTTGATTTTCCAGCCATTTGGGAGATGAAATGGTGGAAGGAAGATCTCTTCTTGTCAATCTCTCTCTCTTTGTTACTCTGCCATTCGAAGATCAGTTCTCCTGTAAGACTACCTGTTCCAGCAAGAAGGGGCTAGAATGTTAAATGAATTTGTATTCAAAAATTCATCTGTTTATTTTTTTCCCATAAAGAATAACATACTTGGAATAAAAGAATCTTGAGTTTGTACTTTGACTATCAAATCCACTGTAGGTATTATGATTTCTATGAATATACTGTTCTAAAATTCAGAGATTACCCTACTGTAAAGTAAGTTAGAGGCTTGATTCTTGATAAGGATTTACAGTGAATATTGAAGGCCAGGAGATTATAGGGAAAGACTTTGGTCACAACTGTATAATCTCAGGATTCAATTGCTCTATACTACACTCTTCTCTAACCCAGGTAGTTGAAAGAAGCTCAGAACCAATATTCAAAAAACTTCTAATTTTCCAATGACTTTTCAAAAGTCAAGGTTAAAATAAAGAGTGGTTAGTGTGTATTCACATCAATAAGAATGGTGTTGAGAACATGATGAAAAGACAATAAGATCTCAGTAGTTTCTGAGCTCTTTCTCCTGAGAGCTCCCAGGAAGCATTGAAGATGTAAAGCTGTGAAGAATCTTGGTGCTAAATTTGAATCTAAAAGCTGCTGAGAGGCCCAAGACATTAGTCAATCCTTCCTCCTACAGCGATGGCTCTTCTAGATCTCTTTCTGGTCAGGGAGGCCTAAGCCTTAGGTTAGAGGACAGAGTATGAGGGAGAGAAAAACCTAGAATGGAAGTTCCTGAGTGTAGAGTGATAAAGAACTCACTGGAAGGTACACTTACCACTCCCCCTGAGCTTCAATCTCACCTACCATATCTTGATATTATTCCAGAAGTTTTCCTGTTCTGGGACCCTGATGACTGGATACTAGCCTTTTTTCTTTCTTTTTTTTTTTTATTAATTCATTAATTACATTGTATTATGTGACACAGTTTCATAGGTACTTGGATTCTCCCCACCCCTCCCCAAACCTTCCCACCATGGTGGATTCCTCCACCTTGTTGCATAACCATAGTTCAAGTTCAGTTGAGAATCCCCCATTGCAAGCATATACCAAACATAGAGTCCAGCATCTTATTGTCCAGTCAAGTTCATCGGTTTCTTAGGTATACCCTCTCTGGTCTGAAAACAGAGCCATCAGAGTATCATCCTGATCAATTAAAAGCTCCAACATACCATCAGCGAAAATTTCCATCACCATGGAATTAATTGACATAGTAATGAGTAACCAATATGTTAAGAGTAAATGCAAGTTCTTAACCACCTTCTGTGACCACCTCACTTACATTTCAATTTTGGTTTATATACAACATATAACATACATAACATAATATGTTATACATAACATCATATCATCTTCAATTAAGGCAAACATGTGGTATTTAACCTTTTGGGATTGGCTCATTTCCCTTAGCATTATGGTTTCCAGTTTGGCCCATTTGGCCACAAAGAACTGCATTTTGTTTTGTTTAATAGCTGAGTAGTATTCCATGGAGTAGATGAACCATAACTTTCTTATCCAATCCTCTGTTGATGGGCATTTTGGGTGCTTCCATGTTTTTGCAATTACTGATTGTGCTGCTATGAACATAGGAGTGCATGTTGGTTTCTCATAAAACAAGTGTTCTGGATATATTCCTAGGAGTGCTATTGCTGGATCATACGGTATGTTGATTTTCAGTTGTTTGAATGTTCTCCATACTGATTTCCATAGAGGCTGTACTCTGCAAGATCTAGGGGTAGGGTCCCTACTTCCTAAGAAGGACACCAAAAGCAGTAGAAATCGAGACCAGAATAAACAAATGGGACCTCATCAAACTGAGAAGCTTCTGTTCAGCAAAGGAAACAATCAATAAAGTAAAAAAGCAGCCCACAGAATGGGAGAAGATCTTTGCGCACTACGTAGGCGATAGAGGGCTAATCTCCAGAATATACAAAGAACTACAAAACAGCCAAAACACCAAAACAAACAAGCTACTCAAGAAGTGGGCACGGGAAATGGGCAAACACTTCACAAAGGAACAAACCCAAATGGCAAATAAACATATGAAAAAATGCTCAAGTTCCCTGGCAATAAGGGAAATCCAAATTAAAACATCAGTGAGGTACCACCTAACGCCAGTAAGACTGGCCCACATAAATAAAAGCACCAACAACATTTGTTGGCGAGGCTGTGGGGAAAAGGGAACCCTACTCCACTGCTGGTGGGGCTGCAGGTTGGTACAGCCTCTATGATACTAGCCTTTTTTAAAAGGATGACATTATTGAAGCATATTTTTAAAAAATTTCTTTATTTTAATTGGAAAGTCAGATATACAGAGAGGAGGAGAGACAGAGAGGAAGATCTTCATCCAATGATTCACTCCCCAAGCGGCCGCAATGACCGGTGCTACGCCAATCCGAAGCCAGGAGACAGTAACTTCTTTCAGGGTCTCCCACTCGGGTGCAGGATCCTAAGGCCTTGAGCTGTCCCCAGCCGCTTTCCCAGGCCACAAGCAGGGAGCTGGATGGGAAGTGGAGCTGCCGGGATCAGAACTGGCACCCACATGGGATCCTGGCATACCCAAGGTGAGGACCTTAACCACTACTCTACCGCACCAGGCCCAATTGAAGCATATATTATACACCTTAAAATCACCAAATTTAAGTGTACATTTCAGTTAAAATTTTTTTTTTTAGTTATTTTACCAATTTGCTCAAGGGTCACCATTAATCAGTTTTATAACATCTTAATAACCTCATAAGATTTCTCATGCAAGTTACTGTTAATAGCAGCCACCCCCTCGCCCCCCATAGCACCATTCTGCTTACTGTATAACTTTTTAGAGGTTAGATTTTGGATAATATTTGATAACACAATGAAATATTTTAAACACTGGGAAGTCATCTGTAGAGCATTGAGAACAGTATTTAAGATATTTGTGTTAGAATATTCCCTGATGGCATACAGATGAGAGATTAGAAATGAAAACATGGGCTTTAAGAAATTAATAGTGACAGTGCCTCAAAAACTCAGATGCAAAGAATGAGTGTTGCAAGAGTACAGCTGCAGATAATGGAGCAGAGCTCTTAAGACTGAGTGGGTCCTTCCATGCTGTGGGTTCCACAGAACACTTTAGACAAGGAAAAGGGAAAACCATTCCGTAAACTCTCATTCTCTGTGGTTAGGGAATAGGCATTATACAGGGGGAAAATGTACTTCCGTATTTTCTGGGAACTGTATGCACAGGAGCATAAGCAAATGAAAGCAATTATCTGTAAATGGTGTCATAGTGATCAAAGTATTTTTAACCATGCACTTAATGTGCGGCAACCTGGGAAACTGGAGAAGCCAGATTAAAAACAACCACCTGAACACATTAGGAGGCAAAGCAAGCTAACCTGCCATGAATATTACGTATCCTCCTAACTGAATGTTAATAAAAACTATGGCCAACCTCAACCATTCCTGACACGGACTTGTCTATTAATTGAGACTTAATAATTCCTTTGTATCAAAGGTTAGGGTACTCTAAAAAAAAAAAAAAGCTTTAGTAGGCTATTTATAACCAGGTATGGTATTCATACCTTATCATCCTCTGGTCATTAAACAATAAAAGAAGACCTGTGTGAGACAATGGTAAGTGGGCAATACGTTGTACAGGGTTGTCCTGAACTAAAAGAAAACTGGGCGCTTCAGAAAAAGCGGCCTTTCTCAGTTGTGGCATATGCAGTGTACTGCATGCTTGGTGTTCCGGTTGTTTGCTCTTTCTTCTCCAGATCACCTGATGCTTTTCTGTACTCTGAAGGACTTTCAAAATTTTTGAATATTTAAATTACAAAGTACTAGTAATAAATAAGGAAATTATGACAAATTGATTACTTAATACAAGTAGTTTTGGCATCTTCAATATTTATGCATAAAATACACAAATACAAAGCTATGATATATTCTGTGAGTATTTTACTACTGTGTTAATGATCTGCTTGATTTGGCACCTTGGGCTTTTCTTCCAGTTTTAACGTAAGGCAGTTATAACCTGCTCCAATCTATACCAAGACCTTTTATCCAGACTAAATCTAAGGAGAGGCAAATATTGCACCATTTCATTTTCATTCTCAGCTTCTAAATTCATGGCTTTTATTCATAATTCAATTGTAGCTTTGAGTAGTGTAACGTACCTGAAAGTAAAATAATGTCCTTGTGATAGTGTTTAAGTGTCTTGACTCAGAAAATTAGAAATATCAGAGTCTGAAGTAGTTTTAAAGTATTTTCATATATATATATATATATATACACACACACATATATCTAAACACTGCAATATCATTCTTAATTTTTTCCAAATAAAGTTATATCTCAGATAATAGCTTTTGGAGATGGTTAAAACATATTTTACAAAACTAGCTAGATATAACTGACATTTTAAAGCTATTGTCAAAGTATAGTAGTCATGTAACATTCACAGAAACTTTATTCATTGGAACAATTATCGTTAATTCGTTCATTATTTGGGTTGACTCCTCCTTTCACATTTTGGTTCATAATAGTAAGACAATTTACATTTTGTTAATTATCCACAAGTAAGGATCTTCAGGAAGAGTGGAAAATATTTAAATATTTAATGCTACCTCTGTATTCTTTGTTCGACATATTAAAACCAATCAACATTTTTGTAAAAAGAATCTTGCTGCACAGCTCTGAGATGACCATTATTTAATACTTTAGGATTATTGGAAGTTGTAATAAGCTTAGAGTCAATGTCATCTATTACTGTGTCAGGAATTTGAATTATACAATTCATATTAATGATGGTGATAATAGATGGTTGCTTTAATTTAAGGTAATTGCATAAAATTTATAAGTCCTATTTTTAATACTTATTTATAATTCACAAATTGTCCCACTGAATCTTTAAAACAACCCAATGGTAAGTACATTATCTGTTACATAGACAATAGTATTTATTGAGGCCTAATTATTTGTGTAGTTCTCACCAACTCAATGATATAATTAGCAATTTCTACAATAAGGACTGGCATTGTGGTATAGTATGCTAAGCCACTACCTACAAAGCCAGGATCCCATATACGCATCTGTTTGAATTGCAACTGTTCCACTTCTGATCTGGGCCCTGATAAATGACCTGGGAACATCATTAATGAGGGCCCAAGCATCTGGTCCTGTGCCACTCAAATGGAAGATAAGCATGAAGTTAGTGATTTCTGGCTGGCCCAGTGCTGGTCATTGCAGCCATCTGGAGAAGTGAACCAATAGATGGGCGATATCTCTCTCTCTGTCTCTCTCTCTCTCCCATTTTTTCCCTCCTCCCTCTGTTTTTCCCTGTCTGTAACTATGACCTTCAAATAAATAAAATTAAAATAATAAAACCTCAAATTCAGAATAATAAAGTTACTTGTCTATATTTCCATATACAGTAGTTTTGGAAACATAACTCATTTATAATTTAAGAGCTCATGTTCTTTATCACAATTTTATGTTTTATCATAGGCTTTAAAGTGTGTAAGTGAATCAAGATACTACAATGGAAAAAAATTAGAATCTTATCTAATTGGCTAATTGAAATTTTTAATGCTGATACATGTTATGTTCCAAGATGTAGAAAAGGCAAGTATTCAAGATACTTTGAAGCCATAAGTCTTAAGAAATAGAAGGTTTTTTTTTTAGATAGATACATTCTTGAAATACAAGCTTCTGAACATTTGAAGTTTAAGGTAAAGTTGTTGGTATTATCAGAGAAATGGCATGGTCACATTCATGTTTTATAAAATTTACATTTATTCATGACCTTTCTAGAATTAATTTATTTATTTTTAGTTTTTAGTTATCAGATCTTTCTCCCGCCCTCCTTCTGTCCTTTCTTGGCTTTCATCAGCATCAGAAAGCAAGAAAAGAATGATAAAAGTTCAAGAAATGCTAATAGTACTAAATGGACAGCACTTTCTCCTCAGTGAGATTAAAAATTAAATGTGAGAGGGATAAAACAAAAGCTAATTTCTAGGTTTTTGGTATAAGTAACTTGGTATCTGATGGTGCCCTTCACCAAGAGAGGGAAAATGAAAAGACGAGCAGGGCTGAGGAAGAAATGAATGCATACGGGGATCATGTAATGACTGTGCTGTTTACTACGACTCTAAGTTTCATGTAATATCTGTGCACATCATCACTTAACTCTATGCCTTAATAAAAACAAATTAAGGTTATCAGTCTTACTTTTTTCAGACTTATCTGGTAGATTCTTGCCAATGACAGAAAGAAGAGGAGGAGACCATAAAAGGATCATAAAGGTAAGTAGATCACAACTACTAATCGTTGCTTAGTGATATCATCTTTTGAAAATAGTATGCATTAAAGAAACTCAAACATACTTTTTAGCCTTATGATTTTTTTTTAAAAAGTAACTTGAAAAGAACAAGTCACAAATAAAATGATACCAAACAAATTTACTTAGGGTGATCATTAATGTGTTCTGCTTCTGTGTATAGATTTGCAGTTATGAACTATTGCAACTCAAATTTAAATTTTATACTATTTCTCAATGAAAGAAATTCTGAATATAAAAAGTGAATGGATATCATATTAGATGTTAATGTCATACAGAACACAAAACTATAAAGCAGATATTTAAGACCATGATCTTTGCAAAGTTAACATGCATTCATCCAAACAAATTGCACAGGAGAGTTTGAAGCATCTGAATTAAATAATGAAAATTCTTAGAAACTTAGACTTTTTAGAAAACATGGCTCTATGATAATTTTTGCGGACAACTTTAGGACTGCTTCTGTGACTCAATACACATTTACAGCAGACGAATGGTCTCTTTCTCTCCTGCTCTCTGTAAATCTGCCTTTCCAATAAAAAGAAATAAATCATTTAAATAATCTAAATTAAGGAACCTTGAACGGGGTTATTAAAAATGGAGCACCCTGAGACAGAACCTAAAAGACAGTCTGTTGGTAAGCTGTAGACATGTTGAGTCTGCAGGGTTTCCTAACACATGAAGTAACTCAAATAGTTTGATTATTCGGTGTAACTGATTCAAAGCCTTGTCGTTTCTTCTGGCCACAGCTAACTTTATATTTCACATTTCCATAACCATCAGTACTCAATGTCATAATTAAGGAAGAATTTTTCTCAAAAAATAAAAGAAATTTTCAGTAACATGATGGAAAATTCCATTCTTTGTTCTTTAGTATGTATGGACATATTCTCAGCAATTTCAACCTGTTCTTTGCTCTTTTATGAAAATAGCATGTCTGAGAAAACTTTCTTAAGAAATTAAGACTATTTCAGTTCATAATTTGAGATCATACAATCTCTAAGCAAGCTCTTACATTAGCACTTTAATCAGAACATGTCTCTACTAAACAAAATTTTGTTATTAATATGTAAATGCATGCTGTAAGGCAGATAACACTTTTTCCCAAACCACATTCAATTAATATGCCAATAATTTTAGGCAATTCTTTTGTAATCAGTATTAGTGTTTTGCATGGCAATTTTTAAAACATTTCTTAGATTCTAACAATAAATAATTCAATATTATCATTAATTATCATGATGCAACTGCAAAACATATAGACGGAATAAAATAAAATGTCATAGCCAATATTGCATAAATATAGTGATATTACAAATGCCATTAGTCATGATCCCAAATTCATTGTTAAATTAGAGAAGCATATAACTATTTAAATATGGAAAAGTTAAATTTAACATGGTTCCAATCCATCATATATAATTGCATAATTAGGCTCTCTTTTTACCAGTCAAAATAAAACAACAACAAAATAACAAAAATTTTGAAAGTTCGACCTTGCAGAAGGTAAACTGTTCAGCCTCTTAAGTATCACCTTAAAGCTGAATATCATTTTAAGAAAAGTGATTTGTTAATACAATACGCAATGTCATCATCATAGGTATAAAATTTTTTTCAATTAATATTTGAATTTCTTCATATATTGTAAAACATGACATTCTAACCTATCCTAGCACTTTCCGTTATTGTCTTAAAAATTGTTAATCATATAAAATATTACATTTGTTTCATAGACACAATTCTAAGAAAATAATCACACTTGCCTCCCTTATTGTCTTCCTTTTCCTTTCCTGCCATTTTGCAATAGCATACTTTTAGTTTATGTTATATTTGCAGACATAATCCTCCACTAACCATAATATTCCAAGTAAAATGTAGAAAGATCATTGTTCCACATGAATATAGTCAAAGGCTATAAACAATAATTAAGTCATAATATTTCAATTTATTTTCAGATTTCTGAGGAATCTTCATATTGCCTTCCATAATGGTTGTACTAGTTTACTCCTATTAACAGTGTATTTAGGGTACCTTTTTTCTCCTCATTCTTTCCAGCATTTTTTTTTGACAACAGCCATTTTAACTGGTATAAGTTCAAACCTAAATTTGCGAAAGATACCCATTGTCAGCCTGGAGGGCACAACAGAGGGAAAGGAGGGAACTTGGGGGAAGGGGAAGGGACACCCCAGCGCCAACTAAACTGTATCAAAAAAACAATACAATTTTTTAATTAAAGAAAAACTGATTGTGGTTTTTCCTGATGGCTTGTGATCCTAGGCATTTATTTCATATGTGTGTGGCCATTTTTATTTCATTCTTTGAAAAACACCATTCAGTCTTAACTGTATTGTGTGTTTTATTGTTGTTAAGCTGCTTATATACCATTGATATTATTTTTTGTCAGATTCATAATTAGCAGCTATTTTCTCCCATGCTGTTGGTTGCCTTTTCACTATGCTGAGTGCTTGCTTTGTTATGCAGAAGCTTCTTAGCTTGATGCAATGCCATTGTTCTATTTTTGTTTTTATTACCTATGGTTCTGGGGTCTCTTCCCATGCCAATGACTTACAGATTTTCCCCATTATTACTCCTAGTAATTTGATTGTATCAGGTCTTTGACTCACTGAGTTGTCTTTCAAATAGGGCTGGGAGTAGGGGTTTTATTTCATCCTTCAGCATTCAGAGATCCACAGGATGGTAAGGACTTTCATGTGTCATCATGATTACCAACGCTCTCTTACCTAAGGGCTTCTCCTGGGAAATAGGTTAGTACTCCATTTCCCTAAACTAATATTCAATGTGAACTTATATCATACAAAATTACAAGAAGTATTGTACTGAACATTTCTAAAATTCACAATCAGTACTTATGCTATCAGTAATAAGTGGAACAATGTGGCCTTTTTATAATGAAGCAAAGATTCCACACTCACTTAACTTTCAACATAATTCATCTTTCTAGCAATAGTGCACAAGAAATCTATTTCAGATGTTAAAAAGTACAGACATTTAAAACAGAAAAGTTGATTCTTCAATTAAAGACAGTATTCTTCATCTTGGATATATTTTACATTTAAACACATGTTTCAGACTAGTACTTCACCAATGTCGGTAGAACTTTGTTATGGTATTATTTTTGCCACTCATATGACCAACATCGAATATACCTCCAGCCAAAAACACATCACTTTCAAAAGCTTATATTGACATTCTACTATTTGCCATAATTGTACTTAGAAAAGTACTGTAGTCCCTGAAGACATTACTCTGTACTTTTTATGTGCACATATTATTTTTAGCTTTAGCAGGAGAAGAGGAGGGTTTACTTTTCCATAAGAAGAAATAAAAAGTAAGAGCAGAACAAAATCTTGTGGATATGAGACTCACAGTCCTACAGCCACACAATTTATTTTTATTGGTAGTAGAGGCAGCATCTGTGATTTACCCAATGAAATGAAATCAAATAAAAAACAAAAACAGATAGACAAACCATCCTGCACTATTTCCCACCTAACGTATACACACTATATCTCAAATTAAACCTTGCCGCTTTTTAAAAAATCCTGATGTAGGGAAGCAAAATTGTACCTTTACTGAAAGATTTTCATTTTCATTTTATTTCAAAGTAGCACTTGATTTTGATTTGTTTGCTTGTTCATTTTTAATTAAAAGATTATATTGGAAGTTTTTATCTTATACATAGTAATCTTTAGATATGTACATATTGTGTAATAGTTAAATCTAGCTAATCAGCAAATGCATTACTTCACATAGTTACCATTTACATAGAAGGAACATTCCTTAACATGATCAACGCAGTATATGATAAACCCACAGCCAGCATCATCTTGAATGCAGACAAGCTGAAAGCATTTCCACTAAGATCCCAAGGCAGACAAGGATGTCCTGGACGTTTTAGTTAGAGCCATACATCAAAAAACAAACAACCAAACAAAATGTAAAATAAAATGGATAGAAATTGGAAAGAAAAAATCAAATTATCCCTGTTTGTAAATGCCATCCTAAATATAGGAAACCCAAAGGCTCCACTAACAGAGTATTTGAACTGAGAGGAAGTTTTTGTAAAATTGCAGGATATAAGATCAACATACAAAAATAAATATCTTTTTAAGATACAGATAATGCCAGGGCAAAAAAGAACCTATCTGATCAATATCATTCATGATCACTACAAAATATATGAATACCTTGGAATAAATATCAAAAAGGATATAAAAGATATCTACAATGAAAATCAGAAAACATTAAAGAAATATGACACAAAAAATGGAGCAATTTTCTGCGATCATAGACTGAAAGAATAACTACCAACCAAGTGTCCTTACTAGCCAAAATGATTTATAACTCAAGGTAATGCAAAACACAATACATGTTCTCAGATCTAGAAATAATGAAACTAGAAGCACAAGAGATTCCCAAATGGCTTAAGCAATCTTAAACAGCAAAAAACAAAAACAAAAAACAGTCAGAGGCATCACAATACCAAAATTCAAGGCATACTATAGCACAGTTGTTACCAAAACAGTCTGGTATTGGCACAAAAATGGACACAAAAACCAACAGAACTGAATAGAAATCCCAGACGTCAATCCACAAGCCTACAAGAATGAATCTTTAACAGACAGGTTAAAATCAATCCCTAGAGAAAGAGCGGTCTCTATCATACACAACAAGTTAACTCAAACTTGATTAAAGCTCTAAATCTACAACCAGATACTGTTAGAGAAATACATTAGGGAAACTCTACAAACAATGATCACAGCCAAAAACCCCTTGGAAAATATCCCAGAAACATAGAGTAAAAAGACAAACGGGATTGCAGCAAGCTAAGAGGCTTCTTTACCAAGAGGGAACGCTAAATACATATGTTGGATAAAATATTTACAAACTACGTACCTGATGAAGGATTAGTATACTGAATCTATAAAGAGCTCAAGAAATTCAACAAAACAAAACAAATAAGTTAATAAATGAGCAATGAACATGAATGGGCGATGGATGAAACTCAAATGACCAACAGATATAAGAAAAATGCTTATGATTACTACATTTTCAGGGATTTGCAAATAAAAACCACAGTGGTGTTTTACCTCATGCCAGCTAGAATGGCTGTCATGCAGAAACCAGAAAATAATCAATCCTGGTTAAGGTGTGAAAAATATATGCCCTACTAACTTGCTAATGGTTATATAAACTAGTACAACCATTATGGAGCAAAGGGGATTCCTGAGGAACATGAAAATAGATCTACCCAGGCCTGGAAATTCATTCAAAGGAAATGGAGTCAGTTATATGAAAGAGTTTTCTGTTTCCCCATAATTATTGAAGCTCATATCACGATAGCTAAGATATAGGAATTAGCCAGATGTCTACCAGCTGACTGAATAAATCAAATGTGTTATACACACTCCATGGAATACTGAATGAAATCATTTGCAATAAAATGGATGCAACTTTAGTAAAACAAGCCAGTTCAAAACACAAATACGTTTTCCATGATTTGTGGTAATTAATATACACAGTACAAAAAAGCAATGTAAATTAACAAAATTGACAATATATAAATATTAGTTTATAACCCTTGTTACATTCTCGAAGAAAAGTGGGGTTAGTTTTAGTACTTATTTTTTTGTTGAATTCTTTACCTAGTGAAGGGGTAAGCCTATGTTTATAAAATAAACTGAAAGTATTTCAGTGTAAAGGTTAAAAGAAGAAAGAAGAAAAGATTGAAGATCAGGGGTGGGGGATATTATATATGAAATACATAAATGTGTTTATATTGGTAATATAAATAGAAAAATAAAATTATTTCACTTTAAATAATTTTAAAAGAGAAAAGAGATGGCAGATTTTTTAAAAATTTTTCTAAAATTAAATGGAGGCAGGGATAGTGAGTATTCCCATCAGCTTGTTTAAATACCCAAAGACCTGGGGCAAGCTTAATATGGAAGCCAAGCACCACAAACTCACCCTACGTTTCCAAGTGCAGTGCCAGGGACCCAAACAACTGGAGTCATCATCACTGACACCAAGGGTCCACATTAGCACAATAAGAGTCCAAAATGGAGACAGAGCTCAGGTATTCCTGTATAGGACAGTAGTGATTGCAATCTTATCCATTAGGTCCATTTTCTGCTCCTACTGTTTTCATTCCTGTACTGAAAACACTCTTCCATGCTGTAAATTTTTAAAGAATATAATTTGTCATCATAACCTGTGGTTACCTTGTTGTCTAAGGCACCTTTTTAATTTTATTCCATAATTTACCTATAATTATGTGTCTTTTGAGCGACACGTCCTCTTACATATCAATTGCTCATGCTGCAGTAACCACCACTCCACTTTGTCCACTTTTAAAACTCTGCATGCCAGTGATATTATTTACTGTCTTTTGTGCCTAGATATTTTACATAACATAAAGGAAACTCCTCACCTGACTCCATGACATGATCCTTTGATGTTTCTTCTTTTATATTTATCTACTTCTGATTTTGCTTAAGGACTTATCTTCCTCCTCCTGGGTTTCAGTGAAAAATCTATCCCAAAAATTTAAAATATTCCTCCTACATAATGTCATATACTCAAAATTTTTATCTACAAAAGAGGCCTCAAGACTCAACTCTGAAAACCCAGTTCTTCCTAAACATGTGTCCTGAATGTGTTAGTGTTCTTCAATTGAATGTTTTCAAAGAATAAACTTTTAAGATTCAGTTTTGTAAACCCTATCCTTTTCTCTGGTTTCTTCATATTGAATTACATCACCATAGATTCAAATTATTACAGGAGACTCTGAATGCAGTGCCGTCTAACTTCTCAGTTGCGAATTTTAAAACATTTCCAAGCCTTACTTACTTTTCTCTCCTCTGTATGTCCCAAATTCATATACTTTCTTTTTTTTTTTAAATTCTTAATACTTTCATATCATGTTTCTAAAGACTGGGTAAAAAATAATTCAGTTGTAAGCATAGACTTTTAGATGCCTTATTTTAGTGCCCTGTAGTTTCATTATTTTTTTTTTAAACTATAAAGTGAAATATCTTGCACAGGACCAAAAAGACCCCATTCAATCTGTCCCTTACTTCATGTTCAGGCTCTTTTAACTGCCAATTCCCTTCTGTCCCCAGGGCCAACTCAGGGTGGCACTCTGCAGTTCCGTCAAGTCATCAGTGATTTCTCAAAGCACAAGAACTTATAACTTGTAATAACTCCTCTAAGAAAATCTAGTTTCAACTTATGTTTAGAATCTCAACTCAAGCACAATGTGCTCAGAACTAACTTGATATAATTACAATAGTATATTTGTTTATATAGTTTTATAATTGGTTTTCACCATTAAATTAAGCCCCCTAATAACAAGACTATTTAACTGTTAAAGGAAGTAACTAACAAATGAGGTGGTTCAAGGCTAATGTGAGTCACTTACAAAAGTCCCATTAATTGCCTATTTTTAGACACTTGCTAGCACAACAGCATCTAGAAAAAGTTTTTACAAATACACACATATTGAAATAAATAGTAAGTGGTGAAAATAATTTGACCAGTGTATTCATGATGATCCTTTTCCCTGAGTAAACAAACAGGGAAAAATCACAACTTTCCATATGTTCTTTGTAATATAACAAATAAGTCAGAATCGATGAATGCATTTCTTTTGTGCTCTTGTGTTGTCCTCCCTCGAGATGCTTCACCTTCTAAGAAGAAAAATTCTGTTACCTTGATTATCATTTGATATTTTCATTTAAATAATTATAGGTATGAGTTACGTAGTGACAGATTAATTTTCCAGCTTCTGGCTTCAGGAACTGGATCCCTCTACTTCTGGGTTTGATACAAAAGTGGAATTTCCACAACATAATAGATTTTAAATTTGTGATATTAGTGCAAACTAATGATGTATCAACCTTTCAGTAAATAAAGTACTTCCCCTAGTGTTTTGTCTATACATTATTGCATGCTTAGATCCATTTCTCTGTGTAGACTGTAAGCACATTTTTTAAATTTGTCTATTTATTTGTTTAAATAGGCTCACTCACCAATGCCAGTAAGAATCAGGTTTGGCTAGACTGAAGCCAGGATTCAGAATGCAGTCCAGATCTTCCACAAGGATGGCAGGGCATAAAGTGCTGTCCCCCAGAGTAGACATTAGCAGGAAGCTTGAATCAAGACCAGAGCTAGGACTAGAACCCAGGAGGCCTGTTAGGGCTATAGAAGGCTTCCCGAAAGGCCGATGCATGCCCCATAGGGACATTTTAAGATAAATTTATTTTATTTACCTTTTATACTCTCTTTACTTCAAAATATAGCTTAGTTTTAAATATACACTAGTTAATCTGTATTTGTTGAAATGTTACAAATTAATTATAAGGAATTCTCCTCTCTACATTGATTAGGGCCAAGACAAAAGGTTGGAGTCACATGCTTTGCATCTTTCTATTCCAGAAAATTGTTCTATCTTGGGAATGATTTCTCCTTATATTGAGTCACACAGCAGAGCCCTAAAGCACCTCCTGAATTTTTATTACAATCATGCTCTCCTATTCCACCACACAATTCCTCAGTTTTCTCAGATTTCAATATCCTATTCCCTTTTCTCAAACAGATTTCAATATCCTATTCCCCTTCTATCCAAACACTTGTTCATAAGAAATCTTAACCAGGATATGAAAAATAACATTCTTATCCCAGAGATGCTGTATACATCCCTTTCTTGTATTTTTAATCCGAATATACTTGCATTTTCACATACATCTTCACTACCTATGGTTATTGAAATTTTTGCTTCTCATGTGTCTTTTCTTCTGTTTCAATCATTGCAGCCTATCATATGTCATTAGCTTCATAATTCCAATTTAATCACTCGGAACTACTGCACAAAATATTCTTTCCCTAGTACACAGGATGTTCTTTAGTTATTGATTTCTTGTTATTATTTTTGTTTGTTTGACTCTACTTTGCTGGTTTAAACCCCTGTATAGCTTCAGTTCTTTTTTTTTTTTTAATCAACTATCACTCCTGAAATATTATGATTAACAAAAGTAATGAAACTGAATTATCATCTCACCAACAAAGGTAGTGTACAATATTCAGAAAGTGCTTGAATTGGTCACAAATGGCTTGGGATCCAGCTCAAAAAAACAAGTGTTCCAAAAAGTACCTGTGAGAGATGGCTAGCCATCTCAAAGTTGATTGAAATAAGCTGAATCTCAATCTGTAGATAATAGGTAACATTTAAAGTTAACAGGAAGTCAGTGATGTTTGGTCAAGAGATTAGAAAATTTCAGTTACATAATCTAAAAACAATGACTTCTGCAGTGACTGCAAAATCATGCAAAATCAATAGTGATAGGATATGAAGGTAGCAAAATCATACTTCATGCAAAGTAGAAGTTAAATCTATAAAAGGGCTGTCATGGGGTCTATCACAGTAGCCTCGCAGCTAAAGGCCTTGATTGCATGGACCAGGATCCCATATGGGCGCCAGTTCTAATCCCAGCAGTTCCACTTCCCATCCAGTTCCCTGCTTGTGGCCTGGGAAAGTAGCCGAGGACGGCCTAAAGCCTTGGGACCCTGCACCCATGTGGGAGACCCGGAAGAGGCTCCTGACTCCTGGCTTTAGATCAGCGCAGCTCTGGCCAATGCTGCTGCTTGGGGAGTGAATCAAAGGAGGGAAGATTTTCCTGTCTCTTCTCTTCTCTGTATATCTGCCTATCCAATAAAAATAATTTTTTTATTTTAAAAAAGGCATCCTGTAGCTGTGATTCCCAAATTTTACTGTTTATAATAAACTCAGTGAGACTCTTTAAAAATGCTGAGAACAATACCTCACCGTTAAGTTTATGATTCTGTACATCTGCTGTGGGGATGCCATTTTTGGTAAGTGTCACTAATCAATGTGATGTATACGCAAGTCTGAGAATAACTATATTATAGGAAGCAACATTCGGGTCACCTTTTCCCTTCAATATGTAGAGCCCTACTTCTGTTTTTTTTTTTTTTCTCTTTTGCCATAATCAGTCATTTCAGCAGAAATCTCTAAGCTGAGAGCATTTTCCTGTTTACTGTAGTAGAAACCATTTCTCATGGGTTAAAAATACAGTCTCTAGTGGGCCACCTCTCTCTCAGTTGGAGATGTTTTGCATTGTCTTGCTGTCAATCATTCTTTCTGTAGTAATCGCCTATCAATTTCACCTCTCCTGTCAAGCGATTTTTATGGCATCCACGATTTATGTGACAGGAACTGCTTTCCAGGGCAAATCATCAGTTCTGAACACTGTTTACAGGACTAGGATCCATCTCAATGCCATGCTAGCAATGATTATCCTGGATGCTATTGAGAAGCAGTTTGAACAGCTTGAGATTCAGTGGCAATTCTCCCCACACAATCATCAGACAAACTCAGCATGTTAGATTTCTCTCACCAAAGGGGGTGAACAAATAAACATCTCAAAGTTCAAAAGAGTTTAGTTTATACTTCAAATGCCATTAGAAATGTTTTTTGCCTCATAGACGTACAACTGATAAATTAAGAGAGTATATATATACAAATATATGAAAAATATTTTCAAACTTTTATATGCTTTGTCTAATAAGTCATTCAATCAAGGTAATTAACACATCCACACATCACATGATACCTTGTGTGTGATGTAATCACTTTTGCAATAACACTTCAAAACTCAAGCTTTAATAAGCTAAATCAGACTTAAATGCTTTGGTGATCAATATTTGGATAAACCATTTACACAGATCTTGAAAGCAGGTTTCCAGGAAGAAATTAATTTTCCAGTGGTTTCATCAACAAAATCAAAATGCTGGTTTGAGGGAGTTTGCTACACCAATATCATTGTTCCCTGTAATTTATTTCATTCCCATTTACTCAGAAATAACAAATGTTTCATGCTCTTGGCTGTTATAGCATACCTGATGAAAATCAATACACACAGAGCTCTATAGTTTCCAATGGGAAAGGATTTGAGAATCACTCAACATGCTTTTAGTTGCTTTAAATCCACTTCTACAAGCAACATTTTGCTATATTTTATTATTAATCCAATGCTGAGACATATTTCTTTAATTGTAGATTCACAATCATTTACAATAAAAGGAGACTGCTGAAATGCAAATAGCACCAATTAATAAATATTCTGCATTAAGTTATCTTTTCCTTTAGCAAAAAGTTATGTAAAGTGACCTTTAATATACTGTCACAATTCACGTTCCCGTACCTTACAAGATATGCTTTTGTTTTTGTTTTCTTTTGCTGTTGACTAATGCAGCTGCTAATCTAAGCACACTACTTGAATTGAAACGTCATTTTTTCAAAATTACAGCGATGCGGAGAAATCCAGTCATTACACCCATATCTCCACAACACTACAAGCTTCCAAGTGTCTATTTAAACCATGCTTATAAAAAGTATCAATTTGGGGGACAGACATTTGGCCTATCACTTAAGACATTTCATCATTTCATGTCACAGTACCTGGGTTCAATACCTACCTCTTTTCTCCACCTTTCTACTAATGAAGACTCCATGAAACAGAAGTGATATCACAAGTAAATGGGTATCTGTAGAACATTTTTATTGATTTTTACTGATTTTCTACTTCGAGATTTTGCCTACAGCTTAAGTAATGGTGGGTATTTGAGATATGAACCAACAGGCATCAGGGCACTGTCTCTTTGTCTTTGCCTCTCAAACAATCAAATAAATATATCTTTCCATATTCCTTATGCTTTGAACATTGCTGGCTTCCTTCATTGAGCTGCCTAGTTTACTTCTCTCAGTCCCTGCATGGAGGTTGTTGCTGTGCACTCTGCTACGCTGGAACAGAAGGCAACTCTCCTTCATCCTGCCGAATGACCTCCGTCCTTCTCGTGTTTTGTCTGTCCACAATCCTCATCATGTAAGTCGAGAGAGCTTTACAAAGGCAGAACCCTTGTAAGCAGGAAAAGACAGGTTCAGAAAAATATTCATAATATTTGAACTGTTCAGCAAAAAGGTGCACAATAGATATCATACTTTTCAGAGAGACATCTTGACATTGAATTGGCAGGTATCTATGTAGAGCAATAAAACTGCTTTAAAATGTTGACTGTTGACAGAATAAGAAATATGTAAATAAAAATATCAACAAAATCCATAGCCATCTCTAGAATGCATGGTGTTTCACAATGTCAGTTGAATGTTTTCCAAAAGTTCAAGTCAAATAAATGCAAGATTTTTGTTGTTTCCCATGTAGGAAACACATAAACATACTTGAAGTATGAAAAGAAAATGCACAGATGTTGACATTGCCTTGGTAATAATGGAGTTGCAAGGACCTTTCTAATTCTGCCTGGATGTTTTCAAAATCTTACATAGGCATAGTTTCAGCCATTAGAAGATGATTTTCAATAAATTTCTCAGAGTTAGCATGAGGACATGGGCTGAATATCAAGCATATATTCACACCTGAAATTGTGTAGTGACATACATAGTATTTTTTTTTTCAAAATAAGAAACCTAAAATCTAAGCTAGATTGAAAATACTAAAGATTGCTAGGGTTCCTAAATTTTCCTATTTTAATAAATCCACTCAACTGAAAAAATGAACCAAGATGAAGCACGGTAATCTAATTTCCTTTGATTATTTGGCTTGTTTTTTAGTAAACCTCTTTGCCAAAAATTTAATGATTTCAGAATTAAGGTGAAGCTATGTTATATAGAAGAGATGCAAATGGAGAGGAGAAAGAAAATACAGACAGTAATGATAATTCAAAGTGTGGTGTATTTCCAACATAGAAATCTACTCCTTTAGAGTCTTCATCACACTTCTGAAAAGCTTCTAAAAACATGAAGTATCACAAAGTGTCCTATGGAGAACTGAAAATCATGTGATTCAATTTTCACTCATTGATTTAGCCCTCTGGTACCCACCCTGTCACTCCATTAGCTGATTACTGGCGTGGTTAATTAGCAATTCTCTCTTAACATGATGCTTAAAGAAATGAACAATCAGCAATGCAGCCTAAGCCATTTATGCTAAACTACTCTATAGGTGTCACTTCTTTTATACAAAGCTTTTCATAGCCACATACCCTTAGAAAGACTAATTAGAATCACTGAAGGAAATATGTTCAGCCAGATGAGGTAGAAAATAAATCCACAGAAAAGATCATTTACTAGTTGGGGAGTTTTTGTAATCAAATGCTTTCCTTAAATACAGAAAGAATATATTTCTGTAGAAGTCATTAAGTAGAAGTAGTGTATTATTTTTCACTTCAATTTCTTGTGTAATAATACATGTAAATACTCAAATAATAATGTGCAGTAAATATGAAATATTCTAATTTATATCTTTATGTCTAAATTGTAAAATGCACATAAAAGTCACAAATATATATATATATATATATTTGTTAACCTAGAAGCTTGCTATAAATAATCTTGAAGTGATTATCAGAATTAGTTTCAAACTACAGATTACCATTAAAGAGAAAAGCATGGCCAGAGTAGGTCTTTGATATCTGAAGAAGGATCCAAACATTTCCTCTAGGTCTTCCACGTGATTGGAGAGACCCAAAACTTTAGGCCATCTTCTGCTATTTTCCAGGTACATCAGCACAGAGCTGGAACACGAATGGAGTAGCAAAATCAGCAGTGGCTCAATAGGCTAATCGTCTGCTGTCAGCTGCCAGCATCCCTTATGGTCACTGTTTCATACCCTGGCTACTTCACTTGTAATCCAGCTTCCTGTTTATTGTATGGGTAAACAGCAGATGATGACCAACATCCTTGGGCCCTGCATCACATGGGAGACCCAGAATCTCCTAGCTCCCAGCTTCAATAGGTCGAGCTCCAGCTATTGTAGCCATTTGGGGAATGAATCAGCAATGGAAGATATTTCTCTGTCTCTCCTTCTCTCTATAACTCTACTTCTCAAATAAGAATAAAATAGAAAAAAAAGATGTGGACTCAAACTGGCACTCATTTGAGATAATGGTGCTACAAGCAGCAATGCAATCTACCATAAAAGAGCTTGGGCACAATAAAAAATTTCTTAAAAGTACATGATCTGTGTGCCTATTGTGTAATCTGATCCAACCGTATATTTGCTCATTACTTTTGTTTGTTACATAGGATTTCTAGATCTTTGCTAATGTCAAGTTTGTCTCCACCCAGTGTTCTGCCAAATGTTACTTTTTCTACTTACATTATTGTACACATCATCATGATAATTCAACTCTCTTCAGCACTCTATTTTGCAATTTATTTGGGTCAATTACTGTTTGGACAGTGAAATTGACGATGAAATCTGCAGAATACCTTTTGGAAGTTCACATTCTTGGGAGTACTAGAACACAAAGTATAAAAAAAATCCAACTTGGAGTGAGCATGATAGTAGAGCTGGCTAATCTTCAACCTGCAGTGCTGGTATCCAAGTACTGTGCTGCAGTACATGGGTACTGGTGTGTGTCCCACCTGCACCACCTCTGATCCTGTCCCCTGCATATCGTCTGGGAAAGCAGTTGAGAATGGATCACATCTTTGGGTCCCTGCACCTCTATGGGACACCTGGCAGAAACATCTGGCTTCAAATTGGCTCAGCTCTGGCCATAGTGGCCATTTGGGGATTGAACCAACAGAGGGAAGATATTTCTTTGTGTCACCTTACTGTAAATCTAACCATTCAAACAGAAATAATAAATGCTTTAAGAAGAAAATAAAAGATGTATTTTGGATTAAACACTTTGGTAACTGATACCTAATATCTGAGCCATTGCCTGATGTCCCTCACTGTGTATTAGCAGGAAAGAGTAAGTGAGCACAGATCTGGGACAAGAACGAGGTACTCCAGTGGGGGGCAGTGAACATGTATCAAGCATCAGGATAATCCCTGCAAAACACTCACCCCACACATTCTTAATTACTTCTTATACTAGTGGTAACACCTCTTCATCACTTATAATTGTATTCACATTGTACTCTATTTTGTAGATCTCAAAGTTCCTGTTATGTATTTTCTATTTACTCGGGATTTATCAACTTCATTTTTCCTATTAATAAAAGCTAAATTTTACTCAGCATGTATCTGAATATCAATCCTTACCATGGAATATTAATATGTCCCTAAAAATATCAGGTCCCAAAATCTGGAACCTATAATTATTACCAAAATTGGAAAGAACTCTTAAAGATGTGATCAAGTTAAGGACCCTGAGAAGCAAAGTCATTCTGGATTTCAGGGTAGGACTAAATTTTATCATATGTATCCTTCTATGAAATGTGAGCTACTGAGAATGACAGGTCAACGAAAGACACGGGCAAAGAGTGGAGTAGAGCCATGAGGCAGGGGATCCTAGCACTCATCAGGAAGCACGGAATCTCTCCAAGAGTCCCTGCTGGAGCTTCATTTCTTCCTGACATGAATCTTGAGACAACATTTTTTCTGTTGTTTTAGGAAGGAAGCTTTTTTAAACATTTATTTATTTTTATTGGAAAGATAGACTTATAGAGAGGAGAGAGAGAAAGATCTTCTGGCCACTAATTTCTCCCCCACGTGGCTGCAACAACCTGAAGCTAATCTGATTCACAGCTAGGAGCCAGGAGCTGCTTCTGTGTCTCCCACAGGGATACATGGTCCCAAAGCTTTGGGCCATCCAAAGCTTTTGTCACAAGCAGGGAGCTGGATGGGAACTGGAACATCCAGGACACACACCCATAGGATCCCAGGGCAAGCAAGGTGAGGATTTTGCCAGTAGGCTATCATACCGGCCCACTGTACATATCTTTACAGGAAGAAACAAATATCATTTTCGTTTTCCTGGACATCTTTGCAGTTAAATGGGGTTGAGAGAACAATTACGGACTCTGAGTCTAAAACAGAAACCTGCTGGCAAATTATGGGGAAGTTAATATTTTTCTCATATAGACAACTTCCTTTTCTTTTTCCTCTCCTTCTTCTTACTTCTCATAGATGTGGTAATAACAAGTGCTCACCTTCATGAGGATTGTTCTTTTCAAATGCTCTATCCCCCATTTTTTACTTTATCTAGTTTTCGGAGGACAAGTAAAGGACAGAAGAGATGGTTTGGTCCTGATAATCAGCTGGAGCCTTTGTTTTATTTGCTCTTCATGCTGGCCAGTCTTGGCCTGACATTGATGTAACCCCCACTGGCCACGGTTCTTGCCACAGCTACTGTTTCTCTATGCTCAGTAGTGTCTGATGTGGCTAATACAAGAGGACATGGAATCAGAAGATGCCTGTTCATTTGTAGAACCCAGATGCCTGCTCTGTCTTCCCTGAACTCATGCGTGCCTTTGACACAAGGCCATACCTGCCATGCTATACCCTTAGGTGTTTGTTTCACTTACTTGCTGTAATTACTCAATTCCATTGAGGGAGCATCTACACATTGTCTTGGCTTAGCAGCTTGTCATGAGCCAGAAAAGTAGGCAACTCATTTAAACATTTTCTTACTAGCTATCTTTGTGTTTTTCTATATTTATAAGCAGAAATGAGCTTTAGCACATCTGTTTAGACTCAGCTCTTGACTTTGAAGTTACATTTTATCACTTTATTTGTAAACTCAATGAGTCATTGATTTCCGTATTATTCTCCCTGACTTGATAGAGGAGATTCAATAAAAGGTTAAGTTATTTTCTACTTATTTCATAAGTGGAAGTGGAGGGAGCCAGGTTTGAGTCTGCCTCTCTCATATCTGCAGGTCCTGCAGGCACGAGATTAAGAGAATGTATTTGCACTAGTCTTCTTTTACCCAAAACATCTCACCTTAAGGCATAGGGTCCACATTCAGAATGTTAATAGAGAAAAAGATGGATGAGTAGATAAGTGACAGCACTGTTAAGAACAATATTGAAAGGCGTGGAGGGAAGCGTACAACAGTTTTTCCTACATGCACTTCATTTAGAAGTCTTCTAATTACTTCTCATGAAATTTTGTTTCCGTGTATAGACATAAAGCAGTTTATCCTTCGATTTCTCTTTGTGTGACATGTCTGCTTTTCAGTGACTGTGCTTGAACTTGAGAAGTCTAGTCTGCAAAAATTGAAATCTTGGATTAGATGCAAGTGTGTGTGTGTGTGCGTGTGCGCACCATCTCAGACTGTCAGTACTGTTGCTCCTCACAGCATAACCCTCGATTTTTAAATAGGGGGTAAGATGGAGGACTTTCAAGGTAAATACAGAAAACAGAAGCTAAGGGTGCATTGGTCACCTTGAGACTGAGATTGATATGGTAAGTCGAAAGCTTTTCCAAAGAGAGTTTGTGACTGTTCCCCCTTTCAACAGCAGTGTTACTTTGCATGTGCAGAGATCAGGTGGGGGTTCTCAGTAGGATGACTCTCGATGATCATAGTGCTTCAACTGAAGCAGCTGCCAAAGAACATCATCTCATCTACATTATGGCATTTGCAAGTAGGAGATCCAAAACACTCAATGACAGCTTTCTTCAAGTTAAGAATAATAGGAGTTTATTTTCCCTCATGTCCCATATCCCATGAGGGAAAATACAGGACAATATGAATTAATATATAACTGAGTGTCACAGTACCTGAGATAAAGAGCTATGGAATCAGAGTTGGATTTTGTTTGTCACAAATAAGCCTTGTAGTCATGGGAAACTTACGAAATGCATTGAGAATCAACGCTGTTATGTAGAATGATTACAGCTTCCTTGTTAGCTAGCCCCATGATGGCTTTGTTAAGTATGCCAGAGATACATATACATATGCATATACATATACACATTTCATACATTACATATGCATATATTTGTATATTGTTTCTTTCATTACTCATTTTTCTACCTATTATCAGTTCTGTGAGAGACTTAAAGCACTAGTACATTTATTTTAAGGAATGGCAATAGTTGCGGCTGGCAAGTTCAAAATCCACAGGGCAGATCCCAGACTAGAAAATCAGGGGAGAGTTGTTACTGTCAGTCTGACTTTTACACAGCGTTGTGCTACAATTTGGGCAGAGCTTTTATACTGTGTTCTTGAGAATTCCTTCTGAGTTCTGAAGGAGAACCCATTACATTTCTCTTATCTAGTTGCTATTTGCTGGAAATCTTCATTTATCTTTAGCTTTTAGATCCTTGCCTTCATCTTCATGAGATGATATAATTGGGCCATGTATCCATATACAACTTTACTATTTTTAAAAGATACTAGTCATATTAAATGAAGTCCTATTCCAATGATCTCATCCTAATTATATCTGCAACATTCCTATTTCCAAATTAGATTACTTTATAAGGTACTGAAAGGAGTTCGATATATGAATTTGGGAATCCCAAATTCAAATCTTCATTTCCTTGTGAGGCAAAGTGTTCAGGAAATGAGAACTACTATTTTCATACATGAGAGATACTTAAGGAAGACTGAACGTTCCTTAAGAATGCAATATATATATATATATATCATATATATTCCTTAAAAAGTGATATATATATATCACATTTCCATTGCATGCACACATATGAGTATACGTGTGTATATGTACATGTGTGTGCATGAAATTTACTTTCGTCTTTATTTTTATAACACCTATAAATTAAAAGATAAGAAGACATAACTGAAAGAATATAACATCATAAATAAGAAGGTGGATTAGTGCTAGAAGCAGTAATTAATAAACTAAAATCAACAGAGAAACTCCAGGAAAAGTAGATATCTATAGATTTGGAGAGTGTTTTTGCTTTTTGCCAATCCATGAGCTTACACATTTATGTCTCACTCAGCAGGATAATTCAGCTTTGAAAGTCTTCAGGACAAACCTTGAAAGCTGCTGATTGAAAAGCCTGTGAAAAGGAGGTTTGAATTTTCCCTTGAGGAAAAGCAAGATGTGGAAGAAAATGGAAGCGACATGAAGATGTTTGAAAGACTACACCCTGTAAATTCTCGTGTTATGCTGCCAACATTCTGGTGACTTCCAGCAGGAGCTACACATTTTTCTCACACCAAAAGGAAACAAAACACAGAAAGAAAAAGAAACAAAGATAATCAACCCCTGCAGGACAAACTTAGTCACATTCACTTTTGCTTAAAACTGCACTCTTGCATTTTAACATTCATGTTAAAATTTTCACATCAAGTCTATTCAACCCCAAAGGGCAAGAATATTGGTGGGTTTTGGTCTTCTGCTTTGAATTCACTCTGATGCTGCTTGTTCTTCTCTATCCTGCATTCACAACTCAACTTTCCATTTGCTTTAAATGCAAACTGAATTCAACCCCTCATTATCATGTGAATATGAATGATCTTTAAGAAGTTTATAGAAAAAGCACTTGGCAAAAACACTACGAATGAATTTCAAAAAAAAATTATAACAAATACTTTTTATTCCATTCTCATCAAACTTTCTGAAATATCGATAAAACTGTCTATTGAAATAATATTGCATTTCCCAACTTCAACTTATCTTTATTTGCAATCAATATCTTTATTGCTCCCAAGCATATCACAAAGCTTTGTCCTGCTTACTCCTGCTATAACACAGAAAAAAAAAGAGAAAAATACCTCTTACTCACTAATGCCCCGAAACTTCATCTGCCATTCCTTTGTGATCGATTGCTGAATAGCAATGTCTTCTTCCCCATTATGCCATGGAACTTTGAAGCTCATATCAACAAATAGATACTATTTCTACATCTTCAGATTTGCTTTGTCAAGCAGAATGCTCTGAAAGTGAGGCTATGTCAATTACAAATCCAAGCTTCAAGAGATCTTGCATGTTTCTCTTCTATAGCCTAACATCACCATATGAATAAACCTATTAGATGATGAGAAACATCTGGCTCAATCATTTCCATTGCTCCAGTTGACAACTCACTCAGCATCAGATATATGAAAGAGGCTATCTCAGATCTGCCATGCTCAACAGTTGAAAACTAATGCATTGTGTGAGCCTTGTCCAGGCCAGCCAATCCCAGCTGAGATGAACAGCAGCACATAGATGATATCACTTACATAAGATGAGAGTCATTGACCAAGGTCAGAGCTGTTATCACTTGAAGAAAATTCTAGAAAGAGCCTGTAGAGATGTAATTGAAGGATGTTCCAGGAAGATTCAGTCATCAGTGTTACAAGGACAATACTGAAAGAATGAATATCACATTTACAAGGAGTTTTGGCAGTTCACATCTGTGATATAGTAGTAGCCAATTTGATTTGGAACAGTTGATTCTGGGCATATTTTAAAGCTAATAAATATTTTAAATATGTTGTTATAAAACAATAAGATCTACTACTGGGGGGTTCTGAACTCAATAATAATCCCAAAGTATTTGTCCTGAAAACCTGAAAGGATAGAAACACATTTACGGAATTGGAAAGGATTATCATAATGTTGCTTATATTAAGTTTGAAATATATATTAATTTTAAAAAATATAAAACATAGAAAATGCCTAATATTCAGAAAAATTATACAAATACATTTAACATTTAGAAGGTTTTGAATGCTATAAAATAGGTTGGTGTCTCCACAGCAGTGAGAAAAGTCACAACAGAGAGCAGCTCCTAAGACTGAACATTCATCCCAGTAAATGTCAGAGGATGAAGGATGAAAGGCAGATCACACATAGAGCAAGTTGCTGAATGGACACAACCAGGCTAGGTAGAAGCAGAACCAAATTGAAGATGTGTCAAAGAAGCTCAGTGGGAAAAACAGTTCCTCCATAGTCCATAGCAATCACCTGGCTATCCTGTCTTGAAAATTTGCTTAAGCTCTGTTTCTCTGGCCCAGTGCCCTTATTTTGTGTGACATCTTCTGGTTGCAAATAAATTCATGCTCACTGTACAAAACATTGGAGAAGCAACAAAGACGATGATGATTTTTTAAAAAAGAAAATAGCAAAGCCAAACAGGGCTTCCATTATTAACTGCTGGAAGCTCCATTTCATTTTTTTAAAAAACATATTTTTATCATTTTTATTGTTACTACATGAATCAGCAAGTAGGAAAACATCACTGATATATGTTAATTACATTATTGAGAGTTGTATTTTTAAATTTTTAAAAATGCTTTGATAACATATATTGTCTGTTTCGAAACATTGTGTAATTAGTTACTTTATCCCTAAAACGATTATTATTTTAACATTTTCCTAATACCTTTGCCATGTGATAATGTATTAGAATTTTATTTACTTACAATGATTAATCAAACTTTACTATAATAAATACTTCATTAAATTAGTGATTCTTCCACTTTTCAAAATTATAAATCCTTCAAGTAAATGAATTTTTTTTCTACGTAAAAGGCACTCGATAAATATGTGTGTGATGATGTAAGAAATTATTCTGTAACTCAGAAAATAGACTATAGTTTAAAATTTGCAGTATGCATCTCAGCAATGGTACGTTATTTACATGAAGAAAAATCCATTTTTACCCAACCTATTTGTATGGTAAGTTCTATGGAAAGGTATCCATGATCAATATTAAGATTTTTTCCTTAGGAAAATAAAAGTTTCAAGTATCTTGACTTTCAGAATCTTCCCAAATATTTGACAATTTTATATACTGATTTTTCCAAAAGAACCTAGAGAGATTCTGTATTGCAATTGATGACATAGATATACACATACAGCCAATTAAAAGAGAAAACAGAGGTCATGACAATTAAACTCTCCATGCTTTTGTAGTTATTTTTAAGCATATGAGTTCTGTTAATCTTCACATTGGCTTTTCCAAGGCAATCACAGTCCCCCGCCTCACATCATGCTATGTTCCTTCCACCGACTTTTCATCCCTGATTTTTACCTTGAACCTGGCAACCATCTCTTGACAGCTGTAATCTAGAATATAGGATAAAAGCAAGAAGGGGGTGCAGAAACAGGACAGAGAATCTAAAACTTTATTTACTAGAGCTTCCGTTTCAGAGCAGGTTCCAGAGAGACTTACTATGTGACATATCATCAGGGGACCAGATCACACATCAACCAAGAATAATTCTAGAAATGATTCTGAGTCCCAGTTTTAAGCCTACAGCGTGAAGATGCATGTTGCCTGCGCAGAAAGGTCCTCTCGCTCTCTTTATGACATCCTGGCCATTCCCCTAATCCTGTTATCCAACCCCTACATAACCTTGCCTCAGTCAGCTCTTCAGGAAACTATAGCTTTCAGTGCTTCCATTACCTGCCAATAGTAAATAAAGTTTTCCTTTGAGCAGCACCATTTGAGCTGATTATTCGGTGGTTCCCCCAACTGAAAGGATCCACTAACATAGTGGTAGCAACATGCATTTTCATAAGCACCTACCATGCATATAGCCAACTCATCTTTGAAAAAGTCCAGAAGACACAGTGAAGAAAGGGCAGTCTATTCATGGCAATGAGGGGAAAACTGCATCTCCATATGCAAAAGATTGTCCTTTCACTCGATGAAAAAATCTATGCAAAACAAGTGGTAATCTATGCATAAGATCCCACACTACAAGATGACCAGAAGATAACATAGAAATGTTGAAGACAATAGCATAATACAAGATATTTGGGGAGGGGGTGCAATATTCTGTAAGCATATGCAATAAAAGTTAAAATAGATAAATGACATTACACCAAACTAAAATTTCTATACACCAAATGAAACAATTGACAAATAAAAGCAAATAGAAGAGACAACTGAATAATGGAGTAAAGTATTTGTAACTATTTATCTGATGAAGCATCAATATTAAGAGTATATTCAAAATATTCCAAAACGTAAAAGCAATCTAGTCAATAGGCAAAGGGTCTAAATCAATATTTATCATAAAAAGCACAAATGAATAAACACATACAAAATGCTCAATATTAACAGCCATTGGAGAAACGCAAATCAAAACAAAAATGAAGTGTCATTTCACTTCAGATAGAATGACTACAATCAAAAAGATAAAATATAACAAATATTGGGAAGGGTGTGGTGAACAGGAAAGACTTCTACACTATGGCATGGATGCACGCCTACTATAGCCATTACAGAAAACAATGTGGAGGTCCCTATAATAGGCCAATCATTTCATTTTCTGATATATATTTAAATGAAATTACATGAGTGCAGTAAATAAACACCTGTACTCTCATGTTCACTGCAGCATCATCAGCAAAAGCCAAATCAGCCTAAATGCCCACTGAAAAATGAATAGTAAAGAAAGTATGATGTGTACACACATGTAATTGAATATTATTCTGCCATAAAGATAGAATCCTATTATAGAAAAATGGATAAAACTGAATATTATGTTAAGTGAAAGAAGATACATACACAAACATATTTTCTCATTTGTGAATGTTAGAAATTGTCATTCCGAAAATGGAAAAACAACTACTCAAAATTAGTAACCACTATTAGAACAGCTGGACCTGTTGGGGGAAGACAGGTCTCAAAATACAGATAACAATAACAAGTTCCAGTTTGTTATATAATAGTGGTGTGATTATGATTCATAGCAATATGTTACGTATTGTGTTAGAATGATAACATTATAGTCCAAAAAGTTATAAGTATTGCGTATTAATCAAATAATTTCATAACTGAAATGACTTCATGGAACGAAAGGGAGGGTTGACACATTAATCTAAGAGTACAGATGGTTGTGCCTCATAACCAAATCAGAGTTCATATGACCTGTGGGTGTTACTTCAAGCATTACTAATGTGCTCTGATTCTCTATGTGTGTTGGCTGAATTATTTTTCAGGGTTTTTCTACAAGAAGAAGACAGGTCATGACAACTCCTAGTCCACAAAGCTTTTTCAAGTCTTTTATAATTCATAAAGAATGTCTGATTTCTTTTTTTCCAGTATGTCAAATCTGAGAAAACATCTGTGTTGAGTACTAGTCAAATAGAGTATTTTGTCTTGGTTCAAGTAACATATCTTGGAGGAATACAGTAGTGTGGAAATCCAGATTTGGTCATTCGTCTATTCTTGAACAAAACAGAAGTGTCTACTGATTGGCACCTTCAAAGTACACTGCATTACAAGCAAGAACACAGTATTGTTTACAAAGCTAATAGGAAAGATCTCCGGGTAGGCAAAATTTTTAAAAATGCAAAGGAAAAGGCATACACAAATACCTATGTGTGTGGATGGATAGATGGATAGATGGATGGATAGATAGAGAGACAGATAGATAACGTGGAACTGTTTTAGAATACCCACTTGAAACTAAAAATAAACCATTGATATCTTCATCCTATATGTCTGTATCTATTTATAGATTTACAGAACTAGAAAGAGAAATATCTTTTTGTTTTCTTGTACCTCTTCCATTATCTGCAGTATACTGTAGCCTGATCATTACACTTTAAAGCAAGCAAGAAAGAATTCACCAGAAGAATTCTTTGAGTTCTAGGTTTCTGTAGAGGTCATTTCCTACAAAAACTTAAAATATATTTTAGATTATATGAAAGGGAGAGGGACAGAGAGAGTGCAATAGAGAGGAGAGAAAGGGAGAGACTAGATCTTTCATCTGCTGATTTACTCTCAACAGCCTGGACAAGAGCCAGGACCCAGGAATTCCTTACTGTTCTCCTAAGGGTGACAGAAACCCAAGTACTCCAGCTGCCAAGTGCTGCTTCCCAAATCACAGGAAGCTGCAAGAGAAACAGACACACAAATTGCACTGGCACTAAGGATAGGGGATTCAGGTGTCCAAGTAGCAACTCAAGCAGTTGCACACCAATGTCCACACCTTCTAAAATATTAGTGTTTTCTTTAAGCTGAATGCCCTCAGTGTCTATCTGAGTTATTTCTATTTTCTGGAGAAGCATTCATTGTATTTAAATATTCAATAAATAAAAAAGCAACAGAATGACAAGTTAAACATAGTCATCTGCATTTAATCACGCACAATTCGACTAGAAGGATAATGAATGCTGAAATTTTAACATATACTTAAAGATAGTCAATATTTGTTCACAAATTTATCTGTGTTTTTCATCTTTTGGAGTATTTTTCTAGATATTAATGCTTTTTATGTTAAATATCTATTATATTTATTACCAGTGTGCTAGCTCATTAATCTTTGCAGTTATCTTTGCAGTTATATTTATTAATACACTTCTTCAATTTAGTGCTTATGTTATGTCACTTTTCCTTTATGGTTAATAAACTATGCAATTTTGATATATGAATTTATTTGTGAGTCTATATGTGACTGATCGGTTAGTACATACTCCATTTGCCCTTCAAACTTTTAAATCTTCCAATGACAGGTTTTAAATTGTAAACTCCTATTTTTAGAATTTTTATCTATTTTTTGAGAGGCAAACAGGGGAGAAACAGGTAGTGATGGGGAGAGAGGGAGAGAGAGAGAGAGAGAGAGAGAGAGAGAGAGAGAGAGAGAGAGAAACTCCAAAATATAGGTTCACTCTCCAGTGCTCCAAAATGGCCAGATCTGATTTAGTCCAAAACCAAGAGCCAATCCAGGTCTTCCACACAAGTGAAAAGAACAAAATCACTGGAGCTATTGCCACTTTCTCCTGCATTCTATATAATAGGAAGCTGGAATCAGACTACAGAATCAACAGAACAGCGATAATCCAATAAGATGCAGACATCTTAACCAAAAAACCAGACACGTACTCCTATATTATGAACTTCTACAACTGATTTCTTGCCTTACGTAGCATAATAAACCTACAGTATCTATTACTTGAACAGAGTTCATCACTTACTAGCACTATGTTGGCATTCTTTTCCTTTACATTCAAATACATGATTAAGAATCTTCAGATGTTCAGTATGTTCTGGCAGGAGAAAGAACACAGCTTTCTTGTACTGAAGTAGTTTTGTGTCTAGCAGAAGGAACATGAGCAATCACACAGATTTTTTATATATTCATGTAGTTAAAATTCAATCCCCTATAAATACTGAGGGATGACTGTATATTAAACAGCTTCTTTAAGCTTAAAACCCCTCTGATTATCAAAAGTAAAAAACAAAGA
This sequence comes from Ochotona princeps, assembly GCF_030435755.1. Taxonomy (NCBI): domain Eukaryota; kingdom Metazoa; phylum Chordata; class Mammalia; order Lagomorpha; family Ochotonidae; genus Ochotona; species Ochotona princeps. The sequence continues at coordinate 28,372,255 of NC_080846.1, forward strand.
ACAAGTTTATCCTTCTATACGTATTGTAAGAAATTGTTTCTCATTTTTTCTAACATATATTCCCAATAGCTTTCCATTTCTTAATATTTGTCATTTACAAAATATCACCTAAGATGATGATTATACAGTTACAACAATATTTCAGTTAATTACTGACCATGAACAGATGATAGCCCCATAAGATTATGTCACTTATTGACATTATAGCTGTCTTAATTTCTCTGAGAACACTGTATTTTGCTCCCATCAAGACAAAAATCATTGAGCAATATATTGTTCAGCACAGCTTTTTGTTGTTAAGCAACACATGATTGTACTCATACTATTTTATTATAAATATATTAAATTTCCAGATTACTTTTCTTACCTAACTGCAATTTTATAACCATAAACATGACTGTATTCTCACTATTTCATTATAAATATATTAAAATTCCAGATTACTTTTCTTAACAAACTCCAATTTTATAACTATAAATTATATCAACTATTCCTAATTAATCATAGAAAGATTATCTCATTGACATTTTCCAGACTTCCTGGTAATAGTTTCTCTGATGTATATTATTAGTTTTGACACTTTATGATTGGACTATAATTCTCTGAGCAATATTTTTTGGAAAGATTTTTGAGCTTCCGTACAGTTCAGAATGCAATTATAATAAAATTTCACAGAAATAATGAGTGTATCAAGTCTTGCTCATAATTGGGTTAATTCCTAATGAATCACTCCATCAAAAATGAATGGGTTTTAACTAGGCATATGTCACCAGTTGAGGCACAGAACAATTTTAGGAAGGGTGTGCAGAGAAATCTTCAATACCCTAGTGAGGAGTAACTTCTTTTCGTGTCCTACCTAGTAAGGTATATGTGAGTACCTGCTTACCGTTTTCTGCCTGGTTCTAAGCCTTCCTTGTTGTTCTCTGTCTATTCTAATTTTTTTGTTGTTGTTTGTTGGTTTTGTTTTGTTTTGTTTTGTTTTGGGGGTAGCTTCGGGGTGACTCTGATAGTCATTACTTTTAATTGGTCAGAATGATATTCTGCCAGCTCTGCCTTTAGACCAGGGATGGTCTCCCCAAGCAACTGTTGAATTGATCTGGACAATAAGATGCTGGACTCTATACATGGTACATGCTTGCAATGAAAGAAGCATGACTCGATTTGAACTGTAATATTGCAATAAGGTGGAGGAATCCACCATGGGGGGAGGGCACGGGGAAGGGTTTGGGGAACCTCAGAGCCTATGAAACGATGTCATAAAATGAAATGCAATAAAAAAAGAATGGGTTTGCATTAACACGGATCTGGCTTACTGAGAAGGAGAAAACATGGAGTGACTGATTTTACGTCAATTTTTATTGATTCACTTCTAAGCTAAAGATATTGCAATGTAAAGATAAGGACAAAACTAAGATTAGTACTAAAAATAAATACATCTCAAATCAAAAGCATAATTACATGCTAAAAGGGATATTGCAGTAGAAGAAATGAGTGATGATGCTGGATAGAAAGGGAAAAATTGTCAAAATGATATGATTGAATGTTCACTAGGTATAAGTAGTCAATTTGCTCTATCCAGAGACAGATTGCCATTAGTTCCACACACAGACATTTTATCCCAAGGAAATGGAATAGTATCTTCTATTTGGAAGAGCATGGATGCTGAGAGAAGACTGGAATATGCTTTCTCAGAAAAATAGGAAGAAAAATATTTAGATGGGTGTGAAGATAGGGATCTTGTGTTGCGTAGGGTAGTGTGCATGTAGACTAAGGCAATGGTTCCAAAACTGAAGTCAAATGACCCATGTAAGGCAGGTCCAAGGATTTTGCAGAGTTTCAGAGCTCCAGGCTTTCCTTTGGCCTTCCTTCTGTAAATGCAAAGTACTGGGTGCTGGGATTTCCTCCATATATTCCAATGCAGCTACAACACATAGGCAGATATAATAGTACACTGAACGCCTCTTTAAGGCAGACATTTTTTAATTGCAAAAAACAAAAACAATGTCAGTCTATTACTATATTTGTGTATTAGAAAAGGTAGGTATTGGTATGATTTTTATGTGATTCGTCATCCAGGGATTTTTTTGTTGTTGTTGCTGTTGAAAGGTTAGTACTCAGAGGGGCAGTGAAGTGGTGGCACTTCTAAGAGGTGGAATTTGTGCAAGATAATTAATTTATCAAGGGTGCTATCCTTGAAAGGGATTACTGAAACCCTAGTTAGTTCCTGTCTGAGTGAATTAGTGTAGAAGAGAAAGTTGGACTCCTCTTGCCTACTGATGTTCTGATTGATGAAGTGAGTGCTCTCTTTTGTGTGTTCCTGCCATAATGCCTTTGTACCAAGAAGTAAAATGGCCAGGGAAACCCACAGCAGTGCCAGTGCCATACTGCTTGCACTTTGAGCCTCCAATTCACTGAGCTAAATCAACCTTTTCCTTTATAAGGTACTCAGCCCCAGCTTTTGTTATCATCATAGAAAACAGACTCATACAGGGACTTGTCATAAAAAATGTTATTTAAGAAAATATATCTATTGTTGCTGCCTCAAAAGGAATCAATGTGTACAGAATGTAAACTTTTTATTTATTACAAAAGCAAATGTGCCACTCCTGAGTACACATATAGACTAATTTGACGTGATTATTTTAGAAACCATGGACACAAGTTCCAAAAATAACACCAGTCACTTTTGTACTGGAAATTTATACATTTAAGTAAAATCTCTGTACCAAGAAGAGAAGAATAACTAGATGGCTTGAAATTTATCAAGGAAAAAGTTATTGATCTTAGAAAAAAACACTTACATTAATTTTTCATAACAAAATCTTAGTCTTTATTTAACATGCTTTTCTGACATTTCTGCATAAGAAGATTTCACACCCTTTTCTTTCTTGATCTCAGGGGATAATGGGTTCTCATTCACTTTAGAGTTACTCATTTTTCCAGGTGTCTCCCAGGTTTGTATATTATTAAAACTTATACATGCTTTTCTATACAATGCTTATTATACTTTGTCTTAACTAAAAACTAAAAATGATAAATTAATTTTTGCTCTCATACACAGCTTTTACATCGGATACAACAAATTTTCATGGCCTTTATTGCTAGTCTAATTCAATTTGGTTTTTAGTTCCTCTATTTGCCAAAACATGCTTTATGATTTCAGTGATTAGAACTGTGTCTCAACATCCACCCTATTCTCACCTTTTCCACATAAATAAAACACACGCTCCTATCTTTCCTTTCTGTTGTTTGGATGATGAGACCTTTGTTTCTGTGTGGTAGGCAAATAACTGGTTACACTGAAGTTACTGCTGCAGATGCCATTCTTGAGAAGGCAGAATCACAAGTCTGATGAAGGGCAGCAAGTAAGACGGGACATTCATTTCCAAGCATCACAGAACCTGAGATGATCCTACTGAGATTCCTCACACTGGCCATGAATTTAACTTATATGTTTCTTCATATTTATGTTTTCACATTACTGAATCATAGTGTCTGCTATTATTCTGATGAAAACAGTTGTATATTTATTGCCAATAGATACAGTAATAAATACGGTATAGCAATAATGTTATAGACACAAAAAGTACATTGAATACTGCAATTAATGATATGTAGGTTAGTTATACTAAAAATGTGGACTCAAGTGTTCTTTGCAGTAAGTTTACATTATTAACTTTAACTTAAAAGAACAAGGATCAAAATGAAAACAAGTACTTTTATGTTTCAGGAAAAACTGTGAATGATTTAAAAATGACCACTCATCCTATTAATCTCTACCTATCATTGTTTGTTTTCAAGCTTTCTATAGCTCTTAAATTATAAACATAGGATTGTAATGCAAATGATTGCCATTCATAGAAATGCAAATAAACTGAAATGTGTCTAGTAAAAAAATAATGAACTATTTCTTTGTAGATATCTTACATCTATTTGTAAACTAGTGTTCTAGCTTGTCCAAATACATGTGTTCTTCATATTGACTTTGACTTCTTGCGGTTTCCTCATTAAATGAAGAGTTAAATGAAGTTTCTGGCAGGGGTTGATAGATACCATGGCACAATAAATTCATTTGGCACTTGCAATGCTGGTATCCCATATGAGAGAGCTGTTCCAAGATCCAGCTACCACACTTATAACTCAGCTTCTTATAAGTGTGGTTTGAAGATAGCAAATCATAGCCCAGTTGTTTAGTATTTATCATTATTATGGGAGACCAGGATAGAGTTCCAGCTCCTGGCTCTGGCTGGGTCCAGATCTGGCTGTTGTTGTCCTCTGGGGTTTGAAACATCAGGAGATGATTTCTCTGCCACTCCTGCTGTCTCTGTTCCTTTGCTTTTCACAAAAACGAACAAATAAAACTTAAAGAAATTATTGGCAAATGTCTATATTTCTGTAATGTCTATGCTTTTTATTTTAAAAAAATTTCCTCTGGTTATACTGTGCCGAAACTTGTTCTATCTTCTTTCAGTCAGTTCAAAATATAGTATTTTTTTAAGATTTATTTACTTTATTGGAAAGGCAGATGTACAGAGAGGAGGAGAGACAGAAAGGAAGATTTTCCTTCCAATGATTCACTCCCCAAGTGGGCACAACGGCCAGTGCTGTGCCAATCCGAAGCCAGGAGCCAGGAACTCCTTTCCGGGTCTCCCACACGGGTTCAGGGTCCCAAGACTTTGGGCAGTCCTCAACTGCTTTCACAGGCCACAAGCAGGGAGCTGCATGGGAAATGGGGCTGCCAGGATTAGAACCAGCACCCATATGGGATCCCGGCACATTCAAGGCGAGGACCTGAACCATTACACTATTGCACTGGGCCCCAAAATGTAATATTTTATAAAAGTCAGAAAACAGTGTGTGTGTGTGTGTGTGTATAGATATAGATATAGATATAGATATAGATATAGATATAGATATAGATATATAGATATATTTAAGACATTATGTAGCTTCTGGCAATATTATTTTGGGAAATAATTTTTAACAGCAAAGTGTAGGAAGTGAAGGACTGATGTGGCATAATATGGTGATACAGTCTTCCTGTATCACCACCATCACACATGGTCACTGATTTGAATTCCAGCTGCTCCATTTCTGATCCAGATTCATGCTAATGCACCTGGGGAAACAGCAACAGTTGGCTAAAGCATATGGGCTGCTACTTCCTTGCAGGACACCCAGAGGAAAAAAACTGGCTCCTGGCTTTTGCCTGGCTCAGCCCCTGAGAGGGCTATTTTGAGAGAGAATCAGCAAATGCATTCACATATATAGGAATATATTCATTTCTTTCTATTTATTTCTTCATCACTCTCTCTCTCTCTTTCTCTTTCACCTTTTCTTTTACCCTGTATTTCCAATATACAAATCTTTTAAACATGTAGAAGAGTATTAATCTAAAGAATTTTGTCTAGTAAAATACATTTAAATGTGTCAGAATTTATTATGTCATCATTATTTTTCTCACTTTACTGCACACAGGTAAAATATTTAACAGAGGTTACTAGTTGGCCAGGGATCAAATTCACAAAAATTGAAATTTAACAAAATGATTACATGATCAACATGATTTCTGACTGGGTAAAATTAACTGCATTCATATAATTGCACTAACAGATTCACCTTAGTACTATAATTATTCTCTTCCAAGAAACACTGTGCTTCAAGAGGTTATTTGTTAGCAGCTACCATCTGTCAAACATAATCCCCTTTTCCCATCTTGCTGAGCAATAGCCAGAGACTTAGCTGCCAAAATAGATTACATCTTCCGTCTCCCTTACCAGGAGGGTTGCCATGTCTGCTACGTTTTTACAAATGGAATGAAAGCATATATATATAGTGTGTGTGTGCTTCACTCAAGCCCCCCACCCAACCAAAAGAGGGGACATTTTTCTCCCATGCATTTGCTTTGCTTTCCAATAGCTGCAACCCAGATTTGGTGACTATTTCACCATGATATGTAGTACAGTTGGTAATGGTTAAAAAAAGAGAGAGAGAGACTATAGTAATCCCAGTTTCCAGGTAACCATGTGAAACATTACTGTTTCCTATATTACAATTGTTTCACCAGAAAGAAATACGTCTCACCCTCCTTATGTTCTTTATATTTGCTTTCTGAATTATGAAAGACTTGTTTAAGGCTAAATAAAGGAGGATGGACATATTATGGGTTTATCTTATTATGCCAGTAGCCTAGAATGGGTGTTAAACAAAAAAATTCAATAAATGCTTCTCAAATTAATAAATAACTGAAGAAATGTTGAATTACAACTGCATGAGAAATACATTGATGGGGTTATATACCAGAGTTTTCTTCATTTCTATTGCAATATCAATAGCACTCACTTATGTACAAAACATTTTTTAGCATTTTAGTGCACTAAATAATATTTACCATTCTGTTAGGTTGGTAGTATCATTATTAAGCTTACAATTGAGCTCACTTCCAAAGCTGGAAATTGAGGCTAAGATGTTAAGTTACTTTTCAAAGTGAAAGGACATTTGCAGTAGTTACAGGATTTTTTTAAGATTTATTTTATTTACTTGAAAGGCAGAGTTATGGAGAGTAGAGGCAGAGACAGAGAGACACATGGAGAGAGGGAGGGAGGGAAAGAAGACAGAGAGAGAGAGAGAGAGAATTTTCCATCTACTAGTTCACTCTACACGGCTACAATGATCAGGGTGGAGCAGACCAAAGCCAGGAGTTTCATCCTAGTTGGGGAGTAGAGAGAGAAGGTGCTTCAAGGACTTGGGAATACTTTTGCTGCTTTCCAGGCATATCAACGGGAGCCGGATTGGAAGTACAGTAAATGGGACTTGAACAAGCACCTATATGGGATATTGGCATTGCAGGCAGAAGCCTAACTTGTTATATCACAATTCCAGCCATGTGATAGTTATTGGATTAAAAAAATTCTGTATTAATCTAAATCCATCCAGCGCATAAAAATTAAAACAAATGTGTATTTGTTTTTAACAAAATTTAGGTGATCCATTCATCCCAATGTTTCTCAAAGGTTGAATTTTTGAAGAGAATGAATTTAAGAAAGTTCTCACATTCCAATATGTAAAAGTTTTGTAAAATGAATTACCATGAGGCTAATCCTTCCGCTCATCTTGTTTATCAATCTCATAGAGTACTGAACAGTGCTTCCTTCTGGAGGCATTTATGTTCACATCTTTTCAAAGTATAAAATTATTATTTTAACAATTGAAACATCCAAACAACCACAATGATTATATTCTCAAAAGACTTACTCTTCGTAGGTAGACATACTACAATTCGGACAACGTTAACTTTTTCTGAATCTTGTTTTGAAAGCCTTAGTTGATCTGTTTCATGATAACATGAAGCATGACTATTACTAATTTATAATGGAAATAAAGAATAAATACTTCAGTCAGAGATAATCTATTTAACATGCTTTGTAGTATATTACTTCTACAGCATTTGGAGCAAAATAGGCATTTTCCTTTTTGAGTTTATCCTGTTACATCTTTTGACTAAAAAATGGTTCTTTTTTCTCACATATATACAAAATGTTTCATCATACCTTGAAACAGCCTTTAATTAATTTTCCTACCTAATCTATTACCTTTATACACTTACTTCATCAATGCAACATTTAATGTGCATATTTCAACTCTCCACATGGATATTTAGAAATTTCAACATTTCCCATTTGAATTGCTGTTTCAGCCTGATTCTAGAGCTTCCCTCCAACCAGACAGGTGTACAATGGTGAAGTATTACTCCCAGCATTGCAGAGCCCAGGAGACTGCTGGGTTATTATTGGTTTTAATTATCACTCCCATAAGCTGCAATATTCTTTACTTTCGGCGAGGCAGCACTCCACAGAGTGTGAAATCCTTCCCTGCTTTTGAAAATACCCAAGAAATGAACTGAATCACTTCCAACCTGCTGTAACAACTGAACACCCACTGATAAGTATAAGCAAGGGGCAAATTTATCATCACCAATAGAAAACAGGCTTTTTGAAAGTGAGCTTTGAGACATCTAGCTTGCTGCTGACTACCAGCAGTGATCAGCAAAACCAAATCCACTTTCATTTAAATGTACAAGCATTTTATTTTCCCTGATTGGTATTCAAGTCAATAAAAAAAAGCACAGTACTTTTTTATGTCTCCACTTTATTTACGGCTGTAAAATTTAAGCTCTAAAATATCAAGATAAATATTTCTCATAGTTATAGCCATTAATTTTCAGTCCTACTCCCCTCCATGATGTCTGTTTCTTTCCTTCCCTCAGAAACTCCAAATACAAATCAAATCTAAGGATTTTGAAATAGGCTCCATTTAGTCTCTCTTCCAGGGGCCTTACCCACACAATCCCAATTTCTTTGCCTCTTAAGGTTGGCTTATATAAACATGCAACATAAAGATATGTGCTATTCAGACTGAAATCCATTCACAGTGATTCATTTCTCAATTCCACCTCAGGGTTTCAGTAGGCTCATTGGCTCCTATTCTAAGAACACAGCAAATTCCCTTCTAGCTCCATGCTTTGAATTTCAAACCTGCAGTGGAAAGGACCATATTTTGAAAAGAGTATGGAAAGAAGTGAAGATTATATGAAAGAGTTTTGAGATATTTGCTATATCCTCACATTTTTAAGTTACTTAAACAATATGAAAAATTAATGTACTCTAAAGAAAGTAAATTTCAAAACATTTTTAAACATTGTAAGTTCATTAGTCCAAAATCCTCAGGACCTAAGACAAAAGAAATTTTCATTTATGTTAATCTTATTGAATATTTAGACATTTTCTCCTGACATAGTTTTATTCCTAAGTCCAGGAGTTATGACTGATTTATTACTCTATTAAAAATTCTGTAAATATCTGCAACATAGCAGGTGGCCAATGATATGGCAAAAATGTATGAACTCAAGACTGTCATTTGCTGATGTTCAATGTTACATTTCTTGTGTGTGGCTGCAATTTTTAAATCTTGTAGTCCTTGATATTATAGGTATGAAAAGCACAAGGTAAATCAGATCAGAGGAAAACAATAACTGTGAAATCAGTTTCTTTTGGTTTGGCTGTCTTGTTTCTACCTATGTTAGAAATGGAAAAACCTGTTGTGTTTTATAAATGGCCAAGGAGCTTCAAACCTAGGAAACAGGAGATTGTACAGCATTTCTACTCACAAAAATACCCTACATATTTTCAAATTCTAAAGTTAGTGGTTTCTCCACTGGGAATATCAGTAACCAGAACTCTTGAAGCAAAGTATACACATTTTAATTACATGATTATTCTTAAAGTGACTAACAAGTACATTGTACATAATTTCCCACTCCCTGTTCCAAGCTCTGTATTCTTCGGAAGTAATGTTTTAACATAGACTATAGTACCACACAGTATCACATGTAAACATAGAAACTGCATATATTTCCTAGGGAAAACGAAAGTAGAAGGAGAAGAGGAACCCAAATATAACTAAATAACATCAAAGGGAACAATGAAATAAGTGCATCACAGAATATTTAGAATAGTTCAATAATTTAAACAAAGTCTGATATATCTTAAAAAGTTAATGGAACTGCATACTAGGTAAAGGTTTGCAATTCTGCATCCCAAGCATTTCAGAATAACGCCAAATCCCTTTACCAGCAGTCTGATATATTTTACTGTTACTCACCATGTAAAACTAAACATGCAAATATTCTCCTTATTATGGCATGTCAGGTCACCTGGAACCTTGTCATTTGGGGCTATTATGATCAGAGCCAGAGCCAATTTCCCCCAAACCATATTTTTATGTTGAAGAGCATTAAGAAGGAGGAGTCAAAATGACAAGACACTAAGAGTATGAACAGAATGAACATCCAGCAAAGAAGTTTAAGGGAATATGACTGCAATAAAAACTGGTAAAACTGCCCAGTGATTTAGACAGTGAATTGTCTTTAAGTTTTAAACACTGTGAGACAGGGTGTGTGAATCTCTTTTCTAATTCTGAGGTATTTCTTGAAAGAAATGGGAATATGACTAGATTGCATTTTCTCTTAAAGTACTTTCAAATTTGGTCTAGGTGAAATAAAATGGCATGAAAATGTCAGCTGAGCCCACGAAGATTTAAGGGAGGCTGCCCTGAGATTTACATGATGGCAGGTATCAGTAACCTACGCAGTTCATTTCACTCTCTGATTTCATCTTCAAAGGAGATGGGAAGGGGGGCTATTTCAGACATGACTTATGGAGATAAGAATAAGAACCCTTCTTGCCTTGATAGCCATGATACTAAAGATCCATTTAAGTGGAGTCACTTAGTAGGATTTCTAAGGGAACCTATTTTTGGAAACATTTGAAAACACAACTCACTCCAAGTACAGATTGCATTTTCTTTAGTTCAATTATTCAATAAGTTTTGTGTTGCTATTGTTGTTCACTTCAGTATAATTTGCACACAAAACTTTATGTTGCTAATGTAACCATTTTAAGAGTTACAACAACAGGAACTCTCCACATATTGTTATCATTGTATGATAGCAAAAAACAGAAACAAAAATTATTATCAGTGCTGGAGGGGGTGTGTGACAAGGAAAAACTTTGTATCACTTATAGGTTTTATCACCTTTGGCTCACTCAAGAGGAAATGAAAATTCAAAATTGAGGAATGATGAAAATAGAAAGATACACAGTCCAGTGGTTTTGAAGATGTCCTCATATTTTTTTCACTAGGGATTGTATGGACATGGGAGGTAGATGGAGCCAAATACAATAATACTTCAAAAATTACCTGTGAAACACAATTAGAAATGTCCTAGATGTTAGAAATGTTACATGGAATTGACCTTGAAAAATGAAAATTTGGAGATTGGGATATAAACATTAGAAACGAGATCTAGTGAGAATCCTCATCATTTTTACACCTACTTTCTCTGTTTCATGAAGGCTCTTCAAAGACTCATGGCCTAGAACAGTCCTTCCCTCATTTGCACACAGCCCTTTACTATCCTGCTGCCCTCACAGATGATAGTCTCACAAACCACTGAGTGCTCCACTCACATTCATCTGTGAGTTCCTGCAAAGCACAAACTCTACCTTGACATTATTCTAACCTATCTTCCCCAGTACCAGTATGATGAATTCTTAATGGATTAAAACACTTTAGCATTCTTTTGTGATTACATTTAATGAAATGCAGTCCATCTCACTAGCCATACAAATGTCTTCTCATAATTAAAAAGATAAAAACTCAAGACTTAGTCAACTAAAGTTATCAATTTTAGCACTAAGGATTCACAAAAGTTTAAAATAAAAAAATAGTATCTGTTTAACAAATTAAGAAATACATTTTCTGATACAACTGCTTTTAGTTTCTTTGAGAACCAAAAATGCACAGGAAGACAGATCTGGAGAGATTCTGTCTGCTGTTTCATTCCCCAGATACTCACCAAGACGGCAGCTGGGTCAAATGAAGCCAGGAGCAGGTAGCTTAGTACCGTTCTCCCACAGGAATGCAGGAAACCAACAAGCTATCACCAGTTTTCCACAATCTGCAATGTCAGAAAGCTGGAATCATGATCAAGACTAGGAAATGAACTCTGATAGTCAAATGTAGGTAACTGGAATTTTAAAAGGTAGGTCAAATGCTGACTTACTGCTCTATTTATTTTTTTAAAAGCAGATACTATTTTTATTTTAGAAGGCAGGTATTTAGCAAACCAGTTAGGATGTTATCTGGGGTGTCTGCATCTCAGGGTATTTGGGTTCTAGCCCTGGCTCCAATCTGAACTCCAGATTTCTGATTATATGCAGCCTAGGAGGCAGCAGATGGTATCTCAGATTTTGGGATCCTGCCACATAGAGACTAGAATAGTTCCATTATGGGCATTCAAGAAGTAAGCAGTGAATGAGAGTTCTCTCTCACTCTAGCCTGTGTCTCTGTCACTAATACATTTATTTTTATCCTTAATAAAACAATGTAACATGTATTTCCCATATAATTAGAAATTCTTTATAAATGTATAAGCATCATACAATATAATGCTGCATTATAATTTTGCACTAACTTTTTTTAAAGATCAATTTATTTATTTGAGTTACACAGACATACATACAGAGATCATCCCTCTACAGGCTCACTCCTCGGATATACACAATGGCCAGAGCTGAACCAGGTGGAACTAAGGAGCTTTGTCCAGATCTCACACACGGGTGCAGGAGACCAGGCACTTATGCCATCTTCTGATGCTTTTCCTAGGCCATTAGCAAGGAGCTAGATCAAAAGTGGAACATCCAGGACTTAAACCCATGGATGCTGACATCTCACACTACAGCTTTAACCTCTTAGCCAAATGGGCCTCCCACCGTTCTCAAGTTATTATAAATAATACCGTCATGACTTTCAGAAGCAAAAATTGGTAGAATAACACAGAAAACCTGGAGGGACTAACATGGTAGAGAGATGATGGCCAAGATAAGAGGATTATTTCATTTGTTTGACATAGTTACATTGCTGAAATTTTGCCTGGATTCAAAAGGAAAATGGAATAATGTCCAGAAAAGAAACACTCTCTCAGTTAACACAGAAAATTATAAATAAAAAAACATTAGCATACTTATTTCTTATCCAATATGTAGAGTAGCAAGTAAAAACCATTGGGAATATTAACACAATTTCTAATTAAAGTCAATACTAAAACGTTAGTATATGGAAAGTCATTTAATAAGATTTTAGTAGGGACGAGTGTTTTCAGATATTGACAAGAACCAAATTTCCTGAGTCAAGATTACATTATATGATTGGGCATGTTTTATCTGCTCTAAACTCATTCCAATAAAAGAAAATAATAAAAAAAGTTTCTCTACAAATTATTTATGTAACGTGAATGAGTACACAAAAACTTTATGCGTGCAAATCATGGCACATAAAATATTTATTTATACACATATGTAAGTATATCAGATATGATATAAAATTTAGAGTTGCAGCAAAGCTTAGTTTTTAAAACTGTGGATTGCAGAAGTATACGATGTGAGTTTGAATTCAGTCCTGCTAATGTATTAGCTGAATGTCTTTGGATAAGTCAGTTTCTCTCTGCTGTTCTTTCTTCAGCTAAACAATAATATTTACTGTCTGTTACATAAAAATCTCTGTATTTATTCAACTGATTCAACTGAATTGATGTTGCTATTACTACATAGCTAGCATCAGAGAGTGACCAACATGAAAAATAAATGGTAAAAAGACAAAGGAAGAATTTCGGTAACAGTGTCTACCTTTATTCAAGGACTCCAAATGCTCATATATTAAATACATTTCTGTATATGCACCAAGTAAAAAAGTATTTTTTCTTTTTCCTGTCATCTGAAATGTTGCAATAGATAAAAAAAATTTGTACTTTAAGAATGTAAGTAAAATGTCCAACATTTCAGAAAAGAAATCTCAAGGTAATTCAGAACCATAAAATACAATTGCTAAATTGGAATTTGACCAATCGTTTTGAGATCAGGTTTTACCATCACTATAACTAGTAGAGTATCAGTGCTCTTTAATTCCATGTGGCAATGGAACTTAAACTACGAAACAAGATGACTAGGAAATGAAAAAGCACATGTCAAGAGGGGTATAAAGGACAAAACTGATGCAAAGTAAAGCCAGAACTTGAATGGAAATCAATTATCTTCGAAAATGTGAAAACATGAAATACCAAGATCTAAAAAGAGTAAATTAAAGGTAAACATTCTTTACCAATACAGACATTTCTTGGGATTCATAAGCCCATAAGTATGGAAAATGTTATGTTTTCTGTGAGCAGTTTTCTATTTATATAAGTCAGCATTTGCAACCATTGATACTACTGACACATTGGGTTGGGTAATTGTTATGAGGTGGGAGGCTTTCCTTTGCTTTAGAAAATGTCTTGAATCTTCTGGATCTCTTTCCTTAGGATGCCCGGAGAACCGGCCCAAGGCATGCCAAACAAAAACAGACAGACATTTCCATACTTTCGCAAGGGTGTGGGGAATAACTTTCGCTGAGAGTCATTCACCTTAACAAATAAGAGAATGATAAAAAAAAAAAAATCAGCTTTGTGTAATAGCCAAGCAACTGTAGTTCAGTTGTTAAGGCAACATTAATTTTCTTTATAATACTTCCAATTAATATTCATACAGTCTCCTTTAAATTTTATCTGACTGAACCACACTACAGTTACAGCAGTTATGCTGCACCTTATGACACCTACATCTGACGTCACAACACCTGGGTTCTAGTTCTGGCTTCATTTCCAATTTCAGCTTCCTGCAAATGTGCACCCTGAGAAGCAGCAATGATGGTTCAAGTATCCAAGTCCCTGCACACATGTGGGAGAGTAGGAATGAATTCTGAGCTCCTGGTTTTAGTGTGGTCCAATTCTGCTAATTTGAGGAGTGAACTGATGTTTGGAAAGCTGGGAAGATTCATTCTCATTCTCTCTCTCTCTCTCTCTCTCTCTCTCTCTTCCTCCCCTTTACCCTCCCTCCTTTCCTCCCTCCCTCCCTCTCCCATCTGCTTTCAAATTAAACTAATGTAAACAATCTACTTTTCTTATAATCAAAAGTTCACACTATCCATTATATAATTTTTTTAATCTTTGCATCTTTCAGGAATATTTCTTTTTAAGATTCACTTGTTTAAAAGTCGAGAGAGAAGATAGAGGAGAGAGAGATTGAAATTGATCCCCCCTCCCCTCCGCTTCATTCCACAAGTGGCAGGGTCCCAAACACTAGGGTCACCTCTTACTGCGTTTCCGAAGCTATCAGCAGGGAGTTGGAAAACAAGCACGGCATCTGAGACTCAAACAGGCACTCATATTGGACACTCGTGCAAGTGGCGACTTCACCCACTGCATCACAAGGGCAGGCCTCAAGGAAGACTTTATCTTACACATGTATTTTTCTCTCTCATCTCCTTTTCCCCATTGAATACTGTTACATATTAGACTTCAGTCTCTCTAACATTTTGCAGTAGAAAATACTTGTTCATCCATTGTGAGTTGGAAAACAGTAGAACCAGAATATGACAAAATATCCATTTCCCTTTTTCTAAACTCTGCCTGGAAACTGAAACATCACAACTTTCCTAGATGGTGTATTGCATTGTCCAGTCATATCAAATTTGAAGACAAGTAAATACCCCCATAATTTCCACTTGCTATGACACTTTTTGCACATGACATATATTTCTATAGCTCTTGAAATAAAAGGGCTATGTTAATTTGGAGACAACCTATAATTTTATAATAGATAATAGCCTTAAGACATTCTCACAGTGCAGAGGTCAGAAGCATTGCTCAATGCAGAAGCATTGATCAACAAAACCAGACACCTAACTAACTAACAGGACTGGAAGCCTGACCACAACAGTCAGTAGAGACAATTCGTGTAAACAAGTCAAGAACCAGGCAACTCTCACACCTGACTTGTAAAACCCACACAGGACTCCAAACAGAATTCTGCTAACTTTCATCTATGATTCTATTCTGTCCAGATAGTTTGGACCCTGACAGTTACTCAATGTAAACATTGTACAGCACATATATAATGGTCTCAATTAAAAACCTTATTTTACTTTGTTCAGAAAAAGAAACACACAACACAAATGAAGTCCTGGAATTTTATTAGTTAATACTACATCATCAACTAAAATTGTGTAGAAATATACAATAATGATTCTTTAACTCCAAGCAAGAATAAAAACGATATGTTTTCACAATGATTTTTCTTAAAATTTATTCTCCGGTAGGATTCTTTTACCAACATCAGCACAATTCCTACCTTTATTATCCTGTAGCTATATGACACTGTCCTTGTCACTCAGGGTTATTCCTGCTGATCACATTTATTTCTCAACTTTTTTTAATCCTGTGTTGCTTTATAGTGTCATAACGTTTGAACAAATTGTATGACAGACTTTTTCACAAATTGATCAACATATTTTTATAGGCAAATTATCACACTGTCTGCTTGAACAGCACAAATAATGAATTAACAATTAAATACGGAAATTTATATGCTAGTATTTTATTTTATAATCTATAATCCATTACAACATTTTATTATGCTTTATCTACTCCCAACAAAAAGTCTGAGGATTTGATACAGCTATCATAGACATAATAAACAAATGATAAAAATACAAATAGAACATCCATTTATGGAGACAAAATTTAAAAGATGAATACAAAGCTGCTAATTTGAAAGCCTCTAAGGCTGCAAAAATAATTTCAGGAGAAAATTATTTTTATTTGCATTACTTGTGCTCATTTTAGTTTCTGGTCTAGCAATGGCCAATGTTCGCTGTATAAACAAATAATCAACATAGTTGTTTTTCAGATTTATTCTTGCATATTTCTTTTTTATTATTGACACAAAAACTGTGTGTATTTATGAAGTATTAGAAGATATTTTGATAGATGTTTCCCTTGTGTAATATTGAATCAGGGTAACTCTATCTATCCCCTCAAAAATTAATACTCTTCTGGTGAAAATATTCAAAATCAATTACCATGATTTTTTAAAAGGGAAATATATAGAACATTATCGCGATCCATTGTCATTCTAGTATGCAATATAAAGCCAATTTTAAAAGCGGTCAATAGGGGCAGTAACTTGGACTTGCAGTTAAGACGTTGGTTAGGACATTTGAGTTTCATACTTCAGTGTTTATGTCAAGTCCAAATTATGCTCCAAATTCCAACTTCCTGGTAATTCATACCCTGGAAAGCAGCAAATACAGCTCAAGTAACTGCGTTCCTGCCACCTGTGTGTGGGTTCAGGATCTAGTTAGTGGCTCCCAGTTTCAGCCGGGTCCAAAGCTGCTATGGTTATTTGAGGAGTAAAACAGCAGGTAGAAGCTCCTCCTAACCACCTTTCTCATTCTTTCTCTCTTTGCTTTGTAAATAAAATATTTTTTAAATGTTTTCAGTGAGAGGTAAATCAAAACAGATATTTCTTAAAGGATTATATACATAATGCTAACATATACATGAAAAAATAATCAATGCAAACTAATTCTTCAATCAAGGACAAATGTTCATAATACATTCAGCTGTTATTCTAAAATGTAATTACTTCAATCTGCATATTGGGCTGAGATTGTAGTACAGCAGGTCAAGTTGTGGCCTGTGATGCTACTAGTGTTGGAATTCTAGCTGATCCACCCCAAAGTTGCCCCCTGATAAGGGGTCTGGGAAAACAGCAGAAAATGGCCAGTGCCTGGCCCCTGCTATCCTTGTAAGGGACTCAGATGTAGTCTCCTGGTTTTGGCCTGACCCACTCCTACAGTCTGTGATTATTTGGGAAATGAACCAGTAGGAACAGGATTTTTGCTACCTTTCCCACTGCTGTAACTCTCAAGTGAAAATAAATTATTCATTTTTAAAATGTGCATATTAATGTGTAGAACATTAGAAATTTATTTAGGACATACATTTTTTAAAAATAAATTTTAGGAGAATAAACTTGTATTAATGGCATATGAATTTGTGAATGTATTGATGCCATTAGTATCTTTTAGTAATATCTACTATTATTAACTAAAATATAGAATAAAAATGTAGAATTTTAAAATTAATAAGATTGCTTATGACATATGAATTTGTGATTGTATTGATGACATTACTATTTTTTAGTAATACCTATTATCATTAATCAAAATATATAAATTAAAATGATATGGGCCTGACACAGTAGCCGAACAGGTACCAGTTCCTTGTGTTGAACACACCAGATCCCATATGGGCGCTGGTTCTAATCCCTGTGGCCCCACTTTCCATCCAGCTCCCTGCTTGTGGCCTGGGAAAGCAGTTGAGGACTGACCAAAACCTTGGGATCCTGCCAACCACATTGGAGACCAGGAAGAAGTTCCTGACTCCTGGCTCCAAATTTGTGCAGCACCAACCATTGTGGTCACCTGGGGAGTGAATCATTGGATGGAAGATCTTCCTCTCTGTCTCTCCTCCTCTCTGTATATCTGACTTTGCAATAAAGAAAAAAAAATCTTAAAAAATTAATCTTTAAATGATAGAATTTTGTAATTAATAAGATTTGTGGCTCTGGAGGATTGTTTTACAAATACTGATTTAAAAAACAAAGGCATCTAACAAAATATAGTTTCATAGTTCGTAGGAATCATAGAGCTCATTATCTAGAGTCTGGCTTCGTTTGTCAGCCTCTCACGATCTTTTCTGTGTTTGTTCTCTCAAAAAGTACAGAGTAGATTCTTATCTATGCTTTCCAAATCTCACTTATGTTTATAAACTTACAGGGGAGTGCATGGTGAATGTGTGTACGTGTGTGTATATATATACACATATATATACACACAATATATGTGTGCATACTACATAATATACTATATACTATATATACATATATATTTGATATATCATATAGTGTATACTATATATATATATATATATGCACACATATATGTATATGGAGAGATGTGTGTTGTAATTACTTAAACCACACCGCCACTCCTTAAACAACACTCTCTGGGACTTCTGTATAACTGACCTAGAATGGTGGCATTTCAAAATCACCTTGAGAATATGGATTACAAGCCTGTGCTGGCAACCACTGGTGCGGTTATCAATTTCAATCTTAACTATGAGAGAAGTCTATAATTCAGAGATTAATTATTAAAATCAGAAAACAGAATTCAGTATTGAACGCAGAAAACAGAAAATAAAACAAAATTCATCCTAAGTCTATATTGTCTACTTGGAAACAATAGTTGGACAGACTTCAATTGACAAGACACTTTACGGAGTACATTCTCTTCTTTCTGTTAAGACTAATGATGAGATCTCACTTCCACAGAATGAAAACAGACAATATTATAGTTTTCAATAAAGCCAACTCAAGTCAACACATACTGATGAGGTAAAACACTTTTCTCCAACAGATGGATTTTGACGATCTTGTTAGAAACTCTGCAGGAAAGACCTTTGGTGACTTAATCTATAGCTGGTTTCTCACAAAAACAGCCAATAAATAAACCATCATGAAGTCGGATTGTAAAACTGAGTATTACCCTTTTGTGATTCTACTCAAACCAATTCATAGTAAATTGTCCACAAATGCACTGGTAAAATATACAGGGATTATCAAAGACTATTCCTTGCAATAAGAATTTAGAAACTAATATGTAGTTTTGTCCTTTCCTCTTTAATAACAACAAAATTTATCAAGATAGGTAAATCACCTTATTATGCTTATATTTTTATCTTTTGTCTGATAAGGAAGTCAAAATACACACAAAATTGTACATATTTATGCTGCAATGTTTTATGATAATGTTATATTAGACATTCTTTCTGATAAGGGAATTAAAAGAGGCACACAAAATTATACATGTTTATGTTGTAATAATTTAAGAGAGTAATATATTGGGCATTCTGACACAGAATGATTTAAAAATAAGAATAGGGCATGGATCACAGTCTTGAGAAGCAGTACAAATCAAAGTCAAATATCCATCGATGCTGATAATTGAGCACTAAATAGAATATGCCACAGAAAATTATAAAAAAATTCTAGGGATAAATAAACATTTTGCTTAGAATTCCAGGCAAGCTTTGTCTGTGCTATTACTTAAAAATGAATAGGCTTGTCACATGCAAAGTTTGGCGATGAGGGTACTTATTTGAGCGGAAATTCTATTAGTGAGAATTCTCCAGAACGATGAGATATATTTATCTTCATCTGTTGACATAAAGCAACCTCTGTTGACTTGTGCTGTGTGTGTGTGTGTGAGTTTGTGTGGACAATTGGATTTAAGTCCTAGACCAGCAACATATAGCAATATCTCTAATCTTATCCCACACGTATATAGATATGGATTTATTTATATGCATATATACACATATAAATATTAATCTATCAACATGTAACCGCTTCTGATACTATAAATTTATATTTCTATTATAATCTTTGATTATTCAATTTATGCATGTGTTTGTATATATAAACAATAAGATATATAACTCAATCTATCAACATATAACATCCTCTCTAGTCTTTTCCCATAGAAGTAAATCTAAGGTTGTATATTTCTTGACCTCTATTGCCAACTCACTCTAATTACTGAAGCCTTTTAGGCTTTCTTCAGGGCAGCATCACGGCATTCCTCTGTTTACATTGGTGAGTCTTAGTGTGTGTGAAGAAATTTAGAAATTTACTACAAGGAACAAGTTTGTTCAATTTTGGAAGCTGAGAAGTCCCAATTTTTGTTGTTGGCAAGCTTGAAAACCAGAAAAAAAAAACCACCAAGTACAGTTTCAATGAGAGCCTGGTGATGTGAGAATCAAGTCAACCATTCACTAAAGTTCCAGACTGAGGGAACAACTGTCATAGCACAATAATCAAACAGGCAAGGTTCCACCTTACACTGCCTGTAATTTGTTGCCTACATTGAAAGTAGTAAGAACTTGATGGTCAAGTAAGTTTGTATTACAGGAGGTAGTCTTGATAAGAGCTGAGGGTAGAAATTGAGTCAAGGGATAGAATTTGAAATTATTCCTAACATCACAACAAGGAATAATACAAGTATTGTCAGATTAAGTGCTGAAAGAGAGTACAATGGCAGCTGGCTACAGCATGTAAAGCCAGTCACCTGCAATGCAGGTAATCCCACATGGGAACTGCGTTCTGGCCCAGACTGTGGCAGCCATTTGGAGACTGAACCAACACATGAGTAGATGAAAGAGTCAGTCTCTCTCTCTCTCTCTCTCTCTCTCTGTTTTTCAAATAAATAAATCTTAAAGACAAAATAATAGATAGAGATCAAGGAATTAAAGGGTTTTTTTTTCTTATCAAGGAATTGAAATGAAACAATTCAAGATGTAGGGTTAAGAAAAAAGTCTAGAGAAGAACAGGGAGAGAACAAGGGGAACAGCAGGATGATGTGAGGTACAAGATGCTTTAATGACCATGAAGGATGATTGGAAAAAAACTAAACAACGACATTTTGTTGGCATTTTGTTTTTGGCATTTAATATGCTTTCAAAATTGATACTATTTCATAAAATATTATTTGTTTACATAAACAAAGATGATCAGTTCTTTTTAAAAAAGAAATGTGCACTCAGGAAATGTAATCCTCTTTAATAGATTTATTTATGAATGAATTTACATCTAATCCAAATTTTAATCAAGTCAAATAGACCATATATGAGTGAAGATAAAAGAAACTTAAAATCATAAAAAAGGATTATTTTAATCCAGGGTTGTATTAGGTTTAATATTTAAAATTTTCAGTTGATTCTGTTGGGAGGTCAAAAATGTTTTGTGATGTTTAAGAAATAAAATAAGTTTCTATTAATTTGTTATCTGGAAAATCACATCAAATACCTAAAAATACATTTACTTTCTGAAAGGGTCCATAATGAACTCTTAAGGAAATATCAAAATAAGGAAGACTATGAAAAGATACTACATTGGAAGATAAATCAAACTGATCTCCAGTTCTGAATGTATCAAACAATTTCTTATTGAAATATTCTAATTACTCATAAATATGTATTTTGCATTGCTAATCCAAATATTTTCCTTCATTTGAAAATGTATACTATTTTCTTGAAAAGCAGGCAATGAAAAAGAGAGATCTGGTACATTTCACAGTGCCCACAATAGCTACATCTGAAGGAGACTGGAACCAGAACTCAAGTTGGGTCTCCTACTGAGTGGCAGAATCTCCAGCTGCTTTAGTACCTTGCTTTCCATGGTCCACAGTGGCAGGAAGCCAGCTACAGAAGCAGAGGAAGGATTCAAATACAGGCATTGATACATGGGAGATGTATCAATGTATCAAGTGGTATCCAATCACTATGACAAATTCCCAACTTTTAATACGTCAGCTTACATATTAATATATGTATGCACATCCATCCATGCTTACAAACATATGCATATACTTACAAATATGCCAATATTTACAAATATATTTTAAACAGTATCTACACTGATCATCATGCATTCTATTTTTTCCCTGGAAATTTAAAAAAATTGTCTTTCCTGATAATACAATAATCTTGAATAAAATTAACCTTACAGATTGCTAGGAATATTTGTTAATTTATCTACATCAGCTACAGTTGTAAACTGCATTAATATAAATTCTATATGACTGATTATACAATACTGTGTCACCAGGTTTAGATGAGTACAATGTATGATTTGCATAGCACTGCCAAAATTTAGGACCATAATTTGAAAATTTTATCTAAATATTTGTAATGTTGAGAATGGAATTATTTCAGTGCACATCAGATCTTCTGCCACTTTGTTCTCCCAGTCAGAAATGATTATATATATATATATATATTTTTTTTTTTTTTGCAAAATGTAATTTCCATGCCTCTTGTAATACATACTACAGGATAAGAATTTGTGTTTTGTACTGTTTTGCGTTGTCCTCAGTGAATATATAAACTGCTTTTTCTTACTACAATCTAGTCATATTAAATCTATCAGAAATATATTTTTCCATTTTGTTCTTTTTGAAAACAAATTAAGCTACACAGAGTAGTATCCAATAGTTTTCGAGAAGAAAAATAAAATTATCGGAAGAAACATCATGCCAAAAAATCATATATAAAATACAAATATATATATTCAAAATATATTTATTGAAGTATCTTACTTTAATGTAAAAGTGTAATTGAGAAAGGCAGCGGTATGATAAAAATTAGTTCTAAATTATGTTGATCAGATTTAGCATTTAAAAATGTGTTAGAATAAAAGTGTTTTTATTTGGAACTAATTCTACTTTAACAGCAACGACAAAGCCCCCTGAGGCAGAAAGCTCAGTCCTCCTTGCAACTACTTCACTAACCACATGGAGTGTGAAAATCCACTTGTACCATGTCAGATTCACTCACGGACTCTCTGCTTAAGTACCATAGATGAACAGATTGAGCACCTATTTTGGAATTGTGTTTAATTGTCAGATAGTATACTGAGTTCATGTATATAGCACATCACAAAACACACCACCCACAACTGCCAGTTTAAGACACATCACAAGGCATGGCCCATTAAGAAGAACATAGAGTAGTTACTGAACTCCTGAAAACTCAAAAATGGTAAAGATAATATTGCATTACTTGTTTTTTCCCATTTTTCCTTACTAGTAACAATAATGAAAGTAAAACACAGAAAGACAATCAAAGCATTATGGCGATTTGTAAAAAAAAAAAAAAAAACAATTAGTATCACTCCTGCCAAATAATACATGCCTTCCACGGACGCTTGTTATCTTGTGGTCCAGACAGTCCATACACTTCATGCATCCATTGTGCTGTCTGCTTTTCCTAGTCAGCCTCAAGTGCAGTTCTAATTGTGCTCATTGATCAACAATTATTGCCTCCTAACTTAAAAAATGCACATGAAATATATAAAATTGTGATTTCTATAGACTTTAATACTATAAACAATCTTCAGTGACCCTTTTCATCACTTTGATCTGAAGTCATTCTTCCACTTTTATTTCTATAAAAGATGTTGTCCTTTCATTTTGAATCATACTATTAAAAAGATATCTTAGTTTGCAGTTGATTTTGTCTCCATCTTCAACCTTCTCCATTAGTTACCTGATTCCAAAAACTATTTATTCAGCATTGCAAAGCTAACATCTCTAGTCTATAATACACTTTATCATCAATTTTGTGTCCACAAAGGCAGAGTTTAAATTGTGGCACTTTTTTTGCCACTGTGTAAATCAGAATATTATTTGATGCCACCTCAGGGTTATAGTGAGAGTCAAATGAGATCACATGAAGAAAGTTTTCAGCATGGAATCAGGCATAAAATGTTAAAGTGAAGAATACAATTCACAGTATTGGGTACACATTCAACAAACACTATGCCTTGTAAGAATTTTGAAAGTCACTGAAGTTTTAGAAATAATTCACAGTTGTGAATGAAATTTAATTCATTTTTATTTGTGGAAATTGTTAAAATACAATATAGGATGATAGCTTACCTTTTTTTTTTCAATATTTCTTACAAAGGGCACCAAGTTAATGATTCAATCTAAGAAAAGAGAAAATTTATCATCTGTTTATTTGGGCAGACCTAAAAACACTAAAAGATCAGTTAGAAATAGATGTATTTGGTATATTTTCTAATATTGTCAATAATTCAGGTAGTTTCAATTTCATAATAATCCAGGTTAAGTAGAGTTTTTGAAGACTAAGAGAGGATAAGTTGATGTAAGATCCAAAATCTAAAGAAGAGTTTCTCTATTTCAGTTAAGATTTATTTTTAGAATGGTCAATATTTTTAAGTTAGAGCTTGTTATCCTAACTTATTTGCAAACAAAAGTGGTAGGAAAAAAACACCGTTTTGAAAGAGATTTCTAAATCCCTTCAAGTTGCATCTTCTCTTTTTATTAGAAATTTGAAATCTTTCATGAAGGAATTACAGCAAATACATTTCAACATATCATTTCTGAAATACAAAGAGACCTTATAACTTAATCCATTATGCTGAAACAGACTGAACTTCCCCAATATTTGAACATGAAAAACTATGTTTTGTCAAATACAAAATACAATAAAAACATCCCACAGAGTCAAGCACTAGGGAATAATGCCTATTCAGTTCAGGCTTTCACTTTCATTTCTAAAAACATTCTCCATCCTTCCCCACAACTACAATGCTTTTTTCCTAAGTTGTCAAATCCAGAGGCAGATACAGTATAGCCTTAATGTTTCAGTACTTTCATAATAAAATATTTTATATTAGACATTTTCCCCCACAACATCATTAAATTTGCTGCAGAATTGCTGTGGGCTTAATACAAATTTAGGAAGCAAAGGGAAAACATATTACTCCATGTACTGTTCCATCAACTGTCAACCACAGGCATGAAAGCGGATGGGAAAATGCCTTTTTCTTTGTCAAACTAAACTCAGTTCACTCAGAAAATGTCCTTACAGTCTCAATACTTTAAACTTTACATTTCATATATTAATTAAAATGGTTATTTATAATATATGCTGATTTATGGCAATCTCAACAGAAGATGAAAAGGCTACTGTTTACGATCAAGTGTTCCAAAGAACAACAGCAAAAAGAGAGGTTAATAGGCACTTTACAAAACAAACAAAAAAGGCTTCATTTTCAAGAAAGACTGTGAAATTCCTGGTTAAACAAAAATAAAATGGGTTTCTTTATTACAAGGTAAACAGAACCTTTAATATGCTAATTTCTATTTTGACACTTAAAGGTATAAAATAATTATTTTTGTCAAGGGAACACTGAGAAGCTTTTCCTTCCTAGTTAGTTTGCATTTATTTATTGGTCAAATAATCATTTATTGGGCATTTTACCATGTCTTTTCTGCTTCTTGCATTGTTGCATGACAAAGGAAGAAAGCAGCATCTGAATTGGATAGCCAGAGGATCTCTGTGGGCCTGGGTCATTGGCTCAGTTGTGAAAAGCCTTGATAAAGGACTCCACACAGGAGCAGCAAAAGCATTTTGGTGTTGCTATGGCTAACACAGAATGGCCCATATGGAATGTAAGAGATGAGGTTGAAGAAATAGGTAGACAGATCATATAAGATGAAAGATACTCTATAAAACTGGAAGATGTTTGGCTTTTAACAAAACAAATTACTAGCAATAGCAATAATAAAAAGATAAATAAACATAAGTTCTATGCGGGCAGGTAAGTACTTTTAGCCAGAGTCCAGATTACTGCCCACGGTATCTTCTGATGTTGTCTAATTATAACCCAGAGAGTGGTAGTTGATAACCAGAACACAGAAATTTAGTGGCAAAAAAAAAAATAGTAATCTGTATTTTGTTAATGGCTTATCTATATCCTATAGTACAAAATTTTAAAAAGAATTGGTTTCAGTGAGAAAACATACTTTGCTATAGTTTAAGAATTATGATAATCCTGCATTTCTAAAATTACTGAGTCTAGAGAGATTGCTTACATTTTATATGCTTCACTGTTATTTTGCTAATGAATTAAATGTTATAGTGACTTTTCACATACTTGGAGAGTATCAAGAATTTTAGAATACTTACATTACAGAGAACAAAAGGCTACACAGTTGTTAAACTCTGGAAGGAAATTAGAATTTTTCAAGAACACAAATTTTTCTAAATTGTGAGTTCTTAGGAATAGTGTGCCTTATGTGAATTAAAAAATATATATTAAATTATAGTCTCCTTTATATTAACAAAGTTTGATATTTTAAATATGCAGATTCATATGGTAATTTTCATGACTACAATTTGCTATGTAAATATGTAATATAGAGGTAGAGAAAATATTTAATTGCATAGTAATTTCCTTCCATATTTGGTGTAAACATCTTTAGCTAAAATTACAATATAATCATATGTACATAATTTTATCTAACTAGCAATTATAACATAATTATTACCATGTTTGTGGTGAAAGTGATATATGAAAAGATATTTTCAATAGTTTCAGGATCACGAGTCTGCTTTCCATGTTAATTGCAGCTAATTCCAAAGATTGATTACAAACACAGTTTTAACTCCTAACTTTATCTACTTAATGCTTATTCAAAAAAATTACAATCCTTTTAACCAATAGAAAATCATGTCTTTGGAAACAGAAAATAGTTATCTACTAAAGTATATTAGAATAAAAAGCAATTTTTTTAGATAAAAATCGTTTCAGATATGCTTTGTTACCACAAGAGCTTGTTTTACTTTTTATTTTTAGATTTAAAATGTACAATCCATTTATTGCAACATCAAGCTAAGATATTTTAAGGTTAGTCCTGATTCCAAATGTGATCATAAATTATGATTATCATTTTTAATTACATGAATGCTTCTTTTGAACAAGTGAGATAAATCACACATCTGCTAACCTAATTAAAATCAGAGAGGTAATTTCAGAGTCAAAGAAGGTCTTAGATCACGAAAAATAGTAAGCATGAGATAAATGACATAAAATTTTTAATTGTAAAATTTTTGATTTACATTTACTTATCACTGGGATTTTAAATGACAGGAAGTTCTAGGTAGATTTTCACCTACCAACACTATTAAGTAGTTCTTTTACTAAGTCATGTCATTCAACTCTGGAGATTCTTAGCATCGACCCTGAACACAGATGAAATAAATTTTTGGATTTGGGAATAAAAATCCCCACTTCAATAGCTGATGTGAAGATCAAATGGAAAAAATGCATTATACCTATTAAGACATTTTGGATATTTTAGAAGCTCTATTCATTTTTTATTATTAAATAAAATAACTGGGTATCAGGTCTAATGACAATCTGTTTTTGAAACAGTTTCTTTGCTCCTGAGAAGTCATGGATCTTGCAACAACTCTAGCAGGACTTCCTGTAGAATATTCTGTGAAAACAGAGACATTGCTGAAACTTTACTGTCCTACACACACACACACACATACATACATAATTGAAGTTTGTGGGGAAATGTGTTTGTTGTGATGTAAAACATTTTTTTAACTTATACATAGTTTTATTTTCATAATACACATTTTCCACCAACTTTTTGTAGATCTCTTTACCCATGGATTTCAAAATTTTGCATCAAAGGAAAGTTCTTTTAATTCCATTTTTCCATGAATTGTTTGAAATACCCTTGTGCATATTTTTCATGCAGATCACAGACATCATATTGTTGATGACTGCATTGTATTCTTAAGATACTCATTCCCATTTCCCCAAATAACTAACTTCTCAAAGGGCCTTAAAGATGAGATTCACATATGTGTGCCCAAATAAAAATCTTAGAGCAAAGAACATTCTTCTGCAATAGAATCTCAAAGAGAAAAATTTGCAAAGTGGGTGAATGTGTATGTGCCTGTATATGTATGTGTATGAGTATATGAGTGTGTATTTTCATTTTTGTATAAATAACTGCAATAAAAATCAATTCTTGATAAAACAGATATATTTACTACATATTTTTCTCAAGGATTACTTTTGTATTTGGAAGTCAGAGTTACTGGGGTTGGGGGAGACAGAGATATTTCATCTGCTGGTTCCCAAGTATGGCAACATCCAGGACTGGGACAGGTCAAAGCTAGAAGCTGGAGCTTCATGCAGATCTCCCATGTGGGTGCAGGAGGCTCAACACTGAAGTCACCTTCCACTGCTTTCCCATTCATTTTTTAAAATTTACCTAGTTAGTTATCTACTTGAAAAGCATAGTAACTGAGAGAAGAGGAAGGAGAGAAGGAAGAAGGAAGAAGGAAGAAAGAGAATAAGAGAGAATTCTTTTATCTGCTGGTTCACTCCTGGGTCGCCCATGTATGGGCGCAGGGATTGAAGTATTTGAGCCATCACCCACTGCTTTGCAAGTACATTGCCATAAGCCTGGACATAAATGAAACAGCAAGAACTCCAAATAAATCTCCAGTAGTGGATACCAAACTCACAAGGTACAGCCTAACCCACTGAGTCACAATACGACTTCCTCAGTGCAATTACTCTATCTTCATATTTTTCATTCTGAAAAATCATTATTAGTAACCTGAAAACATCATACGATGAGACAACTAAGTTCTGAAATACATTATATATTGAACTTGAAAATCAAACTGATAGTGACGTCTTGTGCTGAATTTGACTTCCTTTAGAAAGACATTTCTATTAAAAAGTGAGTATAGCTGACAAAAGGAAGCACAGTAAATGTGTTTGGAAATTGCAATCCCTTTTCAAAACATACAGTAGGAAATGAAAAGAAGAAAATCATCTTGGGAAACTTATTATACCCGGTAATATCTAAAGGATAAAAAGGTTCTCCTCCTGTCAAAGAATGTCATAGTAAATGTCTTGGATAAAACTTAAGAATGAGTTGAGAATGAGTAAATAAAATTATAATCACATGATCACAGTTTTTCCCAAGCTCTCAAAAATAGATATTTTGATTATCTATAAATTGATGCATGCAAAACTGCAGAAAATTTCTTAACCAGTTCTTAGGAAAATTCTTTCTAGTTGAATAGTTATAACTTCTAAAATCTAAATAAAATATAATTTAACTATTAGGCCATATTAATTTCAGTGGCCTGGGAGATTTTTCCTTTTGGACAGACATAACAGCACAACTTCATACATCGACTCCTATTCCTTAAGGTAAAGTAGTATCGATCCCAAGAAAATGCAAACAATACAATTCTCATTCTGTAGAATATGAATACAAAGTAATAACAAATATATAAACCAACAGGATCAGAACAAAGACCTTCTCCAGCCATTTTATAAGGCCAACCACGCTTTTTTTCTATTGAAATCGAGTTGTAAAGCACTACTAACGCTTTTTTATTTGTGACTGAATATTATAATGCAATTTTTTCCTAGGTAAAAACTCATAGCGCACATCCACAAAATACAACTCATATTCAACCCACAAAATCTTATGTTCTTACACCTGTGACTGTTACTCAGAGAGGAAATTAACCCACTGTATAGACTGGAGCCAAGGAGTCATTCTTAATAGGAAAAAATTAGTAGGAATTCACAGGAGGCGAATGGTGATGCTTCGTATACCTTTTTAAAGACTTGGAACTATATTTTCAGCATAACACACACAGCTCTGTCCATCTGAAACTATGCTAGAGGATGGGCTCGAACATTACATTCAGAATTTTTCAGCATTAGTCAGTGTTTCGGATTTCTAGGTTGTCTCAGTATCCAAACACACTACTGCCAAACTATTTTGTTCTATGTATGGTAATTTGCATTTTCAGATTATGAATCTCATTTTGCCCGAGTTTGCAGGATTTTCTAGCTTCTGTGTGTAAAATCTGGTTATGTGCTTTCTGTGGACTTTGAAGTAGCTTCATTTTATCAATGGCTACAAATTATGTGAACACTCCAGCTACTTTTCCATCCAATTAAAATTATTAAATGAGCATATTGTCTTCCAAATAAAATACTATACTAGTTCCCATATACTCATGATTTTCAAAGAAGCCTTTCAACACATTAAGGTCACCTAAAATAATAGTAGTAACTAAACACTAAAAGTGCTTTAGGGAATTTTTTCCTTATGTGCATTTCAAAATATACTTATGTAACATACAAAAAACATCTCATATTCTTAATATTTCCTAAAAACTAATGACTGTAATGTTTTTAAATAAATTTTCAAATTATTGTGCTTTGGGCCCGGCACGATAGCATAGTGGTTAAGGTCCTCGGCTTGAATGCCTGGGATCCCATCTGAGCGCCAGTTCTAATTCCGGTAGCCCTGCTTCCCATCCAGCTCCCTGCTTGTGGCCTGGGAAAGCAGAGGACGGCACAAAGCCTTGGGACCCTGCACTCATGTGGGACACAGGATGAAGCTCCAGGGTCCTGGGTTTGGATTGGCGCAGCTCTGGCTGTTGAGGCAACTTAGTGAGTGAATCAACAGATGGAAGACTTTCCTCTTTGTTTCTCCTCTCTGTATATCTGACTTTGCAATAAAAATAAGTAAATCTTTAAAAAATAACAGAAGATAATGCTACTTTTTAAATTTCCACAAAGCACAATAATTTTCTTAATGTTTAAATTTAATTTTATTTTTTATTGGAAAGCCAGATATACAGAGAGGAGACAGAGAGGAAGATCTTCGTCTGATGATTTACTCCCCAATCGGCCGCAACAGCCGGAGCTGAGCCAATCAGAAGCCAGGAGCCAGGAGCTTCTTCCGGGTCTCCCACGCAGGTGCAGGGTCTCAAGGCTTTGGGCCATCCTCGATTGCTTTCCCAGGCCACAAGCAGGGAGCTGGATGGGAAGTGGTGACTCCAGGATTAGAACTGGTGCCCATATGGGATCCTGGTACATGCAAGGTGAGGACTTAATAGCTAGCCCATCATACTGGGCCCTATCATTTGTTTTTTAAATTTATTTGGAAGTCCATATAAAACACTATACTCATTTTTAATCAACATGTTAATGAAAACAATTCACTTAATTTTTCTCCTTCGAGATGTATTTTAAGGCAAGTGTTATACTGAAAGCATCACTCCGTAACCTGTTATTTGTTATTAGTGTAATGATACTTTTCAGTGCCTAATAAGCTTTTATTATGGAAAATCAAAATGTGAACCAGAATGGAATCCTGTGTTCAAAAAGGTAGACATCTTTTTTTTTCCCCCCATTAAAGATGTAATCATGTCCTCTCCCTGTCAGAAGGCCTGTGTTTGCAACCTCTCTCCTCTCTTGATTCTAACTTTCTGAGAGGGTGACTCCGGGGTGGCAATAAACAACGACCCAAGTGACTGGGCTCCTGCCACCTGGACGGCATTCTCCCCTGTTTACATGGTCTCCGCCGTTGCAGGTGTTTAGGGAGGGAACACTGTCTGCTGCAGTACCTCTCTCCCTCTCCTGCTCTCTCCCTCTTTCAGTTTCTCCCTATCTTACTCTCTCGCAGTGCCCCCCACACACAAACACACAAAGAAGTCAACTAAAGTTGTGGAATTTTTATTGTTTGTTCTATTAAAATTTTTGAAATATCCTATTTGTTTTTTTAAAAAAAGTGTATCATCAACCAGTGCATCCTAATTGTACAAATATCCTATTTGGAAAAAAAATGCATCATCAATTCCTGAGAAAAACAAAATATTCAACACCAATATGCAAAAATGTAAGAATCTAGATGCCAGTGCAGTGTTTCAGCATGCTAATCCTCCACATGCAGTGCCAACATGCCAGTTTGTATCCCGACTGCCTCACTTCTGATCCTGCTCCCTACTAGTGGCCTGAGAAAGCAGCAGAAGATGAGCCAGGGCCTGAGACCTTGCACCCATGTGAGAGACCCTGAAGAAGCTCCTGGCTCCTGGCTTTGGATCAACTCAACACTGGCAGAAGGGACATTTTGGAAAGTAAACCAGCAGATGGATGAACTCTCTCTCTCCTTCTCTCTCTGTAAATCTGTGTCTCAAATAAAAATAATAAACATTTAATGATTTATAAAAAATCTATATCATTTTAAAATTCACCAAAAATAAGTAACTAATATGATCAGAAAATCCAGAAAGAAATTAAAATATAAAAAAATGAACACAACAATATATCATTGTTAATGTTTGAAATGTTTATGATGGCTTGAATGAAAGTAGAATGAAGGTTTCAAGCAGAAGACATGCAATCAGTTTTTAAGTTCAATCTTAATCCTAACTACACCAGAAACACAAAAATGTTCAAAAAGATTTATAAGCATTTATCTAAAATTGATTTTAAATAAATAATCAATTATCTGTTAATTTTTTGGAAATTACAAAACACACAAATAGATATTAGCACTATTAAAGTTACATTCCACAATAATACCTAATAATCATAGAGTATATGGTAGTACATCTGTGTTAATTGATGAAAGAACAAAAAGTACGCTACGTGTGATCTTCATTTCACTATGTGAAATTATGCCAAAAATAAAAGAAAACCCTGCAGCATGTAGATTTTGCTAATGTTTCAAAGATGAATCATCCATTTGTTCAGTTTACTCTGACTGCACATTCAAATTTTTCATTAGTCGATTGTTGGCAGGGTTATTGAATTGGCTGCCACAAAATCAACGCACTTGTCTCATGTAACCCTTATTTGGCTTAATAATGTCTCAAAGGACAGGAGTAGTGATGCTGGCAACTTCATTCCAGCACATTCTCACAACTGTTCTATTTTATTATTAGTTACTGTGTCTAATGTATAAGCTTAATTATAGATGTAGTTGCACATTATAAGAAACAAACATAATATATTTAAGATTTGATACTTTCTGCAGTTATTGGTCTTAAAATATATTTCAAATTATAATTACTATAGCATGCTTTCGCTTTTGGAAAAAAATAACCTAAAAACAGCCCTCAACTCTATCTCCAGGACAGCCTCCCAGTAGCCCCCCACCAGCATCTAGTAGGGACTTTGTCAGTCCGGACTGCTTTACAAGCAGGTCCTCAGTTACCTACACAGCGACAGGTGTTTAGCTGAGCAGTTAAGATGTCTGCATCCCACATGAGAATATTTGGGTTCAATGCGAGCTTCAATTTTCGACCCTGGTTTCCTGCTAAAGTAAACTCCAGGGGCAGCCAACAAATGAGGATGATTGGCTCTGGTAACTCACATGATCTGGGATTTGAGGAGTGAACAAGTAGAACAGAGCTACCCTAATTCTCACTATTTTTTATAAAGCAAGTTACATATTCATTTAGCTCTTTACAAAAACCTGTTCAAATATTTTTTGAGTATAATGTTATGAACATCTTTTATCAACTACTATGTTAAAGCTTAGAACATTTCTTTTGCGGAAAGCATTTTAATAAGCATTTTAAGTTTGCACTAAAAGTATTCTACTTTAGTGTTGCAATTTGACATAACTTAAAAGAAAATATATTCCCAAATCAAACGAGTTTCTTATTTTTTTTTGGATAAAATGTGAGACATTTATAATATAAATTTAGTCACCACATATTTGTTATTCCAATTTACCAGCATTAGTAGACAAAGGGTAGCAGCACTCATTCATCAGTATGGAATACTGATGATTGTCATTATTTTAAAATTCTGAGCGTATTAATAATATTCAAGTAGTAGACAGATGGTTAATTTTTGTTATTTATTTATTTTTTTATTTTTGCCTAAATTGAGAACTGCACAAAAAAATATAACTCTAAAAATCTCCACCAGTGCTTTTGAATGGCTACGACTTTGACTTAGATTTGACAACTGAAAACTTCAGTGTTTCGTGAAAGAGCCATGACTGAAACAGCCCAAAATTCAAGAAGCTGTGTATTAGAACAAGACTGCTAGCAATTGCCAAACATTTCTAACAGTAAGTATATCATGGTAGGGAATTATTTAACTGCTTGCTGCTTCCTTCTCAGTACCAATATGGCTTATTTTTTCACTCAAAAATTTTGAGAATTGAACTTGTGTATCTTACCCATAATAAAAATGCAATAGAGATATACTAATACTTCCCCTTTTTAAATGGATGTATAAAGCATAGGAAAATATATCTAATTCTTACATTAAAAAGAACACAGATTTAAATAGTGAGTAATTTCTTATGAGACTCCCTGATATACTCATAGTTTTGTTTTTCCTATTATTTTCCCTGGAATTACTCAGAAACGCATTTCCTTTAAGCAAGTTCCAATGGCTGTCAGTATGATTTAATGCTTTCTACAGAATCTTTCATATAGAGTATGGCTGCCTAAATTACTTTGGACCTAATTTTAGATAAACTGCCATAGCAAGTGTTGAATAAATGCATGAGTAAGCAAAATAAAGCAAAACAGATATTTAATGTTTGTGACTGGTGTTATCTTTGTAGAGTGTTTAAATATATATATATATATATACAGTTTAAGTTGGTTAATTAGTTCCCCCCCATCTCAACCAAAATTCATGTTTACAAGCATTACATTACACTCATCATCTCTCTAAAAGGCTTGTCACTGCATTACCTCTGGCTTGAGAGAGACGCAGTTCAGATCAATTTCAGATAAATTTCCTTGCAAGATACCACCACATCTTTCAACACAATAATATTGAAATACCAGGTAAAATTCCACTTTAAATATAGTTGGCACTGTACAATGTTTCAGCAGAACAGTTCTATGATATACACAACGTGGTCTTGCCAATTGAAACTACTGTTACCAAAGTACATTCAGGTTGTACACATTAGTTATTAAGCTCGGTGAATATCTTAAAAACTAAACTGTCTTCCATACAATGACGTTACAAGAAGCAAATGAAAGAAATGGCAGTGTTCTACAAACTGCAGCTGAATTTTAAATACAGGTAAGCGTGCAGTAAGAATCAAAGTATGAACTACATGTGCAGAAGGACTGATGCCCATCCACCTTCTTTCCTTTCCCTCACATAATTAGCAGTGGTCTCCTGGTAGACCTGTTGCTATATGTGTATTATGAAGTGATTTTCTTTTCATAGTAGCATTTTAAAAATCATTGAGTGTTTAAATAACCTTTAGTCAGTGCATGTGCATAGATTCCTCTTCATCCATAGCGAATTTGATTTAGTTTGCCTTAGGACATGACTCACATAACGGCTGCTGAAATCTCTAGTTCATACCCAACAGTACAAATGCTTCTAATGAAATGTATACAAATTTCAAATGCAACTTGACCTCAGGATAAAATCAATAGTACACCCAAATGCTAAATGAGATCAAAGAAAAAAAAGACAGACGAATCAATGAAGTGATGAAATCTGGCTAAATGTAAAAATTATCAATCATAAGCAACAAACTCATCATTAAATTAATAAGAGGAAAGTTGAGTATTTAAAAGAAAGAAAAAATAATGCTCCATTAATGAAAAGGCATAGCTCTTCTGTGTAAAACTGATCATTTGCAACTTTTTCCTATTCTCATAATTACAAAAAAGCCTTTGTTGATACAAGAATCATTTGAAATTCTTCACAGGTCTCTGTATTCATAACCATTACTGATTTAGATGAATTCAAACAGTGAAGACCTTTCCATATAACTTTGAGAAAATATTCTGATTCCCTGAAACTTCAATGCCTAGGAAAAGGTTATTTATGGATAAAGATAACTGGATTGGGTATTGAAGTGCAACTATACTATGAAGTTAAAAAAAACAAATATGTAAAAGTCTGGACTCCTTGGCTTGAAAACAATGTTTTTGCCAACACTGCTTTGGATTTTACTAAAGGTGTAAGTCATTCTATTCTAACCAGATAGTTTTCTTCCCAAGGTCAGCTTTAGCCAAAGAGATTTGGATTTTCCACATAAACTTAGAAAGTGGTTTCTCCTAACATGTTAACCAATCCTATTTTTGGTTCAGTCGCTTATGGCTTAATTCTCTCTGTCCCCTAATTTCTCAATTTTCTATCTCCATAGGTTTCTACTAACCAAAAACATTTTTAACATTTTACTCAAAAGGTAGCATCTATTAATTCTCAAAACTATTGCAAGTGACATGCAGGTCCTTCTTACAGTTATAATAAAGCATTCCTGGGCCCAGCGGCGTGGTCTAGTGGTTAAGGTCCTCGCCTTGAATGCACCAGGATCCCTTATGGGCGCGGGTTCTAATCCCGGTAGCTCCACTTCCCATCCAGCTCCGTGCTTGTGGCCTGGGAAAGCGGTCGAGGATGGCCCAAAGCCTTGGGACCCTATACCCATGTGGGAGACCTGGAGGAAGTTCCTGGCTCCTGGCTCCTGATCAGCACAGCACTGGGCATTGTGCACACTTAGGGAGTGAATCATTGGACAGAAGATCTTCCTCTCTATCTCTCCTGCTCTCTATATATCTGACTTTGTAATAAAAATAAATAAATCTTTAAAAAAAAAGAATGAAGCATTCCTGCAGCTTACTTCTTTGCTGTGCAGTAGTTTGTTAGAAACAGGATACAGGCCACCCAGGCCCACTGAATCAAAACCTCCCTTGTAATAAAATCTCTGGGTGACTTGAATAAACATTAAAATTTGCAACACTGGTTTCAGAGCTAGTGCTCTGGTGACATACTGGAATCCTGTAGGGAAAGGCCAGTACTAGTCCTGAGTGCCGTGCTTTCAAATTATCTTCCTGTTGACGCAGCTGAAAAAAGCAAGGGATGATGACCAAAGTATGTGGGGCCCTGCCACTTGTAAATGGAGATCCATATTCTGTTCCCATTCCAGGAATCTGGCGTCTGTGACCTTTGCAATAGTGAAAGAGCAAATGAAAAAACTGTTTGTCTCCCCCCTCTTTCTTTGCCTCTTTGATTTACAAACAAATAGCTAAAAATCTTTAAATTTAAACACAATGAGGTTAACATAGTTTACTTCCTTGGGAAAGCAGAGTGACTCTTATTTTTTACTTCCTTAACTTGTGCAGTTAAGATGAGTTGAACAGAATGAGTGAGGCTGAATCAATGAAAGTCATTCTCTTCCAACTGTACAGGATACGGAAGGAAAGGGTTATAATAACACATGGCATGGAAACTCACTGCATACCAAATAGTTCAGCTCTCCAAAACAGAGGTCCAACACACAGTGCTGTTTTCTCACTGATAACTCACACTGTCATTGTAACACATAAATACCATAAACAGAGAATGTAATATTTTCCTACAAAATTAATTTTCAAAAACCAAGCTTCATTTTGCCAAAACTTATAGAAATGTTACATTTCACTACTGACTGTATAGAGACCATGTGTGTCAAAAGTTAAATACGTTGGTGAGCCCAGAACACCTCAAATACAAGCAAGCAATTTGTCAAGAGAGAAATGTTCACCAGAAAACTGGAAAATGCATATACATATCACACTTATACATATTCCTTAGTGTAAATACCTACTCCTTAAATAACATATGTTGATGTGTCACTGTGTTTGAGAACTGTCTCATTTACAGTGTTAGGCATTTTCAATGGACATACAATATTTAAGGAAAAGTCTATTTCAAAATAGAGTTCAGGTTCTGAGATTGAAATGTTGACTTCTGTACCATCTGCAACACTGATTCCATCTGCAAAGCAATAGCAAAAGCACAATAAAGGTGCAAAAAGCATCATACTATACTAATGCGTGTAAGGCATTTCCACCACAATGCTAATAAGAGACTATATTTCAAAACATAGCACTCTGTGTTAGTAAGGCTATATGCTGCCATTCTTAAAATAAATATGTGGTTTCCACAGCACCTTTCATAAGGTTTTCATATAATACAAACATGCTTCATAATCCAGTATACTATTTTTAATGTTGCTTCGCCATGTATGCTTACATAACTTTTATATTTGTATAATAATGCAATGTAAGAAATAATTGCCCATAAAAAACACTGAAGCAAACTCGAAACACAATAATAATGATGATGATGATGATGAACTGATATCAGAATTGTGGAATAGTGAGTAAAACCACTGCATGCAATGTCAGCAACCCATGCAGGTATAATGCATGTCCCAGCTGCTCTATTTCTGATACAGATCCCTGCTAAAGGACTGGGAAAAGTCATGGTAGATGGGCCAGTGATTTGGGCCCCTGCTAGCCATTTGGGAGGCCTAGGTGGAGCCAGTGGTTTGTGACCTTGGCTAGGCCAGGTGCTGGCTGTCATGGCCATCTAGTGAGCGAACCAGTAAATGGAACAGCTGTCCGTCCCTCTCTCTTCGTAATTCTTTAAAAAAAAAAAAGAAAGAAAAGAAAAACTATAATCAAAATTAATACAACTTTTTTCTTTATGGAAGTGCACTTGAATTATCATTTAAATTATATGCTTTAACTGTTAGCAGTGTTGTTTAATATATTTCTTTAGAAGCTTCCTAAGGATGATGTTTTTCCTGAACTGTCTATGCAACCAGAAAAGAAATGATTGGCCGTATTTTATTCCCTTAAAATTTGAACTTTTCTCTCTCCCTGAGTAGTACATTTCTATCACAATTCCCAGGAGAGAGTTGACTAAATATTTAGACTTATGGCAGACTTCCCCCTGTACACAGACTAACCCAAAATATTGTAAATCAATACTGACTCTTCTGAAATGTATAGGGCCAGGGAAGACTGCTCTTGCTGGGAAAAATAAGCCTTATTTTTTGTTCAAGTGATATTCTTAAATTTCTGCCACAGATTTTCTCAAAATATCTAAATTCTTCAATAGCACAGAAGTTCATAAAATCATATATATCTATATACATAAGCACCTCAAGCGTGGTTAATTAAAAGGGGTAATTTAAGTAGGACATTTTCTAAGCACTTACTCAAGGTAATTGGTTCCTCTTTGTTTTAGTTGCAGAATACTGATAATGCACTACAAATTCATATACAAAAGAAGGTCATGAGTCCTAAGGCGATTTGTTTAGCATTACAAATATGGGTCAGACAGACCAAAGACAGGTTCCTTCATCTTGGGATTTAGCTAATGATTGATTCTCTCTTGTACTGTTTGCTCCTCAGCAATAACACTTTGATTTTGGATTATAGACTCATGTGAACTTCCTAATTCCTGAATGGAAGAAGATACTTCTGGGCATGACTGAACATCAGTTTTATTCACCTCTAGTAACACTGACCCTTGACAAATTACCAAGGAAATATTTTGTGTTGATGTTATAAGACCTAGAGAACTGGAAATTTAGAGTTCCAAAACAAAAAATGAGGTCTGATATTTTAATAGAAAAAACAAGTTGGAATATTACTTCTTTAAGTAGGTAAAAAAGAAAAAAGGGCCCAGCACTGTAGCTTAGTGGCTAAAATCCTTGCTTGGCATGCGCCAGGATCCCATATGGACGCCTGTTCTAATCCCGGGGGCCAAGCGACCAAGCTTCCCATCCAGCTCCCTGACTGTGGCCTGGGAAAGCAGTCGAGGACAGCCCAAACCCTTAGGACCCTGCACCCACATGGGAGACCAGAGGAGGCTTCGGATTGGCACAGCTCCAGCTGTTGTGGCTGCTTAGGGAGTAAGTCAACAGATGGAGGATCTTCTTCTGTCTCTCTTCTTCACTGTATATCTGACTTTCCAATAAAAATAAAATAAATCTTAAAAAAAAAAAGAACAAGGAAAAAACCCTTTATTGGTTAGCATTTTACAACAAAACATAACAAATGGGGCCATACAGAGAAAGGCTCCATCAGGTCCTACCCACTGGTCTGGTGGTTGCAGGTCTAAGATTTCAAGTGCCTAAATTTAAAGAAAAGAGAAATAGGAGCTACTGCATTAAACCCTGCAAAGAGGGATAGAGCAGTAAGCTAACATCAAAGAAAATATCTGTCTTAATTTCTCAGGATTACTTGATCATAAAAGATGATCATATGATTTGTTTCCTGCAAAAGATGCTAGTTGTCCATGAAGTTTGCAGGGCCCAAAGTAGACAGATCCTAAAGAACCAAAATTAGAGGTTATTTAAAATTCTATATGTCCTGTGCCATTAATCTATAATATTATATGCAAATGTTAGTTTCAAACTTAATGTATGAAACATATTTCTTAAATATAATGTTACAAATGTACAAAATTCCAATATCCATATTTGGACAACCATACCCCAGATTAATTCCAAAAGTTTTCCATCTATACACTTTTTATACTCTAGAAAATTTTTTTTAATTATTTATTATTTAACTTCATTAATTACATTGTATTATGTGACACAGTTACATAGATACTTGGGTTCTCCCCACCCCTCCCCAAACCCTCCCACCATGGTGGATTCCTCCACCTTGTTGCATAACCACAGCTCAAGTTCAGTTGAGATTCCCCCATTGCAAGCGTGTACCAAACATAGAGTCCAGCATCTTATTGTCCAGTCAAGTTCAACGGCTTCTTAGGTATACCCTCTCTGGCCTGAAGACAGAGCCAGCAGAGTATCATCCCAGTCAACCGAAAGCTCCAACATACCATCAGCAAAAATTTACATCATTATGGAATTAATTGACATAATAATGAGTAACCAATATGTTAAAAGTAAATGCGAGTTCCCAGCCACCTTCGGTGACCACCTCACCTATACTTCAATTTTAGTTTATACACAACATATAACATTCAAAACATAACATGTTATACATAACATCATATCATCTTAAATTAAGGCAAACATGTGGTATTTAACCTTAGAAAATTTTTCAAAAAATGAAGACTAGAAAGAACCTCTAGTCATTGCGAAAGACAGATATATAACAATGGATTCATTTTTAAATTTTATTTGCAAAATTCAGATATATGATTGCTGAATTTACTATATGTTTTAGTGCATTTCAGTCCTCCTGATAAAGTATAGCATGGCAGTGTTACACAATTATTGCCGCAACGTCATACTACTGGCGAAATATACTGGATGGAAAATGTTTGTGTCTTTCTATAATGATCAAAACTGCCACAAGCAATACCCATATACCAGTTTCAATACCTGACATTTTGACATGTTGATGGATCCAAGAAGCAAGTGCTAGTACTCAATGGCAAATCAAGGTTTTAAGAAGCTCATGGCATTTGTGTCAAGTGCAGTCTAATGCAAAGCGAGATGGGGCAAAGGTAGGGCAGGGACAATAGCAAAGAAAATTAAGATCTATGTGAATTACTGACTCCAAAGTTCAGAAGAGAGAGATGTGATAATAAAAAGATTGAAAGAATGATACGACATTCAAAGTACACTGTAATAAAACATGCAACATTTTTATTCCCTGTGGGTCATTTTTCCCATGCTCTTTTCCTTTCCTCTATACATTAGAAATCTTTTTCATATTCCAATCTGTGTTCTGTGTCTGATTTCTTTTTGCCCTCAAATTATGTTCCTCTTCTGCCTAATCTTTCAGTCAGACAGAAATTTATATCCTTACTCATCCCTGAAAGTAACACTTAGGGGAAAGTGATTGTTCCTCAAGATCATTGAGAAGCATGATGGGCACTCTGACAATCCGCCCTTATAGATAATGGTTTTTCAC
The DNA here is from genome assembly GCF_030435755.1 of Ochotona princeps. Taxonomy (NCBI): domain Eukaryota; kingdom Metazoa; phylum Chordata; class Mammalia; order Lagomorpha; family Ochotonidae; genus Ochotona; species Ochotona princeps. The sequence goes on from NC_080846.1 coordinate 28,413,635, forward strand.
AAATCACTTTATAAATTACGCTGATAATGAAGACAATGTTCAGAGATCATTACGAAAAAGAAAATCTATATATTCCTATTGCAATTCTAAGAAAAACACTAACATAGAATAGGAAATACGATAAAATCATTACTGTTACCTAGAAACGAGTGCTTCTTAGTAGCCTTTGGAAAACACATTTTAGCCCTGTGAGGAATTTAAATCAGAATGTGGATTTTGACATCTTACTTCTAAACACCGTATGGATATTAAATGTATGCCAGAAGACACAAAAGTACTACTTCATCCTGAGTAGCAATAGAGGTTGCTCAGGAGAAACGTCAACATAATATCAAAGGGTGAAATACTGGATGAGAATAGGAGAGAAGCCCCCTCAAAACTGGCAAGAAATAAGAATTTGATGACCTGGAGAGAAAAGTCAGTGATACTCTTTTCAGTGATTCTAAGGCAGGAGTAGCTATTTGTATTAATCTTCAATTGTTCTACTCACTCACAATTAGATATGAGCAGGAATTTATAAAGAAAGCAGTGGAATATCTCCCCGATGGATGAAGATTTGTTTTCACATAGCTGAGATTTATGTCATTACAATGACTCCAAAGTTCAGATTAAAATGATTGTAGTTATGTTGTACATTTGGCTTTTGACAGGCTTGTAAGTGGCCTGAAGACACAAAACATTATGCCTTCCCCTCGCCAGTATTGTCCACTGTCACATAGGCAAATGCTTGGTAAAGGAAGGAAAAACAACTTACAAGGAGTATTTTTATATAAGTGATAAACATCATTTTTCTAAAAGTAGTATTTGCCATATACCACATTGGCCTAATAAATTGAGTGATATATAGGTCAATATGTAACTTAAATTATTTGTAACACAATCCTTTAATTTATTTTTCATGCTTGATAAATAAGGCTCAACTATGCCAATTTGCTCAACTGCTCTGAACTTTAAAATTTGTCATTTATCACTTATTAATAGCTGTCTATGCAGATTTTATAAAATTATGTAAACCCTTAAATCTGATAAATACATATTTATGTATAAATTTATGTTTATATAAATACATAAAATATAGATTCTTTATGCAAAGTTTGACATACTTTAGGAGTGTAATAGTAGTAATTTTTTATTATTGTTAGAGATAATTTTCTTATCCTAAAGGGGTAAACAATTTATATATATGTATAGGTTAGTATGTACATTCAAGTCATTAAAGGAAGAGTTTTGATGTACGAAACCTAACAAAAGAGGTTTATTTTAAAAAATAGTACATTGAATTAAAATTTTTCCAAGTTAGATATCTTTTTATTGACATAAAGAGAAGTAATTCCAAGTATTTCATACAGTTTTACAAGCATAATACTTTCATCCCTTTTCTCCTCTCCATAGCTCCCACCCTCCTCCTCCTTCTTCTCTTTCCTTTCCTTTAAATTTGGGGGATCACAAGCTTAATGTTAAATTTTAAAAATCAATAGATATTAATAGAAGAACCAAAGTTCCTCAGGAGTGTACACAAGAGTTATAAATAATAATCAACTCTCAAGATATTTTGAGATAAAATATTTTATAGATATTACACTGAAATATTTATAATTAAATCTCCATATATTTTGAGATTTAATATGTATGAGTCAATTTATGTAGTCTATATATTATTTATGTAGTTTATATATATTACTATAAATTAGAGAAAACATATTACAAATGTTTTGCGGGAATGGCTTATTCCTCAAGCCTAATGGTCTCCCAATGTATAAATTGTGTTATAAAATGCAGAACTTCATTCTTTCCATGGATTGGTAGAAGTCCATCTTGTACACATATCAAATTTTCCCTATTAGTCATTAGCTGATGGACACTGAAATATAGTCAATATTTTAGCACTTGTGAATTGTGTTGCCATAAATATTGGGAATGAGATAATTCTTTCAAATGTTGATTTCCTTTCCTTTCCTTTCCATAAACATTCAGGAATGGATGTCTGGGTCTGATGAAAGATCTATTTTCAATAGTCTAAGGTATCTCTACAGTCCTCCATACTGTTGTGCTACAGTGTAGTCCATACTGTAATCCAGTGTTGGACTCCATACTGTAGTCCAGTGTTGCTGGTAATGTAAACTAGCTGTCTTCCACATAATCTATTAATACGGCATTCTGTTTTGTGAAGTTTATTAATTCAAAATTGTTACTCTTTTCAAATACTGCAATAACAACTTTTAAATTCTTATTTATCTGTCACAATAAGGTAAGTATATGAACACAAACTTATTTCTTGGTAAAGTTAGACTTTCACACACACACATATACACACATACAAACATATACACACACTACCTGCCTTAAAAATATGACCATTTTGTGATCTTCAAAAAGTCCTTAAATATGACAACTGTAATATTTTTATCAATTGAATCATATTTAACAATTTTTTGATAATGTTGTGAAGCACAAATTGGGTAATTTATAGGAAAGTACACTGTAACATAAGAAAACTACTGTCTGTTGAAGCCTTATGGATTCCTTAAATTTGCAACTCTGAATTTTGAACCTAGAGAATGCCTCAATTACAAAGTCTAGTAGGTTTGCCTTTATTTTTTTTTAAAGATTTATCTATTTTTTTTTTATTACAAAGTCAGATATACTGAGAGGAGGAGAGACAGAGAGGAAGTGGAGCTGCCGGGATTAGAACCAGCGGCCACATGGGATCAAGGCGAGGACCTCAGGCACTAGGCCATGCTGCCGAGCCCATTTATTTTTTAACTTCCATACAGAAATCCCTCCCATTGTGCAGCCTCCTTCACTCTTAGTTTCTAAGTACTTGGCAAAAATCTCAGCTATTTTACATTATTTGACCCTTATCTCCATATTAAATAGGGTTTTACTGACTATATGGGAAAAATGTTTTTATAAAAATTTAAACAAAGCTCTATAGTCTGTATATATTTCCCAAAAGTATTTTTTGCTATTAGTTTTACATTAAATTGAAACTCATGTTGCTACAAAAAGGAATGACTAACACTTACACCAGCTTAAAATATTCTGTGCTCACGTTATGAGAATACTTGAGATGAATTCAAGACTCCCTCCCACCTCCACTTTCTCTGTGTAGAAATATTCTCAATGTCATTTTTTAATTGAAAAGAAACAAATATTCTTGTTTTAACCTGTATAGAACTATGGCGCACTATGAATGCTGTTCCAAAATAATCAGGATCTCTCTCTCATCTCACATCTCCAGACACACAAAAATACATCTCCTGTTTGAAATACTTTCAGCAACTCATGAAGAATGCAAAGTAAAACTTCTAAAAAGATTACTCAGTTGTCTTTGGCAAGTTTAACTTCCTGGGCCAAGAAATATATGCAAAACCACAAGGAACAGTAATCCCCAGAAACCAAATCATTTCACCTAAGAACTGGCAATTGTTGACATGGTAATAACTTGCAAGAGTGTTTGTAGCTTTACATGCTATTATTACTAATACAAATGACTACAATGTAATAAGGGGTTGCCTAGATGAAAAAAGAAAAGTTCTGGAATAATTACAAATAAGTAACACATGAACCTGTGCTGCCAAAGGTAATTCCGCTTCATGAAAATCATTTTTGAGATATGCAGTAAATTATAAAACAACTAATTATTATCTAATCCTATCCTCCTAAGAATGATCATTCCAAAACCACCCAGAGGCACACGCAGTCATCAGCCAAAAATTGATTATTCACAGGTGGATAGCCCACACTGCAGTTCCCAATCACAGCAGATTTCCTTGCTCAGCTGCTTCACACCACCTAAGGCAAACTCTGCTTTGCAGCACAGCATTTCTGCAGCCCAGACAGGCTGCCCTACTCTTTGCAAATTATGCAAGGTTTTGAACAACCCAGTCCTCAGGCCCCAGGTTTGCAGAGTCCAATCAACCTCTCCTGGCCTCCTGTTACCTTTGCAGTCTCAGGTGGCTCTCCTAGGTCTACAGGTGAGTGCATGCCTCCAAAACATTTCTACTTTGCCTTCCATTAGCAGTCTTACTTGCTCCCTAAAGAGCCCTGTGCACAAACATAAATTTCATTCTAATCCCTTCTCATCCTTCCTTCATAGCACAGTACCTCAGGAGATTGGGAGAATCTAAACTGATTCAGAACCGTGTGTAATTCTGATAAGCAATTTTTAGCAGCAACCCTGAAAAGAGCTATGAGTACAAAAACTGCAAAATGGAAATCAAAAGCCTTCATACCATTCTAATCAGTAAAATATGGATGGATATGCATTTTGCAGGGGTCTTAACATTTGTACAATCAGCACACATTCAAGAACTTAGTACAAGTATAATCATGCATGTCTATAACTTGTAAAACTAATGCTCCACTTAAGACCTCATTAAGGTAAGAACAATACATGTCTGTTAACCCTAGGATACCTAGTGCAGAATAGAGCTCAAGAAATAACAATTAATTTAAAAAGAACTATTCATACAAAGAAATGTTTTAGGTTGTCTTTTGTTTAGAGTTTGAGAGAAATCCTAATTTTACCCAGTGGAAGAAAAAAATCAATTGATGTCTGTATCCATTTACATTGCTTAAATGATAAACACTGCAGAATACAATTCCTCAAGATTATTTTGTCAGTTTTTCATTCGCTTGAAATCCAATTTGATTCACCAACTGCAATAGAAACTAAATATTTCATAAATATAATAATAAATTTACATTTGCTAATGTTCTTTTTGAATGTTTTCATTAATGGTGGTTTGTGGTTATATTCTTTCTGAGCCTCCTTTTAAAATGTTTATTCATTTGTTTTGAAAGTCACAGATATGGAGGAATGTGGGTAGAGAATCTTCATCTGTTGCTTCATTCCCCATATGGCCACAAAGGCCAGGTTGAAGCCAAGGGGAAGGGTTCAGGGGTTCCTCCACTGCTTTTCCAGGGTACTACTAGAGAGATGGATTGGAAGTGGAGCAGTGAGTTCATGGACAGGTGCTCATATGAGATGTCAGTCTTAGGGCACGGTCTTACAATGCCAGCCCCTTTTCGAATCTTACAAGCTTTCTTTCTTTCTTCCATCTATTCATTCATAATTTATTAAAAGTCAGTTCCAGGCCAAGCATCAAGCAGACAAAACACTCCCTATAGCCAGTTTATGATTGTCACAAAACAACTTATTAGAATAAAAATGATGTTTTCTGACACATCAGAAAAGGTTTCTCTGAATATGTGACAGTTGAGTTGATACATAGCAGACACTACTTTGAATTTGTCAGAGGACAGATACTAGAGAAATATTTTTATGTAACTGATGTATAAAAAGTGGAACTCAATAATGTGAAAAGTAGGACACAAAAACTAAACATACGTGTGAATTTGGGCAGAGCAAGCAACAGCAGTATGAAACTTCAGATGTAGACTCTTACAAGAGGTATACAGAAGAGAGTTGGGGAAGTTCATGGGAATTACAGGTTGATGAAAGGCCACACAGTAGAGCAATTTAATAGCCGAAAGTATCCAATGATTTAAACGAAGTCTGTGAAGAGAACATACAAGAAGATGGAAAAGTGGCACCAAGCGAGGCTCAGGAGACAGGACAAGTTAGATCATGTTAGGCCATGTGGGCCACATCAGCTAGAACAGCACTGGCTACTCAAACAAGTTTCAGTATGTCAACAGCTTAATATAATGAAGTTTATTTTTTATTTACTTGACAGTCCAATTCAGCTATGTGATTGTTGTGGATGGCTTTTTGCCTGAAATGATTCAGGACCCAAGTTTCATTTGTCTTATGATTCTGTCCACCCTATGTCCTAAAAGTTATCTATATCCATGCAAAAAAAGAGACTGGAGACACCCCAGAGACTTCTTTAAAGGTCTGGATTTAAAAGAAAAAAGAATTACTCCACTCATATTTTTCAATGAAAAAGTAAAAAGGGAAGAAAATGTAATCCTATGATAGGTGGTTGCCTTGGCAGGTCAATGCTATATTGTTGATTTAGAACATTACATTTCACGGCTTCAGTACTAAATTTCTCCAATATTAAGCTGGTTGAGAAAAACTAGACTACCTAGCAGCAGGAGGCAGGGAGATGGAAGAAAATTAGGATACTGTATGTTATGGCACACACACACAATAAAGACAGGAAAAATAGTTCAAGTGCAAATGTAAGTATGTCAAATACTGCTGAAAATAAAGAGTAGACTTAAAAAAATGACCACTTGACTTAAGGGTATTGATTCCTAGTGAGAAAACTTTCAAGTATGAAATGGCAGGAAGTCAATTTGAAACAAATTGATAAAGCAGTACAAAAGATATTAATACAAGCAACTCTTTTGAAATGTTTCACTATTAAAACTGAGAAGGAAACAGAGCAGTGAACAGAGAGTCTTTAAGAGATGAATTCTTTCCATTGTTTACTTAATGCTTTTGTTCCAATTTTTTTTAAGGTTACAATGATTTAAAGTTTTTAATGGAAAGGCCCAGGAGAAAGTTTTAATATATGAGAGAGTAGAAATAATTGATAAGATCTGGTTTTTGAGCAGGCCTCTCTCTCTTTCTCTTTCTTTCTCTCTCTCTTTCACACACACACACACTCACAGAGAGAGAGAGAGAGAGAGAGAGAGAGAGAGAGAGAGAGAGAGAGAAAACATGGGTAGAGAAAAGTGGCAGTGGGTGAAAAGGGAGAATACTATCCACATGATTACACTTAGAAAGAAGGACAAAATAGAATATAAGATTATTACAAAAACTTATGAAAAGAATGTGGGACTTTTTTTTTCATTTAACAGGCACACTATCCTTCTCTCCTTCTGTAGACTAGGAGGTACATCCACTGGCTGCAAATTAGCATTGAGAGTGGAAATGCAGCAAGGCTAGATGGGAAAAAGTTTGAGACAATCTTCATGTATGTTGAAGACTAAATGGACCAAAGGAATATAAAAGGACTTTTCAGCAATATGAAGATTCCAACTGTGACAGGTAATTATTAATTTATAATGATTGGGGGAGGGTTTGAGGAGGGGTGGGGAGAACCCAAGTACCTATGTAACTGTGTCACATAATACAATGTAATTAATGAAATAAAATAATAAATAATTAAAAGAAAAAAGAAAAAAATATTCTACAAAAATACTTATAGGTTGTGAAAATAGTTGAAGTCAAATTGGGGCATCCTAAATGATTTCCATCATTAGTGTTTTATAATTTACATTGTAGAGATCATTCACTTAATGGTTAAATTTATCCCTAAATTTTTTATTTTGTTATTGTTACATATAACATTTCCTTTCTGGTTTCTCTGTCACACATGTCATTATTTATATGTGAAAATTCTGCAATTTTTCATATATTAGCTTTGTGTCCCAAAACTTTCCTGAAGTGATTTATCAATTCTAACAGCTTTTCTGGCATTCAAGATTTTCCATGTATATCACATCATCTGCAAACACATACATTTTAAATTATAAATTTCAAATTTTGATGTTATTTATTTTTCTCTTCTTTGTAACTGTTGATGCTACTTTCAATACTACATTAAATAACAGTGGTGAAAGTGAACATCCTTGACTTGTTCCAGTTTTGAAATCATTTCAGCTTTTCTCCATTCAGTATGATATTGTCAATTACAACCCTAATAATTTTGAGGTATTTCTATTCTTTAGCAAATTTGCTAAGGGTTTTTATCATCAAATGCTGTCGAATCTTATCAAATGATTTCTCTGCATCTACTGAGATTAAAAATTTGGTTTTTGTTCTTCATTATGGCTATGTCATTTATGAAATATAATGATTTTTAAATGCTGAACCAGCCTTACCATCTCTGGAAAAAATACCACTGGATTGTCATGTATGATCATTTTTGATGTGGTACTAGATTTCATTGCCAGAGAGTTAAGTAAAAATACAAAAGGGCAACAAAATTTAAAGTGTTACTATGAGTACAGTATAAAATTATGCACTTTATTGTGCTTCATTTTATTTCACTATCAATTTTTTTCTAGAAATTGAATGTTTGCAGCAACCCTATAAATCCACCCACAGATTATTTCTTCATATTGTTATACTTTTGGCAATTCTCATAATAGATCAAAAATCTTCACCATTATTTTATCAATTATGGTGATCTGTGATCAATGATATTTGGTGTTACTAATGTGACTGTTTATGAGCCATATGTAAGACCTGCATAAGAAGGTAAATTTCTGATGGTTGTCTGCAGCAGGCCTCCTTATACAAAAGACACGACAATATTGGGCCCGGTGAGATGGCCTAGCAGCTAAAGTTCTTGACTTGAACGCCAGGATCCCAGATGAGCACAGATTCTAATCCCAGCAGCCCTGCTTCCCATCCAGCTCCCTGCTTGTGGCCTGGGAAAGCAGTCGAGCATAGTCAAAGCCTTGGGACCCTGCACCCGCATGGGAGACCTGGAGGAAATTTCAGGCTCTTGGCTTTGGATTGGCATAGCTGTTAAGGACACTCGGTAAGCAAATTATCGAACGGAAGATCTTCCTCTCTGTCTCTCCTCCTCTTTGTATATCTGATTTTCCAATAAAAATAAGTAAATCTTTTTTAAAAAGATAAAAAAATATTGAAGGAATTTAGGTAGAAGGAAGAGTCATATTTTTTCATTTTAAAGAAGTTATAAATGATTAATCTCAGGGCAGGAAGCATGCAGAAAGATGAGAGCTAGGCCTCTTGTGCCAAATAGTTAGCCATGGTAGGAATACAAAAGAAAATTAAATGTGTTACTCTAGTGAACACACAAATGAAAACGGGGCAAAATAACCCCCTTGCTGATATTGAGAAATTTTCAGTAGTATTGATAGAAAGTCAAATCAGTCACAACAGGCCCTTATTTTCTTCAGTTCTTTTGATGGCTCCAAGAGACAACGAAGCTGCAAATGCAAAGTGTGAGGACAGGATGAAGTTCAAGGTGAAAACAGCCAATGCTGATGTAGGATTTGCAGGGATTTATCCAAAAGATCTAGTTATAATTATTGATGAAGGCGTCATTAAGCAACAGATGTTTAGTGTACACAAAACAGCGTTATATTAGAAACATTTTCTAGGACTTTGTTAAATAGGAAAAAGAAGTCAATACCTGGCTTCAAACTTCAAAGGATGATACACTCCTGGGAGGGGCTAATGCTGAGGGTGACTTCAAACTCAAGTCAGTGCTCATTAACCATTCTAAAAGTCCTGAGGCCTTTAAGGACTTCAGTAATCTACTCTGCACTGCTCTATAAATGGAACAACAAAGCCTGGATGATAGCACATCTGTTCACAACATAGGTAAATGAGTAAATTAAACACACTTTGAACCCAATGTTCACACACACACACACACACACACACAAATCCTTTCAAAATATTATTGATTTTGACAAATTTGCCTGACTACTCAAGAGTTTTGGTAGAGACATATAACAAAAGCAATGCTGTTTTTATTCCTGTTAACACAACATTTATTCTGCAGCCTATGGATCAAGGAATAAGTTTGACCTTCAGTCCTTTATTATTTCAGAAATACATTTCATACGGCTGTGGCCGCCACAGATAGGAATTCTTATGATAGATCTTGGCAAGGTATTTCAAAAATATTCAAGGGTGGACTTCTCATTCTATATGCGTTTATGAGCCTTTGTGATTCACAGGAGGAGATCAAAATAATCAATGTTAAAATGAACCTGTAAGTAGTTGACATCAACCCTCATGAATGACATGGAGTTGTTTAAGATTTCAGAGGATAAAGTAGAATCTTCACTTTTACTCACTTCTATAAGGCCAACGCTTTTCAAATGAGGTGGATATAGCAAGAAAACTAGAATGATATTGTGGAGTCTGAAGAAGTTTTCAAAACGCTGCCACCTCACGCTAAAACTTTAACAGATGAGGATTTGCTTCTTAAGGTTGAAAAAAGAAAGTGATCTTTGACATGAATGTCATAAAAATATTGTGATCAATGTGAAAATGACAACAAAGAATTTAGAGTGCTATAAACTTAGTTGACAAAGCAAGAGTTTGAGAGACTTACTTTAATTTTAAGAGTTCTGTGAATGAAACCTTATTAATAACATCACATGCTATAAAGAGATCTTTCATAAAATAAACAAATGGTGCAGCAAATATCATTGTTGTATTATTTTTAAAAACTGCTTCTCCAATGCCACCTTGAGCATCCAGCACCCTGATCAATGTGTGGCCATCAGCATCATAGCAAGACCCTCCATCAGCAATGCCATAATCTACTGAAGGCTAAAGTGATCATAATAATCTTTAGCATATTTCAATGTTAATAATATGTATGTTGTTTAAAATGAAATATACACGAGACAGCTAAATGGTACCTTATAGCCATTTTAAGGTATATAGCAGCCGGTCCTGTATATAAACTAAAATTGAAATGTTAATGAGCTAATCAGAGGTTGTGGTTAAGAACTTGCTTTTTTATATATATATATAACATACTGGTTACTCAAAACCATGTCAATTCCATAATGTTGCAAATTGCTGTTGATGTTGTATTGGGACTCTTAATTGACTGGGATGATATTCTACCAGCTCTAACTTCGCACCAGAAATGGTCTCCCCAAGAAACTGTTCAACCCATCTGGACAATAAGTAGCTGGACTCTATGCTTGGTATACGTTTGCAATGAATCTTGATTGAATTTGAACTGTAATACTGCATCAAGGTGGAGGAATCCACCAGGGGGGAGGGGCGTGGGGCGAGATGGGGGGATACCCAGAGCCTATGAAACTGTCACATAATGCAAAATAATTAATAAAAAAATGTATGTTGTTTTCCTATATAGTTCCATTTAACATACAATAGAACAAAGTATACTAGAAGTATAATTTTCACATGATCACAATACCCCATCATCATTAATTTTAATATTAGCTTTATTGCAGTAGTCTGAAACTGAACACACAATATGTCTGAGATATGCCTGAAAAGGGGTTTGAACTCTGAACTAGGTAACAAAAAGAACACAAAATCTGAAAGAAAGCAGTGGCTTAAATGGAAAAGAGATCCAAACAAGATCAAGGAGTAAAAAGGAGAAACTGTGCTACAATGTAGAATGTAGCCACAATGTAGTGGCTAAGCAAGGCAATAAATGAATTAAGCCCTTCAAAATTATAGTAGTTTAGGGGGATCCTGATGATACCCTTCATGAGGCGGCAAGAGAGGTAAAGTTATGCACTGAAGAAATTCATGAGATATGAAATAAAAATATTGGAAAACCAGAGAAGACGGGGCTTGTCAAGTAAATCCATTGCTATGTTGACCCTGCTGTCCATAGAACCAAGTCAAATTCTGTGAAATGTCTAAACTGTCAGTAGGCTTAGGTTCACAAGAGTCTGCTCAACTGCACAGATGGCAGGAACATAAAGCCAACCTTGTCATGACAGCCTCTCAGTGAGCTGTGGTCACTATAGAAAGATACCAGCATATTTGATAATGTTATCACTTCAACTATGGAATGATCTCTCTAAATAGAACAATAGTTCAATTACTTCTACTTTAAAGGTTTTGTTAAATAACATGAATAAAGTATCCATTTCTCCTCATGTTCAGCATTTTATGAGTGTAACAAAATCAAAAGGCCATGTGACATCTCTATTGATTAATATAACTTACAATTCAGGTACTGCAACCTTTTTATCAGAAAATCAATGGCAGTTAGTCAATGAATACAAGATAAAATTATTCAATGATTTGATACATATTATTAATGGAAATTTAGTTTAAAAGTTTGTATACAAAAAGACTCATTAAATGAATATAAAGATTTTTTAGGAGCTGTTATTCAGCAAGTGTTGGTTGAGCACTTACTTTTCTAAAGAAAATATTTATTTTCTTTAGAAAAGTATTTTGAAAGTATTTTGAGAAAGTACTTTAGAAAGTATTTTGAGAAAGTACTTTAGAAAGTATTTTGAGAAAGTACTTTAGAAAGTATTTTGAGAAGCAGAGTGACAGCAATTGAATGGGATTATGTGCACCGCACCCCCCCACATGCCCACACACACATACACACATATACACAGAGAGAGTGAGAAAGAGAACACTTCTGTACACTACTTCATTCCCCAAATGGATGCAACCACCCTGGCCTGGAACAGGCTGGAAGCTAGAACCAGGAATTCACCCAAGTCTTCTACATGGTAACAGGGGCCCACACACTTGGTCCATATTCTGCTGCATTGCAGTTGCATTTACAAGAAGCTTGGTCAGCAGCAGAGGCTCTGAAATCACATCAGTGCTCCATTTGAAAATGGCAGCTTAATCTACCACAAACAACACCGACTCCAAGGATAAGTATTTGTCAAATAAACAACACAGTATCTATTTCTCATGTTCTTTGCCATCACCTCTTTATTGGTGTTAAGTCATTAACATCTGAAAGTCAAAATGATCTGCTGGAAAAATCCTCTATATAGTTCTCTTTTAGGAATAGGAATGCATATTGCAAGATGCCTTCACTTTCAAATATGCTAGTCTCCATTCAGAAACTCAACAACATATGAAAAAAAAATGTTCAGGTTCTTTAGCTATTAGGGAAACATAAATTTAAAAAAAATGATAATCCACCTAACTCCAGTGAGACTGGCCTACATTCAGAACTTACTAACGACATCTGCAGGTATGGATGTGATGAAAATGTACCCTACTCCACTGCTGGTGGGAGTGCAGGCTAGTGCAAGCACTATGGAAGCCAGTACAGAGAGTGCTAACATAACTGAAAATTGACCTGCTGTAAGACCCAGGTTTCCTACTCCTGAGAATATATCCAAAGGAAGGGAAATCTGAGTATGAGAAAGTGACCAGCAATCCTATATTTATATTAGCACAATCCATATTAGCAAAGACACAGAAACAACCCAGATGCCCTTCAAAACAGGAAGGGATTAAAAAAAAAAACCTGTGGAACATCTACTCAATAGAATACCACTCAGCCATTAGAAAAAATGAGTTTCTACTATTTGAAAAAAAAACTGGTGCTAACTGGACATCATTATACTCAGTGAAATAAGCTAATCCCAAAATATACGTTCTCTTAGACATAAGGCAACACTCATGTGAAATACAAGATAAATACATACATAGGTAAATATGTATATACATATATTCTCATAGATAAAGTGTACAATGCAGAGTAAGATACTGGAAAGTAAAGACATATTGCAGTATGCATCTGCTTTGCAACATTTTAATATTTTCCTCCACATTGATGATTAATTAGTTTTCTTGAGTTACCAATACTCCAACTATTGTTCTGATTAACTAGTATTGGATAGCTTCAGTCATGTTAAATGTTAAATTTTTGCATAGATGGGTTGCTGTAATTAAACAAAATTTACAGCCAATTTAAAGCGGTAGTTACTGATATGCATGATCATTATTATAGTGCTGGGTAATTAGTCATAACTATTAAGTAGTCAACTGAAAGAATTTCAATTAGCATTTACTTTACAAAATATACTATTGCCATGGTCAGTTTTGAGTCCGAATGTTCTATACAAAACAAGAGCTCTTCCTTTAAAATTAAGGTAATTATTATTATACCCACATTTGTGAAATCAACTTGATCAGGATTGAGTGGGGAAAGGAGCTTTCTATTTAAGGTTTTTTTTTTTTATTGCAAAGTCAGTATACAGAGAGGAGGAGAGACAGAAAGGAAGATCTTCTGTCTGATGATTCACTTCCTAAGTGGCCACAACAACTGGAGCTGAGCCAATCCGAAGCTAGGAGCCATGAGCCTCCTCCGGGTCTCCCATGCAGGTGCAGGGTCCCAAAGTTTTGGGCCATCCTTGACTGCTTTCCCAGGCTACAAGCAAGGAGCTGGATGGGAAGCGGGGCTGCCAGGATTAGAATCCCACATGGGATTCCAGGCATGCAAGGCGAGGACTTTAACCACTACACTATCACACCGGTCCCAGAAAAGAGCATTTTCAAGAGTGATTAGTAGAGTATGATAGAACATTCTCTGGTGACCACACTGCATACATATCGCTAGAAGCAAAGGTAAAATAAGATTTGGCTGGGGCCATGTTTTGCAATGCCAGCATCCCATATGGGTACCTATTCAATCCCCAGCTGCTAGAAAACAGAGGAAGATGGCCTAGTACTTGATTCCCTGAACTCACATGGTAGACAAAGACAAATATTCTGGCTAGTGTCTTCAACCCAGCCCATCCCTACAGTCGCAGCCATTTGGGGAGTGAAACAGCAGGTAGAAGATTTGTCTCAACCCCACTCCCACCATCTCCTCTCTCTTCCTCTCTGAATAACTCTTCACATAACAAAATGAATATTTTAAAAAAAGAAAGAAAATATACCTGTGTAACAGATGCAATCTTTCAGAAGACATGGGCATGGTGACAGCCTTTAAGCTTATCTTGTTTGACAGATACAACCATAGCTTGGTACTGGGAGATATACAAAGCAGACACTGAAATCTCACAAAAGCAAACTGAAGAGCTGTGATCCATCATTTGTTGATAAGAGTTCAGCATGTACAAGCAAACATCCCAGAACAAGAGGTTGGATATAGAACTTGAGAAACAAGAAAATTTACACAACAAAAAAATTGGGATGAAATATTGCATAATCTGACACAATATTAATGCAAGATATGGTCAGTGAATGAAATCTGGAGAAGTTTAAGAACAAACAAGAAGATGATATGTTATTTATTATCATGATCAAAAATTCTAGAGTGACATTGTTTGTTCTGGGATGGCTAACAGTACATGATTAAAATCCACAATATGGTAAAAACACCAAACAGAATTCGCAAGCACGCTAGTAGTAACAAATGATGAATCTTGGGGATTATTAAATATGAAAGAATTAAGAATAGCACTTAAGGTAGGATTTCAAGATGCTAAATATGACTTGTTTGTAAAGAAGAGGGAAGCATTAAGAAGAACAGGCTTTTGAGAAAAGATAATAAAGCAATTCAATAATGTCTATCTGTGTTGAAGATGATGTCAGTGCATCATGGAAATTTTTAAAGGGATTTTGGATTAGATAACAGGCTTTCAAATGGAGATACACATTTGGGGGTCTTTTACATGAGAGCGATAGATGGAAGCCATATAAATGAATACAAAGTCAATAGAAAGAGAAGGCAAAAAGGCTAAAAAAATTCAGAATCACCTATAAGAAAATAAAACAAAACAAAAAAACCTGTGTAGACATGCTTGAAGAATTAAAGCCATGGAAATATATTGCTGAGGCTGGCATTATGGTGCAATGGCTTAAGCCATTGTCAGTAATGCTGGCATCCCAAAGGTACCTTGGTTTGAATCCTGGCTGCTGCACTTTCGATCCAACATGCTCCCCTCCTCTACATCTGGTTAAGCACTGTAAGATGGTCCATCTCACTGGGCCTGACACACCTTTTAGAGACCCAGATAGAGGTCCAGACTCCTGGCTTCAGCCTGGCCCAGCCTCAGCCATAATGACCATGTAGGGAGTAAACCCATGAATGGAACAGCATGTGTACTCTTTCTCTAACCTATCTTGTATGAAAATAATTTTTTTTCAAAATAAACTTGGCAAAGACTCCAAAGAGTAATATTCAAATATTAATCTAACAGACCAGTTTTAATACCTACATGAATTTGGATTTTCTTTTAAACATCAGAGCTTCTATCACTGTTGCACTTTATTAGTCAAAATATTTTCTCACACAGGTCAAGAGGTTTAGCACTTCCACAATTATTTGTTTAAAAAGAGTTGGAAGCATCTCTACATCTTTTTAAAGCTGATTATTTGTGGCCCAGCATAATAGCCTTGTGCCTAAATCCTCACCTTGCATCTGTCGGTATCCCATGTGGGTGCCACTATGTTTCCTGGCTGCCACCTTTCCAAGCCAGCTCCCTGTTTGTGGCCTGGGAAAGCAATACTTGGGATCTTGCAACCATGTGGGAGATGTGGAAGAAGATCCTGGCTCCTGGTTTCTGATCAGCTCAGCTCTGGCCATTGCAGCCACTTGGGGAGTAAACCCACAGAGGGAGGATCTTTCTGTCTCTCCATTTGTTTATATGCCTTTCTAATATAAATAAATAAATATTTTAAAAGTTAAAATATATTTTTTCAAACCATTTAAAAATATTTATTTGAAAGAATTAACAAAGAGAGGGACAGAGAGACAGAAACAGAGAGAAGAAAGACTCATCCATATCCTGGTTCACTCCTAAAATAGCCACAATAGCTGGGACTGAGCCAGACCGATGCCAGAAGCTTCTGCTGGGTCTCTTACCTGCATGCAAGATCCCAAGCACTTAGGCCATCTTCCACTGCTTTTCCCATGCATATCATATACACAAAGTGGAATAACCAGGACTCAAACTGGCACTCTTATGGCATTCTGGCATCACAAATGGCAGCTTTACCAGCTCTGTCACAGTACTGGCCTCAACGTTTCAGTGTTTGGTCATTTTTAAAATTCTTGTCTACCTTTATGTTTTCTTTTGTATTTTCCTTTGGTCATTTTTAAAATTCTTGTCTACCTTTATGTTTTCTTTTGTATACTTATATTAAATGTATTTAGCGAAATATGGATCCATGGGAAAGATGAATTTTAATATCAATTCCATTTCCTTTATTATCTCTGGTAAGTGATATTAGAAAGAACCTAGTAATATGGTGCCTATTGCTAGTATTATTGCTTATCTTGTGTTTCCCCTTGGTGTCTCTGAAAGTAGAGCACAAATATTAATGGGAATTGCTATATTTTAATAGGATATTCTTTTGATCAGATACTCATGTCTACAAACTCAAATCAACTCAATTATATGTCCTAAAAAGCTATTTACAGCTTTAAACATAATGCAAATAAGAAAAGTTAATTTAAAACTTCAGAGTTACTCAACAGTAATAAGAATTCCCTGAATTGGAGATGAATTTCTTGTCTAATAAAAATGAATTACCCATCATTTCAAATCTATGCTAATTCTAATAACAGTATTATGCCATAAAAATGAACTTAAAACTTATGAACATTATCATTGGAGGCATCAAGAAAATTGGTTGTTAACTTCCTATACAGTTCAAATGCCTTTTATTGTTGCCATAATCTATTCTAACAAAATGAGTCATTTTAATGATATTGTATAAAAATTCAACCACTGAAAAAGATTCAACTTAAATTTAATTAATCATTCAGCATTCTAGAAATATTCATAATGGCATAAAGTATTATAGAGGTGCTTTCATCTTCATTGTAAGAATTGATTTTCCATACCCAATGAAATATATCGAAACTGAGAAAGAGAATATTTCTAAAGATGAGATTTTCTAGAAAAGGCAGGAAGGAAAATCATGTATTATTTTGTTGAAAGCCTTGCCTGCATTTAAGGTGATTAATTTATCTTTTTAAAAATTCAGTTTATTTACATAAATAAGCTGACATACTTCATAATATGCCTTAGCGGCACAATGAACTTTCCCACCCTAAGGTCCCTCCTGCTGTGTTCCCCAGTCCCTTTATCCCTTCTTCTATTATTTTAAATCTCATAATGGTGCCATTATAAAGATTTCAACAGCATGTAGAAAAAAACAAACAACTACTATCGCTCAAGTATATAGACATAATATATACATAAACCATAATCAAATTTCAACATGTCAAATTTGCTCAATAGATTATACCTTTTGTACTCTGTGTATTAATTACCACAGTTTAATGAAACTATATTTACCTTTTTGGGAGTAGCATATTTCACTAAGGTATCCATTTTGTTGCAAAAGACAGAATTTCATTCTTTTATGATTGAGTGATATGTTTGTGTGAGAGAGACCTTCTTTATCCTGTTGTCTCTTGGGTGACAGCTGGGTTGATTCTATACCTTGCCTATTGTGAGTTGAGAATTAAGCTGCAATATATACTATAACTCTCTCATATGCTGCTTTTATTTCATATGGTTAAATCCTCAGGAATGAAAAGACTAAGTCATTTGGTAGATCTATTTTCAGATTTCTGAGGAACCCACAAACTTTCCTCCTTAATTAATGTACTAATTTTCATTCCCACTAACAGGGTTTTAAAATAAATCTTTCCTCACATCTCCATCAGGTGTCCTCTTCGCGTAGTTGGTAGTTTCTTTCCCAGTGCACAACTTCTTAGATTGAAGTAATCTCATTTGTTTAATCTTTGTTTTTATTGCTCATACCTCTTGGATCTGAACTCTGTTCATCATATTTCCAATTCTAAATGCTCAATTTGACATTCTGCAGTTAGTTTATGTTGTCTTACTCTGTGTTAGATTATAAATCGCTGAGAAAGCTAAGATTTTTCACTGTTTTAAAAATGATATATAATATAGTCTACTTATATTAGAGGACAGAACAAATTGATCAGCTACCTCACCCAAGTGTTGGCTGTGAATATCTGGGCAGAGACTCTAAGGTGGACTACGTGAATCGGTGGATTCTGGAGTGGCGAGACTGGCCATCATTCAGAACTGTTGAACTATTGAAACCTCTTGAGCAGGACCCTCAGAATATCCCCCACATCAGGACCCCTGGGGTGGTATTGGGCAGCTGTCCTCCATCCCAGGGTGCAGAGGTGTTTGGAAAGCTGGGTGTGACTTCTCTCCTTGTCTCCACCTTTCCCCCAGATACAGGAAGAAAAAAAAATGTGGAAGTGGTGATCTCACCCACCTTCCTATAGCCCTTGACCCTTATCACCTAATCAACTATCATGAAAAATAAATATAATTAATAATCTTTAATTGCAAACAATGAAAAAGTAACAAGAAATTATATATTTAATTTTTCTCTACTATCAGGGGATGAGAATGACCTTTACAGGATATTCAAAATGATGTTTGCAAATAGCCATGTGTTAAGCAGTAGATGTATAAACCCATACACATACTCCTTGCTCATGGCTTACAGTCTACTTAGCAGGCATACTATTAAATATTTAGATTTTTAAAGGACACACATAGGTTAGAAAATTATTTTTACACAGATAGACATGGCAATACTATCAGATAGAAAAACAAGAGTTATAGTATACAAAGTATATCAATTCAGTATGCTATTTCATAATTATATGTCTTTAAAACATACTTGGCTGCAGGGCACTCACTCTGAGTAAAGCAGATGATTTATTCTGTGTTTGTTTAAGCCTAGACCTCTGATCTTCCAACTTGGCACGCAGAATGAAGAACAGCAGCAGCTACCAAACGATAAGGGGATAGTACTGTGCGGATTTCAAGAGAGAACCAGGGCAGGATAGAACAAATAAATCCTCAGGTCGTGTGGATTTGCAGAAAGCAATGTGCGGTTCAAGAAGATTGTAGGATGCTATTTTTCCGCAACTTCAATAATTTTTAACCATATATACTTCTATCTTTTTTTGCTGAACCATAGCCCTCTCACATGCTTGTTTGGGGGCTTGTTTTGTACAGTGAATCTTCAAGCAATGAGCAAATGAATTGATGACACAAAGAATAGTATGGTAAACAAAAATAAAGCCCACAAATATCTTTATAGAATTTATTAGTTATTAGCACGTTTTGATGTTTCTGAATAAAGTTGTAACATATTGCAGATCTGAATCTCGGTAGATAAGTGATGCAAAACATCTTTTCAAAGATGTCTTCATTCCCATTTAAAAACATAAATACATTAGGTTACATGACAGAATTTCTTTTAAATGGAAATGAATTTGCTAATCATATGACCATAAAATTGGGAGTATTTTCTTGGATTACTCAAGTGTGCCCACTATGACTATAAGGATTCCTAAAGTGTTAGCTACAAGAACTTAATATGCCCCTTAGGGTACTTAAATTCTTTATAAGAATGCCTGATTTGAGTTCTTATTCTGTTTCTGATTCTAGTGTTCTGTTAATGACACCCCAAGAGGTAGCAGATGATGTTTTAAGGTTTAGTTTCCCTTTCACTCTGAAGATCTGGATTGGGTGCTTGCTTCTGCCTGGTCCAATAAGAGTTGTTGCGAGCATTGGGAGAATGAATCAGTGGATGGAACATCTCTCTCCATCTGTCTGTCTCAGTTTTATTTGTTTGTTTGTTTTTTGTTTGTTTGTTTGTTTTTTGCTCTATTCATCTCTTTTTCCCTCTCTCTCTCCCTCTCCAGTGAAGAGCAAGAAAGCAAGAAAGAGAAGGAGGAAGGGAGGGAAAGAGTGAGGGAAGGCAGGCAGGAAGGAAGGAAGGAAAGAGAGGGAGGGAGAGAGTGAGGGAAGGCAGGCAGGAAGGAAGGAAGGAAAGAGAGGGAGGGAGAGAGATTGGGGGAAAGGGAAGGAAAGGGAAAAGGAAGGCAGTGAGGAAGGAGAGCAAGCAAGAAAGAGTGAAGGGAGTGAGGGAGGCAGGGGTGAGAGAGAGGGAAAGCAAGAAAGAGAAAGAAAGAAAGAAAGAGAAAGAAAGAAAGAAAGAAAGAAAGAAAGAAAGAAAGAAAGAAAGAAAGAAAGAAAGAAAGAAAGAAAGAAAGAAAGAAAGAAAGGCAAACAAATGTCAGAAATGTGCTGTGTAAGAAACTGGTTTGCCATCAAATACATTTCAAGCTGGAGGAGACAGCACTAATTAAGGGATACAAGCAATCCTCCAAAGCTGGAAAGCACCAAGAAGTCAATTTTCCCTAAAGCCTCTCCAAAGAATGCAGAACTGCTGCAATCTTGACCCCAGCCTAGTGAGACCCTTGCTGAACTTCTTGCCTATAGGACAACAAATTGTATGACATTTAGTTCCACAGATTTAATTCCATATTTCTCCCTGTTCACTAACAAATTTATAACATGCATTCATTAGCAAATTTTGAATCATGCTGAACCGGGGTATATGGTACCTCTCAGTATATTTATTAATTTCCACAGGTATTTTCATTGGCCAAAATTCGTATAAGGCTCTGTATTATTTATTACCAACTCTCTATCAATCATCTTAGTTTAGGAATGCTTATTGCTAAGTTTATCTGTACAAGAGAAACATGAAATCAATAAATCTATCTGGTATTACTGTTAGGTATGTGTGAAGATATACTATTACCACCAAAAAGGAGATTTGCTGGTTAATTTGCATAAATGGCTGCAAGTGTAGGGGGACACTGTGGGCCCAATGACTGTTCAATAAATTTGTGAATATAAGCATATATACTATATATATATTTTTTTATTTTTATACATCATTTGTATATGGAATTAAGCAACCAAAATTAGAGCTACATGTGCTTAAATCACACCCTTCCCACTTCTTCCCAAATTTAGCTAAAATATTTCTCCATAGAACTCATCAGAATTCATTTACCCTACTAAACAATATTATCTTTAAACAGTAATTAATAAATGCTGGTTATAACAATTTTCATTTGATGAGATGTTAATCTGGAAAACATATATAGGTACAAACTTAAAAATGATTCTTTAGCTACATAAATGAAGAATTTTAGAATGGAAAAGATGATAATTATTCCCTAATGAGGAAATGAATGGAAGAAATGAAGTACCAAGGAAGATGTTGCACTGTAGATTTATTTCACTTCCAGCATTTCCTTTCCATTATCCTGTCTTTATTGAAATTTAGACCTAGTTTATAATGTAGATAGGTACACACTAGGTGTAAATTTGGGAGTTTTATCATCACAGAGTAAAACTTTACTAGAGAGATCAGATAATCCAGTACCCTGCATTTATAGAAAAAAATCAATTCCTTGTGGATGAAGATAACTAAATGCTAGGTTGAGGTTTGTTGTACTTTAAATTAGCAAGACAATTTCTATATTAAATAATTAAAGTATGTTATCATTATATGCCAGTGGAGCTGAAAAAAATGAGCTAAATTGTGTTTGCATTTGCATTGTATCTTTATTTATCAAGTTTTACACTTTACATTACAAAGAATTGCACTGAACCTATGCATATAGAAGTATCTTTAAGCAGGGCAAGGACAGCATGTGCCCAATATCCTTCATATTTAGGAATTGAGATGTAAACATTGTAATAGCTATTGGTTAGTTAATTGATATACCTTCCCTCCTTTGATCTGGAACCTTGACATTCTTATGTTTGCCACAATCTAAACAAGATATTAGACTTAATCCTTTAATTAATATATGTAAAGCCTTCAAAATACTACACAGAATTGTTTCACTGTCCTAACAATTCCCTGTCCTTCACATGATCATCCCTACCTCTTTTTTTATATTTATTTTTATTACAAAGCCAGATATATATATAGGAGAGATAGAGAGGAAGATCTTCATCTGATGATTCACTCCCCAAGTGACTGCAATGGCCGGTGCTGCGCCGATCTGAAGCCGGGAATCAGGAACCTCTTCCAGGTCTCCCACGTGGGTGCAGGGTCCCAAGGTTTGGGCCATTCTCAACTGCTTTCCCAGGCCACAAGCAGGGAGTTGGATGGGAAGTGGAGCTGCCGGGATTAGAACCGGTACACAAATGGGATCCCGGGGCGTTCAAGGCGAGGACTTTAGCCACTAGGCCATGGCGCCAGGCCCCATCCCTACCCCTCTTGACTTCAGTACTTGGCATCCATTGAATCTGGACTGTTTTCATATTTTTTTCCATTTCCAGAATGTTGTATATTTAGACTCACACTAGTACGAAACTTCTTTTAGTTAACAATATGCATTTCAGATCTCTCTCTGTGCTTTGTGACTTGATAGCAATTTCCTTTTGATGCTGAATTTCATTATATAGATTATCACATTTTTCTACATTCACTTTCTAAAGGATATCATGATTATATCCTTTCTTTGGCAATATTTATAAGTTATATAAACATTGGTGGCTAGGTTTTTGTGTTATTTTTTTTCCAGCTCAGCTGGATAGAAACCTAGTTGTATGATTGTTGGATACTCTCCTAAGCCTATTTTGACTTTCATCATCTGTCTTCAAAACTGAGAATAACACTTATATCCCCATCATCAATGAATGAGGGAGTGTTGCTCCACTTCCACTGCAGAGTTTACTATTGTCAATATTACACTTTTCTCCTTTAAGCTATTCAATAGGTCTGTACAGATATAGCATTAATATTTTAACTTGTTATACATAACATCATATCAAATTAAGGCAAACATGTGGTATTTATGTATAACAAGTTATGTTATGAATGTTATATGTTGTGTATAAACCAAAATTGAAATGTCAATGAGGTGGTCACAGAAGGTGGATAAGAAATCGCATTTACTTTTACCATATTGGTTACTCATTACTATGTCAATTAATTCCATAATGATGTAAATTTTTGCTGATGGTATGTTGGAGCTTTTAATTGATCGGGATGATACTCTGCTGGCTCTGTCTTCAGACCAGAGAGGGTATACCTAAGAAGCTGTTGAACTTGACTAGTCAATAAGATGCTGGACTCTATGTTTGGTATATGCTTGCAATGGGGGAATCTCAACTGAACTTGAACTGTGGTTATGCAACAAGGTGGAGGAATCCACCATGGTGGGAGGGTTTGGGGAGGGGTGGGGAGAATCCCAGTACCTATGAAACTGTGTCACATAATACAATGTAATTAATGAATTTAAAATAAAATTTAAAAAAATATTTTAACTTGAAGTTCATGAAAGACTTGATTCTGAGTATTTTGTATGGTCATCTGTCATCTGTAAATGTTAATTTGTTGAGGGTGTCAGACCCTTTGCTAATTTTAAAAAGTGAGTTGAGATAGGCATTTGCACAATGGTGAAGATGCCCCTTCAAGGCCTACATCCCACATCACAGTCCATGGATTTGACTCCTGGGTCCTCTTCCAAATTCAGCCCACCTGTAATGTTCAGCCCGACAGGCACCAGGGGATGACTCAAGTCTGTGTCCCTACTACCAACATGGGAGATCTGCTTCTGGGCTTCTAGAGAAATGTTTATTATTTAAAAAAAAATACTTCGTGAAGTTTAACAGTTTTAATTCCAAATTGAAGTTAGTTTTTAATTCCCCATTTCTCCAGAATTCAAGTATCTTGTATCTAGAAGCAAAGGATCTTGTAGTTCTTCACATGCTATTTTTTCAATTAAAATCTTTCCTTGGTATATATTCAGATAATTTTTTAAGAATTTGAAAAGTTAACTCTTATATGTACATAAAATAAATCATTTTTATCCATTGATTCTAATGATTCATAAAACAAATATGGGAGATACTATGCCTGCACATGATGAAAATTGGGAATGAGGTGGGTCTCAGATACCTCTTCGGTTAACATAACAGTGAGCTTGTTTTTTCAGCTGAAGAAGAGTAAGAATGGTGATTGAACCCTTCACTAGGATGAAGAGTTTTCAGGTGTCTCTTTTCCATCAGACCAAATCACACTTTTAACATACTGTAAGCATAATCTGAGTTGCCATGGTGTTTCTTTTATGGAAATATGAAAAATTCAAGATCAGGGAGCCTGGTGCAATGGCTCAATGGCTAATCCTCCCCCCATGCAAATGCCAAGACCCCCATATGTGTGCCAGTTCATGTCCTGACACCCCCACTTCCCATTTACTCCTTGCTTTCGTCCCCCAAACCCTGGGATACCTGTACCCACATTGGAGACCCAGAGAGCTCCTGGCTTTCTTTCAGCTCAGCTCCAGCGTTTGCAGCCATGTGGGGGAGTATACCAGCACACAGAAGCTCTTTCTGTCTCTCATTCTATCTGTAAAACTCCTTTTCCAATTAAAATAAACATATCTTTCTAAAAGTTAAGATCAGTAAAATAATAAAGTCCAGCATCAAAGAAAGGTATTTGTAATGTGCTACATGGTTGAGGGATAAGGAAAACTTTGAACATCTTTCCACTGAGGCACTGAAAGCATTTTGGCAAGGTAATTTGTTTTTTTCCTCCCAGTGTAGGCAATCAGTGTTTGCTAATTGGTGCTAAAGATGTTAGCCCTTCCAGCCTACAAAGACAGAAGTAGTGGCGTTATGTCCTTCAGTGATTACAACTCAAAGAGATGAACCTGAGGTCTGTAGGAAAGACATTTCCTGATTATCAGACTGAATAGTGGCTCAGGAAGGATTTTCATCCATTTCAAAAAACAGGAGAAACATTTTAAATTACAAGTTTTCTAAAGTAAATGCTCCACATGAAAGCAGGTCAATATCTATCATTAGAAAGAGGCTTGAATAAGATTTAGCCAAATTAAAAGCTCTGACATGGGCAACGAATTAATTTTAAATCCAGGTTCTTTGTTACAGAGGTAGAAATATTAGACATTGGTATTGTGTGCAAATAGGAACTGAATTTATTTGGTAAGGGGGAGTAAACACGCATTCTCACATGAGTGCAAGCCACTTGGCTCAGAGAAACAACACAACCTGAGTGCGTCAGAGATACCAACAAGGAGAAACGACAAAAATGAATAATTGTTACCTGTTTTGGAAGGTCTGGCTGAGAACAGGCAGGCGGGGAGTAGAAAAGTTCCACCCAAGCACTGAAAAGATGGAACAGTACCTCTAAGGTAGGTCCCAGGCAGAAGAAAAAAGACCTCTCTCGCACTTTCTTCTTTTAATTTCATGTGAGCACTGGTCCGGGAGGGTGTGTGGACTGAGACGCCATGACTGCAACCTCGAACTCTGCAGACCTAACTAATTGTGTGCCTATCCAGTATCAGGACCAGGAAGTTCCAACCCCCGGTTCAGACTTGAGATATGTAACTTACAGAAGTGTAGACATACTAGATAATATAACACCAGATAGCATATATGTGAAAGGCAAAACACACTGAGAGAAATAGACCAAGAGAGGTTTTCCTTCCACAGATTCATTTCCCAATTGCTGCAACCTCCGGAAATGGGCTATCCAGAGTCAGGAGCCAGGACCTTCCTCCAAGTCTCCCCTGTGAGTGCAGAGGCACAAGCACTTGGGCCATCCTCTGCCTTTGCAAGCCGTTAGCAGTTAGCTAGATCCAGAGTGGATTAGTTGGGACTCAAATAGGAGCTCTCACGGGATGCTCATGCTGCCAGCGGCAGCTTTATTTGCTGTGCCACAGAGCTAAACAATCTGTTAACCTCAGGAAGCAGTCTGTTCTATAGTCCACACACATTATTTGCAGCTTCTCAGTACTTTGTGGAAAACTCCACTTCACGAACTGAAACTTGGTTGATCAGATACCAGCACCATCATCGTTTGGGGAATGGTTAGATAAACAGACTCTCAGAAACAACCTCAGAAGCTTAAGGAATCTGTATGTTAGTGACATGCACGGGTTGGAACTGTGCACCTTAAAGTCCTAGAAGGACTGCAGGGATTGTCTGCCTTTTCCTGCTTGATCTCTGTTGCATGTTTCCTGTGAGTTCAAATACCACCAGCTCTTTGCCTCTGACCCATGAAATCACAGCTAGTTAATCCAATATTATTTTGTGCCAGTGGGGAATAATGCATTCCTTGGAACACGAGAGCAACTGATCTCTTTTGCAATTATTTTATTTTCCCCCATTGGATTAAACAAAGACAAGAAACAGAGCATTTCATGTTTCTAACATAATGGAGGGAAAAAAAGTAAAATATATTTTGCCTGGCCCATTTATAGTAACCTTTGCAAAGGAACTCTGTGCCCTCATACCTTGTTAAGGATTACTCATGATTTTTGCATTTATACACTTGACAAGAATAGATGAAACTGTACTTTGTTACCATGAAATGGGAATTTTTTTTTAAAAAAAGCAATTTGGTTATGGGTATCTTTTTTTCTTGCCCATATTTTGATCGGAAATTTCTGGTGTTTGTTTTTAGTGTAACGTATTTGTTTGAAAGGCAGAATGAAAGTGGGTAAAAAGAAGATAGGGGACGAGAGAGAAAGTTACTGGTTTACTCTCCAAGTGCCTGCCAGGGAAAGGGCTAGGCCAAGCTAAAAACAGGAGCACATAACACCACTTGGGTCTCCCCACATGAGTGTCAGGGACGTAAACTTGGCCAATCCCCAGCTGCCATCCAGGCATACAAGCAAAAAGAACAATTAAAAGCAGAGCCAAGGGTCTGGCACCGTGGCGTAGTGGCTAAAGTCCTCGCCCTGAACACACCAGGATACCATATGGGCGCCGGTTCTAATCCCGGCAGCTCCACTTCCCATCCAGCTCCCTGCTTGTGGCCTGGAAAAGCAGTCGAGAACGGCCCAAAGCTTTGGGACCCTGCACCCGCGTGGGAGACCTGGATGAGGTTCCTGGTTCCTGGCTTCAGATCGGCGCAGCACCAGCCGTTGCGCTCAGAGGGAAGATCTTCATCTCTGTCTCTCCTCTTCTATGTATATCTGCCTTTCCAATAAAAATAAATAAATCTTTAAAAAAAAAAAAAGCAGAGCCAAGACTCAGAGCCAGGCAGTGTGAGATGAGATCCCAGGCTGCAGCATCATTGCTACGCCATAGCACCACCCCTGATTATCTTCCCTATTTTTGACAGTTTTTTCTTTTTAAAAATTACAAAGAATGATGAAATGTTTGATCACTTTATAATAAATAATCTAATTTATTCCTGTGTCAAAACATTTGGAGAATTCAGAAGTTGATTTATTGGAGTACCAATCTTTCTCACTGAGAGTTGGAGGAAGCACCAACCTATTAACCAAAGATCCTAGTTTCTATTCCCTGATGTATTCAGTGGCAGGTTGAACCTGTTTTCAATCACTTTGTTATTGTAGGACTCATTTTTCTTATTTCTAGCTTAAGAGATCCAGGAAGAAGTTGCTTTCTAAGTGACTTCTAGATTAACAATTTCATCTTTCCATGAATATGAATTTCCTTTTTAGTCAGAATATTAGCTTTTTCCCTACAAGTTATTCCTCCATATTTTCCACATTTTCCTACCAGTAATGTTTTTCAACTTGTGTAGACTGAATTGAATATTGGCTGGCATTTTCATGGGTTTTCCTTATATACCATATAATGTTTGTTTAGTACTTTAACCAAGCTCCTCAGACACTTTAATATTGAAGGCTTAGCTCAGGTGTACAGGTGATGAATGAAGTTGCTACAAAGCAATTTCACTTTCTGCAGCACCTACCCCCAAGAGTATATGCGCTTCAAATATTTCCACACTCTAAGACAAACATAGCACATGCTGCATCCCAGTTGCCATATGAGAACAGAACTGGGGTATGTAACTCTGAAGAGGCAGGGAAAGTATATCAGCTAAACAAGTTGTAGTAATTGGAACAATAGATACTTAAAGACACTAAAGCCTAAACTAGGAAACTTGAGAACATTTACTTATCTGGGTAAAGATATTTTATCATTGTAATTAAATAAGAGATTCTGAGATGAAGCAATTAGTTTGACTATAGCTTCACAAATAGTACTGTAATATAGAGCAAAGTAATATAACACAGACACGATGGAGAAGGCAATGTCAAGATATTGGCAGATATTGGAGTGATGTGATCATAAATACAGAAATTTCAGGGCAGGCATGAGAAGAAGCTGGAAGCTGCAAGAACAAATTCATGTGGAGCTCCCAAAGGGAGCACAGCCCTGCTTAGTTTCATATTTCTAGTTTACAGGATGGTGAGGAAATGCATTCCTATTGTTTTATGACATTAATTTGTACTAAATTATTGCAACCACCTTAGAAAATTCATATATTGCTCATTTATAATGCATATTATTTAAATATGTTTAAAACATAATTTAAGCATTTTAAATATACCTCATTTTATATACATATATTTATATTTAAATCTATTCCCTTCAAAAACAGAGGTGGCAAAGTTTCAATTAATCTCAAAATACTTGGGGCCAGCACCGCAGTGCAACAGCTTAAGCTGAGGCCTGTGATGGCATCCCATATAAGCACTGGTTAAAACACTGACTACTCTACTTCCAATCCAGCTCCCTGAAAATGTGCTTTGAAAAGCAGCAGAAGTTGGCCAAAGACCTGTACAATTCCTGTGAAGACTTAGATGAGTTTCCTGTTTCCTGGCCTCTGGCTTCAGTCTTGCCTGTGTCAGCCTCTGTGGCCCTTGAATGGAGACATCTCTCACTCTCCTTTCTCTTTCTTAACTCTCTCTCAAGCTTTATCTTTCAAAGAAATCAAAATAAAGTGAAATAATTAATAATCAGTGGATCAAATTTAAATAGCATTTAAAAAATAGTTTGAATCGCAAACATCATACAAATATCATATTTCTTTATAAAAAGGTAAGTGGAACAAAACTGGAAACTGAAGATTTCCTGGGCTTATTTGCATATCAGAGCAGAAGTAGCCATGGGAACCTGAACAGTTTCTGGTTAAAAGACACACAACTCTGTAATGAAAGGAAAAGAAAATATGTAAATTCTGCACTCCGGATTGAAGTTGATACAGAATTCTGACTTCCTGTGTGACAAAGTACCACTGACTTTTGATGAGAATAATGACGATGTGATCCTTGGAGCAGAGTCTCTAGCATAATTGAACAATGGTTAATGAATTTTTGTAATATCATTAAGTATTGTCAACAATCTTAAGAAAGCTTAGTTTTAGTACCTATTTTGAAGGTGGAAAGAAAATAGGACAGAGACTGTTTAAATAACTTCACCTAAATGATACAGCAGTCAAGTAATGAAACCTTAACTCAAAACTAGTAACATGAACTCCATAATACATTCTCTGGACTACTATGTTATATGATAGCACCTACTAATAGAAGTTGCACAATAAATTTTTGTTATGGGAATAAGACTTATTTGGCCTTCAAAATTCTGGAAGCATCCTTGAACATTCTCAAAGCTGGTTTTGCTGTTGGATAATTTGCTTTTCCTGCAGCCTTGTGCTATTGCAGCTGGGAAGGAAGCAAATTATGACCCAAGTACTGGGTCCTTGCCACCCATGAAGACAAACTGATGGTGTCCAGCTTCCAGACTTTGGCTTCTTGCTCTTGCTCTCCCTTTCTCACTGTCATTTCATGTCTCCAATAAATAAATAAATAAGCAAACAAGCAAACAAACAAACAAACAAACCAAAAAAACAGTCTGAGACAAAAACAAAACAAAACAAAACAAAACAGTAAAGGCCAGGCACGGTGGCCTAGCAGCTAAAGCTAAAGTCCTCACCTTCAATGCGCCAGGATCGCATATGGGTGTCGGTTCTGATCATGGAAGCTCCACTTCCCATCCAGCTCCCTGCTTGTGGCCTGGGAAAGCAGTTGAGAATGGCCCAAAACCTTGAGACCCTGCACCCGCGTGGGAGACCTGGAGGAAGTTCCTTGCTCCTGGCTTGGGATCGGCGCAACACCAGCCGTTGCAGTCACTTGGGGAGTGAATCATTGGACGAAAGATCTTCCTCTCTGTCTGCTCCTCTCTGTATATCTGACTTTACAATAAAAATAAATAAATCTTTAAAAAAAACTGGTAAAACAGTGAGTAGATTTCCCCTATTAAAATTTCAGTTGGGAGTCTGCCCTTTCTTTTCCTATATATCTCTTTTGTAATAAGTGATTTAAAACTTCAGACATGTTATAGTAATATATTCAGTAAATATAGTTATACAATAAATATCATGTAAAAATGTAGATATTATTTTTACGGAGCAGATTCAAAGTCTATCATTTTTAACTTAATATATTATTTTGGTTTCTTTTAAACTTTCTGACTTCTGAACTTAGGGTTTTGGGGTTGTTATTTTTTGTTTATTTCCTATTCATTTTCTTTTCAAATAGTGTTCTGACTTATAGAAACTGAAAAAATGAACTTTGTTAAGTAGCTGAGACCCAGATAGACCTGTAAAGCCCAGTTGAAACTTCTCTCCTGGAAATGTCTAAGACGTCAGTCAATTGTTTGATTGTCCACGATTTTACACCTATTCTTTTTTGAAACTTATTTATTTGTATTGGAAAGTCACATATGCAGAGTGAAAGGGAGAGATAAACATCTTCCATCCGCTCGTTCATTGCCAGGTCCCCATTATTTTCTGAAGATTACAAGGACTTAAAGGGTCCAGTTTAAAGTCCATCTCAAAATTGTTCCTCAAGGTTAATCATTTTAGACTAATCATTTTTTCTTTCAACAGTAAACTTACAATCATGTATCCTCTATATAAAGAGAGAATATATATTTTATATTTTTCTCTCTGCTCATCATACATTACCCATATCGATATTGAAAATATAATTGTACAGTTATTTTGCAACTACACTTACACATAAATTTTGTGTAACTAGATTCACAAATATCATTACAATGTACATATTTTTACATATTACATATATATCTGAAAGGATTTCTTTGCTCAGTTACTCTGTGGAAGCTAGTATGCAAATTGAATTATCCAAATATCTATGATCACTGATTTACCAGTTTCCAATGATCAAATTCACCTTCAATTTTTTGGGAGGTGGGTTACTCCTGAAGACAGAATTCTTTCTTGCACATTATGCATCAAACATAATCTTTGCCAGATTTCTGTTCTAGCAGTTCCTTTGACCTGTCTCTCCAATGGCAGTTTGCTCCTGTCAACCATCTTGGGTATTACACAAATATACCAGAGTAGGTGTTCTCCCTTCACTGTCAGTGTAATAACATCTTCCGTTGTTACCAGAACCTTATAATTCCCCAGAGTAAAGACTGCCTTTCCTAGTTTTCTGGTGTGTTTCTATTGACTTTGATTTGACCAACTGGGTTTGGGTGAGACATATTCAGACATTTCTAGGAATAAATATCTTTCCTTCATCCTCTTTCCTGGGACATAGTTAAAATGCAGAACAACTGAAGAGCTATCTGAATCATGTAGATAAAAGCAACTTCCTATAAATAATAAGAGCCAAATAACAGGAATTTGTTTAATTATGCTTGTGGTGTCACCATTCTAACCCCAGACTTCCTATTCACAGACATGAGTAGAAATCAACTGTGTTTTCATTTAAATTTTATTTTGGTTCCTGCTAGAGTGACTGCTCCACTATCCAACACAGGTTCTAGTACATGTTGACCTGCCACTGCCTGCTGTAGTCCCAGGTCCCATAGTGATTCACCTTCTGTTTCTCAATCCCCACTCTCCTAATATAAGTTATGTGATATTGCCGTACTGCACAGGACATCCTCATCACAGTGAGGAGCCTTTGTGACCTCTCTTCCACACCTAATTCTCTATGTGCTAGTAGGTAGCATACAGTGGAAAGATCCTCAGAGAAAAATCCCTTGGAGAGTTAATGAGAGCCATTCTTTCAGTTTTGCTGCATGCTAACTTCTCTCCATAGGAAATTCAGGGCCTGGAATGTGATCACTGTGTACTTTGAAACACTGATCATTTTCAGTTACTCTCTTTTTCTCTCATCCTCTAACCTGTTCTCCACCTCCCTCCCCCATTCAAAGGGCTTATCATCCTATTATCAAATTACTACTGGAATACATTTTGAGTCTCTGTTAGAAGTGTCTATATTTAACCTGTATGAAAATTATTCAGTTTTTCAAATATTTTATGTTATTTGGTAAACGGAGAGAGAAAGAGAGAGAAAATCAATCAAACATTCACTGATTTGCTCCCTAAATGCCTTCAACAGCTAACACTAGGCCAGGATGAAGCAAGGAACCTAGATATTAATTTGTATTTATTTGTGTCTCTGATTTGAGTGGCAGGGATCATGTGGGTCTCTAAAATTAACTACTGAAAGGATTGTACTACCTACATTTTATAAAGAATATGAATAAAATGATGAATAAAAGCCACATAAGTAGGAAACAGATTCACTAAGTTAGGTTTGAACTATTGAAAATATCTTAAAATTATACAATACATCTAACCTTTGTCTTAAATCTGTTCTGGAGATATTTATTTCAGTAAATCACTCAATCTAAGTTTCAATTTCTGATTCCAAAATACAAAAATATTTTACAGGCTTATTATTAGGATCAAATGAATAAAATACATGACAGGAATCTGAAAATGGAAGAAGAAACATCTATTATTACAGAATCCAAATTTCTTATCTTGTATAATTTTACAATGTCAATTTCTCTCATTTTCCTATTGATTTCCAATCTGAATGTTTTGTTTTATGGTATGGTAAGTCAACAAGTATGCCAGAAATAACATAGTCTATCAGTAAACATTAACATTTAGTATGCACCACGAATTTTAAGATAAATGAGAATTTCGCCTTTCAAAAGCTCAAATCCCATAGAGTGTTAAATAACTTTAAAAAGAGATAAATTTTGTAGGTTAAAGGATTTAATTATAAAACTAAATGTAGAATGCTAGTGGGGGCTAAAGTTTTTGAGGAGACATTTTGAAAAATGTTTTACAGATTCCCAAGTGAAGAAAGATGTATTTTGCTTAACAATACTTATGACCTGAGTAGTAGAATCCCGAGGACAATTTGTTCATATAAAGGGAGAAGGAGTTAGAAAATGAGTTAAAAATAAAAAGAGAAGAAAAGGAAGGGAGGGATGAAGAGAGTAAACAAGAGAAAGGAAGAGAAAGAAAAGAGAGAGAAAGGGGTGGCATGTCACCTAGTAAGTAGACACCAGCTATGATAGAAAGCCTAGGATGGATATGCAGCCCTGGATCCTTGACTCTAGCTCTCTGTTGATGTGGCCTCTGAGAGGTCACAATGGTGACTCAAATGGTTGCATTCCTACTATCCAGCTGGGAGACCTGGATCTTTTCCATCATTTGGTTTATTTCCCAACTGGTTGCCAGAGCCAAGATCAGGGCAGGTCAAAGTTAGGAGCAAAGAATTCCATCTGGTTCTCACACATTGGTAGTGCAAGTTCGAGTATTTGGGCTATCTTTCACGGCCTTCCATTAGCAGGAAGCTGGATTGGAAAGTGAAGCAGCTCAGACTCTAACAAGTACTCCAATGAGGAACGGCTGTATCACAAGAAGCAGTTCAATTACTGCACTACCTTGCCAGCCCCTCTGGCCTCTCCTTAGACTTCGTTTTATATTCCCTTTGTCTTCTTGTCAGATCTCCTTGCATAGTGCATGTTTACATGAAGCTCTAGGTGTTACTGTCCTTAGTACAGCAAACTGTGCTAAGTGTTTTTCTCATGATTAACTACAGCGAAAACTTGGAGAGGCCTTGTTTCATCTTAGTTTATGTCACATGTCTAACCATGGTGATTACTGTAACAATCAGCATGATTTCTTTGAGTGTTATGCCCGCCACCGGCTGCTGAATCATGGGTTATAGGGGAATCTTTAAACAGAAACAGTTTCTTTCCCATAAGAGATTTTATGCACACTTGTATGCCATCATTTGTTTCAACTTCCCACTCACTGATGCAAGAGAGAAATTTCAGTCAGTAATTTTGTTCATTTGCTTATCTCCATATCATAGGCAGGTGACTAACACCACAGAAATTTATTTTCTGAAAACCACAGGATCTGTAAGTCTGAGGTCACACTGACCACAGCCTTGATCTCTTCTAGAGGCCTCGCTTCTTGGATTTTTAGATGTCCATGGACTTCTCCCTGAAAATGTCCTTATTGGGCCCAGCGTGATAGCCTAGCAGCTAAAGTCGTCGCCTTGAACGCGCCTGGATCCCATATGGGCACTGGTTCTAATCCTGGCAACTCCACTTCCCATCCAGCTCCCTGCTTGTGGCCTGGAAAAGCAGTTGAGAATGGCCCAAAGCCTTGGGACCCCGCACCTGCATGGGAGACCCAGAAGAGGCTCCTGGCTCCTGCTTCAGATTGGCTCAGCTCCAGCTATTGTAGCCACTTGAGGAGTGAATCAATGGACAGAAGATATTCCTCTCTGTCTCTCCTCCTCTCTGTATATCTGACTTTGCAATAAAAATAAAACTAATCTTAAAAAATTATCTTTAGCTCTCTTCCTATTCATGCTAGGTAGATTGGATTAGAACCCACCTATGGGATCGCACTTTAAATCAACCACATTTTTGAAGACCTGATCTGTGCGCACATTCAGCTACTATTGATTGATAGAAATAGACGTGATTCAGCCCATTACACTGGCTTAGCTAAGGGTGTTATCTCACTATTAAGCCATAGGGGAGTTAGTCTCCAAGAAATCATGTATATATACCTATGTACATATATACACACATATATTCATATGAATATATCTGTGCATATAAATACATACACAAACTAAAACCAGAACTGGTGGTAATGGTGAAGGAGAAGGGTGCTGTAGAAGCAATAGAAATGGCCATTTGTTCTCTCAAAACATTTATGTGTTAGTAATGAATCTAGTTAGCAAATCCTGGCATCATCCCTGAATGATTATTACTTAAAATTTTAGCATTTCATGTGAATATTGCAATGTAGGTATTGCCAGTGTCAGTTTACTGATTCTTTCCTGCTGTAGACTTTGCAATTCATATGGCCTTTTATTTTTCTTTGGCATGATACAAAATAAACTTTTTTAAGATTGCCACGGTAATAAGATTTATTTTCAACCAGTTTCTTTATCATTTTCCTAGATAGTTTTGATTGTGTTACTAATTCTGTGAGAGCTGTGTCACATGGATATACTTTTCCTAACACCTTCTGTTTGATTTCTCAGATTAATCCAAGAGTGTGTTCCAAAGAAGCACAAGGTTCATGATGAGAACAGCCAGAACAAGGCTTAGCTTTAGATAACATTCTCTTCCTTCTCACGGCGGCAGGAGGCAGATAGGAATCCAGGTTTCATTTTCTACACAGAGAGGGGCTGGCATTTTAGTTTTCTTATATCAAGTCTTCTTTTTAAATTTGAACGGATCACAGACACACACTCACAAACACTGAGATATGTCAACATGAAGTCACATTTCCATTTTATTGCATTTGACCTACAGAATCTAAGTTGCGAATATTTACGAATGGATGGGATCAGATATGATAAAGAAAAGCCTTAGTAAAATAAAGAACGAAATACAAACATCATTTCAATAATAATAGAAAGCCAATTATGCAGTTGATTTACCAAAATAAATCTCCTTATCTTTGGGTTAACTGTTAAGTCACTAACAGTGACTTAGTAGACTTAGTAGACTAAGAAATGTTTAGAAATGTCCTCCTCTAATAGATGATAAAATATGATGAAGCTTCAAAAAAAGTTAATCCTATTTATCCACAAACCTTTGAAACCTCTTCATATATCCTACATAAAACTTTCATATAATGCATTGTGTAAAAATGATATAAAAGAAGCAATTCTCTGTACATATATATTCTACTTATAGTGATGAGTACTTATGTTCATACACTGTATGTGTATGTAAAAGGTTGCATAACAATTATCCACATGTTCCTCACATCTCTGTGATTGTTTTTGTCTTTTGTTCTGGACGATATTTTCAACAGTGTTGGTACAAAACACAACTTGTATCTACATAGGAGGCAAAACAAGAATTGTTTGCTACCAAGCAAGAGTAAAAGTTATATCTTCCTTTGAGGATGTTTAAATTGATTTATTGGCAGCCGATTATAATTTGTTTCTTGGGATGTAAATCCTCTACAAATACTGTGTGATCTTGGGCTGTCCTACATTATCTCCATAAGACTGAGAGAGGGAAGGAAACCAATAGGAATATGCAACACATGCCTCCTGTTGTGCCATGAGTAGTAAAGTATTTTGTGGATATGACGCAGGAGTCTTAATGTCTTCTGCCGGCATCGTTAACATTGTGGCAACCTAATGTGTTAGCTGTCCCATAACAGGAAATTCAAATCCTCTCAGTTTTGGTATATTGATAGCATTGTTTACCTTAGTAGTTACATATGCCTACAAACATACAGTCCTACAGCTACTTCTTAAAACTTTAGACAGTAAATGGATTTTTTTTTTACTAAATGTAGTTTTAATATCACACTGTAAACCTTATTTTTCCCATGAAATCTTCATTGCTGGTACATTCTTAATCAATTACTTATATTTTTATGCAGGATTTTGCTATCAAAGAGGGATTGAATTAATTCTACTTCATAATATTGACTTGGAGTATGTCATTTGAATTTACTTGTGAAGCGGTGTGGCATTTTATTTTACTGTATACTTCATAAAGCACATTGTCAACTTTTATGTATACCATAGGATAGTTGTTGAATTTTTAAGAAGAATTTTATTACTAAAATATTTCCTTGATATTTATACAAATAAGTAATGTGCATATATGGCAATTTAGAGTTTCAAAAAAAGTCTCACATATTATCAAATATCATTGACTTCATTCTAATATTGTTGCATAAAAGGAATATTATAGTTGGCTAAAAAAGACTGCATAACCACTTCTTCTGATTTCTTGACTTTATGTATGCCCTTTGAGCTAGCTTGTTTAATTTCAAAGTTTGTACTTCTCACAAATAATAAACAATGTTGGTGTTTTTTTTCCCATCTCATTTTACCTCTAGGTTTTCTCCCAGGAAAGTTCAAAGCCATTATTCAATTTAAGAAATGTTTCAAGAAAAAAATCCTATAAATATCTGACTAGGTATTATGAGCTTTCTAGAAAGAGAGAAGCAGTTTTCTTTGTATGCACAGGTAAAGAAAAATGTCAAAATTATGTACATAAAAGGAATATTAATACAACATTAGAGCAAATTTGAAGTCAAAATGAGAATTTTATATGAAAACTTGTCATGTTATAAATCATGTACATTTTCTACAGTAATTATTATTATTCTTTTAATTTCACTTGATAATGCTTTTCATAACCACTACAAGATTTCAAAAGGAGAACAGACATCAGCACAATTATCAAGAAATAATAGGTCTTAGAATATATTAGGTAGGTTTTTGCTCTTAGCTGTTAAAGAAGACAGGATGAATTAACTTTTCATTTTTTCACTGTGATATCTCAGTGAGCATTCAGTTATTTGACTGAAAGTGATTCTCTCTTCTGTTTATTAACTGCATGTGCAAGTGTGGATATAAACATGTGCATGCTTGTAGGTGGAGATAAGGGGATACAAGAGGGCTGACATTGTAGCAGAGGGATCTGGGCTGTTTGCCTGAAATGCCCACAAGCCATACAAGTACTGGTTAGAGTCCTGCCTGGTTGTAGCACTTCCAAACTGGCCCCTTGCTAATGCACCCGGAAAAGCAATGGAACATGGCCCAAGACCTTAGACTCCTATGCCCACGTGGGAGACTCAAATGGAGTTCCAGATGGCCGTTTGGGGAGTGAAACAGCAGCTCGATGATCTCTCTTAATTGCCTCTCAGTCTTTCTGTGACTACCTTTTAAATGAAGGAGTTGTTTTTAAAAATGAAGGATACAGCAGAGTTTGGACATTCAATATGTTTTACTAGTTAAGATGGGCATCACTTTTCTATTAATAATTGGGTATCATTTTTCCCAAGAGACTTTCGTATTTTCTTTTTGTCACCCATGTGTTGGTTACTCAGTGGCGCATTTATTCATGGTGCTGTCATTTGTTGTTGTGGCTGTTCTAACTCATACCAGTTGTTGACCTGGTTTCATGGCTTCTCAATTATGGAAATGTATAGTGATGGAGTACTGGGGTCTATCATATACAGATGTGGGGGTATAATGGAACATGCATCCTGCTTCCAGACGAAAGATGGATTCCCCATGAAACTGTTGGACATGTGTAGACAGTGGGATGCTGGACTGTCTGACATTGTCTGTGCCAACAATGTTGGGGTACACTTAAATAAGAGACTGAAAGAATTATGATTCCTTATGAAGAACTACCCATTGTAGTAAAATGGGAAAAATCTGTCGGGGGTGAGAGTGTGGGGTGAATTCCAGCCTATACGAAATTGTACCACAGAATTCAAAATTCAAAATAAAAATACATTAAAAAGATGATTATTCTGAATCACAATCAGAAAACACTTAAGCATTATGCTGAGCAGGTCTCTATGTATGCTGAAGGCAGAGTAAAGGTCAAATAAGTATCTACCAAAACAATCATCCATATATTACCACATTGGAACATATCCAAGGTTTTCAGCAAATGAGAAGGTCCAGTTCCAATATATGCCCTGCAAAGTCAGACAATATATCTTGGTATTTGTCCTGAAGACTGGGTTTGAATCCAGTGGTCTAGCTTGGGAGTCCCCAAGAAAGCTCATCTGAGGTGACCTCAGACTGGACTGTTGTGTGTGCCAATCAGCGCATTGTCTGGATTGGTCCATCTCCCACACCTGTCAACTGGCATAATGGTGGATCCAGCTGCCTTGTCAGTTATGTCTCATGTTCCATCTATTATGAGAACAGCAGGTGCTATATCCAAGTCCAGTTTAGCCCACCCCAGGCCCAGTTCTCATGTATACAAGTGGGTGATGTGGCTTACTCAGGATGACCTATCTGGTTTAACACCAAACCCAGTTTCTGTACATGCCAGCAGGTACTGCAGCGTAGGCTAACCCTATGCACTCCTAACCCCTGTTCTCTTATAAACCAGGAGGTATTGCAGCCTGTGCACAACCATCCCACACAATGTTCTGTCTCCTACAGTAACCCAGCGGGTGCTGTGGCTGAGCCCATCCAGGGTGGTAACCACTCTGGCCTGTGGGTGCTGCAGCCTATTGCAGCTTAGCCTATCCCCAACCCTGACTCTCATGTGAACATGCAGATGCTATGGCCCAGCCCAGCCTGGCCAGCCTCCAGACAAGGGCCAAATGCATTGCAACGGGTGCTGCAGCATTGACTGACTCTGGTCCGCCTTCAACCCTAGCTTTTGAATTCACCAACAGGGGCTGTGGCCCAGCAGGGGTGTCCCTTAATTTCCCCAAACAGATATACTTCCAACCCTGGTTTTTGCATGTGCTGGTGGTTGCTGAACCCTAGCCCAGCCCAGCCTGACCCCAGCCTGGGCTTTTATGTAAAATGGCAGTTACTGTGGCCTAGTCCAACCTGGCCACACCCTGTTCTGGCTTTATTGTGTGCTAATAAGTGCTACCACCTGACCTAACCTGATCTACCCCAGGATCCGGACCACACGTAGGCTGATGAGTGTTGCAGTCCTGCCTGGCCTGACCTACCCACAGCCCCAGCCCTTGGACTCACCAGTGGGAGATGTGGCCTAGAAGAGTCCCCATGATTCTTTTGCCAGATCAGTTCCCAGCTCTGAATCTCACACAGTCTAGTGAGTTTTTTTTTTTAATTTTTTTTTTATTATTGGAAACGCAGATATACAGAGAGAAGGAGAGACAGAGAGGAAGATCTTCCATCCAATGGTTCACTCCCCAAGTGACCCCAGCAGCCAGATATGAGCCAATCCAAAGCCAGGAGCCTGGAGCTCTTCTGGGTCTCCCAAGCAGGTGCAGGGTCCCAAGGCTTTGGGCTGTCCTCGACTGCTTTCCCAGGCCACAAGCAGGGAGCTGGATGGGAAGTGGGGCTGTCGGGATTAGAACCGGCACCCATATGGGATCCTGGTGCATTCAAGGCAAGGACTTTAGCTGCTAGGCTATTGTGTCAGGCCCTCTTGTGAGTTCTGAGTACCATTCTGGTATGGTCCACCCATTCTGGCATTTGGGTGGACCAACCTGGGTGCTATGGCCTGTTACAGCCCAACCTGTCCCTGCCTGGTTCATGCATGCTCAGGCAGATGTAATATAATTCTTATGCTAATCACCCAGGTTGTCTGAGGTGTAAAACTTTTATACCTTCTCCCTATGCAGTCAGGGAGCATAATTTCCCAAATCATCAGTGTGTTCATCACATTGAAATTGGGCTTTTTTCAATTTCTCTGTCCCGAGTTTTAACTGGAATGTCTGCATATAGACAAAATTGATGAGGTTATTGACCGTATGACTGGACTTGCTTTCTGCTTTCCCTGCTTTCTGTATAGGTCAGACTGGCCCAAAGTCTCAATCTTCAGGAGTGGGTGAAGTTAAAGCCAGAAACTAAAGACTTCATCTGTGTCCCCACATGGTGACATGGTTCCCAGCATTTGGATCACCTTCCACTGTCTTCTCAGATACATTAGCATGAAGCTGTATAGAAAGCTGACCAGTGGCTACTGAAACTGGTGCACTGACAGGGAATGCCAGGATCTGAAGCAGTGGCTTAATTCATTGCATTCGACACTGACCTCCAAACTCTCAGTGTGTTAATCACATTGCTTGGCCTTCCTGCTGACAAACAGTAACTACTGTGAAACTATCCAGTACCTAGCATGAATCAGCCCATTATTGTAAGAGAGTTGTTTCCATCTCTCAGGAAACTCTAGGGGTTTTAGAATCTGCCAGAATGCAAACCCAAACATTAGAAGGCTCTTTGTTATACCATGTTTCACATCCTTTCTCTTTTCTCAAATATCATATTCAAAAGGTCTTCACTGATCATCTCTATAATAAACAATTTGTTTTTAAAAATGCAAGCTCTTAACCACATCCTGTGACTACTTCATTGACATTTCAATTTTAGTTTATATACAACCGGGTTCTATACACCTTAAAATGGCTATAGGTTACTATTCAGCTGTCTCGTGTCTATTTTCATTGTAGTATTTAGTTTTTTATTGCATTGTTGGTTACTCAATACTAAGTCAACTAATTCCATAATGTTATAAATTGTTGCTGATGTCATGTTGGGGCTTTTAATTGATCGGGATGATACTCTGCTGGCTCTACCTTCAGACCAGAGATGATCTCCCAAAGAAACCATTGAACTTATCTGGACAGTAAGATGCTGGACTCTATGCTTGGTATATGCTTGCAATGAAAGAATCTCAACTGAATTTGAACTGTGGCAATGCAGAAAGAATCCATCATAGGGGGAGGGTTTGGGAAGGGGAGGGGGAAATCCCAGTACCTATAAAACTGTCTCACATAATGCAATGTAATTAATAAAAAAAATTAAAAAAACAATTTGGTTCCATATTTTTTCTCATTTGATTACTTATTCTTTTAAAACTTCTATTTCTGCCTGGCACTATAGCTGAAAAATTGTTTTAAAGATTTATTTCTATTGCAAAGTCACATATATATGTGTGTGTGTGTATATATGTATGTGTGTATACATATACATACATATATGTATATGTGTGTATATGGTGTATATGTGCATATATGTGTGTATATGTATGTATATATATATATATGTGTGCGTGTACATATATACACATAAAGAGGAAGAGAGACAGAGAGGAAGATCTTCTGTCTGTTGATTCATTTCCCGATGTTAACAGCCGGAGTTGAGCTAATCCAAAGTCAGGAGCCAGGTGCTCTTCTGGGTCTCCTTCATGGGTGCAGGGTTCCAAGGCTTTGAGCCGTTTTCAACTGCTTTCCTAGGCCACAAGCAGGGAGCTGGATAGGAAGCGGGGCTTCCAGGGTACCAGTACCCATATGGGATCCTGGCGCATTCAAGGCAAGGACTGTAGCCACTAGTCTACTGCACTGGGCCCTAGCTGAACCATTTATATCTTCTTCCTCTATGAATTTCTTGAAAATTAGCATTGTCTCTACCACATATGAGTTCCATAATTGGCATTTTCTTCATTTTATTATCTGAAATTGAAGATCATTTCAAAAGTTCATGATACGAGTAGAAATTGTGACACGGTAGGCTAAACTGCTCCTTCAGACACTCCCTTGTTGGAATCTTTGAGAGCCTGTCCTACTGATTTTTCCAATTCAGCTTCCTACCACTGCGTAACCTGAGAAGTGTCAGATGATGGTACACTTATTTGGGCTCCTACACCATGTGAGAGATCTGGATGGAGCTACTGACTATTTCTGTCTGCATCTTTTCTTCTTTCATCTCTGTCCATCAACTCTCCTGCCATTAAATAAACAAATGAAGCTTTTTAAAAAGTTCATGAAAAATACAATTAATGTTTATTTCCTGCAAAAATCCAGGGATCATTTAAAATTGTCTATGAATCTTTTGGAAACTTTTCATGCATCCCACTTTTATCCAACTAACTAGTGTGGGAGAGAAAAATCAATGCAAAATGTCCTATTTTCTTCACTTAGGAAAGGTTTTCACTTTTTCCTTATTTTTTCTTTAGTCATCTATTTGTTTGTTAAATTATCTGTTGAGTATCTTCATATGTTTTTTGCTCTGGTAGAGATTTCTGTACTTTTACAAATCTCCAAGATATATTGGTATTTCACAGAGAATAATGTGAACTGTGCCTGCAGTCCAGTTTAAGCCTGACAATCTGTTAAATCACACCTCAGTAAAGCACTAATTCATACTCTCACTGGTATTCAATGTTATTGAAAAAGGAAGATCAGAAGATTGCAAAGAGGGGATGAAATATCATGGAAGAAACTTCTGGGGAATACATACAGATACAATATTAAATTTGACAGTGACTGGTAGGGGATTATTTGCCATGGTGGAAAACCATCTGATAACTTATGGAGACAATTACATTTAACATGGGGGGGGGCAGTTTTACTAAGACATTAGAAAACAGGAAAAAATGAAAATTTGTAGTGTCATAGAGAAAAATGACAGATAACATCCATGGCAACTTTGAGTCAAAGAGAATAAAGTATGAGAATGAAAGGATATAGTTAGTCTGAAAGATATTTCCTGAGTGATCC
This sequence comes from Ochotona princeps, assembly GCF_030435755.1. Lineage (NCBI taxonomy): Eukaryota > Metazoa > Chordata > Mammalia > Lagomorpha > Ochotonidae > Ochotona > Ochotona princeps. Next base: position 28,456,998 of record NC_080846.1, read on the forward strand.
GTGCTGTTAAGAATTTGTTAGCTAAGCAATGTTCTAAATGTTAGTGAGTTATAATCCAAATAAATTTGAAATGAAATAGGGGAGGGAATTCATAAAATGACAGGTAATGAATGATTCAATTATGTCTCAGTTACAGCTTGTCCCTTAGAAATGGAAAGGACAGGTAAAATTGAGAAGAAAGATGTATACTACAGGAAAATTTTCAGTTATATTTTCTTCTTCCTAATGTCTGTTTCAATTTCTCCTTCTTTTTTGATAAGAATTTACTCAATTTCTGAAAATACAGTTTAGTTTTCTTTGAGACATTGTGTTTGATTTTACTTGATCACATAATGATAGCAGGCAAAAAGAAAGACTTTAAAAGTTGTAACAGAAACACAGAAAAATTCTCCTTATATGCTTTATAAAAGATATTCTATTAAGCCAACAGATGATCTCAACGTCTCTCCTATACTTACAAAATCATTGTCTCTGTATGCTTCCAAGGTTTGAAGTATCATGAGAAAAAAAATGGGATTCTAAGAAATTTCCCAAATTTATACAAACATTTCATTGTGATCAATCACAGTGTACAAGTGGACAGTCATCTACAAAAATGGCCTATGTATTGGTCTTTCTTGTGCTCCTTGCACTCCACTCGAGAGGGGTATATAGAACACCTCTTTTCATATGTACACAAATTACATAGCCACGATATCTATCCATTATGTAAGATCCATTCTTGATTCATTCATTGGCATGTGGAAATAAATGGAAATAACAGAGTGAGGAATTGCATAGGATCCTTTCTAGTAAGTAGGAAAATCACTTTAAAAAGCAACCTGTGAGTTTATTTTGTATGCAAGTGAATTAGAGTTATATAAGTTACTTATTTATGTTTTTGGCAAGTTTGAAGAAAAGCACATGCATTGAGTGTATGCCAACAGTTAGGCAAAGTGAATTTTATATATAGTTTCACTTAATATCCCTAGTTCATAATATTAACTAATATTAATATTCTATTAATAAATACATAGAATACAAATAAGATATTTTTCAAATTACAAGGTGAGAAATTATGGACCAGTGTTTGAATCAAGTCACATGACTTTAAAGATAATGTTCATTTCTATTTGCTTTGTGATTCATTTAAAATATGAATTAAATTCATAAGAGATAAAATAAGAATATGCTTATGGTTCACAGAAATAGAAATGATTAATACAGTTTGAGATTATTGAATAATTCTCAGGAGTGGGGGTGTTAGTGTATGTAACACAGATCTTAAACTAGTTGATTTGAGAACAGCATTCCATGCACAGTAGCAAAGATTGAGTGGTACCGAAATGCCTTTGGTCTCAGCGCAATAGCTTCATGGCTAAATCCTCACCTTGCTGGTAGGGGATTATTTTGCCATGGTGGGATCCCATATGGGTGCTGGTTCATATGCCAGCTGCTGCCCTTCCCATCAAATGCCCTGCTTGTGGCCTGGGACAGTAGCAAAGAATGGCCCAAAGCCTTGGGACCCTGCACCCATGTGGAGACCTGGAAGAAGCTTCTGGCTCCTGGCTTCAGATCGGCTCAGGTTGGGCTATTGCTGCCACCTGAGTGAGCCAGTGGAAGGAGGATCTTTTTCTCTGTCTTTCTCCTCTCTGTATATCAGCCTTTCCAATTTAAAAAGAAAGAAAGAAGTAAACGCCTTCTTTTTGGAACAAAAGCAACAGTTTCACTGGTCATGTCAGTAAGTACTGGTAACACCAAATGGTGCCATAGTAAAGACTGGGAATTTGCAATTTACATTATAGGAAATACACATTTCTTAGCAGAAGGGTAACCATTCCATGTAAATTGAGGAAATAAAAACTCTATTTGTGTGTCAATCATCAAGTACTGTGTTCAGCTTTTTCCCTTAAGCTTCCTATGCATGATTTGAGAGTTCTTTTATATTATTTATAAACAAAAACATTTAAATATATTATTAACATAAGCATATAGCAGATTACTTTTTATTATATGCTGTATTTTTATAATAATCCTGAAAGCTTTATTGAAGTGGTGAAGTTTTGGGGAAAAAGAGGTGTCTGATGCAACAGCCATTTAATTGACAATTGTAGATTTCCACCTTCATTTCTCTGTCCATGAATTATTTGAAATTCAGTAAAATTAAAGCCTATCTGTATGAATTTTTGCACTTACTCATGTGCCTAACTTTGCATTTTAGGAGCTACGTGATTTGACTTAGGAGCATGTCATCTTGTTCACCCTATATGTGATGAATCTTTGCTTAACAGTTACTACCTGGATTACAACATTGACCCGTTGAAGATTCCCTCACATTCCTGAGGAATACATTAGCAGTTTGAGCTCTATTTCAACACCTGTTGAGTCACTACTTCCTGTCTTCCGCGTAGATTAGGGAGTCAGTAAATTTACATCCAAAAACATTTACATTTTCCCCTAATATGTCATTCTACAGAAGTCTGGCAGAGTTCACATACTGACTTCTCAGTGTTGCAAAAACATTTCATCTCCCCGGGATTATTTGCTGCAGCTGAAATGAGGTCAGGAAGTCCCTTGAACTCATCTTGATATGCCAATTATTCAGATTTCTCTTCTAATGCTGTGTGAGAAGATGCAATTAGCAGTACCGGGAAAGACAACATTTCAGGGGTCGTTTTTTCCAGTTTCCTAACCAGGGTAATTAGTACTATACTGAACTTATATGAAACTCCTTCCAATGACCTTTACCACTAAAGTCCTAACACTTTTCATTTAATGTCTTACCCTCCGATTCCTACCTGAGAAATCATAGGCACCAATGCCTCACAGTGCATTGTTATTGCTTACAGTGTCAAATGAAAAACTTTTCTCTCAACCTCATGTTTTTAACCTTCATCCTGCTTTGTTGACCAGCAGATATAAGTGAATACTGAACAGTTTGCTCCCTAGCATTAACAAGGGTCAAGTGATGTTTCAAAAGCAGTAGTAGATTGCCAAATTATTTGCTTTACTCCAATGATTTTCTGTGTAACAGGAATGCAAAGAAAGCAAAAATCATGCAATTCAACCTAGTTTTTGTTTTACTGAATATTTTGGAAACTGAACCCTTTTCAATGTGTTACTACGAATCAAAAATACTATTTGCATTTTCACATGTGTTTAAAATTTTACATTTGAGTTTTACAGGTTGCTTAATTTAAACAGAGAGCATACATCTACCTACTCATGTAAAGGAATGACTGTGCGGTAGGCAGCAGGGTCAGGACAACCACCCCAACCCAACCAAGGGATTGTGTGATTATAATGAAGCCTATGAACCTGAAGCATCTAAAATGAACTATCCAGATGGCTTCATTGTAGTCAAGTGAACATTTACAATTAAAGAAATTTCTCCAACCGGAGCTAGAGAATATATGGCAGAAGCAAAAAATAAATAAAAATAAGAGAAAACTTGGACAGCTGTTTCCAGTTTTGAACACAGGAAGAACAACATGACAAGAGATACAGGTGGTTTCAAGGAGATGAGAGAGGCTCACAGCTGGTAAGGAAACAAATATAAAAGAGGCTCTAGCCTTGCAATGCCTATCAGTGAACTCTGTGGACAACCTGCATGCAACTGAAAGTGGATTGTGTCCACAATGTAGAGAGGACAAAGTTCTACAGACAGCTGGGCTTCAGCCTTGCAGAAGACTCAAGAATTTACAATCCGTAAAGCTGAAATTAAACAAAAAGATGGTGATTTTTTTCAAAGATAAAATATTGTGTCTTTGTTACAATAGCAATAGAACGTTAATGAGGATTTTTGTATCTGGAATTGGACCATCATGCTTGAATTATCACCTGCTGGTTCTCATGGTTCCCATTCCTAGGAAGCTGATCCAAGGAACAGAGCTGGGAGCCCAATGCAATATTCCCAAATGGGTTGTGCTTGTCCTAAGAGGTATCATGGTCACTCCTCTGAATGCCCTCCCTGGTAATTCTAGTTATAATTTCATTACGAACCATTATCCTGCTTTCCACAGTTGCTTCATCATTCTACATTTCAACCAACAGTGTATAAGAATTTTTTCCATCTAGAAGTGTCCCAACATTTTGTTGCTCACACAACAGCCAAGGTAAGTAGGGCCCAAAGTTAGGAACTAAAAATACATTGCCAGTCTCTCAAACAGGCTTCAGAGAACAAATCACTTGAGCCATGACTACTATTTTCTGGCATCTGCATTATGGTAATTGTGGAATCAGAAGCCAGAGATGGGAACTGAAAACAGGCTACACCAACGTTTGATGTGGCACACTAAGTAGTATTTTCATCACTACACTGAATGTTTTCTGGCCAATATCAACCTAGTTTGAATATCTACCAAAATGATGTCAGTGACATTCCCACATTCCATCTCTACCCTTTTATGTTGTAATTTCTATAATTATATCTTTATAAATAGCCTGCCCATTAACAAAGATGTATAATTGTTGTTTTATTAATTTCTCATAAGACTCAAAGTAAAAATTAGATTAAAAAGTAAAATGATGTAGATTTTCATATTTAATTATTTTTACCTCCCCTGAGAATATTGTTGCTTCTTATAAAGTTAACTTTATTCGCTTTTTTTTCTTAACTTTTGCTTAAGTTGTTAACTGGTGTTTCCATTTTGTTCTAAAGGATTATCATTATTTCATGTAGGATACATTTTATTACAAACAAACTTCCTTAGCATTTGTTTGTCCTGGAATGTCTTAAGTTTTCTATTTTTGAAAGACAGTTTTATTGGATATGAAATTATTAGTTGACAGATTTTTTTCTCCCATATATGAACAAATATCTTTCCACTCTTTTCTGATTTCTGAGGACATATCAACTGCTAATGTAATAAATTAAATTCATAATTGTACATGATAAATTGTCTAATTTTTAACATTATCTATTTTGCTTTTCAAAGTTTGATTTTAATGTGTTGATTTGCATATCAACACATTAATTTGTTTAATTGGCTTGAACTACGTTGAGTTTCTTGAATATACATGCTCACACCATTCATAAAATTCAGGAATATTTGGCCTTATTTTTTCAAACATATTTTCTTCCTCCTTTCTTTCTTCTTTGCAATTCCCATCATGAGTATCTTATGCATAATACACTGATGTGATTAAGATCATCCTTTATTTTTCTTTTCCATAGACTAAGAAAAAAACAATCACTGACTCTTCAATTTATAGATTCTTCTTTCTGCTCAAATCTGCTGTTGAATACCTGTAATAAATTTTCATTTCAGTTCTATATTTTTCAATCACGTAATTTCCTCTTCATTCTTTTTATTTAGTTACTTTTTTTGTATATACTACTTGTTCATGAGACATTCTACTCATTTTTGATAATTCTTTGTGTTTTTCTTTAGTCTTTGAGCTCATTTAAAATCACCTAAGTGGTTGGTGCTGTGGCTAAACACACTAATCCTTCACCTTCAAATGCTGGAATCCCATAGGGATGCCGGTTCATGTCCCAATTGTTCCACTTCCAATCCAAATCCCTGTATGTGGCCAGGGAAAGCTGTAGAGGATGGCCCCAGTGCTTGGGATCTTGTGCCCATGTGGGAGATCTTCAGGGCCCTTGTCTTCAGGATTGGCTCAGCTCCAGCTGTTGAGGCTATTTAGGGAATATATCAGTAGTCTTACTTGGTCTTTCCTGTCTGTTAATATGTCTTTCAAATCAAAATAAAATAAATCTGGGCCTGGCCCAATGACCTAGTGGCTCAAGTCCTTGCTTTAAACGTGCTGGGATCCCATATGGGTGCCAGTTCTAATCCTGGCAGCCCCACTTCCCATCCGGCTTCCTGCTTGTGGCCTGGGAAAGCAGTCGAGGACAGTCAAAGCTTTGGGATCCTGCACCAACGTGGGAGACCTGGAGGAAGTCCCTGGCTCCTGGCTTCGGATCGGCATAACAACGGCTGTTGCAGTCACTTGGGGAGTGAATCAATGGAAAGAAGATCTTACTCTCTATCTCTCCTCCTCTCTGTATATCCAACTTTGCAATAAAAATAAATAAATCTTTAAAAATAAATAAAATAAGATAAATCTTTAAAAATATCAATTAAAGATCTTTGGCTAATATATTAAAAGAGTTTCTATTTATTTTTTATTTATTTTATTTTACTTATTAGATGTAAATGGATACTATGTTTTTATTTTGCATGCTTTTTAACGCAACTAAAATTTACATGATAAATGGAAAGAAGTTAATAATTGGACATTGTGAAGATTGTAATGTGTTAACTCTGTAAGTCAGAATCTCTTACATCCCCAGAGAATTTCGTTGTTCCTTACTAAGACCAACAGATGTCCATTTTTCAAAATAACATCTCCAAACTATTTTAAGATACTATTTATGCTGTTTATAGATCTTTGTTAAACTGAGTATGAAAAGGACGAAATAGTTGTCTGACTCTTCACAACACTTCACAGATGTCATGAGAGAGTCACCTTAGACTGATGATAAAACAATGGCCATCATCTGCACTGACCAATGTCCCTCTAGGAAAATGAAAATGTATCTTTTTATTTCTTGGAAGATGAAGTCATTGTGTGCTTCCACCTGGCACCTTCAAAATATACCTGTAATGCAGTTTGCTGTCTGGGAAGTTGTCTGCTGCCCAGGTATTGTGGAATGCTAAATGAAATTTCAAAATTTACCAACCCACTTCTTCATTAAAGGAGTCTCCAAGATGCCTTACATTTTTGACTGAGTCCCAGAATTCTGAAGATTTTTTTTCACAAGAGCTTTTTTCTACTCAAAAGTTATTTTGCTGTAGAGACCAACTTTCAGATCTTACTATGATGTATTTACTGATGTCACAAAAACATATGCTGTGCTTCCAGAATTAATTTTTGAGTTGTATCTACTTTCTAAAAGGCTCTTCCTTGCTTATAACATTTTTATACCCTCATTTGTCATGAGAAATTATACTGGATAAGCTAAATGGAAATACTTAATCTAAAGGCCTTTACTGTTATATCTACAGATGTTTAGCTTTGTCATACATTATAACTTGCATATATTTAAGAGGTTTTAAGGGCCAGGTATTGTGTCACAGTGGGTTAACCCACGGCTGATATACCCACATTTCTTATCTGACTATAGGTTTCTAGACCTGGTTTCTCTTCTTCTGATCCAGCTTTGTGCTAATATTCATGGGAGGTAGAGAATTATGGGGCCATTAATACCCATGTCAGACACCTGGATGGATTTCTGAGCTCCTGGTTATGACTTGTATAGCCCTGGCTAATGTGGGGAAGTGAAATAGCAGATGGGGAGTGAAACAGCAGATGGAAAAATGTTCTCTTGTTTATACTCTCTCTGTAACACTTTGACACTGAGGAACATAAAATAAAATTAAACATAAAATATAATAAACTTAAAATACAATAGAAATTCAAACTACATATGTTTTAAACACTTTATTAGGTCTTCTCTCAGTTATGTCTCCATTCTACGTTACATTTTTGAATAGGTAAAAATTCTACTACACTCCATAGTGCAAAAGTGGAAGTAAACTAGCCCCAATGGCTATCCTATATTTTATGGGAATAATTCTTGGAAAAATTCTGCATTTGAAATATGCTTACATAGAGGACTGTCTCCACAGAAGATAAAAAAAAAAAACCAAGAAATTCTAAGTATTGCACAAAGGATTTGAATTCAATATGAAGATTGATTCTCCAACAGGAGTTTAAAGTATTAAAGAAGATTTTATGAAGGCTTAATAAATTTTAAAGCTCCATAAAGAAATTTTAAAACATTTCCTCTTTGAGAGATCTTCTAATTTTAAAACTCTGGTAAGCACACAAGCTGTTTTAGAAATCCAAGCTCACAGGATTACTTTCCCATAGGACAGATGCAAAAGCATCTGTGGCCAGCTGTTCCCACAGACACTCCTTCTTGTAGGGTGAGACAGTCTGCAGCCAACACCAGTCAGGGATATTTTAAACGTGGATATTTTAATGTTAAAAAAGCACAAAACATTTCTAAGTCAAATCCATATTTAAGTTTCTGCACATATATATACAAAAACTTCAAGAGAAACTAATAGGAAATCTTCCACTATCGTATCTAATGTATGTAACCAGGTAAAGAAATTACTTTTTACTTTAGCAAAATGGAGCACAGGGTCAAATGAATTAAGGCTACTAGACATACTTTGTGATCCAGTGCTTTAAAATACTATAATATCTCATTTACTAATCATTGTGAAATTAATAAAAATGTAAAAAATAGAAAATATCTAAAATAGTTATCAGCATAGTAATTTAGATTTGCAAAGGGTCTTTTTTTGTATCAAAATTGTAATCACACTGAACATTGTATCCTGATTTTTCTAATGATAATGCAGCATTTTATCTTTTAAAATCCATGTATTTAATTATGAAATGCAGAGTTACTGGGTTGGGGTTGGAGGAGGAGAGAGAGCAAAAGAAAAAGAGAGATTTTCCATCCAGTGAGTCACTTCTAAAGTTCTGAAAGAGCCAGGTCTTCCACATGAATGTAGGGGTTCTAAGCACTTGAATCACTTTCCCTGCTTCCAAGGACACATTCGCAGAAGCTGGATTGGAAGCAGGGCCGCTGGGATTCAACACAGCATTCTGATATGGGAGTCAGGAACCTTAGGTAATGACTTAACTACCTGTGCTACAACGCCGAGCCCATTTAATGTTTAGGGAAATTTGCATGTAGATGCATTAAAAGTAACATAATTGGCTAAATGTACACTATTGGATGGAGAATACTCAAATAAAGTGAATATACATTTGTGTTAACTAAATATCACAATATATCTAACTTAAGTAATTAGGAAAATCGGGTATTCAAGTATCTTTTTATTGCATTTAATTATTTTTTACATATAAATTATTGCTGAGATGTACTGTCTTCCATCTTAAATTATGCATGGTGGATCACTTTCAATTTTATAATTTTGGTCTTTTGATTTGTTTTCTATGTCAACTCTTGGTTCCATAAACATTTACTTTTATGGTCCATATTTGTAAGTTTTTGAACTAGAACTTGTATTACAGCATTTTTATATGCTTTTAATTATCCATTATGACAACCTTAAAATAATTTGCTCTGCAATCTTAGTGGTCTTAGAGTACTTTCTGGGAGAGTGGCAGAGTAGGGTAAGATATCAATATCTTCATTTATTTGTTTGCAAACAGTAATGAAATATTATCTCCCTATAATCATTTATTTTTGCCCAACTTCTAAAAAGCAATGTGTGTTTTCAATAATGTATTCATGCTTTTATTGATGGAATACAATTAAGGAAACATGTCACATGGTACTACTAATAATATTAATAATTGCTACACAAGTGTTAACTCCGTTATAACTTTTCTGATAATAATATTGTCAATTTTGAAATAAATCAGTCTATGCCTTTTCTTATTTAACTACATTTCATTACAGGTTTCAGATATGTCTTGTAAGACCACAGGTGTTTGTTTCATTTTAAAGTCGTTTTTGAACATTTATTTTCTTACAAGTGGGTGAAGCTCATTTATTTTTTACATTATCATGACATATTCATGAGAAATACTTTCTGGAATGATATAATGAAGACATCCATATGCTCCCCCAAAACAAAAAAGAAAGCTAGCAAATTGTCAGAATAAAGTCTTTCACAATTTTAAAACTTAGTCAAAACTTTGTAAAAAAAAATATATAACCAGAGTTTATTAAAGAAAAACAATTATATCTCATTAGTAATGAGCTTTTGTCAGGTATTTAGCTTCTCTATCCTTTCCCTATGGTAACCACAATGGCTGCGGAGGGCAGCCTCCTAATAACTACTGGAGAAGTCAGAATATGTTTGTTGCTCTACAATTGTTCCATCCCTCAAAAAACTGTCACTGTTTGACCCATCTGACATCTCTCTGGTGAAACTCCATCCATAGGACAAGTTTTATTTGACCAGACTTAGTCTCAGTGCGAAAAGTTCTATCCTCAGAATGTTGAAAATAATCAACAGCAATTATGTAGCATTGCAGTTGCCTGAGGCAGTGAAACCAGTTGGGAAAAATGAGTTTGGCCCCAAAAACCTTAAAAAGAAAACATTACAAAAGGAACAAGATGTCCAGTAGGAACTTAGAATTGCCGTGTTTTATTCTGGGGATCTATTCGACTACACAAATGTTCAGAGCTTTACAGATGCCTGAGAAAGACCTGAGATGGCACCAATTCTTCCACTTCCGCTGATATTGAGAATTTGTACAATGTGAGTGGAGGCTAGATCATGATTTTACGCCAGTTGTAAGAGCATTAAATATTTGCTGCAACATACATGCAGAGATCCTCAAGAGAAGACAGGAGACCTGGGTTTAAGGAATTTAAAGAAATATTGCATAGTTGTTAATTGGCTACAAAGCTAACTACATGGTGACGTCAGTGTCTGCACATGTTAAAAAATACAGACTTTACAGGCACAGTTCATCAAAGTCCTTCTACAAGCAAACACAACAAAAACAGCAACAGCAGAGATTATGAACAGAACAGCAGAATTGATTTCGGCAGTCATATTATATTATGCAACATATCTAGTTTTCCCAAACAACACAATTATGAGACACAAAGGTGACAGGAAATTCTACAGATCTACATTATAAATAAAGGAAAAGAGGCATTCTACAGCAACTGACCTACAGGAAGCCAAGATTTTGCATTTACCAGGCAATTAATATGTCATTTATGTGACATTCATTGAAATGTGTGCCTAAAGAACTCAAGGGATGTATAAAAACAATTTTCACAATAAAGCAATTGCAAAAAGGGAAATGCCAACTATCAAAAAGAACAGAACTAAATACAAACCCTGGAGTAGAAAGTTACAATGAAAATGAAATATAAAAGCATTCAGTAGAGAATCCCAAACATAAAATTTAAAAAGACACAAGAAAAAATCAGAAACTGTTTTGGTAGATAAATTTCGATTCTTCAGTCTAAAGAGCAGAGGGAAAAAAGTGATTAAAACTTAATAGGAGCCTCACAGACTTGTAGAGCACATTCAAGCATACCAACATATGCAAAGAAGAGTCACTGATTAGAAGAAAGACACAGGGCCATATGTAATATTTTCATAAAAAAACAATTTTTGGAAACTTCCCAGATTTTATGAACAAAATTATTAAGCTAACTTACTCAAAAGGCTCAAAGAAGTCGAAGTGAAATAAATAAAAAGACAGTTATTACAGGCCTACTTCTGACAGCCAAATTTAAAGAATCCTAAAAGCGTAAAGAAAGTCACTCATCATAGAAATGGAATCTTTTCCTGCAGGGCTTGGGTCACCTGGCTCAGGTCCATGGGCCAGCCCACGAGGTGGATGCAAAGTTCATGAGCCCCAGCGGTGGGAGATCCAGCCGGGTTTGAATTGCCTGCCCTGGGTCACTGTGTTGACCTATGAGGTTGGTTCTGGGTTTGTGAGCCCTGGGGGCATAGGATCCTGCAGGGCTGGGGTTGCCTGGATCAGGATCACTGTGCCTGCCTGAGGCACACCAACTTAGATTCTGGAATCATTGCTAGAAGTCTGATTATCTGGTGAAACCAATGGTTATAACTTTTTATCCAAAATGGCCCCCTGGAGCCAAAAAAAAAAAAAAAAACAAATCCGGGGCTTCATTGCCTGACAGATACTGTCATGATCTGAGTACAATGTCTCTATGATCTCACATGGGACTTTATTCTCCAGTCTTGCATTAATGAAATTAACAGGGTAAAAAGTTATTCTGATTGTAGCTTTTTGAGGTAGAGTTTTTGGAGAGTTATTAGAATAGACCAGGTCAAGAGAGTCAGATCTCCATGAGTTAATTCTGGTAAGATTAGAAAAGGAAGGGCAGTGGCTGTCTAAATCTACATCATGGAATTTGGACTCAGAGCTTCAAGAATCATGAACCAAAATAAACTTGTCTTCTTTAGGAAATAGTATGCCTCCCTTATTTCATTATAACTCTAAAACATGGATGAAATGCAGATACCAAAATCAAATCATTGGGTGATAGGCAAGTAATTGTTCCCTAAAACTTCTGTGTCCTAAGCTCAAGAAAATGTACATGCTAGGCAACAGCGAATGGAGTAATGAAGGCTACAGACACTGTTTAATTTCCTAATCCATAGACTTAACATGAGGAGATTTTATTACAAATTATTTCGATAGTTTCAATGAAATTACAATAGTTCTTTACAGATGGAAAACAAAAACAGAAAAAAAAAAAAAAACAGAATTAGACAACACCTGACTAGAGAAGAATGGATAGCAAGTAGCTATCTCTTCGAACACAGAGGAGAGGGCACAAAGGGATGGGCAGCTTGTAATAGTTGAAGAAACCAGGAAAGTGAATTTTCCTAGCGCCCTTATAAAGGGGCACAGCCTCACCCACAGCTTGATGTCTGTCAGTGATATCTGTGTTGAACTTACAACACACAAAAGCTGTATAATTCTTGTCTTGCATTTTCAACTACGAAGGTGTTCTTTTTTTTCTTTTTACTTTAGCAGCAGGAAGCTATCACACGAGACCACACATGAGCTATACCAATGGCAGACACAGTACAAGGCACCTAACCTAACTTAACCCTCGTGTGTTGTGTGCACTATTGATATATTAGGGCATTCATTTCTCACTTCTCAAAATACACTTCAGCGCTTGCACAGGATGGTCACCAGCTACCATTCACTATATTCACTAATTTTTAACACAGAAAAGTTGCTATCTTTAAATCCTCAGTCTTTAAGCTTCATGTGACATTTTAAAAAATCTGTTTAAATAAAAAAATCAATCATGAGTCAAAACATGTTTCTGTTATTGACCAAATATGAAGTGACCTGAACCATTTGTTTTTATTTTATTTGAAAGGTGTGTAACACAGAGAAAAGGAGAGAGATTTTCCATCAGCTGCCCCACCCTCGGCAGGAACACAACAGCTAGGATCAAGAAACACTATTTGAGTCTCCTGAATTGATTGCAGAGGCCCAAAAACCTAAGTCATCAGAGAGAGCTGGATGAGAAGCAGCTGTGCTATGAATCAGGCAGCCAGGCTCTCCTCTATGGGTTCAAGTGTCTTAAGCAGTGGTTTAACACATCCCACTCCTGATTGCCTGAATCAAATTCTCAATTGATGCACTCTCCGTTTGCTTCAAAACAACTCTTTACCTGCCCTACAGTTCTCCATATGCTCCACCAAATCAGAAATAAATTTTGTTATACCTTTGTGGTATGTGTGTATGGTCATTTGTGTGCCTCATCATTTGGAAATATAAAAAATGTTTTAAGATAATAATTTTATCCCAAACTTGATTTAGTAACACACAATTTGACCTCCCGGGACAATATCATGAATATTTGAGAGGCCAGTGTGTCATAATAGGATCAGGAGAAATGGAATTGATACTAGGAAAAATTGATTCAGCTAGTAGCTATATGGCCAAGTAAGATACAGCTAGTGGAATACACCCAGGAAAAAGAAAGAAATATTATGATGAGAAACAGTAGATAATATTACAAACAAACAACTAAATGATTCTGCATAAAGAAATGTACATAACTTCACAATAATGTATATCAAAACATTTTGCAAAACATTTATTCAGAAATTCATGCGGCAACCGATGACATAGGAAGGGAGTTATCCATTGGGCAGGACCCTATCTACAAATTCAGTAAATTCTTAATATATTTCTCTGTATGAAGAGGAGAATGAAATAAAATATATGGGTTTGCATATCAAGAAAAAAAATAAAGAACTCGATTCCTAAGTAACTAACCTGGAGGAATATAAACAAAAAGGAGGAGGAGGATGTGATGCTGAACCATCATCTCATTCATTTAAACTGTCTTCTTCTTTGTCACTGATACCAAAGCATAGGTTTTGCAAATTCAATGAGTTTTATCTGTCATTGTTCCACAGACTCAGAAATATAGAGTCTTGGGTCCAGGAAAATAAGCATAGGAAAAGGATGATAACCAATACACTATGAATTCTGAGTATATACTAACACTAGATTTTCCTAAGCTGCTTTCAATGCAGTGCCAAGTTCTTTGTTTTCATAAGGGGTTTGAAACTGATTATTCAAAACATACTAATTTGCTTAATGAAATACTTACATCTTCTTCTACATTATACAATAAAATATTTCATAATTATATGATGTCTTACAATTTGAAAAAGCACATCCAAGTACAGATTTGAAATCATTTTATGCTCTCTTCAATATAAGAAAGTATAATGTTACAATAATAAAGTGATAAAAATTAAATGTACATAATTTTCTTTTTTATTTACTTCATTTGTGACTGTAGTTAATTGTTATTATTATTATTTGTAAATATATATATATATAGGTACATTGTGGAAAATATGAAAAATATAAAGTGAAGATTAAATAATCCCAAACTTATAAATCAGGATTTGAAGGACATCTGAAGTATAGCTAATATATTTTGTATGTAAATATTAAAGTGTTATTATGTTTGGGGGGTATTAAAAAAGGTTTCAAAAGTCCAATTTTATGGGAGCCATTTTCCTCAGCTAAAGAAGGAAAATAGCATTCCTAGTTTTTACTGTTGGCATCTGAAAATAAGGGCCAACCAGTTTTGTTTGTTGTTATCTTGAAGATTTGTAAGACACTGCTGACATTTCCATGAAAGGACGGGGACCACTAACACTTGTAATATGGAAGATAGTTCTGCTACATGGATAATTCCCTATTTTCTGTCATTCTGTTTTAACTTCCTATGCCTTAGATTCCTAACCAGAAAACAGAGACTATAATAAAAGTCTAGTCAAAATGCCAAGATCACTGTCTTAAGAATCACTGAACTGAAAAGTCTTTGAAGTACCTTATAATTCCGTTATTCATTGGACTATGCATATAATACTATAGTTCTTTAATTTTTAAAGCTGTGGCTTTTCATTTTTAATCCATATTCCCTAACATCTTCTACTCAGCAAAGTTCCTGTCAGAGTAAGAGAGCTGCACTTCACACCTTTTTTGTGCCATGTCTAGTACCTGACAAACAGTCGAGTGATAGATGATTTTAAAGTTGTTGAAATCAAAACTGATTAGTAACTTAATTATATACCAGGATTCTTACCATTAAAAATGGCATTTTTATTATAAATACTTGGGCTTTCCCCCAGTTTTAAACCTTTCTCAAATCTAGTTATATTGTTTTGTGAAAACTTAGCTCAAACTTTGTGCTGCATTTTTGAGACTGTTTATATTTTTGCTCTCAATTTTTAGAAGTCAATAAAATATTATTCTAAAATATCAACTTTTACTACAGTGGACATTGAAGTTAAGGTTGAAAGTCAGAGCTTGAAATACTCCCCTCAATACATACCCTTCTTTCGTCAGCTTATAAATTTATACAAAATTTCTTTATTCAGCACCCAGGTGAATACTTCAGAATGTGTGCACAAAATCAATGTAGTAGTCTTATTTTTCTTGTACTTAAATAAAAATAAAAAAGTAAATTCTCCCACAGTGCCAAAATGCTTCTAGCATTTATTTGCCCCCACATCACTCTAAAGCAGCTAAATTTCTAAAAGCGAAAATCCTAAAGTGAAAGAAAACTCAATATAAATTTGCAAAAGAATTAGTTTTTTTGTTACAATAATGTTTGTGGATTATGTATTATGGATTTGTTTGATGCCATCACTATATGCTAAATGCAAAATCTAAGTTAGAAATTCTTAGTTCTAATTTTTATCAATACTGTCACCATCTTCTACCTTTGTTTCTCATCCTCCCTCCACAAACCAGGAGAGACAAGCACAGTAACCAGGCTGATGCTCAGCACTGGTGTGAAATGTGCTAATTTTCTGAGGGCTGACATGCATATGAACTTTGCTGAGATCCATTAAGAAGTTGTAAGTAAACTACATTAAGGAAATCAAGTGGACGTGCAGAAGGGGACTGCTTTCAATTTAGATGTCCTATTGCATGCACTCAGCGTGGTACCCTGGGAACAGTCTTCCATCTGTTATCCTATAAAGTCAATAACAACACTTTCTGGATCTGATCTACTTTCAGTCCTTTGGGGCAGAATTTACTTGGAATTTACTAGGATGAGAAGGAGCAATATACCAGGGAGTGGGTTTTGAGTTTGCCACTGATTTTTTTTTTTTTTTTTTTTAGGCCTTTCCTTGTCAGAAATAAAACCAAGTCAAGCCCTTTCAAAAATACCTGCCTGGTTGTTCAATGCTGGAATTTAGTTAGCTTTTATGTGACTTTATAGAATGAGTATATATATATATATATATATTTCAATTTAGTTGGTTGTAAAATGTAGTATTGATATGTCCACAGAACAATAATCCCAGACCCACAAATAAATTCTTCTACCACATCTCATTTGTCCTTATGTTAGTTTAACCTAATAAACTTTAGAGCTGTTCCTTGATATTGGCTCTTAGATGAAGTTAAGGTTTTTGCTGAAATGAGAATAAGCTAACACCAATGACATATCATCCCTACGTTCTGTTCTTTGTAAAACTTCCCTAATTGTATCTAATCTACCGTCAACCTTCTTGCTGCTTCGTATGCTAGGAAACAAAACCAATTACAAGCCTTATTAAAGCTTGATACAATATAAATGTTACTTTTTATTTTACTTATTATTATCATTTTATAATACAGTCCCATAGGCCCTGGGATTTCCCTTATCCCTTCCTAATTCTCTCCCCCCTCACTGAGCTCCCCTATAGAAATGCTATTTTATAGGTGCCATCTTTTGCTCCTATGCCACTTTAGATTTAGTTTTACTCACTCTGGGCCATATGATGTCCTATCACAGAGAAAAAATGAAACAGAAAGGATATTCATTGAAATGTACTACAGAAAAACAAGGATGCAATTTGCTGCCCAGCATGTCCTCCAATATTCACAAACAAGAACTTGTCATAGCCATCTGTAGCTCTGTTTGCAAGAACACGCACACAGGCCAGAAACCAAAGGAAGTCTGAATTAATGAAAGTGTGGGAGAGCAGTTTGCAAGAAATATGTTTTTTTGCAAACATGGGCAAGTCTGTTTTCAAGTACGAAGGAACTTGGAATCAACAAAAGTTTCCCGTACTCTGAGTTTTTATTATTTTTTCTGAAACACGCCCTGATAACTGATGATGATATACTAGCACTTGTAGAGGTATTATTTGTATATGCTTTGCTAATGTTTTAATGATAATGCAATAATGAAACAACAAACAGAACATTTACTCTGTGAAAGGTGTGGGTTAATCCCATATTTTATCATTTTAATTTTGGAAAGTGAACATGCGTTATTTTTTATGTTACAGATAAAATCAATGAGGCTGCTACCCAGAGTCACACAGGAGGCAATCACAGGCAGAGATACTCCTTCGATCTAGTAAGCAATTATGTCACACCTCTTGAAGCCTAGAATTGAATCACAAGAGAACTAATACTGCATGTTAAGGGGATTTTAGAAATGAAATTACCATTACCTACATTTTTACTCAGTAAAAGGCACAGGATATATGTTGCTCATGAAATGTTCACTATATCTGGAGTATAATAGATGTCTTGAAAAAATCATCTCAAGACACAAACTTTAAATCTAGTATTGTTTGTGCAGGATCACAAAATTCACTGATTCATCATTTGAATTTCTGGAACGACCCAAAATCTTTACCATAATCTTCAAGAAACTAAATTATCCTCTTTATTGCTAATGATATTTTCTGCTCTGTTCTTGGCTCATTTTTTCAAAGTCACATAGTTCATGGTCTGCCTAGCCTATGATCTATGAAACAAAGTAATCTACATGGAACTAGTCACATTGTCTAAAAGAATGTCCTTGGTGCAAAAATTGTCTCTTTCAATTCTGGGACTTTTTTCAAATATCAACTTCTCTGTGAAACATTCTCTAGCCACCTTTATCTAAAACTGTCATCCTATTCCAAGGTAATTATTACTTACTTCCCCTGTTTTATTTTACTCACTAGCATTCACCATGCTCTTAACATAATGTTTTCTTGTATAATTTACTCTTTGTTCTCTGCTGCCTCTCTTTCTCTGTGATAATAATGAGATTCTGTGCTCCTTCTATGTAACAGTGCCTGTCACATATTAAATGTCTAATATTTGCTGCATGTGAAAACTAACAAATATATGGCTGTAAAATCTCTCTTACTTAATTGTCTTGCTAGATACTGTGCTATCGTGAACATATTTAAAACTTTGGATTTTGCGTTAAACAGCCCCACTCTGATCCTGCTGGAGGGTCACATCTTTGCATAATCCAACCATAAGCTATCCCCTTTTCTCCACTGTAACCCCCTTACATAATCTGGGATATATTTATTCCAGAAAAGTATTAACCAAACTAACTTTTCTCACAATCATCCTCATTTCTTGAAATAGAACTATGTCCCCAACTGGGATCCTTCTGAAGCCAATGAGTATAAGGAGAGCCTCATAACTCCTGCAATAGGAAACATCCAACGCTTGGGCTGGTCAAGTCCCAAGTAATCACTTGGTCTGACCCTGCCAAGGTAACTGTAAGTGGGACACAAAATTCAACAAATCTATAGCAAGCTAATTTTTAAGTTTACAATTTCATATGGGTTGCAAATGATGTTGTAAATATCCAATGGCTTTTGGCAGGAAAAAAACTGCCAATAATATTAATAAGTGTGACTTTTTTACAAAATAACCTATAGAAAATACTATAAAGGGCCCAGTGCAGCAGCCTAGCAGCTGAATTCCTCATCTTGAACAAGCCAGGATCCCATATGCGCGCCGGTTATAATCCTGCCACCCCCACTTGTCTTCCAGCTCCCTGTTTGTGGTCTGGGAAGGCAGTCAAGGATGGCCCAAAGCCTTGGGACCTGCAGCGGTATGGAAGACCTGAAGAAATTCCAGGCTCCTGGCTTTGGACTGGCTCATCTCCAGCCATTGCGGCCATTTGGGGAGTGAATCATTGAACAGAAGATCTTACTCTCTGTCTCTCTTCCTCTCTGTATATCTGACTTTGCAACAAAAATAAATAAACTTAAGAAAAAGAAAATACTGTATATACTCAATAAATGCAAACACTGTCTATGTGTCAATTGCAAATAAAGGAATTCGTGTGTAGACAGCACTTATTTAAAGCATAAATACTCCAAAGAATATTTTCCTGTGGACATGATAAATAAAGCTGTTCTCCAATAAAGCTAAATTAAACAAAGATCAAACACAAAATAATAAGGTGCTATTCCAAGTTGCATTCTTTCTAGATGGTTTTTTTAACTATTCATCATTTAGGAATCTTGGCAAAAATTACAAAGCATGAATTTATTTCAGTAACATGCATGATTTCTTTTCACAATGGACCACTGATTTAAGACTGTACATCTATCTTCATCCTAAAGTCATTTTTAAATGTGTTCTAGAGTCAGTACTGTTTGTATTTTTGTAAAAGACTAACTAACTTACAGCTGCTGTTGTAACTTAAGCATGAACAAAATCCCCATGTCCTTAATAAAAATATTTTCCTGGTATCCTGGAATTATATGCTTGTGCATTTAAATTTTGATTATAACTGACTCTTAGTTTTTCTTTTATTCTTGTATGTCTATGCTCCTAAGGAGAATATTTTCTAAGTAGTTTTGCATCGAAATTAAACCCAAAGTACTTCAATAAAAAGAGAGAGAGAGTAGAAAATCATGTTTATGCTTGACTCGTTACCACAATATGTTGAGAAACGTCACAGGATACCCTTTTTCAATCACATTCAGCATTTTTTGGCATTGTGTTAATTTGAATAACCTTCCTGAAATGGTTGATATAAGTATCAAAGAAAAACAAAGTTCTTTCTTACTGCTGTTTAAATTAGTAAAAGGACATAGATTAACAAATCCTAATTTTTAAAAATAATTGATTTTACTTATTTGAAGGAGAGAATCATACAGAAGGGAGATACAGCTAGAGAAAAAGATCTGCTATCAGTTCATTTCCCAAATGGCTGTGTCATCCATGCAGGGCAAGACCAGAAGAATTCACCTGGGTCTCCCATGTGAATTGCAGGGCCCAAGCACTAAGCCTTTTCCCACTGCCTTGCTAGACTGTGGCTTAATCAGTTGTACCATAACCCTGGCTATTTTCAAATATTTTAAAGTGATACATAAAATTGAAGAAAAATATGACTCACATTCAGATGACTTCATTAAAGGTACTTTAAAATATGTTATATATGTTAATTGGGAGAATATCATGAACGTTTTTATTCAAATCCCCAAATCTGGGAACTGTTTCCACAAACAATAGCACTCTTTAACAATAAAATAACTAAAGTGAATATTTAGAAACTACAGAAAAACAGCAGTTATGAATATTAGCTGTAAAATTGCTCACAATTCCCCCTAACAACTGAAAGAGGTGCTAAAATCACCAACAAACAATTGCATCCCAAAAGCTACTTACTGTAGCACTTTTCCTTATGCAGATGATTTCACAATGTTCTTTTCTTCTGGAAATGCATTCCTTGTGGATTCAACTTTACTAGTATAGCGCATCTGCTTTATGGACTACTGTTTCTTCATTAAACATTTAACATATGTATTTTGGACGTTAGAGTAATATTGAGAGATGAGAGAGGAAGAGAATCAGAGGGAAGGTGAAGAGAGAGAGAGAGAGAGAGTGTCTTCCATTCACTTTTCGCTCCTCAAATTAACAAACAGCCAGGGCTCGAGGTGGCTAAAGGGAACCCAGAACTCCATTCAGATCTTCTTGCATGTGGGTGGCAGGGGACCCAAACCTTTGAGCTACCATCTGGTTCCTTTCTCAGTGCACACTAACAGGATACTGGATTGGAAAGAGGTAGCACTTCATCCCAGGTACTTTGACAAAGGATGCAGCTTAACCCAGTATGCCGTAACACCTTTCTAAATATACTGTTTCTTTTTGCCTTCTTCTGCAATCTTGGAAATAGATCCCTAATGATTAGTTCTAACTTTTGCAGTCTTTCTACGGGAATGTCCACAGTGCAAGTTTTCAAGGTAAGACAAAACCTGGTATAAATTACTAGGCTTGATAAATTGTTTTGAACAAAGAGCTCAATACAAATCATGATCTTCTATTCACAAGAAATTTATAATGAGCAACAAATGAAGGTAATGTATCATCAGGTGTCACAAGAAAAAATTTGATAAATGCCCTTGCTTATTTATTACGGTATAAATTAGCTATGACCTTTTCTACAAGTTCGTGCCTGTTATCTCCCAGCGATGTTAAGGTATAGATGATCTTAAAATATTTTTTTCAAAGATGATCATTCCGGCTTATAACTGAATACTGTTGTAACATGTCAGGGACAGCTTATTCTATAATGACATCATAGTTGTAAAATCAACAATAGTCTTCTTGTCTGAAGTCAGTTTGTCACAAAAGCACTGAGAATCAGATTTTCTTTTTTTGCAATTACAAGGTGATTTTTTGCTGAAATACTGTGAGGGAAACTGCACTGGCAATCTAGGAAGCAGCTGCAAGACACCACCAATTGAGCTCCTGGCTGATGTCGTGAAGCTCTTTGAAGCAGAGGCAGGCCTTCAGAATTATGAATCAAGACAAGGGCATTGAGACATTGCATTCCCTTTTGCACTAGTCCCAGGGTGCAAGCATGAGGTGAGGGGCGTGGCTTTGGAGGAAGCTCTTCACTCTAGGGTTGGCCAGTTCCTGGAGAGGGACTCAAGTGTGAGCCATCAGGAGCTAACAAAACCTGCTTGGCAGTTTGATTACTGAGTGCTTTGGCACTGAAAAGATGATCTGGGTTTTGGTGCTGGAGTATTAACTACATACTCATGCAAACCACGTTTTTCCAAATCAATATTTTGCAAACATTTTATTGAACTAAGTAAAAAATCTTGAAATCACATTTTCTTGCAACCATTTATGTAACGACTAAATGTAATTTCAAAAAGGAAAATCATTGAACAGCAAAACTATGTAGGTTAATAATAAGAAAACATACTACCTAAACAAACCTTACTACTTTATGTGTGTGTACACTTGGATTGAAAATATGGACATATTTCTTACTTTCCAATAGAAGTGCTACTAAGAAAAATGTAACTAACCTCAAAGTTAGCATCTTTCCAATATTTGCTAAGAGAAAGTAGGATAGCTTTCTCCAAAGCACATACTCTTGTCTCAAACTATTTATCAGAACAGGATAATTTCTGACTAAACATTGTATAGATTAAAAATAAAAGTCA
This sequence comes from Ochotona princeps, assembly GCF_030435755.1. Lineage (NCBI taxonomy): Eukaryota > Metazoa > Chordata > Mammalia > Lagomorpha > Ochotonidae > Ochotona > Ochotona princeps. The sequence goes on from NC_080846.1 coordinate 28,479,230, forward strand.
ACATGATCAAAGTTATCTTCATATTCAGTTTCTTGAAAGATTCATTAATAATTTCTGTTTACTTAGATGAGGAAGCCTTATTAGGAATAATACTCGTTTACTGCACCAACAATTTGATGAGATCTGTGATTCACATTTCCTGAAGAACAACATTAAAAATTGCACACATTTTATTTTGTTCACTTGAAGATAGTAAAATATTTGCATTTTTCCATTTGGTAAATATTATCATATCAACAGTACTGAATCTTTATATATTACTTTAACAAAATAAAGGGAGGAATTTTAAGCTTGTGTGGCTGTCTGCACATCTCTATTTATAGAATCAAAGGGGTCATTGCTTATCTTGTCCTGCACATTGCCAAGCTAATGCAAGCATGTACTTCGTTTGAAGTTCGTGGGGTCTCAGTACATGGATGTTATTTTTGTCCAGTACAGAAAAAATAACAGAAATCAATTTGTAGCCAATAATGTTTACTGAATATCTTCTTAGATCATATTTTTATAGTGCTTCTTAAAGTCAATAATCAATTATGCCTAGTTGGGGAAAATGTAACCTAAGAACAAAGTCTTTCAATTTTTGTTAGAGAATTAGCATCCTATTGTGTGAAGAACCAGTCTGCCTTTCATCTGAGTTTGATGCGTCTATGTATTATTGCAAGCAGTTGTCTTGATGTTTTGTGTTATTTATTGGTTTAGAACATTTCTGCTAACTCAGATACTGTTATCATGTCCAAGTAAAATATTGGAGGGTCTGCAAAATTGTTCTAAGTCAATTGGTGGGAAAAAACACAGGCAGACTTAATCTTGTTTAAATATTCAACGCTGATGACTTTTTCCAGGTAGATGCGGCTGCAAGGATACAATATGGCAAAAAGACACAAATTAAGAAGTGTGTTCTCCAGGCCTGTTGGGGAACTAAGGGGACATGCCATCTGGGCTGGAGTTCCCACTGGTGATTGTGAGAGCCAGACTGGGGCCAGCAGATTGGGTTGGACATGGTTGCAGTCTCCTTCATCATGGGTAAAGACTGAGTCTGGGAGCACCAGACTGTGTTACACTCCAGCACGCACTGGTACTTGTGAGAGCCAACATGGGTGTAAAATGGATTGGGCTAGGCAGGTTTCAGTTTCTGCTGAACCATGTGAGAGCTGTGTCTGGGTGTGGACCAGGTGTGGTTGGGCTGTAACATCCAATAGTAAGAGCCGGAATAGGTGTAGGCCAGTTGGGCGGGGACACTGTTCCTACCAGGACAAGAGGTGGACAGAGTTAACCTGGCTCAACAACCTACTGGTGTACACAACATCTGCCATTAGGATAAGAACTGATAGAGGAGCTGGGGAACTCCTTTGTCAGGATGCAGTCATGGCAGATGAGTGCAAGAATCAAGGCAAGGAGTAGCCCAGGCCAGGCCAGGTTACAGTACCCATTGACATACATGTGGGTCATGTTTAGGGGCAGGCCAGGATGGGCCAGATCATAACATCCATTGGAAGATCTGAGAACCAGGACAGGATACAGGAAGGGCTGGATCAGCCCACAACACCAGCCAGTTTACATTAGGGTCAGGATCGGGGGATAGCTGGGCCTGGCTAAGCTGTAGTACCTATCAGCATGAGCTAGAGTTGGGGGCAGGCTGGACCATGCCAGGTTACAGCACCCACTGATGGATGACAATGTGAGGTGAGACATGCCAGTCTGGTGGAGATGCATGCTGGGTCTGTGAGCCCTGGTGGCACCTGGCGCGCAGCTCATCTGGCCAGGATCCTTGGCCTGCCTGTATGGTAGGTACCAGGTCAGTGAGCCCCTGCAGCATGGGGCCCAGGCTGCCTGGCCCAGGTCCTTGGCCTGCCTACTCAGTGCGTTCTGGGTTCATGAGCTCCGGGGGCAGGGGTTCCAGTGGGACCTGGGTCACCTGACCCACCTGTACAGAGGGTGCCAGGTCCATGAGCACCTGGGGTGGGATGTCCTGCAGGACCCAGGTCACCCTGCCCAAACCTTTCGGTCCACCTGTGAGAACTGGCCCTCCTCAGTGGAAAAGATGGAGTAGTGACCCAAATCCACATGGAGGACATGGCAGTTCGCTGAGGCCTTCAGAGGACTTCTGGTACTATGCCAGAGGAAGAAGGGCAGAATAAATTGGACAATTACCCCAGCCAAACGATGACAGCAACTATCTGGGTGAATGGAGACTCTAGGGTAGACTTTGTCAGCCAATGGATATTGAAACTGTTCCCTCTTCTTTGGATCAGTGAGATCACCAACATTTCAGAACTATCCAAACTACCTGGGCAGAACCCTCAGAGCATGCTCCACGGCAGGTCGCTGAATTAATACAGGATGCCCATGCCTCACCCCTGGGTTTGGGGCAGTTGGGAGGCTAGGTATGGCTTCTCCCCTTGTACTTTCCCTCTCCCCCCAGAAACAGGAAAAAGAAATGAAAAATTTGGAAACAATGATCACACTCACTTTCCCCTAGCCCTTGATTATTCCCACTCTGATTAACTATATAAACACCATCTAAAGTAAGAAGAAAATTTAACAAAGTGTGTTCTCACTAATTAACTGATGCAGAAATATGATACCGATTCTTGCATATTCCTTACTCCTAGACACTAGCCTGGAGACCTATTTTTTTGAGTAATTGTGTAAAAAATTAGATATAGAGCTACTACATATTATGTATAATTAACCATGTGCTAAAGTGCTTATTTTTATTTACATCAAAACATAAACCCCCCTCACACAAGTGTCTGGATTATACCATCACTTTAAAGGAGGAAGTATATTCTAATAAATGCAAATGAAAGAATTTTTGAAAAAAAATCTTTGTTAGTCCATGTGTGCTATATGTGAACTGGCTAAACTATTGAACTTTTACAAAACTCAATTTCACATATTCAAAATAGACAGAAATCATGATGAGTGTTATGGAAGAAAAACATGTGTCAACCATCTGTTTATAATTCAAAAGGTACTATTCAAATTATATAGTGAAAGTTAAGTAAGAATTTTATATGATTTCACTAAAATCTCACAATTTAGTGAAAATGAAGTTTGGGTAATGAAAATAGGAACATACCCTGGTAAGTACAATTCTCTTATTGTGCATGTCTCTAAACATAGCTGTGAGCTATTTTCTCAAATTGCCAAATTACATGCATAAACTAGAAAAGGCAACTTGATTTGAAAAAATTGAGTTCATTAAAAATACAGCATTAATCAAATTAGCAAAATATAGACTGTAATGTTAGAGTTAAGAAGATTCACCTTGTCAATCTAGAAATGATTTTCTTCTAAATCCTCAACAGAAGAAACATATCCCTACATTTTAATAGAACACTTGAATATTATTTATTTGTAGAAAACATTCTTCATTTAAATTTGACAATACACTGAATGAACATGTTCAAAACTGAAGCACACACTGATACAAGTGCTATTCAAAATACACTGTGCAATCAGCTCAATTATTTTAAATTTAATTTCCCCGTTTACTACTTTCATATTTAATGTTCAGCAACACTTATAGCTTAAACATGCACTGAGTGAATATTATGCTTCGGCAATAATAAAAACTATAGACAAAGTAGTATGTGATAAAAGAAGGACATTTGATAACCATGTCGAAATATTTCTAAAACGGAAGAATAATTGCTGGGGCCAGAACCACAGCTAAGTAGGCTAATCTTCTGCCTTGAAGTACCAGCATCCCAGAGGGTTCCAGTGCATGTCCTGGCTGTTTCACTTCCCATGCAGCTCCCTGCTTGTGGTCTGGGAAGGCAGCAGAGGATGGCCCATGTTCTTGGGACCCTGTACCCATGACAGAGAGCTGGAAGAGACTCCAGGCTTCAGATTAGCTCAGCTCTGGCTGTTTTGTGCCATTGAGGGAATGAGACAGTGGATGGATGATCTTTCCTGTCTCTCCTCTCTGTAAATCTCATTTTCCAATAAAAATTAAAAATTCCATTTTAAAAAATAATCGCTACAATTTGTAACAGATAACATAATTGAATTCAGTATTGAAATGCATATAAGTGTTTTTAAAACAAAAATCAAAGCAGAAACAAAAACAAAAATAAAGGCAATATGATTGTAAGTATTGAACTTGTTTATGGGTGATTAACCATTTGGGAATGTGTTATCATATATAGAAGTGAATTTAAGGTTACAGAAGCTTATGATTCAATAATCTTCACTGCATAGGTTCCATCCACAAAATCCCATAGAATCCTTATACATTCATGTCTCATATTTTGTAAAATTTGCAAAACCATTTTAATCTGCATATACCCACACCGGACCACTGACTTCTCAATCCTCTGGTTTTTCCTTTGTGTTGCTCTTCCTATGCCAGACAGTCTACTAGAGGAATATTTGTCACCTTCATTACTTCAATGTAGAACAGGAATACATATTGCTTGGTAGGGCACAGTATCTGATTTGTGATCTTTTTTCTGTAAAGTTAAGCTATTGTCAGTCATTTGGGGTAGAAATGGCTGCCAAGGATGCTGATGGGCCATTCTACAGAGTCATCTTAAGACATAAAATGACAGTGTGAGAGAGATGAAGGTAGAATTATGTAATGGTCTTTTGTGATCCTTTTTATATATCCCAGTCTCTGTAGGTATCTGTGTAGATAGAAAAAGAAAAATGAACTCCTCTTTTCTTATACTGACAGGCTTCCAGACCAGGTTGTTTGCTCTGTTTTTACTACGTGTGTGCTTTGCTTCTGTGCTGAACTCAAAAACAAGAAAAAGGACACTTTCCTGTTGAGCATGTTGGCATTGTCGCTCTCTTTTTTTTTCTGCTCTTGGACATTTTCAACCAAGTTATTATTTCCATTCTTTTACCCTTTGGCATTTTTTGCTTTGTTTAGAAATGACTTTAAAACAATATTTATAAAACAAACAAAAAAAGAGTACAACATAGATGTTGTCTTTTGCTTTTCCCAAATTTTGGGGGTATTTCTCCTGTGGGGTTTTCAGAAACTATTCAATTGAATTTTTGCTATCTCTCCTTTCATTCTCAGTAAACATTGACTTGCATATCTACTTGTAATTTTATATAAAAATGCATCCTATCCTAATCACAGGTCTTATTAAGATGAATCATGAAATAATATAGAATAAAGTAAGATTGATGGTTTGGTAAAACCTTATGAAACACATTATGATACTGAATATTTTTAGAATGAATTATGATAAAATTCTACCCACTGTTTTTTTTATACACAGAACATTGCTTTTACAAGCTAAGGATTATTTATAAAAGCATTTATATTTGATTTGATGATAGGAAACTCTAATTTTGAACCCCAATTTTTGTTATCTTCAAATCCATTCTAATTAGAAGGATTATACTACCAAAGGTTATCAATTTTGGGCTTCCTTGCTATTATTCTTAATTTCATCAATTGAATTTATGGAGAGTTTTTCCTTTCATCTCATATTAGTACCAAAATATTATTTTGAGCATGTTCATTTAACTATAGAAGATTGTTTAAACCCTTATAAGAAACAATGGTAAGTCACTGGATTTGTTTTAAAAATTGATAGAGGATACAGAGACAGAGACACATAAAAAAAAGAATCAGAAGACAGACATAAAATGTTCTTACATGCTGGTTCACTCTGCAAAAGCCTACAGTTGTTATAACTTCGTGAGGTCAAACTGGGGAGCTAGGGAACTCAGCACAGGTCTTTTGTTTGGGTGGCAGCAACTGTTTCCTAGGCTCTGCATTAGCAGAAAGATGACACTGGGAACCAGATATGAATCTCGGTACTCTGAGGTAGGACAATGGTGTCATAATCGCTGGGCCAAATATACATTCCTGGAGTTCTCTATAAACAAATGAAAACACTATTAGCTATGACTTTCATAATGGTCTGGGTTTTTAAAAATACAGAGATTCAAAATAAAGAAAATGTTAAAGAAAAATTAAGTAGGGAGAAATTATATTACATTGGTAGTCGGTTAGCAGAAACCTCAGTACTTGGCCATCGTCTACTAGCTCATGGATGTATTAGCAGGAAGATGAATCAGCAGCATGGTTTGGGCACGACCTGATTCTCTTTTTGGTTATGAGATTTTAGGTATGCCAAATGGCAGCTTAAATTGTTGTGCCACCCTCTATATTATCTATAGATAATTATTTACCTGAGTGCTGAGTAGACCTGGAAGCTTTCATCATGGTATCAGTCACTGTTGATGCTCAAGGGCAAGCTAAAGTTATACATTCCAGACAGGGACAGTATGTATGTTTTACAACGAACTATTATTCATTATACTTAGACAGTAGATTGCAAAGTTGGTGAGGTGTAGTAGAAGTAAAGATAAAGAGATATAGAGGTGGAATAGAAAAATTGCACAAGATTAAAAATAGCAGAATTTCCTATTCATGAAATGAAAGTGGTTATAGCTTAATTACAGATAGGTGTTTTCTACTCTACCGAAGAATTTGTTTCATGGTATAAATAAAATGCTATAAATTTACTCAAACATGTATATTTGTATTTCTATGTTGAGATTCTTTCTTCTAAAGAAATATGTATTTAATGAGTGGAAACAGTAAAAAAAAACTCTTTTTACAAGAAAATACATTGCTTTATTTAAAAGTAAGATTAAGCTAAAACTATCGGCACAAAGGAAATACAGAGTGTTGAAGTTGTATTACTACTTCCTATTCCCTAGAGTAATTAAATTTTCTGAACAAAAGTCAGTCATTTATTAACTATACAAAGTGCATCTGCAACAAAAAAGCTTAGAATAAATATCTGAACTAATCTTGCACATTTAAATATAATAACCATAAAATCCATCATTAAATAAGCAAAATTGGAGCTTTATTATCATTTGGAGAGATCCAGTTCATGAATTTTTTTTAGTTTAATACATTTTTGAATTATTAAAGACTTAAATTATTAGAACACTTTACATAGATGCAGAGTGTGTGTGCGTATATATGTGTTTTAATGTGATTTATCTACTGATTTGTACAACATAAGGAAGTATTTCAATGTAGCATTAAGAATTCCAGCTTCAAATGCATTTAGTATTTAGTATACTTGTCACATGAACCTACATACTACAAGTGTACTCTTAGAATAGTACAGTCTACTAATGCTTTTTTTCTTAAAGAATTACCACTGCTGTTTTGTTCAATCCTGCAAGCATTTTGATATTTACCTTGTTCTGAAATCTGAAATAGCACTATTAGCAACTTCAAATTTTCTTGTCATACCTTTCATTAATTCTTTTAAGTTTCTTTCAGATTCTCAAAATATTTCAATTTGGCTGCATCCTGGAAAAGTGGGGATTTATTCCAAATGGATCATTTTCTATATTTCTTACAGAATTTTCTCTTATCTAATGTTAAAGCAAAGATTCTGTACCGTGAAATCACACTGGTTAACTAAACTCTATAACGAAAGCATCACGTATTCCTGATTATTTTTTAAATTTCTAATTGCAGCTATGCGGAGGTTTTTCTATCATATGACCCAAAGTGTCACAGATGCTTGGGAAGGTTGGGAGGAGTTTTTGTTTACTCTGTTTTGTCCTGTTTGTTTTTTTTTTGTGCCTGGGTGAGACAAAGCAAAAACTGAATAGAGCATTTTCATTGACAAGCAGTATATATTAAAGATTAATGATAAGCACAGGTTTTGCATTTATTTATTTGAGAGAGTGGATGAGAGAGGGAGAGGGAGAGAGGGAAGGAAGGGACAAGGAAAGAGCATGTGCTAGAGAGAGAAAAGAGAGCAGGAAGACGGAAAAAGAAGGAGAGAGAAGAGGAGAGGTGAGGCAGAGAAAGAAAGGGAAATTAGAAGGAAGGGAAGGGAGGGGAGAGAAGGGAGGGGAGAGGAGGGAGGAAGAAGAAAGGGGAGCAAGGAGAGGAGGAGAAGGAGAGGAGAGGGGAGGAGAGTGGGAGAGGTGAGAGGAGGACAGGGAAGGTGGGAGAGGGGAGAACAGAAAGGTCCCATTCACTGGCTCATTCCCCAAAGGCCACTATGTCTAGGGTTGTGACAGGCCATTACTGGGATCCTGGAAAACAATTCAGACCACTAATGTGGTATCAGGGACCCAAGTACTTTATCACCTGCTCCCGTCTAAGGTCTCCACTAAGGAAGAAGATGGAACTGGGATGCAGAACTGGTACCCATCTCTGGTACTCCTGGATGAAATTTAGCCATTTTAACTAGTGTCTTAACTGCTAAGACACATGCCCAACAGAGATATCCCATTCTTTCTTTGTATTTTTAACATAATTAGCCAGAGAGATAGACAACACTACTCTAATGAAAAATAATAAATGTCATAATAGTGAAAGGTAGACATCTAAATGAAAGCCAGAGAATACAGTGTCTTCTGGCACACAGGTTAAAGGCAAGTGAGTGTTCTCTAGGGATGACTTTTGCCAGATACAGATTTTGAGACACTCAAATGTATTTTAAGTGTGGAAAAAGTCATTGAGTATGGTTTAAATGTAGACAGGTATTATTGGCATGAATATTGGAAACATGGCTAAGGAAGGCTAGAAAACCATCTGAATTATAAAGGAAATCACTGACTATGCTAAGGATTAGATTTTTTTTTTCTTCTGAATACAATACAGGCCATTGAAAGTTTTAAAACAGGCCTTATAAAATAGAAACTGTGCTTGAGCAAGTTAACTCTGCTGAAAATAAGTAGTATACTTTGAAGAAAGAAGCTACTAGAATTAAACTGCTGCAGAGTCTGTTTCTGTGGCCCAACCAGATAAAGATAAGCACTTGTCCTCAGGCAGTGACAGTGGAAAAGTAAAAGGAGATACCTAGTGTCCTTACTGGTATTGCAGTCTTACATTTTTAACCAAGATTGCCGGATACCAAGATTAATCTTTTCCAAGCAGAACTTGTATCTTGTCATACACCTGTACAAAAGTATTTGACGATGTTCAAAGACATGTGAAGGTAAACCTCTGCTTTGACAGGAAGATTTATATCCTACTCACTGCTTTGTTTTTGAATTTGTTTCTTTCTTCCACAATCAGCAAACTAGTCACATTGGTCTCTTTCTGCACCCCATACTTGTGCTTACCTAACTTTAAGAAGTTTTAAGTTACCACTGTTTAAACAAAGGAAATAATAAACCTAATTGCATTCATTAACTTAGATAATCATTAAGGTAATCATCTAACAGAGGATCCTGTTTCAAGAAGAATGCAAGAAAGAAAATCCATGATTACAACTAATCTGCATTTTAGTGACTTTTCTCATGGTCAGCTTGGTATATAAATTTCTATGTACCTATGTCTATCTATCAAAGTCAGATCTTTTCTTCGATGCCAGGATCAATCCTCATCTGTAATCTTTTTTTATTCCTGGTGAACCCATTGACTTTAATTTTATGCAGTCCTGAATTCATTAATGCAGCGTGCTTTATTTTTTTCTACCTTCCCTCTTTTTTTCCTTTTTAAAAATTTTTATTTGAAAGGCAGAGTTGCAGAGAAAAGGAGAGACACAAAAAGATCTTCCATCAACGGATTTACTCTCCAAATGGCCTCACAGGCTAGAACTGAGCAGATTCAAAGCCAGGAGCCTTTTCTAGGTCTCCCATGCAGGTGCAGCAGGGTCCCAAGGCTTCAAGCAATCATATTGCTTCTCAGGCCATAGGCAATGTGCTATATTGGAAGTGGAGCAGCTGGGACATAAGCCAGTACCCATGTGTGATGATGATGCCACAGGCAGAGGCTTAGTCTATACTGCCCCACTCTGATTCTTAATATTTATCTTTAAGGAAGAAGTTACATTTACCTTGTAATGGAAGATGGTATGTTGTAGTTCAGAAATGTTTTCATTTGATTTTAAAGATCAGGAGAAATAATGCTGTTTGATTGTATCATTAGAGTATTAATGTAATAAGGTGCAGAAGAGATTAAGAGATTTGAAAATGGGCATTACCATAACATAACAGACTTTATTCTATTTCCTAGGAGACTATGCTAGACTATAACAATTGCACACTTAAAAATCATTTATTGTAGGGCTGACATGGTGGTTCAGAAAGATAATCCTACACCCTGTGGTGCAGGTATCCCATATATGCACCAGCTTGTGTCCAGGCTGCTCCCTTTTTGATTCAGCTCTGTTTATGGCCTGGAAAAGCAGCAGAGGCTGGCACCCAAAGTCTTGGGACCATGTACCCGCTTGGAAGGCCTGGAAAAAGATTCTGGCCCCCAGTTTCAGATCTGTTCATTTTAAGCCATTGCAGCCATTTGGCGAATAAATGATAGACAGAAGACCTTTTAATATTATTATCATTATTATTAATTATCTCACTTCTCCCAGGGCAAAATCTGCATTTCAAATAATTTTCTTTAAAAAAAAATAAAACTTATTTTAAAGATGAATTCCTTGTAGCTGACAGTGTAGTAAGTGAGACGACTCCCTGCAGGACTTGCATCCCATATGATCACTGGTTCAGGTGCTGGCTACTCCATTTCAGATCCTGCTTCCTGCTGGTATACCTGGGAAAATGACAAAGGATGGCTCAAGTGTGTGAATCTTATATGGAGGACCCCAGGGAGACCTCTGGGTCCTGACTTCAGACTATCCAAACTCCAACTGTTGTAGCTGTTCAGGGAGTGAACAGGCAAAATGAGGAACTTTGTCTTCCTTTGTAGCTCTGTCTTTCACATAATATTTTGATCCGCTAGAAAGTAGAACCACAAAGAGAAAAGTGGAGATCTTTCATCTGCTAATTTACCTCTAACAATGCTTGCAAAAGTCAGGGCTGAATAAGACTGAAGCCAAGTGGCTGGAACTCTAACCAGATTTAATATGTGCTCAAAACTTGAGCCATGATTGATTGCCTCTCGTGATGTGTAAGCAGGAAGCTAGATCAGAGTTAGGGCAGCCAGACACTTGGACCAGCACTCTAATATAGGATACACATGTCTCTACTGGTGTCTTAACATGTGGTGCTACAACAATGGCCCGTAAATGCTTATTTTTAACCATGGTAAATTTCTGACATTCTAAGGCAGTGCAGAACTTTTGAGAAATTTAAAAAATTTTAAAGTGAAGCTTATTAAAAAAATTACTTGGACCTTTATTTTAATATGTAAATTTTGGATTTATAATCTTAATGCACAATTAAGAATCTATACGTTGCAATTATTACCCATGAAATTTTGTTTTGGATTGGTCTCTAATGCCAATATCTTTAACCTTGCTAGTTAATGTGGGCATTCTTATGTATTACTCAATTTCCTCTTCAGAATACTGTCCAACATAAAAAGAAGCCACTAGCCATGTAGAAATATGACCTAAAATCTCGAGAAATCCACAAAAAATAAACTACTATTGTGAAATAGTTTGAATCTTTTTGTGAAAATAATATTATAAAGCAAAGTAAAATGTGATTTATTTTATAGGTTTTAAGTAAAATATATTGATGTGAAAATGTAGCCTATTACACATTTATTGTTCTTGTGTTTCTAAATCTTAAAACATTTAACCAATATGCTGTAGACTCAAAAAAGTTAATGCTGAGAATATTAATCAAAATGTCTTTTAAATTTAACAGTGACTGAATGTGTGATAATTTTTTCTTAAGATCACTATCCAACAGTTTCTAAGGTTTCATAGACCATTTAGTTTCATAAAAATTACATTTACATGAATAAGCGATTTCTAATAATGTAAAGAAGGAAAATTTTGTTACTGAATAAATTAATCAGATGTCACTCTTCCCAACAGGACAATTTTGATAGCAATCAGCAGCTGATAGAATAAATACAGGTTCTTAAAACATTATCCGAGTATGAAATACAAACCATTTCAAAAGGTCTATGGGAAAGCCAAAAAAGTACTGGTATATTAATTTCAATTTGAATAAAGTGTTAAGGTATGATAATTAAGAATAAACACTATGTTTTAGTCAAAGAAATACAACAAGGAACATGTTAATAAGTAACAAAAAATAAACAATCTAAAAAGTCATATTTGCATCTCAAAGACGTATGGTAAATAATGCAGTCATGAACAAATAACTAATTTTCTAAAGGCTATAAATTAAATATCCAATTTCTATAGTACATGTCACTTTATATTTAACTTTTACATAACAGAATATTTCATGTTACTGAGTTCCTTATCCAATGGTAATACTTTGATTTCTGCCATGTTTGCTTAAATAATAATATCTTCACTAATCTTCCATTTATATTTGAATGACTTCCTCATATTAATACATTTTGGAAATATCTAATTTTGAACACAAGAAGAAAAAAAACCTCTAGTACCTCTAGTATGACCTACAATTATCATGCATCCAGAATTTACTTTGCCAACATTTGCATGCTGTGTGAAGCAATACACTGGCCAATAGAAAGGCCCTGACCCTATTTGAAATCATAAAAGGAAACTATAAAAATAAATGCTTTGCACAATGAATCCATGTTATGTTGCAGTTTTATCATCTCCCTTGTCTACTTTCAAATTATTACAGTATTTTCTTTAAAAATATGTTGAATACAGGATTAAGGAAAATATTTTTCTTCACCACTCCATTACTAATAAAGTATCTTACAATATCTAGATAGTATAAAGTGTACTAAACAAATTAGTTGCCAGGTAAGATAATGCATGGTAATCATGAATGGGTCATTTGTATAAAGCCACAATCAGACCAAGCTTTGAAAGTCATTTTGAATCCTCTAACTTGCATCATTGTTCCGTAAAATCTCAGGGTGCATGTTACACTGACTTAATTCTGAATAAAGTAAAATATAATTATTGATTACTTCAATTGAAACAAACACAAGGGAAACAACAAAAGTCCTAATGCTTATGTATTTAGTACATTTCTAAGCTAAAAAATGAGAAGCTTTGCTTATTACAGAAAAATATTAATCACATTTTGCATATTGTTAATAATGAATTTGTGCATTTCTCATATGCTGGATGAATCTAATTATTTAGCTCATATTCACACTGATAGATTGTAAATTGTAACTGTAATTTTCTTTACCACACATTACATGCCTAATACAAGTGGTACACTGGTAAATTCCATACATAAACACAAAAGATAGCACTGTTGTTTATTAAATCCCATATTTTAATTTTCTGACTTACATTCATATTATTATAAGGTATACAAATAAAAACAATATCAGAGAAATGATTGTGCAAATAGGAAGTAGGGACAGGAGTTTGGTGCAGCAAATATGATCTCACTTGCAACCTTCACATCTCCTGTCCCTGTGCCTGCATCACGTGCAGACGCCTCTGCTTCTGATCCAGGCTCCTGCTAAGGCACATCCTGGGAGGCTGCATTGATGACTCAAATACTTGGATTCCTGATACTCATGTAACAGATACGAATGTAATCCTAGCTCTTACTTTGGCATGCTCCAGCATTGCGTTTTGCACATATTGTAATAACCAGAAGCCCAAAACTCTGTCTCTCTCTCTCTTTTTCTCTTCCTCTGTCTCTCTCTCTCATGCACACACGCTCTCTCGCTCCTCTTTGCTTTCTCTGTCTTAAAGGGATATGTAAGATTTTCATTACTTAGTTATTAGTAATAATCAAAACTACCTATCAATAAAAGATGGATAAATAAACGTGGAGGGCAGGCTCTGAGGAATAGTCAATAAAGCTGCTGTTTGCAGTATAGACATCTCATATGGATACTTATTTGGTCCTGCTACTCCATTTCCAATTCAGCTCCTTGCTATGACCTGGGAATGCAGTGGAAGATGGAACAGGGACTTAGAACCCTGTACCTATGTTGGAGACCTGGTAGAAGCTCTTGGGTCCTGGCTTTCCCGTAGCCCAGCTCTAGCAATTGTGATCATTTGGAGAGTGAACCGGCAGAAGGGAGATCTCTCTCTCTCTCAACTTAGTTTTCAAAAAATAAGTTTTTATATTAAAAAAATTTGTAGAATACCAACCCAGTAGAAAAGCAAGTTCAACAGAGACTTCCAGAAGAAAATATCTAACCTTTTCAAATGCAAAAAGGACAACTGTGTTAATTTAACAGCAGGTTTCAAAGCAAGAAAATTCATCAGGGATGATGATGTTCATTACAAAATGATAAACCAATTTTCATGAACAGATAATAATCTTCAATAGCATTACACTACAATAGGTAAAAAATATACACATTTGGAATTATAAGAAAAACTAGATGGATTTACAATCATAGCTGAAGACTTAAATATCACTTTGTTAAGAAAGGACATATCCAGCAGGCAGAAAATCAGTAAGTACATAGTTGAACTTTACATTATCAATCAACTGAATATAATTGACATATATAAGTATGATACTTTCATCCAATAACTGCAAAACACACATTCTTTTCAACATCACTGAACATTTATGAAGACAGATTATACTCTGAACCACAAAACAAACCTTAAAACTTGAAAGAATAGAAATCATGAATTTCTGCTCTGGTATCACAATGGAACTAAACTAGAAATAAATAACATGTAGATTACTTGAAAATCCCCAAACCCATAGCAATTAAATTATATACTACCAAACTGCACACAGGTCCAAGCAAAAATCATATGAGAAATTAATTTAAGATGATATGATGTTATGTATAACATGTTATGTTTTGAATGTTATATGTTGTGTATAAACTAAATTGAAGTATAGGTGAGGTGGTCACAGAAGGTGGCTGGGAACTCGCATTTACTTTTAACATATTGGTTACTCATTACTATGTCAATTAATTCCATAATGATGTAAATTTTTGCTGATGGTATGATGGAGCTTTCAATTGACTGGGATAATACTCTGCTAGCTCTGTCTTCAGACCAGAGAGGGTATACCTAAGAAGCCGTTGAACTTGACTGGACAATAAGATGCTGGACTCTATGTTTGGTATATGCTTGCAATGGGGGAATCTCAACTAAACTTGAGCTGTGGTTATGCAACAAGGTGGAGGAATCCACCATGGTGGGAGGGTTTGGGGAGGGGTGGGAGAACCCAAGTATCTATGTAACTGTGTCACATAATACAATGTAATTAATGAAGTTAAATAATAATAAAATAAAATAAAATAAAATAAAATAAAGGGCATAGGGATTCAAAAGGGGAAAGTATAAGAATATTTAATAAATAAATAATTAATTGAATTCATAAAAAAAATGCTTTAAATTAAATGAAAATGAAAATGCAATTTATCCCAGGAAAATCACAAAGGCAGAAAAAAAATCAGCAAAGAAATTTTTAAGTACCTAGTCCTCAACAAGAATCAAATCCCACAATGTTACTCTCATCCCTATAGACTGTATTATCTGTAATCTGCGATTAGTTATCACAGATTAGGGAAAACAAGATATTTGACTTTTTAAGCCTGGTTTACTTAACTGAGCATAATGATTTCCAATACCACCCATTTAGTTGCAAAAGACAAAATGTCATTCCTTTTATGGTTGAGTAATATTCCACATTGCATATGTATCAGAAATTAAGAACACAGCAGAGCAGATTAAAAGTACAGTGGAGAGTCTCCAAAATAGAATGAAGCAAACAGAAAAAGAGTCTCAGAATTGGAAGATACTTCCTGTCACCAGGGGGAAGCAAACAAAAAGTTGGAAGCAGAGCTAGATCAGGCCAAACAAAGTATTCAAGAATGGAAAGACACTATTAAGAGGCCAAATATCAGAGTGCATATATTCTTAAAAGAGAGTCAGAATAAAAATTTGGAAAAAACAAAGAGAAAATGGTTTAGCACAGTAGTCTAGCTGCTAAAGTCCTCATCTTGCAAGCGCCAGGATCCCATATGGGCACCGATTCTAATCCCAGAAGCCCCACTTCCCATCAAGCTCTCTGTAAAAGCAGTCCAGGAAGGTCCAAAGCCTGGGGACCCTGCACCCTTATGGGAGACCCAGAAGAAGTTCCTGGCTCTTGGCTTCAGATCAGCTCATCTCTAGCAACTGGGTCCACTTGGGGAGTGATTCATCGAACGGAAGATCTTCCTCTCTGTCTCTCCTCTTCTTTGTGTATGTGACTTTCCAATAAAAATTAAAATAAAAAATAAATCTTAAAACAAAAACATAAAAATTGCCATTATCAGAAGTAAAAGTCACCACTACAGATTACATAAACAATAAAAGGATAATAAATATCATAAACAACTAACTCCCCAAAATTTGATACCACATGAAGTGAACCACTTTTTGATATAAATGACCTGTCCAAAAAGTACATAAGAACAAACATACCATCCTAAAAGTAATATATCTATTACATAAATTGAATCAATAATAAATAAAATTCCAAGTTGAAAGCACCAGACCCAATATACCAAACATACAAATTCTCTACAGTGTATTTCAGGAGATAGGAACAAATATTTCATCATGTATTGCATAAGGACAACATTACCCTAATACTAAAACCAGGCAAAGATATGACAATAAGACCATGGAAACAAAACATGTGATATATAAATGTTAGTAAGCCAAATGCAACAATGTATAAAAAAAAAAGGACTGGTTGTGGGATTTATTCCAAGCATGTGAGTCTGGTTTCTCATTTACAATTAATTTGTTTAAAACATCTTATTTTAGTTACGTAGCTAATAAAATATATGCAAGATATTTTGCAGGAAATTTATAAAACATATGTACAAGTCATTACAGATTTTCCCAAGTCCATTGAAAAACTGAAATAAAAGATCAACACTAATATAAACTGTGGGTATTACATGCTAATGTATCAATTTAGGTTAATCAATTCTAAACAGTGTATCACTCCAAGGATTACATTAATAATGGACTTACAGGAAAATTAGGTTTACTAAAGGAGAACTTCAACTCTCGCCAGGGAGCAATCTCTTTTGTCTTGTTGGATGGTATGTGAACTCAAACCCTAGACTGAAGTCTGAGTGCTTGATATCATTGCTAGATTTCAGAAGTAAAACTACAAATTCTGTTTTGTTCTTGGTATGAGATTAGTCTGTCTGCAAGTTGAAATTTAATAAATTCTAAATAATACAATGGTTTATATTCCTGCAGAGTCTCTAGTGGTTAAAGATAGTAGCTGTGCTCTTTTGAATTAGCATGTGAAACCATATGGTTCATGAAACTCTATTAATTAATATCTATGGTATGTCATGGAGTATATGCCTCAAAGGCAGTATATGAATTTCAATTATTATGTTTATTTCAAAATGGCTATAGGACACTGAAGAGTAAAGCATTTTATACACTTTGAAGAGAGAGGAAAGGGCTTAGCAGAATGTTGGAACACTTCAAAGAAGAGGCTTTTAACTGTAGGGTAAAACTCTTCATCCATGTGATGCCGTCAAGGACATTGGCAAAAGACAGTCTTTCACTGGAAATCTTTCTAAATCAGCAAAATCTATGAACTAATGACTTTGCCTTCAGTTAGCTTCCTTCTAGAAGCACACAAAGTATATCTTTCAAACCAAAATACACAAAAACAGCAAATTATTTCTAGATTTTTTACTTTGTACAATGTTAACTGTAATATAATAATGACTATTTTGTCTTTAATTAGTTTGAGGTTGTGGCCTCTCACTATATCCTATGGCTTAGATACTGAAACAAATCTTAGAGAGGATTCTTGTTTATATTAAATATAAATTTAAAAATTGATTTGAGTCATTGAAGGATTATGTCTTCCTTATTGGGCAATACAATTCAGGCTCAAGATATATCTTAAGATTAAAAAAAAAACTGTTACAGCTGCTCTTTAATGAATTGCATATATCTAGTTTTTCATGTAGGTACAATTCAAACTAACATATTTAACCAATAATATTAAGAAACAGAATAAAATGCAAAAACTATAAACAACAACTGTGACATATTAATGATTCTAACATTTTGATAATTTTTAAAAGATTTATATATTTTTATTGGAAAGTTAGATATACAGAGAGGAGGAGAGACAGAGAGGAAGATCTTCCATCCACTGATTCACTCCCCAAGTGGCCACAACGGCCAGAGCAGAGCTGCTCTGAAGCCAGAAGCCAGAGGCTGCCAGGTCTCCCACACAGGTGCAGGGTTTTGGTGCAAGACTTTGAGCTGTGCGACTGCCTTCCCAGGCCACAAGCAGGGAGCTGAACGGGAAGTGGGGTCGCCGGGATTAGAACCGGCGCCCATAAGGGATCCTGGCGCATGCAAGGCGAGGACTTTAGCAGATAGGCTACCACACTGGGCACAACACTTTGATGATTTTTACTTGCTGGTTTAATGAAATAACGAGAGCTTTTTAAGTTCATATGAAATTGAATAACAAAAAAGTTTATTTGGGTACAAAACTTTATCAATCCCTGCACAGAAGTTTTACTTACATGAAGTGCGCTTGCTGTGCACTTTTTGAAGACCTCTAATAATTCCTATATTTGTATGTAATTGAAGAAATTCATAGCAATAACTTTGAAATATTAACAGATTCAAATATGATAGTTAACACAGTTTAGGAATCTTAGATATGGATTATCCTAACATTACGCTGTTACAACATAAAGTAACAGACTACATAATATGATATGGTTTTGGCAATATGTTGTCGCACCCTTGTCTATGGTATTTTAGGAAACTACTGTCTACTTATTTCCTGGTCTCAGTAATGTTATTTATTTCAATTTTTTAGGTAATAAAAAGCAATTATTAATACATATACTGTAAAACAGGCATTATTTTTGTTCATTCTGAATTTTTATGAAGGATCTTTAAAAAATAATGGAAACTGTATAAAACAAAAAAGATTTACACAGATTTCCAAATTTCTTAGCCAAAATAAACCCATATAATAAACAGATTTTACTCATCTTTTCTTATTAGCCATTTGTAATTCCCCTGTACTTTTCCAAGTCATCATATAACTTAGCAATATCATTCACCTAATAAATGATTCACTAGAAAATAACAATTTTATTTAAGCCCTCTTTGCCTAGTCTCATATTTGACATATTCCTAGAGATAGTATTTTTACTAAACAGTTTTGTCCTCAAATTGACAAAATTATATAATAATATGTCATGGTGATAAATTTTTTCTGAGTGTATATTTTGTTAAATGAAATAATAAATTTACTCTAAAGAAAAAAATGAGGAAAATAAGTCAAAAGATGAGAGGGTCATGACGAAGAGACTGTGATGTTTAAAATGACTGCATCACATAGATATGCTAAACAATTATTTCAGTTAATTTTGCAACTCTCTTTGCTATTACTAGATGGTGAAAAAACTAAGATAATTTATTTAAAAGTCTTTTTATCATATTTTTAATTTTTATCTGAATCCTTATTATCTCAAGACCAAGCCATATTCTGTAAGTTTCTCATATATACCATGGCATATTTTGAGAAAGAAAAAAAAGCATATGAGACAGCTATAAGTATTTTTTTCACTTCATTTCAAATGTGAGCAACCCTGAAAACAGCACTGAAATCATAGGAAAGAAACATTAAAGTATAATGGTAAGTCATATGAGAGGAAAGCTTATAGAAGAAATTGAACATGTTTATTAATATGTGTCCTTTTCTTTAAAAATGGTGACTTACTGTATGGAAATCATGAAAAAAAATCACTTGATTTGATTTTGAAGGATTTTAATTACTGTAATAATCATTAAATATAATATTTCTTTTTTAAGAGAAAAAATACTACATTAAATATGCCTCTCTAATATATTTTGGAACATTGTTAACAACATTAAAATGTTCATATCTTCACAACCATAAATCAACATAATTCACATTACTTACATTTAAGACCAAAAATTATTTTTGAGGGGGCATTTGATGCAACAGCTAAGTTGCCACTTTAGATAGCTGCATCTCATATTGCAATACGTCATTCAAACCCTGGCTAATCTGTTTTGGATTTAGCTTCCCCTTGAAGTGCCTCATGACAGGATGGAGCTATATCTCAAAACTTGGGTCCTTGTTACCCACTTGACAGAAGCAAACTGAATTCATGGCACCTTGCTTTGTGGGTCCAGTTCTGCTTCTTAAGTGCATTTGTGGAGTGAACCAGAAGAGTAAAGATTCTATCTCTTCACTCTTTCTTCCTCTCTTCTTCTCAAATAAAAAAAACTTAAACCCTTTGTAATTTTCATTAGCACCATTTTCTGTGAATCTTTTGAAAATCATTTGATATTTAGGACACAGTATCATTCTACTTTAGTCAATAATGTCAAACTGAAAAAAAAAAAGCCACTGAAACAAATATAACTTACTCTATCTAATCTCATGTGAAATGTCCTGGATATATCCAGATAATTATGGCCAGCCATTCCTACTCAGCTAATAATCCCAATCCTGAGAAACTGTGTTTATGATTAGGAAAACAAAACTAAATTATATGATTAGGTGAATCAAAACCACACAAAATTTTAGATAGGCACAGATTATAGTATAGCAGGGTTTTGTTGTTGTTGTTGTCCTGAAATAAGGGAAGCTTTGTAAAATGAAAGCCATTAATACAATGTTTCTTGATTCAGGTATGGAACTCTATACCAGTCATTCAAAGGAAATCTCACTTGTCTCTGCATAGTGACATATCAGATCCAAATATTTGGTACACCTAACTGTTAAAGCATTATGACGTTAGAGAAAGTTCTCATTTCCAGGATAAATTACAAAGTGAGTTTATGATTCACAGTAATTTCACTGCTTTCATTTTTATTTGATTGACACAGTGCAATATTAATAACACTATGAGGAAAAACAGAATATATGTCACTCTATGGGTTATTCTGATTGTATTAAAATTAAATAAGTATTTTTTAACATTCAGGTATAAAATACACACACATATATATATTTAGGTAATATGAACAAATACTTATGCAATCTCTGCCTTTCACTAGAAAATATCTGAGAGTTAGCACTATAGGTTATGACAAGTATGTCATCATTTATCATTATCTACATTTTTTCTATCATTCTCCTGAAATCTATCAACCCTTTTTTGAAGCTATTCAACAAAATTGAATTGAATAAATCATCTATAAAACTTGATGTAAAGTGTCATACAATTGCCTTTTCATTGTAATATTGAAATGCTTGGATTTTCAGCAGCAAGTTATACTAAAAAATGGTATAGAAATAAGGTTGCCTATGTTTTTAAATATGTATTGATTCATATGTCAATCATACATTTTTAATTCTTTGTCAAAATGTATATATGACTTATATTAAACACTATGCTCTGTTTTCATAAAAAGAAATTTGCATCAATAACTTTCAAACTCAGACTTTCAGACTTTCAAATATGGCACAAGTGATACACTTAACCATTGCAGGTATATATTTTAATATTCTAGGAGGAATATTTTAATCAGCATTAATTGATATAAACGTTACTAAATTACTTAAAATGAGTAGAAAAGAATTTCTGAGTTAGAATTTTTATACTAAAATAGTTATTACAAAAATAAGAAAAATCTTAAGCATTATCTAGAAATTTCAAATGTAAAGAAATAGATGAACCATATTGTTACTGTGTTCTTGAAAACCTGCTGGTTTAACAACATATATTTGAATAAATTAAATATATCAGTTAAGAGCCTTAGCCTTTCTTGAATCCATTTGAATCCATAGTCTTCATTGGAAGCATTTAATAGTAACAGTGCTCCATACATGTGTGGCAAAACATTTTTAGATTTCACAGGATTTTTTAAGTGTTTTATTAGATGAAGCAAGCAATTATTTTTCAATTTGTTTATCCTGTTTCTCATCGTTGACATTGTTAATGTATTAGAGCATTTTTTCTCAAAGAGCAGATATTTGACTTTATAGTCCTTGTCAAGGTAGCATTTGGATCAATTATTACAAAATAGAAACTAACGTCTGAAATGAAAATCATTTGTCAAGCTTAGCCTGATTTCAAAGAAGTATGAAAGTTCAGAGGAAGGTGCAATATTAAAGTGAGGACCAGGGATGTTACAAGGACTGATATTTCAATGTTGTAACTTCCTTGTCAACTTTCAACTATTCATTACTGAGACCTTAATAGCTATTGTGAAGAGTTTTCCGCTGGAAAGCAGAGATGTTCCTAAGAGAGACATTTGTTATAGACTTATTTGGGACAGACAATATTTTTCCCTTTCCATTGGTAACAAATAGAACCTTTGTATTATAGCAGCATACAGTTGCACAAAATCTCACTTTACTGAATTTTACATTTGTGGAAAATCTAACCTTTGACTATATTGCCCTTCTCAATGCTATGCATAGGTCTTCAATATTATGTTCATTACCCAGGGAATACACTGGGTTTTATTGAGTAATATGAATTCCCAGGACAGCCATTTAACATAGAGTTGGAAGTTGCTGAGATTCTAGTAATTAAGTCATTATCTGAAAACAGAAAAACATCTGGAAAATAATTCATGATCTAAAACAAATGGCAAGTAGCTTCTAGATAGTCTCTCTGGAATTATTTAAAGAAAGCAAATTTCAACTCAACCTCAATTTTTAAAAAATGGTTAAAGCATTATCAGCCCATGAGTATCAGGGTGGCATGTCAGGCTGGGCTACAGCAACTACTGGAAAACAAGGGAACTGGAGGCAGATTCTGTAGGGTATTTGTGGGTTTACACCTGTGAGACTGCAGCACCTGCCAGTATGCACAAGAGAGGAGGGTGGTGATAACATGAGCCAGGTTAGACTGCAAAATTTACCAACATACACATGAGCTGGGGTTGAGAGGAGGCTACGCTGGGCCAGGCTGGCTAAGGCTGCAGCATGTGACAGCACATGCAAAGTCCAGAAACATGCCAAATAGTGCCCAGAACTTACCAGCACCCTAAGATCCATGGCTGGGAGCAAGCCTGGTGGAGGAAATTGGGGGATTTCCTTGTTAGGCTGAAGCTCCTGTTGGGGATCATGAGCCCAGGTTGCGGGCAGGCCATCCCAGGCAAGACTGCATCCCTTGTTGGTAGCTGTATGGACCAGGTCTGGAGGCAGGCTAGGCTGGGCCATGGTTCACCACCTGCTGTGAAGTACCCTGACTGGAAGTGGCCTATGCCAAGCTGGGTCAAAGTAGCTGCCAGTACATACAAGATCTGGGACTGGGAGCAGGCCTGGTAGGGGAACATTGGAGGATTTGCCAGCTAGCTGCAGCTCTGACACTGGTGGATGTCAGAACTGGAGTTGGTGTTGGATGGGCAAGGCCCCAGCATTCAATGGTATCTGCAAGAGCCATAATGGGAGCAGAATGGGCTGGAGCGGTTTGTGGCACCAATTGGTTCACATCAGAGCTGAGTTTGGAGATGGGACAGGCTGCGCTTGGCTATAAAACATGCGGATGAGTGCAGAGATGTGTTTGTATGTTTGTAATTGAAATTTTCTTGATTCAGAAAAAAATTAAAACTCCTGCTATTGTATATTATTTCATGTCTTAAGTTAGATAAATCCTTGGGAAACTAGGCTCTCTCCCAATTGTTAGACATTAAGATATACTCACAAATAATTGAGGCTACAGGAACTCACAAGACAAAAAAACAAAACAAAACAACAAAACCTGCCTGTGACTAAAATAACTTAATCTCTCAAAAAGAATTAGAAGCTGAAAATATAAAGCAGTCACATTAATATTGATAATAAAATGGTTTGGCAATATGAGTTCATCTGCAAGTTTTTTTTCTGCAGTTGTTTTAACCGAAAATTGAGCTCTTCCAATTTCAAAAAGTATTACTGTTTACTGATCTACCAATTTACCAAATTTCATGTCTGTTTTTATATAATTCACATTTATAAGAGCAGCACACAATTGCAATATAGTTTGCATTTAAAGAAGTTTAAATTTTACATATGTTTTCTGTAATTTATTTTGAAAAATAGCATATGGTACAAATGGAAAGCAGACAAATAAAAGTGAAAGCATTTTAAAGTGAGATGGAAGCAAATTCAGACAAATACTACGTTTCATTGACTAGATTATGAGTGCAGAGGAAAAGGGTTTGATTTGTACAAAAAGAAATGCTTAATCTAGTGAGTTGAAAGGGATTATGTTTAAAAATAAGTAGAAACTGCTAGATCAATGAATTCAGAAGGTTGTGCTTTGAAGTTCCTCAAAATTGTATATAAAACAATCATTTTAGCAAGAATACTCCAGAATTCAATTTTTCCAAACACTGAAAGCAAATTTGTTGAAAAAGTTAAATTTGTAGTATTGAGGTCTATCCTAAATATTAACTTCAGAAAGAGGCATAGAACTAGATAGCACCTCATATTTATCTTTTATTATGTAATTCAATGATTGCTAAAGTTTATTTCACATTTAAGTTTTGGAGAAAATTATCTTTCAAGATCAGTTTCCTGATCCATTTTATACTCATTTGTATTAATTTCAAACTATTTTGAGAGTTAACAAAGCTCATCATTATATTTGAAGTGTTTGGTATGAATTGTGTATAGCAAATAGAAGCATATAGCAGTTGTTTAGGAGCAAATATTCTAAAACAACAATGTTATTTAAGAAGATGGGAATACATTTTTCTTCTAGTTAGGGAGGCCAGTATGCTGAACATCTTTCTGTTACCTTCTGTAAGCATGGTGTTTCTAATATTCTACTGCATGATTCTGATTCACAGCCTTCACTCAAAAGTAGAGTTGGTAATTAAGGTTGATTAAACTCCAATCATCTCCTTGAGCTTAGTTATAAAACACTTATCTTCACAAGGACTGGCAGATAATATATTATGCTTACCTTAACTAATTTTTGCCTTAAAAATTAGGATTATATTACTATAAGACTAAAGAGGACAATGAAAAATCAAGTAGGTTCTGCCATCTGATAGCATTATATAAAAATGAATGTGAATTCTTTTCTATATACTGAAATACCTTCAACATTTTCAGTTTCCTTCCTTCCTTCCTTCCTTTCTTCTTTCCTTACTCACTTTCTTTCTTTCAAGATTTATGTATTTTTTCTACGGAAAGGGAGATAGACAAAGAGAAGAAGATGCAAAGAAAGATATTTGTCTGCTGGTTCACTTCACACGTGCCCACAGTGGCGGGAACAGAGATGAGCTGAGCTGAAGCCAGGAGCCAGGAGAGTCTTCTGGTCTCCCATGCAAATGCAGGGTCCCAAGATTTGGGAATACTCTACTGCTTTCCCAGGCCACAAGCAGGCAGCTGGCTGGGAAGTAGAGCCGCTGAGTTACAAACCGGCATCCATAACGAATTTGTTGTTTTTTGTTTTATGATAGAGTTCCATAGGCTCTGGGATTTCCTGTCTCCCTCCTAAAGTCCACCCCATTGGTTTCCCCTTTAGTATTACAATATGTGGTCCTTTATGAGCAGTCATAAGTCCATCATGCTGTTATTGAGGTGTTTCCCAACATTATGGATATGGTCAATGTTGGAGAGTCCAGCATCCTACTGTTAGGACGATTTCAACTGCTTCACTGAGAGTCAGTTTTCGGTCTGGGATTCATTGAGACATACTGCACTTTGTCTCCACATCTGAATATATCAGTCTGTTACATTCACTTCTATTTTATAAAGCCCTAAATACACAGTCAGTGAACACACTCCACAACAGGGAGAAAAGGAGTAAATTTTCATCAATATGAAGTTAACAAATACACTACAAAAATGCCAATGCAAAAAAAAAAAAAACCAATGTGTTGTTAGAGTGATGAAAAATAAAATCAAAATCCTTCTTGTAGAAATTGATTCTGCTGTACATCCTGTGTGGCTCTGGAGAAATTACAATTAAAACTAGAACAACATTACCAATCAAATGCAGCAAAAACAGATTTGAAAGGGACATTTACAATCTCAGGAGTTTACAATCAAGCTGTCTCTCATGTTTGATCAATTAATGAATCACAAGAACTTATTAAAGTAGATACAAATAATTAGGAAGTACTAAAAGGTAAAAATTACGGCAAAAATAATTAGACTTGACACCACAAAACCGCAAATTTAAAAAAGAAAGGTCCATTCCCTAAGAAGATGAACAGTACAACCCCTCAGCCATGTTATCATTGAGCATAACCAGGGGACAGTCACTTAAAATCAGTGATGAAAGCAAAATGGTTCCAAGTTTTCGCTCTTTACATGAGCCATTACATTATTGGCATGGTCAGTAATAAGGATTATAGTTTTTCATTGTCTAGGTGCACTTAGAAGTTTCCTTGGGATTCTACCTTCATTCCTTAGTAAAGATGTCTTCTGTTCATTTTCCTTGATTCCTGGTGTTCTGGCATCCATTACCTTCTTTGTTTGTGGGGTTATGTGTGTGTTTGTTCTCCTTTTTATTGCTGTGTATTTTGATCTAAGTTATCTAAGAGTAGAGCAAACAGCATATGGGATCTTGACATGTGAAAAATAAAGATTTATCCACTGAGTCACTGAGTCAGGCCCTCTCCTTTTTCTTTTTAGTTAATTTCTGAAAAGACTCATTTCCATCTACTCTGTAATCACAGACTTAGTTTGCCATTATTAATGATATTCAAAAGTAAAATGTAGAAAGACCATAATTCCACATTCTCCAGGAAATTTACTCAAAAGACATGAAATTAGCATATGAAAAAGTTGTCTGTACCCCTAAATTAACTGGAACTCAATAAATAATAGCTGAATTGTAGAATCAGTCCTGATGCCCATCAAATGATGACTAGATAAAGAGAAGTGAAAACATACACATCATATACACTATGGAACAAACTAAAGAAATAAGTTTAGTAAAATAATCCAATCCCCCAAAGACAAATAACAAATGCATTGTATTACATGTGGCAGTTACTAACATAAAAATGTGAAAAAGAAATGGACCTGTTATGATTGTTGTTGTAAGTTCTTGCTTGTACGTCTATGGAACTATGATATTCGTACTTTTCACTTGTTGAATATTATGGTTCGTCATGAGTTATGCCTGTGATTATAGAGTACATCAAAATTGTGTTATTGCAAAAATTAAAGAATGAAAGATAAAGGATGTAAAGAAAGGGATTGATGAAGGGGGAGGGATTTTTTGGTTATCTTCTTAGAACTGTAGCTACTAAATACATAAAATATTTCTCCTATTAATAAAAATTTAAAAATAATGACTAGAGTTTAGTTTAGCATTTTAAATAAATTGAAAATGGTGGGGCTGGGCCCGGCAGCGTGGCCTAGCGGCTAAAGTCCTCGCCTTGAATGCCCCAGGATCCCATATGGGCGTCGGTTCTAATCCCGGCAGCTCCACTTCCCATCCAGCTCCCTGCTTGTGGCCTGGGGAAGCAGTCGAGGAAGGCCCAATGCATTGGGACCCTGCACCCGTGTGGGAGACCTGGAAGAGGTTCCAGGCTCCCGGCTATGGATCGGCGCAGTACCGGCCCGTTGTGGCTCACTTGGGGAGTGAAACATCGGATGGAAGATCTTCCTCTCTGTCTCTCCTCCTCTCTGTATATCCGGCTTTCCAATAATAATAAAATCTTTAAAAAAGAAAAAAGAAAATGGTGGGGGCTACAGAACATATATATATATAGAAAAGATAGTCAATTCCCTAGAAAATTTGTGGTGGATTTCTGCTTCTGAAGATAAAAACCAGTAATATCTCCCAGACAAATAAGGAAAATAAAATAAAAAGAGGAAGACAAAGTGTGAAACCTCTGAAACAACAAAAGAATATTCTAAGGAGGAGTTGATACTAACACAAAGGATCTAATAGAACATCTTGAATTCCTCTCCCTTGGTGTGTATGTATTGTTCTTCTTGTTGAATGAATGTGAAAATTGAGAATTTTATGTAATGTAACTCCCCTGATCAAGTTATATCACCATGGTGAAGGTGAAAAGATCGTACAGTTCTCAATACAGTATCAAATCTATTGATTTTGAGTTAATCAATGGAGAGTTTACCTAGATGATTATGACTTTGTCAAGCAAGAAAAAAAAGCCTTAAAAAACGACTATCCTTCCTGAAGAGAGAAAAAGATTGTCACTTGTTTGTCTCAAAGTAGCAGGAGCCATATTTTCAACTAGGATATGTAGAGTTAGCTTCTAGGGGCTGAGGCTCTTGCTTTCACAACTGCCAGAAACTACTTTGGGTAGTTAATCCACATGGGCTTGAGAAGCGCAAAGTACTAGAATGCTTTTCATTAGATTGCAGGAAAAAAATGTGTTTTTCTGACAATCTCTTAGTCTATGAGATCCGGAGAAGGAGATAAATCTAGGCAGTCCTAAGTCCTAATCCATCTGTAACATAAAGATGCCACTCGCTTAAATTATTAAATCTCTGAAAATATGGTATAAGGAAATTAAACAAGGAATTCATCATGAGATATCTGTTCCTTTTTATGACTTTTGATGTAATGCTGAGTTAACCATTAGAATCATACGGAGTGAATGAAGCAATAGGAAAAGAATATTGACTCTTTCTGGCCTGAAAAATCAGAGAGCTTAGCTTTCCAGTGAAGAAATCTGGAATATGGGGGGTTGCCAACCATAAACACTATTATGTTGCTAAGTCTAGAAACAAAATAGCAGAGTTAAAGTTATACAGAATGACTTACTATTTGGTGTACTATTCATGAAACTATTTACTATCCAGGCAGACAGCTGTTTGCTAAAGTAAAATAATAATATCCTTTGTAAGATGAAAGTTGTATTTAAAATTCTAATACAAACTATTCAAAACATCCAAAATGCAAAATGCTATACTTACAAAAGATAAACCGGGCCCGGTGGCGTGGCCTAGTAGCTAAAGTCCTCGCCTTGAAAGCCCCAGGATCCCATACGGGCGCCGGTTCTAATCCCGGCAGCTCCACTTCCCATCCAGCTCCCTGCCTGTGGCCTGGGAAAGCAGTCGAGGACGGCCCAAAGCTTTGGGACCCTGCACCCGCGTGGGAGACCTGGATGAGGTTCCTGGTCCCGGCTTCGGATTGGCGCAGTACCGGCCCGTTGTGGCTCACTTGGGGAGTGAAACATCGGATGGAAGATCTTCCTCTCTGTCTCTCCTCCTCTCTGTATATCTGGCTTTCCAATAATAATAAAATCTTAAAAAAAAAAAGATAAACCAAGAGTATATGAGAATTTGGGGGAAAAATAAAATGAAAGTAATTTACAAGCATGAGTAAATTATAAAAGTTAGTAGAAACCGATTTTAATTACTAGTATATGCATACTAATATGGTAGTATAATAATTTAAAAAGAATGGGTTAAGAAGTAATGAAAATACAGGAAAAATAACCAGAACTATAGACTATTAAAAAAAAACTAATGAAAAATTTAACATGAACACGTACATATTTATTTTTAAAAACTCACAAAACCATAAAAGCATAAAACACCAGGGCCTATGGAACTGTATTACAAAATGATAATAATAAAAAGAAAAATGACAAAAAAACACAAATTATTGTCAATCTAGCATATAAAATACAAGAGTATACTATATGATTTATTTGTTATATTAAAAATGGTTTATATAGAAATCAGGTTAGCTGCCTTCATTGAAAATAACAGAGGGGACAAAAACTCTTAAATTCGGGCATTGCCATCATTCTCTGCCTGAGAGTGTTTGTTCTTATATTCATCCAGCTGTGTGTATCTAATTAGTGTATCTTCCTGTAACTGCTTTATTTCATAAAGTGGAATTATGTTGGATGGAAAATTTTTTATGGAATAACATCTCAGTCAAATCTCATTTTGTTTTTATCTATGGATATCCATATTTTGGAAGAATAATTCTTATTTTCCTTTTCAAATCTCACCTTCAATTCCCTCCTCCAGTATTTCTGTAATTCTACTTGTCTCTTGTTTCAATTTCATATCATCTCTTTTTCTCAGTTCACATGCCTGCCATGTAAATTTATACAATAAATTCAGGTTTGATAATTATGTTTGTTTTGGATACCAACCTTGGCTTCAAAACTTTCTTATTGATTTTTCGGAGAACATCAAATATTATATTACACATCATATTTCTACAATTCAGCTTCCTAACTTTTTATTCTTACCATAAATCTCCAGACTCTAGAATCCTACACAACTATATTTCTTCCAAAAGCTACATAAGCAAGATATCATTTCAACCTTATCTTATGGCTCCCTTCAGGTACAGGTAGCTTCCCACAAAATATGAAATTCATCCATTAGAGTGAGTCAGAAATCCATGCCTACCATGTCTCGCTGGAATAACTAATCCTTATTGGGTTAGCTACCTCCTGAGTTTCTAAGTATTATGGTCACAATGTGGGAAATGGTTTGGGCAAGGAATAACATTTTGAGGGAAGAAGGCTAGTAGGTGATACCTGATAAAACCAGGGCTTCAGTATATCAAGCACAAAAATGAAAATAAAGAACAACAATAGTGATGACACTTGAAAGGCTCAATAAATAATGTCCATTTTCAGTATCTGAGCAAGGATAGACCCAAAGACAGAAGTCAGACAAATTTAAAACCAACTGAAGGCATCAAGCGAGGACTAGAAGAAATAATAACAGGATTGCTACTATTTAATCTCTGAAACATGGACGTTTACTGACACAGAAAACTAGACTTTCCTTACCAAGGCAAGTGCATTACTTTGCTCTAAAAGACATTCCAATAGAATGGAAAATTTAACATGTCCAGTGTATTTTCCCAGATTTCAAGTCACATAAACCTTGCCTTTTTTCACTGGAAGACAGAGGGAATAGGGGAGGTCAAGGTGTACTCCTGACATGGACATTAGGGGAAAATCTAGATCTCTGCTAGTAAAGACAGCAGTTAAAAAATCATGATGGTTAAAAATTCTTTCCATTTCAGCTGTTTAGACCACACAGCCTAACATCTTGACAACTCTGTTCTTTTACATATATCTTCCCTCTTTTCATTGTGTAAAATCATCATCATGTTTCATAATCCTTTTTCTCAGCTCTACTACATTTCTGAGTTATTTCTCACTTCCAAATCACTGTCACTATTTTCCAAGTCTGTTATTCTAACTTCTTTCATGTCCCCTCCATACTTCCCTTCACCTTTCCTTTCCATTCTTATTATCCCTTTCTTTTTTAAGTCTCTATATGTATTCATTTATTATAAATTATGCGATTGTTGGTAACGACATACTAAAATTTGGGGTCTCAAAGAAAATTATATGTAAAACATTTTTTAATCAAGAATATTTTGGCATAAGAGATGATAGCTTAAAAGAAGCAAAAACAAAATAGTAGTTTAGCAGGTTTTCTCCTGAGCATGATATACTTGCCAACAAATTTTAGTTCTTTACTTTTCAACTCTGAGAGCTTTGGCGTATTAACTCATGCTTGTGTGACAAATTCCTTTAGTTGCCTCTGTGTGTGTGTGTGTGTGTGTGGTGAGAACTGAGAATGAGGGGATGAGGGAGAGAGAGAGAGAAAGGAGAGCAGATGGAGGACCGTATTGTAAGAATTAATTAGAATATTATCAGGATCATTCTAAAATTTCAATTTACTTCTAAACATTGCATTTTGAAATACATTGAATTCAGTACACCATAGATCATTCACTTTTGTGGTAGTAATCTGAAACAAAATATGAAGTTTTTGAAATAAAATTGAAGTACATAGGAGCCTACTAATGGCTTCAGCTTTGATATTTTCGTACTAAGCATCCAATTACTTTTCTTCATACATGATACTCTAAATTTACATTTACTTTGATCTTTCCTCTAAGCACAAACCCCATGGTTGTCAGTGGTCATTTCACTTGCACCAGTAGTTTCTAAACTATCACCCTTCCTCTATATCAATCATCATCTTGACTTCTTTGTCTTGGAATCACTGAAAGTTTTCCCAAGACAAAACATTCACAAATAATGAAATCATCTCGCATTTCTCTATTCAATATTCTCAGAGACATCTAGAAAGTCTTCATCTATTTCTTCACTCAAGTTGCTCTTGTCATTTTAAAAAGCCTTAATCTGATCTTTATTAATTTTCCATTAATTACTTTTCCAGAGCTAATATATTCCCCATAGTGTTGGTTGTCAAGATGACTAACATTTATTAAAATCGAACATGAGCACTGTGCACCATTCCCTGTAAGTTCTTTACACATATTATTTCATTTAGTCTCATAACCTTTCAATTATACTTCTCCAGTAAGTTTTGCCATTAAAATAAGTTTCTGCAATATACAGAATTAGGACTGAATCATAACTAATGTCAATCCCAAATGTGTGTGTTTCCTCTCAATTCAAGTCCCTCCCAAATCTTGTTTATATTCTTTCTATGATGGAAACAACACACGTATTCACAAATTAAAATTCTGACTCCATTTACTATGTCTCACATACATTTAATTAATAAAAAAAATCAAATCACCTGCTTCATAATTTATTTATCCCCATGTAACAGATTTTTTCATTGTAGATAATTTCAGCCCTTTCCCTAGCATTTCAATTCAGTCATTTTTTAAAGTTTACTCATTTTTTTTCTATAATACAATATTCACTGAATGTATGGTAAAGTAAACCTTTCTCAACTTTTTTAGATGTATAATTTTTTAAATTTCATATTCTACTAGCTTATCTCATTAAGTAACTCTGTGCCTATATTTTAAGTATCTGTACATTGTCCAGCCATGTGAACAGAAATCAATTATAAAAAAGTGAGAACTATTGCCACTTTCTCTTTTGTTTATTTGCATTAACATACAGTAAGCTATTACAGCAAGTGGCAGAATAACAGAACCAGTTAACAGACATAATACATACAACTAAATTTTAGCTGTGCTGAAAGAAAAATTTATGCTAAGTGTCATAGAAAATAGAGCAACAAGCAGTTAATGCAGTTTAAATGTTTTTTAAGAGCACTTTAAGTTGTTGTATTTTGTTGCAGATCAATTATGATCATCGTTCTTTTAAAATAAATTTACACAATTTCCATTGTTAGTGAGCCCTATATTATGTATGAATATTTAAAAAGTCTATAAAACAACAGTATTGAAACATAAGCCAAAATTGCTTATAATGCAGTTTCTGAATGAATAATAAATAAGTTTTAAAAGAAGCTCTTAATTACTGGATATAAACTGTTTACTCTTGTTACTACTTATGAATTTCACAACAAGAAGAGTTTACATGTGATGAACTATAGAATTCTAAGCTTAAGCCTGACATTATATAATTTATACTTATCTAACTGAACAAATTCCTACATAATATAATTTTAGACACATGGGTAAAGGGTGAATTTTATTATCTCAAGATGTAGATATCTATCAATTATTATTTCAGTGAATCTATACACATAAACATGTATATACACTAAGCAAATAATTTATCATAATCTTCTTTTGAAAATCTTTATAGATGAGAAAGTATTTAGAACCCAAAGCACAAGTGTCAAAGGCAGAAATGTTCAAACGGATTTTTATCAAACTCAGAAACTTTTATATAGTGAAGGAAAGAAAGAGATAAGTAAAGAGACACCTGATAGAATAGGAAAACATATTTGCAAGGTACTTACCTAACTATGAGCGATGAGTATTTAGACTATAGGAGGAATTAAAAAAACTCAGTAACAAAAAGTAATGAATTCAGTTAAGAAATATGCAAAGAATCTAAACAGTTCTCTAAATAATTTTAAATGGTTAAAAAATTGTAAATGGAAACGTTCGATATCACTAGGAATCAGAAATGGAAATAAAAAACATCCATAAGAATGGCTGTTATCTGGAGTCCAGGTAAGTCTGTTCAGAGGTGTGGATGTCTGAGTCTCCCAGCCACTTGGCTGTGGCTCCCTATCCACTGCTGTGTAGTCGTGGGCAATCATGGGCTTGTGGGCATCCTGAGCACCACCGCTGCTGGGTTTCACCTGCTGGCCTCCTGTTGGAGTCTTGGGGATGTGTAATTACTGCTGAAAGATAATAATTACATCCCAAAGCAGGGTGTGAGGTGGGCTGGGCCACAACATTCACCAACTCATACTAGGTCAAGATGGGGCAGGCAAAGCCGGACAAAGGCCTAGCACCCGGTGACATTCATGAGATATGGGTCTGGAGTGGGTCACATGGGGGAATGTGGGAAACTCCCAGGGGGGTCATAGCTCCTGCTGATGAGCATGTGGTTCAGGCTTGGGGGTTGGGCAGGCTGGCAAGGTAGCTCCAACTGTTGGCAAATGAGTGGGTTACTTTTGGAAGGGAGCAGTCTGGGCAGGTCCGAGCAAATCTTAGCTCTCTGACAAGTGAAGAAACCAGACTGGAGCGCAGGTCATGCCAGGCTAGCTGTCACACCTGCCAGTTTCCATGAGCCAGGGATGGGAGCAGACTGAGCAGGGTCCGGTGCCAGCACCTGCCAGCGAGAGTTGGGACTGGGGCCAAGCCAGGTCATGCAAAACTACAGTATCCAAAGGCAAAGGCCAACACAGGCCTTTGGAGGGCAGAACAAATTGGTAAACTACCCCAGCCAACTGTTGGCAGAGACTATCTGGGCAAAGGGAGACTCTAAGGTGGACTATTTTAACCAGTGGATTCTGGAAAGAATTCGTTGTGCTTGGAGTGGCAAGATGGCAGTAATTCAGAATTGTTGAACTGTCAAAACTTATTGAGCAGGACCCTCAGAGTATGCCCCACGTCACAGACCCTGGGTGATGTCAGTTGACTGTCCTTCATCCAGCGTAGAGGTGTTTGGGAGGCTGCCTGTGGCTTCTCTCTTTTTCTTCCCCCTTCTCCCAGATACAGGAAAGAAAGAAAGAAAATGTGGAAATAATGATCTCACCCACCTTCCTGTAGCCCTTGACTTGTATCACCCTAATTAACTATGTAAAAATAATCAAAATAAATACATAAATACATCTGTAAAAATAGCTGTTATCAAAAAGACAGGAAATAACAAAAATTCTAGAGACAATATAGAAAAACAGGGATTTCTTTTCTAATTTATTTGAAGGCAGTGATACAGAGAGAAAGCAAGAGACACAAAGAGGGATCCATGAGCTGTTCACTCCCCAAGTGGCCTCAATGACAGGAGCTGGGCCAGTCTGAAGTTAGGAGGAAGGATCTTCTTCTGACTCTAACGTGGGTTCAGGGGTTCAGTTACATAGTACATCCCCCCTGTTTTCCCAAGCACATTATCAAGCAGCTGGTTCAGAAGTGGAGTAATCCAGTAATCATAATGCTGATGTCATGTGGCAGATTTACTCTCTACACAGCATAGGCTGGCCCCAAAAGGGGAAGATCTATACCATGTTAGTAAGAGCATAAATCAGTAAAGACACTACAGAAAGTAATGTTACAAAATTAGAAATAGAATTACCATAATTACTCAAAAGATAAGAAATTATTTTATCAAAAAGATGCATGTTTTGGGCCCCGGCGCCGTGGTCTAGCGGCTAAAGTCCTCGCCTTGAAAGCCCCGGGATCCCTTATGGACGCCGGTTCTAATCCCGGCAGCTCCACTTCCCATCCAGCTCCCTGCTTGTGGCCTGGGAAAGCAGTCGAGGACGGCCCAATGCATTGGGACACTGCACCTGTGTGGGAGACCCGGAAGAGGTTCCAGGTTCCCGGCTTCGCATTGGCAAGTACCGGCCCGTTGCAGCTCACTTGGGGAGTGACGGAAGATCTTACTCTCTGTCTCCTCCTCTCTGTATATCTGGCTGTAATAAAATGAATAAATCTTTAAAAAAAAGATACATGTTTCACTCTATTTATTGTAGATCTATTTATAATAGTCAAGATATAGAATTAACCAAGGGTCCATCCTCCTATGAGTGGAGAAAGAAAATGTGATACACACATGTGCATGTACCCAAACACATATACAAACAAACAAGCACAATGGAATAGGATTCAGCATTGAAAATGACTAAAATTGAATGGAAGGGGAAAGCATGCTCAGTGATATAATCCAGACACAGTAAGTCAAATACTTCATGTTATCTTCTAAGTTTAGAAACTTTAAAAAAGTCAGTGTGCACACAGAATGGTGATTAGAAGAGGCTGAGGGGTGTGAGAAGAATGAATGATTTTCAAAAGGAAGTAAGGTGTAGCTTATTAATTGTGACAAATTTACTAATATGTGATGTTAATACTGGGTGAAGTTGGATAGGAGGTATAGGGGAATTTTGTATTACTTTATACTTTTTTTTATAAATTAAAAACCATTCTGAAATTGAGCTGGCATGTGGCATAGAGGGTTAAGCCATTACCAGTGATACAAGCATCCCATATGGCAGCCAGCTGCATTCCTGCTGCTCCACTTTCAATCAGGTCTCTGCTGTGTTCCTAGGAAGACACTGAAGGACGGTCCAGGTACTTGAGCCCTGGCACCCATGTTGAAGATCCAGATGGGGCTCCCGGCTCCTCGTCCCTGGCTCCTGGATTCAGACTACCCCATATTTGGCTGTAATGACAATCCAGGGATTAAATCAGTAGTTGGAAAATCTCTTTTTCCTCTCTGTATGTAACTCTGTTTTTCAAATAAATTTTTTTTAAGATTTTATTATTATTGAAAAGCCAGATATACAGAGGAGGAGAGACAGAGAGGAAGATCTTCCATCCAATGTTTCACTCCCCAAGTGAGCTGCACCAGGCTGATGCGCGCCGATCCATAGCCAGGAGCCAGGAACCTCTTCCGGGTCTCCCACACGGGTGCAGGGTCCCAAAGCTTTGGGCCGTCCTTGACTGCTTTCCCAGGCCACAAGCAGGGAGCTGGATGGGAAGTGGAGCTGCCGGGATTAGAACCGGTGCCCATAAGGGATCCCGGGGCATTCAAGGCGAGTACTTTAGCCACTAGGCCACGCCACCGGGCCCTCAAATAAAAATCTTAAAAATTTTTGAAATTACTTTTATTTAAAAATGTTCTGTTGTCAAACTGTGCAGTTGTTCTTTGAATGTTTAGATTAAAACGTTTCAAATAATGCAAAAAGTATAAATAATTCAATGAGCACACCGATTTAATAATTTAATATTTTGCCATAATTGCTTCATATGTATACAGACACACACACACAATTTCTTCTTGAATGCAGGATTGAACCTATTAATACCACAGTGTGAGATCCATTTCAGAGACTATTAAGTGAAAAAAGGCAATTTGATTTATTTATTTGAAAGGCATAATTAGGGAGAGAGAGAGAGAGAAGACAGAAGAATAGGTCTCCATTCTCTGGTTTAATCCCCAAGTGGCTGTAATGGCTAAGGTTGTGTCAGGCCAAAACCAGGAAATAGGTGCTTTTTCTGGATTCCTCATTATTTCCCAGGCGCCTAAATAGGGTGCTGAATTAAAAGTGGGACAGCCTGTATTTTCCTCATACCTTTCAAATATTCTTTGTTTATACTCTTATTTTCTTTCTGCTTTAGCCACTCTTTATATCAATCTGCAAGATATGTCATTATTTTTTAAAAAAGAAAATCATTTACAGTAAGAGCTGATTAATAATGTTGGATAGGCATCATAAAATACATTATGAAGTATAAATTTTGAAAAGAAAAGTACTAATTGAGTGAATTGTATATCACTGAGACTTGATTAATAGTAAAATTTTATATGAGCCTACAAAGTTATACTTTCTTCAAACTGAAATGAAAGAAGATAGATAACAATGCAAAGAATAGCATGAACAATGACAAAGATGTGTAATGGAGGATAATCAGTCAGAAAATGCCTAACAATGTATGGAAGATGAGGATAACATTGTGAGGGAAAAATGATTGCAAAGGAATAAATGTTACAGTTACATATATGTTATATATGTTATACTTTGAGTTTTAGTTCATAAAAAAAGATTCATTAGCAGGTATTTTAAAGAATTAATATTAGTTGGGACCAATAGGCATTAT
This sequence comes from Ochotona princeps, assembly GCF_030435755.1. NCBI lineage: Eukaryota > Metazoa > Chordata > Mammalia > Lagomorpha > Ochotonidae > Ochotona > Ochotona princeps. The sequence continues at coordinate 28,516,956 of NC_080846.1, forward strand.
GGGATGCTAAAAATCTGATAACAATGGTAAAAATATGTGTAAAATATGTTAAAGGACAGAGGGGCAAGAACGAAATATAACTGACAAAATTTTGCTACTTGATAGTCATTTTCTAAACAAGGAAATAAGCAATTAAACAAGAATATTGGGGGCCTGGCGTGATAGCATAGAGGTTCAAATCCTTGCCTTGAATGTGCCACAATCCCATATGGCCGCTGGTTCTAATCCCGGCAGCTCCACTCCCAACCAGCTCCCTGTTTGTGGCCTGGGAAAGCAGTCAAGGATGGACCAAAGCCTTGGGACCCTGCACCCACAAGGGAGACCTGGAAGAAGCTCCTGGCTTCGGATTGGCTCAGCTCTAGCCATTGCGGCTGCTTGGGGAATGAACCATTGGATGGAAGATCTTCCTCTCTGTCTCTCCTCCTCTCTGTATATCTACCTTTCCAATAAAAATAAATAAATCTTAAAAAAAAGAATATTGGTAGGAATTTATTACATTTAATTTGAGTACGTGGACAAATGTTCGTTGTAAGTTTTTTATGTCATAGCCATCAGAAAATGCAGCCTAGAGCCTGGAGTGACCAAGAAATACCTGGGATATATTATCATATATGTGGAAGCTGACACCTTAGGGTGGGGTGAGTTTCCCAAGAGAAACACTGAGAAAGGAGCAGAGGACAGATGCAGAGCATGCTCAGATTTAAAGGCGGGGCTGTCGTGGTGCACGAGTGAAGCTGCAATCTCTAGGCTAGCATCCCACAGGGGAATGCAGGGTCACATCCTGCCTATTCTGCTTCTGCTCCAGCTTCCTATTATTGCATCTGGGAAGACAACAGATGATAGTGAAAAGAAATATTCAGAATTGGAAGGCCAGAGGATTTAACTTGCTTTTGCTTTCTATGTTCTGCTAAAATGTTTTTTGCCTGCTGTAGTCTGCTTGCGGTGGAGAATAGTGAATAGCTGAACAGGCATTTTACGATTAGGGAGGGGAGTAAGGAAGTCTAAACATGACCTGCGAGCCTGAGAGATAAGGGGCTCCTGCAGCTGTATCCTGATGAGGTCATGGGAAGGGTCTCAGGACAGGCATGGGAAGGGTCTCAGGAAATATAGCCCAGAAACCTGAGAGGTCTTAGAATGGGCATCTCAAGAATTATGGCCTGGGAGTGGAAAGCCCCTAATTGTGTGACTCCCCCCTCCCTGCTTGTGACTTAGCCTTTAAAAAGAATGTAATTAAAGGACTCGGGTCGGTGTGCTCAGGCTCCTGCGTGAGGAACTGGCCCCGGCCCCAGCGCGCTGGTAATCAAATAAAGCCTCTTGCTTTTGCATCAAGCCTCGTCTTCGGTGGTCATTGGGGGAAACACACTCTCTCAAGACAGACGTTAAGGTTTTCCCTTTGGGGGTGCCTTACAATAGTCCCATACCTCGTCCCGTTACCCATGTAGACAATGAAGATAGGGTTACTGCCCTCGATCCCCTGTTTTTAATCTGGCCCAGGACTGGCTATTTCCACCACTGGGAAGTGAACTGGCAGACAAAAAGTAGTTTTACTTCTCTCCCTCTGCCCTTCATCTGTCCCAAAAAGTGGAAACAACCTCTTCTAAAACAGGTTTGAAGCTAGGAGCTTCATCTGAGCCTCCAACACAGATGACAGGAGCTGATAGACTTATCCCTGCTCCACTGAGCTTCCAGGAGCATTGAAAGGAAGCTGGATGAGAAGCAGAGCAGCCCAGTCTCAGTCATCCACATGCGATACTGACCTCACAACTGGCTTAACCCACTACAGCACTACGCCAGCCCCAATCATTTTTTTATTGAAGGTAATTAATTCTGAGGCAAACTTTATGCAAGACTACCAAGAATGAAAAGGGACAAATACAGAATGAGAGCAAGCAGATAAATACAATGTAAGAAAAAACTGTGCTTGAGAAGAATAAATAAAAGTGTAATAATGCAGATTTCTAAGAAAAGAGAACATCTATTTACTTGGCAAAAAAGGTTCTTGTCACATTTGTCAAAGCAGTTTCACTGATATGAGTAGCTGATACAGTTCAATTGATGGACATTGAGGGAGAGAAGAAAAGACAGTAAGCAGCTTATGGAGAATGTTTTTTGAAGGATTTTGGCTTTGAAGGGAAAGGTATAGATAGTATTGTCACTTGTCAAAGGACCTGATGATTAATGGGACTTTTATTCCCTTTACTCATGTAGATGTTCCATAAATTACTTACTGCAAAAAATTAATAATCATGCAGCATGACAGGAAAGGATATACCAACCCAGAGATCAAATCCCTTAAGGGAAAAAGTCATCATACACTCACCAAGAATTGGAAGAGATGAATACCCACTTGGCTAAAGAAATTTCATACTTAGCAAACCAATCCTGAAGCTGTGTGCAGAAGGAAACACAATTGAAGACATCTTGAATGTCTAACCTAGCATTGCCACAAATCCCCTAGATCTTGGCCCCTTAAGGCTCACTTGCCTAAGAAAGCCTGGTGACCTTCATGTTCAAGATATGCACTCCACCAATCCTCTGATGCTTTTACTCCTGTAGCCACCTGCAAGCCACTTCTGCCAGTCCCTGAGGCGGCACTCCCTACAGCCACCTCCAGGTTGTAAAGTTTCCTCTTCCCTTTGTCCTCACTCTCCCCCCACTCCTCTCCTTCCCTCCACACTGGTTTCAGTCACCTTCTTTACTGAAATAAAGACCTCCTGTGTGACCTACAGTGTCTGGATTTTGGGTTTGTGGCAGAAAAAGCTAATACCAGCTGAGGACACTAAAGCAAAAAGCAAGAAAAACCGCTGGCCTTAGTAATCACTGTTGACACCTCTGATACAAGCTGGGCAGCAAGCTCTTCTTAAGATATTCTTTCTTCTCCCCTGTGTCTTCTCAATAGGTGCTCAAAATAAGGTGTTGCAGTTTATAATACTAGTCTAAAATATTCTGTTTTGTTTTGGTAATGGCTGGCTTTCATTAGTGCATGTTCTATATTCTGCAAACATTTTGTGCTAAGCATTGGGACTTACCATGCTAAAAAAAATACATTTTTGCATTCTCTCTTCCTCTCTGTATATCTACCTTTCCAATAAAAATAATCTTTTAAAATGTGTATAAAATTTAGCGATTGACATTCTGAAAGCTTCATCACAGCTAACAAACTCTGAATTGACAAGACAAAGTCTTGTTCCTTTTCAATTTTCCTTGTTCAGTTTGGGAGTCTTGCCTTTACAAATCTCACCCTTCTCCTATGTCAGACACGTTCTTCCCAAGGAATACACTTCTTCATATTTACCATCTATCTATATATCTACGTATTTATGCCAGCATTACCAATTTTCTTATGCTTTAATTGTTTCTGAGTTATTCTTTCAGAATTAGTATAGAGCCCAACCTGTGTCCAATTATTTCTCCTATTTTGACTGGAAATAAGCTGTATTAGGTCTGAATATATCTTTGAGGGTTTTTAAAGTATTTTTTAAGTCATAAAACAGAACCGTTCCAGAAAAACTAGAACCCAAACTTCAGTCCTTCAGTGTTGTCCATCTTCACTTGAATTCTAGATAACCATGACAATATACACTCTCATTTATTAAAGACCTTGGAGGGTAACTGGTACTATAAAAAGTAACATGCAAGGATGCAAGCACATAAAATGACTTCTGATGTAGTTCATTAAAACAAGAAGATTTTTTGTTTACTTGAAAAAGTTAGAGAGAAGAAAACATGGATGTAGAGAGGGAGGAAAAGAGGGAGGGAGAGGAAGAGGCAGAGAAAGAATCTTCAATGCACTGGTTCACTTCCCAAATAGATAAAAAGGGTGAGGTGGAGCCAGGCTGTACCCAGGAGCCAGAAACTCCATTCTGGCCTTCCAGATTGGTGCAGGGACCAAGTGCTCAGGTTATTTCCTGTTGTTTTCCCAGGACCCTGAGGAACTTTAGCAAGAAACTGAATTGGAATTAGAGAAGCTGCTACTAGAATTGGTGCTTTTATGGCATGCTGGCTTTTCAGACTGCAGCTTAACACACTGTACCACATACTGGCCTCTGATGTATTTTAAATATTTTATTCTTTTTATCTTTTTTGAGCAAGATTATGCAGAAAGGCATGTGTCTCTGTATACACTGAAGTAAAACCATAAAAAGGCTTAAACAATGATTACAACAATCTTATTTCTCCTCATAAATCTCTTTCCTTCTCATTGCTATGCATCAATTATTTTACCTTAATTTCCACATAATTTATAATTAGCACGTCTCCTCTGATTTTTATTCTAACCTAGTAGCTTTCATTTAATGAATTCACAAAGGGAATAAAACAGGCTTTTATTCAAGTGCTCAAAGTATCCTCTATTTTCTTTGACAGCAAGTATATTTTCATTAGTATTTATTTCTAGCATGGGCTACAAGCTAATTTATGATCAGATTTGAGTATATGGAATATCAGCGCTGAAAGGTACAAACATTAAATATAAAATAGCATCATTTAAGATACTACAATCCTGAGTAGTAAAATAAAAACAAGTACTTAAGTCAGTGTCAGCAAAACAACAAAACAAAAGTTTTTAATGATGATGACTTGCTAACAGTAATGAGCGTATAACACTTCCTCCAGGGGAAAGATGGAAGTTACCATTTACAAACTCTGCAGCATAACTCGATAAATGCTAGACAACATTCTTTTGGGGATAACATGCACTGACAAGTAAGAGGAGATAGTCACAAATTAAGAATGCAACATAAGTTTATGATATTGTATTTGTAGTACAATTTTAAGTAAAATTAAACTGTCATTCACTTTTTGCAACGATAATATAAACATGTAAGTTTAATTAATTTAAAATGTATATTTGAATAAAAATCAGCCATATTGATATTTTCATTTCATCACTGTTAATTTCCATGGTCTTATCTAAGGAGACATGAAATGTAGGAAAACTATAATATTTGCTGGAGGAGGATCTTGAAGTTCTGCTCTAAACTAACTAAAATAAGCCACATGTCACTCACTAATATTGTCAGTAGTATAAGAACAATATATTCTACCAATTATTTTTCAATACAGAGAACAATGAATAATGTCAAGATCTTGAAAAGTTTGTTGATCTCAACAAAAGTTCTTTGTTGTTCTTCGACTATGAACAATAGGAAATCTTCAGGGTTGGGATATAAAATGTGGTTGTTTTCTTCCTGGAAGAAAAGTCTTTTGAGAATCAAGGCTAAAGTTAGGCAAGAACAGGGCAACATATAATTTTACAGAATTCTATTATCCTGTTTTCACATAGCAGGGTCTATTCTAGAAATGGTTTCCTGAAAACGCAGAAAATATACATCAACAGATTTCACTTTGAAAAACATCTTTGTTCAGCTTGAAATCAACATTTCCAGGAAACATGAATGCCAAAATATGCTGTCACAGTTATTCCTTTCAACCTGGCATCTGCTAATATTGTGAAAAGGGACAAACAATGCAACAAGCAAAATCAGAAAACATGCACGCCTCACTCTGTTTTGTGGGATAATTTATCAAAGAATTTTTAACAGAAAAACTGTAAGTGGATAGTACTCTTAAAAATTAGAGACATTATTCCAACTCTGAAGTTTAACCACTTTGAAGGATTTTACCAAACATTAACATTCATATTAACTTTGCTGATTAGCCATGAATTTGAACACTCCATGAACTCTCTAATCTATTTATCTATCAAATCCATCATCTATCTAGCTATAATAAAATGAATTTTTGTTTAAAGCATTGAAAAATCTCTGCTTAGATGATATTTCCATGGTCAAATAGCCTATTTGAGGCAATCAGTTTAATACATTCTCATGATCAGAATAAAACATATATCTCTCTAATTATAAACATTTAATAAATGCTCAGGTCCTATGGAATACTTCCGTAATTCAGGATTCACAACATAAATAATTGTAGAATGTATTGTGCTTTGTTCCCCCCTACTCTCAGTGCTTGGAACCAATTATAGTAACTAAATGATGATATTACCTAAAGTAATAATCATTATGATCATTACATTCATAGTCAGTGTCTGTTAAGGAAAAATAATAAACACTTATTAATTTGTACCTGCACTGAAACACAATGTAAAATGAACTAGAACTGATTAGACTGTGCTGAGATATGTGAATTGCAAAAATTCATCAATATACAAAGAATCAGCAGTTCCCAAGGGTCAGATCTACCATAAACATGAGATACATTTAGGTCAAGCTATGCAGCAGGTAATGTGCTCTGCTCTACCTTAGTCCCGTTAGAATTCAAAGCCTGCAAGCAGGCAAAGCAGGATTTACCAGAGCTTCACTTTACACTTGACTTTTACACTGAGTGGCATTAAGGTGAAACTCCCAGCAGATAACAAGAGGCTAAGATGAGCTCATCGAAATGCAACTCAGTCACTCAGATTTAGATAATAGCCACTGCCAAGATAATTTATGGTTTTCAACATTTGTTAGAGTTGGTCAGAAAAAAAAACTAGGCTCCAGAAACGGTATTAAGTCATGAGCTGACACAAGTAGAAGGTAATTTGCACAGGCTGAAAAAGCAGAGTCACAAAGAACTTTAATAATGTAAGTTTTCTGTGAACTTTGCCATCGCCCTAGTTTACAGAAGTTAATTCTTACCTTCAGTTTCAAAAGACAAGGATTAATTGACCCTCCTTATCTGAGCTGTTTTTTGATTAGAAATGTGCTTTCTCACCTATATCTTCCATCATAGATGGTGGTTGCTCAATAAAAAGATGTTTCAGGAACCAATACTTCCATTTTTCATATGAGCAATATGTGGATACAGGTTACTACTTTTGTAAAACTATTATTTTTACTGTCAACATGACTACTGCCTTAAAATGTCTCATTAGGTGAGATAAATTGAAAGAAATATCTGAGCAGTCACTCCCACCAAAAAATCTGCAGTGACTACAGATAAATAAATAAAAACTTATGTTATCAAACATCTGAAAAGAAATTGGAAAATATAAGTTAACTCTTCATAGTAGTTTCAGCGAAGGTATTGCCAGCTGAAACTGAAAAGAAAGTAATAGAATTCCTAGTGTTATTCTGGGATTCAGGAAATGAGGAATTTTAATACATGGTTCACTACAACATCAATGTAACAGAAAAAAATAAGTTTTCCAAAGATACAAAGACAACCTAAACATTCCCCATTTAGGGATGATTATTGTGGCACAATGGGTCAGGCCAATGCCTGTGACACCAGCCTTTTGTAAGAGCACCGATTTGTATCCTTGAGTTGCACTTACAATCTAGTCCTCTGCAAATGTGCCTGGGAAAGCAGAGGACTGTAATCCAAACATCCAGGCCCTGTGTCCCTGTGGAACAGAAGGCTGAAGCTCCCGGCTCCTGTCTTCAGCTGTGTCAGCTGTCGCGTTCATTTGGTGAGTGCACCAGTGGATGGGGGACCTCTCTTTTCAGTCTCTCTTATTCTCTCTACAACTGTATCTTTCAAATAAATAAACACATAAACGCTTTTTAAAAAATCTAACAAAGACAATTGATTTATGAAAGCTAGATAAACATATCATTTGCCTGTGTGACACAATCACTTAAATTTTAATTTCTGAGGAAACAAAGAAAACTCGAATTGGGCCAATATTAAAATTTTGGCTTGTGCTGTCATTTGTGATTAGAGTTTTTTAAGCTTTTTAAAATGTTTTTATTAAAGAATTACCAAATCTCTTTAAACATGCAGACAGATAATGACCAATTCATATAAACCATCAAGTGAAAAAAGCTGACCAAGAAGCCCTGTCTCAGCCTTAGATTGATCACCAACAATGTTAACTCTTATTTATTTCTACTAACAGTCACATAATAAATCAATTACCATAACTTTGTCTCTTGCAGATAATATAGATTTACTTAAAAAAATACTTATGTGTTTGAAAGGCAGAAAGGTGTAATATAACATCTGCTAGTTGATGGACCTAAATGGCAACAATGACTGTGACTGGGCCAGGCCAAAGATGGAAGACTGAAACTCTATCTGGATGGGCAGAAGCCCAAAAAGTTGAGCCACCGTTCTATTCCCTCATGGGCACATTAGCAGAAAACTGTATTATGAGCAGAGAGGCTAAGACTCAAACTGGTGCTACAATATGGGTTTGTTGCTAGGGGCACTTAATCCACTATGAAACAATACTGTCCATTTTAGTTTTACTTTTTGAGATACTCACAATTAATTTTATTTGGCATTGAAGAGTTAATCATTTGTCTTCTCAAACTTTCCTTATTAAGTCTTGTGATACAAAAAGTATTCTGAATAATTCTACTCTGTGGTCAACACATGTTTTAGGCTGAATTTTTCTGCGCAAAAAAACTATTTGAAGCCTTAACTTCACAATGTGACCATATTTGAAAAAAAAGGATTATTCAGGTAAAATTAGTTAAAATGATAGCATCATGGAGTATGCTGGATTCCTGATCTAATCAATATTTGTGATCTGTGTTACAAATGTGACTATGTCTAATACAGGCATTTTTATATGGCCTAATTCAGAACACAGTGTAAGCCTAAGTACTACTGCTGAATATTTTTGTATGTATCTAGTTTCTTGATTTCTGACAGTGAAAATGTTAAGCCTAAATCTGTAAAATCATTAGTAGAACTGGGTTATAGGGGCAAGAGAAGTAAATTAGGGAATAGAGAGAATACTGATTATTGTTGCCTGATAGTCAATTCTCAGCAGTTCATCACTTTTGGACCTCCCAGACAGTATGTATTTGCTCAGGATGGATTCCATCCAAGGAAAAACATCTAAACCTCACAAGCTAATTTATTATCATAGCGCTTTTCTCTGTGACTTCATATATAAATTTTTTCCTTTATTTTCTAGCTCCTCAATGTTCTAACTCTATTCTTTACAATACAGTTCAACTTTTGATCTTGTGTTTCTTAAATACTAGTAAAGTCACTATTTTACTTGACATGATAGAAAATACAAATATTCATGCTAAATCTATGCCAAATACTTTCCTTGATACTTTGTAAGTCATCATTTGCAGATATTTTGACAGGTTTAAAGCTCTTTTTTTTCCTTTCTATCTTTCATGTTATGTCTATTCTTTGAGTTTTTGCTTTTCTGAATTTGGAATCCTTTGATGTCCTTATTGCTTCTAACTTTTGAACTTGATTTGTGTTGCTTCCATGATTTGCCATCTTAGTTTTGTCTGTTGCCTCATTCAGGAGTCTCATCCAAAGTACTCTTTCATTGTACTTTTTGAATAATTGCTTGGGGAAAGTTCTAGAGTCTAATTAAACTTGACATTAATTGCTTTCTTACTCTGTGAGTTGTTATTAATGAAAGTGAGCATCTCTTCCAATAATTGAAGTTTCTTATGATGAAAAGTAGACCACTAACCCTAGAATCATTATGGTATTTTCTATAGAATCTGCTGTCATATATAAGTAGTATACGAAAAAAGTGCCAAAAAGTATATCTAATGCCAATGAAATGGAACTAAGTAAATACAAAGAAAATACCTCTTGACAATTAATCTTTAAGTAAACACATTTGAAAAATACCATCATAAATTAAGTAGTTTCTTAGTTTTATAGGTTTAATATGGGATATAAAGATTTAGTTTTGGAAAGTTTATTGAGTAACAGTGCTACTATATGTAAGGAACAATAATAAGCTCTATTAAAGTTAAACTAATGAGTTTCTGACCACAAATATATTCAACATTAAGACAATGAAATATCAAGTGCACACAAGAACAATGCTGGAGCCAAATGGCTATAGGAACTTTCCTACAACTGATGATTACAAAAATGGAACAATTTTCAAAAGATGGAGGAAAATAAACAAGCACTGACAAAAGCCCAAGGAAAGGTTATTTCTGAAAAACTAACACAAATGGTGATAACTGAGCATCTGATAGAGTCATGACTGTACAAAGAACAGCCAAACTGCTATTCTTACAAACTATAGACTTACTGATATTATGAGAAGCATCAGAAATAGACCAAAAATATAAATATAAATACTGTCTAAATCTAGGAATAGAAGCTAAAAAACGTAGGTCAAATGGGAATGAACGAGGTGTCCCATGAGAAGAGTGCTGTGGTGCACTACCTAAAGCCACTGCTGGCAGTTATGCCATCCTGTGTAAGTGTTCAAGACGAACTGTTCCACTTCCTATCCAGGTCCCTGCTGATGCTACCAATAGAAGATTCTCTCTGTCTCTCTATCTCCTCCCATATCTGTATCTCCATCAACATATCTGTACCTCTTTCACCACCTGTGAGACAAAAACATAAAAGTTGTTTTTTAAAATGCCCTGTGGCATATTAGGAACATTATCAATGATAATTTCCAATTTTTATAATTAAGAAAGTAACTTGTCCTAATGCTATACATATTCATGGAATAAAACTTCTGAATTTCCTACCTTAAAAACTGAGTTAATTCTCATGCATGCAGAATTTGTAGTACTTCAAATGACGCCAAAAAAAAAAATCTAGACATTCTAACAATGAGATTTTATACAGGAAAAATTTTAAAGTGAGTAAAATATTTACTCAAAACTCTGACTGCTTGTAAAAATTATACTGTCACTAGTGAGAAGGTCCTAGTACAAAACTCAGCCATTCAATTCTCAAATAAGAAAGCAATGATTTTTAAAATTCATACAATGTGGGAAATAAACATTTTGCAGTTTTGGTCTACTCAAGTTTACTACCTAATGAAAGAAAAATATTTGAATACAAAGAGTTATAAGATGGACTATAGAAATGCAGCAAGTTATTATTCACAACCATTATCTTGCAACCAATAAATACCTTATAATAAACCAAATCACAGAAATGTAACCTATAGTACAGCAGGCAGCAATGGACATTGGTAAGAATGCAATCCATGTTCTTCAATAATTCTACTATGAAGAACCAATACAAGATTACCAAAGTTAACATTTAATCTTCTTGTGCTGAAAATGTTTTTCAGATAGTTTGGGGGGAAATTCATTAACTTAGTTGATTTAAATTTAGAGAGTCAGATTTTTTTTTTTTTTTGTATTCTGTGAGAATACTCTGAACTGCAGTATGGTGTTCAATGTAATCAAGACTCTCCCATTCAAAGATTACTCACATATGTGCATAAATAATTCAAAATACAATTTTGTAACAGCATTTCATGCTGAATGTGTGCAATTAATTCACATGCAGCATCTTTCTATCTCATTGATATTTAAATAATATTAAAATAATATGGTGCTGACAATAAAACAATAACAGCCAACAATTTTATTTTATTCTTTCCACATATTTTATATCTATTAACTGAGATTATAATAAAATAATGTTATGAAAGTAGTATCATGATTATTATATTTTCAGAAGGATTTGTTGTGGAATTCTACAAACTTTTCAAGAACTAACTCCAATTCTTCTGAAACTGTTTAAAATAACTGAAAGGAAGAGAATCCACCCCCACTCCTTCTATTTGGCCAGTATCACCTTAATTCCAAAATCAAAAGAAGCTACAGCAGAGAAAGAGAACCAACCATAAACAAATATCCCTGATGAATATAGATGCAAAACTTCTCAAGAGGATGCTAACTGATTAAATCCATCACATTTCAGAAAAGATTGTTCATCCAGATCAAATCAAATTTATTGCTGGTATGCAACATTCGCAAATCAATAAATGTGATACACTGCATTACAAGCTAAAGAATAAAAACCATATGATTATCTTAACATACAGAGAATGCACTTGTTAAAATACAACATGCTTTTACAATAAACATCTTAAGCCAACTGGATATAAAAGGACCGTTCCTCAACACAATAAAAGTATTATATGAAATCCCCTAGCCAATCATATTGAATGGAGAAAAAGTTGGAGGTTTCTCCACTAAGATCTAGAACCAGACAAAAATGCCCATTCTGTTTTTTTTTTTTTTAGATTTATTTATTTTTATTGGAAAGGCGGATATACAGAGAGGAGGAGAGACAGAGAGGAAGATCTTCCGTCCAATGGTTCACTCCCCAAGTGGCTGCAACAGTTGGAGCTGAGCCAATCCCAAGCCAGGAGCCTGGAGCTTCTTCCAGGTCTCCCACGCGGGTGCAGGGTCCCAAGGCTTTGGGCCGTCCTCGACTGCTTTCCCAGGGCACAAGCAGAGAGTTGGATGGGTAGTGGAGCCTCCGGGATTAGAACTGGCGCCCATATGGGATCCCGGTGCGTGCAAGGCAAGGACTTTTAACCACTGAGCTATCGTGCCTGGCCCAAGGATGCCCATTCTAACCACTGCTATTCAATATGGTCCTAGAAGTTCCAGCAAGAGCCATTTGTCAAGAGAAAGAAATCAAAGTGATAAAAATTGGAAAGGAGGAAGTCAAGTGCTTCCTCTTTGTAGACGACATCAACCAAAAAGACTATCGGAACTCAAAAGAGTTTGGTAAAGTTGCAGACTATATAAAATTAACACACAAAAATCAACAGCTAGGCCCCCTCCATTTCTATCACCATCCACCACAACATGGAGGCTTCCATTGCTCAGGTAAATATGCTGGTACAGTGCTGGTGGATCAGACTTGGGAACTTTGAATGGGCTAGAACTTGAGTGAGCAGAATCATTGGAGTATGCTTCAAATTAGAGACGCTGGGATAATATGGGATGGCCATTCCCCACCCCAGGGACTCAGGCAGTTGAGAGGCCGTGTGAGGCTTCTTTCCTTATTTCTCTCCTTTCTCCAGATACAGGAGAAAGAAAAAAAGAATTTGGAAACAATGTTCTCATCCACTTTCCCTTAATCCTTGACCGTGATTCCACCCTGATCAACTATGTAAACACCATCAAAGACAAAAAAAAGCTAAAAAAGTAAAAAGCTAACAAAAAATAATAAAATAAACGTGCAAGTTAAGTGCAAGAACAAAATGGCTTTGTTTACACACACATACACACACACACTGAGAAAGAACTTGTTAGGTCAATTTCATTTACAGTAGCTGCAAAAAAAAATTAAACACTTTGGAATAATTTATCCAAGCACGTATGTAGAAAATTAAAATAACAAAAAATTTAAAAAAAGAAATAAAGAAAGATACCAAAACATGGAAAAATTCTTCATGGTAATGTATCCTTAAAATTCATATCATTAAAATGTCCATACTACCAAAAGTAATTTACAGATTCAATGCAAATCCAATAAAAATACTTACAACATTCATGTCACATCTACAAAAAAAGTAAAGGCTATTAAAATTCACATGGAAATGCGAGACCCCAAATAACTAAAGCAAGCATAAACAATAAAAACAAAGTTGAAGGCATTACAATAGCAAACTTCAAGAAACACTACAGGACAATCATAATCAAAATACACTGGTATTGTCAATAATGGATCATAAGATCAACACAACAGAATAGAAATCCCAGAAATGAACTCACGTGGCTATCGCCAACTACTTTTTGACAAGTGAGCCGAGTCCAGCCCAGGGATAAGAAGAAATTTCTTCAACACTTTCCAAGTTTTAGATTGTAATGTACTTACAGACAGAAATGATAGAACATTTAGTACTCATCATAATACATGATAGATTAATATCACAAATAACAAACAATCAAAATAAGAAAATATCAGATTATTTTGACAGATGCCACAAAATATGTGTCCTATTGTAAAAAATTTGGACTTCAGTACTGGCTGTGATATCAATTCCAGCTTCTTGCTAGTGCCCATCTGGGATGTAAGAGTTGATATTTCTGGTAACTGGGTTCCATGAATGACTTACATGCTCCTGGCTTCAGTATCAAGGCCTTTTGTGAGCATGAATGTGTGTCTCTGTCTTTGAAATAAATGAATAAACTTTAAAAGTATTACACAAAAGCCTTAAAAATGAAACATATGTAACTGAAAATTATCAAACAACTATTGTAAGCGAAACATGAGATATACATGCATAATAAGGTCATGGACACAATGAGAGTATTTACATACTCGCTTAAAAGGTATACTTTCCTTATCATCCAAACTTGCTTATTTATACCACTCTCCCATAAATAGAAGCAGATAAAAATTTTCATCAGTTTCTACTCATATAACAGTATGGTTTTCAGGATAAATAAATAAATAAGTAAAATAAAAGAGTTGAATGTCTGTGTAACTATCTCTTCTGCTGTGGAGTTTAAATGCTCCTACTTTAATATGGCTTAGTTTGAAAATGAGCCCTATAATGTAAAGGCAGGTCCCAATTTCCTATCTCTCTGCCTTAGCATACCTTGCTTGCCCTTTATCAAAAGGAATTGACTGACTTCAGGAAGTGATTCAGATGGCCTTACAAGCTTCTAATCACTAGAGAGTTTTCTGCTCCACCAATAGCTAAGGACCTCAGAGGTCAGTATTGTTCTGGAGTGATTAAGGTAGGAGAATTCCACATGTGGGCAGAATGCTTGCTGCCACATTCACATGACCCCAGACCAACTGGGGTCAACTTACATTTCCTGAAGAGCATGGCATCACTGGCCAATCACAGGAAGCTAACAATCTCCACTGACCAAGAACTTGGACACCAGCTGATCAGGCACATCTCTGTGCCAACTGCAATGAATAAGAACCTTTATTTGCAACTTATCAAGGAGCCTGGGAATTAAACAATAGCTTCCAAGCTCCTTGCTCTGTGCTTTGCAATAAATGCTTGCCATCTTCTACCACCCTGATGTCAGTGATTTGCTTTCTGCACATTTGGTGAGCGGACCCCATTTGGGGGTTTTACAACAATGCCTCTCACCAGTTTGGAGTGTTATTTGACAACAGTTTCAGTTACTCATTTCCCAAGATGGCAGTATTCCAAAGAAGAATTCAGAGTGGTGAAATATAGAAAAACAGTGCCATAACTGGTAGGGAAATATGACAAATATTAAAAAACAAATAACTCATAATTGTCAGAGAAACATTACATAAACCCAAATTAAGGGACATCCCATAAAATACTTGACTACTCTCCCTTAAACTGTCAAGATGATGAGACAATAAGGGAAGACAAAGAAATAGTCATAGATGTGACCAAGGAGATGTGATTAAGTGTAAAGAAAATTCTGGGTTGAATCCTATTTTTTTTTTTTTAGGAAAAAGTATTGAATTATAAGTAACTCTGATTTTGACTTCATAACATTGTCCTAATACTAATTTCTTAGCTTTAATAAATTCAACATGTCATTGTAAGATGTTAGCATTGGGGGAACTGGGCTGTGTTATATAGGGACTTCTGACCATCTTTGTTACTTTTTTAAGAAGATAAAATAGTCAAAAATTTAAAACATAGAAAATAAAATTCAACCAACTAAAAGATTATATTCACATACCAACAGTACTCAAATGAGTTGAATTACAATATGCTTAGTCAATATGAAAGCAAAATTATGCTGGGCAGAGTAAAAACAAGCAGCAGAACTTCATAGTCAAAGAGAATGGAAACTGAGTTCACTTTCCTCAACAATTGGTTGAAAAGCAAGACAAGTTTCTATATCACTAATGTGAGTGAAGAAAATAACATTGGAGGGCATTCATAATGGAGGTTGGTCAATGTGATGAGATCATCTGCTTGCTAATTAGTTCCAATCAAGTTAGGCTCTGATCTTATCCTCCCACAGAGACAAAAAGACAGGACATAATTTGTCAAGCTGTTTTCATTTCAAAGAGGTGGCTTCTAGGTTGTGGAGAAAGGCTTGACAGTATTGTCAAAGTGGTCAAGAGGTTGAAAGATTTACATTCTAAAGAGAATTGATAAGAATTTGAGATTACGAGTTTTCTAAAGTAAATACTTTAACAAAAGGATATTACAGTAATTAGTAAGCACATTTAAATCACTTGTTGGAGAAAACACAGAATAATCAACCACATTATTATATACTAAGAAAATTACTTGGAAATAGAGTTTAAATGATACCCATGGAAGATAACCATTTAATTAAAAGGGGATATTTTAAAATCTACCAAAGAAATATTACAACTGAAAACTATACATAGCAAGGCTGAAAGATCAGGCCATTATACATGAATTAATTAAGTTTTGCTGTGCCAGGATGAATTTTAAGATTTATTATTATTAAATGTATTGATTTTAAAGTTTTAGAGAATCAAATACATTTCTGAGGGTGAAGATGGTATTCTCCAGCTAGAAAAAAAAAATAGATTATGAAGAAGATATATGGAAATTTTTAATAGAGAAATTAAAAGCTTATAAAAAAGTCTTTTTGGAATTTCCTGAAACCTCGTGGACATTTCCCCTCCTAGTTCTAACCTGAACAAGAGATCACTATTTTCGAGAACGCATAATTTATCTTCAAAAACTGTTACACCTTGACTTTCCTACATTTTCAGCTTCAATTCATTCTCTTAATAGCATTGTAAGGCAATCAGTTATCTAGATACCTGTAGCAATATTAACCATCAGCACTGAGTGAGCAATGTTCCTACCTCTCCATAATTACATATCAAACGTCTGCATTCCAGAAGCAAGTTTTCAGTTTCATATAATATAAAAGAAATGTTCACTAGATGAATACATCTTTTTGTTGAGACTAACATTTCCTCTTCATTTTCTGTGAAACCTATTTGATCTTAGCAATGTCAAGAAAGAATATTGTCCACCCAAAATTATGAGTCTGCTTCCTGTTGAGTTTTAAGAAGTACATCCAAAGGCATTATCACACATAATAAGTCATTTGCAACAAATAATAAATAACTTCCAAAGCCACATGTCCTTGAGTAGGGGAAATGAGTTTTCAGTATTTTTGGAAAACATGATTATATAAAACAGAAGAGTTGGCTATCTCATGTGGGGAGAGGCACAGGCCTACGTAGGCATGGTTCAGAAACAACCTTCAACACAAGTTGCATGTTTGGGTAATGAGGCTTAAGTTCACCCGGGGGAGAAGAGCTCCCTATTAAAATTAAGAAAAGGGTGAACTTTGGATAGTTTCTGCAGGTTACTGATCTTGAAATATGGTCCAGATAAGTCCATAGTGTCTGAGGACTGCACTTCTCCCTAGAAAACTACTGAACACCTCAGACAAACTATACCGTATCACGATCTTTTAGATCTTGAAATACAAATGAATCACAAAGATTATACAGCAACTAAATCAGTAGTCAGTGAAAGAGCAGACACTGGTACATCTAAAATAATGAAATTGGTCTAGTTTTATGCAAATTATTGCCACACACACAATTCTAACAATTTTGTATTTTTCTTCACAATATTTCTGAAAAGCCTTGGTTTTGTTGAATTTACATTCTGGGAAGGACAGTTTACTGGGACATTTAAAATAAGAGGGAAAACTATCATTGCTAACCAGTCCCTCAACAAATACTTATAAATTTCTACATGTTATAATGAGCTTGGATTAAATATTGACCCTTGAAAATACTAAAACAAAGGTGTTACTCAAAATTTTTCATGGGAAATACAGGTACTAAAAACACTATATATGGATTTATACAACTAAATACTAAAATGATAACTAATAATAAATCTAAAATGATAAAACAAGTATTAAAATTTAAAAGTTTATTTTTAAAGATTCATTTATTTCATTTATTTTCAAGACAGAGTAACAGAAGAGAAGAAACTGATTCACTCCCCAAACTGCTATAAGGGTGAAGCTGGGAAAGGACAGAGCCAGGAGCCCGGAGCTTATTTTGGATGTCCCCTGAGGATGTTAGAGCCCAAACATTTGAGATGCACCCACTGTTTTCCAAGGTACATTAGCAAGGAACTAGAATGGAAGTGCAGCAGCTGGAATTTGACTCTACACCCATATGGGATGCCGGTGTTGCAGGCAGTGGCTTAACCTGAAATGCCACATTACTGCCCCAAAACTGAAGTTTAAATCCACTTATTCTGTGAACTACATGAAATACCTTCATACACATGTTTATTAAAAGGTTGGATAATCTCTCCACTCATGAGATACTTTTTCTTAAGTAGGCTAATTTGAATCATAAAATCAAATACATTATTCCAAATAATACTTTATAATTAATGTTAGAAAATTGGAGAAACCACTTTAAAATCTGAAATGTTAGTGCATTTTTTGTTTTTGAATATGTGGTTAGTTAGAAGCAAAGCAGATGGAAAACAAGGTGTACTGCCCCTGTAAGTGTCAACTTCAGGATTCCTGACCTTCTAAACCTACAACATGCCCTGAAAGCACAAGAAATGCAAGTTTCAAAGTAGTGTTCTCAATTTTTAAAATTTGTTTCAGAATTTGCCATTCCATGACAACTCCCCTACAACGTCTCACCTTCTATTTATTTCTTTCCTTTTTTCTTAAAATAAATCATATAAAAATAGAAAAAAAATAAAAGCCTCCCCTACGAACTGTCACTCCTATTTTCAATAAGAATCACTAAGAGTTTATCAATTAACCCTTAAGCATTAGGGATTCATCAGTTAAGAAGATCAGAGAAGTAGACTTCATTGAAGACAACCTATTTAATTTTTCTTTGCCTATCAGTCAGGTTTATTCTAATAAATCACTCAAGATAGCATGCTTTATATATGAAATGGATTTTATAAATATGTATGCTTATGTATGTTTATATATGTCTATACATGTACATATCCATCAGTATACATATATAGACATTGGTGTGTGCATATATCTAACAGCTTGTATCTTTGATCATTTACTTACTTTTAATCTTTTGTTCTTTTATGTTAGGCTTTTCCAAAAATAGTAAATATGCTACTGATGTCTTTCTCGTCTGACATTTTTCCTATTCAATTTATTGTGTTGTTATTCTACTATAAACGTCTTCTATTTATCATTTGTTTTTCTTTTCCCAGAATATGAAAAACTACTTATTTTTCAATATTAATTTTATACTTGTAATAAATTCTTAATAGCATATATGTGTACTTACATAATCCTCTCCTCCCATTGCTATGCTATTTTTACATATTAATTCACAATATGCTCATTATTTAAAGGAGATACAAGCTATTATATAAATGTATGAATACTGCACTGGCTTGTAAATGTACTGACTGCCTGTTTGTAAGGTCAAGTCAGACCTTAAAATTCATTATAAGGTGTGAAAAGCTATATCCCCACAGCTTCATTGGTTGTTAAATGAAAAAGCGTGGTTAGTAACTACCAAGTTTCTCTAATTAACAAAAGAACCATTGGGACATTTTCATAAAACCATAAACTTGATCTTGTATGTTGTTCTTTGAGCAGATTCTTAAACTTTAAAGCTGTTCTGACTTTTGTTTGATGATAGAATACCCAATCTCCTCTGTGAAGGAAACAAAAACTAATAAATATGAGAAGATAGCCCTTAGGTTACCTTACAGGATATTATACAGACATTCCCCAGCATCCTCCCTCAAATTTGGAAATGGCAAATCAAAGTCACGTGAAATTTAATTTATCCCACTTTCCCTGTCAAATATTTCAATTTTACTTTTGGCCTTTTATGAATGCAACTTAGAACCCAAAGTATAGCAGTCTTTTATAAAAATCAGTCTTTTTGTATAATGTCTAATGGTTAGATTTATCCCTGAGGAAGGATGTAAATTCATTGCAAATGATACTTTAATGGAGCCCAGCTTTTTGTCATGCAAAGAGATCCAAATGGGCATGTCAGCCAGCAGCAATTCCAATGGGAAGCAATGCAACATGAAGCAAGTGATCTTGTCAGAAATAAGTAAATAAACACTTCTAGCTTTGCCATTTTAACAGTTTTATCCCATCAAAGAAACACAGAAAATGATTCACATGTTGTTCATAATCATTTTAAAGAATAAATCAGAGTGCTAGAGTTTGTTTGCACTTATTGTAATAGATCTGACAGGTATTTTATTCATGATATGCTGGAGAAAACATTAGCTACTACAAAGCTGCAAAATGCTCATAAATGAATATATATTCACTTACTCTAGACAATTGAACCCTTTGCTATGGGTTGTGTTATTTTGTAGAAGGCTTCTTCTAAAGCAGAGCATATGTTTTAATGTGTAGTTTCCTCTACATCTTATGATACATTATAATAGTAACACTCATGGCTCTGAGAAAACTGACATGAGGAAGAAGATGCACACAAAAATGATCAAAACTTGTTCATTCACAGCTGTCACAGATAATGGTGGCAGGTAGAGTTCCATAGTTTGTTAAAAATTAACTACCTTTTAATGTAATTAAATAGATAGTTAGTGGGCCTGGTGCAATGGCTCAAACAGCTGATTTTCCACCCCAAGCGCCAGCATCCCATTTGGGCACCAGTTTGTGTTCTGGCTGCTCAATGTTCCATCTAGCTCCCTGCTTACGGAAAGCAGTGGAAAATGGTCCAAGTGTTTGGGATCCTGCATCCATATAGGAGTTCCAGGGGAAATTCTTTGTTTTTGGTTTCAGATCAGCTTAACTCCAGCCATTGTAGCCACTTAGGGAGTGAACTAGTGGATGGAAGATCTTTCTTTCTGTCTCTCCTCTCTTTGTAAATCTGCCTTTTTAATAAAAACAAATACAGAAAAAAACATATACTTTAAAATATAGGTATCAAGTTTTTAAATACTTCAATGAAAGTTATTTTAAGTTACATGCAAAAACAGATCAAGCCACTTAATTTAATACTAAATTACTAAGGGAGTGGTTTGCTGACATCGATTGCATGGACAAAATTGTATATGTGTCAAGTGTTTCTTGATTCTAATGCCAGTCTTTTGAAAGAGGAGAGGTTCAGCTACTCATGGATCCCTAAGAAACCTGACTGGAGTTAATACACTCTTTAGGGGAGAGAAATAATTTCCATGGGAAGTAACTATTGTAAATTTAATAAGAGTCCAAATAGTTGCCATAGGAGATAACAGTGATTTAATATTGCCATTAATCTTTTAAATAGAGGCAGGTGTTTAGCCCAGAGGTTAAGATACCCACATTTCATCTCATAGTGCCTGAACATGATGTCTGACTGGCTTCTGACTTCAGCTGCTTACTGATGCAGACCTGTGAACACAGCAGTGAGAGCTCAGGTAATTTGTTTCCTGCTACTGACCTGGATGTTCTTGGCTCCAAGCTTCAGCCTGATCCAATTCTAGCTACTGCAGGCATTTAGAAAGTGAATCAAAAGCAGGGACCCTTATCCTCTCTCTGCTTTTAAAATTTAAAGGAAAAAACTTTTCATTGACAATTTGATTACAGAAATTTTGTATTCCATTCATTGACAATTCTTATTTTAATCTGCACTGATATATCACCAATATGCAAAAGCATATAGCATCTCTCATCTAACCAGAGGTTAATCACAATGTGAACATTGATACATTATAAAATAGGCCAAGAAAGAGAGCATTCTTAATACCTCAGTAGCCTCTCTCCTGTACTTCTTCAACACAAATCCCTTCCTGTTCCCAGAATTAACCTATATTGTGACAACTGAATGGTAATCAAGTTTGTATCTGAGAATTTTTTAACACCATCATATGCATTACATGACTATAGTTATTGCTATGGTTTAGATTTTAGGTAATAGCTTAAAATTCATATGTGTTATTACATGTAGACATGACCATTTTATTTTCATTGCAATAGAGAAAACATCAGTAAAACTACATTACAATTTATAAGCATAGTTTCTTCTGGATCAACTCCAGTTTTTATAAATAACACTAAGATAAATGAATCCACATGTAACTGATATATGAGATGAAGTCAACATTATCTATAGAGCCATAGTCCTCAAAGTGTGATGTTTAGGTTACTGGTACAGGTATTATCTCAGGACTAACATTACCAGAGGAAATGTTTGAATTTTTCCCTAAAGGTAGTTCATCCAAAACTCCAAAGTTAGGGCCCATCATTCTATTTTACCAAGGTTCCTGGTTGACAATAACACACTTTAAAGTGGATGATTCACATCTCTTTAGAAGTGGGATGATTGAATTATAATGTGTGATCCAACTGAAATTAGGGGGCAG
The DNA here is from genome assembly GCF_030435755.1 of Ochotona princeps. Taxonomy (NCBI): domain Eukaryota; kingdom Metazoa; phylum Chordata; class Mammalia; order Lagomorpha; family Ochotonidae; genus Ochotona; species Ochotona princeps. The sequence continues at coordinate 28,538,920 of NC_080846.1, forward strand.
CAGGTGAGGGTTCAAGAACTTGGGTCTTTCCTACCCGTTCATATGATCAGATTTCTGAGTCACTTCAAATCCAATGCCATTCAAAATTACATACCTACTCAGAAATCATCACAAGGGGTGGGTGCATCAAGCAACAGTCATGTCTCTTTTGAATATCCACAACCTGTAATTCAAGTGACTGTTTTAAGTCACAGGTACTCTACTTGTGATCCAGTTTCCACTATTGTGCATCCAGGGAAAAGGGGCATCAGGTAAATGCTCAAGTATTCTGGTCCCTAAGGAGATCCTGATGAAGTGGAATGAACCCAGTACCTGGAAGATTCATATTCTCTCTCTACTGAATTTAAAATAAAGGCAGAGACATTAAGAAAAAGAAATGATTATGGGTTTTCATTTCCTCTATGAATCTTCTTATCTGCACTTCCATTGCTTAGGGCATAATTTTTCACTGATTAACACTCGGGGTGGAAGACAAGATGAATTCACTTTCGTCTAACTTTTACTTTGAGTAACAGTTCTTTCCAGTCCCAAGATACAGTCAATCTCTTATAAAATTTTTCCACTTGAAATGTTCCTGGCCCTTTACCTTTTTCCACAATTTTCTAGTAAGTCATTAGACTAAAGAATGTTAACATTATTTCTTGTTTTTCTGATTCCTTGCTTCAATTCAAGTGTCAGATTACCAATTAATGCTAATTCATCAAATTTTTAAGATTTTTAAAAAAATAACTAAAATGCTATAATATACACATGCACACAGATGGACAAGTATATACATATGTTGATTGATTTATGTATACGTATTTGTGTTTGTATAATTGGTTTAGTCCAAAGAGACTTAAGTGTTTAACTTCTGCTTTTGAATTTCATTTTGCATTTTACATTTTTAATTACAGAGAAGCAAGCAACAAAATGATGCTTGACAATATAATAAAGACGAAGGGATAAAAGAAAATAGAATAGAAACGGAGGAAAAAAGAAAATAAAGGAAGAGAGGAAAGAAGGAAGAGAATCAGGAATGAGATAAGAGGAGGGAGGGAAGAAACAAGGAGAGGGAGTCCAAAAGAGAGGAACAATGAAGGTAAAAAGAAAGGAAGGAAGGAAAGAAAAAAGAAGGAAGAAAGAAAGAAAGGAAGGGAAGGGGGAGGGAAGAAGAAAGCAAAGCTGGAAGGGAAGGAATGAAGGGGGAGAGAAAGAGAAAGGAAAAAAAGGAAAGAAGGAGAAAATAGGAAAGGAAGATAGGAGGAATGAAAGAAGGAAGGAGAAAAAAAGGACAAAAGGAAAGGAAGCGAGAGAAAGGGAGAGAGAGAAAGAAGGAAGTAAGCATTAGTCCAAAGCATTTCTTATTTATTAGCAAAGCTCTTAACACAAAGGAGTCCAGTGTCGTCACAACATATAAACAAGATGAGAGATACTCTATTCAAATCTGTAAAAAAGGAGTCAAGCTCATGACTTTTCATGAAGGTTTAAGAGATCTGAAATAACACAAGGCTAGTTTTTTACCTATTTGACAGCATATTTGTGCATTGGAGTGTTCAAGATTGGCTTGTACTCGAGCCATCAGGGACCACATGGAGCTTGTTAAGTAAAGGAAGGTCAAGGTACTGTGTTTCTCGGATAGGAGGAAGCTAGAAAGCAGAGGTAACCAGGCGGGAACACGCTGCCTCATTCTGATAACAAGGCATTGTTTCCTTCTCTTTTTCTTCCAATTAATAATTTATAAGCTCTGGTCCATCTATGTTTATTGCAGTTTCAAATATCTGTCACTCTTTATCTTGTGCACCACATTATATTCTTAAACAAGAACTCAAATGAGAAGCGTTAAACTTCCTCAAGAGCAGAATTACAGGTTTAGCTACATTTCACACTTTGACTTTGTTCCTCCTCTTATTAAAGAGGAACTATGAAGTTTCGGTGAAAGCCAAACCCTTTCTCTGTGCTTTGATAACAGTATATTCCAATCACTTTAGAAAGCCCATACTGTTAGGTGTTTTTCTTTCCTTTTCTAATTTAACCTTTCTACTTAATACATTCACCACTTGAAGTAGGAGACATGGTGCTTCTTCTTTTCTTCTCTAGATTAAACATTGATAGGTTTTTTGTCCTACCTAAGCTGCTTTCATTGCAGAATTCTAAATGATGTGCATACTACACATCTTCAACATTCCCTTTTCTATTTTTGCTCTTTTTGTGTGTAATATCATCGCTTTAAATGAATTTACTGATAACAAACAACATTACATTTCTTACTACTCCTTGCCTTTCTCATCTGTTCCAGACATGCTTTCTCGGTTGCCCTGAATCTTAATTTAAAATAAACATTCCAATTATTATGATTCAATCTTTCCTTTCTATTGTATTCTATTTCAAATGCTCTTCTTCCTTATATCTGCATAGCTCACTGTTTAACTTGATCCATGTGTCTGTTCAAATGCCATTATGACTAACCTAGTTATAAATACCTCATAGATCCATCCCCTTTAGACTATTTTAGTATATCTCATGACCTTGATTTAATTTCTTTTTTTTTTAAGATTTATTCATTTTATTACAGCCAGATATACACAGAGGAGGAGAGACAGAGAGGAAGATCTTCTGTTCAATGATTCACTCCCCAAGTGAGCCGCAACGGGCCGGTACTGCGCCAATCCGAAGCCGGGAACCTGGAACCTCTTCCGGGTCTCCCACGCGGGTACAGGCTCCCAAAGCTTTGGGCCGTCCTCGACTGCTTTCCCAGGCCACAAGCAGGGAGCTGGATGGGAAGTGGAGCTGCTGGGATTAGAACCGGCACCCATATGGGATTCCGGGGCTTTCAAGGCGAGGACTTTAGCCGCTAGGCCACGCTGCCGGGCCCTGATTTAATTTCTGTAATGGACTTTTCTACACTTGAAATTGTACATTATGTAGTATTTACTTATTTTGGAGACTTAAAGGCTAAAAATTTTCATGGTGATAGTAGTGGTATTTATTTCTTGAAATGATTAATACGATACATGAGTTTTTATATGAACAAATGCTTTAAAATAGTTTTCAGAGGGGCTGGCACCACGGATCAAAAGCCAATTCTTCACCTTGTGGCAGTGGCATCCAAAATGGATACTGGTTCTGGTCCTGGCAGCTTCACTTCCAACCAGCCCTATGTTTAATGCTTGGGAGGACAACGGAGGATGGCTCAGGCCCTTGTGCCTCTGTGCCCACGTGGGAGACACAGAGGATGCAGTGCTTCCTGGCTTTAGATCAGCTCAGTTCCAGTCTTTTCATCCACTTGAGGAATGAATCAAAGGCTGACAGATACTCTTCTTCTGTCTCAACTACTCTCTGTAAATTCTGCCTTTCAAATAAAAATAAAGAAATAAATCTTAAAAAATGATTTCTACAAAATACACATTCAATGAAGTTTTATTAATAGTATATTTTAAAACTGCCAAAACTAGAATACAATATTTATAACAGAGGCTTCAATTATTTCGTTTTCTTATCTCCAGTTTCTACAGCAATGCTTAATAATGCTCAACCACAGATGTTTATTGAACTAGTTGATGTCTCTAAAATCTACAACTCCCGCCTAAATTTACCTTACAATTCACTGAAATATACCTTTGTTATATTTCCTTTTGCTGTCTAATAAGATTTTGAAAGAGATGACTAAAACACAAATGACCCTATAAATTTTCTTTAACTTGTTCACACCATCTTAGAAAAATTAGTTATCCTTGAGTTTTTTTTCTTAATGTCCAATTCACTTGGGCAGCCAGTTCCATTAACACAACCACCTCAAAGTATTTCAACCCCAAGCACCAGTTACCACCTTCTCTGTGACTTCATATTTTAGTCAGACCAGAACATGAACATGTTTTCGATTCTTCTTTTTCTGTTATTTTTCAAATTGTTTGATTATAGTAAGTTACTTTAACTTTTAAATTTAGAAATTTATTGTTTAATTCACAAGCTTTATATAGCTTTAACTAAAACTAAATAAAACCAATCAATCAACCAACCAACAACAGCAACAAAGCACTGAATCCAAGACACTATTTCAAAACTGGGGCCCTTCCAACCTACCAAAGGCTGTGTGTAACAACTGGAAGTACAGGACAAAAATATGGAGCCATGACATTTCAGAAAACAAATATTTTATAACTGAAGGATTGTTTCCTGAAACTAGTTAACTGTCTTTACAAGAGAAAAAAGCAAAAGCAAACATCCCAGAGCAAAAATTTCAGTGTTTCAAATGAACACGTGCCACATATACAGAGACCCACAGTGTTTGATCTCCTTTCTGTCTCTTCCTGGACCTCTAATCCTGGTTCACTTCAGCAGAGTTTCCACAGACAACAGGGAAGAGTGTGGCACGAAAATACTTATTAATACTTACGTGTTGTTTAACAGCAATCTTTTTTCTGGACAAGCTCATAAACCATGAGCTTGGAAGCATAACTTTAATGGGTGCTAAAAGGCAGCCCAGCTGAGAGAGGACCTGAGACAAAGTCCTAGCCTACCGTGCCTGGCCAGGCTGGGGAAGGGCCTGTGTCCTCTTCCTGTCTGGAAAACGGTGAACTAAGCCTTCTAGGAAACCTGTGCTTATCAGAATTGCTCTCAAGCTCACTCATGACCTTTGATACGGGCAATCAGCCCATGTTTTCCTGTTTGTCCACTTTGGATGCCTCAGGATCTCTCATCTTGAGGACCAGAGCCTGTGGTTGTATGTGCTGCTGTTGGAGCTCCTTTGCCTGTGGTACTTTTCTCTGGGGCCTGTGTCTGCCCACCCGTGCCTAAAGCTACTCCCATTACCCTTGGTGGTTCAGAAACTCACCTATCAGTAGAATTCACTTGGAAAATTGCTTGACGTGTAGATTCTTGTTCCTGGGAGGAGAAGAATGTGTGGCCTGGAGAGCAGGTCCTAAGATTTTCGGGAGGTGTCCAGATAATACCAAGGTCCAGAAGCCACATAGAGGTTTTTTAGTTGATGCTATTGGCACATTAACTTGAGCATGATAGTTTCATTAGGAGGCATCACCCATACTGGAAGCTCAGCTTTGTCACTGACCACCTGATCCACACAGATGAATGATAAGATAACCCTTGTTATATTTCTATGCAGCCAGAGCGTATTTGTCAGCAAGCCTCCAAATGACATCACCTTCACCAGCATCTTCAGGAGCTTCACCTACTCTTGCTGCTCCCAGATTCTGAGCAGCACTGAATGCAGTGGGATCTCCCAGCAATCTGCTAAAGGTCTGGATCATTAAGATGTCTCATGGAAAAAAAAATGTCTCATGGAGGGACATTCTTAAAAAAAAAAAAAAGGAACATGTGGAAGGCTTTGTTCAAAACTGTCCCTGTGTTCTTGGCTCTGTATAGTATACTTTCAAATGTGGGCAACATATGTCCCACAGAAGCTTCAGGTGAGGATTCCAGAAATTTAAAGTATCACCATTGTCTGTATCCATGTATCACCCAGCTGCTAAACACTGTCATCTTGGGCATGTTCTTTGTCATGTGCTCTGCCTCCCCAGCCCCCCAAAACAGCGACTGGGCTGGTGGGTGTGTCAGTGACAGATGGGAGCTGTCCTGAAAACACTCAGTCTGAACAGGCTTCTCTCCTCTTACCAGAAAAGAGCAGGCAAGTGTCTCCAAGGCCTGTGCCTGCCTCCTGCAAGGTTGCCCACCGTGTGGAGTCTATGACTGGGGCTCCTCCTCTTCAAAAGCTCACGACAAAGACCACCGAGTCCAGAGACCACATCCGCGTCTCACACTTGTTTTCCAAGGAGTGAGAGCCAGCTGATGCTGGGGGCAGGAGAATTCTCTGCAGAGCTCAGTGTGCTGGTCACACCTGCACGGAAGAGTGGGCTGACACTTCCAGGGCTTGTTGTGGCGCCGCTGCTTTCCCCCACTCAAACTGGGAGGAGCCAGTTTTTTTTTTCCTGTAGTTAATTTGCAGAGTCCAGGCGGTTTTGGCTTTAAGGGTCTTAATAGGCTATTAATTGGAGGTAGAGACTGCCTTCTTTGAGGTGAGGTTGCGGGGTGCGGGCAGAGGCCCGGAGGCAGAATTGGGCTTCCTGGGTGGAGTGTTGCTGCAGGAGAGTTACTGCTTGCAATCACCACGTAGACAACCACGTCTTGGCTACCTCGGAGCTTCTTGGTCTGGTAGGAGAACAGGAAAATCCCTGCGTTGGTGTGTGACACGGAACCCCCTCTACTTTCCTTATTTTGGAGGGGGCGGGAGGAGACCCAGTCTTTCTCCTGAGAGGCTGAGAGACGGAGACCGGAAGTCTCCTCCTATCGTGGACCGGAAATCTCCCTGTGGGGAGAGGAGTACCTGCCAGAGGAAAGCGCGGGCAGCCGAGGCAGCCGGGGCAGCCTAGGCAGCCGAGGAATCCAGAGCTTTCTCCTAGTGGTGGTGGTGGTCCTGAGCCCAGGGGCAGGATGAGCTGAATGCTGCCTGCTGCCTCCTCCAGGACGCCGACTCCCCTCCCACCTTGCGGGTCTGGCGCTGGAGGAGGTCTCTGGCGCTGTGGTGATGAGGAGATGCCTTTCCGGAGGGACAATGTCTCCACCTCACGCACGCCTCACATTTCTGCCTCCCGTGGCAAGGAAGATGAGCCCGAACCGGACGGCAACTGCTGGTTCTGTCCTTTGCTGACTGACACTTCTGCTGCGGATGCCATTTTCCACCTTTGGCTTCTATGAATTCCGACAATTCTACTTTTCTAGGTTTCGGTGCTGGTGAACGCGACTGTCTTTCCTGAGTTACCTATATGCTTGGGCACTTTTACAAGTTCTCCTCAGAGACACAGAAACACGGATTTTTCCTTCCGCCATCTGAGTGCTGGGATGCTTTAGAGAATGGCGAGTTTTTGGTGATGAGGTGGCTGGAGTTGACCGTCTGCCTTCGCCTTGGCCAACATGCCAAGGCAGATGACCTGTGAATTTGGGGAGGGGGACCAGAGGTGCTCTTGGGAGGCTGCCTTGCTGGCGACCACGACCAAGCTGAGGAGGATGATGAGCTACCACCAGAGCAGGACTCTGGCCAACGCCATCTTGGTCTTACTTGAGATCCACTCCTGTGTGCCTGGCTGGAGGAGGTGTCCACCTGGGTGGAGTTCTCGGAGAAGATGAACGCCTTCTTGGACTTGGCCGCCTTCCAGGTAAGCATGATTTTTAATCAGGACCTCTGGTGCGGCGTGTCCAATTTGAGCAAAACAGCTAGACCGTGTGTGTGGTTTTTGGTTTGGAAGGTGAAGAGGAACTTGCTCTGGTGTGCTTTTCCTGTTGGAATGTTTTCCTGGAGTAGGTTCTGGTACAGGTTCAGGCTCTGGAACTTTCAGGATGGTACTAGTAGAAGTGACCTCTCGTATTGATGGCTCTTTTATCTTGCCCGAAGGTTCTGGGAGTTCTGGAGTGTTTTCCTTTTTTTCTGCAGCAGGGAAAGGCCTCCGCTCTTGGCTCCTTGTACTTTCTGTCCTGACGGGAGGATCATCTGCTGGGGAAAATAGATCTGGCTGTGCGTCTTCTCGGGCTTTGAGAGCTCTGTCTTTTTTCCCTTTGCTGTTTCTTTTTCTTATTTATTCCTTTCATCTTTGTCTTCATCTTATTTTTTTCACCGATGCCAATTTTTCTAGTTCAGCCTGTTTTATTTTCCCCTTCCTCAGTTCTAGGAAAACAGAGACCATTGCAGCTGTTTTTCCTAGGGTGTGTGTGTATTTAACAACAACAACAACAAAATTAACTCACACTCTCTAGCATTTTTTCCACTGAGGAACCTAGTGAGGCTGATTTGTTTCACTTTACAGTGATTCTTCAGTTTTAGGGGACTGCAAATGAATTTAATCACTAATATCACCGTCAAATGCATATATATATATTTTTTAATTTTTTATGGTATTATCCAAGGCTCTGTAACCTTTTGATTTACTTTTCTTAAGCCAGCCTTTCCCCACCTGCCCTCTAGGCATTCTGCAAACTAGAGCTGCTTCAGTAGTTTCCTCCATTTGTTGTCAAGCAGATTAACCTGGCCCGTGCCTTTTCAGCAAAAGAATCCCGAGTCCAAGTCGCTGCCTCTCTCAGAGATGGCTCCCCTTCCCCAGAGCCTGTCACTTTTTAGAACTGACACTGACCATTGCAATTAGGGAAAAAAAAAAATTAAAACCGAAAGCGAGTTTCATAAAGGACCCAACTCTCCCTAAGCATCTGCGTGTTTCCTTCCAATGTTTTTCTTCCTTCACTCCTTTTGTTGTCCCTTGACTACAATCAGGATATCACCTTGTCAAATTCGTTGTTTTCAGCTGGAAGCTGTCTTTATCTAGATTTGTTCCAGGCAGCAGCATAGCCATTAGGCCTGTGTAGCTATTTTAATTCAAATAAAGGTTCAGAATTTAAAATTCAGTTCCTCAGTTTCATTAGCAGTGTTTCACACGCTTAATACCACTTGAAATATATCCAGCATCTGAGAAGTTCTGAGAAGTTCTCCTGGGCAGGAATGTTGTGCGTCTTTCTATTGCCACCTTCTTAGACTTGTGCAAGCCTCACAGTTTTGAAAAACAAAAACACCTGCCTAATTCTTGTAGAAAACATGAGCTTTCACTCTGCTTGGTATTGCATCACAATATTTTAAAAACATGTCTCTGGAATTTCTTTGTATATTTATTTATCAAGTTAATAACCTGTTGATAATTTTAATCACCTAAGTACTACCTGTGGAAGTATAAATAGAAATTCACCAAATAGAGTGCTTAATTCATCAACTGAATCAATTGGCACTTTCTGTAACATTAAAATGCATTTAAAATGGCATTGTTGAAAGAAACCTTATTCTTGGACAATTAGCATTTTCTTCAGTTTCTCCCATTTTTGTCCTCCCTGTCCAGGTCAGATTGAATGAAAATAAAAACGAAACAAACCCTTTATATTCACAGTTTTATTGACTAGGTAATCTGTTTCCCTATTTCTTTAAATTTACCCATTAATTAACCCTAGGCATGTATGAATTTTTACTTTTACATTGACACATGAATGAATTTACAAATTTATCTATGTCGCTGACCAAGACATTTTATATGAACAGCAGAATTATACTCCACCATCTATCATTTCCCTTCAATGTGGCAGACCCTTTTTTACCCCCTCCACACAGTGAAAAAAAAAAACAACAAAAAACTGACAGGCCTCCTAACTTAGATTTCATTTTTTGTGATTTAGAAATATTAGCCTTTTATTTAATTGAATAATGCCATGTGATTCATTGCATTAGTCTAAGATAATAAGTATGAATTACTCCAAGAATAACAGTAAAAAGCAATTCATTATTGGTAAAATAAGATGAAGACAGATGAAAATGAAAAAGAAATTATTTCAAGGATAAAGCACATCTTCCCACCTCTTAAATTTCTCACATGTTGCTGATTCAGCCTTTAACATTTTGTTGCTTTTGTTCAACTATAATAATGTATTCTAAAAGGTAACAATATGCATCCGTCAAAATCACTCCCACCCTCCAAAGCTCAGAGTCAAGCCTGCTTTTGGCAGGTTTCTACACCAGATTTATCAGTTAGTTGTCATTCATTTAATTAATCTGTGCATCTTAAATTTGAACAGCTCTGCATCTCTATAAACGACTAAAGACTGAGAAGGTCAAAAAGCAGATTAATATATTTTGTCTATATTTGTATATTTATATACTCATAAAGTACATAGAATTATTTCATAGTTGTTTTATCCAGCTTAGGTTATCCATATATTATGCCGTGGGGAGAAGGTTCCAGCTTTTACTCCAGAAATGTCTGGGGCTATGCCAGATGAACCCTAGGAGCCTGGAATTCCATCCAGGTTCCCACATGAGTAACAGAGGCTCAAGAATTTGCCCATCCTCTGAGGCTTTCTTAGGCACATTGACCGAGAACTGGATTGGAAGTGGAATCACTCATATAGGATGCCTGCTAAGAGTGTAAGATCTACACTATTAAAAAATCTAATGTTAGTAACTCTAGTCACCATTTTATATATTAGGTCCCCATACATATTTTAAAACTGACAGTGTATCCCCTTTCACCAGCATCTTCTGTCTCCTGTGCCAAAAGCTGCTGGCAATGGCAAGGATTCTATTGTTTCATTTTAGGAGATTCTTGATTGTAATGCAAAATCTTAATGTTACTCACAATGAGAATTATGTCCTTTACTCTGTATGCAAATGATAACTTTACAAAATGACAAAGAATATCACTTAACAGTGTGATAGCTACAGTACCCAGAAAAGAGTAATGGCAAACAACTCATAGTTCACAAGGACATTATTACAGTGTTGTAAGATTTAAGCCTCTGAAAAACTAATAATCTAAAACTGCCAGTTTTTATATTGGATAACTGTGTAAAAATCATATGTTATTTGGAGATGATATGCAATGAGTATCTAAAGTATGATTAAAATGGGAGAAAAAAAGATAGGTTAGATTTACGTCTGATATACGCTATTTAAATCTAAAATGTTCCAACATTATTGGTTGCTTTCAGAATTAAAAAATTATCACAATAATATGCTAAAATTTCATTAGTAACTCCTCTGCTTTCTAGCAAGAGAAAACAGAGTTCTCTTTTGTGTTTAGAATTGCATTTTTTGGATGTATATTAAACAGCAGATACAGTATGTTATTCTGAGCAAAAAATTATTTGTTAAGCAAATTGTTAATGAGTGTATGCAAATGAATTATTATTAATGAATCAGGCATTATCAATGTAGTATACTAGTTGTCATGAGGAAAAAAAGAAGTCCTTTAAAAATCTCATATTCTGTTCATCAGTGTTAAATTATTTAATATATTTAGTAATTAAAATTTTCCTTAGCATTAATTTATTTTACAGATTATATATTTATTTTGTTTTGAATCTTCAGCTTTATTAATTAATTTTATTGATCTTATTACTTCAATTTGGATGGTAGTATTTAAGTGAATTTCTGCCACATAAATGGTGAAATTTTTTTCATGATTTTCCAATCTTATGACTTAGCATTGTACTTTATATTATTTAAAGTATTTGTCCATACAGAAATTATTTTCTGTATCCTGAAATATGAGTAGAAATCACAGTTTTATATCTGTGATCATAATAACACTATCACAGATCTTTGATTTCTAACATAGTTACCCAAGATATTTTATCTTAGGTTACCACAGTGCTTTAAAATGACAGCATATAAAATGCAGAAACCTCCCAACTTTGGATAACGTTGTGTTCTTTTTTCTTGCAAATCATGGTGCACATCATTGCTGGGAATCAAATAGGAAGAAACTAGCATTCTACAAGTCTTGGGAATAAAACCCTGAGAGCTAGGTTAAATATATGCATGTATACTCCATTTTGAGAGTAGAGTGAAATATCAAATATTTCAAATATCTGTGAAAAATGTATATTATGAAAAATTTGTATGAATTTCAGAATTTTTTTAAGATTTATTTTATTTTTATTGGAAAATCAGATATACAGAGAGGAGGAGAGACAGAGGAAGATCTTCCATCCAATGGTTCACTCCCCAAGTGAGAGCAACGGCCGATGCTATGCCGATCCAAAGCCAGGAGCCAGGAACTTCTTCCAGGTCTCCTACATGGGTGCAGGGTCCCAAGGCTTTGGGCCGTCCTCGACTGCTTTCCCAGGCCACAAGCAGGGAGCTGGATGGGAAGTGGAGCTGCCGGGATAAGAACCGGCGCCCATATGGGATCCAGGGAGTTCAAGGTGAGGTCTTTAGCCGCTAGGCCATGGCGCCGGGCCCGAATTTCAGAATTTTTATGCAAGATAAATATATCATTTAAATTCATATTCTATTAACTTTTTTAGTAATTTCATCCATGAAAATTAGGGTTATTTGAGCATAGTACATCTTGATTTAATATTTGTCTGTATGTATTATGTTAATTTTAAACATACATTTCCAGTTGTTTCATTCCTGGTTCTTCTAATGACTATCCATAATTTCTACAAAAAATATTTATTTAGCTAGTTTCACAAAGGGAACAGACTTCATGCATTTCAAGTATATAGTTTTTTTATTATTTGTTTTATTGGAAAGTCAGATATACAGAGGAGGAGAGACAAAGAGGAAGATTTTCCTTTTGCTGATACACTCCCCAAGTGGCCAGCTGATCAGTGAAGTGAAGTGAACCTCAGCAAGGTCCTTAGCTATACAGACTGCTGAAGAGGCTCCTAGAAGTCCTGGGCCCGGGGGAGGAGAGTGATGGAGAGGAATCAGAAAGGGTCTCACAACTGCTTCTCTGTAGAAAATAGCATAGAATAAACATCATACTTAAAAATGATGAAGGTAGAGAACCTTAACCTTTAATGTTCTGGAAAGTTAAATGAGACAAAAACCATGATTAGAGATGGTTCAGTCAGGATTCTTAAAGAATTCGGAGAAGAAATAAAGGGAATAACATGTCACTATCCCCTCCAAGGAAAGACCACTGTATTCTGGAACTTCATACATTGCAGAAGGGACCTTGATGTCAGTGATGAAGAAATTTATCCTTATCAAGTCGTTATCAAGGATAAAACAAGGGAAATAATTGAATCAAAAGACTTGACTATCATGAAAATACAGTGAGAGCCACATCATCTTTCTTCTAAAAATTGACTTAGATCCCTGATTTCATAGAGTTCCTCTGATTTCCCAGTTTTATAATTTCTCAATGTTTTCCTTCCTTCTGGGTTTTCAGTATGTCTCAACAACTTCCCTAGCATGGGTCAAATGCATCATACGTTGGGACGTACATCGGCTTCATGGATCAGTTGAGACTGTATCATCCCAAGACTCAGCACAACTGCACAGGGGACTACCGACCAGCTCACACTCTTTGATTTGTCAGCAGTATTCAGTTCTGATGAGCAGAGGCTCTCCTCATCAGCTCATGACACGGTAACTGGCTTCACCACAGCAGCCAGGAGAGCAAATAAGAGAAAGGCTAGAATGAGGAAGGAAAGCACAGTATTTTGTATCCAATTATAAAAGGACTATTTCACTATGTTTCTCTTATTTGGTGTGATTATTGGAAGGAAAAGATGTGATGGGATTTCTGACACTGCTTCCTACCGTTTTCCTTCTGATGCTCAATAATTCATATTCCTGATATTCCTTCCAATGGAAAAAAGTATTGAGTCCATCTCATAATCAGCGAAATGTTTGCCCCGTGGCAGTAGGTGAAATTTTACCATATCATGTTCCAAATAACATCCAGATATGTGTAAGTCTCCTAGAATGTAATTCCTCTAGATCTGAAATTATGTGAAAATTGAGAAATATGAAGCAGTCTAGTTGCAACTTACATCTCTCCACAGACACACTTAGGCATCATCTATTATATATGTTTAAAAAAAGGAAAAACAAGGCTCAGA